>NC_090926.1:1269186840-1270419553 GCF_040938575.1 Ambystoma mexicanum | reverse complement strand
TCCACTATTATTTCAGACTATAACCAAGAATAAAGAGACTGGGATCTGAAAATGGAAATCCAAATGTTGGCAGAACAAATAAAGGCACCTCGGAATTGCAGAGTACCATCCTAGCATCCATCACACTTTCAATATCACTGTTTTTAAAACTTTACAAAGCAATCAACTAAGGAATGAGAGACCAGTGCACCGTGATTGCCATGGTACAGACCAAATTAACAACAGTGGAAGCTTTAGCAATAAATGTTGAATCTCGCCTTGACAAATAATCTGAAAGGTCGGCATGTATGCAAAATCGGACAAGGGACTTAGCCCGCAGAGAATCAAGCGATAATTCCATTCTGATGGAAGCAATATTAGAAGATTGCCGATGGATGCGATCAATGGGGAAAGGCCGGAAACATAAAGAATCATTGACACAATGGACACTGCCGGCTGAAAAAAAAGCCGCTCTAGATATAACACAACCGGAGCCAGGAGACAAGGCATTAGGAACTATCTTTACCATCTTCTTAGAAAAAGACTCAGAGACATTGATTAGAAAGAACGAGAAAACCTTAGAAACCCTGTCAAAACAAGAGAAAACAAAAACTAAAAACCAAATAGTTACAAAAAATAAGAAGAAAAGTTATGGCTCGAGGGCTTTTCTGAGAAATGTAAGGACACCACCAAAGTTAGACGTCGAGCAACTACCAAAAAGAGCAAGGAAAGAACTTGTCATACTAGAAGCTGAAAAGCCTATACCAGGAAAAAAACAAAATATGTTCCCGGAAGCTCAGACGCAACATGAAGATGATTGCATGAGGATGAAGATGAAACATGTCTTAGTGATTTGGTTGAAATCATTGAGCAAGACTAAGACGATACTCATTTGAATAATTTATCAGAATCAGAATGGGCAGAGATTGAACGCACAGTGCTGAGATATCAGAAACATCCAGCAAAAAGGAGGAGAGAGGAAAGAAAAGCAAAGAGGTCCCCTCGCAGGAAAAGCACGAAGAGACAAGGGAATTCCTTACCTTAGAGCATAGGCGAAGGGAATTGTATATCCAAGAAGAAAAATCCCCTATTTATGCACGAAGAAGTCGAGCAACAAGCCCTAGAGTGTATAAGAAACAGCAGGGAATAGAAACACCAAAAATATATTAAGAATGGATCGACAAAGGGTGTAATGCCCCAATTCTAAATAGACTTACAGTGATGAAATTATTGCAACACATACCTTGTTTAAGAGTTATAGCCACAGATGATATTAAAATAGTGGACTTCTTGTCTGAGAAATCGATAAATCAAGTAGTGTTACACTTGTCATCATGGAAAATCAAAACTAAAATCTTAGACCAAACTGAGAAACTACTGCGCTTAGGTTACGACCTACAAGATCATCCGAAACACAGCAGCCGACTTGAACAAAGAGCTTGTCCTACTGTAGATGTTTCTGATAGGGAAAACAAACAAAATGATTTCAAGATTGACTCACAAAGATGAGACTCAGAAAGAAATATGCCTACAATTGAATACAGCAAGCGTCAATACAATCAACAAAATGACAGAGGACAAATACATGATAGTAAGCCTCAACAAAACCTGGATAGGATGAGACAAGGAGAAAAGAACATTCACCCACGTCCGTCTAGAAATCAGGGAACGAGATCACGAGGATATATGCCATGCGATTAGAAAGTTAGAAACCTCCAAGCCAGAATGATTTACGCAAAGTGCGTTTTACAATGTGAAATAATAATAAAAACACCAAGAGCAGCACAGGGGATGATAAGGACTTCTGGCAATGGTTAGCTGATGCAGTAGGGGAGAGAAAGAAGCAATAGAATGAAGACACTAATGTCAACGCCTGGTTCAGGTTTGCCAGTTGGAACACAAGAGGATTCAAACCCTTGTTCACGACAGAGCAAAAGAATCTAATAAAATACAAGGTCATATGTATGCAGGAAATGTGGTTACGAGATACCAAATCATGTGATGGCTATGAGGCCTTTCTTAATCCATCATGTAAAAGCCTCATGGGAAGACCATATTTAGGGCTTTTGACCATAGTGAAAACTGGTTCAGCATATCAAACAGTTAAAAACAAACCCATATATGCAGATCCTATACCTTCAACAGAAAAATATGACCAGACTAGATACTGTGATACTAATAAATACATATTGGAGAGTTTACTCGGCTCGAGAAATTAACTACATTAAAGCCCTATGCTTTGAGATTGATCACGTCACCACTGGATGGAAAGAAACACCAGTGATAATCTGCAGCGACTTCAATATACACCTACTTAATGAAAAAGGCATCCCAAAAACTGAGTAAGAGCTACAAGGCAAAGCATTGGCATGGTATCATGAGTTAACCTCAAAGGACTTTCACATGCTCAATAGACAAACCGACGTGGATATCCCCGGGAGAAACACATGGGCTGGAGGTAGTAAAAGATTTTGTTTGGATTATTTATTTGTATCTGGGAACCTAGTAAATCACATCAAGTCCCTAGAAGTTGTAGCACAGAACACAAGTGATCACAACCTAGTTGTAATGGCACTAGAAGGAAGTAGAGACCAAACGACTGGGGAACTAATGACCCCAGTTGAGCTGACATGGGCAAAAAATCGATTGAAGATTGGCAAGAGAGAGATTGAGAAGATCCGCTGCACATTTATACATGCTTGCACATTTATACATGCTGTAAAGGGCGATCTGAACCAAGTAGATTAAAAATGGATATTAAGAGATTTCTCTAAGTCATGTAAAGCTTATCCTGTAATCCACATGAACCCTCACGATCCGCTAGTGCAATGTGCAAAAAAGGAATTGCGTGCAGATTGAATAAAAATAAAAAAGGCAAATCTCCCAGGTTGGACAGAATTGATGAGACAGCCGAAACAGATGTATAAAAACTGGTCAATCGCTACTAAATCATTTTGATTGCAAGAACAAGCAGAGTAGATGCTAATAGCGATCGCCCATAAAAACACGAGAGACCTGTGGGACCTCTTAAATAATGGGGGTTTATTCAGAGCAAACATGATGCTCGCACAAGTTAGAGAAGGGAGGTAGCGTGAGCATTATACGAAGTTGTTTGCAAATTCTGATGAAAAACTCTCAACCGCAACCCCCATCTCACAAATAGAGTGGTCGATTGATATCGACTGGGAAGATATTGATAGCCGAATCAAGAAGCTTAGAACATTGAGAGCAGCAGGCCCTGATGGGGTGTCAAACTATCTACTGAAACAAAACCCGACTGAATGGAGTAAGGTTCTAATGCAAATCTTTGATCAAGTTTTGAACCCTAGACAAATAACAACTTCATGGTGCGAAGCCATAGTGGTGCCAATTTATGAAAAAGGAGATAGAACAGATCCAAACAACTATCGGCCCATAGCGCTGGTAGACTCAATGGTTAAATTGTTTGCAACAATTTTACCGAGAGATCTAACAACTTGGGCAAAAAAATCTGGAATACTGGACCTACATCAAACAGGCTTCATTAAAGGTATTGGCACATCTCTTAACATCCTGATAATTGGAATTCTAAAAGTTAGAAGCCTGGAATCCTGTTAAAAAAATCTATATGGCATTCCTAGATCTAGAAAAAGCGTTGGACTGTGTAAATCGATCTAAACTGCGGGCAAAATTAGAGAAATGGAAATGTCCATTGTATCTGATTGAAGAGATGCAAGCCCCTTACACTAACAAGTCTTGTACAGATCAGGTTATCAGGCTCAGAGGTACTGTCCGAGAAGATAAACCAGGTGAAACTGGAGGTTGTGAACACAATGATGTACGGTTCTGATAAACAGGAACTGCGATGAGAATTCCCATTACCATGCCCTCTGCCTAAAAGTCAAAGGTCTAGCCGCTCAAGGCACAAAAATCCTCCTAAAATATGGAAGGTACTCTATGATACCACTGATCTAATTCTATCGCCAAAAATGTGCAGCAATCTTGACATATGGCTCAGAGGGGATGTTATACTTGCCATGGAAAATCTTGACCCTTTTGGAGGGCTTATTCTGGCAAAAATGTCTGCGTATACCCAATGCTCTACGAATGGCGGTCATTCGCTATGAACTTAGACTACAATCTATAGAGAGTATTGTGTTATGGAAGTTCATCAGTCTATAACGAAAAACTAAAATAGCAGAAGCAGATTCACCACTAGAAATCTTCAAGTGCCCTGCTGAAACTATGGACCAAACACTTCAAAAATGGTTGACTCAAATTGAGAAAATACTGAAAGAGCACAACCTATGTGAGAAAGAACTTATTCTTAACCCGATGAAAATCAGAAAAAAGCTATTAAAACTGGATTGGATGGAAATGATATATGAGAGAAACAGCGATCAGAGAAGACCAGCTCAGGAAAAAGAAAGAAAAGGGTTAAATGATCTACCACTGTGCTTAAAAAAATGTCCCTCACCAATCTATAGCGATCTCTTGATAAGAGTAAGACTGAATTTAGTAGACACTCGAGAGATAGCCTTAGAGAAGAAATTAATCTCTCTAAGTGAGGCCAATTGTAGATTTTGTGGATTGGTGGGAAATGTTGAAACTCTTTCATTGGGTAAACAGGTGTCCTAAACTGACAACTCTAAGAATTATGTATCTAAAGAAAAACACAAGATGAACTATGTTGAACTTGATCGGAGCTGGTGGGAGTGGTTGATCATGGGAGAAAGAACCAGTCTATGCCTTGAAGTCCTCTAGTTTATTGAAGCAATCATAGCAAAGAGTATTGACATAATTGTGGCCAAATAAGAGAAAATAGGCGTAATTGAGCCCCCTTACCTGTGAAATTTGGAATGGCTTACTATCCTTGTCTATTACTGCGATCTTTATACTCCATCTGTCTGCCCCATATTGGTCTCTATTCCAAATCTGGACCTGTGGTTTGAAATGTCATCTCCAGTTCATCTCTCGGTTGGGTAAAGGGAATTAATAGTATGTGACAAAATGTTAATGTAAATGGATAACTAACATACCTAACTAAATGTAGTTTGATTATGTCCAACCAATAAACATTTTAAATTAAAAAAAGGTGCAGAGCTACTGTTTGCTACGTCCTCTTTCTATCGCCATGGTTGTGATCATAGTCTAATGGGCATTGTAGGTTCAGCCCTGTATCGTGTGGGTTGCTGTGGAGATGGATTGCCTTGGTATACCCTGCTACGGAGAATAGGGCTGAACCGTCTTCTTTCTATGTCTATCACTGACATCTCGGTTTCTATTGGGCAAGGTTGAACGAGCCTGTTGTCGTGTATGTTGCTGTAGGGGAACGCAGCTTCGTGGGGGTCAGTCCTCTTTCTATAACCGTGTTATAGAAAGCAATCAATCGGCTTGAAAATTCCAGTACTTTCGCACTACCAGTTTACTGTGGGTTTAAAGATAATCGCCAAAATTACTGTAGCTCATCTAGTGGTGTATGTACTAGAAGCTACTGTCAAACAGTAGCTTTATCTACCACATGGATCTCGTCCCATATATTCGCTGTATCATTCCTGTAGCGTTAGGCCAATGATGTCTACGGTGGTCCTAGGTGTTAACATGGTTAACCTACCTAAACATGGAAAGGTTTTGAGTGTAAAGAATCTACACTACATATGAGTCTAAATTACTTTCGTTATTAGTAGTCCTTCAATTTTTCTGCACTAATTGTGTTAATTCCAATCATAGCACTCTTTATGGTTAGTATTCTAACCATTCTATTTTCGCGTTGAGGCCTTTTTCAACACTTTTGGCGAGAATAATTAGTTGTTCTTTTTTGAGTAATTTCCTCTTGTCCAGGTTTGTATCTCTCCCGGTTTTAAATTGCAATAACACCTTATTTCTTCTGGTGTATGTCCTAATTCAATCCAGTAGGCTACAAGTGGGGCATTGTGGGTCCAGTTTTTAATACAACTTTTGTGTTCAATTATCCTTGTTTAAATTTTTCTCTCAGTTTTTCCAATATAAAGTTTTTTACACAGGCACCATATCCCGTATATAACTATTTTGGAATTACAATTGGTGAAGCTTGTTTGTTTCCACGGATTTGGAAGACCGATGTCAATCTCTATGCTTTTGGTGGTGAGTTGACAGCATGAACAGGTTCCATAGGGATAGTGTCCCTTCAGTTGGGGCAAACCCCACTTTTCTGGTAGTTTCTTTTTTGAGGGTACCTTCACGCTTATGTCGTTGTGGGTTATCTGATCTTTCAGATTCCTACTTCTTTTAAAAGCCACTATCGGTTTCCTGAGTTGATGTTCACCTTTTTCTAGAATTTTCCAATTTTTATTGATGATCTTTTTAATTGGATTTGAGAGGTGGCTGTAAGTGTTGACAAACACCAATTTGCCATCTTCTTTGTTCACTCTCTGTGGTTCTTTGTACTCTAAGATTGATCGTCGATTTTTGTTGCTTGCTCTTTTAAGGGCTTGAGCTGTTAGGCTCATTAGATAACCTTGATGGTGTAGCCCATTTCTCAGGTCTCCAGCTTCCTTTTTGAAATCTTGTTTCTTCGTGCTGTTCCTTTTTAGAAGTAAGAATTGACCTAATGGCAGCTTCTCTCTCACGTGACGTGGATGGAAACTGTCATAGTGGAGCAGTGATTTGCGGTCTTTCGGTTTGTAAATTGGTTTAACAAATAGTGTTGTACTCTTCTTCAACAGTAATAGTGATGTCTAAGAAGTTCAATTCTCTTTTGCCTGAGTTGGATGTATATTTCAAGTATCTGTCTCATTGATTGACCCATTCACAAAAATATTTAGCTTCTGTCTCACTGCCCTTCCATATGATCAAAATATCATCTATGTAACGTCTCCACGTACAAATGTGTTTTGCATACGGGTTGGTCTCATTGTGGATTTTATTGATTTCAAATGATTCCATGTAGACGTTGGCTAAACTGGGTGCTAGAGTTGCTCCCATGGCTGTACCATGTGTCTGTTGGTAAAAACCTCTATTAAAGTGGAAGTAGTTTCCAGTTAGTGTCATGTCAAGATGAAAGACACTAGTGTCGTGGTTTCTCTTAAGTCTCGGAGCAATCTTTCTTCGAGCATTTCTACTAATGCCCCTTACGGAATGCAGGTGTACAACGTTTCCACATCCAGCCCCAATAAGAGTTGTTCTTCTGGGTCGAAGTTCATACCCTCTACCTCTTTGATGATCTGTGCGGTATCCTGGATATAAGAAGACATCTTGTATAGTAGCAGTTGAAGAAATGCATGCACAAATTTGGACAGAGGCTCTAAAGCGGAGTTCACGCCTGATACTATGGGTCGGCCAGGGGGATCCTTAAAAGATTTATGGATTTTAGGAAATATGTAAAATTGTGGTATCTTAGGTTTTATCAAGAATTCAGCTTCTTCGAGTGACACCCAACCTCTTGTTTAGTTTTTTTCAATTTTGTTGGTAATCTTTCTGTGGGTTTGTTGGTCAATCATAGCAGCTCACATTTGATAGTTGTTTATCACATTCCCTTATGTAAGCCTCTCTATCCTGAATGATAATAGCCCCTCCCTTGTCTGCTTTTCAAAAAATAATAGCCCTATTTTCCAGTAGATTTTTCATGTCTGCTTTTTCTTTATTACTGGTGTTGTAGAAGGTTAAAATCTCAGCGATTCGTTTTTCTAGTTGTGTTAGATCGCAGAGTACTCTATTCTCCAATACTCTTGCTTCTGCACTCTGTGCTTGTATTGGGACGCAATATGTCGATTTTTTGTGGAGACCAGTGTCTGTTTGGATATCTTCTGCTTCTTTATCCTGAAAGAACTGTCTCAGGTGCAAAAAACCATTGGCGAAAAAGGAATGTGTTATGTTGGTTGGTATTCACAAAACCCATCCCTTTTTCAAGGACCTTTATTTCTTCTGCAGACGATGTATAGCTAGACAGGTTCACGCCAAGGCTTGCATGCTCCGTGTCATTCTTGGCAACTCTGATCAGAAGGTGCACGTGCGATGGAGGGACTGCACTGATCCCTGTGAGGTACTCGCTTTTCTTTATCATCCTTAACAAGCAAGGTAGTGCAAGAAAACTACATATGGGGCATCAACGGCACGCAACAATGTCTATAATCTTTTGGTTCAGATGTACATGTACATGCAGGAGCACACTCGCACACTGCTCATGCACTCACACAGATTGCATGCACACTATCATACTGCATGTTCACCTACACACAACCTCATGATGCGCATATGAAATGTACATGCAACTTCACACTGCTACTGCACAAGAATACTCCCCCTGCACATGCTTTCTCAAACAACCCCCTTATCATACACATACATGCCCACACTGCAAATATACCCACACAATGCACATGCACCCATGCAATTGACAGATACACACAGCCCATATGCGCACACCCTGTCCATATACTCACACACGCCTACACACTGCACATATACAATCCTACTGCACATACACCGACAAACACGCTCACACTGTGCATGTACCACAAAACACTCCAGACGTGCACATACATACATGCACACTGTCCATACACACAAACATACACATACACCCTCACACTGCACATATACACTAATGCTGAACATATATCCACAGAACACACATGCTCTCATATTGTCCATACACCTCTAATACTAGATAAATGCTTGTTTTAGCCTGTCCCTTGGCAAATGGTTCCACCTCTGCCCCCAATTGTTTGACCGCTGATTTTATGTTCTTGCAGGTGTAGTACATGTTTTACTGATAGAGATTGTCTTGTTCCCTGAACCTATTCCTCCCACCACTAGGCTCCCAGATTGTAAGAACCTTCTCCATTATTGTATCTTTCATAGATTCACATGAATTGAACATTCCCTGTCATCCAGCTGGGAATATTTGGTTTTACATTAGCAGTAAGAAATCAAAGCGGCAGCACTATACTCAGCCCATCCACCCCCTTTTGGGCCAATTGCTTCTAAGCCAATGAGGTGGAGAATCCACAGGCTCCACACCTAGGCGCCATGTTCATATTGTAATGACACATCATTCTGTGAGGAGTCCCTAGCTTTCCCTGAATTATTATTTGACACTCAAAAGTTATCTGCAGCAGCAAACCTTCAGTTTTCTGTCAAATTTACTTCAACTCAGATAAGACTTTCATATTTGTTTTTTGTAGCATAGATGTGTGCTCCTTTGTTTTTTTAGAATCCCTGACTACATTCTGGGCCGTTCTCTGCACACATCCTATCATGTATGAGAAGAGAAACATTTAAAAGAGTTCAGAAGAAAATAGGGCCTGTGGAATCTGTGGCCTGACAATTGTGCTAGAAGGGGACAGACATGAAGACTGCATTTACTGCCTGCACCCCCAGCACGCATTCAAGACTGCGAAACTTGTTAATGGTTTAATTCTATAAACCTGAAGGATAGGCACTGCATGCCCCAAAAAAGGAAATTACTCTACGTCTGAGGCAGACAGAGGCGTAGCCAGGATTGTGTAACAAGTGGGGCCTTGAGCTAAAGTAGTAGGGCCCACCCCAAAGGGAGCTCATAGAGATAAGTGGGTTTATTATTTTCCTGGCCGATTGATAGAGTGTAGCGAGGGAGTGCAAATCACTCAACGGGTAATGGGGCGGGGTAGGGTAGGTTCTCCACTTTGTACATTTTTTTCAAATAACTGTGTATTTTACAGTACATTTTCTGTGATAAATTAGGTAAAAGGCCACACAGTATACAATTTATTTTTAGGGTAAGACCTGAAAGATATCCATTAGCTGCCAAGTCACTGACAATACACAGGAGCTTTTTCCAACGCATTTTTATAATGCCTTTGTCTACTAAGTGACAGCACTCTGCAAATGTAAAAAACATTTTCATACCAATTGTGCCCACACATGTCCATTCTGGTGCACCTGTGTATGACAGAGTTCCCACAAAAGAACATATTCATGTTTGCTTTGCCCATAATGTTAATGTTAATGGTATTTATATAGCGCACCGTCACCAACAGAGTTAGTCTCCAGGCGCTCAGGTGGATCTGTAAAGAAAAAAGGTGGGGGGTGGGTTAGGGGGTGAAGTGGGCATAGGAAAGTGAGAGGTGGTGTACTGTTGGCAGCTTCAGTTCGGTTTTCACTGTGCGCTGAGCCTGGCTGTTGTTGCGATCTATGTGTTGATTGTTCGTTGTTACAGGGTGGTGAAGTTCGTGGGGTTTGCTGTGAGAGAGGTGGTTGTGTGTGTTTTTGTGTAAATTAAGTATGCAGAAATGTGAGGTTTTGGTTAGTGGGTTGTATGTCTCATAATCCCTGTAGTTTAGTTTATGTGTCAGGTTGTCATACTGGGTTGGTATATTCTTTCTCTTGGTTTACTGATTGTCTAGTTCCTGTGGTGGTACCGGGGCTGGTTCTAGCAGATTAAATTGGCTAAGTACCCCCAGGTTCAGTGAGCATTGTCCTCTAGTTCGATAGTGGTGTTATATTATCCCTAACCAGTTTCTTGCTATCTATTTACTGTCGGTGGTCCCTTGGGTGGTATAATCTTCTCTTCCCTTTCCTGACTGTCTAGTTTCAGGGTTGAGGCTAGCCTCTATCTAAATTTGACCATAGTACACCCAGAGGGTGAGCATAATCCCAGTTTAGGTAGTGGAGTTATTTTCTCAATCCCCACTCCTTCCCAACTATTACCGTCTGTGGTCCACTGCTGCCTGTGCCTTCGAGGGATGCCAGGTGCTATTGCTGGGTCATACCCTGCTCTCCCGATTGATCTGGGGTGTTTCATGGTATGATTGATATGGTTTGTTTTTTAATTGATAAGTGGATATGTTCTAGATCTGTATGTCCTTATTTTATAAGGGTTGATGATTTAGGGAGTCAGGGTAGGTTCTTCACTCGGCCTAGTTCCTCTGTGTATGTCCTTATCGGCATTCTTTCTGGTTATGGGGTGAAAATCCATGCTTTGATGAGTTTCCTGAGTTGTAAGTGATCTCTTGTGTTCCGTATGTTCTCTAGTAGTTTGTTCCAGGTTTTTGCGACGAGGTGAGAAAAAGAGGATCCTCCGAGTTTCCTCTTGTTGTATGATTAGGGTTCCTAGCGGATGTCGCTGCTGGATCTGAGGGGCCTTGCAGTGTGATGTATGTTTAGTTGTCTTCTGAGGAACTCTGCACCATGGTCATGAATTGCTCTGTGGGTTATGCACATTGATTTGAACTTGATCCGCTGTTTGATGGGTAGCCAGTATAGCTTTTTCAGGGCTGGTGTGATGTGTTCTCTTCTAGGTAGTTTAAGGAGAAATCTGGCCACCGCATTTTGTATGCGTTGGAGTTTATTTAGGAGTCGTTCAGGCAAGCCTAGATATAGCCTGTTGGCGTAGTCTAGTCTGGACGTGATGAGGGCGATGATGGCAGTAGTTTTGTTGGTGAATGAGAGGAATGGTAGGATCCTTTTAACCGATCGCAGGAGAAAGAAAGATTTCTTGATTAGGGCGTTTACTTGTGGCTCTAGCGATAGTTTGTTGTGCATCAGGACTTTCAGGTTTTTTTTACAGTCGATGATGGGGTTGGGGTTTCGCCAAGTTTGGTTGGCCATGGGATGTAGAGGTTGTCTTCTTCGTTTTTTGTGATGATCATTATTTCTGTTTTGCTTGGGTTGACTTTAAGGTAGTTTAAGTTCATCCAGTTGTATATTTCACGAAGGCAGTTCTCTAGTGTTGCATTGTCTTCTTGTGAGTCTTGTATTTTGTAGATTATTTGTGTGTCGTCAGAGTAATTGTAACAGGTGAGGCCATGTCTTTCGATGATTTTAATTAGTTGTGACAGGTAGATGTTCAATAGTAGTAGCGAGAAGGATGATCCTTGAGGGACTCTGCATGATGATTCTCGTGGGCTTGATTTGTAGGGTTTCATCCATATTGTTTCTGTTCTGTTTGTTAGGAAGAATCTGACCCAAAGTAAGGCGTTGTCAGTGATTCCAAATTCTTCCAGTCTCATGATGAGGATGTTGTGGTTGACTGTGTCGAATGCTGCAGAGAGATCTAAAAGTATCAGAGTGGTGCTGTTGTTTGAGTCCTGCGTTAGCCTTTAGATCATCACAGATTGAAGTAAGTGCTGTTTCTGTTCCTCTCATCGGTTTGAAGCCTACCCATGCCTGGTTTAATAGGTGATGTTCTTCTATGAAATCTTGGGATGTTCTATATATGTGTGTTTCCAGGAGTTTAGCTGGGTAGGGGATGTTGGAGATGGGTCTGTAGTTGGAGAGGTCCTCTACGCATAATGATAATACAACAAAACATGTAAAAAAATGTATTTTGCCTTGGACCTTTGCGCTAGTAAAAAAAATGCTATGCACAGTGAGGAAACATTCCCTCCCTTCCCCCATGTTAGGACACTCAACACATTGGCTTTGCCTATAAAGCGCATTCAAAATCCCATGTCACAGTAGTACCCAGCCAGCCCCATTGCAGTAGTAACACTCAAGTTGGCTTTGCCCATAAACATCAGTAAAACATGCCAGTGTCAAAAAGTGCTCATGCTCCAACGAACCCTCCCCGGATCCCAGCCTCACAGACAAACACATACATGTGAACACAAACACACACACACACATACACAGACACACACACACACACACATAGACTCACATAAACATTTACCCATCATATTTACACCTGCCATAGACATGACTCGTATTCTTGGATAGATAATTTCTTTATCTCTTCACCTATCAAACAGCAAACTAGTAATCTGGGCTTCAGTGATCTGGGAACTAGCGACCACCTGTTAAGCCACTTCACCTGGAACATTTCAGTATCTATTCATAATCGCTGTCCTATGGTGTTTTTCGGTCGAGGTGGACAGTAAAGGATTAACGTGTTCCTGTGACCATAAATCATACACCAAACATATTATCTATTTCAGGGAGACAACGACTAGTGGGAACAAGATGTCATTCTGGGCAGAGATATTTTCTACCCTTATAACAGACCCCTAATATCTCCATCATGAGAGCTGTGTTGAAAATTCCTTTTGAGACAACATTGTGTACTAAAAAGACATATCATTGTTGCTTTAACTCCCTCATAAAAAATTCTAAGACATTAAAACATCAGGTCATAAGGTCATTAAAGAAAAGGGAGATATTGATGAAAGAGTTCCTCAGGCTCAAGCAGTACGAATGTCAGCGCCACAGAAATTTGGTTTAATCCCTGAAAATTCAACTCTCCATAAAAGACAATCAAGCTATGCTGAGGTCTTTGATTAGTGCCAATTCTCAGGAATTTTGGTCTCAAATCAATAAGAATTCGGTAGAGAAAGTATATAACTCATGCCATTCCATCCAAGAAGACACTTGGGTGTCCTTCTACTCAAAGAAATTCAACAGTGCCATGGACCACACGCATTCTTCTGACTGGTTGTCCAGTAAGGATCCAGAGAGTACGTGTCCAGGGAAAAGGAGGACATCATTTGGGCTATCGATCAATTGAAATCTTCTAGGTCCCCGGGCCCAGATGGCCTTCCCCATTCATATAATAAAAGGACCCCATAGCCTGGGCTAATTTCTTAAAACCACATTTCGACACCATTTACACCTCACATATTCTTCCTTCTTGGGCCGAGTCATTATCCCTATCTTTAAAAAAGGAGATCCGAGTGATCCCGGGAACTACAGGCCCATTGCCTTAATCAACTCTTCCAGCAAGTTGTTTTTGTTTCTCCTATTAAGAGATCTTAACACTTTCTTGCCAGAGAATGATATTCTGCCACGCTTTCAGGTGGGATTTTGCAGACATATGGGAACCTCTATGAATGCCACGATACTGAAGCACCTGTTGTACACAGTGAAGGGATTCCAGGGAGGCAACATATATATGGTCTCCCTGGACCTATCTTCTACCGTCAACTGTGTGCAGCGGCAGTTGCTTTGGGACAAATTGTTGGGACTCAAGGTGCAGGGTTTAGTTTAGTTTAGTTTATTCATTTGTATTGCGCACCGGACCCGAGGGTATGAGGGCGCAGGAGCAACAAGGTTATTCGCAGCTTGGTTTCATGTTATAGTTATAGTGTTATAGTGCAGTACAGTAATTACAATGGTTTTATAGATACACAGAGGAAACGGGCACAGCTAATTGCATTATTGCATAGAAACTCCAGTTGAGGGTTCGACTCACTAAGGATGGGTTATTATCTAGGCCTATTCTGACCAATTTAGGGCTTAAACAGGGGTATACCCTGGCACCGACTCTCTTTAATCTAAAAGACATTGAAGAATTGTGGGCCACCCAACAAGTGGTTCCTGTTAAATTGGGCCATCTGCAGCTTCATTGGTTGGCCTTCCTGGACAACATTATCATTTTTGATAGGACTCTGCGGGACCGCCAAAAGAAGCTGTATATATTTTTTCAGTACACCCTAAAAAACAACCTAAAGGTTAACGGACAACAATCCAAGGTGGTGGTGTTTTCGAATAACAGGAAGCCTAAATCAATGTGGTGGTCCTTGGGTACTGAACGGGTCGAACAGGTGGCTTCTCTACACTATCTGGGCTATAATTTAACCAATGTATCATCTATTAATTTGTGGACGAATATGTTGAAAGAATAAATGGTACCCTTGCTGACCCTATATGAAGATCATTTATAGGAAGCTATTCAGATATTCTTGTCTCCCTATTATGAAGTATTATCAAGCCCATCCTATTATATGGCCTATATATTGCATCAGTCAATCTTGGACCCACCTTAGATTCCATGCAGGCCATTATTGTGGAAAAATGTGCTGGGGCTCTCGAGCGCCATATCTGGGGCCATTGGGACTCAAGTTAAATCTGATTTTCCTGAATGCATGTTTTCAGTGGAAACAGTTATTGATTCTTCACACATTTCACTCCCCCCATAATTCCGTTTTTGAGGATTTCCCAAAAATCCCGACTACATCCTCTGTTAAATTTGTTAATCAATTCAGAAGCTTAATGGGTGTACTGCTGGATCGTATTCAATCCTCTGAGTTGGAATTGATTGAAAATCCAGAGGCTGTGAAAAGGAAAATGTTTAGGGATGATTGGCGACTGACCCCTGGAGGCTTTGGGTTCTTACTCATCCTACCAGAAATATGCAAGGTTTCCACAAAGGCTGGGTAACCTTTGTGTATATCTCATTGCTTCCATTGCACTAACGTCCTCACGACATACATGTGATTTAGGTTAAATGAAATGAAATTATATTTCATACAGATCGCGAATCAGTTCAAAACCAAAGAACAGACCAAATAGTGGGGAGAAGAACAGCAATAAATGTCCTGTCGTTTCTGTAACTCGTTTTGGTTGTACGGAAACGCACAAGCACTGGACTCTGGACTGCCATATTCTAACCCCGATCAGAATGCTATCTTTTACTAAAGCTCAAAGGAGATCAAGACAGACTCGTGGGGAGGGAATCTGTCTCTAATTTTGGCACTTTTTTCTTTTTTTAACTTCTATTAATTGCACATGAATTGTATAGAAATGTTTAGGAATTAAGAGGTAGTAACCATTTTTATTTCTTTTCACTGTATTATATTGCCTTATTTTCTTGGTTGAATGAATTGTAAGTCTTTTTTTTCTGTTTTCTGTGGAAAGGGTGTGTACAGTTTAATTTAAACTAAATCACAATAAAAATAAATAAAAAGAACATTCACACATCATCAGTCATGCACCCATACAGATTCTCTGTCGTCCTCTCTGTCATCTCCACAAGCACCCGGAATATTCACACTGCATTCACATTCACAAGCACTTTCGCATCCATGTACACCACTCACACTGCATTCTCATTCACAAGCGCTTTTGCATCCATGTACACAATTCAAACTGCATTCACTCACAAGCGCCTTTGCATCCATGTGCACCATTTACACTGCATTCATTCATACGCGTGCACTTACAGACACATCCTCGCATCCTCGCATACATACTTTGAGGAATTCGAACATGCGCACAGTGGGAGGGCGCTCACCTGGGCTTTCTTTGAAATTTTATATGAAATTGAATGAGGGTAGGTCAACCACTGGAAAATGTGTGGGGCTAATCCACACACATTTTTCTATGCTCACCGCATGACAAACACATAGTCCTGTGTACTCTGGATGGGCACAGCCTACAGGCGCAGTCATCCATGCCACATTTTGTTGCAATGTGACACCCAGGAGTAAATCAAGGCATCTGAAAAGCGGAGGGGAACATCTTCCTCCTGCCATAGGCCGCCTAATTAAATAACACAGTCGCCATGGATCCACCCTATCCATTGTTGGCCCAACAGAAATGGTGGCAATAATTAAACATAATTAGCATACAAATGGAGTATACTTCAAACAGACCCACATGGGGCCTATCTGCAGAGGCTAACAAAAGACAGGAAAACCCCCAACAGCCTTTAATATGAACTGTGTCAACCTGAAGCCAGCTCTCGCCCCTCAGTATCAAAGGCAGTGAAGTGTCATGTCTGGTACATATGTTTACAGTACACAACCCCCGCTGGGGGAATCCATTCTGAGGGTAGGAGTATGTGATTTGAAGGAGACAGAAAGTCTGACTCGACATAACTTCAAGGGAGACCTGCCTTTAATCAGGAACCACAGATAGCTCAATTAACCAGAGAGACCCTTTGATCCACAACAGACAGGAAGATGGGTGGGACTTAGTAGTTCATGTTTTCACCCCTTTACCTTTCCTGTTGCAAAGCACTCTGGTTATGACCTAACGCATAACAGAAGAACACCGGGATTGGTTTATTGAGGTAGGCTTAGCCTACACCAATCACTGGGGCCCATTTGGCTTTAAAAGAGGGTTGAACTCCTCTTTTGGCAGATCATCTGGAGACTTTGCAAGGAGTAACAATAAGAACTCATTTGAACCCTGGCTGAAGGTACAGTTGCCCCACAGCTTCTGCCAGTGAAGGAAGGCCAGGATTTCCAAAGAGGAAAGCAAGATTGCTCCCCTAAACATCTCGCAGGGAACAGAGGGAGATACTGAAACGAGAGGACCCTCTGAGCAGCTCCAGGACTGGTACCCAGCCAGCACACAGCATGCCATGCTAGGCTCTGCAGCACGCTTCCTAGGTGGGAAGTGCTATAGAGTCTCTGAACCAAACCAAGGACAAGGCTGTTGCCTGCAACACTCTCCTCAGCTTTGGGCCGTCCACCTTGAAGGACACACAAGCCCAGCGAAGAAGCTATAAGGAGTGCACCGACAATCATCACCCAGCGTCCACCTTAAAGGACATTTTTGAGGCAGTCAAGCCCATCAAGCTGCAAGTGAATGCACCACTGACTGTTGTCACGTCGCAGTCGCTCATGCCATCCTAGATGCATCAACCATTGCTTCAGACCCACCAACCAGCACTGAGACAACGATTCCTGACCCTGAGCCCCTGTATAGGCCAGCCTGCAGCCATCCGTCCAGCATCGCTCGCCGAACTGCCTGCCGCCTGATACCCGCAGCTGTCTCCCATCTTGAACTCCTTTGCAGAAGCTGCAAAGCCCCCTGAAACTAACTCTATACTGTCGAGCAACAAGAACATCTACAAGCACAATGTCATATTGGTGCTGACCCCCTAGTCCTTCTTCAAAGGACCCTAGTGACATTTCACGACCCCTTGCTCACTTTGTTCTGCAATCAAGTATCCTTGAACTATTACGATTAATTACTTTACCGACTACCCTCCTCTGCATTCCTTTACAGGGTGGGTTGTATTTGTGGTGTGCTAAAACTGTCTGTTGAATAATAATAAAGTAGATTTATTTAAACTGCCTTGACCCTTTTATCATTGGGTAATAATTGTTTTTCGCTGTGTTGCAAACGATCCACAACCTTGCAAAGATAAGCCTGCCGTTCCATCCACGTTACCAAAATTGGACAAAGAGGTTTAGAATTTGCTTGTGTTTCCAATCTGTTCGGATCCCTTTTGGTATACTAGAGGGGTGGGGCTGATTGATGGTTTAGAAACCGAAATTCATCCCTGGACCACTGGTCCCCCGAAAGTTGATTTGTGGCGCATACAAACATGCTTACACACACCCTTGCATGCATGCACACATACATTCATTTATAGATACATACAGTCCTCCCACACATGCATACACACACACACACAAACACAGTTTTTTCTTACCTGTTACCCTCCAGACTCGCCACAATGCTGCTTACTCAGCTGTTCCGTAGGCCTCCGGCTCATGCACAGACAGGAACGAGGAAACAGGGAGAGCTTCCATGTACCTGACATGCGGGCAGAAGGGGTCACTCTCCGGCTCGGATGAACCGTAGAGTGACCCCTGCTGCCCAGGCTTTACAGTGGCATCTGTAAATGCCCACTCAGCTTTGCTGAGTGGGCAGCTATAGATTTTGAGTGGGCCTTTTTCCACTCAGGCCCTACCCTGTCTACACCTCTGGAGGCAGAGTCTTACAAAAGAGTCTTCAGCATAATTTCTAGGGGCAGACATCCAGGAGCTCACAAGTGGGCCAGATTTGAAGAGAGGGGATAGCATGGTAAGAGGTTCACACCTGGCCCAGGAGCCAGTAGTTGAGCTCTTGCCAATGGCACATCACCAGCCAACTAGCAACAACCTCAATGATGAAAAAGGATCACAGACTGTTAACAATTGCCTCATCGATAAGAAAGAGCGAGGCAGTGAAGACCTCATAATACTTGTCAAAAGGTCCATGATCCACATCTCCTTCAGTGAAGGATACCTCATCTAAGCTTAGGGCCCTTTAGTAACGTGCATACAATGGATGGGTTAGCAGAATATCTCAGAGTCCAAATAACAGAACCAATTCAGACCGATGGCAAAGATACTGTTTTATTATCAATTATCTAAAACAGGTTACAACGAACATCAACTGACGTTCGCTTAATTTTCTCTCCGCAATCTTTTCATAAAACATACATTCGAGTGGATTGTGTCCTCCAATGTATTCCTCATCTTAGATGTATTCCATCCAGCTTTGCTGCTCTTCGGAAATTCTTTGGGCAGAGGGTGCCGTGCGTCAATGTCGTCGAGTCGATGGTCCCTCGAAGGCCTCCGTCGAGGGTGACGTCATCGGGTGTACAAGTAGCATGCGTGGCGCCCGTTGGCCTCAGTTCCGTTTTTCCGCAGTTACGTAGCTTCGGACATTCGGCGCGCCTCGAGTTCTGTGAAGAAATATAATATAATAAGAAATATGTCCTCGTCATCGATGCCGACCACGACCCCGAGATCGGGTTTCAAGAAATGCAAGTTGTGCGGCTCAAAAATGTCGATCAGGGACCCGCACCGCGAGTGTTTGTGGTGCCTCAGAGAAGGCCACGACATGGAGGCCTGTTCGAAGTGTCAGGCGATGACGGGGAAGGCCTTGCGAGAAAGGAGAGGAAAGCTACAGGTAGGTCGGAAGGATCGAAAAGCCTCTAGCGAGAAATCTTCTCGACGCGAAAGGCATCAATCTAGATCCCTAAGCGATTCTCATCGCTCGTCGTCTTCGTCAAAAAAATTGAAGAAACAACGCCACAGGTCTCCCTCCACCTCGTCATCAGACGAGTCTCCGAAAAGGATGAAATGCCCCACGAAACATTTGTCTTCCGAAGAGTGGGAAGCATTCAGGGTCAAAATGATGGAGGTTTTTGAGAAGGCGAGGCCTCGGTCCGCGCCTTCTTCGGAAGCCGGCCGGGAGCGTCATTGCTCCGACACTCGCGCGCCCTCGAGCCCGGGTGATCGTAAAAGGAAGGATAGGGAACCTTCCAGGACGCCGAGCGATAAATGCTCGAGTCGAGTCGACCGCTCGAGGTCACCAACGCCGTCCGAGACCTATCACACCTCGAAGGGAAAATCGTCGAAGACTGCCTCGATGCCCTCGAAGCAGACCCTGTCGACGATCACTATGTAGTCGACGCCGTCGACGCCCTTATCGACGTTGACGCCGAAACCCTCTGCGCCAAAGGCTCCAGCCAAGCCAGGG
The DNA here is from genome assembly GCF_040938575.1 of Ambystoma mexicanum. NCBI lineage: Eukaryota > Metazoa > Chordata > Amphibia > Caudata > Ambystomatidae > Ambystoma > Ambystoma mexicanum. The sequence goes on along the minus strand of NC_090926.1, from coordinate 1,270,399,654 downwards.
AAACCAGAAAAAGAGAAGGAGAAAGTTACAAAACATGTAATTTCTTCAGAGCCCGGTACTACACCTTTTCCTCCTCCTCTCCCAGAGAAGGTTTTCAAGCCTTTCCCTAGGAAGGAGTTTTTCAAATCCTTGACCTCAATTTTTGAGGAAAAGGAGAGATCCGATGAGGAAAATGTACCTTTTGGATTGGAATATGGCACCCCAAATGTCCCAGAATGCTTGATCTCAGAGGAAAGCAAAATGAGGGATTTGGTGGAGTCTTTACATAATGCAAGTGGCATTGACACTTCTCCTGAAAATGAATTTGGTAGACCAGATCCAGGAGAGCATGCCAGTCCATCTTACCCTCAGTTAATGACCAAGGTGGTAGATTACTTGGGATGGGCTAGACCACCAGCCCAATTCGTCCAAGACGATTTAACAGACATATTGGACCATGGTCCCACTGAAGACCCAGTACTACCTTTTCATGTAGCCTTACAAAACAAGGGTGGCCAAGAATTGGGAAGCTCAGGATTCTATTCCTCCGGTAAATAAGTCCCTGCATCAAAATACCGCCCAGCCAGTAGCGACCCCGGCTATTTGTCAAAACATCCAACTCCCGAGAGTCTGGTCATACAGGCAGCCACAGCTTCCAACAAACTTGCGTACCCGTCTATCCCTCCAGATAGGGACGATAAGCGTGTGGATGGTTGGGCACGGAAGGTATTTTCAGCCGGGAGTAGGGCATTAAAATCTGCCAACTCCACATGTGCCTTGGCAAAATTTTCGTACATTCTGTGGGAGTGCATCACAATGGCAGCAGAGCACATACCAGAAGGGGAAGAAAGGGAAGGTTTCCTAGCCATCGTTAGAGATGGAAAGGAAGCCATGCAGGAATCCCTTCAATCTGGGTTGGACACTGTGGATAGTGTAAGCAGGTCCATGGGAACTAGCACGGTAATGCGCAGGTTTGCGTGGTTACGGAAGTCGGGTTTTGCACCGGACGTACAGAATCACCTTCTGAACATGCCTTTTGACGGGTCTCACCTTTTTGGCAACAAGGTTGACGAGAGCCTTGAGAGGTTGCAGACCTCAAAAGCAGCGGCCAAATCTTTAGGAGCTGCTATTAGGCAACCTCAGCCTTTTCGTGCACAAGGGCAATCATGGAGGGGACGATCCTATCGTTATTACAACTCACATGGAAAGGCGAGAGGAATGGCCAGTCAAAGGGGCCAAAGAAAGGCCACTCGCGGTGGACGAGGAAAACGTGCTAAGCCAGCTCCAGCTGCAGCCTCTCTGCCATCAGCGGCTGCAACATCCGCCACAAAACCACTTTGAGGACTTGCACCACAAAACACCTGTAGGAGGCAGGCTGTCGCAGCATCTGCAAGAATGGCGAGCCATTACTTCAGATGTTTGGGCTCTAGAAATAATAGCCCAAGGCTACTGCCTTCCTTTTCTAAAGCAACCTCAAAGCCATCCACCAGGGAGATACCCGTTGAAGGCTTCAAACCCGCTCCTACAGCAGGAAGTTCTAACCCTGCTGGAGAAAGGTGCCATAGAACCAGTACCTGCAGCGGAGAGGAACAAGGGATGGTACTCCCCGTATTTTTTGATCCCCAAAAAGGACAGAGGACTGAGACCCATCTTGGACTTAAGAAACTTAAACAAGTTCCTCAGGAAGGACAAATTCAAGATGGTTACCCTTTCTCAGATCCTTCAGGCCCTTCAACTTCAGGACTGGTTGGTGTAATTGGACCTCCAGGATGCTTATTTTCATGCGCCGATTCATTTCAAACACAGAAAATACCTGAGGTTCGTAGTTGGCGACTCACACTATCAGTTTCGAGTCCTGCCATTGGGGTTGACCTCTGCCCCGAGGGTCTTCACCAAGTTAATGGTAGTGGTGGCAGCGCACCTCAGGAGAGGGGGGATTCATGTCTACCCCTACCTGGACGATTGGTTGATCAGAGCGCGTTCTGCCGAAGAAGCACTGGATCATCTGAAAGTCACCTGCCACTTCCTCCACAAACTGGGCTTCTTCCTCAATTTCAAGAAGTCACAAATGACGCCTTCCCAACAGCTTCAGTACATAGGAGCTGTACTAGACACATCCTTGGGAAAGAGCTTGCCTCCCAAGACGAGGTCTCAAGACATTCTTCAGATGGTTTCCAAATTCCAAAATGCCCAAAATCCCCAGGCTTATGACTTTTTAAGGTTGCTCGGCCTCATGGCATCCTGCATCTTCCTGGTGCCAGAGGCACGCTTGAGGATGAGATCCCTTCAATGGGCTCTAAAGACTCAGTGGTCCCAGTTCTCGGGTCAAATGACGGATCTTCTTCAAATTCCGAACAAGGTCAGACAAGACCGTCTATGGTGGACCTGTACAGAGAACATCCTAAAAGGAGAACCTTTTTGGCAACCATGGCCGGAGATCACAGTAGTGACGGACGCCTCACTCCTGGGGTGGGGAGCTCATGCCAACGATTTTACAATCAACGGTCGTTGGTCTCCATCCGAGTCCAAACTACATATCAACCTTTTAGAGCTGAGCGCAATCAGACTAGCGCTGAAGGCCTTCCTGCCATTTGTCGGGGGAAAGAATGTCCTGATAATGACGGACAACACAGTGGCCATGCACTACCTAAACAAAAGAGGAGGTGTGGGGTCACTAACCCTATGCAGAGAGGCAATGCAGCTCTGGTATTGGACGATTCAGGAAGGAATCTCTTTAACGGCAATTCATCTAACCGGGGAAGAGAATATGAGGGCAGATGCTCGGAGCAGGCAGAGCACGGTGTCCCATGAATGGGAACTGGCTCAGGAAGTCATTCAAGAGATCTTCGCCCTTTGGGGAACCCCCCTGGTAGACCTATTCGCAACCAGTACCAACCGAAAATGCGAAAGGTATTGCTCAAGGGAATTTCCCCCGAGAGGAGCCCTCAGGGACGCGTTCGCGGTGGAGTGGAATTTCCTACTATTGTATGCGTTCCCTCCGATTCCCGTCATTCCTCAGGTCATCAGTAGGCTGAGACGCTTCGGGAACCGCATGATCCTAATTGCCCCGGATTGGGCCAGGAGAACGTGGTATCCGGACCTTCTAGATATATCCATCTGTCCTCCAGTACGTCTTCCTCAGAGAGGGAACCTTCTCTCTCAAATGGAAGGTCAGGTTCTCCACCCAGAGGTCAGAACACTCAACCTTCATGCTTGGTATCTGAAAGGCTGAGATACAAGGATTGGAACCTTCCAGATGATGTTATGGAGGTGTTGCTTTCGGCAAGAAGGCCAGCAACAAAGTCTCTATACAGTTGCTGTTGGAAAAAGTTTTGCAACTGGTGCAGGGAAAAGAATGTCAATCCTTTTCTACGTTCTATTCCGGAAGTACTATCTTTCCTTCTGACCCTAGCACATAGAGGTCTGAATATCGGAACAATAAACGGTTACCTTGCGGCGCTTTCCATTTTCAAGCGCTCATCGGAAGAATGCTCCTACTTCAAAATTCCTTTGATAACACAATTCTTAAAAGGTCTCACTAATGTGTTTCCTCCTCGCCCATTTCAAGTACCGATTTGGGATCTAAATTTTGTCCTAATGTGTGCCCCTTTTGAGCCTATGCACACGTGTCCATTAAGATTACTAATGTGGAAAACAGCCTTTTTAGTTGCTCTAACATCAGCAAGAAGAGTGAGCGAATTGCAGGCACTGTCTTCTGGGCCACCCTATACTGTGTTCCATAAGGGCAGAGTTGCATTGAGGGTTAAACCATCATTTTTACCAAAAGTAATATCTGATTTTCATTTAAGTCAGAAAATTGTTTTACCCTCATTCTATCGTCCACCTCATCCTTCTAAGGAGGAAGAAAGATTACACAGCCTGGATCCAAAAAGAGCTTTAAGCTTTTACATCTCTAGACTTTCTAGGCTTAGAGTGGACAACCAGTTGTTTATAGGCTACACAGGAAGGAAACTGGGTCAATCGGTAACAAAACAGACAATTTCACGCTGGGTCGTACTTTGCATTTCACTATGCTACAGACCAGCACAAAAAGACCCACCAGAAGGGTTAAGGGCTCATTCCACCAGAGGCATTGCCTCTTCCACGGCCCTTCAAAAAGGTGTCCCAATAAGGTCCATTTGTGAAGCAACAACTTGGTCTTCACTTCGCACCTTCTTAGAATTCTATAGCTTGGATGCTTCCCAGTCTAGGGAGCTGACTTTTGGAAAAGCAGTGCTTTATTCCGCCATCTAAAGGCATTGGTGGGGAAAAAATCTGACCCCTCCTTCAGAGAAAGTATGCAAAATACTGCTTTGGGAGTCTATCTAAGATGAGGAATACGTTGGATGACACAATCCACTCGAAGAACAAGTTACTTACCAACTGGTAACGTTCTTTCGATTGGATGTTCCTCCAACGTATTCCTCATCACCCTCCCAACCTACCCCTATGTAGATTTTTCCAGGTTATTGCCATCTCAAATCTCGCAAGGCTAATACCTGCCGGCACAATCTACACAGTACAAGATCACAGGCAAAAAAAGGGGGAAAAACAGAACTGAGGCCAACGAGCGCCGAGCGTGCTACTTATACACCCAATGAGGTCACCCTCGACGGAGGCCTTCGAGGGACCATCGACTCGACGACATTGACGCACGATGCCCTCTGCCGAAAAAATGTCCGAAGAGCAGCAAAGCTGGATGGAATACATCTAAGATGAGGAATACGTTGGAGGAACATCCAATCGAAAGAACGTTACCAGTTGGTAAGTAACTTGTTCTTTTATACTACAAATACATCAGAGGTGACATCATACTACGTGGCAAATAATGAAAAACCTACTAGGGATTGTAATTGGCTTAAGGGCAACATCTAAGTATACATTGCATAGGAACTGGGCTTATGATTGGCTACCCACTGTCAGGTGGACAATCTATGCCTACCTCTAAAACATGTCATCCTTAAAAACATTAAGTACACAGTTTTCAATTGGACTTCAAATGATAAGGTCCTTTGTTATACGGACCTCAACAATTGGTTGCCACGTTTATGCTATGTCTGGAACATTTGGTTCACTTAGCAGCATGTAGGCCCAGTCCCAGGTGCACAGAGGTGCACCTGACTCTACCTCCCCACCCAATTAGCCCAACATCTCTCATCGCCCATGCCTTCTGCCATGAAGATTGTCTTTGAACTTGCCCTTGCAAAGTATCCTTGCCTCTGGGAATACATGGGAGTGCAGGCACTCAGTTTTGTTTTTCTTGGACTCCAAGTTCAACTCTATTTTCATCCTTGGCTCACGTGATAGGAGACCAAGATTTGGTCCATTTTGCAGGTTTATAAATGTCTTAAATGAATAAAACTTTGAACTCTTGGTGTTCTTTCTCTGCACCTTAACAAGGGATGATTCATCCTTCGCACGCTCACTCCTTTCACGAATAGATAACCGACCTTGCCTGCTTCACTTGTGATACCAGGCCAAGCAGCCTCGCCATGCAGCTCTGCGATTTCAGGTTATTCTTGCTGCAATACAATCCTCACCTTTTCTCATCATGGGTCCTGGCTTACTAAATTCATGGCACTGATGTCCAGCTCCTGTACAATAGTGGCTTTGCCTGCATTCTATTCACTACGTGTAGCCAGCCTCTATGAAGACCCAGTCTACCTTGCATTTCAGCATCTGTACAATTATTGAACGTTTGATTCTCTGCAGCACTTAGTGCATGTGTAATCATCTTTTTCATATTTAAAAGTTCACTTGACTCTTTAATTCTTCATTAGTTTCTTGTAAGATCCATGCATCCTCTTCAGCCAACATCTCGGGACATCGCACATGTCTCATGTGACATCAATAGCTCCTCTCTTCACTCTTTTTCATATTCCTTTAGGGAGTTCCGCCCTCAAATTGTCATCTCTTCAGGGATACTTTCGATAGGATTGTCTCAATGGGTATCTTCTTTCGAATATACGCTGCGGTATTGGCACAACTGCTGGTGTCAAATCCATCATAAAGGAGGTAGGGGTTTGGGAATTCCTGCAGAGGCATGTAACTGCTCCTCTACATTCCCCCCTCTGGTCGAGTCCTCGCCCACCTCTTCAATGGTGTCCACATCCTGGTATTTTCTCTTGAAGAAGTGTTTCTTCAGCGTTCATATATTCATCACCCACCTCAGGGTTCCGGCTGATATGACATGTTCATCTACACTCCAGGTCATGTAGTTGTATTGTCCATTCGAATTACAATATACCCATCGTCCCACATACTTTTTAAAAAAAGTTTATTTATTTATTTGAATATATAAAGCGACCCAGAGGCATTGTGGCACTGTTACAGAGTGTTTTTTCTTACAGACATTACATAAGTGGTGAATACAAATTACTACAGGTCATTTCTTGGCCATTATACATGTTCATGGACAGGTTTGGATAGATGTTCCGAGGTGGCATAGGAATTGAGTCAGGGACTGTGCTGTGTTGATGAGTGGTCTAGTTGAATAGTTTTGTTTTTAGAGCCTTTCTGAATACTGTGAGGGAGTTCTCGTTTCTTAAGCTGAGTGGGAGAGCATTCCAAGTTTTAGGGGTTAATACTTCAAAGCTTGTGCCGCCCGCTTTAGCTCTGTTGAATGCTGGGACTGAAAGTAGGTGGCACTATTGCTCACGTTTTGGTCTGTTAGTTGGAGCCTGGTGAATTCTGTCTGAGAGGTAGGCTGGAGCAGTCTGGCAAGGCTCTCACAATCACACACATCATTTGTGTGTGATTGTGAGGGCCTTGAATGTTATGCGTTCCTTGATTGGGAGCCAGTGGGCATCTTTTCTTGCCTGGGAGATGTGCTCTCTCCTGGGGATGCTGAGGGCGGCTCTTAGAGCATTATTTTGTGCAGTTTGTAGTCTGTTCATGTTGTTGCTGGAGGTGCCTAGGAGTAGAATGTTGCAGTAATCAAGTTTTGCGCCAATAGTGGCTCTGGCAATGTTAAGGCAGTTCATTGGTGATAGATGGGGTTTTACTGCGTTTATGATTTTTGTTGTTAATGCCGCTGAGGATGAGATGGCACTGGCTTGCCTGTCCATTGGTCGTGTGGAGTCCAGATATACTCCAAGGGTTTTCAATGTAGTGGAGGCTGTGATGACCGTGTTTTCAATGGTAAAGGAGCTGTATTTTTCATTTAGCTTGTTTAGGGATTTCGTGAGGCCTATCAATAGGATTTCTGTTTTTTCTCTATTTAGACAGAGACCGTTGGCTGCCATCCAGGCCTGGAAGTGCGCATAGGTCTTTTGGAGTGTGTCGAAATCATGCTCATAGTCTGCTGTTAGGGGAGAAGAATTTGAGTGTCGTCGGCATAGTTGGTAAAGGCTATGCCAAAGTCTTCTAAGTCGCTAAAGAGTGGGAGGGTGAATAGATTGAATAATGTAGGAGAGGTGCAGGATCCTTGAGGCACTCCTCATTCAATGGGGGATGGAGAGGCGGAGGCCTGGTCAGAAAAGGCCCTCATGGCTCGGCCTTCCAAGAAGGAGGTGATCCATGCTGTGGCTTCTTGAGAGAAGTGAGTGGTATTGGTGAGGTGTTTACACAAGGTCTTGTGGTCAACCAGGTCAAAGGCTGCAGAGAGACCCAGGTTTAGGAGGAGACAGGATTTGCCTTTGTCCATGGCTTCAAGTAATTGGTTCTTAAGGTCCAGTAAAGCTGATTCTGTGCCGTGACGTGGGCGGAATCCAGATTGTCTTTTGCCTAATATATTGTGAGTTTCAAGGTAGGATTGAATCTGTAAGTATGCAGCCTTGTCTAGAATTTTTAGCAGGAATGGCACAGTTGTGATGGGTCGGTAGTAGTTTGGAGAGTCTGGGTCAAGGGTAGGTTTCTTTAACAGTGGTCTAAGCCAAGCATCCTTAAGGGCGAGTGGGACGGTGCTGTTTGCAAAGGATGTGTTGATAAATGATGTAATAAATGGTGCTAGGGCTGTTGCACACTCTCAGATTAGGTTCGCTGGGCAAAAGTCTCCTTTGCTGAGCGATGGTTTGATGCGCTTCATGATTAGAAGGACTTCAGGGATTGTTACTTCCCTGAATGCGAAGGGTGCAGGTTATATAGAGACAAGTGTGGCGTCTGCTATTAGTAGGGTGGCCTGTGTGGAGTCTGCTGTTGGCATGGTGGCTACGGGCGGCAATGTGGGGGTGTGTGACTTTGGGTAGTTTGTCAAATTGCGTCTTAATTTTGTTTTGAAGTGTTGTTATTTTGTTTATCATACCATGCTGGATGTTGTTGCACCAGGTTTCATTTTTTTCTGTGGATTGTGTGGAGGAGTGTGGAATGGTCAGCTCATTATAAATGGCGAATAGCTCTTTAGATTGTGAGTTGGCTTTCTCAATTCTGGAGTTGTATGTGGCTGCTTTGGCTTTAGAGATGGCTGCTTGTACTCTTTGGCAAATGAGGGATAGGTGTCTCTTGTGGTGGTGGAGGGGTTAGTTTGCCATGTGGTTAGTGCAGCTCTTTTAGTGGTTCGGGCATCCAGAAGTTCTTGTGTGAACTTTTATGATTCCTTGGGTACAGGAACTTCGTTCCTTCAGGTGCTACGATACTGGCCTCTATATATTTTCGAACAATTTCATCAGTCAGTTCCTTGGGTCCTAGTCCGGATTCGACATCGATCATTCTCTTCATTCCTACCACCTTCTTTGCTATTTTCTCACATGGGTAATCGCTATCCTGGTTACACATAATCCGAACATTACTAGCACTAATATAACTCCAAGGATTTTAACTATATTTGCCAACCACTGCAGAATCAAGTGAAAAGGGAGGCAAACCATCTGTCCTCTTCAATGTCATCTGTCTCATCCTCATATTTTTATGCAGGTCTGTCAACAACGGTATGGCCTCTGTCAAAGTGCATTTTCCTCATCATGAGAAGGTATGTGCGTGCAACATGATGGTGCAAACTCCTCCTTCCATCGCTATAATCATATCCAAGACATATCTGTTATGTAGGGTCATTAGTAATATGGCCCTCAGTTCTTCCTTGATAGCGTTGAATCCCTTTATGGTAGCATTGATTGTCTGCAGAAGTTCCCATCTGGTGATCTGTAGCCACTTAGCATTTGCTACTGTTTGGATCCCAGGCATGAATATAGTCATAAATATTCTGGCAGTCTTACTGAACAACCAGTTTTCATCAGGCATGGAGGCATTTGCCATTATTGATTTAGCTGAAAGATAATTCTCTCTTCTTTTCCGACGAAGAAGTTCAAGCAATCTTCTTTTTCTCAAATGGGCATCCACTTTTGGAAATTCACCAATGTTCAGGTTATTTTGTGGAATCACCAATGTCAGAACATGGATGAGCAAAGAACATACTCCGCCCCAATCTTTGGACAATCTTAGATAAACTCTAAATCCACAAGCCAAATATCGGTCCATGAGGATGGCTGTCCCCTCTCCCATGCTTGGAATGTCAATTGTAGTTTTGCATTCTTTGTTGTATTCCACATGATGTATTCTTTCCCTGTCTTCGGAAACACAGTGTCGCGTTAGCCAACGGTATTACAACTACTGTGCCTGATTCATCTTCTACCCATGTCAGTAGCGTGGCATGTTTAGCCCCTGACTTTAAACACCCATCATTCACCCTCTGCACTTCTTGTACATACTCTGTTTTTAGCAGGTGAGCTCCACAGGACATAATTCCGTCTTTCCATCCCTTCTTGGATTTCACTCGTCCATAGATCAAAAATGTAGTTCGTTCCCAACATATAGGTGATCCAGCTATTTCCGTCACATCAGGGCAGTTAATTTTTTTCATCTCTTCAATGTTCACCTCATCCTGTACTGCAGCAGGATGCAGAAGCATCTTGCTCTTCCATCAAGGTTCCTTTTCCATTTGTAAGGTCTTGATATAGTAATCCTGGTATGGAAAAGACCATTTCGATATCCATTTCAAAGTGGCCCAGCTTCCTTGGCATTGCCCTTAAATTGTACATGTTACAATATGACTGAGGTACCTTGCATTGTGCTCTGGAATCTCTCTGGCAATTAAAGTGCATACCGTATTCATGGCATAGGGGATGAGAGAGCAGGCGTATCAACCCTCCTTAGATGCTTTCTCTCTCTTTTTCCTCATGTATTGGTACCACATGTTATTCCCCAAATGTGCTATGTTATCTAGATAGGTATTTATCCCTTCACTATCCTCCTCTGCATCTCTCTTGTGTCTCCCAAATGTTGTGTAATAATCATGGAGTAAATCAAAAGCCGTTTTCATAGTAGGGAGAACTATAGGGACTTCTCCTTCAGTGGAATTGCTAACATGATAGAGACTGTGAAAGATGAGGAACAGAAAAACAAGGAGAACAATCATGCAAGCTTATATTATGCATAAGAACAAAGGCATCCATATCTAACGCCTTCCTACTATTCGTTGTACTTCTTCATTCTCCAGAACCGTGCCACATTCTTCTTTAATCATTTTTAATACAATCATCAAATTTCTTTGTTTGTAACTGTAAATTCTGTTCAATTATAGCAATAACAAGTCTTTGTATCACTGGACCATTTTTCGGATCCTGCAAGAAAGTATGAATATTAACGTCTCTTCTAACAAGAGCAGGGTAAGATCGAAGTATGAACATAAAGACAGCTAGCACAAGCCGATGAATGTCACTATCGGCAGGTACCAAATGTTTAATCATTTAAAACAAATACTCTCAATGAAATGAGTCTGGATACTGATCTTGTTTCCAAATACTGATCAAGAACTGACGTTTAGGCATAATTCTGATGCTTCAATATGTATTTCTAAAAGTACTTTTCAAAATTCCTGAATTCCTCGCACGTCCTTTCCCTCTCTGCTATAAGGAGTGTTCATTGAATTCCAGTCCAATATAAAATCTGTATTAATCACTTGTTATTTTGTTGTCCTTCATCATCTATCAAGTCTGCACATGCTGAAATTCTTCTTCTTATCTTGCTTCTGGATTGGCAACGGTGGGAGGACAGGTCTTTCCTTTATAGATCTTCCCCATCAAACAGGTGCAGCCAAGCTCTTCCATGTATTTTAACATTAGAAGGGGACACTTCTTCAATACAGAAAGGGCCATGGAAACGTGGCTCATGCCACTTTCCGGTAACATTTCTAATTAGGACTAGGTCCCCAACATATAACTTAGGTGGTGGTAATAGTTAATGCGGATTGGTTGTGGAATCATCTTCTGTGTTCTTAGACCGACCCCCCTGGCGCTTGATTTAATCTGAAATTAAAGAAATGCTAGAGGCCATACATGTCAAATAATTGTGTATCTCATCACCTAAAGTTTTCGCTACGCTCTGGCCATCACTCCTACTCCTAGACGGAGGTCTAAGGAGCATTCTCATGTGACGGCCTGTAACTAGCACATGTGGGGTGAGGTGGTGGTCTGATCCTGGCTGATTCCGAAGGGCGTATGAAGCTAGGGGTAGGCAATACATCCATCCCTTTTTCAAAGTCAATTTGATCTTGGCAATCCTTTCTTTGAGTAGGCCGTTGAGTCTCTCACCAAATCCATTTGCTTGTGGGTGATAAGCAGAAGGAAACTTGAGCTTTATATTGAATAGAAACCCTATTTGTTTGAATAGTTCATTGACAAAATGCAGCCCATTATCAGACCTCACACACACCCCACTTTGGGACAACTTCATGCACTAAAAACGTTGCTGCACAAGTGGCATTATTGTGTGTACATGGACCTGCTTCGATTCACCTAGAAAAGGCCACCACTAATAGATACCTACATTGATTACAGACCTGCAGCATATCGACATAGTCGGTGTCTAAATGCTGAAACTGACCGAGGTATTACCACTCTGATCACACTCATTGTTTGCCAAGCAGTAAACGTTTGACACACGATGCCGTTCACCATAAATAGTGCACCGTGTTCCAACAAATTAGGAATTATCCAGTCTTCTGCAATCGTAGCAACAAGGCTTTCTCTAGTTACATGCGCAGGGTTATGCATCTGTTCAGGAGCGACCTTTAATAACTTTACTGCCATCAGTGACTTTCCATTGCTGTCTTGTCGCCATAAATCTTCTGTGGGGGATAAAGAACACCCCCTTTGTTTCCATAATTCTTGCTCTTCCTGTGATGCACTTCCTTGAATCTCTATTAGTTGGGTTATCGATAATGTATTAAACCCCTCTTGCACTAGCATTATTGTAACTACTTTTTCTTTAATACTCTCAGTGCCAAAACCCGAAATTTCTGGGGAATATGCAACCCTTTTGGCTTCTTCGTCTGCGGTATCATTCCCGCAAGAGATAAAATCTGTTCGCTTAGTATGCGCTGTGTATTTAACGGCCGCTGGCCACTGGGAGTTGCAGTGTCTTAATGGGCCTATCCAATAAGGATGCATGCTGCACTGGAGTGCCGTCTGCACATCCTCCTTTTCCAACGTGCTAACACTGTGTGTACGGTTGACGTCACGTAGGTAGAGTCACTGCACACCGTCACTTCCTGCCCTTCATGTTTTCCAAGAGTGACAATAAGCGCTACTAATTCTGCTGCTTGCGCTAAAAAGTGGGACGGTAGTCCGGCACTCGCTACTACTTTCTCCATTTAATCTGTGTCTTGTTACTGCAGTGCGGAATGTCTTTCCCCACTAGACTGACCAATTTTTGAAGAACCATCAATAAAAATAATCTCCCATCCCGCTAAAGCATTCTCTTTCACATAAGGTATATCATCATACAATTCAACATAATTAGCACATTCATGCACATGATCGCCTTTTTCTACTGGCTCAGCTATAAACGTGGCAGGGCACTATTTTACATTTTACGATTTTTATCACTGGGTTAGAAATCATTACCTCATAAGCTGAAGCTCTTTGGGATGTCCCCCTGGGGTTTTTCCAAACTGGCGAATAGAGCATGCTCCACAAAGAGGGTCATAAAGCAGCCCATAACAATACTTGGAGACTTCTCAATCCCGAACACAGCAGCTGCCAAAAATTGTTCACAAGGGACGTGTCCTCTCATAACTGGGTCTAAAATTCCACTGTAATATGCCAAAGGTTTGTACCCCACTGTAATTCTCTGTGTAAGTACTGCTGTAATAACTGTCCCATGTGTGTGAAAACAAATCGAATTCCTCAGCATAATTGTGAATTGTCCAGTCCTGACTTTTCTTGTCCGCGGGAGCTGCTGAACCCCACAGATCCCTCAAGAATGTTTGATCAACAACTGTGTAAATTACCATCTGAAGAACTAACACTCCCAAGGGCAAGAGGAAGTGGAGAAAATAAAAAAACAGACTCCAACTTCTGAATGGCTGCGAATCTACAGAAGGGAAGGAAAAGGGTTAACCAGAAAACAAAGTCTATTATCCAAAACTACTTCATAGGATCAGTACCTGTTAACCCTCCATTAACAACTTGGAAGATGTTATTTGCACTTGTAAGTCTCTTTGTTTATTCTGAGTTCTTAGGGTATCCTGCAATTAGACTTGGACTCTTTTGAAGGGAAGTTATGTTCCAAATTGCAGAAAATCACCCTATCCTCTCAAAAGGTGACTACTTGACATTCCATGGCTGAGATGAAGCAGGAGGTGGTACACTTAGGAGAGAGAAAGGATCTCCTGGAAAAGGGCTTGCAAGAAGTAGATAAGGAAACAATGGTGAACAGCGAAGCCATTGAAAGACTAGATATGGCCACAAGAAACCTGGAACTAAGAATGGAGGACGTAGAGAACAGGTCCAAAAGAGCCAACATCCGACTGAAACTACTGTCAGAAACGGTGACAGATAAAGAGCTAAAGGGAATCTTACAGGCCATCTTCGCAGAACTACTTGGGGAAATGACCCCAGACACAGTTGAGCTGGACAGAGTTCACACGGTAGGTCAGCCCAACAAGGGCCCAAATGCAAGACCGAGGGATGTGCTGGCCGCCTTTGCCAGATACGGACAGAAGGAAGCAGTACTGAGAACGGCGAGACAGCGAGAGCCAGTGGAACACAATGGGCAAAGATTTGAGCTATATCAGAACCTGACCAACAGCACCCAGGTGAAGCGATGCCAAATGAACCCAATTCTGACAATCCTCAGGAACCAAGGAATCCTATACAAGTGGACCTTTTCCCATTGGTCTCCTGTTTGAATGGGCAGGATCACAAAAAAGTATAACCACCCTGCAAGAAGGGACAGATCTCCTGCACTTGGACTTTGAACAGGGAGAACGAAAAGGAAGACCAGAGAGATCACCAGAAGGGGAACCCTGACTGAGACCTAGACCATGGGAATGGACAACCATCGGGGAGTACCGAAGGAGGAGACCCGCACTGCGGGGACCCCCCCTGGAAAAGGTAGTGGCATGGAGATTGATCCGGAAATGAGAGAGGCAGCCGACGGAGGGAAACCCTGAAAAGGTGACAAGATGAGGGGTGGTAGGCACTAAGGTACAAACAGGGGCAGGGGGCAGAGGGGAGCAAACATCATGCAGTTGGAAAGGGCGAAAGAGACCCGGGGAAGGAGGAGGGGAGGAGGCCCCCATCAAAGAGGGAGAAGGGTAGGGAGAGGGGGAGAGGCAGAGCAGGGATGGGGAGGAGAAATGTCTAAACAGAGGCACCAAGACAGACCAGGGGAGACTCGGGCGAGAGGGCCAGGAATGCTTACAAACCGAAAAGATCAAGGGAAGGGGAAAGACACAGGGGAGGGGGTGTCTCCAAAATAGAACCTACACAAGACACAGGGTTAAGACATATCTTTCAAGTGGGTGACCCACAATGTCAGGGGACTCAATTCCCCCTTAAGGAGAAAAAAGCTGGAAAGGTTTACGAGCAAGGAGAAGCCGGTTATATTGGGCATGCAAGAGACGCACCTCCTACTCAAAGACCAGACTTGACTAAGGCTGCGGGGGGTTCTACAAATCTACCAAGCCTGGGACAGAGAGAGGGATAGATCAGGGGGGGCAGCATCAGAAGGCCTACGGGAGAGAATGGCAAGATTGGGCTTAAGGGATGTATGGCAAGAAGTGAAGGGGAATGAAGAAGGATACACATTCTTCTCGGGGATGCATGGCACACAATCTATGATAGATTACATATCGGCAACGGCCGCCCTTCTGGGAAGAGTTAGGGAGGTCAAGGTTGGGCCGATTGGAATAGCAGACCATAAAATCGTATCCATTCTAATGGATCAAGGTGACAGAAGAAGGCGGGTGTGGGGTTGGAAATACCCGGGAACCCTCATGAAGGACCCAGTAATAAGAGTGGAAATGGCAGGGAAGATGCGAGAATTTATGGAAATAAACAAAAGAGGGGACACAAGGAATGATACCAGATGGGACACATTCAAAGCCACAATGAGGGGCAAGCTCATAGTGGCCAAAGCTCAGAGGGATAGGCAGATGGGAGAACTGGAAAAACAGCTAGAGGGGGAGGTAGAGGCAGCTAGGAAAAGGGCGGGCGAGGCGCCTAACAGGTCCTCCCTGAGTGACTATAGAAGGGCACTAGGCCAGTTGGGAGTTATGAGAACCAAGAGGGCAGAAGGGGCATTTCTCTTCATCCGGCAGATGTTCTATGCAAAGGCAAATAAGGCAGATTCCCTTCTGGCATGCCTTCTCAGGGGGCGGCGGCTAAAAACGTGATTACGGCACTAAAGACAGACTCAGGGGACAGGATAATGAGGAACGACGTCATCCAAGAAAGCCTAGCTAAATTCTATGAGAAGCTGTACACATCACATAACTCCCAGGCCCACACTCAGGAGGACTTCCTGGAGCGAGTCAGATTGCATAAAATCAACAGGGAGGACCAGGAATCCCTCAACCAAGAAATCATGGAGGAAGAGGTGAAGAGGGTGATCGCAGGCTTACCCACGGACAAGTCCCCTGGCCCAGATGGCTACACAGCAGCATTCTATAAAACCTTTGCAACAATAGTGGTGCCGCACCTAACCCACCTCTTCAATTCATTTAAAGAAACGGGTCATATAGCCCCCTCCACGGAGGAGGTGAAGATGACCCTAATCCTAAAACCCCATAAGGACCCCACGGAACATACATCATACAGACCAATCACATTAATCAATGTAGATGCTAAAATGTACACGAAACTCCTAGCAAACAGGTTAGAGAAGCTACTCCCAGGTCTAATCCACCAAGACCAGGCAGGGTTTATAGGAGGCAGGCAAACGGCGGACAATATGAGAAGAGTCGCCCACTTAGTAGAAAAAGCACAGAGAACAAACACTCCCGCGGTCCTTCTATCACCGAACGCTGAGAAAGCGTTTGACCACGTGGAGTGGACCTTCCTATTCCGGGTTATGGAGAAGATGGGGTTGGGAAGTAATTTCCTAAAATTGGTGCAGGCCAACTATCAGGGTCCACTGACACGGGTAACGGTAAACAGGGAGAGGTCGCAACCATTTAAACTGAGCGAGTAGGGGAACAAAACAGGGTTGTTCCCTCTCCCTGTTACTCTACCCTTTCTACTTAGAGCCCCTCCTACAAGCAATACGAGAGGCAGATAGCATCCAGGGTATCATTTTGGAGGGAAACAGCATAACGTTGCTGAGTTTGCTGACAACATCCTGCTTACCTAAACTAACCCATTAGAATCCATTAAGACAAGTAGATGCATACTGGAAGCATTTGGTGAGGCGTCAGGCCTGCGCATAAACATCGGGAAGTCAGAGCTGATGAATATTACCCTAGATAAGGGAGAATGCAACAGATTAGAAAACAAGACCCCATTCGTATGGAGGCCAGGGGGAATTAAGTACCTGGGAATTCAGATCACCCCAAACTTAAGGGGTGGTATGCAGCAAACTACATGCCTCTACTAGAAGGAATAAAGCAGGACTTCCATAAATGGCGGGCTTTGAGATTATCATGGCTCGGGAGGATAGCCGCAGTCAAGATGGTCACGCTACCATCCATGCTGTACTTATTTCAAGCTATTCCACAGGCAGTACCGGAAAGATTCTTCAGGGAACTACATATCCTGACAAAAGAATTCATATGGGAGGGGAAGAGGACACGGATCAACAAGTACTTGCCAGGAGAGAGGGGGGGATGGCCCTCCCCAACCTTAGGCAGTACAATGAGGCAGCCCAACTACGAGTCATCAGGGAGTGGCTACAGGAGGGCGAGGGGAAACTATGGTTCGGGATGGACAGGGCAGTGGCGAAACACAACCTGGAGGAGGTAATATGGTTGCAGAATCAGCACAGGCCAAAACACATGTATAAAAGCACCATAACACGGTTAATGGCAGAGAACTGGGACAGGCTGCAAAAAATGCGGGGAATCACATCCTTCCCGTCCCCCTTCACACCCATCTTCAATAATGAGGACTTCACACCCGGAATGAAGAGGGGAGCGTTTTGAAAATGGCAGGAGGAAGGGTGTAAAAGGATGCAGGATATGTTTCAAAATGGGGAGATCCTCCCCTTCACGGAATGCAAAAAAGCATTCAGAATTGGAGAGGGGGAAATGATTAGATATGCTCAGCTGTGCCACTGGTTGCAACACCCGACAAATAAGATAGTGGCCAGCAGTAAAGAAACTCCCTTTGAGACATTTCTGATGTCCAATGACGGGTCCAATGGGCTGATCTCCAACTTATACAGGATCCTAGACGATGCTATCCCTAGACAGCAATAGGAGTACATGAATAGATGGGAGTAGACACTGGGGAGGGAAATCAAAAAGGAGAAGGGGAGGAAACTATGGCGGACGATTCCCAAACTGGCCAGGGCCTCCCAGCTACAAGAAACATGGTATATAATACTCTTTGGGTGGCACTTCACGCCGGCTCGCCGTCACAGGATCTACCCATGGACGGCAACAGGGGAATGCTGGAGAGGATGCGGACATGAGGGCACAGCAGAACACATATGGTTGAGGTGCCCTAAAATAGCCCCCTTCTGAGACGAAGTGCGGCAAGCACAAGAGCAGGCATTCAGGAGAGGGGGTACGAGACCTCCAGAGCAGATATTGTTGGGCCTAAAGGAGGGGGAGGCCATAGGAGAACCCAGCAACAGAGAAAAGGCGAGAGTAATTCTGACCTTGGCAGCAATTACTCTAATTGCGCAGAGATGGAAAAGTGGGAACGTCCAAATGCCCCAGGAATGTCAACACAAAGTTTGGGACATAGTAGCCTTAGAATGGGCCACATACACTATGCATGGGAACGTGCAGAGCTTTGCAAAAGACTGGGGTGAAACTCTAGCCTTCCTCAAAGATGACTATAGAGTGGTGTGGTGCTCTCAGCGCCTCAAACTACTGGACCTGCAATGAGCGCAAAGAACTGGTACAGACAGAAACAACTGAAGAAAACACGAAAGGATTCTGATTCTCATTCTGCGTACCTTGAAACCCACCCTGATTATTATGAAATCCGCCTCCTCTTCCTCTTTAACCCATACCTCTGCCTCGTGGTATGAACCCATATCCACCTTGATCCATCAGATGCAGACTATTTGCCTGCGATGTACCCCTTGCTTCCTGTAATCCCAATCCTTCTCCGCTTGTCAATACTGCCCATTCTATGGCAAATGTTGAAAGAATGTTGTGAACTACTTAGCTTCCTCTGTTTTCCTATTCTCATCCTTCTTATTCTTCTCTTGTGATAACCGACAATGGTGTACTATCGTCAATTGTATCTCCGCCCATGGCTCCGCCTCCATCCCTACTTGTTTTATCATCTGCCTCTGTACTGGCTCAGGCAAACCCTGCCATAAAATGTGGTAAAATAATGCCACTGTCTTTTCCCATGGCTTGCGAGTTTCAAGCTGCCATTTCTCTTGAATATCCTGAATGTACGCAATAGGGTCTTCATGTTCCTTCATCTTATGTGTCATAATTGCACCCATATCTGATGTGTCAGCATACTGTACCATGAGTGCCCTCCAAGCATCTGCTCTACAATTATTAAACAGCGCTTCATCATGCGCTGTGTTTTGTGCAGTCATGCTTGAATATCCCGCTCTTCTCCATATGTCATCAGCCCTCTTCCCAAGAATAGCTGCCAGGAGACATTTTATGTCCCCTATGGCCAGCATATTTCCTCCTGTCATTTCTTCTAATTCATGTATCCCTTTCCCAGCACCTGAAGTCAAACTAGGGAGCTTGCACCTTAAGTTATCCTTGTCCATCTTTGGCCATGGAATATATTGTGTTTTTGCTCCCCCTTTTTCTATCAAGGGAAACTGTGCAAACCCTGTACCGTAGTCGCATCCCACTATTAGCCTATACATAACAGGGATAATCGTGGGTAACGACCTTAAACTACTCACATATGATGGTGACTCTCCCTTCTCACTATGTGATCGTCCTCAGGGATGCTCAGGATACGCTATAGGATCTGGTGTTCTATCTTTAGGTTGATGCAGATCCAACCATCATACTTCCTTATCCATTTGCAGGCTTTCTTGAGGGGCACACATACTCCCTTCTCTTGACCCAAGACCGGACTCTTTCCTTATCTGACTTGTCTAGTCCCCGACAAGTGTGACTATCGTCCCCTTCACCGTTATCCAGATTCAGACTACCTAAAGTCAATGCCCGACATTCGTTATTGAACCAGTTTCCTTCCTCTCTTTGTGATTTAAATACTGGGGATCGATCACTATTCCCTCGAGTGCCATACTCGTTATCTAGCCTTAACTGTTGACAGACCGTATCAATCCTATCTCCAATACTTTCTGCATCAAATCTTTCTTCTTCCAACACTACTCTAGATACTGCCGGCATTACTTCCTTTATTGAGAGAATCTCCTCCACTTAGTCCCATTGTATTTCTGTGCTCGGCCTCATTTGTTTCTTCGTCTACTTCTCTTCACTTTCTCGCGTCTCTTCTAATTCTTTTTTCCTCTTGCCTTTGTTCTTCTCCTCGCCTTACTCCTTCCCTCCTTTCCTCCTTTCCTCTTCTTCCCTTTGGCTCTGTAAACTTGTATCCCTTAATCTTTGTGCTTCTTCCTCCTCTCTCTCTTTCATGCCTGTTTATCCCTTTCTTCTATCGTTCTTTGTCTATTGTTGTACTTTCTTTCTTCTTCTGCCCGTTCTTTTTTCACTTGCTCCTCCTGATATATCTGCTCTCGCTGCTTTTCCTTTTCTGCTCATCTTTTTTCAATCTCTTCTCTCATTCTTTATCTTTTCTTTCTTGTTCGTCCTTATCTTCCCTTTGCCTAACTTCCTCAATACTTTTCCCATCTATCTTAAGTAATATCTGTCCTCCCATCCATTCATTTTGTACCAGCGCTATCTTGTCAACCATATCCTTCTCTCCTTTCCATCTCTTAATCTCCCGGTCTATCTCTGTCGACAATTTTGACTGCTCACTCTTGTCTTCCTTGTCTTGTATAATCTTATAAATATCTTCCTTTCTTTTATTTTCCTCTGGACTATCGTCACTACTCTAAGCGGGGGGTTCATATATTGGATTACTATACCCCGTCGCTGCTTTCAGTTCCTTTAAAGGATACACCCCTATTTCTTCCGTAGTAACACCCTTTGCTTCAGGTGAGGTAAGGGGAGCTGAGGGCTCAACGACTTCTTCCTTACACTGACTAAGCATTCACTCCTTATGTAGCGGGTCTTCTCTTTCCTCTTGATACATTTTCCAGAGCTCTAAAATCGCTAATCTTTTCTCAAATTTCTTCCCTGTGTACGCAGCATGCAAATATGTGGTCATGTGTTGCTAAACTGCTTTTGACGGCGATCCCCCTTGTGGACACGGCATACATTTTTTATCTGCCGTGGCCTTTAGCCATTCCACACTATACTGTTTGAGCTTGGGCATATGCTTTGGTAGTGTTTTGCATAAGTGCATAAGAGGAGTGTCCCCCATAATGACAAGTCTCAATTGACTGTCAATACTTACCAGACTGTTAAATAAACTTTATATCTTTGCTTAAATCACCACTTTTCAACGTCTTAAAAACAACAAATATGAGCATGCACCGTCAATCGCTGCTCAAGCCTCTAATTTCAATAGCCTATCTATTCTCTTACTTGATATTTCGAAGGGATTGTGTCCTCTGACGTATTCCTTATCTTTGATAGATCATCTCCCAGCTTGCTGGCCTCGAAAAAAAAAATTCAGTAGAGGACGCTGCGCGTCAACGTCCCTCGAGCCGATGTCCCTCGACGGCCTACGTATCAGCGCCGACGTCACCACGCGTATAAATAGACTTGTGCAGCGTCTGTTGCTCAGTTCCGTTTTTCCGCGCTTCATGGGGCCTCGGAATATCGTTGCTCAGTTCTTCAGTCAAATATATCGATATATTCCTCGTGAATACCGACTCGTACGCGATGGCTTCCTCACCCGAACCGACAACTCCACGGTCCGGCTTCAAAAAATGTCGAGACTGTGGAAAGAAAATGTCGTTGACGGATCCTCACAGGATCTGTTTGTGGTGCCTGGGAATCGAGCACCATTGTTCGGAGTGTGAGGACTGCATGTCCATGACGGCGAAAGCCTTGAAGGAGCGTAAGGGGAAGCTCGAGAGAGGTAAGGCAGTTAAAACCTCTTCGAAAGTTTCCTCAGTGGAGTCGAGACATTCGTCTCCTCGCCATCATAAAAGACATTCTCGTTCTAGATCTCGAAGCAGTTCCCATCACTCTTCGAGATCTAAGCATTCAAAAAAGAGACGTCGAAGATCCCCTTCCTCGTCTTCGTCTTCTTCCGTTTCCCCAAAAAGGGTCTCCTGTCCCACAAAACATAGCTCTCAAGCTGAGTGGGAGGAATTCAGGAAAAAGTTGCTAAGCGTCTTCGAGAAAGCGGCCTCGACCCCCTCGAAGACTGCTGAGGGTGATACCCTGGGTGAAAGACCCGAAAAAACAAAAATCTGCGAGTCACAGTACCCGGCGAAAGAAGCCACTCGAGAGCGTCACAAACCTTCGAGTAAAGGCAAAGTTGCGTCTTCGACGCCGTCTTCGAGGATCCCTTCGACACATAGATCGGTGTTGTCGACGCCGTTATTGAAGGGTTCTTCGACGCACAGGTCAGTTGAGTCGACGCCGTCTTCAACGCCAATGTCGACGCCGAGAAAGGACAAACCCACGGCCACCTCACAGCCAGTGGCCATACCTAGAGCCTCGAGCATGAGAAAGTCGTCGACAACCTTGAGTAGAATCCCAATACTCTCAAGTTCATAGAGGCCTCTACCACCTTTCTCGACGCCTTTTTCGATGGCTTCAAAGCCTTTAACGCCTGCGTCGACGATGTCGACGTTTTCTCAGCCAATCATTACAAATCTGGCACCTTCTGCTCTGGAAATAGGATTTATACCATTTTCAAGACCTGACCACTCCAGGGTCTTAACTTCTATTTATGAAGAAGGGGAGGATTCAGATCAGGAAAGGCCTTTTGAGTTGCAGGGATCTGCAACTCCTGCACTGGAGGAATTTACCTCTGAGGAAGGTAGGTTGAAAGACCTCCATGAAACCCTACAGGAAGCAAGTGGGTTGGACACTTCCCCAGAAGTGGAATTTGCCGCACCAGACCCAGGGGAACATGCTGAAACCCCTTATAGAACCTTGATGGCAAGGATAATAGAGTTTATGGGATGGTCCACACCCTCACCTGCTTTTCAGCAAGACGACCTCACAGACATCGTGGTCAAAGGTCCACAGGAGGATCCTGTAGTGCCATTTCATGCGGCATTACAAAGGAGAATATTGGCAAACTGGGAAACACCTGAGGTTATCCCGGCAGTTAACCAGAAACTATCAGCTAAATATCGGGTGTCTTCTGCTGACCTTGAATATTTATCCAAATACCCAACTCCGGAGAGTCTGGTTGTTCAGGCAGCTACTTCAGCAAGTAGTAAATCGGCTTACCCTACTGTTCCACAGGACAGAGATGATAAGAGATATGACTTTATGGCCAAAAAAGTATTTTGTGCATGTAGCATGGCGTTGAAATCCATCAATGCTACTTGTACGCTCGCAAGGTTCAGCCACACACTTTGGGAGTGTGCTTCATCAGCGGCTGACTGCCTCCCGTAGGGAGAAGAAAGGGAAGCGTTTCTCAACATCATTTAGGATGGTAAGGACGCAATGTGCGAATCCCTTCAGACTGGCATCGATTCTGCTGACAGTATCAGCAGGGCCATGGCGGCAAGTACAACAACCAGGAGATTTGCTTGGTTGCGAAAGTCTGGTTTTGCTCCAGATGTGCAAAGCAGACTCTTGAATATGCCCTTTGACGGCTCTTCTTTGTTTGGTAAGAAGGCAGATGACAGTTTAGAAAAACTACAAACATCAAAGGCAGCAGCAAAATCCTTAGGAGCTGCAATCCGTCAGACACCATATCTCCCCTCAGGAACCTCTTGGAGAGGTAAGTCCTTTTGTTTCTATTCCGCATTCGGAAAGGACAGAGGACAGCCGGTTCAAAGGGGTCAGAAGAAATTCACCGGAGGTGGACGGGGTAAAAACACAAAAGCCGCAGCAGCAGCAGGTGCCTCTTTACCCTCGGCATCCGCATCAGCCGCCTCCAAACCACTCTGAGGACTCTCTTCACAAAAAAACAGTAGCGAGCAGGTTAACTCAACATCTGACGGAATGGCAGGCTATTACGTCAGATGCTTGGGCATTGGAGACAGTTGCCCAAGGTTACTGTCTGCCTTTTCTACGCATCCCTCAGAGTCAACCACCGGGAACAGCTCTCTGAGAGTTCCAGATCTGCTCCTCTTGCAGGAAATAGTAGACCTGCTAGTGAAAGGTGCCATAGAACCGGTACCTGTAGCAGAGAGGAACAAAGGCTGGTACTCCCCCTACTTTCTCATACCGAAGAAAGACGGAGGACGGAGACCTATCTTGGACTTACGAGAATTGAACAAGTTCCTCAGGAAGGACAAGTTCAAGATGGTAACTCTCTCTCAGATCCTTCAGGCCCTCCAGCTTCAGGACTGGGTGGTTTCTCTGGACCTACAGGATGCTTATTTCCATGTGCCAATCCATCTCAAACACAGGAAATACCTGAGGTTCGCAATTGGCGGCTCTCATTATCAATTTCGAGTTCTGCCATTTGGGCTGACCTCCGCCCCGAGGGTCTTCACCAAGCTAATGTCGGTAGTGGCTGCAAGTCTAAGGAGGGAAGGGATCCACGTCTACCCCTACCTGGACGATTGGCTGATCAGAGCTGTATCTTTGGGACAAGCTCAGATCCAGCTATATTATGTCTGCCACTTCCTTCACAAACAGGGCTTCTCCCTGAATGAGATCTCTTCAGTGTGCACTGAGGACTCAGTGGTCGCAATTCTCAGGGAGAATGACAGACCTCCTTCAGATTCCGGACAAGGTGGCTCGAGACCTTCAGTGGTGGGCCTGCCAGAAAAACATCTTGAAGGGGGAACTCTTTTGGCAACCATGGTCGGAGATAACAGTAGTCACAGATGCCTCACTCATGGGGGTGGGGAGCCCATACCAACGACTTGACCATCAGCGGTCGTTGGTCTCCATCGGAGTCCAGACTACATATCAACCTGTTAGAGCTGAGAGCAATCAGACTAGCGCTGAAAGCTTTTCTGCCATCTGTACAGGGGAAAAATGTCCTGATAATGACGGACAACACAGTGGCCATGCACTACCTCAGCAAAAGAGGAGGTGTAGGATCACTACCACTGTGCAGAGAGGCAATGCAGCTCTGGTTTTGGGCAATCCAAGAAGGAATCTCTCTATCAGCAGTCCATCTAGCCAGAGAGAAGAACTTGACGGCGGACACTCTGATCAGGCAGGGCACAGTCTCCCACGAGTGGGAACTAGCTCAGGAAGTCCTTCAGGAGATCTTCGCCCTTGGGGAACCCCTCAAGTGGATCTGTTTGCCACCAGTACCAACAGAAAGTGCAATCTGTTTTGTTCAAGGGAATTTCCCCCGAGAGGAGCTCTAGGGGACGCGTTCATAGTGGACTGGGAGTTTCCACCTCTGTACGCGTTTCCACCAGTCCCTGTCATTCCTCAAATGATCAGGAGGTTGAGAAGATTCCGGAGAACCATGATCCTAATTGCCCCAGACTGGGCCAGGAGAACGTGGTACCCGGACCTTCTGGACCTGTCCATCTGCCCTCCAATTCGTCTTCCACTCAAGGAGAATCTTCTCTCACAGAAGGGAGGTCAGGTTCTCCATCCAGACATCAAATCCCTCAATCTTCACGCCTGGCTTCTGAAAGGTTGAGATACAAGGATTGCGACCTCGCTGATGAAGTCATGAAGTGTTGCTTTCGGCCAGAAGGCCAGCAACAAAGTCTTTATACTGCTGCTGTTGGAACAAGTTTTGCAGCTGGTGTAGAGAAGAGAATATCGACGCCTTTTCATGTGGTACACCAACAGTGTTATCCTTTCTACTCTACTTGGCAAATTCAGGCATTCAAGTTGGCACTATCAAGGGCTGTCTCGCAGCGCTATCGATCTTCAAGCGCACTGCGGAGGAACCTTTGTATTTCAAATTACCCTTAGTAATACAATTTCTAAAGGGATTAACTAATGTCTACCCTCCAAAACCTTTCCAGGTTCCTTTATGGGACTTAAATTTAGTCTTAAATTTCCTGATGGGTACTCCTTTCGAACCACTCCACTCTTGTTCGCTAAGATTTCTCACCCTTAAAACTGTCTTATTAGTGGCTTTAACATCTGCTAGAAGGGTGAGCGAATTACAAGCTCTATCTTGTAAACCCCCTCATACCATTTTTCATAAAGACAAGGTTGTCCTACAGGTGAAGTCTAATTTCCTCCCAAAGGTGGTTTCTGAATTCCACAGCACTCAAAAAATTACTTTACCTTCATTCTGTCTGCCTCCCCAACCGGGGAAAGAGGAGGAAAGGCTACATAGGCTGGACCCAAGGCAGGCTTTAAGGTTTTACATCAGCAGACTTGCTAGGATTAGGCAAGCAGACCAACTGTTCGTGGGTTACTCAGGGCACAAGTTGGGACTACCGATAATAAAACAGACCATTTCCAGGTGGATTATTTTGGCCATCCTGGAATGTTACAAACTGGCAGGGAAAGAGCCTCCTTAAAATCTTAGGGCTCATTCAACCAGGGGTATCGCTGCCTCCTCGGCCCTCCTAAGAGGGGTTCCGGTTTTAGACATATGTGCGGCTGCCACATGGTCGTCCGCACATACCTTCACAAGATTTTACAACCTGGATTCCTCCTCCAGTCAAGAGACTAGGTTTGGCAAAGCCGTATTACATTCGGTTCATTCCTAAAAGGAAACATGGCGTTTTTCTCCCACCTCCAATTGCACACCACTGCTATGGGAGTCTATCAAAGATAAGGAATACGTTGGAGGACACAATCCCTTCGAAGAACAAGTTACTTCTTACCTTGTAGCGTTCTTTCGATGGGATGTTCCTCCGACGTATTCCTTATCGCCCCTCCCATCCATCCCCGCAGTAATACTTCCCTTGTGGTTGCAGCTTACGCTCCTTCAAGATCAATAACCAATTCATGTAAAACAACTGTTAACGTCAAAACGGAACTGAGTAACGGACGCTGCGCAAGTCTATTTATAGGCGTGGTGACGTCGGCGCCGATACGGAGGCCGTTGAGGGACATCGGCTCGAGGGATGTCGACGCGCAGTGCCCTCTACTGAAAACAATGTTCCGAGGCCAGCAAGCTGGGAGATGGTCTATCAAAGATAAGGAATGCGTCGGAGGAACATCCCATCGAAAGAACGTTACAAGGTAAGAAGTAACTTCTTCATCTATTCTATTGATTGGCGCCAATCAATTTTGCTATTCTCAATCACTGTTGCTCCTCAACTTTTTCAATTTTTTCCCATCCTCTATCGTACTTCGATATTTTGACTCGACAAATAACATTCAAATTAGTCAAACAGTGCACATTTATAAACACAGTGATAACGTTATCTCTCGCCTTTGTACCCTATACAGGGTTTGAAATATCACCTTATGTAATCCTGATTACGCGTTCTATATTTCACTCTACTCCCGTTGGAGTATGAGATGTCTCCTTCTAACTCCCTTGAGCTAGGGCTTCTTCACAATATCTCCCATTACTCAAAATGAATTTCAATCCTGTCCCCTTATTTGCCGTTCTACTCACCATTCATTAATCGAATCGAGGCCTTCGGTGTCAGCTCCTCCTTCAATTCGATCACTTCGCCTTCCGTCCGTAGAGCACCCGTGGAAACCAGGAAGGGATTTCGTCAAAGGGAGACCTGCCCACCGTCTCGGTTCTTCTTGCAAGTTTATTTCTTTCGGCCGCTCTCCAAAGGAAAACCTGCAACCTTTCAGCTAATAGCGCAGAATGCCCGATCGTCCTTAATACTGGACACAAACTGGTTTGGATCTTTTAACCATCCGAACTGTTAGGTAGAAACCTGTGCAATTCCCTCTGGGACCACTGCAAAAGATTTAAGACTACAGGTGTTTGGCAGTACACCCACTTGGTAGCAGTCTGTACCTCACAGATTCACTTGGTAGCTGTGGCTGAGCAGTCAGGCTTCCCTCAAGAAGAGTTAGACAGTATACAGAGTATTCACAATAGGTCAAAAGAACACAGTAGAACAAGTAAACACTGACCAGGGCTTGGTGTAAAAGAAATATACTTATTTATTTAAAACCACATCTAGAAAAACACACAGGCACTAATGGTAAGCAATTCAAAAACACGGTCACTAAAAGATATACACTCCCTTAGAAGAATATTAGACAAGTCTTAAGTAAAGCCCCACTTATTTTCAGACAGCGGTGAGCGCTTTAGAGAAAAACAGAGAATAAATTGAAACAGGTCCCAACACTTTTACAAGAACACAACAAGAGAGGAAGGCAAAGTAAAACCGTGAAGTTAGAGTTCAGTAGGCTGGATCCACTTTAAGAGAATCAAACCAAATGTGTCCAAGGTCACACGGTTGCAGTGCACAAAAGTCTTGAAAAGGTTCAAAAAGAGTTGGACCAAAGAAAGGGACCAGTTAGAAGGTCAAGATGGCCAGCCCAGTCCAGAAGGTTAAGGGGTTATTATTACCTTGTAGCAATCTTTAGAAAGGGAGGCCTGGCGTACACGGTACCTTAAAGTGGTGAGAATACTCCAGGGGGGGCAGTTGTTCCTGGCAGCGGATGCAAGTCGGTGCTTTGTCCGGGGGAAGAGTGGATCTCGTCGGGGAGGAAGACAGGAGTCCGTTGCACCGCCAGGGAAGAAACCAGCCACAGAGTTCTCAGGTAAAAGGAGCGGTCCTTCAGTTCGCGGTCCAGTGGTAAGTGGCTATCCGGTTGCCGGGGTGCTTGGCACGGGTAATTCGACCACAAGCCGGTCTGGGGTGTGAAGAGAAGAAGGTAAACTGGTTGTGCCCACCAGTCAGGGGAAGAAGCCTCTCCAGCCGGGAGATCTTCTCTGTCGTCGGGAAGTGGTGAGTCGGTTCCGCAGGGCTCCACCGGTGGTGTCATCGTGGTAGGTCGGCTCAGCTTATCCCTCGTCGGATTCTCAGGTCCTGTGGCGACTTCTGAAGTTCCAGTCCCCAAAGCCCTGCTTTTATGCAGCACACCCCCATTCACTCAGCCTAGCTGTCAATCAAACATGCTAAGTGGTGAGCCGGCCGGCTCACCACTTGGGCCAATCACACAAGAGTGTGACTTGAGTTACCAAGGTAACTCAGTCCAGGGTGCCTAAACCCCCTCCCACACTCCCTGTGGTACCCAGACAGAGTGGCACCACTTTTGGAGGCTTCCGTGGAGAAGCCCGCCAAAAGGTGGAACAAAGGGCTCGACTTGGGTTGGAGTCACAGAAGAGAACACAAACGCCATTTTGGAATCGAGTCCTGGCAAAAAATACCAACCGGCAAACTAATATTAAATAAATAAACCGGCGGTATGTTCGAGGCTATGAGAATTAAATAATTAAAGTTGGTAGCCTCGAACAATGGGAAAATCCCATTGGGATATATTCGCGGTCGAATATAAAAAGTAGTATCCACTGCCACCAGCCAAAACTCGATCAGGGGGGACAGAGATGTGCCCCCTCGACTAACAGACCCCGGGGCAATTGAACTGCCCCGACCAGTATGTCCACAATATGATGGTTTGTACTGGTTTCTGTTAATAATTTGGGACTAGTACAGCCAATGGTGACTTTACATGCCCTGGGAGACAGTAGTCAGTCCCAGGGTATGGAGTCTATGGTGGGGCGTCACTATGACACCCCTGTGTTACTGCACGGAGGGTGCTGTGTAACACAGATAGTAAAAACACATGAGACCCTATGGAGTAAAGGACCCCATATCCCATAAAACACATTAACAGTCAAAGGAACACCATAAAACATGTCCAAGAGTGGGAGAAAAAGAGTCTCAACTCCAGAAATCCAGCAAAGCTGCTGGGGGACTCACTAGGTTAGGAAATTCAGCCTAAAGAGAGAATTCTCCCTAACACGAACCACTACCACGTGAGCTTAGGGCCCTTTAGTAACGTGTATGCAATGGATGGGTTCATAGAATAACTCTGGGTCTAAATAACCGAACCAACTCAGGAAGATGGCAAAGATACTGTTTTATTATCAATTATCTAAAACAGGGAGTTACAACGAACAACATTTGCTCAATTTTCTCAATTTTATGAGGTGACTTCATACTATGTGGCAAATAATGAAAAACCTACTAGGGATTATAATTGGCTCAAGGGGAACATCTACGTATACATTACATACGAACTGGGCTTATGATTAGCTACCCACTGTCAGGTGGACAATATATGCCTACCTCTAAAACATGTCATCCTTAAAATCATTAAGTACACGGTTTTCAATTGGTCTTGAAACTGTAAGGTCCTTCGTTATGCAGACCTCTACAATTGGTTGTCACACTTGTGCCATGTCAGGAACATTTTGGTTCACTTAGCAGCACATAAACCCATTCCCAGGTGCAAGGAGGTGGACCTGACTCTACCTCTCCACCCAATCAGCCCAACATCGCACATCCCTTCTGTCATGAAGATTGTCTTTGAACTTGCCATTGCAAAGTATCCTTACATGGAGTGGCTTCGCTGGGGGTGCCGGCTTCCTGTGCTTCATGCTTTACTCACGTGACAGGAGACCACAATTTGGTCCATTTTGCCAGTTTTTAAATGTCTTAAATGAATACAACTTGACACTCTTGGTGGGGTGTGGATTGGCGGCCAGTGGTAGTGGTTGCTCGAGAGCTCCAGCATGATCCTGGTTTTTATCCGATCAAACTGGCATAATTTGCTGAGGAAGAGCGGGAGAAATACATGTGCAGGCGTCAGAATACATGCTGGGAAGCCTGATGGAACGAATCAGAGGGGGAATTGCATAGAAAATCGACGGCGAAGACACCACACGCCAAACCCAAAATGGTGGGCGCAAGCTCAGTGGTCAAAGGAGAGAGGGCCGTTGCGCACAAGATCAGGCGGCGCCCATCAGGGAGCAGGAACCAGATGGTGGCCGGACAGTAGCTTCAGCCAGGCAGCGGACACGCTCTGGGACGCACCGGGAGCGATGACCGCCACGCAGATCCTGAGGCCCAGAGTACGGGGGCTGTTGTG
Source organism: Ambystoma mexicanum (assembly GCF_040938575.1). Lineage (NCBI taxonomy): Eukaryota > Metazoa > Chordata > Amphibia > Caudata > Ambystomatidae > Ambystoma > Ambystoma mexicanum. Next base: position 1,270,369,188 of record NC_090926.1, on the reverse strand, counting down.
AGTGCCTGCGCTGCCCGCGGCACATCCATCAAGGCCGGGACAGCACACGGGCAAACTGCACTAAGATCGTGGGTGCCTGAGCGGCTTAATGGGCCGATGGCGAATCCTGGACTCTGGTGCAGGACAACTCACGCTTGGAAGCGGATCCGGCCTGGGGCACCAAGCGGATCACGGGTGCGGTGCGCCGCTGCACCCGGGCCCGTGGCCCGGATACTGGCACACACGTCAGGGGAGGCCACCCATAGCCTGCATCTTTGAGGAGTGAGTGCCGATGGCGGCGGGGCGAAGACCCCGGCCCCGCTGCAAAGGGCACTTGGAACTCCAGGAGGGCAGTAAAGGAGACTGAGCAGGGGAACCCTCAGACAGCCCGCTAGGGAGAGCCGCGGCACTGGTTATACTCCACTGATGCAGACGGAAAGGGCCGGGGGCCCAGGGAGGCGGAACACAATCCAAGTGTTCCCTGCAGGTGCCGGAGGGGGTCCCACGCCCTGATAATACTGCAGAGACGAAGCCGACAGCGTGCCTGTCAGAAGAGACACTGATTATTGCACAAACTGGATGAGTGTGGGTGGCTGGAAGCAGGGCCCAGCAACACGAATAGCAACTCAACAAGGGCCAGTTGCAGAACATTGGCAAGAGCTAGAAATATGTGGCAACCATTGCAGAAACCCTGACCTACTCAATATAGGCTGAAACGTGCACTACGCTGGACCTCTCTAACTGGAAGTATGCACTGGGATGCCTGGTGAAGGGCACTGGGAATAGTTGGCATAAAAGCACACCACGTTTTGGGATATACACCTTGCACGTTGGAGGACACAGTCTGTTCGCACGTGAGAATCAATCGACTGCCTCAGGGAGGTCCTACATGCTGTATGGGGGCAAGGATGAATGTCCAGGAGAATAACCATTGATGGGCAAGGTCAGAGAGCTTGCAGAACTAACGCCAGCATCAGTAAGCGACATTGGCAATCAACAACAAGAAAAGCTGTTGCACGTGGGAGGCCACAGTCCACTGGCTAAGGAACAAAGCCTTGAAGGAGCGTAAGCGAAGAGCAGCAAGTGGCCGAATCAGGACCCTCTCAGACACTTCCCATATAGAGACTGTTGCAGGAGGTCAGTCCTGTAACACCAGGGTACTGGAGCGCCCCCTACAAGAGGGGGAACATTGCAAAAAGGCATAACAGACTGAAGGGAAGCGAAGAGTCCCTCCAGGAGATAATGCCGAACAGGATAAAAGGAACAAAGGGTAAACAGACCAGCATCGACTCTTTCTCCAGGAAATCCGGAAGCAGGCAGCTACCCCAGTCGGACTCAGCGATGGCAACATCAAGCGCTGCACAACAGGTGAGGAGTGCTAGTGAGGGTCCAATATTGGAAGCAATCGCCGCCCTCAAGGCGTCCCTGGAAAATAAAATGGATACAGCGATAAGTGGCCAGAAGGCGTCCCTAGAAAATAAATTAGACAGTCATGGTGAATGTGGGCCTCCTCCACCAGGAGGCACGTAACCTGACGGACCAAGTGACGACAGCAGAACAGCAGGTGCAGCAAAACACCACCGATGTTGCAGTCACACAGATGCAAATGTCGTAAGTGATGCAGAGAGTCAAGATCCTGGAACGCAGGGCGGAGGATGCAGAAGGGAGGGCATGAAGGAACAACATTCGTATAGTTGGACTGCTGGAAGGTGAAGAAGGTAGGGACCCCACTGAGTATGTGGAAAACTTGTTGCTCCAGGAGATTGGGGTGGGGGTGCTGTCCCAGGGTTTTGTGGTAGAGCGAGAACACAGAGCCCAGACCAGGAGGCTTGCACCTGAAGCCCCCCCGGAGATCAATGATCGGCAAGATCATGAACTTCAAAGATAGGGAAACAATATTGACATTTTCAAGAGAAGGGGGAGTGATCACCGGGAGCTCTTCCAGAATCACCATATATCCAGATTACACAGTCATGGTCCAGAAGCTAAGAGCGCGGTTTGGCCCCACAAAAGAACGCATTAGGGTGGCAGGCGTGCGCTACATGCTGCTATATTATATCCGGCTAAACTCAAGGTGATACACCAGGAAAGGACACACTTTTTCAAGACAACGGACGAGGCACATTCATGGATGGACTAGCAAGGCATTCCCCAGCACAGACCCAGGAATCTTAACGAGGTCAGGAATTTACCCCAGTGAGGATGAACAGGACCCAAATATTAGCAGAGACGCTCAAGGAAAAGGAAGTTAAGCATGCCAGAAGGAATTTAAGGAGCAACTGAGCCTCCTGCCACAGAGGTGGACAAGACACACAACCCCAGAGTGTTTTTACGAGTTTGAGATGCCAGTTTGGAGGCATCACACTGCTGCGGGCCGGTCCCGTTTCGGCAGGAGGTGCAAGAGTAGCAGTGGAGCCCGAGCAGGGGGGAGGGTGGCTGGGCGTTGGTTTGATAGTTATAGTTGTAGTTAGTCGAGTTTTTGGTTGGTTGGTAGGTGGCCCTAACCGTGGAGGAAGCAGAGTATACAGGACTGATGACAATGGAGCAAAAGGCGGTGGAAAGGATGGGGCAGTGAAATGGAGGAGTAGGGCGGAGGGCATACAGAAGGCTATGGTACGACGGAGTCGGAGAACGCACAGCGAATACGAGCTCAGATGAGATAACAATCACAATTTGGAATGTTAGAGGGCTTAACGCCTATGTTAAAAGACTTAGAGTATATGCCAGGCTGAACCGAATGAAGGTCAAAATAGCAATGTTGCAAGAGACTCACTTAACAAGAGAGAAACAGACCAAAGTGCACAAGAAATGGGGTGGCCATGTCTACAGTTCCACTTATTCAAACTATGCAAAGGGAGTGCTGATATGGGTGGCTCCAGGAGTGCCATTCCAGCTAATAAAGCAGGAGCGCGACCCAGAAGGAAGGCTAGTGCTGGTGCATGGAATGCTGGAAAATAAGGAAGTATGCTTGATAAATACATATGCACCGAAACCATGACGCAACTGAATTTTTTAAGAAACCTGCGCCTAAACTGACCCAGTATGGAGAAGCAACATTCATCTGGGTGGGAGACTTCAATTCCACGTTAGACACACTCCTGGATAGGTCCGATGACAAACACAGGAAGCCGGCACCCCTAGCCAAGCCACTACAAACGATCCTGACCCGATTGCAGCTAGCAGACTTCTTTTGGAAGGTACACGGCGAGGAGAGAGGGTACACACATTATAGTGCACGCCACGGAATATTCACACGCATAGACTATTTACGGGCACGGAATCTTTGAAAGATTTTATGGGGCTAAATATCAAAGCGTGCACATTATCAGATCACGCACCAATACTAGCAACATGGGCACACACTCATAGAAGGGCACTGATACCAACATGACGGCTGAGGGCGGAGGCATTGAAGGCGGGCGAGTTTGAGGAATATTTGCACGATGTAATAGAGGAGTATTTTGACACAATGAGGGGAGTCTGGAGAGGAATGGCACTCTATGGGATGCGTTTAAAGTAGTAGTAAGGGGAGCAGCAATAGGGAGGATTGGGGGTCTAAGAGGTGAGGCCCTGGTGGAGCTGGGTAGACTGGAAAAGGAGATAGAACAAGGGGTACGCCAGGTGGGGAGTAAGGGGGAGGAACCTAGAGAACCAATGGCGCTGAGGTGGAGATGTGTAGAGGTCTGGGAGAAACTGGGAAGACTGGACTATGAGAAATATATACAGCGGCTGCATGCAGAAGGGGACAAAACAGGCAGGCTCTTGGCCTGGCTTACTAAGCAGGAATGTAAGAAAGACCCAATTAATGCTATACATGATGAGGCCGGATAGAAGTTAGGAGCCAGCAGGGCAATAATATAATATTTTCCTGCTTTTACGAGCGTCTATACACCCATAACCCAGAGGTGGAGCCGGGGGATATAGCAGAGGCCCTGGCAGAGATAAGATTGCCAAAACTAACAGAGGAACAGGCCCAATCACTAGATGATCCCCTTACAGTGAAAGAAATAGAATCAATAATCACGGAACTGCCGTCAGGCAAATCCCCAGGACCTGATGGACTCCCGGGGGAATTCTATAAGACGTACAAGGGCATTATAGCATCGAGATTGCTTGAAACATATCAAGAGGCGTATGAGAGGGAACAGCTGTCAAGCAGTATGTCGGAATCGGTGATTATACCGATCCTTAAACCTGGGAAATCACTGCTGGAGCGTGCCTCCTATAGGCCGACTTCCCTCATTAACCAATATGTCAAGATCCTTACAGTAGTCCTTGCTAACCGCCTAAAAAGGGTGATACCCACGCTGATCCACTCGGATCAGACGGGCTACGTCCAGGGAGGAATACATTGGGGAATCTCCGAAGGCTCCACCACGTGGTGGACCAGACAAATCTCAGATGAGGTAAAGGCGATTTTGCATTGCTGGCCGCCGTCAAGGGCTTTGACTCCGTGAACTGGGGATGGCTGTTGAGTGTCCTCGCCCACTTCGGTATGGGGTAAGGGTTCCTTAGATGGATGAGGCTGCTATATAGGGATCCCAGAGCCAGAGTCTCAAAGGTTTGGAGGATATATAGAGGCACCAACAGGGTTGCCCACTCTCACCCTTGTTGTACATATTGGCCCTATAATTGCTAGCGGCTTTTCTTAGAGCTGAGTATGGGGGATACAGGGATAAATATAGACGGAGTCGTGCATCAAATTTCGGTGTACGCGGACAACATGCTCCTGTTTGTTGAGAACCCGCGAGAGAACTTACCCTGTTTGCTAGAAGCGATAGATACGTACACTAGGCTCTATGGAATAGCTATCAATAAAGAAAAGTCCTCACTGTTCCCTCTGACGGACCTAAGACGGGTCCCTGCGGGCCAACTCCCAGACCTGGGTCTTACGTGGGCACCGCACTCCTTACGATATTTGGGGGTGGAAATACACCATGACACAATGGACACACACAAAATCAACACGCAGGCGGCCCTGTACAGAATACAGAAGGCTATGAACTTCTAGGGGACGCTCACGCTGGGTATGGTGGGGAGGGCGGCGCTCTTAAAAATGGTGGTACTCCCACAAATGTTATATTATTTCACGAACATCCCATATGACATACCTAGGCCTTCTTCACAAACTGAACACAATAGTGCAAAAGTTCTTGTGGGGAGGTGCAGGATAGCCATGACGACTCTGCGAAGGGACTATGAAGCAGGAGGCATTTGATTGCCGGACTTTGAGAGATACTACCTGGCAGGGCAACTGCAATTTGTAGTGAAATGGCTGGGGGAAGAAACAACAATAGACACAATACTTTTCCAGTTGGCGCTGAAGCAGAACTATCTGAGGGAACTGCCATGGATTGAAAAATCACTGACCAAGACCCTGCCGAACATGATCAGCCTTGCAGTAACCCTGTAGAACAGAGCGTGGAAACTCCAGGGTAAGAAGGATCCCTGCGCAACACAGATCCCCTTACCGGGCTTGGCAGGCCCGGACACAGGAAACCTTGCAATTTACTGATCCCAGTGGGAAGCTAAGGGGGTAGCACAGATAGGGGATCTGCGGAAGGAGGGACAATGGGCGGTATTCCGGAATATCGTGGAGGACTATGATATCCATGGAGGTCAGTTTCTCCTGCATAATCGTATGTTAACAAAGATCAAGAAGAGATGAGTAGGATGGCCAGAGGAAGAGGATATGAAGGGAGGGTTGGGTACATGGTACGACATCTCATAAGGGGGGCATACGGCTTCCAGAAAATATGAACAGCTGTTAGAATCTACCAATGTGCAGGTGCTGCAGACGAGAGAACGTTGGGAGAGGGCTCTCCGGAGGCCCTTTAGCGAGCTGGAGTGGACCAGAGTCCTGAGATATCCAAAGAAAGTGTCCAGGAAGGCAAGGTTTCAGCAAGCGCAATTGTACCTCACACACATGGCATATATTATGCCTAGATAGATGTCTATGATTAAACCGGGACAACCTCGCAGTTGCCCCCGCTGCTCCGACGAAGAGGCAGACATGTTGTGCATGTTTTGGACCTGTCCAGTGATACAGACATTTTGGGAGGGAATCAAAGAGAGAATGGCGGGAGTTGGCATCCAGATGCCAGTATCGAACCCAGAGTTGTACTTACTGGGCCTTTTTTCAAGAGGAGGCAGACAAAGGACGTACCTGGCCAAAATGAAGGACCTGGGGTGTATACTGGCCAAACGACGGATAGAAATGGCATGGAACTCCAGGGTGGGCCCAATGATAATCTAATGGTGGTCGGACCTTCAGAGGTGGGCACTAGCAGAAACGGTGGAGTGGATGAGGGGGGTGCAGAGGGCTGAGGGGGAAAGTGGGCAAAAGATACTAGCATGGAACTCCCTAATATAAGAGCTGTTTGGACAAAGGGCAGAGAGCGATATAGATGACCCCGGGAGCGGGGATAAACACTAACTAGGAAATGGACAGACATATGACGTGCCCCCCCCTCCCCCGAAAGGAGTGGATGTGAAATGGAAACTGATTTGAGAGCTGACCAAAGGATAGCGGTAGATAAGGACAACATAACCACTAACTGATCCATGAGGACAATGAAAAGCGGAATTCACACTGAAAGTGCCAGAGTGATGTTTATGTTTTGGTTGTATGTTTGTTATTGTTGTTGGTTGTTGTTTCAAAGAAAAAAGATAAACAGTTTAAAAAAAAATAACATGGCACTCTTGGTGTTCTTTCTTTGCACCTTAACAAGGGATGATTCATCCTTCGCACGTTCACTCCTTTTAAGCTGCTTCAGTTTTGATACCAGGCCAGACAGCCTCGCCACATGCAGCTCCACGATTTCAGCTTATTCTTGCTGCCATACAATCCTGCCATTTCTCTTCATGGGTCCTGGCTTACTAAATTCATGACACTGATGTCCAGCTCCTGTACAATGGCGTTTCGCCTTCATTCTATTCACTACGTTTAACAAGTTTCTATGGTGACTTCGTCTACCTTGCATTTCAGCATCTGTACAATTATTGAACGGGTGATTCCCTTAGTGCACGTGTAATTTTCTTTTTCATATTTAAAAGTTCACTTCACTCTTTACTTCGTCAATAGTTTCTTGTAAGATCCATGCATCCTCTTCAGCCAACGTGTCTCTTGTGACATCACTAGCTCTTCTCTTTGCTCTTTGTCATATTGCTTCAGGGAGTTCCGCCCTCAAATTGTCATCTCTTCTGGGATACTTTCGATAGGATTGTCTCAATGGCTATCTTCTTTCGAATATACGCTGCGGTATTGGCACAACTGCTGGTGTTAAACACGGCCCAATCTCAGACTTCCAACATATAAGAGGTAGGAGTGGTGGGATTTCCTGCATAGGCATGTACCTGCTCCTCTACACATCCATGAAGTGAGCATCTTAAGCTCCATTGACTGCACCATCATTCACGGCTGTCCCAATGAATGCCGCTAGACAAGGCCTCCATCAACGTCCTCTGAGACTAGGTCTCATCACAGGCTACCTCATTTATATGGTTGCCCTGCATGAGCGAGGAGCTCAGCTGTGCCTTTGGGAAACATCAAGAAGGTGGTCCTGCATTTGTAAAGCTTAGGAAAATCTAATTTGGAAATGCACAGTGATTCAACTGCTGAAGAGGAACAGTGAACAAGCATAGGAAATCTTTTCTATCCATACAAACCTTTGATAGTGTGTGGGAATTGGGTCTGTTAGAAATGCTGGCTGTGATCTCAGAGCCTCTCCTCAAGGACAAAATGGTGGAAACACTTTAGGCCATGGTTCATGCCCAAAATTGTAAGCAGGTCAAGCCCACAGCAAAGTCAGAAGCAGAAGAAGAGTGTTGTTCTACTCCATCAATGAAACACTCTGTACCCCTATCTAGTGCAGGCAGGAAAGTGTATGCTTTTTTGAAAAGCAGTAAAAGGTACTAGCAACATATGCAAACACACTGACTAAGGTGTGCCAACTTTCAGCTAGAAGTACAAGTCAAAGTGTTAGACTTGCCTTTTGATGGAGTAAAGTACTTTTGGTAAAAGTTGATGAGGCACTTTATTCTAGATACACGGGCACAGACATGGAAATATCGCTAGGCATTTCACAGAAAAGTCAATCATTTCACACAGTTTGTGGTGCAACAGTGGTTCACCTCTGCTGGCAGAGGTAACTGGTCCTATCAATACAAAACCTTCCATACATAGGATTGCAGAAGAGGGTACCAAGGATACCGTGAAGGAGAAGAATATTGCAGTTCTGGCAGATGCAGGACATGACACAGTCCAATGGGCAGTCGTCAAAGCAATACATCTGACTTGGGAGTCAAGTCTCCAATGTTTTCACACCCCAATAGGGGTGGGTGTAGCCCATTAGTGGGCAAAAAAGACCCAGACAAGTGGATACTGTCTTATTTATTTTATCCTCGCTTTAGGACGACCCTTCTCTTGAGAACCGGGTATTGTGTTGTTTAAATATGAAAGACTTCCTCTGAACCTATTTTTAGAGTAGATTTTCAGCCCATATCTTTGAAAGACACATTTGTTCTGTAGTTGTCAGTGAATAACAGGCATTCCGCTCTCGACAATAGAGGACATCCCTTTCCTTCTTAAATTAGATTTGGATTCCCATATAAATCAAAGCATTTATTTCTTTGCTAGTCCTTCTCTAGCGAACAAACCTGACTCTCTCTGTCTCTTTCAATTTATCTCTCTCTTGCTCTCTCTAGAAGTAAAGAGAGCTTTGAAGTTTTATGTTAACAGAACTGAAGATATAAGAAAAGCGAAACAGCTATTTGTGTATTATGGACCAATAATAACGGCCCTATGAGCTTCTAGATAGATTGTTTCATACAGTATGTATTGTTGCCAGAAATCAGGTAGAGCTCTCATTAGGAGGAAGACGGCCACACATCTTTATTGGGAACTGTGCTCATTGCAGATATTTTCAAAGTAGCCACTTGAAGGTCATTTCATACGTTTACAAAACATAACGTCTTCGCTTAGATACTGGAGTGGACATTCATGTGTGCCAGTCTTCGCTTTGAAATCTATGAGGGGAGCATTTGACCCATCCGGTCTTTTACTAGACTACCTGTTTGGATTACATTATACCTGGAAAATAAATGTTGATTGATCTGCTATTACCGCCTCTGGAAAAGTTTAGAGTTACTATTCAAAGTCTATGATTCATAATGATATCCCATGATATCATTACAGCTACCTGGTGTGGTCCCGGAATCCTGGAGGACATTCCATATTATTCCCGTATTTAAGAAGGAATACAGACTCCTCCCAGAGAATTATCGACTTTTGGCATTGACAGATGTCACTAGTAAGGTTTTCTCTGACTTGATTCTTAAAGAAATCAACTTATGGATAGCTGAAAATAATATATACTGTCCTTTCCAAACCGGATTTAGAAAGGACTGCTCAACACATTTGAACATCCTAATTACAAATCTGATGATAGAGGAGGCAAACTCAAAGAAAGTGTCATGCCTGCGCCATGGGCGCATCCATTTACGCTCAATTTGGACTATATGTTTATCATTTATTTACAACAGACTCTTGGATCTATCTATATTTACTTTGGAAACTTTATTTCCCATTTGCGAGACTTTGCTGCTTAATTATTATTTCCAACAAACTACGCATACCATAATGCACCTGGCTACAAGCATTGATTCCTGGCTGTTCCTATTGGTTATCAATGGAACTACACCCCCCAGAAGCCCTAGAGACTTGCGCTGCTTCCACCAGCCCAGGAACAGAAAGGGAGGTGGCCGATTGCCTGCAGGTGTGTTTAGCCAGGTGCAACCAATTAGCCTGCCTCTGTGCTGGGCTAGGCAGTATAAAGGCTGCTGCCTGCAGTGGCTCAGCCTCTTGCATCTGAGAGTCCTTCCTCCACCTTTCGCGCCTTCCTACGGATCCTCTATGCTGTTTACCTTCTCTCCTACTTGGACCCTGCCTTGTTGCTTGCTACACCCTGCTGCCTACAGCCCTAGCCTTCTGGGCTCCCTGCCTCAGTCCAGCTCCTCTGGGCTTCCTGCCTTGCAGCCTGTTACACTTCGCTGCCTACAGCCATAGCCTTCTGGGCTCCCTGCCTCAGTCCAGCTCCTCTGGGCTTCCTGCCTTGCAGCCTGTTACTCTTTGCTGCCCTCCAGCCTCCGCCCTTGCCCTGCCGGGCTCTCCACACTGCAGCCAATCACGCTCTGCTGCCTTCCAACCTTCAGCCCTTGTCTTCTGGGCTCCCTGCTCTGCAGCCTGCCTCACTCCGGCTGCCTTAGCCCTTGTCCTCTGGGCTCCCTGCTCTACAGCTTACCTCACTCTGACTACCTACAGCCCTTGTCCTCTGGGCCTTCCTACTTTGCAGCTTATCACGCTCCGCTGCCTACTACCTACCTTTTCCGCTGGGTGCTCGGCCTAGCAGCCCTCTACAGTCCTCTGCTACCTTCTACGTTCAGCGGCCCTGTCCCTCAGGGTTCACTCCTTACTGCCCTGCCCTTTTGGGATCCTTGCTGTGCAGTCTGCTTTACTCTGCTGCCCTAAGCCCTTTTCCTCTGGGCTTTCTACCTTACAGTCCTACTCCTGTGAGCTTACTCATTGCTTTCCTGATCCTCTGAGCTCTCAACCTTGTTCCTTACTGTCCTCTGCAATCCTATCCTGTTACACGACTTTCCCTTCATTTCCTTCTGCTAGTTTGCTATCGCCTTCTTTCCTGGATTTGTCTGTAGTATCTTCTCTTGTACTGTTTGTAGACCCTTTTGTACGGAGCTTGTCTGTTGGTTCCCATCAGTCAACCTCTGCCCCTTCCCTTGTCTCGTTTCTACATTACAGACACCCATAGCTGCTGTTCCAAGTCATGAAAATGAGCCCCCCAGTGTAAAACCTGTGGTTTGCAATTCTTCTACCACCATTTTGAATGCTACTGTGCCAAATGTATTACCACCTGTGCCCACCACCACTGAAAATGAGCCCCCCAGTGTAAAACCTGTGGTTTGCAATTCTTCTACCACCATTTTGAATGCTACTGTGCCAAATGTATTACCACCTGTGCCCACCACCACTGAACATGAGCCCCCCAGTGTAAAACCTGTGGTTTGCAATTCTTCTACCACCATTTTGAATGCTACTGTGCCAAATGTATTACCACCTGTGCCCACCACCACTGAAAATGAGCCCCCCAGTGTAAAACATGTGGTTTGCAATTCATCTACCACCATTTTGAATGCTACTGTGCCAAATGTATTACCACCTGTGCCCACCCCCCCCCCCCCCAGCCACTACCGGACCACATCTTAAATGTGCCTTGATTAACGCTAGGTCCATCAACGCCCACGCTTTAGACATCCATGACCTCCTAACCACCCATGACCTCGATCTACTCATGATCTCTGAAACATGGCTACACGATGCCTCTGGCCCAGCACTCGCCCTCGCACTACCACCTGGATACTCCATCACTAGACAAGATCGCCTCTCCAAAGGTGGAGGTGTAGCAATTATTGCCAAAGACTGCCTCTCTATCAGGAAGGTAGAGAAATCCTTACTCAACAGTGACTACCTCCAAGTCAAAATCAACCTATCCCCCCAATGTACCATTACTGTCCACATTGTCTACCGCCCCCCAGGCTCAACAGGTGACTTCCAAGCCTCCCTCATCCACCTCCTCTCTGACAACCTCAAAAAACAATCAAAAGCCATCCTCCTTGGGGATGTTAACCTAGGTCTCCTGGACAGGAAGGACCCAGCAGCCAAATCCCTGGACTCAGCCCTCAAGGCTCTGGGGTACAATAACACCATCTTTAGCCCAACCCACACCCAGGGCAGAACTCTCGACTGGATTGCGCAACACAACTGCCCTCTCATTATCACTGGCAACTCTCCCACCCCATGGTCAGACCACCACATCATCACCTTCAACATCCTCACTACCCGCTCCACCACCCCCCCACCCCAACCACTGCCACCCTGTCTTGCCAGAAGCTCCCGCCAACTCACTAAGGAAAAGCTACTGCCTTTCCTCCAAGGCCCAGCCTTCAGACCCCCTTTCTCCACAGACCCAGAAACACTCGCAACAGCCTACGAAGTTACCATCAAAGCAGCCATTAATTCCATTGCCCCCCTTAAACCCCGTAAGCCCAAACCCACCAGCCACTCCAACTCCTGGTTCACCCCGGACCTCCTCGCACTCCGCATTGAAAAAAAGGCCGCTCTCACTCAGTGGCAATTGTCTCACTCCGACAAAGACAAGACGACTTTTAAATCTTGCTCCACTAGATATAAAAAAGCAATCACCCTAGCTAAGGCCAAATCCTTTGAATCCAGAATCTCTGAAGCACAATCCAGCACTAAAGAAATCTTTGCCATTTTCAGGGAGCTTGAAACACCCACGCCCGCCCCCCAGAACTTCACCAAACACAAGGCCTGGTGTGATGCTATACAAACAGCCATGCAAAATAAATTGAACCTGCTCCAAAACAAAATACTAGCCACTAAGCAAGCCCTACCCAACACACACACCCCTGCCCCACCACCAGCCCCGGACCCCCCCCCCCCAACCTTTCTCATTCAAACCCATTCTAGAAAAAGACATCACCAACATAATGAGGAACATCAAACCCTCCAACTGCAAAGGTGATGCATGCCCAGCCACCATTATCAAAGACTGCTCTGAAGCGCTAGCTCCCTTCCTTACAGCCTTTGTAAACGCCTCCTTTGCTACTGGGAAAGTCCCTGCCTCCCTCAAGGAAGCCTGGGTCCGCCCTCTCTTAAAAAAGCCAACTCTCGACCCCACATCCCCCAACAACTATAGACCTATCACCACTGTCCCTTTCCTCCTCAAAATACTGGACAAAGCAGCCTACCTGCAGGTTCAACACTTCATTGAGGAGAACAAACTCCTAGGACTCCGCCAATCAGGCTTCCGCCCCAGACACGGGACTGAAACCGCCCTACTTGACCTGAAAAACCAAATGGACGATGCCAGAGACATGGCCAAACCAGCACTTCTCTTACTTCTTGACCTATCCGCGGCTTTCGACCTCGTGGATCATGACGTCCTATGCCACCACTTCTCCTCTACTGCCAAATTCTCCCCTGAAGCCACAGCATGGATCACTTCCTTCCTACAAGGCAGAACCATGCAAGTATTCTCGGACTCAGCATCCGCATCTCCAACTACCATTCTCTGCGGTGTGCCCCAAGGCTCCTGCCTCTCACCCACCCTCTACAACATCTTCACACGACCACTCTTTCTCATCCTCGACGCCATGGGCATTTCATACACTAACTACGCCGACGACACACAGATCCTCCTAACCCTCACTGGTAACTATGACACTGCCTCCATGACCCTCAACAACCTCTACAACACCATCCAAGCCTGGATGGCAGACAATGGACTATGCCTCAACTCTGACAAGACTGAACTCCTTTTGGTAGGCTCACCTGACACACTGAAAAATCTAGACTCCCAATTCAGCCACTTCACCATAGACTCTATCAAAATACCTGTCTCAGAATCAGTCAAAACCCTTGGAGTCTACTTGGACTCCAACCTATCCATGGATAAACAAGTCAATGCTATAGCCTCTGCAGCTGCATACCATGCCAAACTTATCAACGCAGTCAGGCCCTTTCTCTCCAAAGAGAACTGCACTAACATAGCCAGAGCCATCACTGGATCCAGGCTTGACTATTGCAATGTACTCTTTCTAGGCACCTCCAATAGAAACCTAGAGAGGTTGCAAATCATTCAGAATAGTGCTCTCCGGGCAGCCCAAGGCATTGCCAAAAGGGAACACATCTCGGAGGCCAGAAAGCTAGCACACTGGCTCCCAATAAAAGAACGAATCATCTTCAAGACACTGACACTGACCCACAAGTGCATTCACCTCACTGCCCCTGACTACCTCTCCCAGAGGATCCACCCCGTCTCTTCTACGAGGCCAACCAGATCACCATATACTAACATGCTCTCTGTGCCATTAGTAAAAAAAGTCAGAGCGGGCGGATCCAGCTTCCCATATCTCGCACCCACGCACTGGAACGCCCTACCTCCCACAATCAGAGGCGAGTGCTCCCACAGCACCTTCCGCAAAACCTTGAAAACAATCTTATTCACATAAGATGCGTTGCACTAGTCGAATACATCTCATATATTCCTAATGCATAAACTGAACTGTAATGACATACTGTACCAACCAAAATGTCAGCTCTATGCTTTGTCGAACTCATACTGTACCTATGAATGACTATATGCCTGTAACTAAGATTTTTGCAAGTAACAGCGCCTCAATGCCCGTGGGTTACTTGCGCGCTATATAAATATAAATAAATAAATGAGCAAACAACGTGGGCCTCTGTTATAGCAAACTGTGCAGAAGGCTAGAGTATTTCCAAGGTTTGTGGAATACTCTTTTCCTATATCTGCATACACCCCAAGAGGGTATTCATTCTGTATCTTTTCCCTTGCTACTCTTGCCTACTCTTTGTTCTCTTTCCTTTCCGCTGTGTGTGTTCTTATCTGTCCACTTTATTTGGCACAACCACCCAAACCCTTTCTGGGTGTCCTGTGCCAGTCTTAATAGAGTGCCACCCTTGACAGAAAGGCTTTCTTCTTAATATATTATGTGTTGATTTCTCATCAGCCTTTGATAACATAGATAGAGTCTTATTATGGAGTAAATTGCAAAAATTGGGCATGCCAAATCATCTAATTTATGCATATCAAATGATCTATAAGAATACTACGGCAGGAATACGACTAAACAACTGTGGTGGTCTTACTGAACAAATTCCAATTAGGAGGGGAGTTAGACAGGGGTGTGCACTCGCACCTACCCTTTTCAACCTGTTTTTCTCAGACTTTGGAACGATTTTTGTAGACAAATGTAATGCATTACCAAAAATAGGAGATAATAAGATTGGATGGATTGGCTATACCAACGATCTTATTATTATGGATAATACGTATATAGCTAGTGTAAGAAGTACATTAGATGTATGTAAGTATGCAGAAAACATTGGACTGAAAATCAATCTAACTAAGACTCAGTTCAGTCAGTTAGTCTTGATTACTAGAACTGACCATTATAGATATTTGGGAGTTGATCTTTGTCTGGAAGAAAAAAAATCGCAGGGCACAAGAAAACAAGAAAACCAAGGCATTGTCTATTATCGCAGCTATTAGGATCTTTTAAAATAAATGCAGGTTATTCATTATGTGGCATACTGAGTATTTATAAACAAAAACTCTCTGCTACCTTTCTATATAGTCTAGAAACATCTGTGGATGAGTGGGGAGAATGGGCCAATCAGTTGGAGGCAGTGATATTGTCACGACTTCAGCTTCCAGGCTCAGGAGTGGCACGAACCAACCTACCCCTCCAGGGTCTTGGCGCCTTCAAGTTAGACTTACACAAGCTTCCGCGACCCGGGCGGGGAAAGAGGGTTAGGATCTCGATGGTTGGATAGGTTCAGTAGTTAGGGTAACCGGAAAGAGGGCTGGGAGAGGGGAGGTGGTCAGGGAAGGGGACATTGGATAACACAAAGCAATAACTGGTATTCATAGACATAGATATTCACACCATGCACATTTCACCCCCATCCCCCACAACAAGGCTTATAACCAGAAAGGGACTTATCTCAAGGGGTGAGTGCTGGCCTCCTGCCTGCGCACTCTCAGGTCTGGAATCCGGAGCAGTGTTATGCTGAAAAGAGAGTGGGAATTACCATCTGCGTGTTACATCACACAC
This sequence comes from Ambystoma mexicanum, assembly GCF_040938575.1. NCBI lineage: Eukaryota > Metazoa > Chordata > Amphibia > Caudata > Ambystomatidae > Ambystoma > Ambystoma mexicanum. Next base: position 1,270,353,471 of record NC_090926.1, on the reverse strand, counting down.
TGAATGCTGACATTCACTCACTCTTGCACTAGACGTTCATGCACCCTTCAGTGCTCATTAGTTTAGTACATGCAGCTGTTAATATGCCCCTTTACGAGCGGATTGCAGCTGCGTGTGGCTCCGCGTCTTTCATTGCTCAAAAGTTATGCAGGGTTTTTCCCTTTACGAGCGGATGACTGCTGCGCGTGGCTCCGCGTCCGCTATTGCCCAAATCGTGTTGCCCCAAAGGTTTCTGCGCAGCAACAACTCGTGGCGTAATCTAGACGGCTGTTAGTGGGTTAAACATGCCCACTATGCGCTGTGTGTTTTTCTATAGTTGCGCGTAGTTCAATTGCAGGCACTTATGGCGTTAATATTCAAGACTTAGCTTTGCTGGGGCGGCGGGGGACATGAGGAGGTTGGGCGGAGCCCCCCTGCGCATGCCCCTGACCGCCGTTGCTGGTGGTGTTCTCTGACTCTCTAGTGTTCTGCACTGCGCTGCGCGCCTTCCGCCAGCTCGGCTTACGCTGCTGATTGTCTGCGGTACTTATCTGTATGGCTTGAGGGGCCCGGGTGGAGGTTGCATGGGGTGAGGCCCCTCGTGAGCTTCCCCTTGCTCGGAGCTCCGGAGAACACGTCCTCTCTGGTTGCTGTCCTGAGCACAAGCCCTGTGCTCTTGTTGAACACGTGCGCATGCACGCGCGTGCTCCCCCCGTAGACGGGGGCTTCAACATGTAGTTCTTGGCCCAGGGGTGCTTGGGAGATGTGGTCCTTGAGCTGTTTCACCTGCAGAAAGAACACAACAGCCTTTTGTACAAAAGTATTTTGTTTTTTGTGGCTTGCATCTTCTTGATGCTGATCGTCATTAGTTCCTGAGCCCTTCCCAGCACTGGAATACTATGTTTATTATTGTGGCCCATGACAGTACTCCCCCCCGCACAAGAGGATCTGGGCTTAGGTTTAGTTGGATGGTTACGATGGAATGCCTTGACCAGTCGTGGTGCATGAACATCCCTAGCAGATTTCCAAGATCGATCCTCCGGGCCGTACCCAACCCAGTCAATGAGGTAATATAGCCCATCTTTCCGGTGTTGCGAGTTCAAGATAGCCCGCACTTCATACTCCGGGTGTCCTTGTACCATAATGGGTGGTGGTTTTGTAGTACGGATAGTAGGTAGGGCGGGCTTAAGCAATGATGCATGAAAGGTTGGGTGGATCTTCATTTGGCTGGGTAACCTGAGTCGTACTGCCACCGGATTGATCACAGCGGTTATGGTAAATGGTCCAATGAATCGGGGCTGTAATTTACGGGGCCCTGTCATTCGAATGTGGTGCCTGGAGAGCCAAACTCGATCTCCTGGTTTATACTGGGGGCTATCACGTCTTTTTTTGTCTGCATAGGCCTTATAAGTTTGCTTGGCTTTATTTAGGTTTTGTTGTATGTTTGTCCAAACCTGGCGCGCATGTGAATGCAACCCTAACAGCGTGGGTACATTTTCCTGGGGTACATTAGCAACGGTGGGCAAGACCCTGGGATGGTAGCCGTAGACTCCATAGTCTGGCGTGTACCCTGTGGAGCAGTGAACTGAATTATTGTAGGCGATTTCAGCCAACCAGACATATTCCACCCACGATGATTCAGAGGTGGTGGTGTAACAGCGGAGGTACTGTTCAAGCCCCTGATTTACTTTCTCTGTCTGTCCATCTGTTTCTGGATGGTACCCTGAAGACAAACTCACCTCCATGCCAATTAGTTGGCAAAAGGCTCGCCAAAAGCGTGAGGTGAATTGCGGCCCGTGATCTGTAATGACTCGCGTAGGTAAACCGGGGAGTCGTACTATGTTGTGCAGAAATAATTCTGCCGATTCTCCGGCAGTGGGGACACCCCGACAAGGGATAAAATGACCCATTTTGGTTAATGAATCAACCACGACTAGAATCGAAGTGTATTTTCGAATGGGTGGTAGATCCATAATCAGATCCATGGTAATTGTATGCCAAGGAGTCGGTGGAGAAGGCAGTGGTTGTAAAAAGCCGGCAGGTTTCTGATGACTGGCCTTTTGTCTACTGCAAGTGCTACAATTGGTTACATAGAGTCGAACGTCCCGGTGTAAGGTAGGCCACCAGTAATGACGTGCCACATTTTGTTGTGTTTTAGCTATACCTTGATGTCCTGCAGTGGGAGCTTCATGACACCCACTCATAACCTCTTCCCTGAGGGTCGTCGTTGGTAAGTACAAGGCAGAGGCATAATACAGGAGACCCTTCACTAAGGTGAGTTGAGAACCTCGAGAACACCACTCATTCAATTCCTGAGTAGACATGGCGTGGAGTACGTCCTCAAAGATATTGGGCCGACCTACTAACCCGACAATTCGTGCTGCGGGGATTATTGGACGTATTCCTTTGTTGTTTCTTATCTCATTTTCAGGGTATCGTGAGAACAGGTCAGCTTTACCATTGTCTGATCCTGGACGATATGTTATGAGGAAGTCAAAATCTGCAAAATAAAGCGCCCAATGCAACTGTCGGGGACTGAGGGTTTTTGCAGTTTTGATGAACTGTAGATTTCTATGATCAGTGATCACTGTTATGGTATGGTGAGCGCCTAGAAGATAATGGCGCCACTCCTCGAAAGCTGCCTTTACGGCCAATAATTCTCGGTCTGCTATGGTGTAATTTATTTCAGCCGGAAGCAGTTTCCGAGAGTAGTATGCAACTGGGTGTAATAACCCTGTTGATCCATCCCGTTGAGAGAAGACGGCTCCCAAAGCGTAACTGGAGGCATCAGTCTCAACCACGAAAGGCGACGCCACATCCGGGTGCCTTAGAACTGGGGCCGAAGTGAAGGCGTGCTTTAGTTTTTGAAATCCTCGTTCTGCAGCCTCATCCCACTGGAATATCTTCCCCTTCTTTAGCAAGGTTGTAATGGGGGTGACCAACTCCGAGAAGTTTTTTATAAACCTGCGATAGAAATTCGCAAATCCCAGGAATGTCTGTACTTCCTTCACAGTGGTAGGAGCCGGCCAATCTAGGATAGCTTGTACTTTTTGCTGGTCTATTTGAACACCAGAGGGTGTCAATAAATATCCCAGGAATTCTACTGTAGTACAATGAAATTCGCATTTCTCTATTTTAGCGAACAAACGATGTTCTCGAAGCCGTTGGAGTACTGCCCTTACATGTTTTATGTGTTCTTCCATGTTATTAGAATATATCAAGATGTCGTCTATATAGACCACCGCGAACACGTACAAATACCCTCGCAAAACCTTGTCTAAGAAGTGCTGGAAAGCTGCGGGAGCGTTGCACAAACCAAACAGCATCACTTGGTACTCATAGAGCCCGAATTTGGTTCTAAAGGCCGTTTTCCATTCATCACCGGTTCTTACCCGCACCAGGTGATATGCTCCTCGGAGATCCAGCTTAGTATAAACCTTAGCCTTGCGGACCTGGTCTAATAGAACCGGTATCAGAGGTAAAGGGTATTGGTTCTTGATGGTTATGCGATTTACCCCGCGATAATCGATACACGTTCTCAAGTCTCCGGTCTTCTTAGGTATGAAGAAGAGTGGAGACGAGACCGGTGAGTTAGATGGCATAATAAATCCATTCTTTAAATTAGTGTCTATATAGTTCTTTAAATGGATGGTTTCTGCTTCTGTGAGGGCGTAAACCCTACTACAAGGCAAAACCGCCCCTGGCTCGAAATCAATTCGGCAGTCAAATGACCTGTGAGGTGGCAGAGTTTCAGCTGCTTGCTTGCTAAATACATCCCTGTACTCAAGGTATTCTGGAGGCAAAGAACTCAGATCGGGTTCCTCGATGAATGTGGAACACACACTTATTTCAGAGCTTTGAACAGGCTTGTCGACCTTCTCTGAGACAATACAATTCTCCAAGCAATATGGAGAGGTTAGAGAGACTTCCCCCTTAGACCATCGCACCTGTGGATCGTGTTTAATCAACCAGGGTAAACCTAGAATGATCTCAAACTGAGGGGCTGCAATTAGATCAAACTGAATATTTTCTATATGACATTTTTGGCAGCATGACGACAGCGTTTGAGTACACTGTGTAATAAGTCCAGAACTTAATGCAGTACCGTCAACTGCTCGTACCGCCTCTGGGGAGGTCTTTTGACTTAAGGGTACTCCTAGTTCACACGCATATGCTATGTCAATAAAGTTGCCTGTGGCCCCTGAGTCCAACAGCAAAGCCACGGAGACCCTCTGATCGAGAAAACCTAGGGTACCTGTCAAGGTTATATGTGGAGCAAAATTTGCAAACTTAACTGCTGGGGCATCTTCTGCCACTTGGCTCGACCGTATCACCCCTACTACTGTCAAGCCGATACGTTTCCCTGTGCCTTGGGTTTGGTGGAACACTCCTTTATAAAATGTCCTGCTGAGCCACAATACATACAGAGCCCCTCCTTACGTCGGCGCTCTTTTTCCTCTTTAGTAAGAGGACCTCTGGTCGAGCCTATTTGCATGGGTTCGTCTCCAGACGTCTTTTCAGACGGGCCCGTAGGGCGTGGCCCACGGAACTGATCTAACCGTGCTATCGGTCTTGAGTCCCCGCGTTTCCTGTCTCCTCGGCGCTTGGCCTGCCGGTGATCTAATCGCAAAGCTAAATCGATCATTGCTGGGCAATCGAGCGACTGGGGATCAACTTGAGCTATGAGATCTTTAATCTCTTCTCTCAGTCCCTGATAAAAAAGGGACATTTGTTTTTCTCGAGGCCATTCTGCCTCTGCAACCAGGCGGTTAAACTGGGTGACGTATGTCACCAATTCTTTATTCCCTTGACGCAAGGTTAGCAACTCCCGATCTTTGCACATTGTAGCCGCCCTACGATCAAATATCTTTCTGAACTCATTCTGGAAGTCTTCCCAGTCATACAAAACTGCATCATCCCTTTGTATTAATGGATTTGCCCAAGCCGCTGCGTCCCCTGTCAAATACGAAATGACAAAAGCTGTTCTAGCTTGGGTTGATCGAAACGCTGCATGTTTGGTCAAGAAATGAAGTTTACATTGTGTGAGGAAGGTCTGATATTTCTGAGGATCCCCCCCCCATACCTTTCCGGGGGAGCCAAGGGAACCATGTGTTCATGAGTTACATGTACCTGGACCGGAGTAGGCGTCGCTGCACCACCAGGAAGGGGGGGAAGTTTGGGCAGATAGACTAAGCACCTGAGTGGCTAACACCGTCTAGTGGCAGCAAGCTCAGCCTGCAGATTCTGCAGGACCTTGGTGAGTTCCTCCATGACTGGTTGGGTCGTACCACTCGAGAGCCGGTGACACTTGGGCTTGTGCTTCTGTCACGACTTCAGCTTCCAGGCTCAGGAGTGGCACGAACCAACCTACCCCTCCAGGGTCTTGGCGCCTGCAAGTTAGACTTACACAAGCTTCCGCGACCCGGGCGGGGAAAGAGGGTTAGGATCTCGATGGTTGGATAGGTTCAGTAGTTAGGGTAACCGGAAAGAGGGCTGGGAGAGGGGAGGTGGTCAGGGAAGGGGACATTGGATAACACAAAGCAATAACTGGTATTCATAGACATAGATATTCACAACATGCACATTTCCCCCCCAGCCCCCAGAACAAGGCTTATAACCAGAAAGGGACTTATCTCAAGGGGTGAGTGCTGGCCTCCTGCCTGCGCACTCTCAGGTCCGGAATCCGGAGCAGTGTTATGCTGAAAAGAGAGTGGGAATTACCATCTGCGTGTTACATCACACACTGAATGCTGACATTCACTCACTCTTGCACTAGAATTTCATGCACCCTTCAGTGCTCATTAGTTTAGTACATGCAGCTGTTAATATGCCCCTTTACGAGCGGATTGCAGCCGCGCGTGGCTCCGCGTCTTTCAGTGCTCAAAAGTTATGCAGAGTTTTTCCCTTTACGAGCGGATGACTGCCGCGCGTGGCTCCGCGTCCGCTATTGCCCAAATCGTGTTGCCCCAAAGGTTTCTGCGCAGCAACAACTCGTGGATTAATCTAGACGGCTGTTAGTGGGTTAAACATGCCCAACTATGCGCTGCGTGTTTTTCTATAGTTGCGCGTAGTTCAATTGCAGGCACTTATGGCGTTAATATTCAAGACTTAGCTTTGCTGGGGAGGGGGGAACATGAAGAGGTTGGGCGGAGCCCCCCTGCGCGTGCCCCTGACCGCCGTTGCTGGTGGTGTTCTCTGACTCTCTAGTGTTCTGCACTGCGCTGCGCGCCTTCTCCCAGCTCGGCTTACGCTGCTGATTGTCTGCGGTACTTATCTGTATGGCTTGAGGGGCCCGGGTGGAGGTTGCATGGGGCGTGGCCCCTCGTGAGCTTCCCCTTGCTTGGAGCTCCGGAGAACACGTCCTCTCTGGTTGCTGTCCTGAGCACAAGCCCTGTGCTCTTGTTGAACGCGTGCGCATGCGCGCGCGTGCCCCGCCCGACGGGGGCTTCAACATGTAGTTCTTGGCCCAGGGGTGCTTGGGAGATGTGGTCCTGGAGCTGTTTCTCCTGCAGAAAGGACACAACAGCCTTTTGTACAAAAGTATTTTGTTTTTTGTGGCTTGCATCTTCTTGATGCTGATCGTCATTAGTTCCTGAGCCCTTCCCAGCACTGGAATACTATGTTTATTATTGTGGCCCATGACAGACATGGAGGAAAGTTCTGGGACTAACTAATTATACCCCGATGGCAGCGATACGCCTTGAATTAGGGCTCATCTCCCTGGCGACTCTGATCGAAATAAAGAGAGGGAAATTGCTTATAAGGATTATGTATGCTAATGCTCAATCATTAATGTCTATTTTGAAAAGTGCTCTGGGAGAAATGAAATGTGATGCTCTACAGAGATGTGAAAAGCAATGTACTAAATATTTCGAAAAAATAGGATGGTGTCCTCACTGGGAAGAAGGGAAAAGTGCCCTGCTTAAATCTTTAAAGAATGATGCTGAGAAATGGGATTGGGCCATAAGTCATGAGAAGATAGGGGGGATGAAATCCCTAAGGTCATTCTCAAAGCTACATTTCAGCTATAAAGAGCCACAGCAGTATCTTAAGATACTTCCTTCTCCAATTGTACGAAGAATATTTTTAAACCTGCGATTCAATAGGCTGAAGGTTCTGGAAATAACTGGAGCATAGATGGGTTAACCCGAGGAACACATTTGGACGATATCACTAGTGATTTATTTTGGATGAGAAGTCTATCTGGACATAGCCATGGTCTGACTATAGACATTACTCAGGTTTGGATGGCTGCTGAAAAATATTTGTCATGCCTAGATGCTAATGTTAAACTGCTTGAGAATATTTAAGTTAATATTGTCTTGTTTTGCGACATTATGCCAGGATGCTATTGATGTTGTATGTGCTATCCTTTTTATTTGTTGTTTTAATATGTTGTTGGTTAAATGTATCTGGTAAATAAGACTGCTTTGGGTAAATATGAAGCGTCTATTTGTATGACATTTTTCTTTTTTTTATTGTGTTTAGATACTCTGTTGTTTTTCTTTTTTCTTGTGATATTTATTTTTTGCTCTATATGTTTTAGCGGATACACATATTGTTTTTTATGATGTATAAAAGTTTATGTTTCAATTATACAACACAATAAAAAAAATAAAAAAAGAAAGGCCAGGGCTAAACAGATCCATTAACCCTTTATTGTTCTAAAATGTTGCCAACCTTCGCACACTGGGAAGAATGTGCCCAGCAAGGCCCTGGGAGGAGGCCTGAGTGTCTGTGAACAATACGATCCCATGAGAAGGAGGCACGAGCCTGCAACCCCCACCAGTCCCAATTGTAAGTTATGGCACCCAAATGCCCTAGTTGTAGGACTCCTGAATTGCATGGTACCAGCAAGCCTCAGACCTCTGATCATAAACCTGTTAGACCCCCAATCGATAAAAAAGATCTTTGATCGGCCCTACCAGGTCCAACTTGGGTCCTTCCTATCATCTATCTTCCTCTCTACCTATGGTGTTCCCCAGGGTCTAACCTCTCGCCCTGGCTTTTCTACCAAAACCTGGCAACTCTCACTCACTGCATTGCCATTTTCTGCTCAAATTTCCAGTGCTACGCTGACGACACTAAACTCATTTTCAGGCTTCCCTCGGCCACCTCCTCTCCCTATCTCATCTCTGATTGCCCAACTGCCATTCAAGATTGGTGTGCCGCCAATGATCTTTGTCTCAACGCCAGCAAGACAGAGATTCTCTTCATCGACACACCTTCACCATCCTTTCCCCTCTCTCTCTGGCCGGCCTCCATTGGCCCTCCTCCTATTCCAACCTGCGAGGTTAAGAACCTCAGGGTCATCTTTGACTACACACTTTCCTTCCCACATCTCTGAGGTCTCTAAAAAGTCACACTTCCTACTGTACCTCCTCAGAGGTCCTCTGCCTTTCCTCTCCTTCCCCCAGAAACTCACTGTCTCCCAAGCTCTGGTTCTCTCTAGGTTGGACTATTGTAACAGCCTCTTTCTAAATCTACCTGCCTCTACTCTCCGCCCTCTGCAACTAATCCAGAACAGGACTGAAGACTTGTCCTTGGCCTCAAGCCCTGGGAGCGTATCTCTCCAGCTCTGAAATCTCTCAATTGGCTCAAAGTGGATGCAGGATTAAATTCAAAACCCTCTGCATTGTCCACAAGGCTTTCTGGGGCCAGGGTCCAAAATACCTTCAGCTACCTCTCCACAAATACCTCTCCTCTCAAGCTCTTCGCTCCTCTACCTCTAACTCCCTCAGGGTCCATTGTTTTTCAAAGAAACAAGCTGGGGTAGATCTCTGTCTTCCTCTGGAATAGCCTCCCTGCCACTCTAAAACTTGAGGAGAACCATCTCCGGTTCCGGAAGCACCTCAAGACCTTCCTCTTTACTCCTGCCTTCGTTCCCCCTGTCCCCTGCTGATCTGCTCTATTGGCACTGTGCACCTGGCCACTCTGTCCCCTGGGCCCAGGTACCTGCTCACCATGCCACCCTCCTGCACTGCCTCCTGGCCACCCCTTGCTCTGGGGATTGTATCTGTACCCATACAGTCCCCGCATGCCTTGGGGTTTGTATCTGTACCCATACAGCACCCCCCCATTTTCTTCTTTTTCTGCACTTATCAGACTTACCCAGTCTGCTGCCGTAAACACAGCACTTGCCACTTGCTGGCTGCACTACCACAGGTTATTGCCTCTATTATCTATTTATTTGTATTTATTATTATTTATCTGCTCTCCTCTGCTCTGCATTCTCCACTCTCCCCCTTCCATGGACTTTTCTCCTTCCCCTTTCCCATGCACTTGCACGTTCTCAATGTCACTGGGCCTAGTAAGATTGTTTTTGTGTTCTCTCCTGTTCCCCTCCCTTGCCTTGTCGTCGCGCTCTGAAACACTTGTGTATGAGCGCGATACAAGTAAAATATCATATCATATCATAAAGCAGGGCTTTCCTGCCTTCACTTCTAGGTCACTTGATTTGTGCTGCTAGGTGCTCGGAGGGATGAAATTATATCCCAGATCGAGGGCGGAAGACCTTGGAGAGATGCCGGCCTGTCTGGGAGTGAGTGAAGTGTGTGAGTTAGTATGACCTTGGCTTTTCGCCCAGGCCCCTGTCTGCTCATGCCAGGTTCACTGTTACATAAATAGTGATGTGTTCTTTGTTTGTAACATGATTGCTACTTCTGCGCCCTTTGAGCGATGACTGCAGCATCACCTACGTGGAAGAAGTTGAACGGACGGGGCTGGGACCAATGGCCTGGCATCCCCTATGGAGCAGATTCGCACCAACCAGCCGTGCGGGTTTCTACTGTATGTAATGATGTCACTGATGACACTGTGTACCTTCATGGTGTGCTGCTCATGCAGCTTCTGGCAGAACGTTACACGGCAGCAGAGTTCTTTGTTGCTGCTTTTTCCTTTTGTATGGAAATAAAACGTTGTTATCCTTGCAAGAGGTGTATTGGGCCTTTTTCCTTAGCGGGTTGTATTTTTTCTGGTATGAGCGTCAAGGGGCTTTTCCTACATCTTCTATTCCCTAGTCTCTTAATTAGTTTGGATTCGAATTTTTTAAAGCAAACATGAAAGCAGTGACTCTAGCTTCCCTTTTGGACTCTGTGTAAGTTAAAAAAACAAATAGAGAAAGGTAATACTGATAATGATTGGCTAGTTATGTATTGGCTGTATTTGAAATTAAATTATTTCAAATGTAGTCTGTCCCAGGATCCCTCTCCTGCATAAAAGTATTCTATGTTTAAAAGTATTATAAAGCTACCCATGATGTAGACAAGGATTACAGGTAAATAACCTTTCCATCTTATATGTGTTTGTCCATTAGGTAGCATTTTGAATGTTAGCATTTCCACAAGGCAGCCATCGACATGGTTTATGATCCCACTAATTCTGAACTTAGCCATTTTTATTGGGCAGTGGGTTGGATGGTATGCATTCCAGCCCATTCTGAGCATCACTAAAGAGTGGTGGGACGGCAGTCTTTGAGATCCAGCCCATTTTGAATATCACCATTTGCGCAGGGCTTCAGAGTGGCATTTTTGAGGTCCAGCCCATTCCGAATGTCACCACCTCCACGGGGTGACTTTGTCTGAGGTCCAGTCCTTTCTGAATTTCACCATTTACACAGGGGGTGGTTGGCATGGTTTGAGGTCCAGCCCATTGTGAATTTCACCATTTCCACAAGGTGTGGTATGGCATGGGTTGAGGTCCAGCGTATTCTGAATTTCACCATTTCCGCAGAGGTTGGTGTTGCATGGTTTGAGGTCCAGCCCATTCTGAATTTCACCATTTCCACCGGGGGTGGTGTGGCATGGTTTGAGGTCCAGCCCATTCTGAATTTCACCATTTCCACAGGGGGTGGTGTGGCATGGTCTGAGTCCAGTTCATTCTCAATGTCACCATTTACACAGTGGGTGGTGTGGCATGGTCTGAGTCCAGTTCATTCTCAATGTCACCATTTCCACAGGGGGTGGTGTGGCATGGTCCGAGTCCAGTTCATTCTCAATGTCACCATTTCCACAGTGGGTGGTGTGGCATGGTCTAAGTCCAGTTCATTCTCAATGTTACCATTTCCACAGGGGCTGGTGTGGCATGGTCTGAGTCCAGTTCATTCTTAATGTCACCATTTCCAGAGGGCGACTGGATGGGGTTGTTTGAGTGCCAGCCCATTCTGAATTTCACAATGTTTACAGGTCAGCAGGCTGGCATGGTTTGGGGACAAGCCCATTCTAAATGTCACCATTTCTATAGTGCTTCAGGGTGCCATGGTTTGAGGTCCAGCTCCATTCTGAGCAGCAATGTCCAAAGGGTGGTGGGGTGACATTGTTTGAGGTCCAGGCCTTTCTGAATGTCACCATTTCCACAGGATGGCTGGGTGGCATGGTTTGAAATCAGCACATTCTGAATGTCTCCATGTCTACAGGGTGTGGGGTTGTATGTTTTGAGGTCCATCCTATTATATGGGTTTGATGTAATTGTCTTGATCTGAGACTGCTTTCACTTTCATTATTTTGACTCTGTTCTCTTTCCCTCTCTTGCAGACTATGCAGAATTCATTTTCTTGGGACTCTTTATGTCCGAAATGTTTATAAAAATGTATGGGCTGGGATCGAGGCCTTACTTTCACTCTTCATTCAACTGTTTCGACTGCGCAGTAAGTGTCTACACTGGATGGAATTGGCTTTTATGTTGATGTTAGTGTTGTGCAGATGGTTGGGTGAAGAATACCTTACACTGTATTGATGTACTTGTTCTAGGCCTGAGGTTTTGCAATAGAGTTTCTGCCGCCTCTTCCATGTTGCTAGGGTATAGGTACACAATGGGAGAGACCCCTGTGACCTATGTTTCCAGTTGCAAGTTTTTGTTTTAAAAATGTGCCATTCTCTATTTACTTCATGGGACCAGGTAGTGTTTACATGCTTAGTTTATGGCCTGCTACAATGTGGAAGACCATTAAGTATTTTCCACTGACTAAGAGTGTGTTAATTACCTTTTATTTTGTCCACAGGATGCTCTACTAACGGTAGTTCTTAGTCTGTTTGTAAGGGCCAACAACAGGTTGCAATAGTGACTAGCCTCTCACAGATGGAGTTGGACTTGTATAAAGTACATGGACTAGCACAGATTTGTCTGGACGTTTATCTGGTCCACCGCCTCTTAGTGATGAAGTTAGACTTGTAGGTAGTACATTGATTAGCACAGGTGTGTCTGGGCCTGCAGTTTGGTCCACCACTGTCAGAGATGGGGTTGGACATGTAGGTAGTTTATTGACTAGCACAGATGTCACTGAACTGGTATCTGGGTGACCAACTGTCAGAGGTGGGGTTGAACTTGTAAATAGTACCTTGACTAGCACAGATGTGTCTGCCATGGCATTTCTTCCACTGTTTGCCAGAGATGGGCTTGGACATGTATATTGTACATTGATTAGCATAGATGTACCAGGGCTGGTATCTGGTGCACCGGCTGCCAGAGATGGCCTTGTGCTTGTAGATTGTACATTGACTAGCACAGGTGTGTCTGGACCGGCATCTCGTCCACTGGCTACTGGAGATTGGGTGTTACTTATAGATAGTACATTGACTATCACAGGCATGTGTGGGCTGGTATCTGGTTCACTGGCTGCCAGAGATGGACTTGTAATTGTAGACTGGCTTCCACAGATATGTTTCGGCTGATATCTGGCCCACTGGCTGCCACAGACGATATTACCCTATTAGCAGGTCCACCAGCCGCCCGAGACATTATAGGAATGGTGATAGGTCTATCAGCTAACAACATTGGGGTTAGACTACCTGCAGGACTATTGCCTGCCAGAATTTTGACTGCACTGTTGACAGGTCCATCCACTGACATCAAAGTGGCTGTATGGGTCGGAGGTCTATGGACTGACATAAATAGAGTTGGAATGGTGACAGGTCCACCCACTTGCAGAAATGGTGTTAGATAAATGGCACTTCCATCCATCAATATAGATACAGTTGTACTAGTTGTAGGTCCATGGGCTGCCAGAGGTGTGATTGGCGGTTGGGTATAGAATTTTGGCAGGTCTATTTTTTTTTTTTTTTTATTTATTATTGATTCAGCTGTAAAAACAACTTTTTCAATATACAAATAATATTTAGTACAGACATCATAACAATGCACTTTAAGCAATTATGTTACAACGTACAGAGATTTTTTTTTTTTTTTTTTTTTTCTTTAAAACTGTCAGTAGAAAAATCGGTCAATAAGATATAGGATATAAGATATAGGATATAAGATACCCCAAACAATATAGAAAGGACAAAACAAGAAATGAAGAATAAAACAACGAGATACGGCATAACGGCCATCTAAGAATGATTAACGGTCTCCAATTTTAGCGCTTGAATGAAGGTCGTTAATGCGATCTGTAAGGGGTATTGATTGGCACAAAGCAGAAAAGACCACCGCAATTCCTGGGCAACCGCTGCCATAGAGGACAGCAGGTGCTTGAAGTGCGTTGATCTCAATACAGCTAACTGTGGGCAATAACAAACTAAGTGTTCAAGAGATTCAATAGTATTGCTTCGCATGCAAAAACGACAACCGCTTAACGTGGCAGATCTTAATTTCCTCCGTACCTGAACCTGATAGGTTGGCCATAGATCAAAACGGGCCCTTAAATACCCTGCTCTTAGTTTGGGTGAGGGAAATTTTAATAAATATGGCTCAGGACATTTCATCAATTTTGGCCAAAAACGCAATTTACAAGGTTGACAGTAGGTGTTACATTTGTCAATAGTGTTCGACCAATCAAGGTTATAAAGTAATTTTTTGGACTTTGCCGGGTTGTTTATGAGATTGGGGATGGAAATATTTGCTGATGCTAGGGCTTCTAAGCAAAAGTTTATCCATGAGTTTGTGAAGTTCTTCTCTGCTGTCAGCATGTATTCAGCAATTACCTTTAGGAGGTAGGTGTTATGATTTGCCATTAGGCATTTGCGGAATAACATGCAACATCGCCAGGTGTAGATTGCGTACAGGGAGGTCAAGCCCAGTTCATACCGCAACCACGAACACGGCACACACTGGGGGAGGGATAGTACTGACCTCCAGTACTTTCCTTCCAACCTCGTCAGGAATTGCATATTGCAGTTCAGTAGTGTTTCTGTCCCATATAATATCGCTGGTATGGCTTTCATGGACCAGAAGGTAAGGGCAGGTTGAATGGTGAATTTTCCAAATTTAAACAGGATGATTTTGGCTTGTGAGATTGCAGTATTTAGTTTGGTATCCATACGTTCTATTTGACCGGTGGGTTTGACTTCACCAGTAAATTCAATACCTAAATAGGTATAATTTTTTACTATTGTGATGGGGGAATTGTTAATCGACCATGTCAGGTTATATTTATGTATAGAATTTTGGCAGGTCTATTGATTTGTAGTGATACGTGTGGACTGGTGTCATGACTATCTTCTGTCAGAGGTGGGTTTGGACTGGTGGCAGGTCCACTGATGTTCGGTAATGTGGTTTTACTGGTGGCATAACCATCGGATGACTGAACTGGGGCTTGAGGGGTGACATGTCCTTGGGCTGTCAGAGATGCATGCCTCCTGTACTGGTGGCAGGACTGTTGGGTGCAAGTGATGTGGTTCATGTGGTGGTATGACCATTGGGTGCCTCATGTGAGATCTGTCTGGTTGCAGGTCCATTGGCTTTCAGCGAGGGTCCTATACTGGTCACATGTTGGCTAGTTGCCAGTGATTTATTTTGGACGGCGACATGGACCATAGTTTATTTGATGGCATAGTAGAAATTTGGGAACCTGACATTCTGCTTTATGGAGTTTCTATTTTATTCATAAACACTGAATAGCTCAGCTATGGGAGAGAGATCTTAAAACACCTTTTCTTAAAAAAGATAATGCTCAAATTATAACAAATATGCCTTTCTGATTTTCATTTCTTTTTTAATTTTCCTCTATAAAAGCACATTTCTAGTGAGCGGTAGGTAATATGACTGTCTGTTGCCAAGAAACACATTTCTATAAGCTCAAAGACAAGGTCCACCCTGATGATCGTACTGTGGTTTGAGGAAATGGTGATCTTGGCACAACTGGAGAGAATAACATTCAATCTCCATGGGAGGAGCAAGTAGTTCCAGAAAATCTGGAGGCGATTTTTAGACTTAAATATTTAACATCTGAAAGTTCACTGTCTAGCCTCACATCCAATAGCTGTACAACACTTTTTTATCCTACCATCCCGCTTAACTATCCTCACACTTCTCATCCCGCTGATCCATCCCACCATGGACCTGAATCCCTTCCCCCAACATCCCATTGCCTGTCTTCCCTGCATGCCTCTGATACCTGTACCCACTACTCTTTCTTCTCCCAGATCCCACCCACCTCTTACTGTAATTTAATAGTCTACATACTAGCTACACAGTGGACTTGATAATCCTGTAGAGGTTACCGCCCACACCCATCCACACTGGTAAGGGTCCGCCGCTATACCCTCTGGCAGCAATGTAGAAGACTATTTGTATTGTGCAATTTCAAGCATGTAATTCGATTCAGTTTTGCCTTTCTACCTCTTTAGGGTTTAAACCTAACACTCCACCCTGAAGAGTTTACTTGAACAGTTAATGAAATAAGCGGCTTTTAAAAAGCTAATTTATCTGCATTTTGAGAGACAAAGCTTTCCCTGTGTAAGTACCGGAACAAATTATAGAACAAGGATGTTACCTGATAAATACTAGCCTGCCACATTATGACAGCTAGCCTGCTCCACTATCCCATCAGGGACAATAGTGGCTGTTATGCATCAGTAATTTTTCCACTATATGTAGCAATAATCGCCCTACAATGATAGGGCTGGAGAAGGCATCTGAACCTGTTTGAGTAACAAGGTATGCTTTACAATGCTAAAGTGTTTGTGTTTCTATTCCCCCAAACAGACACTGTTAAGTGGATCTCAGGGAAGAAATCGCCAAAAGACACCAAGCCGTTTCTATTGTCTGTCTGATGGCTTCTCACACCGTAGAGAAGTTCCTGATTTGCCTAGAAAATGCCATACATGAGATTGAAGACTAGGAAATGCAATAGATTGCGAGTCAGTGAGGGGAAGTCAAACAAAATAAAACACGTCACGACTGATTTAGGGTTACAAAATTCTTTATTTGGTAACACAATGGTCATAGTTAGATAAACACCTCACAGATGCTACGAGAAACTCTCAAACTAAAGAAGGACTTCTTAAGAATGGTAATTCTCTAGTGCGCCTGTGGTTCCCCTTGTGAAGAAACATAAATGTCCAAAACCTATTCTAATAAGTCCTTGCTCCTCAAGGACGCCATACTTCTTATAAAGAAAAGCCCAAAAGGATTAATCAATTGAATATCCTAGTCCAAAGCTTATGTGTATTTAGCCTCCTGACTACCCTGTTCTAATAACACAAAGGTTGGCCAAAGTAAAAGTTCAGAAACCTACCCTTCAAAGTCCATCCACTTGTTCAAGATTTTCAACAGGCCCTTTAAGGACCTTAGATTTCAGAATACAAAATACAACCCCTTTCTTGATATGCATTCTATGCCCGTACTGCAGCTAAATTCTATTTTTGAATTCTTTTAATTATTTTGTTTCAGTTGCTCTTTTAATTACTGTTAGCTACGGCTGCCATTAACCTTCGAAAGCGCATATTCGCATTCACTTTATTTTTTGTTTAATTTTGTTTAGCTTACTGTGTTCGCACTTTATTTTACTTTCCTTGTAACATCAATGCGCTACTCACGGGTGGGGGTGCCTGGCCTCATGACTGGGAGTACCGGGGCTCATACCCGGGTCACCTACAAAAGTCCCTTTTTACTTTCTTGCCTCCACGCACAATCACAGCTGAATCCAGCAGCGGATTGGATTCTGCGATACCATGTGTAGGCTAAATAGCAGACCTTGGCGAGCGCGCAGCGGTCACTCGTCAAAGTTAAGCCCATCTGGTGGGCTATGACCGAGACATGGGCACTTCAGCACGTTCCCTCTACTGTCCTCAGTAAATATTCTGGTCGGGTTATGCTGCAGTTGGCTCCCAATTGTACAGCTCTGCCTACAGGTATGACAAGTAACACGTTGTGCACTGTGTTTTCCACACCGGTTTATCATAATGTCAGTAAACTACATTGTTTGCTACTGAACGCTCGTTCTATACCCAAACATGTTTCCGATCTTTAAGATCTATTACAAGATACCCGGCCTGGTTTTGTTTCGTGGCCTAAGACTGGCTACAGGATACATCTCAACCTATGCTGGTTCAAGCTATTCCCCATAATATAGCATCTGGCCTAAGGACAGAGACTCTGCCCATTCGGGAGGAGGTCTAGCTGTAATTTCTAAAACCTTACTGATGTGCGTATTGCAGCCTCTCCAGGTTGTCATTCAAATGGAGGCTCTGCACCTGCATATTATTTTTTAACCAACACAGACTGTGCTTGCATTACTGGTCTATCTGCCCCCTGGCCAAGACTCCGTTTTATACCCAAGTTCTTAGACATGGTGGCTGACCGCATCCACCAGCATCAAGACCTGATGATTGTAGGTGTTTTTAATCTGCCATCATTGAAAATCACGCCAAAAATAAATAAAAGTTGTATGCAGTCAATGGGTGACCTAAATCTTCATCAGAATATCATGGGTTCTACCCATAAAGAGGGTAACATGTTGGATTTGGTTTTTTCATCCCCCAATCTGGTCACAGCGTTCACCTTTTACCAAGTTTTGTGGACTGATCACTTGGTGCTCCCATTTAAGATGAATGGTTCCTTGACCCCAGACTCTGCACCCCAACCTCCCTCAGTTTGGCGTAGATGGTCTACTCTTGCCCCTTCGCTAATCTCAGCCAAAGTGACATCATTGTGTCAGCCACACAACACCAGTTTTTCGCAGCTGGACTATGCTTTCAGAATGTCAGCAGACCTCCTAGGCCCCCTCAAACTATCAGTGCGTCAAGCTCATCCATCTGAACCATGGTTTTCCCATTATCTAGCAAAGCTTCCTCTGCTCCGAAGGCAAGCAGAAAGGACCTGGCAGTTACTTATTCGGTCTCTGCTAGGTCCTTCTTTTGGGAACCCACCCGTGTTTACCAGCTAGCTATAGTGGAAACTAAATGCTTCGATTTCTCTGGCCAAATTACCCAGGCTTTAAATTAGCCAAAAAAACATTTTAAAATTGTTAGATTTCTAGCAGTTAGAACCACTCCCACGAGCACTCCCCCCCCATACTCAGTCTTTATGCGACTCAGTCTCTGACTTTTGCATTGAGAAAATCAGTCAGATTCGCCAAACTATTCTATCATCTGTGGCGCCTAACTGTCCCAGTCAGTTTGATGACAGTGTTGCTTCATCAGCCACCTATACCAATCCAATATCATGGGCAGCCTTTTCCCCTGCTAGCACCAACTATATAATTCAGGTAATACTCAAACTTAAATCCACTTTCCCTCTTGATTCCTCTTTCTGTCTTGAAACTAATGATAATGAACATTGCACCCCTGGTTATGGCAGCTGTAAATCACTCTTTCTTTTCCTGTTTGTTGCCTGCCACGCGCACACACACTTTGGGGATCCCTCTTTTGAAAAAGGCCACACTCAATGCCTTACTTCTATGAAATGACGTCCTATCTCTTTGCATTCCTATCTGATGAAGGTATTGGAATCTTTAGTCACACCTATGTTAAGTTCTGTTTTAGAAAATGCCTGATTTTTTAATCCATTCCAGTCCCGCTTCAGGCCTCTCACTCTTGACAATCCTTCCAGAGCCTCCAATTTAAACAACTGCCTGAAGGCCATTGGGGACTGGATGGCTCAAAATTTGTTGAAACACAATGGCGACAAAACAGAGGTTTTGACCATTGACTCGCCATCTGCTGTGGCCTGCTGGACGCCTGATTTTTGGCCTCCATCACTAGGCACTTTTCCAAAGCCAGTTCTAAGAATCAGGGTATAATAATTACTGCCTCACTCTTTATGGAAGCCCAAGTAAATTCAATCTGCCAACAAGGACAATTTAAGCTCAAAACTTTGCGCACAGTAGTTTCGTTCCTCCCACTTCCTCTACATTCTCGAGTGGTAGCTTCTTTAATGTTAAGCATGCTCGACTACTGCAATTCTTATATCTCTCACAGCCGGCTTGTCTATTACACCGTTTGCAAGTGTTATGAAACACTGCTGCTCAAGTCATTTATGGCTTATCTTCACGCAACCATATTTCATCTTCACAGTGGTTTCTCGCTAAGTAGACTTTAAATCTCTCTGCTTGGTCCATCGGGCCTTCAATGGACAAGGAGTTGACTATTTGCCAGAAAAGTTCTGCTGCTATGTCTCTGCTTGACAGTTCTGCTCTTCTTCTGACTTGTTGATCCTAGTTCCCACATTCTGTCAAGCCAGAATTGGTGGCCAAGCTTTCTCTGTCTCTGCGGCAGACCTGTGGAATAAACTTCCACTGGACATCCGCAAAATCACCAATCATTTGGCTTTTCGACGCTAATTAAAAACGTACCTGTTTAACTAAATTTCAGTTGCTGTTTCTGTTCTATCTCGCTGCTCTGTCATAAGTCAATCCCTTTTAGTGCCATGTTGCCTACGGGTGTAAGTGCGCTCCATAAATTAGCCTAACATAACATAACTATGCATGTTTTACTAGGACAAGGTTGTCTTGAGATGACAGCCTACATTTCAGCCTTTCATATCAATCAAATAATGTTGCTGCAATCCTTCTTTTCTAATGCTGCATCTCCAGCAGAAAGATATCTCATGGCTTTAAATGTGGGATCCGTCTGGAGTAAGCTACTACACTTGTGCTTTTAATTGTTTCCTTCATTTTAATGCTTTTAGTGCCCATCGTTATCTGAGGGGTATGTCCTTATGTTGTGATACATGCACGGAGTGAGCAATTACATATGTGTTTTTCAATTGTGTAAGCTAATTTTACTGCATGGAAACGAAGTGTGAGTCAGTAAGTGCTTCTTTGTTTGGTGGAAATGTTCTCCCCAAACTGCATTGCATGCAGGTAGATTACTAAACAGCGGAGTGGTTGTCGGCAGAGATACCATTGTGTACATTGTATCCATCAGTCCCCAATGCTTTGAGATACTCAGACCCATGCGTTTTGCAACCTAGAGAAACCTGATGTCAGTTCCGTCTACATGGAGCCCTACTGCAGGAGCACCTATAATTACAGTTATAAGTACTCCAAGATTTCTTGATTGTTTTTTTACCTTATGAAGTCGGCTCAAATGTCAGAAATGTTTAAAGGGTTTATAAAGGAGGTACTGCCACAGGAGCTACCACAACCTCAGCTTCTGCAGTACCCATACCAGCTCCACCTGCACTGCCGCCGCCACCACCACACCCTCCACTGATGACTATACCTGTTCCTTTGGTGCCATATGATGTGGTGTCTCAACCTACCGACAGAAATTTAACTGCTCCACCTCCACTCGACAAGGTGGCAATTTTGACAATAGAAAGCTCCAAAGGTCTAGATTCAGGCGAACTGCCCATTTTCGGATCGGTCAAAAAGATGTACACTCTGATGAGGGAGGGGAAGAATCAGAGTTCCTTCATCAGCTCAATTATTTGATTAAGGTTTGGCAGAGTGTCTGGGTGTGCCGACACCACAAAAAGATTGACCAGAATCGTGAGTGTTAGCAGAAGTATTGGCCCTTCAAGCGGCTACCACATCTGGAATTCCATTGCAGAATGATGTTTTATCAGTGACAAAGAACATTTGGACAAAGCCACATTCATGTCTTCTAGTTTTTCAAAAAACTAGATGAACGCTGTAAGCCGTCAAGTTCAGTAGGACTTCTGCTTTCATCACACCCCCAACCACACTCATCAGTGATCGCAGCAGCTTCACTTACGAGAAGCCTAGCAGCTCAAGTACCACTTCAGCCTCTACAACAACTGCTTCCATTTTAACTAGCGAAGATAAGCTCCTGGAATCCATTAGGGAAACGGTATACACAAACACAGCACTGTACCTACAACAAGCTAATGCAGGGGCGTTATTCGCTGCAGCAAATCAACTGCTCTTGAAAGAAATCTCTTATTTCAGAGAGGTCATGCCAATCGAGAAACAAGCATTTTTTTAACCAGGGTTGATGGAGGAAAAACTGTTTGTCCAAGATATGTTGGAAGAATCATTGGGGCATACGTACACTGCCAGCAATAGCGTGTCCATAGGCTGGACATGTGGCAATAGGTATAGGTGCATGCCAGATATGTACTAATGAAGTACAAAATCAAATGCTGTATCTGCCATTTGAAGGTTCGGATCTATTTCATTCATCTACTGATGATGAATTGACAAAAAAGAAGACAAGCTATCAAACGTCTTCTGGGCCAAGACAATGCAGAAGCAGACAGACTGAGCAGACTCAGAGTGAATTATTATGAGTGGGAACTCTCCACACAGATTGCTCCGAAAGTGTTCAACTGCATTCCGGAGACAAACCTGTTTGCCATGACCAGTAACTCCATATGTCACAGATTTGCCTCTTAGAAAGGTCAGTATAAGAGCTCTGCTGGGGATTAATTCCAGATAGATTGGTCAGGAATTAGATGTTATGCGTTTCCACTGACTCCCACTGATACAGAGATACAGAGATACCAACAACTGCATACTGATTCTACCAGTGCCTCTTTGGCCTTCCAGAGCGTGGTTTTCCGATCTCACGCAGATGACATCTGAGGGTCCGCTGGGGTTGGAGATACCAAAGAACATGATCACACAGCAAGAGGGATCAGTTCTTCATCTGAACGCACAACTCATGTTGCTTGTGCTTGGTTCTTGAAAAGTTAACTCTAAAGCACATTTACCTTTCTGTGGAGAATAGTAATATAATTCTAAAAGGTAGAAAAGATTTGGCAATAATGCAATATAAAAGTAAGACGACAAGATTTTGTTACTGGTCTCAGCAAAAAAAATGGATCCACTGAATTGCTCTTTAGATGTTGTGTTGTCCTTCTCTGCTTATTTGGCTCGCTCAGGGGTGCAAGCCAATACTTGAAGGACTTACCAGGCATCTATAGGGGCATACAGAAACTCAGAACAAATGATTCTTCATCTGCAAATCCTGTTGTTAACAGGCATTTGAAAGGGTAGACAAGAATATATCTACCAGTCATCTCTACGTAGTTTGTGCCGTAACAGCACCTAAACTGTATGAGCCAATGGCCTTGGTGGACATCAAGATGGTCATGCTTAAGACAGTTTTATTCGTGACACTAACTTCTGCCAGAAGAATCAGTGAGATTCAAGCACTATTGGCTTAAGAACCCTATACAACATTTCATAGAGATAAAGTGGTGTTACGTACGCATCCGTAATTTCTACCAAAAATGGTGTCAGACTTTAACATTAATCAGCAAATATGGCTACCAACATTCTTTCCCAAACTCAGCCACAGGCCTACAAGGTCCTGCATTGCTTGGATGTCAGGAGAGCGTTGACTTTTTATTTAATCAGGTCAACTGAGTTTAGGTTGTTGGAAGCTTTGTTTGTAACTTTTGATGGAAATGCACCTGATGAACAAGCTTTAAAAGCATAATTAGCGAGATGGATGGGCTCGTGCATTTCAGAGGCAGACAAAGTGTAAGGCGAAATTCGCCCAGAGGGAATTCATGCACATTCGGTTAGAGCAAAGGCAGTAGCTGTAGCTTTCGAAAACACATTTGATGGGAAGTTATCAGTAAGGCTGCTACATGGGCTACCCCATCAGCTTTCTGTAGACATTACTATCTGGATGTAAGCTCTAGAGACGATGCAACATTTGGCCAGGCAGTACTCTGAAATTTGTTTGCATAGATAGCTGGTTAACTTAGCTCTATCTTAAAGTTTCAGTTGACTTGGATTCACCCCTACAGCAAGGAGAAAAGGGAACAGGATGAGTAAGAACATTTTATTGTAGCGACTGCTGTTCACCTAGTCCAAAGTCCTGTTTCCTCCATAGGCCCCACTCACCATCCCCCTCAATTAGGTGTAGTTAGGACTGTCGTTCCTGATGTGTTTATAAAGAGAGACTGAGGTGTGGCCCTTGTGGGTGGGGTTAGCATGCACGATCACACACGCTGCTGCACTTCTGCATGGTGTGAGAAACCAGAGGGTGTCTCACCCGCTAGTTCCCGGGGATATCTCTCTCCGGTGGCCAGAGCACGGCCATCGTCTTTGGATCCAGACCCTGGGGGAGGACCAGTGCGGGAGGATCACCTGGGTGAGGGGTCTTCGGGGAGTGAGAGTGAGATATCTGATGGCCAGACGCAGTATTCACCCTCATTTTGTTTCTCAAACCCATCCATGCTCGGAGATTCCAACTCCCCCCGCCCCTTTTTACACAAACACTGGGTCGAGGGAGATGATGACTGAGAATAACAATGTTTAAGTTACTTAACTGTAACTATTGTTCTCCAGCATGAGTCTGGCATGGATTGACATGCTCATGAATATTCCCTGTCGTCAGGCTGGGAATTCTCGTTAAAAGAAAAAACAGTTTCACTTTCACTTCAAAACTGTATTTCTCCTCTAAACCAATCACTCGCCTCTGGGCCATACTTGCCCCCATCTAATGAAAGTCCTCTCCCTAACCCCCTCCTCTGGCAGCCCTCTACAGATTTCGTAAGCACATAAAGTGGCAGTATGAACAAGAAGAGCCACAGAGGGGATGGAGGGAGGGTTCACATGTGAATCCATGCCAGACCCATGCTGGAGAACAATAGTTAAAGGTAAGTAACTTAAACCTTCTCCAGCATGGGGTCTGGCATGGATTCACATACTCATAAATAACAAATACATACCACTACAACATTTCACCATGGGAGGTGGCAAGGCTCAACAGAAGCAACAAATTGTTACCTCCGGAACAGTCTCACCTCAAGCGAACAGGTTGTGTAGCACTGCTTGTCTGACTCTGGACTCCTCACTGGAATACCGGTCGATGCAGTAGAACTTCATGACGGTGAGTGTTGACCTCCACGTAACAGCCCTGCAGATGTCCAGTAGGGGCACACCAGACAGGAACGCCGCAGTCACAGCGATGGCTCTGGTGGAGTGGGCTCTCGGGCAGCCAGTCAGTGGTCGGTTCGCCAACCAATGACAGTGCGTGAAGCAGCCGGAGTGCCACCTTGAAATGAAAGCTTTGTATAAGGCCTTCCCATGGTTCATAGGTCCAAAGTTCACAAACAGCTTTGAGGTCTTCTGAAAACTCTTTGTGCGTGTCATGTAGAACTTCAGGGCATGAACAACGTCCAGCAAATACAAGGCCCTTTCAGCCGGCGACTGAGATTTCTGGAAAAAAACAAGTAACACCAAAGGCTCATTGAGGTGGAATTCCGACGGATCCTTCGGCATGAAAGAGGGGTGCATACGCAGCACCACCCTCGATGTGTGGAAAGTCAGGTATGGTTGCTTGCAGTATAGGGCCTGGATCTCACCTACTTTTCCGGCAGAGGTGATGGGCACCAGGAAAGCCATTTTCCACGAGAGGAACTTGAGAGGGGCTTGATGCATAGGCTCGAAGGGGGCCCCCATGAGCCTCGTCAGAGCTACGTTGAGTTCCCACGCTGTGGCATGAGCCTTCACCGGTGGGAAAGTGTGATGCTGGAAATGCATTGGAGGGACAGGGCCTCGGTATCCTTGTCCTCTACTGCTTTTTATTGTGTGTTCTGTCGTGTTTTCCGCGCAGGAGTTCATGTGGGACTCCTGGCGTTGCAGCTCTCTTTTGGTTTGGTGAACGGACCCGTGGGATACCCTTATGGCACCCATGGGTGGGGGTACAACCCTGTGCCCCTAGTGTATGTTTCTGGGCACCTGTGGGTGGTCCGCAGAGCAGGGTATGGGCTGGTGGCAGCTCCATGCTGAGTTTGACAGGTGTGCGGAGAATCCTCCATTTTGGGATACCCTGGCCCTGCCATTGGGATCAGTTGATTCCTGATGGAAAACAAGATGGCCCCGGTGGCCTCTTGCTTTCTATTACCCATTACCTTGTTTTCCCAAAGTCCTGGGAAGCCCTGACTCTGTCCCTTCTCCCTGACTGGCTGTTGGGTGGAAATGCCATATAAGGTGTTGTTGTGAAGGCCCGGCCAGACTAGCTGGAGCCTTCCCGGTGATGTATGTTGTGGATACCTCCTGTGGGTGGGACCTGGGTGAATAGAGTGTGTGACGAATATGCATTCTGTGTTGTGGATGTCTAGTATCTGGTGGTTGACACAATGACTGAGACAGCCCTGCCCAAAACTGGTATGAATGCTGCTTGGAGTGTTGAATGGCTCGGTACTTGTCCCAATACACATAACTTGTTGTGAGTGTCTAGAGAGAAGTGAATGGCCTGAATAACTCGTGTGCCTGATTGGCTGCCTGCCTGCATGAATGCCCGTAGTCGTGATTGGATGCTTGAGTGTGAAACAGCAGAATGAATGGGAGATCAACAGTATATCTGGGGACCTCTCACTGCTAGGAATCGTGTTCATAAGCTGAAGTCCACTACGGCGAGTAACTGGAGTAACTGACGCTTGACCTTGAAACCCCCGCTGGACTAGAAGGAGTGCTGTGGCTCTCCCTCGCAATCTGAAGGCTGCTGTGTTTCCCAGGACTGACCCAGAGAGGACCTGGTAAGGCGCCCTCTTCCCGAGCTACGAGGGACCATCGTGCACAGCTGATCTTTGCCAAAGCTCCCTGGTAGATAGACCTACGACAGGCTTCGACCCGATACGGGGACTGCTACGGAACTCCAAGGAGAAGCACTCGGACTGGTGTCTGCCACTGTTGACGACCGCCGTCGCCGACCGGAGCCGCCGTGCTCCCGTTTGCCTGAGAACTTCCATTGATCATCGGACGCTCTCGCCTGCATCGTCATCCGCTTGTCTCCCGCTGGAGAAGGCCCAACCGTCGGCGCGCCGAGGAGCATCCACCGGTGGGTTTCCCACCACCTAAAGACCACAGAGACGCCGACGACTCGACGCCCTTGCTGGACCACAGTTCTTCATCATCTCTTTGCGGTCCAGAACTATCGTCATGGAGGTGCCCCGCACGCCTCTTCCTTGCAGGACGCCAACGCTCTGTCGTCGACGAGCACCGCTAGGAACAAAGCTGCCACTTCCCGGCCGTAGTTCACCCAGTTCACCGTCGGACGTTCGACGACCCGTGACTCCTACCTTAAAGGGAGGGCACTCAAGAAGGGCCGACGATTCACTGACACCGAACGCCAAGTTCCCCGACACCTCTCGATGATCCGTGGCTCCCGTCTGAAAGGGA
This sequence comes from Ambystoma mexicanum, assembly GCF_040938575.1. NCBI lineage: Eukaryota > Metazoa > Chordata > Amphibia > Caudata > Ambystomatidae > Ambystoma > Ambystoma mexicanum. The sequence goes on along the minus strand of NC_090926.1, from coordinate 1,270,327,232 downwards.
GGCACTCAAGAAGGATCGGTCGAAGCAGCGTCAGAGAACTCTTCTCCACCAGGTACATTGGGGGGGGTAAAACCTTAATAGGAAGAAGTGAGACTATTGAACATATGGACTGGGCTTGTGCGATATATCCTTATGTTACAGGTTACCCAGGTGGGGGGATCTCCACACAGAACTGTGTCTAGGTAACGGGGCCAGCATTCTGCCTATTGTTTCAACCATCTTACGTTCCTGCCTATCTCTATTGCTGGTTTCCTCGTTATTAATCTGTGTGACATTTTAACCGTACAGTTGATGCACTTTAATGAGATTCGATAACATTAGTGGTACCACTTTAGAATTGTATATATTTATCATTATTGACGTCCGAGTACAAAGTGCGTTATTGTGATAGTGGACATACCTTTGAATATTAATTAGATAAAGACTGTGTTTTCAGTAATACAGTGTGTGGACATTCCTTTGTGGGGGTTCGGGGACTACACTGTACTTAAGAACCATCCCGCATCACCTCCTGAGAAGCTAGGCCTTGATTGCTCATCCATTTCTACCTTATAGAGAATCTTGGCTGGGGTCTTCTGTGCCTCTCCTCTACCATATAGAGAGCAGAAGTACAGACACCCCTTACCAGTCTTTACACTGGTGGCAGCGGTGGGATGCTTATTGTTTTAAGAATCAGTGTATAACCGTGCCACTTACAAAATATCTGCACTTTATTAGATTAAGGTTTGGGTGTGTACAAAATAACTGCATTACAAGCAATGGAGTCTATTGTGAATGGTAAATTGACTCGGATGAGCTTAGAGGTTCTCCAGAGTGCTTGTGAAGCCAGGGAGTTAGACTTTGTGGATAAGTCTAGGGCTGAGCTGATAGCTGCCCTGGTGGACTACCAGACCGATGGTGAAACTCTTGATGAGGGGGGGGAATGCAACCAATGAGGACTCTGCCCCTGGGGTTTCTACTGAATCTGTTTCAGGGAATGCCACATTCCTGCTGCCTCTGTTCCGATCCCCAGCAATTCCTTGGAGCTTGAGTTAGTAAGGATGAAATTGGCCTTTGAATATCGCAAGTTGTAAAAAGATGCTGAGTTTAAGAAGGAGGAGCTGGCTCAACAAGTTGAACTCAAGAATAGGGATCTTGAACTCAAAGACAAGGACACTGAATGTCAGAGAATCCAGCTAGAGAGAGCTTAAGTGGAGACTTCAGCGAAACCCAGTGAGAGTGTCAGGTACCCAGCAACTAAATTTATGAAGGATTTGGTTGGTGTGTTTTCGGAGGGTTCTGATATTCTCCAATGGATTGAAACGTTTGAAATGGCTTGTGCAATTCATGATGTTGACAAAAGAGATTGGGCTAAGTGTTTGCTAAGCAGAGTTCCTCAAACTGGATATGACTGTATTCTGAAGCTGAGTGTGGAAGAAAGGGGTCAGTATGAGTGTATGAAATCTGCTTTGATTGCCAAGTTTGGCAAGATGCCTACCCAATACCTTAAAAGGTTCAGGGATTTTAAGAAAAGAGAGAATGTGTCTTGGGTCGACTGGGTGAGTGCTGCGCACATGAATATGATGGGGTGGATTGATGGTTACAAGGTGAATTGTCCCACCTGTTGTTTTTTGAGCATTTTTCTGAAGCCTGTTCACCAGAGCTGCGTCAGTATGTTGCTGACCAGAACATTTTGGATCCCTATAAGCTGGCTAGGTTGGCTGACAAGTGGGTCTCCCACCGGGTGTCCCCTAAGGACTCCAGTGGGAAGGACAAGGACAAAGAAAAAGGGGCCTCTCAGAAAGCTGAGGAGTCCCAAAAGCAGTCACAGTCGAATAAACCTAAACCCTCCTCTCCTAAAACCCAAAAATCTAGTGGGGATAAGTCATCTGTGGGTGGGAATAAGAGTAGTGGTCCACCTGCTGCAAAGCAGGCTCCTGGTGGTTCCAGTACCGTACCCCGCACTCCCGGCACTTGTTGGGACTGTTGGGCTCTGGATCACAAAAGGGGTGACTCCAAGTGTAAAGGTAAGGCACTCGGAGTACAGGCTGTCAGCCTGACCTACCCTTACCCCATGTCTGAGGTGGAGGACACTGTCCTCCCCTCCTCTACTGGAATCACTTTTGGTGCTCCCGTAGAGATTTCCTTAGTGTCCCTTGGGGCCTGGGACCAGTACGCGGAAGTACTGGCAACTATCCCACAGAACACCCGTAGATTTTTGAGAAGTGTCCTGTTGAATGGCCAGCCTTCTTCTGGTTTGAGAGACACTGGGGCAAGCATGACAGTGGTGGACAGGACCCTGCTCATGCCAAAGGACTATGTAGATGCTCCTCTGAGAACCACCAGGTTAGCTGGTGGGCCTCCCAAATTATCGCTTGTAGCCCGAGTCACACTCGTAATTGGAGACAATACCGCAAAGCTTCCTGTCCTGGTTCAGGACAATGTCCCTGCTAACATTCTGTTAGGTAACGATCTAGTAGAGTTGGGATTGATCGCGGATGATCTTCCCATGACTGCTGCTGCGGTCACTAGATCACAGGTGACACCGGGTGTGGCTGTGAGTCAGGTACCCGAGCCGAAGGCACAGCCTAAGGCAAGACGAAGGAAGAGCAAGAAGGCCACCTCTGTGGAGGGAGCCCCTTCTCTTCCTTCTTTTCCTACAGCACCCATTGGAATCCATGCTCTGGACGGGCTGGGTCCAGTGGTAAACCCCGTCTCAACTCCTGTGGGAGAAGAGCCAGAAGACTCTCCTGTGGGAGAGGTTCTCAACCCGGAGGATCAGCCCGATCTTCAATGCTTGTTAGCTGAAGGGGGACCCTCCCGGGCAGACTTCTGTAAAGGACAGAGAGAGTGTCCCTCTCTCGAGGGTCTGAGGAAACAGGCCCTGCCCCAGGCACGAGGAGAAGTGCCTAGGACTTTCTGGATTTATTGGGAGGGTGCGCTCCTTGTTAGTGAGCCCACTAAGCCTGAACCTGGTGCCCTCAGGAGGTTGGTGGTACCCCAGGTTTACAGGTCCTTCCTACTGCAGTTGGCGCATGAGGTGCCCTTGGCTGGTCATCTTGGTACAAAGAAGACTACGCAGAGGCTCTCTGCCCATTTCTACTGGCCTCGGATGGGAATAGAAGTGGAGTCCCACTGCAGGACCTGCCCAACTTGTCAGTTGTCTGGCAAGACTGGAGGCAGTGTCGTTGCCCCACTGCAGCCATTGCCAGTGGTTTGCACACCGTTTGAGAGGGTGGGCATCGACATCGTCGGTCCCCTTGACCCTCCCACGTCAGGTGGACATCGGTTCATCCTGGTTTTGGTCGATCATGCCACCAGGTACCCTGAGGCTATACCCCTTCGCACTGTTACTGCCAAGGTGGTTGCCCGGGCCCTCCTTGGCATTTTCACCCGTGTTGGATTCCCCAAGGAGGTTGTCTCTGACCGAGGATCCAACTTCATGTCTAGTTACATGAAAACCATGTGGAAAGAGTGCGGGGTAACCTACAAGTTCTCCACTTCTTACCACCTCGACCAACGGTCTGGTTGAGAGATTTAATAAAACTCTCAAGGGCATGCTAGGTGCTCTGGAAGAGCCCCTAAGGAGGAAATGGGATCTCCTCCTGCCATGCCTGCTGTTTGCTTACAGAGAGGTACCTCAAGAGGGTGTTGGTTTCAGCCCCTTTAAGTTACTCTTTAGACATCCCGTGAGGGGGCCCCTTGCCTTGATCCGAGAAGGTTTGGATGCCACCCCTCCCGGTCCCGCCAAGCAAGTGGGGGACTATGTGTTAGGCCTCAGACGGAGGATGACACAGATGATGGGTCAAGCAACAGCGAATCTCAAGGCCAGGAATTGAACAAATACTGGCATGACCTTAAAGCATCGCAAGTGGATTGGACTCCGGGACAGGAGGTCCTCGTGATGGAGCCTACTGTCATGATCTCTGCTTCCAAAAGGTCAGGGTTTTCCCAACTCCCTTGGAAGCAGATCCATAACCCAGGTTCCGAGTGCCAACCAGTCCCAATTGGGACCTTTTGGACCCAGTCCTGGCGCCAGTGGCACCAGGCTCATAAATAGGCCCAGTCCCAGCGCTGGAAGCGCCGGGCTCATAATGCTTGGGTGGACTTACCTGCAGCAGACCATGCTGCTTACTTGCCTGCCAGTTGAGCCTCTGATCCTCTTCTGTTTGGAACTACTTTTCCTGTTGGGCGGGGCAGGAGCCACTCCCTAGATTCAGAACACTGGAACTCTTCTGGAAAGCAGGAACTCTTTTCTTACCTAGGCGTGGCTGTAGAAGGAGACACCTAAGCACTACAGGAGGCTATTTAAACCACACCCGATGGATGAATCTTGCTTTGCATTATTCTGCATCCTCTGCCGCAGAACGCTCCTCGTGTCTTGTCTTCTGCATCTGATCCTCGGCCTAAGGAAAAAGGCTTACCATCCTGAATCCAGTCTTCAGCAACACCTATAAAGACAAGAAAGAACAGGTTAGCATTACGGTCTTCAGTGACAGCACTTCACTTACCTGGTCCATCGGCTGTCACCAACGCCTCCCGCTGCATTCCGGCATCTGAAAGACAAAGGCTTACCTACTCTTCGTGCGCTCCGGAGGTCTTCACACTGCATTCCGGCATCTGAAAGACAAAAGCTTACCAACTCTTCGCACGCTCCGGAGGCTCTCGGCGCTGCATCCCGCATCTGAAAGACAAAACAAGGTGCGTTTAAAGACATTGGGGAACTTTAATACTCACGTGCCATTACTCCTTTCCACATCTAACCCAGTGGGTATTCCGGCACCCTGCAGCCGCTCCGAACTTGTACCTGCAAAATAAAAAGACAGTTAGAGCGCATCGTGAAGCAGGCAACAAGCGCTTACTTACGTGCTTCCAGGCGCTTCTATTCATCACACGGGCTCCATCTTCAACTCACTTCAGCCCGTCATCCGCCATCGCCGGAACCCTGCAAAACAAGAAACATCATTACTAAAGACTTTAAAGACATTAGAATTACTCGAAACTTACCGTTCGTGCAGTAAACGACGGACAGCAGTCCTCTGAAGTCAAGAGGCCTGCTCCCCTTATCCAGTGAAGAAACTGGTTACAGCACCCTGCCCCGAGGCAGATGGAGAGCACGGTGTTCACTTACCTAAGGTGAGAGCGTTAACCTTTGGGGTTCTACAGGAGAAGAGAAAGGGAAGAAGAGAGAGACATTCAATAACCCAGTTCCTTAATCCCATATTTTCTATCTGCAGACATCTTACCCTTCGAGGCAGGCATACAGTGCACAGAGGTCCAGCCCAAAGAGCCAGCCGTGTGTTACACATCACCTTTGAAGATACGGTATACGCCCAGTCAAGACCGGCGCCTCTACGGGAATCAGGTGAGCGTTACACCTACCAAGCCTCGGGCATTGGCAGATAAATGGACTGGACCCTACCGGATAATCTCCAAGATGGTCGAGGTCAACTATCTGGTTGACATGGGAGTCCCAGGGGTAGCCCCTCAGGTATTCCATGTCAATAGGCTCAAGCCTTTCCACAGGCGAGCAGAAGTCTCATGTCTCTTGCTAGCTTCAGAGCAAGAAGAGGATGAGAGTGAGCCCCTGCCTGATTTGCTGCATAGCAACCCTCAGGATGGCTCCGTGGAGGGAGTGCAGCTCTCCCCAGATTTGACAACCAACCAGCAGATGGCCTACATGACTTTGCTCCCGCAGTATGCCTCTCTGTTTTCGCTGATGCCAGGCCTTACACCGTGGTGTAAGCACGAGATTGACACTGGTGACAGCGTGCCTGTCAAGAGCAGGAGCTACCGAATGTCAGATACGGTTAAGAACCACATCCAGGCAGAGGTCGCCAAGATGTTGGATCTGGGTGTTATTGAACCCTCAACCAGTCTCTGGTCCAGTCCCGTGGTCCTTGTCCCCAAGGCAAGTTCCCAGGAAGGTACCAAGGATTGGAGGTTCTGTGTGGACTACCGAAGAGTCAATGCCGTCACCAAAACTGACGCGCACCCCTTTGCCCATGGCTGATGAGCTCGTGGACACCATAAGTGCTGCCAAATTTGTGAGCACCTTTGACCTCACCTCAGGCTATTGGCAAATAGCTCTGACGGACCATGCCAATGAAAAGGCGGCGTTCTCAACACCAGAGGGACTCTACCAGTTTAGGGTCACGCCTTTTGGGTTAAAGAATGCCCCTGCCACCTTCCAGAGATTGGTCAATCATGCTCTCAGTGGGCTGGAAGCCTTTTGTGTGGCTTATTTAGACGACATTGCCGTCTACAGTTCCACTTGGGAAGAGCACTTGACACATCTGGGTAGAGTGTTGCAGGCCTTAAAAAGGGCTAACCTCACTATCAAGGCCACCAAGTGCCAGATAGCTCAGGGGAAAGTCACGTATTTTGGTTATGAGGTAGTAGGGGGTCAAATCCAACCTCTCCCCAGTAAGGTACAGGATGTACAGGACTGGGAGACTCCCACTACTCAAACCCAGGTGAGAGCCTTCTTGGGCCTCACCGGGTATTATCACAATTTCATGGAGGACTATGGAACCATGGCTGCACCACTGACAGCTCTGACTTCACCCAAGCAGCCTAGGAAGGTCAATTGGACTGAAGACTGTCAGAGGGCCTTTGATGGCTTGAAAGAAAGTCTGTGTCGGGCACCCGTGTTGTGTGCGCCTGACTACAGCCGACCCTTTATCGTCCAGACGGATGCCTGCGACACCGGAATTGGAGCTGTCTTGTCCCAGTTAGATGACAAAGGGAGAGAACATCCTATCATATTCATCAGTAGACAACTCAAGGGTAGAGAACTTAGGTGGGCTACTGTTGAAAAGGAATGTTTTAGTACAGTTTGGAGCCTTAGGCGTTTTAGGCCCTACCTTACGGGGTCTACCTTCAAGGTCCAAACCGATCATAAGCCCCTGAAGTGGCTTATGCAGATGAAGGGTGAAACCCGAAACTGCTCAGGTGGTCCATTAGCCTGCAAGGGCTAGACTTCATCATAGAGCACAGACCAGGGAAGAGTCACGATAATGCAGATGGCCTTTCCAGAAGGTATGTTGACCATCTGGATGAGGGTGTCTATCCCGTGGGAGATTAGGCACCCTCCACCTCAGTCTGGAAGGGGCGACTCCGATGCTGGAAATGCATCGGAGGGACAGGGCCTCCGTATACTTGTCCTTTACTGCTTTTTATCATGTGTTCTGTCGTGTTTTCCACGCAGAAGTTCATGTGCGACTCCGGGCGGTGCAGCTCTCTTTTGGTTTGGTGAACGGACTCGTGGGATACCCTTATGGCACCCATGGGTGGGGCTACAACCCTGTGCCCCTAGTGTATGTTTTTGGGCACCTCTGGATGGCCCGCAGAGCAGGGTATGGGCTGGTGGCAGCTCCATGCTGAGTTTGACAGGTGTGCTGAGTATCCTCCATAATGGCTGTTGGGTGGAAATGCCATATATGGTGTTGTTGTGAAGGCCCGGCCAGACTAGCTGGAGCCTTCCCGGTGATGTATGTATGTATGTGTATGTATGTATTTATTTTTGTATAGCGCTGATAGCCCGTGGGCATCAGGGCGCTTAGGCAAACAACGAAAAACAAAACAATACAATAGGAACGTCTGCGCTAAGCCATGAGGTGGTCATAATCCCCCTAAACATATGTTGTGGGTACCTCATGTGGGTGGGACCTGGGTGAATAGAGTGTGTCACGAATATGCATTCTGTGTTGTGGATGTCTAGTATCTGGTGGTTGACACAATGACTGAGACAGCCCTGCCCAAAACCGGTATGAATGCAGCTTGGAGTGTCGAATGGCTCGGTACTTGTCCCAATACACATAGCTTGTTGTGAGTGTCTGGAGAGAAGTGAATGGCCTGAATACCTTGTGTGCCTGATTGGCTGCCTGCCTGCATGAATGCCCGTAGTCGTGATTGGATGCTTGATTGTGACCCAGCGGAATGAATGGGAGATCAACAGTATATCTGGGGACCTCTCACTGCTAGGAATCGTGTTCAGAAGCTGAAGTACACTACGACGAGTAAATGGAGTAACTGACGCTTGACCTTGAAACCCCCGCTGGACGAGAAGGAGTGCTGTGGCTCTCCCTCGCAATCTGAAGGCTGCTGTGTTTCCAAGGACTGACCCAGAGAGGACCTGGTAAGGCGCCCTCTTCCCGAGCTACGAGGGACCATCGTGCACAGCTGATCTTTGCCAAAGCTCCCTGGTAGATAGACCTACGACAGGCTGTCGACCCGATACGGGGACTGCTCGGAACTCCAAGGAGAAGCACTCGGACTGTTGTCCGCCACAGTTGACGACCACCGTCGCCGACCGGAGCCGCTGTGCTCCCGTTTGCCTAAGAACTTCCATTGATCATCGGACGCTCTCGCCTGCATCGTCATCCGCTTGTCTCCCGCTGGAGAAGGCCCGACCGTCAACTCGCCAAGGAGCATCCACCAGTGGGTTTCCCGTCACCTAAAGACCACAGAGACGCCGACGACTCGACGCCCTTGCTGGGCCACAGTTCTTTATCATCTCTTTGCAGTCCAGAACTATCGTCATCGAGGTGCCCCGCACGCCTCTTCCTTGCAGGACGCCAACGCTCTGTCATCGACGAGCACCGCTAGGAACGAAGCTGCCACTTCCCGGCCGTAGTTCACCCTATTCACCGTCGGACTTTCGACGACCCGTGACTCCTGCCTTAAAGGGAGGGCACTTAAGAGGGGCTGTCGATTCCCCGACACCGAACGCCAAGTTCACCGACACCTCTCGACGATCCGTGGCTCCCGTTTGAAAGGGAGGCACTCAAGAAGGATAGGTCGACGCAGCATCGGAGAACTCTACTCCACCAGGTATATTGGGGGTGTAAAACCTTAATAGGAAGAAGTGAGACTATTGAATATATGGACTGGGCTTGTGCGATATACCCTTATTTTACAGGTTGCCCAGGTGGTGGGATCTCCACATAGAACTGTGTCTAGGTAACGGGGCCAGCATTCTGCCTATTGTTTCAACCATCTTACGTTCCTGCCAATCTCTATTGCTGGTTTCCTCGTTATTAATCTGTGTGACATTTTAACCGTACAGTTGATGCACTTTAATGAGATTCGATAACATTAGTGGTACCACTTTAGAATTGTATATATTTATCATTATTGACTTTCGAGTACAAAGTGCGTTATTGTGATCGTGTACATACCTTTGAATATTAATTAGATAAAGACTGTGTTTTCAGTTATACAGTGTGTGGACATTCCTTTGTGGGGGTTCGGGGACTACACTGTACTTAAGAACCAGCCCGCATCACCTCCTGAGAAGCTAGGTGTTCTAACTTGATGGGTCCGACTTGATGGTCGTGCAGTTATGTAATGCCTCCGTCCCCAAGTACCGCTCGAGCAGAAAGTAAAGTACTGCCCAAGCAATCTTTGAGGCCACAGGTGGGAGTGTTGTCGTCAGCCTGGTATCGGGAACGCCGGAAGGACCCCTGAGTACTGTAAGGCAAAGGGTTATAATCAAGGAAAACACTCAAAAAGGCAATTGGCAATGGACAGAAGGAGTAAACAAGATGCAGTGACACCAGCTTACCTAACAGGGGTGGAGTGTAAGTAAGGAACCTATGCAGGGGAACCCACAGCAGGCTGGAATGATGTAGTTGACACTCCTGAAAGCACCTGGTGGAGCAAGACTGGATACGTGGCAAAGCGTGAAGCAATCCGAGGGTTGCAAAACAGAAGGGCAATCCAAAAGCAAGTCCAGAGTACAAATAGGTGTCAGATGTCCGGGAAATCCGAGAGCACGCCAGAGTCCAAGAGTAATCCAAGAGCAGTTCCAAGAAGCGTTCCGAGGTCGAAGCAAGGAGAGAAAACAAGAAGCAAAGGTAACGTCTGGCAGTCCTCCGTAGAAGTAGCTGTGAAGCAAAGAGTCTTGTTTGCCGGCTTCTTTTGAAGAGGCGAGCGGTATCACGTGACGCATCACGTGACTGCTCGCGCACGTTGCGTGGAGCGCAACGCGGCCAGCGATTGGGGCTGTCGGTACGTCCTGGTATCCTGGCGTCGCCGGCTGTGCAGGAGGGGCCATGGCAACCGCCAACGTGGAAAAGGGCGAAAAGAGGCAGGTCCGCCCAACATGGTATTCCGCCTGCCGTGTTTCCCCCGCTGGTGTGAATGGGAAATACGACGGCGAGAAGCGCCTGATGAGGGAGACAGGTGTGAGGGGGGAAGTGAGAAATGGGTTGTGTGAGAGGGCGTGACACTAGGCCTTGATTGCTCGTCCATTGCTACCTCATAGAGAATCTTGGCTGGAGTCTTCTGTGCCTCTCATCTACCATATAGAGAGCAGAAGTACAGACACCCCCTACCAGTCTTTACAGAAAGATGGAAAAAGTCCTTTGAGAAACACCTTGACAAGTCGATGGGACCAAAGTGAAGATCTTCCTGGAGACTTGGTGTATCGGGAGATAGCCGCCAGATGTACATTGATAGAGGCGTGCGGCAGTCCGGCCTTGGCCAAGGCTTACAAGTATGGAAGGCTCAGCGGGACTGTGACCCTCAGAGAGGTAATCTTCTGAGATTGGCATCCAGTAATTCCTGAAGGGGTCGCATTTGCAACCTCCAGAGCCGGACGAGGTAGATGCAGGCCGACATCATGCCCAGTAACGACTTGATGGCCAGCACCATGGCCGTCTTCATCGACGACAGCCGTTGTACCTTTTCGTAGAATGGCTGCTATCCTCTCCTCCGAGGGTGATGCCAGTCAAGATACCATATTGAGTCTGGTACCTAGGAACAGCACGTTCCGCATGACTTTGGATAGTTGACAGAGAATTCCAGATCCTTTAGTGGCAGCCGGTAGCCTCCGTGTGTCTGTCGGCCAGCTTCCGCGACTGGCCGTGAATCAGCCAGTCGTCCAGATACGGGTACACGTATATGCCCTGTAGACGTAGATGTACCGCCACTGGTACCAGGCATTTCCTGAACACTTTGGGCGCCGACCTCAAGCCGAAAGGTAGGGCCTTGAACTGGTAATGCTGTCCCTGCACCACAAAATGTAGAAACCTTTAATGCTTCTTGTTTATGGGGACGTGGAAGTAGGCGTCCACCAGGTCCAACGACGTCAAGAAGTCTCCTCTTTCCAGTTGGCTGTGCATGTGTTCCAACGTGACCATCATGAATTTTTGGGACTTTAGGTATTTGTTCAGACGCCATAGGTCCAGGATTGGCCTACAGCCCCCTGTCATCTTTCTGACCAGAAAGTATCTGGAATAGACTCTGGAGCTCTGGAGCTGTTTGGGGACTAGCTCTATCGCCCCTTTTTCGCAGCATGGCCCGTACTTCTTCCAGGAGCTGAGGGATGTGCTACTCCTGGCAGATAACCAGAGGGATCCCCTGACACCTGCGTTGAAACTCCAGGGTGTGTCCTTGAGCAAGAGAATCCAGCACCCATCTGTCGGTGGTGATCTTTCTCCACCAAATGATGAACCTCGTCAGCCGGCCTCCACCGGGGTGCACGAGTCAGAGCCAGATGTCCCGGCTGTTTCAGGCTTGTTTCTGCGCTGGCGTTCTGCCCTGCGGGCGATGGCAACGCTGTCCTCCACTACTGTAGGCATGGGAACAGCCTCTGGAGGCCTCCTGGGTTGCGGATCTGGAAGGCTGTCAGTATGATGCTGAGAAACCTTTAGAAGACCTGCTCGACTTTCCCCTGGAGGATTGAAAAGAAGAGTAGTGATGCTGGAGAGTGCCCAGGGAATGGGCCGTCTCCGTATCCGCTTTGAGGGCCTGGAGGAACTTGTCAACAACCTTCCCAAACAGATTCTCTCAGTCTAAGGGCATGTCCGGCACCTTTGCCTGGACTTACTCACGGAAATTTGTGGCTTTCAACCAACCTTGGTGATAAAGGCAGACACCGTTCCCTATTTGTCGGAACCCTGTGTCTGCGATATTTAATGCCACTGCGATGGCGTGATTTGACGCCACTAGCCCTTCCTGGAAGAGAGCGATTGCCTCCATTTTCTTATCATGGGGGAGGACCTCCAGAACCGGCCCCAGTTTGTGCCACAACTCCCTGTTGTATCTGGCCAGGATCACCAGTGCATTGGCCACCGAGATAGTGGATGCCGCAGTGTAAATCACCTTCTTTCCCATGGCGTCCATCCTTTTCCTTTTGCTGTCCGGAGAGACCGAAGACAACGAGGACGGGTTGGTCGTCCATTTCCTCACAGCCACCGATACCACCAAATCTGGCAATACTGCGACCTAAGGAGTCCGGCACCCTATATTTCTTCTCCAGCCTATCCCATTTGGCTGGAGTCGTAAAAGTGTTCTCCATAAGGTCGAGGCCCTCATCCCAAATATTGTCCAGAAGGGTCACCGCCATGATCATCTTGCTCTTGTCCTCGCGCCTCTGGTACAAGAAGCCCTCCTTCTTGGCTTCCTCGGGCACCAGCTGGAATAGCTCGGAGGCTCTGGAGATCATGGAGTGGAAACATCCCACCTCATCCGGTGGGGACACCCTATGTGGAGCATCTAAATGTGGAGATTCACTGTCCACTGCAACATTGTACTCGTCATCATCGTCGTGGCCGAATACGTTCCCGTACCCGTGTCTGGGTCTGCTGGGGGAGACAGGACCCAACGTGGTGGTGGAGGTTGAAATGGGGACGTCTGATGGTGTTTCCTCTTCTTCACTAGAAGCTGATTGAGGACCTGGGGGATCACAGGTACCAAAGCCGGAGGCATACTCATCTGGATCTCTGACACCAAGGTTTGTAGAGTTTACAGAATATCCAAGGAAATGTCCCTCGGGCGAGAAGGCAGAACAGGAAAACTAGGCCATGCACCATTGTTGCCGTCGTCCTCCTCTTCAACGTCCTGTGGAGCCTATGTAGGGACTCCTGGTCTTCGTCGTCCGTGGAAGAGAAGGTGACGGCCTGGGAGGGCTGTTTTGGGGCCTCCCCCTGCCCCCTTATCTCCCCTCAGAGTATTGAACCGGAGCCTGAACCGATTTCACCCCTTCTGGTATGCCTGCAGACTTCGCTAAAGTCACTATGGTGGTGTTGCGCCTTGGGGGTAGGGATACCCCCTGAGCCATGGGGGTTACCCTCGCAGGATCAGTGTCCTTAGTTGTCATGGCAGTAGTGGTCATCGACGGGGTCACCGGCAAATTCTTAGTCTGTGCCGGTGGAGCCTGCTTAGGCTGTTCGACCTTCTTCTCCTCCGTCTGTGGCTTCACGGATTTCTCACATTGTTTAGCCGGGGTAGATCACTTTGTCTTCGGAGAGGAGCTCGATTGTCGGCTGATCATGCCCTATCGAATTTAGGACTCACTTCCACAGCGAACCCAGTGGACCAGACTTGCGCCTCTTGGCCTTATCCTGGGCCCCCCACGGATGAGGTGCTCTCAAAGGACTTAGAAGACCTCTCCTTGGACCGACCAGTCCTGGGTGAGGCATGACACTGCTCGGAGCCCGGGTCAGAAGCCTTGGCGTTAAGCCATGCTGCCAGACTACTATGCCTGTCCTTCGTTGTCTTTTTGGAGAAACCGAGGCATATCACGCACTCTACCTCCTTGTCGTCGGGTGCAGGCAGTAGAGGCATTGCAGGTGCTTGGCCTCCACAAACAAGTTCCTTAGCCCGCATTTGGTTCAGGGCCTGAAGAGGGACCTTCCCTCCTTCTTCTCCTCCGTCATGGTCAGAGGACGTGAAGTAGGCACAAAGGCCTTGTAGAATCTTTGACGATCTTTGCCCTTGAGGGGTACTAAACTACATCGACAACGGATCCTTGCTTTCGGCAGGTGGAGAAAAGAGCACAGAGGCTTCTTTGAAACAAAAATAGAAATGTTTCTGTCAAAAACACGAAAAAACGAACAAATCGCTCTGAGAGCAAACTCGAGGACTTCTAACAATGAAGCGTGTGGGAAAAATCTTAAGATGGCTGCCAGAGGAGGGGCTTAGGAAGGGGGCTGTCATTGGATGGGGGCAGTATGACCCAGATGACAGTGATTGGTGGAGGAGAATGCAGTTTTCAAGTGAAAAGTCAAACAGTTTTTTCTTGTGCCGAGGATTCCCAGTCTGATGATGGGGAATATTCATGAGCATGTGAATCCATGCCAGACCCCATGCTGGAGAGCACTGACTTGCATACATCGTACTGGCCATGTGCTACTAATCGGGTCACACAAAGTCAGGCACTTAATCCTAAGTGCATACACCTGATACCAATTAGCTCTCCTCACACGAATAAAAAGGCAGAAACCAAAGACACACTCTGAGCAACGTAGAAAACGAGAATGAGCAGAACTTCTGGGATGAAGGCACACATACTAGATCAGAGCAACAGACCAAGGGACGAGAGCAGCGGACCAAAAACCCCAATGCTTCTCTATTGGAGGTCATGGCCCCCGACAGACTGCGAAAGACGTGTTGAGAAGACCATATCCCACAAGTGAAGATTGCATTGTGTTTCAAGGACGCCAGCGACCCTCCCAGGTGAACGGCAGAGTTGGGGAGGCAAGGTGAAACCTGTGGTACTAACCTTGATTCGGAAATCAGAAAACGCCAAACAAGAAAGAAACGCACACAGCCAGTGAATTGGCAAGAAACCTGCGAGACTGGTGTGTGTTAAAGTGAAAGAAATAGAAATATTATATCACAAGTGAAGGCTGCATGCGTGTGTAAGAAACGCAAAGAAAGGCGGACCTGTGAATAAACTTCAATGTAAAGAACAGCTGGGAAGTCAGCGATACTAAGTAACGCAGTGGTCCGGTGAAAGGAAGTAACCCACTCGAAAGTCTCTGTGAAAGGAGAAAGCGAATGAAAAGTAAAAATAAAAGGAAGAAGATTCATTCCTAGAGAAGGGAAGAGTGAAAGTAACACAGTGAACTTTGAGTTGCAGTGGTCTGACAAATAAGCCATGCACCTTCAAAAGTCTTCGACATCCGAAAGGCGTCAGAGCCCGACAGAGGGAGACCTGGAGTGTGCGTGGAAAGTTATTGTGGTTCGAGTCTGACAGAGGAAGACCCAAAGTGAAATAAGCTTGGGGAAGGCAGCCCCCCTTACAACTTGTGTTGAACTTAATCGTAGAAAGGTCTGAGCCCGGCAGAGGGGGATCTTTTGGGAACGTTTTGGATAAGACATTGTTTTGGAAGAAAGGGGAAGAGTCTCGAGCGGGAAAGGCCAGGCGAGCCTCGATCCAAGGCTTGTTGAACTATATATATTTTTGAAGACCAAGCTCGAGTGTGTCATCCTGCCTACAAGGATCACCTTACTCCATGAGGCTTAACATGGGGAGGAGAGCTGGTTCAACCACATTATCATTTTTCCTTTTCACGCTTTTTGTACAAGAGATAGGGCAGGCATTAGGTTTTTGTTAGCATAGGCCACTTTGATTTGACAGACTTCACTAGGACTGTGTTATTTATTATTTGATGGTCAAGACTACTTCCATCTTAGTTATAGGACAGAGGAAGAGTTTTTCCAATCCCAACCATTTAAATAAAGGTTTTACAAATTCTACCCATTGTATCAGTCTCTGCCTGTGAAACCACAGTGGGCAAATTGAATTTTAACGGTGAAGTGAATAATTGTTGGGTGCAGAAAGCTCCAGTCAAATCCCTGTACAGGGACGTTCATACAGTATGGAGAAAAATAGAATATGGACTAGGAGTACAGTAGTCACTACAGCTATTAACTTTTTATTTGTAGGCAGTCCATTCTTTAGTGGGCCACATCTAACCTCCTGGCTTGGCAATGCCAGGATTACCTTTCTGCAAGTAGGCCTGTGGGATGGTTTAAAGGTGATCCCGTGCCAAAAAGGCACTAATGTATATCTGGGCGACTGGAGCACATCTTCAGCCCATCTTGCAAGCAGACACTGTGTGTTATTAACTACCTTTTGCTCTTTGAACCTGGATCACAAAGACAGTGGGCCTCATTACACGGTAGGCGGTGAGCCATGGCGCTATTAGCACCATGGCTCATGCCGGTAAAATACCGGCACCGCCTTGGCGGAAAGGGCATTTACCACCCCATTCCAAGGTTGGAGGGGCGGTAAATCCCCTTTCCGCCATTGCCCTTCCCCATTCCCATTTCTGCCCCATAGGGCTCTATGGAAATGGGGAAGGCGCTAATTACGGCACCGCAATTTTGCGGTGCCGTAATTAGCTCCGAGGTCCCTTAGCGGGTTGGATTTTAACGCCTGCAAGAAGCATGCGTTAAATCCTCCAACCCGCAAAGGGACCTCGTAGTACGGCGGTATGGGTTAACGGTCACCGTTGCCATTAACGGTGACCGTTAACCCTTACCGCCGTCCGTGTAATGAGGCCCAGTCTGTTGGGTTCCAAACATGTTAGAATTTATTTTATTTCTTTTGTTTTATTTGTATTTGGTTTTGAAAACGAAAGAAACCTTTACAAAAAAAGGATAATTTCAATATGATAAGAGAATATACATACGAAACATAGTACAAAACATAATGCAAAACTAACAATCAGATTAAAATTGCATAGATTTACATTACATCTTTTTCAAAATATACTTCGAAGGGATTGTGCCCTCCGACGAATTCCTCATCTTAGATATCTCCTTCCAGCTCTGCTGGCCTCGGAAAATGTTTTCTCTCTAGAGGGCGCTGCGCGTCGACGTCCTCCGAGTCGATGTCCCTCGACAGCCGCTGTATCGACGTCGACGTCATCCTGCCTATAAAGGCCGCGCGCAGCGTCCGTTGCTCAGTTCCGTTTTTCCGCGCTTACTCAGTGCCTCGGAATACCGTTGCTCAGTTCTTAGTCAGATTAATCCTATTTACCTCGAGTCATTCGATCCGTACTCGATGGCTTCCTCGTCGGAACCGACAACTCCTCGATCCGGCTTCAAAAAATGCCGAGATTGTGGGAAAAAGATGTCGTTGACTGACCCTCACAGAGTTTGTCTGTGGTGTTTGGGAGCTGAACACCATTGTTCGGAATGCGAGGACTGTATGTCCATGACAGCTAAGACCCTGAAGGAGCGTAGGGGGAAGCTGGAGAAAGGTAAGACTTTTAAAGCTTCTTCTTCGTCGACGAAGTCGAGACACTCGTCTCCTCATCACCATTCGCGCTCCAGGTCTCGGAGTGGGTCTCATCACTCCTCGAGATCGAAGCACTCGAAGAGGAGACGTCGAAGATCCGCTTCTCCGTCTTCCTCTTCCTCTGTTTCGCCAAAAAGAATCCCTTGCCCCACGAAACATAGTTCCTGGGCTGAATGGGAGGAATTCCGCAAAAATATGATGAGAGTCTTCGAGAAAGCGGCCTCGACCCCCTCGAAGACTGCCGAGAGCGATGCTCTGGTCGAAAGACCCAAAGGTCAAAAACGCAGCGAGTCGCAGTACCCGGCGAAGGTAACCTCTCGAGCGCGTCTCAAACCCTCGAGTAGGACTATGACCTCCAAACCTTCCTCGAAGGTTCCGTCGACGCCGAGGTCGATGTCTTCGACGCCGTTGTCGAAGGGACCTTCGACACAAGGGTCTGTCGACTCGACGCCAGCTTCGACACCGGCGTCGACGCCAAGAAAAGTCACGGTTACGACACACCCAGTGACTATCCCCAGGTCCTCGACGTCGATGGCGTTGAGATTGTCGAGCAGAATTCCAATTCTGTCGAGGTCATCGAGGCCTCAGCCTTTGTTTTCGACGCCACGCTCGAAGCCTTCGACGTCGGCATCGACGTTTTCGAGACCGATAATGACAAGTTCGGCACCCTCTGCCTTGGAAATGGGATTTACTCCTTTTATGAGTTCAGAACAATTGAGAACTATGTCCTCAATTTTGGAAGAGGGTGAATTGTCTGAACAGGAAGACACATTTGAGTTGCAGGGACCTGTAACCCCAATTAGAGAGGAATTTTCCTCTGAAGAACGCAGGTTAAAGGATCTTCATGATTCCTTACATGAGGCAAGTGGGTTAGGCACTTCCCCTGAGGTGGAGTTTGCTAGGCCAGACCCGGGGGAGCATGCTGAAACCCCCTATAGAGCCTTAATGGCCAGAATCACAGAGTTCATGGGGTGGTCTGCACCTTCACAATCTTTCCAACAAGATGACCTCACGGATATTCTTGACAAAGGCCCACAGGAGGATCCTGTAGTGCCTTTTCATAAAGCTCTTCAGAGGAAGATCATGACAAACTGGGAAACCCCAGATGTAGTACCAGCAGTAAATAAAAAACTGTCTACAAAGTACAGGGTATCTTCTACAGACCCAGAGTTTTTGTCTAAACACCCATCCCCAGAATGTCTGGTGGTACAGGCAGCATCCTCTGCCGATGTCAAGACGGCTTATCCTACCGTCCCACAGGACAGGGACGATAAAAAATATGATGCTATGGCAAAGAAAGTCTTTTCAGCATGTAGCATGGCGTTAAAATCTGTTAATGCTACTTGCACCCTTGCTAGGTTCAGCCATACACTTTGGGAGTGTGCTTCTACAGCGGCTGACTGCATCCCGGAGGGAGAAGAAAGGGATGCGTTCCTGAATATTATACAGGACGGTAAAGACGCTATGTGCGAATCCCTCCAGACGGGCATTGATTCGGCTGACAGTATCAGCAGAGCAATGGCGGCAAGTACATCAACCAGGAGATTCGCTTGGTTGAGAAAGTCTGGTTTTGTCCCAGATGTGCAAGCCAGGCTCTTGAACATGCCATTCGATGGCTCTTCTTTGTTCGGGAAAAAGGCGGATGACAGTTTAGAGAAACTTCAAACTTCAAAAGCAGCAGCAAAATCCCTAGGAGCTGTAATCCGTCAGACTCCTTTTCGGCCCACAGGAACCTATGCGAGAGGCAAGTCCTTTCGCTTCTACTCCGCATTCGGAAGAGGTAGAGGACGACCGGCTCAAAGGGGACAAAGAAGAACTACCCGAGGTGGACGGGGTAGATATTCAAAAGCCGCAGCAACAGCAGGTGCCTCTTTACCATCGGCATCTGCATCAGCCGCCCCAAAACCACTCTGAGGACTTCCCTCACAGGACACCTGTAGGAGGCAGGTTGACTCAACATCTGGCGGTATGGCAGGCTATCACGTCAGATGCTTGGGCATTGGAAACAGTTGCCCAAGGTTACTGCCTGCCTTTCCTACGTATACCTCAGAGTCATCCACCGGGGATCAGCTCTCAGAAAGCTCCAGATCCGCTCCTCTTGCAGGAAATTTTGGACCTGCTAGAGAAAGGTGCCATAGAACCGGTACCTGTAGCAGAGAGGAACAAGGGCTGGTACTCCCCTTACTTTCTCTTTCCAAAGAAAGACGGAGGACTGAGACCCATCTTGGACTTGCGAGAATTGAACAAATTCCTCAGAAAAGACAAATTCAAGATGGTCACTCTTTCTCAGATCCTCCAGGCCCTTCAGTTCCAGGACTGGTTGGTATCTCTGGACCTTCAGGACGCTTATTTCCATGTTATGCCTATCCATCTCAAACAGAGGAAATACCTGAGGTTCGCAATTGGCAACTCTCACTATCAATTTTGAGTGCTGCCATTTGGGCTGACCTCCGCCCCGAGGGACTTCACCAAGTTAATGTCGGTAGTGGCTGCAAGTCTAAGGAGGGAAGGGATTCACGTCTACCCCTACCTGGACGATTGGTTGATCAGGGCTGTTTCTCCGGAACAAGCTCAGATCCAGCTAAATCATGTGTGCCACTTCCTTCACAGACTGGGCTTCTCCCTCAATTTAAAGAAGTCACAAATGATACCATCGCAGAGACTCCAGTTCATAGGAGCGATACTGGACACTTCCCTGGGAAAAGCCTCGCCACCAGAGGTGAGGGCTCAAGATATTCTACAGATGGTTACCAAGTTCCAACATGCCCAACGTCTCCCAGCCTTCGACTTTTTGAGGTTGCTAGGCCTCATGGCATCCTGCATTTTCCTAGTGCCAGAGGCTCGCCTGAGAATGAGATCCCTCCAGTGGGCACTGAGGACTCAGTGGTCACAATTCTCAGGGAGAATGACAGATCTTCTTCAGGTTCCCGGCAGGGTGGCTCGAGACCTTCAGTGGTGGGCCTGTCAGGAGAACATTCTGAAAGGAGAACAGTTTTGGCAACCCTGGCCGGAGATAACAGTAGCCTCACTCACGGGGTGGGGAGCCCACGCCAACGACTTGACCATCAGCGGTCGTTGGTCTCCATCGGAGTCCAGACTACACATCAACCTGTTAGAGCTGAGAGCCATCAGACTTGCGCTGAAGGCGTTCCTGCCAGCTGTACAAGGGAAGAACGTCCTGATAATGACGGACAACACGGTGGCCATGCATTACCTCAACAAAAGAGGAGGCGTAGGATCACTACCCCTGTGCAGAGAGGCGATGCAGCTCTGGTTTTGGGCAATCCAAGAAGGAATCTCTCTATCGGCAGTTCACCTAGCCGGAGAGAAGAACTTGACAGCGGATGCTCTGAGCAGGCAGAACACAGTCTCCCACGAGTGGGAGCTAGCTCAGGAAGTCCTTCAAGAGATCTTCGCCCTTTGGGGAACCCCTCAGGTAGATCTGTTCGCCACCAGCCTAAACAGGAAATGCGACCTGTTCTGCTCAAGGGAATTTCCCCTGAGAGGAGCTCTGGGAGACGCGTTCATAGTGGACTGGGAGTTTCCGCTTATGTACGCGTTCCCACCGGTCCCTGTCATTCCTCAAATGATCAGGAGGTTGAGAAGATTCCGGCGAACCATGATCCTAATTGCCCCGGATTGGGCCAGGAGAACGTGGTACCCGGACCTTCTAGACTTGTCCATCTGCCCTCCACTTCGACTTCCACTCAGAGAGAACCTACTCTCACAGAAGGGAGGTCAGGTTCTCCATCCAGACATCAAAACCCTCAACCTTCACGCTTGGCTTCTGAAAGGCTGAGGTACAAGGATTGGGACCTCCCTGATGATGTTATGGAGGTGTTGCTTTCGGCAAGGAGGCCAGCAACAAAGTCTTTATACCGCTGCCGTTGGAACAGATTTTGCAGCTGGTGTAGAGAACAGAATATCGACCCTTTTTCATGTGGTACACCAATGGTTTTGTCCTTCCTACTATATTTGGCAAATTCAGGCCTTCAAGTTGGCACCATTAAGGGCTATCTCGCAGCGGTATCCATCTTTAAGCGTACTGGGGAAGAACCATCCTATTTCAAATTACCCTTGGTAATACAGTTTCTAAAGGGGTTAACCAATGTTTATCCCCCAAGGCCATTCCAAGTTCCCCTATGGGATTTAAACTTAGTACTAACTTTCCTGATGGGTACACCTTTCGAACCTCTCCATTCTTGTTCGTTAAGATTCCTTACCCTTAAAACTGTTTTATTAATAGCACTTACATCTCCTAGAAGGGTGAGCGAATTACAAGCTCTTTCTTGTAAACCCCCTCACACAATATTTCACAAAGACAAAGTTGTCCTGCAAGTGAAGCCTAATTTCCTCCCAAAGGTGGTTTCTGAATTCCATATCACTCAGAAGATTACCCTACCATCTTTCTATCCTCCTCCTCACCCGGGGAAAGAGGGAGAGAGGTTACACAGGCTAGACCCTAGGAGGGCTTTAAGTTTTTACATCAGTAGACTAGCCAGGATAAGACAGGCAGACCAGCTGTTTGTAGGTTACGCAGGTCACAAGCTGGGGTTACCAATAACTAAGCAGACCATTTCCAGATGGATCATTCTAGCCATTCTGGAATGTTGTAAACTGGCAGGGAAAGAGCCCCCTCAAAACCTTAGGGCTCATTCGACCAGAGGTATTGCAGCTTCATCGGCCCTCAAAAGAGGAGTGCCGGTAAAAGACATATGTGCGGCCGCTACATGGTCGTCTGTCCATACCTTTACACGTTTTTACAATTTGGATTCCTCCTCCAGTCAAGAGACTAGGTTTGGAAGGGCTGTACTGCATTCTATTCATCAATAGAAGACAGCGTGAAGTCAGTACTCCCTCCTCCGATAATAGAATACCGCTATGGGAGCCTATCTAAGATGAGGAATACGTCGGAGGACACAATCCCTTCGAAGAACAAGTTACTTCTTACCTTGTAACGTTCTTTCGACGGGATGTTCCTCCGACGTATTCCTCATCGACCATCCCATCCATCCCCGCAGTTCTACTTCCCTTGTTGTTGCAGCTTACGCTCCTTCAGGGTGATTAGTTTAGTGCAGAAAGTATTATTGTGGGCTACAAAACGGAACTGAGCAACGGACGCTGCGCGCGGCCTTTATAGGCAGGATGACGTCGATGTCGATACGGCGGCTGTCGAGGGACATCGACTCGGAGGACGTCGACGCGCAGCGCCCTCTAGAGAGAAATTTTTTTTCGAGGCCAGCAGAGCTGGAAGGAGATATCTAAGATGAGGAATACGTCGGAGGAACATCCCCTCGAAAGAACGTTACAAGGTAAGAAGTAACTTGTTCTTTTACACCAAATTTAAATGAATCTAAAACTAGGAAATATTCTTCGTTCTTAACTAAACTATAATGCCACAAACATTGGATAAGAATCGTATGATTGCTATATTTAGAGAAATCGACTTCCCATGCATCATGTTCCACCATACTACCTCTGGGAAATATCTTTCTGTTTGTGATACAAATTGGCCAAAGTAAGTTTCACGTTCCTCACGAATCAACTCACAATCCAATAATAAGTGTCACAGTGTCTCCTTTACAGTAGTGCTTTTACAAAAGCGACATGGAACGTGCCCTTTTCCCGATTTGTCTCTGATTTGATGAATTTGCCCAGTTGGGAGTGGAGTACATTAAAACGGAACCGCATAATCTTACTTCTCCAAATCCTATCAGGAAATTTGCTTAAATAAGGTTCCAAAGTACCCACCAGCTTCCAATCTGATATCATTTGCCCATACAACGGTGAGATCTTTACTTTTTCGTTAGTTTCTGTCCAGTCAGCCCACCTTAGTCAGGTTTTTACTTGCATTGGCTTCTTAATTAGGAGTTCGAGATCTATACCAATTTTTGCAAGCAAAGTTCTAGAAGATTCATACAACAATAGAAGGAAATTCGATTTGGCTTTACCCAGTCTCAGATGCAGGCCCAGAATTGAGTATAAGTTATAACCTGTTCCCAGTAAAAGTTTTCTTAATAATGCCATTTCTTTCCACTCGATTAGGCTTTTAAGTGATTGAAGGCCTAGTTCACACCTAATAGATGACATAGGGATACATTTTGGGAGAAAGTAGAGTATCCTTTTCCAGAACTTAGATTCTATCCTTGCGATTGTGTTTTCTGCACATCTCGGGAAGAATTTAAGACCATAGTTGAGTTTGGCAGTAACTTTAGAGATGTAGAATTGTACCATAGGTATCATAGAAAATTTACAATACATCTTGTCAATTGTCTTTTAGTCAGTGCGATCAATCTTGACATGCGCTCTTCCAAAACATTGCCATATGCACATTTATTTATATTTACAAACACAGGGTAACCCAAATATACAAATGATCGTCTGATTTGTTAGTGATTTCCTAGCGTGTAATGCACAACTGAAATCCTTATTTATTTATTTGTGTCTAAAAGTTCTTTTATTCTGAACGATGTACCACTTATATCACGCCCTTCTCTTGGAACCCCACCCCCCCCCCCCGGTCACACTGAACCACCAGGAATCAGGGTGGTTTGCAAAGTTAAAATATTTATTTATGTATTTCACAGTATAATCACACTATTTTTAATAGGAATACAATGATCACCAATGGGGTGATGTCACACTAAGCAATCTGTTTAATCACAAGGAGTAACAATGAGCAAAAACAATGCAGCACACCAATAATACTTTTGTGGGTGTGTGTGTTCAAATCAAAATAGCAATGTGGTTAATCTTTCCCCCTGCACACCCCTCAACCCCCCAAAATGCAATGTAGAGACATAGGAGGAGAGAGAACAGGTTTCAGCAATGCAGAATTCAAGCAAATGTATCAATCCCAATTTTCCCCAGCAAACACAAGAGAGAAAAAGAATTGATTGACAAACTGTCAAAATGGTTTCAAAGTTGGCTTTGAATGGAATAGGTAAAACACAAAAAATGGGCTAAATCACTGAAATTGTTGAAATTCTAATGGGAGCCGCGTTATATGGTTGCAGACAAACACTAGCAATGATTTGATGGCAAAAAGCAATGGGAAAACTGAAATTTGAGGTCGGGTGCAATGAAAAGCTATTTTACACGCCAAAACGAAAATGTGTGGCAAACTTTTCCGCCTGCAGTGATCGCGGGAGAACTATAAGGATTTGAGAGGCGGTTTTTGATTCTATGGAAAGCTTAGGACGTTAGCTACAAACAGACACTTAAATTATGTTTCTAGCATAACATTTGAAGAAGTTATGGATGTTTTCGTGGAGGTTTTTTTTTTTTAGATAGAGGCAAATTGTAACAAAGGTGTGCTTTTAAAAGACAAACAGGGTTTCTTTACACTAGGGTCAGACTATGAAGAAGCAATTGCTACACAGAAGCTCAGCTACTTGATTAAGGCAACTGCCAGCCGAGACGCTTGCCTTCTTCAGATGCAATATATCAGCGCAAAGATCATTTTAACAATATTAATACAGAAGGAATTTAGGATAAGATGGAAATTTCAGGCAAATCAAAAAGATTTCTAACAATGCAGGTTTCTAAAGATAAGATAGGATGGATTTAGGTAGGGATTACTATGGACAGTATATATGAGAGTGACTCAGTCCTATTTATGGATACTCACTATATACGTTTGAACAGAACCGTCAGGCATTCAGGTCAGGGATTCTAGGATTCTGCTGGGCACACCAGACTGGACAGCAAGGCGCTCTGGTCTGCAATCAGCAAGGCACCCTGGTCACCGCATGATAGGACTGGACCGGATCTGCAATGGCTCTCTGGTCAGAGCACAGCACGGCACAAGTTTAGGTTTAATCTGCCCTTCTGGTTCTGAAGATAATTATTTGGCAGGCAAGCACTACAGCACAGCCTGGCTGTTTCTTTTGCTTCCCCTTTAAGTTTGTGGGATGGGTTCTGGAATTTAAGGCCCAGCTGAAAGTGGTTCAACTATGCAATGAGCCCTTCTGCTTGCAAAGTTTCTGGAGTCTGGAATATGGATAGTTCTCCTACAGGGTGCTTCGCCAAGATCGGGATGGTGGGTGGATCTGTGTGTCTTTCTAAGTCCTCAGCTGTCTCTATTTATGCATTTGATAAAGGGATGTCTATGCTGAATTATCCTAAGCGCACCCCTTATGTAGGCTATTGGCTAGAATCCGCTCTCTCCCTTGATTGGAGGGGAAAACAGGGTGTCACCATGATGATGTGGTTTTATGATTCAGAACATCCTCCCTTTGCCTTTTGAACATAAATCTACTTTTGGGTATAATACATATTTACAGGTGTGCAATCTTTATAAAAATAACATACATAGATCACATATTTTGTGGAGCAAGTCCTCTTCCAAGCCCGTCACGGTAGGATCTTGGGTCTGTATTTGACAGAATTCGCACTTTTGGTCCAGGACACAATATCTAGTTAGTCCAAAAATGTGAACACATGTGCGCATTGCATCTGGGCATAAGAGTGTGAAGTTTCATGCTTTTGACATAAATACTTTTGGTATAAAACCACAATTTCCACAGTTACGTCCCAGAACATAGCACAAAGTTCTGGCTCCTCTTAAAATGTGTAGCAAAAATGTAGGTTCAGAAGTCCGGGGTTTACATATTTTTTACAATTATCCACAGTCAATTATCAGTCTTTTTAGAAATATACTTTCTGTCCATTGTGAATCAACAAAAGTTGTCTGTCCCCACCTCGTTTTCCTCCTGGCAGGTCTGAAGCAATCCGCCCCTTCCTTCTGTGAGAGGCCATTTTTGACACTTCACAATCTGCATATCCTTTCAGCCAGAGACAGTCCATTGTCCCCTTCTGTGGCAGTCCAAGATCTCCTCCCCTGATCTAATTCTCACAAAGGTGTGATTTCCTGGCTTTGGTGGGAAGCAGAAGGGAGATGCCTTTTGTTGGGGGAAGCTGGGGAACTGGTTTGGTGGCTTTGAGTTCAGCTTAAATTAAATGTCATTTTATTACATTTTTCTTGGTTTAAAACAAAACTTGCAATTTTCAAACAAGCAGCTAGAATTCTTATTCCTGCTTTTAAACCATGGAAATTAAATAGTTACAACCTAGGTTCCTCTTAATAGCAGGTCACTTAGTTTCCAGACATTTCATTTCAATTGCACAAGTTTAAACTTCTGCTGCAACTTCTGACAGCTGTCATACAGGCGACCGCTGGTACTGCACCCATATTTTGACAGATTTCACAGGCAGGCACCTTTTTGCTGTTATGGTCTGTTATGTTATTTTGCATTTATATAGCGCCTTATATACCATTGGTATGGTCTGAAGGCGCTGGTAGGTTGAACGCCCTTGGGAACCGAAGTTCGAGTCAGTAGGGAGAGTAGAGATTCCAAAGGTGCATGTGCGCACCAGGTATGTGTGCAGCTGGTGCGGAATTTGTGTAGTAGCTGCTTCATAGCGGTAGGTGTGGTGGTTGAGATCAGGAGTATGTGTTCGCTCTGGCAGGATTAATCCAGACCGAGTGTGGCTGCGTTAGGCCTGAGGAGAACGCCTAGCTGGGGGGTGTGTTACCAGCAGTGTTTACATAGCGTGATGGGGAGTGAGCGCGAGATGTTGATATGAGAACAGTTATACCGAATGGTGTCATAGTATCTCTGTGTTCTAGTTGAGTGGTGGTGTAAAGAGTAGAGTAAGCGTGGGGTGTGGTATAATGGGATGTATGCTCTTTCAAATGTTCCCTGCATTCCAAGGCAAATCACGTACGTCACGCAATTCTATGCAATCAAGTCCGTTCTATGCACTTTTATTCGTTTCAGGTATTCGAGATCAGGCGTTTCACTCATCCGCTCTGTACACTCGTCCGCTCTGTACGCCCATGAAATCTAAACGCTTTTCCAATGTACACGCACTTCCAATGTACACGCTCATCCGGTCTACACGCTCAACTAGTTTACACGCTCATCCAGTCTACACGCTCAACCAATCTACACGCTCATCCAATCTACACGCTCATCCACTCTACACGCTCATCCAATCTACACGCTCATCGAGTCTACACGATCATCGAGTCTACACGCTCATCAAGTCTACACACTCATCCACTCCACACACACATCCGCTCCACACACACATCCGCTCCACACACTCATCCGCTCCACACACTCATCCATACTCCATACTCATCCGTACTCCATACTCATCCGTGCTCCACATTCATCCATACTCCACACTCATCCGTACTCCACACTCATCCTTACTCCACACTCATCCGTACTCAACACTCATCCGTACTCCACACTCATCTGTACTCCACACTCATCCGTACTCCACACTCATCCGTACTATACATTCATCCGTACTGCACATTCATCCGTACTGCACATTCATCCGTACTACACACTCATCCGTTCTACACACTCATCCGCTCTCCACACTCATCCGCGCTCCACACTCATCCGCTCTCCACACTCATCCAGGCTCACACTCTTCCGCTCTAACACTCATCCGCTCTCACACTCATCCGCTCTCACACTCATCCGTTCTCACACTCTTCCGCTCTCTACTCTCATCCGCTCTCTACACTCATCCACTCTCTACACTCATCCACTCTCCACACTCATCCGCTCCCTACAGTCATCCGCTCGCCACGCTCATCCGCTCTCCACACGCATCTGTTCTCCACACTCATCCGCTCTCCACACTCATCCGCTCTCCACACTCATCCGCTCTCTACCATCATCCGCTCTCCACACTCATCCGCTCTCCACACACATCCGCTCTCCACACTCATCCTCTCTCCTCACTCATCCGTTCTGCACACTCATCCGCTCTGCACACTCATCCGCTCTACACGCTCATCCGGATTCCAACGTTCGTCTGGTCTATATGTTCGTCCGTTCTGTATAGTCATCAGTTCTATGCACTCCTGCGTTCTATTCACTTCTCTGTATTCACGCTGTGGATATTCTGATGAGAGATTCCGCTTTTCATGACATTGTATGTTCATAATGATTTCTTAAATGAAGTGACGGGTAGCACCCAGCAAGGATATTGGATGTTTTATGGTGTTTTGGACCGGCATTCTGTATTTTCAGCAACCAAGAAAAAGGGATTTAAGAACAATTTTCTGGATTTCTTTCAGCAAGCACTGCTTTTCATGCAGGCTCCATTTTTACTGTTTGGGCAGCCCAATGACATCTTTCAGCAGTGAGGTCTCCGTTCCAACACTGACAATAGGCAAGGTAGATTTGGCAGACATCTTTTGGTGCTTTGTCGAGCGCAATTTCCATAGGTTTTGGCGCGCCCAGGGGTTTTGCGGCCATTGTGATAATTCTTGCACCACCAGGACACAGGTATGTCGCAGGGCAGAGCAGAAGTGGGTCAACGCATCCCACAGATTTCAAGTTTGTGGTTGTTTAAGTACCAACAAAATCTTGCTGGTTTTTTAGTTGAACCCACGATAAGGATTATAGATTTCCCTTCATTTATACTTAGGCCGTTGGCATCAATATACTCTTTAAATTTGTTTATCATTCTTTGTAATCCTATCTGTGTTCTATCAATCAATAGGAAATCATTGGCGTAAGAGCACCAGTTTAGTTTTATTCCTTCTATTTTCATGGAGATAAATGAGGCCGCATCTAATGGGGAACCCACATCGCAGACAAAAAGATTGAACAGGGTAGGGCCAAAGATACAGCCTTGCCTCAGGCTATTCCATGTGCATATTGGAGTTGATAATTTGCCTTCCTGGTTCAGCCGGACTTTGATCAGAGATCATTCATGCAAATGGATAAGGAGAGATAATATATTCCCTGGCATTCCTAACAATGCCATTTTTGACCATAGTAGAGATCTATTCACCCTGTCGAATGCTTGTGACACGTCTATACTAGCCACATATGTCAGGGGAACCTTTTCCTTACAACGATTATCCTGTAGAAGTGAAAACATGAGACCTCCCAATTCGGTCCCCATACACTTTCAGAAGCCAAATTGCTTAAAATCAAATATTGTATCTGTTTCGGCCCATTCTTCTATTAACTTCAATACCAAACCGGCAAATATCTTAGAGTCTGCCTCCAATAGCGCTATGGGCCGGTAGTTATTTGGGTCACCTCTATCCCCCTTTTTGAATATGGGTATAACATAAGAAATTCTCCAGGAGAATGGAATGCGTTTTGTTACAGCAATATTCCCAAACAACAAGAACAAGACATTTGCCCACTGGAACGGGTTTGCCTTAAAAAGGACGTTTGCCAAACCATTGGGTCCTGCCGCTCTAGATGGATTTGATTTATTTATTTGGGTCATTGGGCCTCATTACACGGAAGGCGGTGAGCCATGGCGCTATTAGCGCCATGGCTCATGCCAGTAAATTACCGGCACCGCCTTGGCGGAAAGGGGATTTACCGCCCCATTCCAAGGTTGGTGGGGCGGTAAATCCCCCTTCCGCCATTGCCCTTCCCCATTCCCATTTCTGCCCCATAGGGCTCTATGGGAATGGGGAAGGCGCTAATTACGGCACCGCAATTTTGCGGTGCCGTAATTAGCTCTGAGGTCCCTTAGCGGGTTGGTTTTTAACGCCTGCAAAAAGCAGGCGTTAAAACACCAACCCGCTAAGGGACCTCGTAGTAAGGCGGTAATGGTTAACGGCCACCGTTACCATTAACGGTGGCCGTTAACCATTACCGCCTTCCGTGTAATGAGGCCCATTGTCTCAACCTCTGTAAAATAACACTCCCAGTCGAGTTTGTATATATACCAGGGGTAGTTGAAGGAGAAATATTATTTGCTGCATAGATAATCCCAAAGTGTCCTACCCAAAAGTCCTCTGGGACACTGTTCACTTGAGACATCATAAGAGGAGATTCCATTGAGTGTATAAGCGTCCAAAAATGTTTGGAGGAACCATCTTGAAGAGCTCTTAGCATAGCCTCGCCGCCTGATTGTAGCATCTGTGCCTTATGTGAGTGTAGACAATTTTTTTGTTTTTCAGTTTTTGTTTTTCTTTATGAATTTGCTTATTTTTCCCCTCCCAATCAATAGGAAGGGTTTTAATTTTCCGAATATTTTTGTTGCACATTTCTTTATGATCTTTAACTAGATGGTCGAAAACATGTGGGTGCTTAACACCTAGGATTCTCCTCTTGGGGCTAATAGAGCTAGTAATTATTTACCCTACATATGTACTAAATTCCTCACTCGAGAATAGCTTCCATCTTTCCTCTAGCTGTAGTACTTGGCAATCTAAATTAAGAGCTGTGTTTATCTTCAACACATTACCCGTGTGCCAGGTTATTCTGTTCCTTGTTGTGTTCACTTCTGTTTTTGTCTTATAGTGTTACCTTTTTTGCTCTAGTAATCTGATATTCATTTGTATTAAAAGGAATGTGTGATCACTGAAGGTGTTGTTAATAAGGGCAAAAGAATTACATACTTTGAGTAGGGTACCTGATATAAATATGTCGTCAATTGCGGAACTGTATATACCTGTCATGATCTCTGCTTCCAAAAGATCAGGACTTGCCCGACTCCCTTGGAAGCAGACCCATAACCCCGGTTCCGAGTGCCAGCCAGTCCCAATTGGGACCTTTTGGACCCTGTCCTGGCGCCAGTGACACCAGGCTCATAAAGATGCCCAGTCCCAGCGCTGGAAGCGCCGGGCTCATAATGCTTGGGTGGACTTACCTGCAGCAGACCATGCTGCTTACTTACCTGCCAGTTGAACCCCTGATCCTCTTCTGTTTGGGACTACTTTCCCTGTTGGGTGGGACAGGAGCCACTCCCTAGGTTCAGAACACTGGAACTCTTCTGGAAAGCAGGAACTCTTTTCTTACCTAGGCGTGGCTGTGGAAGGAGACACCTAAGCACTACAGGAGGCTATTTAAACCACACCCGATGGATGAATCTTGCTTTGTGTTATTCTGCATTCTCTGCAGCAGAACGCTCATCGTGTCTTCTGCTTCTGATCCTGGGCCTAAGGGAACAAAGGCTTACCATCCTGGAATCCAGTCTTCAGCAGCACCTGTAAAGACAAAGAAAGAACAGGTTAGCACTACGGTCTTCAGTGGCAGCACATCCATTACCTGGTCCATCGGCTGTCACCAACGCCTCGCGCTGCATTCTGGCATCTGAAAGACAAAGGCTTACCTACTCTTCGCATGCTCCGGAGGTCTTCGCACTGCATTCCGGCATCTGAAAGACAAAAGCTTACCAGCTCTTCGCACGCTCCGGAGGCCTTCGGCGCTGCATCCCGCATCTGAAGGACAAAAGAAGGTGCGTTTAAAGACATTGGGCAACTTTATTACTCACGTGCCATTACTCCTTCCCACGCCGAATCCAGTGGGTATTCCAGCACCCTTCAGCTTCTCTAAAGCTCCAAACTTGTACCTGCAAGATAAAAGGGACAGTTAGTGCGCATCGTGAAGCAGGCTACAAGCGCTTACTTACGTGCTTCCAGGCGCTTCTATTCCTCACGCGGGTTCGATCCTCAACTCTCATCAGCCCGCCATCCGCCATCGCCAGAACCCTGCAAAACAAGAGATATCATTACAAAAGGCTTTTAAGACATTTGAAGTGCCCAGAACTTACCGTTCGTGCAGTTAACGACGGACAGCAGTCCTCTGAGGTCAAGAGGCCTGCACCCTTATCCAGTGAAGAAACTGGTTACGGCACCCTGCCCCGAGGCAGATGGAGAGCTCGGCGTTCACTTACCTAAGACATCTTACTCTTCGAGTCAGACATACAGTGCACAGAGGTCCAGCCCAAAGAGCCAACCGTGTGTTACACATCACCTTTGAAGATACAGCATTCACCCAGTCAAGACCGGCGCCTCTGCGGGAATCAGGTGAGCGTTACAGAACACAAAGCCCACCGCAAAACTCCCACCCAGGCGCTATGGAAACCTCGGATACCGACCAGCTAGCCCAGTTACTTGGGGAACTAAGAGCAGAAGTGCATGCAGCCCGTCAGGAAACAAATGCTCTAAGACGGGAACTGATTATTTCCAAGGAGCGAACAGACGATCTCGCTAGACAATTGCTACAGACACAAGCCGGACAAACTCTGTTACCCACATCAGGGGCAAATCTTCCTTCAACATCCTCTACGAACCCAGTGCAGATCAACCTACCTGGGAATGTACCTCTGGCTCCGCCCGAACGATTTTCTGGTGACCCAAAGAGGTTTGCAGTATTTATTGATCAGTGCCGGTTGCACTTCTTATGCCGGCCAGCAGCCTTTCCAACTGATCAAGCTAAGGTAGCTTTCATGCTTTCGTACCTTAGTGGCAATGCGGCAGACTGGTCGATCCCTCTAGTTAATCAAGATGATCCGGTTCTCCATGATTTTCAAGCTTTTCAGCTCAGTATGGAAAAACTGTTTGCAAGACATTCACAGGGGCAGGCCTTGGACAATGAGCCCCTTTCATTGCGACAGGGTAATCAAGACCTTTTGGCTTATATTGCGTCTTTCAACAGACTGATAGTGGAAACTCGATGGCCTGAGGACAAAAGGATTACGCTGTTTTATAGAGGTCTACGTGGAGAGCTCAAAGATGTGTTAGCCCAAGTAGTGAATCCCCCGCAAGACTGTTCGGACTATATTGACTTACTCGTTCAAATTGACCACAGACTGCAGAACAGGAAGGCCGATCGTTCCAAGTTTTATGCTCGAGTATTTTCCAAACCACCAACTCCTACCAAAGGAGTAGACTCCGGGGAACCCATGCAAATAGGGGGCCTGAAAGGACCACTAACACAAAAGGAGCGGGAAAGGAGAAAACAGCTGCAATTATGCCTCTATTGCGGAAACTCGGGGCACTTTCTTCGAGACTGTCCGGTGAAACCAGCCAAGAAGGCAGTAGAAGCTGCAGTTACCAGGGTCACAAACTCTGAGCAGGGAAACGACCTCGCCCGACAAGAATAGAGGTCCTCTTGCCGAGCGTTAAAACCAGTTCCGTGACCTCGCATTTCGTGATACCTAGCCCTGAAAATCCGGATCGATTACATGCGATTGAAGCTTACGTCGACAGCGGTGCCATCGGCAATTATGTGGATCATGAAATGGTTTTGAGGATGAATCTGACTCTTTGTCCAAAGGCTGTAAAGGATGTCATTACTACGGTGGATGGTACGGAGATAGCCTCCGGACCAGTAACGCATACCACCCAAGAAGTGACGCTAGTAAGTCAAGATGGACACCATGAGAAGATCGTGTTTGATGTGATCAAGGCCCCTCAGTTTCAGATTATTCTAGGAATTCCTTGGTTAGAGAAGCACAATCCTCAGATCGATTGACGAGCAAGAACGGTTCAGTTTCCAGAATGTGTTTCTACTTGTCACCCTCGACCTGGTGTTGCACTGGCAGCAATTTCCTCAGAGGCTCCCCAGTTACCTCCTGAATACCTAGAATTCCAAGATGTTTTCCGGAAGGATCAGGCTAACTCTCTACCTCCTCATAGGTCTTATGACTGCCAGATAGACCTGATACCTGGATCTACTCCTCCTTGTAGTAGAATTTATGCCCTCACCGAGCCTGAGAATCTTCACCTCCGACAATACATGGATCAATACCTAGCGAATGGGTTTATTCGTCCTTCCAAGTCCCCTGCTTCCTCAGCTTTGTTCTTCGTTCCAAAAAAAGAAGGGGACCTTAGAACTTGTATAGATTATCGCGCCCTGAACCAGATCACTGTTAAGAATAGATATCCGTTACCTTTGATCCCTGAACTCCTGGACCAAGTCAGAAAAGCATGCATATATACAAAGCTGGCTCATAGAGGAGCCTACCACTTGGTACGAGTAAAAGAGGGCGATGAATGGAAGACGGCCTTCCGCACCAAGTATGGGCTATTTGAATATCAGGTCATGCCCTTCGGACTTTGCAACGCCCCGGCCGCCTTTCAATATTTTATGAACGATGTCCTCAGAGAGCTCATAGATGTGTGTGTTGTTGTTTACATTGACGACATCCTCGTTTATTCTTCATCGGAAACTGAACATCGGAAACACGTGAAAATGGTCCTCGAGAGATTGCGTCAACACAAACATTTCGCTAAGTTGGAAAAATGTGTTTTCAATGTGACTGAAGTTGAATTCTTGGGATTCATATTATCACCTAGCGGAGTGCGTATGGATTCAAAGAAGGTCGATGCAATTCTCAAATGGCCATCGCATCCTCCGTAAAAGGTGTTCAAAGCATGTTAGGCTTGGCTAACTTTTACCGCAGGTTTATCCCCAAATTCTCTCGAATAGTCCAGCCCATCACCGCCTTGTTAAAGAAAAACAAACGTTTTGAATGGTCTACCGAGGCAGAACAAGCTTTCCAGAATTTGAAGACTAGATTTATCTCTGTACCGATCTTAAAACATTCTCGCCCAGAACTCCCCTACATCGTTGAAACTTATGCTTCGAGCCTTGCCATGGGGGCAGTTCTATCACAAAAGGACCCAGTAACCAATCAGTTGCATCCCGTGGCATTTTGGTCCCGCAAATTCTCGCCTCCTGAAAACAATTACACTATTACTGATAAGGAACTTCTAGCTATCAAGTCCGCCTTTAAGGCTTGGCGGCATTATCTTCTGGGGGCCCGACACACCGTTACTGTGATTACAGATCACCGAAACCTGCAATATTTGAAAACCGCAAAAGCTCAATCCTCTAGGCAACTCCGTTGGGCACTATTCTTTGCCGAGTTTGACTTCATAATTACCTATCGACCTGGTACAAAAAACGGTAAAGCTGATGCCCTTTCTCGGATGGGAGTGGAAGAACATTTGATCAATCCTAAACCTGTACCTATCATTCCCGAACAAAGAATTCTAGTTGTAATCGCCACACAATCCATAGAGGAAGTTAAGGATAAAGCCAGGCTACTGGTAACTCCAGCAGACATACAGAATTGGCATCTGCAGGGAAAGGACTTTACGGTGAAGGACAACCTATTATATTTCCAAGAGCGGTTATACCTCGCCAGCACAGATTTACAGAAAAAGGTAATCTCTTGTTATCACGATTCTTTAATGGAAGGACATCCCGGTATGACCAAGACCTCGGAAAAGATCAAGCGCTACTTCTGGTGGCCGTCTTGGAAAAAAGATATCAGAGACTTTATAATGTCCTGTGGAGTATGCGCCCAAAACAAGAGTCAAAAGGAAAAACCAGCCGGCCTCTTACGCCCTATTGACATCCCGCCTCGCCCTTGGCATACGCTTTCTATGGACTTCATCACCGATCTACCTCCATGCTCCGGATACAATACGATCCTAGTAATCGTGGACCTATTCTCCAAGATGGCGCATTTCATTCCACTCAAAGGCTTACCAACAGCAGCAACTCTGGCCCGAGAATTTCTCGAAAACATCGTCCGACTGCACGGTTTTCCTTCAGTTCTAATTTCGGATCGAGGTAGTCAATTTATTTCTCATTTTTGGCGAAGTTGCTGTCGGTCGGCTCAAATTGAAGTGAGACTTTCGACCAGCCACCACCCTCAAACCGACGGACAAACCGGGAGGACGAATCAAACTCTGGAACAGTATTTGCGCTGCATGCTACAACAAACTGAAAAAACTTGGAAAGATATCCTTTGGATAGCCGAATATGCCTACAATAATTCTGTCCACTCGGGAACTGGGAAGACCCCGTTTTTTCTTTTATACGGTAGTCACCCTCGAACCTCGGAGTTGGATCCACTCCAAGATCTTGGAACACCAGCAGTAGACCACCTGCATTCTACAATCACCCAAGCCTTTAAGGAAGCCGTTTCTCACCTTCAAAGGGCTAAAGAACAATACAAGAAAGGAGCAGACCAACATCGGAAGGAAGCCCCCCAATATCAAGTAGGAGATCAAGTCTGGTTATCCACCAAATATCTACCTCTAAAAGGACCATGCACATTCAACCCAAGATACCTTGGTCCCTATTCCATCACTACCATAGTAAATCCAGTAGCGGTCAAGTTGGACTTGCCCCCTCACATGAAGACACATCCGGTCTTCCACGTCTCTCTATTAAAACCCGTGCAACCTCAAACCCGACTAACTACATCTCCAAAACCTATTCTAGTTGATGGAGAACTCGAGTTTGAAGTCAAAAGCATCCTGGATTCCAAGATCTCCAAATTTAAACTATTTTACCTGATTGACTGGAAAGGCTACGGTCCCCAAGAAAGATCCTGGGAACCTGCAGAATATGTCCACGCGCCTCGTCTAATCAAAAGATTTCATCGAACATTTCCTAACAAGCCCAAACCCCCGGAGAAGCCCAGTTTGGGAGGGGCCTTGAGGGGGGGGTGCTGTCATGATCTCTGCTTCCAAAAGATCAGGACTTGCCCGACTCCCTTGGAAGCAGACCCATAACCCCGGTTCCGAGTGCCAGCCAGTCCCAATTGGGACCTTTTGGACCCTGTCCTGGCGCCAGTGGCACCAGGCTCATAAAGATGCTCAGTCCCAGCGCTGGAAGCGTCGGGCTCATAATGCTTGGGTGGACTTACCTGCAGCAGACCATGCTGCTTACTTACCTGCCAGTTGAACCCCTGATCCTCTTCTGTTTGGGACTACTTTCCCTGTTGGGTGGGACAGGAGCCACTCCCTAGGTTCAGAACACTGGAACTCTTCTGGAAAGCAGGAACTCTTTTCTTACCTAGGCGTGGCTGTGGAAGGAGACACCTAAGCACTACAGGAGGCTATTTAAACCACTCCCGATGGATGAATCTTGCTTTGTGTTATTCTGCATTCTCTGCAGCAGAACGCTCATCGTGTCTTCTGCTTCTGATCCTGGGCCTAAGGGAACAAAGGCTTACCATCCTGGAATCCAGTCTTCAGCAGCACCTGTAAAGACAAAGAAAGAACAGGTTAGCACTACGGTCTTCAGTGGCAGCGCATCTCTTACCTGGTCCATCGGGTGTCACCAACGCCTCGCGCTGCATTCTGGCATCTGAAAGACAAAGGCTTACCTACTCTTCGCATGCTCCGGAGGTCTTCGCACTGCTTTCCGGCATCTGAAAGACAAAAGCTTACCAGCTCTTCGCACGCTCCGGAGGCCTTCGGCGCTGCATCCCGCATCTGAAAGACAAAAGAAGGTGCGTTTAAAGACATTGGGCAACTTTATTACTCACGTGCCATTACTCCTTCCCACGCCGAATCCAGTGGGTATTCCAGCACCCTTCAGCTTCTCTAAAGCTCCAAACTTGTACCTGCAAGATAAAAGGGACAGTTAGTGCGCATCGTGAAGCAGGCTACAAGCGCTTACTTACGTGCTTCCAGGCGCTTCTATTCCTCACGCGGGTTCGATCCTCAACTCTCATCAGCCCGCCATCCGCCATCGCCAGAACCCTGCAAAACAAGAGATATCATTACAAAAGACTTTTAAGACATTTGAAGTGCCCAGAACTTACCGTTCGTGCAGTTAACGACGGACAGCAGTCCTCTGATGTCAAGAGGCCTGCACCCTTATCCAGTGAAGAAACTGGTTACGACACCCTGCCCCGAGGCAGATGGAGAGCTCGGCGTTCACTTACTTAAGACATCTTACTCTTCGAGTCAGACATACAGTGCACAGAGGTCCAGCCCAAAGAGCCAACCGTGTGTTACACATCACCTTTGAAGATACGGCATTCACCCAGTCAAGACCGGCGCCTCTGCGGGAATCAGGTGAGCGTTACAATACCATTCGACCAGGTATAACTAGAATCCAAACTCTTTTTCAGTTGGTTTGCGTGAAGTAAACCCCAATTTGAGAGAAATGTGAACAATATATGACCTTGAAGTGTTTTCCTAGAACAGCCCGCTAGGGGCCTCCCTGTATTGTTTGGGCTTCCTCTCCTCCTACAAAAGACAGAATACCCTTATTAGATTCCGATTTCAAACTCCTATTGTCTGAGATAGGAATTTCAGCATTCAAATCACCAGTGATTACTACCTGTAAACCTTTGTATTTGATGTTCAGGTCAACCAAGAGGGAGTTAATCTACTTGATTTTATTAGATAAATTATGAAGGGGGTTACAGTAAATATTCACCACCAATACATACATTATCCCCATGTCTTGTGTCATTTCCAAAACCACTGCCAAAACCCCAGGTACCGGGGAAATAGTCTCAAGGATTTTTAAACCTTCCCCTATTCTTACTGAGAGAATCAACCCCCCTGAGGGGACGACCCCTACTTCATTTGGATGCCAATTGGAACCTCGAATCGAACCCATCAATATGAAATTTGCATGTCATCCAGGATTCCTGTATACAGATGAGACTATTAGTAACTAGTTCAGCACACATCTCTTTAGAGGATGTTAAATGCGAGTAACCCCTAGAGTTTTAAATTTTTTAATTCAGCTTCTGGATCCTTCAAGGTTTGTGCCAACCACATCCATGAGTTGACATCATCGGTTTTGGGGGGAAGCCAATTACTTTGATAAGCATTTCCCTCTTTCCTAACTTCTCCCACTTCTTCCACCTTTACATATGGTCCCACCCCAAAATTCCTACTGTACCCTTCGAGTCTTTCTCTGAGATCATCCCTCTTATTTCCATTTGAGATAGGGCCATCGATTTGTGTATTTACTACCAAGTTAAAGTCTTGTGCGTCACATCCCAGTCTATTCAGTTCCATGATCTCCTTAAGAACCAAGTTGTGCACGGTGCGAGAGTGAAAGACTATACGTACAAAATCAAAATGTTCAGGTTGAATATAATCGATCCATTTTAGTTCAGCTGATGTAAGGAGTCTTAAATTAGGAACGTCCCTGAACAAAGAGAGCACACAGTTTCTATTCAGATAGGGAGGCCCTCCATAATCATATAGAAAGAATAGAAATAGACTTGGATAGTCTGTCATTATTGGTCTTGGCCAGCAAATTTTACCAAAATCCTCCGTCAGAGGGGGGATTAAAAGTGTTACCCTCTGAGTCTGCATTATGCTGTAAGGATTGTACCACAATGTGTTTCCCACAGTTGCTTCCTACTTCCAAGGGAGTTCCCTGTTTTTGAGTCTCCATTGTTATTGGATCACTGGCACCATAACCAGGTTTAACACTGGACTCGACTGCAGGTTTAACTACTGCGATGTCATTATTTACTGGGAATGCATTTGAATGTTGTAATAGGGTGAGTTCTATTGTGGTTTTAATCGGAGAAGCAAGAGCAGAACGATCCAAAGGTAGCCGCACTTCAATATCGCCTGTGTATGACAATCCTTTACCCTCGAGGGCAACACTTGGTTCTAATTTTTGATCGTTAGGTTCTTTCAGTGGCACAGATTTGGCTGATGTAATTTGTTCATTAAATACCTCCAAAAATGTATTTGGTCTAACCAACTGATCGTTAGACAGGTTTGGGGTGAGCTTGGAGTCTTTAGCCTTCTTCTTTACCTCCACTTGAACACTTCTGGGTTTTATTAAAGAGCCCTGTCTTTTGTTCAGATATATTTGATTTTAGGATAGGAGTGTCTTTGCGATTCTGGGACTTCTGGCCCAACCCATGTGGTATGCTCCTGAGCTTGCAAGTTTTTCGAGAGCAACTGGTATGTTTCTTTACTTTCCATAACTTTAGGTCCCTTTGTACCCTTATGCCTCATTTCCTCAGTTAGTGTATTAGAGGCCAATGCACGGTTCTTTCTCCTTTAAACCTGTTGGGTACAGGGTAACCCTAGTGGGCCCCAAAGGTATGGTTCCTTTGTTCTCTTTCTGAGCATTATTCCCTGTAGGATCGGGATTATACATTTCTTTTGTTATTTGCATTATGTCTAGGAGGGATTTAGATTCCTCGTCCAGCTGGTGGAGGTCCTTCAGGACATCGTCACTAGACTGGTTTTTCTGTTTCTTTTCATTTTTATTTCGATTTATTTTGGAATTTTTGTTTTGCTTTGCCTTGTATTTCTCTAGGCACACCGCAGAGCGTCTTTCTTTGCGAGTGAGTACCACAATGGGGCTTCCGTCAATATGGGTCTCCCCTCCCATTCTTTTCAATTACTTAGAATGCCAGGCTTACCAACTTTCGTATCCAAGTCTATCAGATCTATCAGGTTAGAAGGATGTCCTGTGTTACAATATCCTCCTGAGATGAGGAACTAAACGTAGTCTCCATACATTGCGTACGATGCAAAGATTTTATTGCATCCGTGAGATTTGTTACCATAGATAACAATTCAGTAATTTTCTTAGTATTTGTAGCTACTTCCTTCATTAGGCTCCCGGACTTCTTATCTTCCCCTTTACCCTCTCCTTCACAGGTTGGGGCTAGTACAAGCTCTTCGGGGTTACCAGGGTTTGTGGTTCCCCCTACCCCAATGTCACCGTGCCTGTCTAGAAATGTGGGCTGAGAGGGAGCCTCGCAGGGCGGCAAGATCTTACATAATTCGCAACTAGGTTTTTTTTGTTCCATTAACAAAGACGCTATTATGTCACATGTAAACATCACTCCATCCATTTTATTTAATTTTGCCATAATTTCAACCAGTGTATTTTTCATTGTCCTTCTTTCCCAATGAGTTTGCTCATGCCCCTTGTCTAGCAGATTCAATACGCGTGTCATTTCTGGGAAAGAATACTCACCATCCGGGAATGTTTCAGCTTCATTGAATGAACCTACTGCCCCCCCATGCTGAAGGCTATCAATTGCAAATGCATTGCTCTTACTCTGAATACCATAATGTACATTTATTTCGGGGTCAATATTTATGACCCCGGGTATTACATTTGGGTCATGGACAGGGGAGCTAGAATTTACCACTTGTAACCACTTGGGTGCGCACGCGAGTGCGTGTGTCAGTGGATAGTTGTAGGCTTGCAGGGAGGGCAGGGCCAGAAGAACGCAAGGTGGCGCTGCAAAAGAACCAGCAAACTTATGAAGAAGTCCTTTAGGCGAGCAACAAGTCCTCGAGGCAAACTAGCAACAAGTCCTCGAGGCAAACTAGAATACGAGGACTACAACATAAGAGTGAGACTATAAAGTATTTACTTTGGTCCGTGTAGTTTACACGAAATAGTCTGTGTTGCGAGCCATAGTAGGATTCCTCCTGGGGACGGCGAAGGTGAAGGCAAAGGTGGGCAGAGAGGAAAAACAGCAGCACCTCAGCCCAACAGTTCACTTGTAGCCACTTCGGTGTGCACGCAGGTACCCGTGTCAGTGGATAGTTGTAGGCTTGCACCGCGGGCGGGGGCAGGGCCAGAAGAACACAAGGTGGCGTTTGGTCCGTGTAGTTTACACGGAACAGTCCGTGTTGCGAGACATAGTAGGATTCCCCTTGGGGACGGCGAAGGCAAAGGTGGGCAGAGAGGAAAAACAGCAGCACCTCAGCCCAACAGTCCTCCACTTGTAGCCACTTGGGAGCGCACCCTGTTAGAATGTATATTTCTTCCTGGATTCTGATCTATGGTCCACATCAATGGATATATATTCCACTAAGGTATCACAAAACATTTCTTTCCTTGTTCTACATTACCCCCTCCCTACTTCTATGGCACGTGCTTCCTCTTTCCAATTTGCTTATCTTCTCACTATTCCTCTTCCTTTGCCGTCTACAGTCTGGATACCACTAACTTGGGTACCATACACCAACTCCCAGACAAGCCAGTGCTCTGAAAACACTTTGGTTGTGATTTGGCGAAATACAAACATAACACTATAACTAACTAAAGAATGTTGAAAATCAAAGTAAGTGTTGATAATTAGAAGTGTGTAAACCTGAATAGAAGCCCAGGTTTTTCGGGATGAAAGCAATTTGCTTTCAGATATGTAGTATTTTGCATACCTGCTGACATAAAGCTAATATATAACTTCCAATTAAACCCAGGGCCCATTCTACAAGAATTAAAGGCTAGTGGTGCTTTCTTCGACATATTCACATTGCTCAGATAGGTAAAGCCCAACCTGAAAGTTAATCCACACTTTCGCTAAGAATTACTGTCTTTAGTCAGATGCAAGAGAGGGTAGGTCAAGCATCTTTACACATTCTGTTCAGATTGAGCTTGTCATCAAACGCTGCATTTTCTTGTTTTCCTGTCTTCTCCTTATTCCCGAGGTTGGGGTGTGGTTGCTGTTCTATTCAGTG
Source organism: Ambystoma mexicanum (assembly GCF_040938575.1). NCBI lineage: Eukaryota > Metazoa > Chordata > Amphibia > Caudata > Ambystomatidae > Ambystoma > Ambystoma mexicanum. The sequence goes on along the minus strand of NC_090926.1, from coordinate 1,270,285,197 downwards.
TTAACTATCTTCTGAATTCATGTATGAATGAATTGTATGATTCTGAATGTTCTTTTTTATAAACCTACTCCTGACCCCTTACACCACATCTTCAAAACTCATTCCTATTAATTCTTACACCTGCACCATAACTGTTTTAGGATATGTCATTATAACTCTTTTGTTTTTGTTTAAACACACATGACCAGTGTATGAAGATACCATATTGGAAAAGAAAGAGCTACTTATTTATAATCCTGGTACACATGTGTATCATCATTGCATTAATGAACAAAACTCTCTCTTCTCTGCTTAATTCAGGACTGAAGAGATGCCCTTAAGTAGGATAGACAGATATTCGTCTCCTCTCTCGGAAAAATAAACAGATACTTCACTGTATGATGCAATAGTTGTGCTGCATTAACAGGTCAAATTTAATACCAAACAAGCCACCTCGCTCCTACATTTCAGGAGCTCAAGGCTCTCCTCGTCAAGGAATGCGTCCTTCCTAACACCTTGGTCTTCGCACCATACACTCCCTACCTAACCTGAGATTGTGTTATCTGCTAACCCCATTTCCTCCCCTGGTTGCTTGTAGATCCCTTGCTGCCAAATTCCCTGTCCTCCTTCTCCACCGTTGGTAGCTCTCCTCTGCCATGTGTCTCGACTTCCCTCATTGTATCCTCCCTCCATGACTTGTAAAGTACTCAACAAATACCTTAATAATAATAATAACAGGTATCATTTTCTCTATCTACAGCACCATGCTGCTTTTATAGAGGAACATAAAAAAAAGAATAGAAAGTAAAATGGGTATCACCCATTATTTTAAATGGATTTTTGACTTAATATTAAGAAAATGTGTTCCAACTTTCCACCCATATTCATATCTATTCAGCCTTGAATTTAATGAAGGCTCAAAAGGAAGAACTAAGTTCATGCGTAAGTAACTTTGCTTATTCTTTCTCGTACAACAGGTCATCATCGGAAGCATCTTCGAGGTGATATGGTCTGTCGTGAAACCCGGAACATCTTTTGGAATCAGTGTGTTACGAGCTCTCAGGTTATTGCGAATCTTCAAAGTTACAAAGTAAGTCTCCTTGAAGGCAGTACGTGAACCTCTCTTTCTCGTCTACTTTTTCTATTTTTCAGTTATCTTTGTCACACATCTCCCTTTCCCCATTCCATTTCTCTTTCCATACTCTTGCTTTCACACACTTTTCCTTTATCTATTCCCCATCGTCTTCCTTCTATCGATCGCTTGCTCTTATCTTTCCTATGTCTTTTCTTTCCTCTGCCTCATCTATCTATACCACTTTTACTCTCTGCCCCATGGTCCACCCTGTCCATCAATGCACAAGTCGCTCTTTCTCTCTTATTTATTGAGACGTTTTGTACAATGTCAACATATTGGTAGTCAGTGGATCGTCTTAAGTGACTCAACCCCTTCTGGACCCGGTATGGGCCTCATTACACGTAGTGCGGTAAACCATGGTTCTGTTAGCACCATGGTTCATGCCGGTAATTTACCGGTACCGCCTTGGAAGAAAGGGGAATTACCGCCCTATTCCAAGGTTGGGAAGGCGGTAATTCCGCCTTCCTTCATTGCCCTTCCCCATTCCCATTTTTGCCCCATAGGGTTCTATGGGAATGGGGAAGGCGCTAATTACGGTACCGCAAATTGCGGTACCGTAATTAGCACCATGGTCCGTTTGCGGGTCCCAACTTTAAGAGCTGGTTTACACCAGGCGTTAATGTCGGGTCCCGCAAAGTGACCTCGTAGTAAGGCGGTAAGGGTTTACCGGTACCGGTGTCCTTACCGGTACCGGTAAACTCTTACCTCACTACGGGCCTCATTACACGGACGGTGGTGGACCAAGGTGCTATTAGCACCTTGGACCATGCCGGTAAAATACTGGCACCGCCTTGGAGAAAAGGGGAGTTACCGCCCTATTCCAAGGTTGGTGGGACGGTAATTCCCCCATCCCCCATAGGGCCTAATGGGAATGGGGAAGGTGCTAATTACGGCACCACAAATTGCGGTACCGTAATTAGCTCCCTGGTCCCTTTGCGGGTTGGTTTTTAACGCCTGCAAAAAGCAGACGTTAGAAGTCTCCAACCCGCAAAGGGACCTCGCAGTAAGGCGGTAAGGGTTAACGGTCACCGGTACCATTAACGGTGACCGTTAACCCTTACCGCCGTCTGTGTAATGAGGCCCTACGTGTAATGAGGCCCTATGTATTTAAATCACCCTTATGGGTCCCAACTGGTAGCAAGGATGGATATCCCTCTGGGCGAGTAAGGCTTGGAGCAGATCAGCAGGTCTAATTTTGAGCTGTGTGGTAGGGAGGCACGCAGTGTGGTCCCACTGCCCCGTGCCAGCAGACAATGGTTTGTTGAAATTGGACGGTTTGTAATTTTTTATGATTAAACAGTTGTGCACAGTGTACATACTGGTTGTGCACTCTGTGAGAAACCTGAAGGTGCCTACCCCGCTAGTCCCCTGTGATCTGTCATCCAGATGGCCAGGACACCGCCACCTCTATTGGATCCAGTTCCTGGGAGTGGACCAGTGCGGGAGGATCCCCTGGATGGTGGGTCTTCGGGAGTAGAGGTGGGTCCCCAAAGGTTGAGACGTTGTACCCCCTTCCTTATGACACCTTTTCCCCATCATGCCCAGCAGGGTATTTAGAAACATTACCCTCCCCCCTTTCCCAACACAAACACTTTCTCACCACGTGGAAGAAAACGGATTAACACCAGAGCCGTTTACCTGACATGGCTCAACACCAGGGTCAGGCAGAGTCAGCCAATTGCTGATAACTATACACACCTGACTACCCTTTCCCTTCCTCACAGGGATAAAAGGCGGAGCACAAGAGCACACTTTGAGCAAGGCCGAATGCACGAGGAAGCAGCCATTCCACGACGGCAGTTTAAATGGTGGAGAAAGATGGTGGGAGCTGAGAGGACGACCAGGAGGGAATTGCCCTTGCCATTTTCAACCCAGACTCATGAGGCCTCTGCAAAAGGAAACTTAAGACTGGGAATCGCAGCTGGTGAGTGGTGTGACAAATGTCAACAGTACACTCTGCTCTCCCACACTAATAGCCAGGGCAGGGAGAAGCGCTTGCCGCGGTGGTACAGTCCTTGACTCCCGAGGCAGAAGAAAAACCGGCGAGTTCAACACAGCCGGTGAGTCGGAGGAGAATGATACTGAACCGAACTGTGTTAGGCACAAGTTTGCAGTGGCAACATCATAACAAAGAGATCTTTTTGTAAAACCAACTTGGTACCCGAAATAGACTGGTCCGGCGCACCGTAGGCGTCCATTCGATTGCCTCTTGTAAGGCAACAGAAAGTAATGAATTAAGAACTGTTTGGTTATCGAAACTACAAAGACCAAGAGGCCTCTGGGAGGCCATGATAAAGTGTCAAATTGGTCATACGGGGGTCAAGTCAAACCCCTTGTACAGTCAAAGGTCTTTGACACATGGTGAAAGTGTGCACAAGATTAAAGAATCTGGGAAGGAGGCGTTTGCGCCTGGAAGAGGGGAACACGCTGTGTGATTTTGTAAAAACCAACATCTGTAATAGGGAAAACCGAATAACCCAGCGAGATGTAATCAGCTTTTGAAAGTCTTCGTTTCAATTGGCAAGTATTTCTGGAAACCGTAAAGGAAGAGAGTAAGCTGCACAATTGTTTAAAAAGACATTAAGATTCCCGAAGATTACAAAATGATGATATTTAGATTTAATGGCAAATGTGAACCTGACTGAGGGATGCCTACGAATTGGGGTAAAAAGTCATACACCCGCGAACATTGTGTCGACAAACGTGAACCTGACTGAGGAATGTCCACAGTGAATGGTTTGTTTAAGCCTGATGGAAGGAGGCTATTGTGAGAGAAGGATCGGAGCCCAGCTGAGGGGGATCCAGGGGCGAGGAGTAATCGCCCACTGTAAAGATTAACCGAAGGAACTTTTGTTGTTGTGTACGATACATCAGGCCCTCTGAAGCAAGAGACTTTGCATGAAATAGACTTGGGTACAGAAGGCCCTGATAATTGAAAAGGAACTGTACATTTGTACCGGACAGGCCCAGGAGTGTGCTGTGCTCAAGAGTCCCACCATGTCCCGTGCTAAAAACATGGGGAAGGGAGACCCCGGCCAAACATCTGGATTCATCATTTTGTGAATACTTCTTTCTTTTCTTGTGAATTTTATCCCACACACTTTTTGTAGTATGGCGGTAATGATTGGCAATAGGTTTCTTTTAGTATAGGCCCTTTTATTTGACAAGACTCCACAAGGACTGTATGATTATTATTTAATGCTCGTAGCGTGCTCCCATATTAGAGTTAGGTTTAGATTAGGTGTTTATCTCACCCATTTATACAGTTTAATAAACACCCTTGAACTGTGATCACTTGTGTCTGTCTTACTTTGATACTATGCCTTCTTTAGATCTCTGGGACTGGTGGTGGCTGTTTATGTGCAAAGTGGCTATGCCTTACTGCTTATTTCTCCTTTTTTCCATACTTTGACCTTGGCATGCATTTGGTCTCAGGTGCCAGAACTCCATTGGATCTTAGACACGAATTTCAACTCTGGCACTCAGTACTGATGATCAAAAAAGAGGTTGACAAATAATGTCTATAGGCCAACACTGCTCTTAGCAATTCCTATTCAAATAATATATAATTATATATGATTTATCACAACACCATGAAGGTTATGGCAGGTTTAAAAAGGGTTGAAAAAAAACCTTTAACCTGAAATGTGATAGTAGAAAAGTCAGTTTGAGCCAAGTCACACATTCCACAATGCCACCTAGTAGCCATCGCTGGACTTTCACCTTCAGCTTTGAGCCACAGCAGCAAGTCATTGTGGGGATGCAAATTAGACAAAATGCAAATCTTTTCTCTGGGAAATTGACCTTTTTAAACACACCATAACTTGCTTGTTGTTGGGAAAACGTGGCCAAATGCTCCAACCACAGCCTTGCAAAATGTCTGTTTTGGTATATTGATATTGATATTTTATTTCTATCGTGCACGTACACAAGTGTTTCAAAACAGCGATTTTACTATGCCCAGTGACATTGAGAACGTGCAAGTGCATGGGAGAGGGGGAGGGGAAAAGTGCATGGAAGTGGGAGAAGTGGAAAGTGCGAAGCAGAGGAGAAACAGATAAATAACAATAAATAAATAATAAAGGCAACAAACAGTGGTAGTGCAGCCAGCAATTTGCAAGCGCTAGGTTTAAGGCAGCAGACAGGGTAGGTCTGATAAGTGCAGGAAGAAAAGGGGGGGGCTGTATGAGTACAGATACAGACCCCAGTGCAAGGGGTGGCCCGGAGGCAGTGCAGGAGTGTGGCAGGGTGAGCAGGTACCTGGGCCCGGGGGACAGAGGGTGGCCAGGTGCACAGTGCCAAGAGAGAACAGATCAGCAGGGGAGATGGGGAGCAAAGATAGATGAAAAGAGGAAGGTTTTGAGGTGCTTCCGGAACCAGAGATGGTTTTTCCTCAATGATGATTAAGTTATGTATAAAGCAGCACTGCCCTCTAAGACAAAGACAATTTTCGAGAGAAAAAGGTTTGCATATTGGCTAATTTGCATACCCGGAATGGAATGTCTTGCTGTTGTGGCTCAGAACTGGAGGTTAACTTCCAGCGATGGCTACTATGTGGCCTTCTCGAATCTGTGACTTTGCTCAAATGGACTTTCCTACTTATATATTATTTATATATACAGGAAGGAACAATGCTCTTTTGATGACAGATGAGAAATCATATTTTGCAGGAAGCAGTGAACTTCTTACAATGAGGTGAGTTTGAGTGACATTCTGATCAGGTTGTGGGGGGAGTATATGGACCAGTTACTGTGGCCAGTGCACGGGTGGATACATGGATCAGCAGGAGAACAGATAGGTGGTAGTGTTAGGGATGCAACAACGATGTATGAAGTACTAGAATGGAGGCAGAGAAAGTGAGGGACAGAGGAAGGTTTGAGGTAAAGGAAACATGTTAGCTAGAAGGCAGATAAGAGGTAGGTTGTTTGGGGTTGAACAAAAGTGTGTGGACTGTTTCTCCGATGTCCAGGGGAAGGGAATTCCATGCAAGTGCAGCAAGAAGAGAGAAAGGCTGGAAGCAAGAGGACGCACAAGGGAGGGCGAGGTGCCACAAGGGTAGTCAGAGAGGCAGAGCAGAGAATATGAGAAGGCTTGTAGAGTTGGATGTGGCAGGATAGATATGCTGATGCCTTACCCTAGATAGATTTGTGAACCAGGACAAGAAATTTGTATCTGTCCCTGTTTCGCATCATCAGCCATCCAGCCTGGTGATGGTACGAAGTCGATGTGACGTGAGAGAGTTCAAAGAGAGTGTCCTGGTTGCACAGTTAATGATCTTATCAAGAGGACAGAAAGCATAGTTGGGGAGATCAAAGGGGATCCTGGCACAGTAGTCCAGATTGAGAAGACAAGAGTGGTACACGCAGGGACATAAATGCACTCCTCCCCTTTGGGAAAATCCTAGGGTTTTTCACACAAACCCGATCACCCATCTCTACCTTAATGGGTCTTTTCCCACTCTACTGTGCTCTCAAGCGATTCTGGGGTGGACGCACCCTTTGCAACACACCCCCATTGTCGCCAGCCATCCGTCCCCTCATGAGTTCAAACAGTGATTTCCCTGTAAACATCGAAGGAGTCCGCCTATATGCTGTCAAAGCCTCTGAAACCACCTCCTGCCAACACAAACCATTGGCAATGGCAGCTGAATTGCCCCTTCATAAAAACCATTCATTCTTTCCACCAACCCATTGGCGCACAGATTATAAGGTTGCCCATGGTGCCTGATACCATTATTTCTCCGGAAATCCTGCATTTGATGGGACACAAATTGCACCCCGTTGTCTGTGACCATGCTTGCTGGTACACCTTCCCTGTCAAATATCCTTTTGAGAAAAGCAATCACCTTATCCATGGTTATTGTTTCAAAAGCAGCAGTCTCAACCCACTGCGAAGTATAGTCCACCAGCACCACCACAAACTTCAGACCACCCTCTAAACACTCCATGGAGCCCATGATGTCCAACGCCAGCTTGTACCACACCTGATTGGGAACATCTAACGAGTACACAGGTTGCGGCATGCCACTTTTGCTCTTATCACTCATGGCACATGCCACACACCCTTTCACCATCACCTCTACCTCTTCATCCATAGCCGGCTACCAATATGCCTCCTGCAACCTCCTGTTGGTCAGGGACCTACCTAAATGCCCCTCATGCGCCAGCTCAACAAGCATTGCTCTCACACTACCATGACACCTCATGGTCCCTCCGCCAATTCACTCAAAACCTGCATGTACCCATTACCTTCCTCCCTACCCTTGATCGCTTTCCAGCCATGAGGTAGATCATCTAACTCTGCATCCTTGGCTGATTCTTTCACCCACTCATCCTTATCCACAGCGGGAAGTACACACGCCACCTGAGTGAATACATCACACTCCCCCTGCACTTCCGGTGCCTCCACCGGCAATCGTAATAAACAATCTGCTACCACATTCCTTTTGCCTGGTGAGTACTCCACCCTAAAATTAAATTCTTGCAGATCCACCGTCCACCTCGCAATCCTAGCGGACACCGACCCCACACCTTTGGTGGTGAGTACATATACAAGTGGTTTGTTGTCTGTCCTGATGACACATGGAATACCCCAGAGAAATGTCCTAAAATGCTTTGAGGCCCAAGAAGCAGCAAACGCCTCCCTCTCAATGACTGCGTACCGTTACTCAGCATCCCTAAGTACCCTGGACACAAATGCAGTCGGCTTGCACACACCATCCTGCCACTGCTCCCAAACTGCCCCTAAGCCGACATCACTGGCATCCACAGTGAGCACCGTCTTGTTCTTTGGGTCAAGTGACTTCAAAGATGGCGCCCTATCTACATCCTCTTTCAATTGAACAAATTCAGCCTGACACTCCTGAGACCATTCAAACCTGCCATTCTTCTTCAACAAAGCACGCATTCCCACAGTCTTCTCTGCATACAAAGGTATAAACTTGACGTACTACTCAGTCATACCCAAGAACGACCTGAGTTGGTCCTTATTCACTGGCGAAGGGGCCTCCCTCGTAACTGTAACCAACCCTTCCCTGGGCTTTATGCCACTGACATCGAGTGTGTGCCCCAAATAAGTCACACTGGGCACCCCCACATGACACTTCAATAACTTCACCGTCAAGCCACTCTGCTGCAGAATTTGCATGATCTGATGCACCCTCTCGCCATGTTCCCTTTTGTTCTTGCACCACACTAAAATGTCATCTTGAAAATAGCTCACACCCGGCACACTCCCAAATAATTCCTGCATCAAACGCTGAAAAACTGCAGACGCGGATGCCAAACCGAATGGCATACGGCGAAACCTGTATGCCCCAAAAGGCGTCACTAATGAAGTCAGCGGCCGCGATTCCTCAGGCAAATTAATCTGATGATAAGCCGATGACAGATCAAAAGTGGAAAATCACTCTGCGTGTCCCATTGTCAACAGCAATTAATTGATGTTGGGGAGCGGATGACGATACACCCAAATATTGGAATTAAGCTCCCTAAGGTCCACACACATCCTTAATCCACCATCCTGTTTCTGCACTAACACCACATAGGATAACCACTCGGAACTCTCAATCTCCTCTATGATCCCCGCCTCCTTCAACTTTTCCAATTCCAACTTCAACCATTCCCTGGCCAAAATGGGAACACCTCTGACCTTGTGTACCTTCGGCACTGCCCCCCTTTTTAAAACAATTTTGTGTGAAAATCCATGCAACGTACCTAGTCGCTCCTCAAACACTGTGGGATACTTGTTGCACAAATACTGCCCAGACATAACGTCACCCAACACTTCCTCCACAGTAAGCACAGGCACACTCTTCCCAGGACATATTTCTATGTCAGGTGCCGTTTGCCTATCCCACCCCAAAACACTTGCACCTTTATGTGCCACATACAATTTTCCTTCCATGCTATGCCCCTTGAATTAAATTCACACTCATTCATACCCCAATACTTTTATGGGTACTTGACCATACACACTGGGATTAATGTCCAGAGGTTTGAGAGTAGATACCTCCTTCCCAAAGTTCTCTCTGTACACTTCTGGAGAGATCATGGTAAGAGGAACCTGAGCCCACCAACATTTCCAAACGCACACCATTCACCGTCAACATGTCCCATGGCCCCTTCTTGCCCCCCCACCTCGACATGCAATGTCACCCCTTCCCTCTAGACACTTCTGGCCAAAATTCCAGCGCTCCCATGACCACTGTCAGCTTCAACCATCCTGACATTCTTTCTTCCTTGGACATTGCCCTCCTCCTCTGCCGCATAAACTATTAAATTGAGTAATGCCGCTAGACCGTTCCTATCTGATGACAGCTGTCCGACAATCGCCTGAGCAATTATAGTTTCCAGATTGGACTACCGTAACACACTGTTTGCTGGCACTTCGACTGCTAATATCAAAAAAATGCTGGTGATCCAAAATAATGCTCCCAATACGAGAACATATCCTCTTCAAAATGTTGTCAATCACCCATAGATGCCTCACCAAAGCAGCACCGCTGTACCTCTCTGAAAAAATCCGGAGAGTACAATCCTCCCGACCAGCCAAATTGGTTTATGCACACAGAATTATCCAGCCTAACTTCAAAAGAGCTAAAGCTGACTGGAACCTTTCTACACACCCCAAGGGCAATCTACGTATTCCTCAATCACAAAATACGATGCCCAGAAACCTTGGCCGAAAGAAGGATAAAGGATCAATAGACAAGTATACAACACCAGTTCGGAAAGATACATATCACGAAATAGAAGGAGGTACCACTACGCAAGAACAACAAACCCCTGCAGGGTCGATGATGGACTCTCAGGCAGTTTTCCAGGCCATGCAGAAGGGCTTCTCAGCACTAAACGATAAATTGGACGGAATAACAGCAAATGTGGCAAACATTAGAACACAACTGGAAAAAACAACGTCCCGCATGACGAAGGCTGAAACAAGGATTTCAAGCACAGAGGATGAACTTGCAACCTTGAAGACCACGGTGGCCACAATGGCAATTGAAATGGGGACAGTGAAAACCAAGTGTGAAGATTTGGAGGCGAGATCCAGGCGAAACAACATTTGCATAGTGGGAGTTCCGGAGGAAGCAATTAAAGGTTTGATGGAGAAAACTACAGAAGACCTCCTGCGCAGTCTCCTGGGGGACCCTGGCTGGTCAACTATGTTCATTGTGGAAAGGGCACACAGATCGCTGGCTCCAAAACCGAAACCTGGGGCATACCCTAAGCCAATAATAGCTCGTCTCATGAACTATAGGGATAGAGATCTGATCCTGAGAACAGCCAGAGAGAAACAAGAGCTACGATGGGACGCAAACATCATACGTATCTTTCCAGACTTTACTCTAGCAGTACAACAAGAGAGGAAGCTTTTTACGGGGGTCAAGAAACTGTTACGGGAAAGACAAGTACAGTATGCTATGCTCCACCCCGCAAGGCTCAAAATCCAGCATCAGAACAAAGTGTATTTCTTTACATACCCTGAGGAGGCTGCGAACTTTGTCGAAACACACATCCCCACCCCGCCGAGACCGACAAGGGATGAGGAAGCCCTGTGAAACTAAGCTGGCATGCAACAAGTTAACACGTTCAAGATATACTACAGTTAGGCAAATAAGGAGACCCTCATATGAGGAGCTCAAAAAGGGGGCAACTATACTCTCTTCATAATATGAGTCTATATGCAATCCCCCACACATGTCAATATAAGTTAGAGCAACGAAGCAGAACCAGGGCACCATACAAACCAAAATGTTGACACAGGCATTGGTGGCCGCCACAGTTTCCCCCATAGAAGGTGCACAAATAAATGTTGGGAGGGATGGGTGGGACAACGGGAGCACGGTTGAAGTTAGGGAAACTGGGGCAAGGGAGGAGGGGGCAAGTTTGAACTGGTGGAATTTGGTTATGGGAAAAATGGTATTGGGAAAAAAAGCACACAGGTAATGGGCACAAACACAGCGGAAGAAATAGCCGTAACACACTGGCAGATGTATGATATCACATTCTTCATTGACAGTGGCTAAGACAGAACCTGAAGACATCAAAATTGTGAGCTGGAATGTACGAGGCTTAGGATCTAGAGGCAAGAAAAGGAAAATTCTAGCATGTATTAATAGGCAAAACCCCAAGATACTTTTTTTACAGGAAACACACATATGGCCCCAACAAAGTGGGATACTGATACCGAACTGGGGGGAACATCAATATGCTACGAAATACTCCAAACGGGTGAGGGGGGCGGTGATTTTAATACACAAATCACTACTGTTTACAAGAAAGATGGTTGATTGGGACCCAGAAGGAAGATACGTGATAGTACACGGCACACTCTGTGATAAGGAAATACTCCTCCTTAGCGTTTATGGGCCCAATATAGACAACCCAGAGTTCTACTCCCAGTTGTTCCAAAACTGGCGAATTTCCCCACAGCCCGTCTGATTTGCGGTGGTGATTTCAATACCATCCTAGATGTACACACTGACCGCACGTCAACACAAACTAGAACATTAACCAAGGCAGCACAGGTAATACTTACACATATTGCTTATCTATACCTAAAAGATGCATGGAAGACGCTAAACCCAAATAAATGTAAATATACTTTCTACTCCACCGTGCATGACATGCATTCTAGAATAGACTTATGGCTTGTGGACAATGAAGTTTTATCTTGGGTTACGGAGTCCCATATTTACCCTAGAACTTATTCAGATCATTCGCCAATTCAAATGACATTACGAATTCCTGGCAGAGTAGGGAATAGACCCCCATGGAGGTTTAGACCTGCTGCGCTACAGGACCTGGTCTATAAAAACACTATGTTACAACAAATACAGGACTTCTTTGACATAAATGTAAACTCGGTTAATAGCCAGGCCATACTATGGCAAGCATTTAAGGTCTGCATCAGAGGTAACTCAATATCCACGGAAAGTGGAATCCTTAAAGATATCAGGGGTAGACTGGACCGACTAGAGACACAATTGAACGCACTACAATCACAATATGCACACACACCCTCAGCACAACTGAACTCGGAAATAAAGATCAAATTAGATCAGTACACTGAGGCAGCAGAACAAAAAATCTGTCATTTTGACAAACCCACCACTGCACGTAGGTACGGAGAAGGGGAACGCCTGGAGAAACTACTAGCCCAAACAATAAGAGAGGAAAGAGGACCATCAATCATACCATGCATACATAAACCCGACGGTACAGCGACCACTGAAAGGGAAGCGGTGGAAGAAACATTCTACACGTTCTACAAGGACCTATACTCCCCACAGTGCAAAGTTACTGAGGAAGAGATTCAACGTTATCTCTCTCAGATCCTGACGACCTTGATATCTGACACTACTAGAGAAACATTAGAAACCCCGATCACCAAGGCTGAAATAGTGGAGGCGATAAAGACACTCCCCAATGGGAAAGCCCCAGGATCTGATGGCCTTGGGGCAGAATTCTATAAAGAATTCAGCCAAGAGTTAACCCATAGATTATACGCTGTATGGGAAGAGGCCCTAAACAAAGGTGAACTCCCTGAAACCACCAGAGAGGCAGTGATCACACTACTGCTAAAACCGGGAAAGCCCCCAGAAGATTGCGGCTCATATAGGCCTTTGTCATTAATAAATACAGACGCGAAGATATTTGCTAAAATCATAGCGGTTACACTTACACCACTGATGCCCTTTATGGTACATGATGACCAGGCAGGGTTTATCCAAGGCAGGACCACAGCGATGAATATTAGGAAATGTCACAAAATTATGGTTACAACCCGCCCCCCCCCCCGACAAGCAAGCGATAGCGGTATCACTTGATATGCGCAAAGCTTTCAACACTGTTTCTTGGCCCTTCTTATTCAGAGTCCTGCGCAACTACGGGTTTGGCCTTAATTTTATAAAATGGATACAAATATTATATATACACCCCCACACCAAGATTAGAATTAATGGACGATTAACACACAAGCTAGAACTTTGTGGAGGAACAAGGCAGGGATGTCCATTGTCGCCTCTATTGTTTGCCCTAGTAATAGAACCACTTGCAGATATACCTAGGTCTAGAAACAGCTCATTTGGACTACAGCTGGAGGACAACCCACAGATCATAACCCTATATGCAGATGACATCCTATTGTACCTCAAAAACCCGGATCGCACACTAGGCAAGGTCTTAAAAGAGGTAGAGTAATTTGGAGAATACTCAGGATTGAGGCTAAACCCCAACAAGTCAGAGTTATTCCCACTAACAGAAAATACAATACAACCCCAGAACCTACACAGACTTATATGGAACCCGGCATACATTCTATACCTAGGTGCATACATCGCCAGGACGCCCCAACTAGCTCGTGCCCTGAACTATAGCGCTTTGGTGGTCAAGCTATGCACTAAGATAAAACGCTGGGGTGCACTGCCCATCTCCATGATGGGAAGGATTGCTGTGATCAAAATGATCATACTACCGAAACTGTATTATATATTTAGCACAGTACCGGTTTGGCCGGAATGGGCCTTATTCGCGAAGATGACCAGTGCCTGCACAGAGTTTGTTTGGGGAGGGCATTCGAGACTAAGCTGGAAGACACTGACAAACACATGCCAGAGGGGATGATTGATGGCACCGGACCTGGAATTATACTACCTTGTAGCACAGGCACATCATGCGGCTCAGTGGGCCACACAATTCCTCATCCCTGGAACCCCACCACCCACCCAGAAGGAACGCGAGGCAATTACAACGCTACACGGGTTGTCTAGATCATCTCCCAAACACTATAACACAATAGACCCCACTAAGGTAACAATAACGGCATGGGCTAAAATAGCGGATATATTCGCTACAAACAAGTTGTACCATCCTAGTATGCCACTCTGGGGAGACCCCCCAAACACCTTTCAACTTGGAAGGGGAAGTGGCCAGGCACTGAAGTGCACAGGGCATCGCGCAATGGGGACAGCTTTTCATAGATGGACGCTTTGTCCAATGGGATGAAATAAAGGATATACTGGGAAACACAAGCAAATATAAACAGCAATATGAGACTGTGAGTAATGCCATACCAAAAGAACATCCCATATTTCCTGACGAACCACAGATAAACATAGGCCTTGGGTACATGTTCACCGGGGCAACGCAACAAATCAAAGCCTCAGCATTGTATAGAGTCATACTACAGACACGTCCAATAGACACACACACAGCCAGAAACAAATGGGAACATGATCTAGAACAACAAATAGAAGATAAGGAATGGGCCCAGATCTGTGAGCTTACCAAACAGGTCTCATCTAACTCTAGATACAAACTAATCCACTATAAAATCATAAATAGGACACACTACACCCCAGCAAAACTCAAACGGATTTATCCGGACATGCCAGGAACCTGCCCAAGGTGTAATGCAAACGATGCAAACATATACCACATGCTCTGGACGTGTATAAAGCTAAAAGACTACTGGGGTCAGGTGTGTGAAGCACTAGATGAGATGGCAGACCACCCGGTAGAATGGTCCCCACAGATTTGCATGCTTGGGGTGGTGGGGAAAATGAACCCGGTATGGAGGAAATTGTTGAACCTAGGTCTTCTTATAACTAAGAGAGCCATATTGATGAGGTGGAAAAGTGCGATCCCACCAACCAAAGAGGACTGGGACAGAGACATGATATGGACAAAAGACACAGAAGAACTATATATAGAAATGGTCCTGCCCACAGCCAAACCAAAAAATATATGGGCAAGATACAAACAATGGGCCTCATTATCCGGTAGGCGGTGAGCCATGGCGCTATTAGCGCCATGGCTCATGCCGGTAAAATACCGGCACCGCCTTGGCGGAAAGGGGATTTACCGCCCCATTCCAAGGTTGGAGGGGTGGTAAATCCCCCTTCCGCCATTGCCCTTCCCCATTCCCATTTCTGCCCCATAGAGCTCTATGGGAATGGGGAAGGCGCTAATTATGGCACCGCAATTTTGCGGTGCCGTAATTAGCTCCGAGGTCCCTTAGCGGGTTGGATTTTAACGCCGGCAAAAAGCAGGCGTTAAATCCCCCAACCCGCAAAGGGACCTCGTAGTAAGGTGGTAGGGATTTACCGGTACCGGTATTTTACCGGTACCGGTAAATCCCTACCGCCATCCGTGTAATGAGGCCCAATATCTCGCAGATAAAGCCGAAAACGCCAGTGAGATCTCAAATGGAAATTACTGTGTATGATGTAATACAAAGTGACGTTGTGAAGTATATATATACATGTGCTGTACCTGTGTGCACTATTAAATAAAGTGTTAAAAAAAAACAAAAGAGCTAAAGCTGGAGGCTCAAGTTTTCCAACGATTGCAGCAAAGCACCGGAATGCTTTGTCACCAGCTCTACGAGCTGAGCAATCTTACTGGGTCTCTAGAAGAGCTCTAAAAACTTGGCTCTTTGCATAATACAAACTTGAAACAACACCCTTGATGCTTGACCGCCATTGACGTTTTTACTCATGTAAAAGGTTTTGTAACAGTGCCTTGATGCCCCTGGGTTTAGTGTGCTTTATAAATGTGAAAATAAATAAAAATAAATGTTTATCGTAACTGCAAACCACCACTCCAAGACACATTTAGGAGTCTTCGACCTGGCTAATCATATCAAAAAGAAGGCATATCGTCAAGACATTGCTTGGGTAAAAAGTAATTGCCCCTTGACTAGTGAGGATAGGGGAACCAATTTGTTTTTGCTCTCCACCCGGTATAAAAACGGGCTCAAACATCATAAGCGTCTGACAACTAATGCCAACTGGAAATGTTTGGCCTACTATGGTGGAATGACAGCAACAGATTTTGGGCCCGTATCAGCGGTATATGGTGGTGGACTCCTCTATTGAATGTAATTGCATCCCTGAAAAGGTCTGGTGTGATTGCATATTGGATTTATATTTTGAAAAAAAATAACAAAAATCAGCTCCACCAGACCTAAGTTAACTGGTGTAAAAATTGATGACTTTGTCTTAGAGGATATCTTGGAAGTAATTTCAAAGTTAAAAGCCTCCAGTGCCCCCGGTGCTGAAACCATCCCCAATAGCTGGAGGGAATACATCTTGGTCCCCGTATATAAAAAGGGGGACAGAAATGACCCGTTCAAGTATCGCTGACAGGCAATGCTGACTCACGTGCAAAGATTTTCTCGTCCCTCTTGTTTAATAAATTGAAATATTCGGATGCGGAGAACAAGCTCCTTGCAAAATACCATACATGATTCAGGAGCACACAACCTATGTGCCTTACACTGTGTGGCGGAGGAAATATATTGTAGGTCATACTGCAAATTATACCTGTGCTTTATTGGTTATTCTAAAGATTTCAACTGCGTTTCCAGAACAATTTTGTGGAGTAAGCTAGAGGGTTTGGGCTTGGCCCATCGACTGCTCTATCTTATCAGGTCGCTCCACTCTGAAATGACAATTACTGTCAGGATGAGCCAGACCAGCAATATTACACGCCCGATTGCGACAAATCAGGGTCTAAATCAGTCGTGTGTTTTGGCACCCCAGCTTTATAACATCAATTTCGAAAGGATTGTGTCCTCCCATGTATTCTTCATCTTTGATATTAATATCTTGCCAGCTTTTCTGCTTCGGAAAAATAAATTCTCGCCCGGGGCGCTGTACTCCAAGGCGTGACATCGATGTCCCTCGAGCGTCGACGTCAACGTCAGTATAAATAGCTTGTGCAGTCCCTGTTGGCTTCAGTTCCCGTTTTGCTGAAATCTTTTGCTTCGAGTACTGATGGCGCGCTTCGTTTTCTGTAGAAAATGTTTTTCATCATCTACCCCTTCAAACCCAAAAGTCGGGATTTAAGAAATGCTACGACTGTGAGTCAAAGATGCCCATAACACACCCTCACTGCGTCCGCCTGTGGTGTTTAGGCTCTGGGCACCGTACCGATGACTGCGGATCCTGTTAGTCCATGTTAGAAAAAGCTCTCCGGGAACACAGAGGTAAACTGGCAGTGGGGAGGGTGGCTTCGAAGTCTTCTTCGAAGAAGGAAAAGAAGTCCGGGAGTCTAGAGACTATACCCGTCGTAAAATATCGAGGAGGTTCCGGTTGAGAAGTTGATCGAGGCAAACTTTGTCATTGTCGCAGAAGGCGAAGAAAAGATGCCATAGGTCTCCCTCGTCGTCATCTGATTCCTCATCTGAGGTAATCGGGTGTCCGACAAGGTCAGATTGCCCACGTAAATGGGATGCCTTTAGAGTTGAAATGATGCAGGTTTTCCAGAATGCGGCCAAGACCTCCTCAAAAGAATCGCACAAGAGCCATGCCCCGGTCATCCTTCGGATGACTCAGGGAAGTCGAAGTATGAAGCCGGCTATATGTCGAGAGAGCACTTGACCTGATGAGAAGGCGTCGAAGGTATCGACTCGAGAACCGAGTCCGTCTTCAATACCGTCGAAGAAGCACAAATCGTCGAGAGAGTTGACGACTGTGTTGACGCCATCAGCTTCTAACATCTCGAAGTCGAGGGCGATTCCGATTAAATCAGCTCCTTTTTTGAAGTCGTCTTCCACGCCGTTGACGGAATCTTCGATCTCATTGAAGCCTGTGCCAATTCAGGAGAAAATGTACAGACCAATTCCAAAAAAATACTTTTATGGGCCTCATTACACGGATGGCGGTGGACCAAGGTGCTATTAGCACCTTGGTCCATGCCGGTAAAATACTGGCACCGCCTTGGTGGAAAGGGGAATTACCGCCCTATTCCAAGGTTGGTGGGGTGGTAATTCCCCCTTCCCCCATTGCCCTTCCCCATTCCCATATTTGCCCCATACGGCATAATGGGAATGGGGAAGGTGCTAATTATGGCACCGCAAATTGCGGTACCGTAATTAGCTCCCTGGTCCCTTTGCGGGTTGGTTTTTAATGCCTGCAAAAAGCAGGCGTTAAATTCCCCAACCCGCAAAGGGACCTCGTAGTAAGGCGGTAAGGTTTTACCGGTACTGGTAAAATACCGGTACCGGTAAACCCTTACCGCCGTCCGTGTAATGAAGCCCTATGTCCTCAATATATGAGGAGGAACTCTTCTCTGATGAGATTTCTCCATTTGGTGTGCAGTTTGGCACTACAAATTTGCCTGAAGAGCTCATTGATCAGGAATCAAGAATGAAAGACCTTTGTGACTTCCTCTAGTCTGCTAGTGGTCTTGACACTTCACCAGAACTGGAGTGTGGCAGGCCTGACCCTCTGAGCATGTAGATTCTAATTATAGAAATCTCATGAATAGCGTCACGGACAATATGGGTTGGAGCAGAGCTTCCACGGTGTATGTGCAGGATGATATGACAGACATCCTAGACCAGGGGCAGCAGAAGCATACAATTCTGCCCTTCCACAAAGCCCTTCAGAGGAAGCCCTCCAGAATCTGGGCCTGCAGTGAACAGAAACTTCTCTAGGAAGTATAGAACCTCTAGCAGTGACCCAAACTACCTCACCAAGCACCCTACACTAGAGGGCATGGTGGTTCAGGCTGCCACATCAACCAGGCAATCTGCTTATCCCTCTATCCCTCCAGATAGAGATGACAAAAAGGTAGATGCCTGGTCTTGCAATGGGCCTCATTACGACCCTTGCGGAAATGGAAAAATGATGGCGGAAATGCAATACCGCCATCGAACACCGCTCGTTGCGATCATGACCCGTCACCGTAAAGTACGATGCCATTAGCGACACCGCAGTGAACGGCAACGCTAACTGCACCAAGTACGCGCACGCGCGCCTTGCAAAACCGGAATCACCGCCATGGCGCAACGGTACGCGAATTCTGACCCTAGCGGACATGTACTGAACGCCATCAAGCACGTCGTAAAGTACCATTCCGCCATGGCGAGAAATACGGCATCGTGAACCAACCGTAAATGGCCCACTGAGTGCCTGTACTCCACTCCCTGGCCACATTGCACAACTCCTGGCAGGCGCAATGTACCCACACTATGCAACCAGTGAAATCTACAATTCACCCATGCATGCCAACGTAGAAAAGCATGCAGGGGCTCAAAGCGCCCCGTGAGTGGGCATCCATGTACGGCATGTCACCATAGCCGTACTGACGCAGCACAGGCATGTGAAGGTACAATACATCAAAATGAAAATCAAGAACACATGACACAAAACAACAGTAGTCCCCCATCGCTTGCCACCAGCGCAAGGCAACATCCAAAACAGCATCCTGAGGGGGATTGCACCAGCCCTGTACTCTTGCCAGTAAACAAACCAACCATCAGCAGAAGCATGTACCACACAAGTTGGCAGAGTGACTGAGCAGCCAGGCTCATCCCAAGAGGGGCCGATGGGAGCTGCAGGGCACAGATGGCATCAATACAGAAGCTATTCCAATGGACATGACCCCAGTCCCCCTCCAACAAACGCACGCAAACACAGTCACCTGTGACCAGCCACATTCTGAACATCCCATCATTCCACCAATCGACCTGGCTGACAGGCACCAGTCGGCCAAAAGCCAATCCCCCGCCCCTGAACAGCACATCATGTAAACAGTCACAATGGCAGCCCCTATCCGTGACCATACTGTGCTACGTAGGCAAACGCGGCCAGTACTGTACCACACAACTCAACTCAGAAGGCGGAACACAATGCAGATCATCTCGCAATACATACCGCCACAAAGCGAAAATCGCCACATCACCTGCAAAGAACAACGCAACACGACAAATATCGGAATACAATTTAAATGCACATCCAAATGACAAAGGCCCCACAGCAATTTGCAAAATAACACCAAAACAACCATCATCACCGAGGGCTGCATCTGCAATAATTGACCAGCTTCCACTTGTGTGACGCCCTGTACCATCATGGCACACAGGGCCTACATCAACGTTCCAAAAGGCAACATGGAAGCGGCAAGAACCGCAGGTCCGTCCCATGAGGCAGGCACTAGTCGAGCTGAAAGGCCGAAATGTTGCACCTAGCCACCAGTACAGCGTAAGGGCATGTGGCCCATTGGCGATCGTCCCATAAGATCGAAATGGTGCTCCACTGATTCACCCGAAGCTGCAGGAGTCGAGAGTAAAAACCATCTGGAGGAGTGGCGTAGAGATGGCATCTGCAATAGGGCAGGAGATACCTGTCACCCAAAAGAAACACAAATTAACCGATTGCATTACGGGACTCATGATGCATTACAATCTTCATTCAACACACCAAATCCACACCCATATGCATGCTAGCCCACTCCAAAGGAATATACACACCCCTAAATCAGTATCGAATCATAACGAAATCAATCGAGCTAAATACACCATTGGCAACGTCGGTTACTGTGCATGCGTCCGTCAAGATAGAACCCATGACATGGGATTAGTAACGTGCCTAGACACAAGTGTATGAAGGCGCGTCGAGACAGGGAGGATCCGACAAGGGCAGATAGACGTATGTCCCACTATGGCAGCCTTGCATCACATAGCGCAGGGGAAGGGGAGTGATTCAAAAAACCCATGTACATGGCAGACCCTAAACGGAATCATCAGTCCATGCATCCATTCATCATTCCCTCATCCCGCAATGAAAACGCATGAATATTCACTCACATTATATGTGAAACTTCCATCGCGTCTGTGCGTAATGCAGTCCGCAAAAACCACTGTGCCCCTGGCCGGATCTGTAGTGTTGTGAAGCAAGATGGATTTGGGAACGTCCTGCCTTATCGTCCACTACGCTATTGCGCATCCCATTCAATTCATATCATTCATTGCCTGCTCGTTATGGGCCATGTCCCAAGGACATTCTACAATAGAACGTTACATTTCCAGCCAGACCTGTGGGCGTATCCTCGCCGCTACTTCAAAACCAAAAATGCTGGCCTTCGAATTCCTCACTTGCAACATTACGTCGAAAAGGCTTCTGTGAACGCTTGCATTCACAATTACATCAATGTAGTGCGGCTGTGTGTCATAATGCTAACTGGCTGCAATCACAAATGGGACGCCACGCCCGTCGGTGAAGTACGTTACTGTGCTGCATGAGGGTCGGCCATCGATCGAGCCCTACATACCACTGACTCTTCACAGGTATGTAAGCGGCTGCAATCATAGCATGTGTAACAATGGGAGCATAGCATGAAAATCAGTCAAAGTACATCACACTGCCATCGGGATTTGATACATGATTCCAATCCCAAGATGCCATGCGGCCAAATGCAGCCTTACGTGCGGGACGTGCTCGGCCAGAAGGGATAGCATCTGCCACAGAATCATTCAATCAGCACAGGTGGAGGCCATACAGGCCGACAGCACATATATAGCAGACCCAAACCCCTCCCACAACCACTCCCACTCCAAAATGCTACCGGCAGGACTAGCGATGTTGGGCCTGGGGGACCAGATAGCACTGCAAGTGCTACAACTACAAGAAGACGACGAACAACAACAGGTACAACAACCGGGCGCACAGGGGAGACGGAGGAGAAGGAGGAGGAGGAGGGCAAGGCAGGGTCAGCAAGGCCCACAAGCACTGCCACTACCACCACGCAGGCGGCCCGCAATCCCACGCCTCCGAGCCGATCCGTTCAACCTCACTGCTGAGCAGATCCACACCCTCTACCGTTTGGACCGGGACACCATAATCGCCATTGTGGACATGACACATGCTGACCTCGTGAGCATGATAGATAGCCCAACCGCCATCCCACCCCTACTGAAGGTGGTGTCTGCACTCCACTTCCTGGCCACAGGCACCTACCAGCACACAGTCGGACAGTTGCATGGCATTTCACAGCCACTGTTCTCACGGACACTCTTCCAAGTGCACGATGCCCTCCTGAAGCACGCCGACGACCACATCACACTACCACGCACGTACCAGGAGATTACCAACGCAAAAGTGGGATTCCATGCACTTGGCGGCATCCCGGGTTGCATTGGTGCCATCGACTGCACCCATGTTGAATTGGTTGTCCCACATGCCATGGAGGTCCAGTACCGCAACCGGAAACAATTTCATTCAATCAATGTGCAAATGGTGTGTGACTCCAACAAGATATTTACGCATTGTTGTGCCAGATTTCCAGGATCTACCCATGATTCTATGGTCCTGAGGAACACAAGAATACCACGCTACATGGAGCGACACGCAGGGCACAGATCCTGGCTACTCGGTGAGTCTCATTCCATGCATGACATCGTGGCCCATTTGATGCGTCAATGACCTTGCAGGAGGGGGGGGGGGGGGGCTACTTAGCACTATCATTCCACTGACACCCTTTATTCGTCTCATACAGGTGATGCCGGGTATCCACTGAAGAGATGGCTCCTTACACCAATCCGGAACCCACAGAACGAGCATGAGGAGGACTACAACCATGCCCACTCACGTACCCGTGTGGTCATTGAACAGGCATTCGGCCTACTGAAGGCTCGTTTCCGCAGCCTCAGCAGGTCTGGCGGGGCACTCATGTACAGCCATGAGAAGGTTTCTAAGATGGTCATGGCATGTGTCATGCTGCACAACATGTGCATACGTAGGAATGTGCCCATGCCCCCTGACGCTGTACTGCATGCACCTGAAGATGATGATGATGATGAGGGTGGGGATGTGGAGGCACCTCAAGGAGTCCATGAGGCACAGGATGCACGTGCAATCCGACAGAGCATCATAGATGCATGCTTCTAGCAACCACGCATGGTGCCTATTACACGGAAAGGGGACCTGTGGCACTGTGTGTGTGTAGTACAGGCACATTGTGGACTGTACGCCTATGAAGGCCTCGTACGCAAATATCAATGTCCACACATGTCATTGGATGATTATGAGATGCTGTATTGTTAATGTGATTTGATTTATACACCCTATGGACCCGCCACCCAGTGAAGCCCAACACACCCCCTCCACCCTACTACCTCCCCCCCCAACACCAGTGTCCAAATATGCATGCTGTCCGTGGTTGGACGCTATTGCAAGCCCCCTCTACGGGTATCAGGGGCACCCCTGCCCGTGGAGCGCAGGTTCCTGCCAGATCTGCGTTGGGGGCTGCCCTGGACGGAACTTGCCACGGATGATGTCTCTGCCTGCTCGCGTCCATGCATGTCTCTGAGGGTTTGTGAGAGCTCCGAGAGCACACGGCGCACAGCAGCAAGTTCAGCACAAACGTCTTTGGACGTCGCATGCAGTTCCCCCCTCAGGCTCTCGGTGCTTTTCTCCATTTGTGCTCTCAGGCTCTCGGTGCTTTTCTCCATTTGTGCTCTCAGGCTCTCGGTGCTTCTCTCCATTTGTGCTCTCAGGCTCTCGGTGCTTCTCTCCATTTCTCCCCTGAGGCTCTCACTACTTTTCTCTATTTGTGCCCTGAGTGTCTCGGTGGATGTTTCCATGGCTGCCCTGGAACCCCCGCATTCATTTGCATGGTCCTTGAGTAGCGTGGACACTTCCTGCTGTTGCTCGATCAGCAGGTCGAGGGACTGTTGCCTCTGCTGGGCCATGGACATTTGCGGTGGTGTGACAGGGGGGCTGCTCAACACATGTTGCCTTGGCACAGGACTTGTGGGGGTTGGCCAGTCGTCGTCTTCAGGGTGCCCCTGCGTGGTTTCGTCATGGTGTAGGGGATGGGACATGCAGGGGGATTGGGAAAGGTCATGGATGGTATCTACGTCGCCAGCACTGTTTTCCGTGTCGGAGCATGCTGGCATGACAGCTGTGTCACCTATGGTGCTGCTACCACCAGAGGCAGTGCCATCAGATACGTTCTTTGGGGGGACCTGTGGTGCTGGGGTTGTGGACTTGCTGGCTGCTGGGGTGCCTGTTGCAGTCCCCTCCAGTGTGCTGCCACTTGATTCCTGCTGCTGCCGTGTCTTGATCCTTGCACCTGAGGTGGAGGCTCTTGGGACGTTGGTCCTGGCCCTCTTTGCAGGCGTGCTGGTAGGGGTGTCCTGCAGCTCGTCGTTGGTATCGGACCCTGTGGTGGAGTAAAGAGGGGCGAGCGTTAGTTATGGGTCTGTCGGATTTGGAATGGCAACGTATCAAATGCATTGGGGTGGTACATGAGGCTGATTTGGGACTGGGCCTTGGAGGTGGTCTCATTTTCGTGTGGATTGAGGATGCATTCATTTGGCTGCCTGCAGTTAGGGGGTGCATGCTGCACATGTAGGGGTTGTTTATGGCATCTTGATTGATTTGTTTATTCATTCTGACTTTTAGAGGGCGCTGTCAGGGCAAAGTATGTATTGCACTATGGGGTCACATGGTACTGCACATGTTCGTGGTTTGTGGATTTCGCATTGTTTCTCTTGGCCAACCTACCTGATTCTCCGGATGTCGGCACTCCTTTCTCCATCCCTCTGACTCCCTCTATGCTCTCCATTCCTATGGTGGAGGCGCAGATATCCTCCCAGGGGGTCAACTTGATGGGCGACTCTGAACCCCCCCCGGTAGCTGTGGCGATGTTCCTGTTCGCAGAAAGTATGCTGCGTACGCGGATCCGCAGGTCGTCCCACCGCTTGCGACATTGCTGTGGCGTGCGGGGTGTTGTCCCCACCGCACTTACGCGCTGTGCCACCAGGGCCCATATGGCCTTCTTGTTGGCAAGGGCCGTCCTGGTCATTTGACTGGAGAAGACGACGGCGGCATTTTCCTGGAGGGTCTCGGTGAGCACGGTCAGTTCCTCTCGGGAGAAGTGTACCTGCCGCTTGCGGTCACACGCTTTCTTGGCTACCTTTCCCATATTTATTTTTTTAACTGGGGTTGCTAACGGGTTGGGATGTGTGTCAGGGTCGGATTTTTAATGGTTGTGTTGGGATTCGGTTTTTATAGTTGTGCGGCGTGCTGTTTCCCGTTCCGGCCACATGCTTTTACTTCCGTTTCCGTATATTTACGGTGGCCGTAATTTGCGGTGCCCGCTCGTTACGGTGACCGCTCATTACGGTGACCGCTAAGATGGGTGGCGGTATTGCACCTGGTGCAGCGTACGGCGGCGGTAAGGGCCGTTTTGGGGTCATTTCCGCCATCGCAGCCTTTCGGATTCCGCCATGGCGTAATGCTCGTGCCCGATGGGTCGTGATTAGCCGCACTTTGCTCCTTCGTGCAATGGCGGAAACGCTATTTACGCTGTTGCGGTCCGGTCAGTCACTTTCCGCCAGGGTCGTAATGAGGCCCAATGTGTTTACATCAGGTAGCATGGCCATGAAGTCTACCAATGTCACCTGTAGTTTGTCAAGATTCTCCTATAACCTGTGCGACTGTGTTGCCATGGTGGCCGATCACATCCCGGAAGACAAAGAAAGACACGGCTTCCTGGCTTTATTAACAATGGAAAGAAGGCAATGGGGGAATGTCTCCAGTCTAGATTGGATACTGCTGACAGCATCAGCAGATCGATGGCATCAAGTACCATACTGCGCAGATTTGTGTGGTGGAGGAAGTCGGGGTTTGCACCGGATGTGCAGGCTAGACTGCTCAAAATGCCCTTTGTCGGCTGGAGGTTGTTCGGCAGCAAGGCGGATGAGAGTCTGGAGAAGCTGCAGACCTCCAAGGCAGCGGCTAAGACCCTTAGCGCCTCCATTCAACAACCTCAACAGCCCTAGTCTGATTAATGTTCCTGGAGGGGTCATTCTTTTCGTTTCTATTCCTCAATTGGTAGAAGAAGATGACAGGCCAGATCAGGGGTACAAAGTAGATTTTGTGGTGGACGAGGAAGGGGTGCTAAATCAGCCCCAGCCGCTGCAACTGTACCCTCAGCCACTGCTGCAGCCGCCTCTAAGCCTCTCTGAGGCCTTGACCCACAAGACTCCGGTGGGAGGCAGAATTTCTCACCATCTGAACGAATGGCGGGTCATTAATTCAGAAGCTTGGACATTGGAAACAGTAGCCCAGGGATCATCCACCGGGATACGACTCAAAATTCCAGATCCGCTCCTTGTGCAGGAAATTGTAACCCTGCTAGAGAAAGGTGCAATAGAACATGTACCTGTAGCGGAGAGGAACAAGGGTTGGTAGTCCCCCTATTTTTTCATTCCCAAGAAGGACAGAGGATTGAGACCCATCTTGGACTTAAGAAAATTGAACAAGTTCCTCAGGAAAGACAAGTTCAAGATGGTGACCCTTTCTCAGATCCTTCAGACTCTCCAACTCCAAGACTGGTTGGTATCATTGGACCTTCAGGATGCTTACTTTCATATGCCAATCCATCTCAAGCACAGAAAGTACCTGAGGTTTGCTGTTGGCGGTTCTTATTATCTGTTTCGAGTTCTGCCATTCGGGCTAACCTCTGCCCCGAGGGTTTTCACCAAGCTGATGGCGGTTGTGGCAGCAAGTTTCAGGAGAGGGTGAATTCATGTCTTCCCCTACCTAGACGATTGGCTGATTAGGGCTTGTTCATCCGAGCAAGCCCAGGCACATCTCTAAGTATCACCTCCCACTTCCTTCACAGGCTGGGCTTCTCCCTCAATTACAAGAAGTCCCATTTGATACCACTCCAAAGAGTCCAATTCATCGGAGCAGTCCTGGATACCTCCTCGGGCAAAGCCTTGAGTGCTCCACACATTCTGCAGATGGTAACAAAATTCCAGAATGCCCAGCATCTTCTGGCCTTCGATTTTCTGAGTTTGCTCGGTCTCATGGCATCCTGCATTTTTCTGGTGCCAGAGGCTCGGTTTATAATGAGATCCCTTAAATGGGCTCTCAGGACTCAGTGGTCCCAATTCTCAGGTAATATGTCAGACCAACTGCAAGTTCCAAGCAGAGTAACTCAGGACCTTCTTTGGTGGGCTTGCAGAGACAACATTCTCAAGGGAGTATCTTTTTGCCAACCATGGCCGGAGATAACAGTAGTGACGGACGCCTCACTTACGGGGTAGGGAGCCCACACCAGCGGATTGATAATCAGCAGTCGTTGGTCTCCATCAGAGTCCAAACTACACATCAACCTTTTGGAGCTGAGGGCAATCAGACTAGCGCTAAAGGCCTTTCTGCCCTCTGGGGATTGAATGTCCTGATGATGACAGACAACACAGTGGCCATGTACTACCTCAACAAGAGAGGAGGTGTAGGGTCACTACCACTGTGCAGAGAGGCAATGCAGCTCTGGTTCTGGTCAATACAAGAAGGAATCTCTCTCTCTGCAGTTCACCTACCTGCAGAGCAGAACATGGCGGCGGATACCCTGAGCAGGCAGAGTAGTCTCCCACGAGTGCGAACTAGCTCAAGAAGTCGTTCAGGAGATCTTCACCCTTTGGAGAACCCCTCAAGTTGATCTGCCTGCGACCAGTGTCAACCGGAATTGCGAACTGTATTGCTCAAGAGAATTTCCCCCAAGAGGAGCTCTGGGAGACTCATTCGTGGTGGTCTGGGAATTTCCACTCCTATACATGTTTCCTCCAGTCCCCGTCATTCCTCACGTAATCAGGAGGTTGAGAAAGTTTGGGAAATCCATGATCCTAATTGCTCCGGATTGGGCCAGGTGGACGTGGTACCCGGACCTTCTGGACTTGTCCATCTGCCCTCCAATATGTCTTCCACAAAGAGAGGATCTTCTCTCTCAAGAGGAAGGTTGAGTTCTCCATCTAGAGGTCAAGGCACTCAGTCTTCACGCATGGCTTCTGAGAGGTTGAGATATAAGGATTGGGACCTTCCGGATGATGTCATGGAAATCTTGCTTTCGGCCAAAAGGCCAGCAATAAAATCTCTGTATCAGTGTTGTTGGAACAGGTTTAGTAACTGGTGCAAAGACAAGGATGTGGACCCTTTTCAGTGTGGCACCCCAATGGTGCTCTCTTTTCTACTACATCTAGCTAATCTGCGGCTTCAGATAGGAACAATCAAAGGATACCTTGCTGCGCTGTCCATTTTCAAGCGCTCCGCGGAAGAGGGTTCATATTTCAAAATACTGTTAATAATTCAATTCTTAAAGGGGCTTACTAGTGTATACCCTCCAGTACCTTTTCATGTACCAACTTGGGACTTAAATTTAGTATTAAAATTCTTGACTTGCATACCTTCTGAACCACTGCACTCATATCCATTGAGCATTTTGACTCTAAAAACTGTCCTCCTTGTGGCCCTATCATCACCCCGCAGGGTTAGCGAACTTCAGGCTCTCTCATGCAAACCACCATATACTATTTTTTATAAGGATAAGGTAGTCCTTAAAGTTAAACCTTCATTCTTGCCAAAAGTAGTCTCCGACTTCTATTTGTCATAAAAAATAGTACTACCAACCTTTTATCCTCCTCCTCATCTGGGCAAAGAAGAGGAGAGATTACACAGATTAGATCCCAAGATGGCTCTTAGTTTTTACATCTCAAGGATGGCTAAATTGAGACAAGATGACCAACTATTTGTGGGTTATACTGGTCATAAATTAGGCTTATCTGTAACAAAACAGACCATTTCCCGCTGGATCATATTAGAAATAGTTGAATGCTACAGATTAGCTGGAAAAGAACCAGCAGATGGGCTTCGTGCCCATTCTACAAGGGGAATGGCTACTTCTGCGGCTCTAAAGAGGGGAGTACCAGCAGCAGATATTTGTGCACCTGGAAAACAATGCATACTTTTGTTAAACATTATTGTTTGGATACTGCCTCCTCTAACGAGGGTTTATTTGCCTAGGCAGTTCTGCATTCTGTCCAAGAAAACTGAAATTAGTACTCCCGCCTCCAAAAATTGATACTGCTATGGGAGCCTATCACAAGATGAGGAATACGTGGGAGGACACAATCCATTCGAAGAACAAGTTACTTACCAACTGTAACGTTCTTTCGACTGGATGTTCCTCCAACGCATTCCTCATCGACCCTCCCATCCTACCCCACAGTACAGTTTACGTTTCTTACACTTTCCTCTCACGAAGAATGTATCGGTCATTGGACACGCCTGGGTGTTCCTCCTATATATATGTATTTCATCGAAAAAACTGAAGCAACGGGCGCGGCTCGAGCTATTTATACCATCGGTGATGTCGACAGAGTACGGAGTACGTCGAGGGACAATCGACACCACAACCTCGAGCATTGCGCCCTCTGCCGAGAATTTTTTTTCCCGAACCATCGAAGCTGGAGATAACGAATTATCACAAGATGAGGAATACGTGGGAGGAACATCCAGTCGAAAGAATGTTACAGTTGGTAAGTAACTTGTTCTTCTACCTTAACACTGTCTACATTCTACCCTCCTCCTCACGCAAGTAAGGAAGAGGAACGGCTACATAGATTAGATCCTAGAAGGGCTCTTAGCTTCTATATTTCAAGATTGGCTAAACTACGTCAGTGTGACCAACTTTTTGTGGGATACACTGGCTGCAAATTGGGACTAGCCGTGACTAAGCAAACATTATCTAGATGGATAATTTTGGCTATAACTGAACTGTTATAGATTGACTGGGAAAGATCCTCCAAATGGGCCGAGGGCTCATTCAACCAGGGGCATGGCAACTTCAACAGCACTTCAAAGGGGTGTCCCTGTGCAGGATATTTGCGCAGCAGCCACATGGTCATCCATGCAGACTTTTATAAAATATTATGCTCTAGATTCGACTTCTGCACAAGGAGATCTGTTCGCTAAATCAGTACTTCATTCTGTACATGACTAAAATTTCTGTACTCCCACCTCCAATACAAAACTGCTTTGGGAGTCTATCTAAGATGAGGAATACATGGGAGGACACAATCCATTCGAAGAGCGAGTTACGTACCAACTGTAACGTTCTTTCGCTTGGATGTTCCTCACACGTATTCCTCATCGACCCTCCCAGCCTACCCCACTGTACAGTTTACGTGATTTACACTCTAAATTCTTTTAAGGCTTGGGTCAACAGAGGCACGTCATTAACCACAATCCAGTGGCTAAAACATACGAAAAAACAAAACTGAGGCCAACGGGCACACTCGATGCATTTATACAGTGGATGACGTTGACGCTCGACAGAGGCCGCCGAGGGACATCAACGCCGCAGCCTCGAGTGGAGCACTCTCTGGTGGAGAGAGAAAAAAGTTCTGAAGCATTAATGCTGAAGGTAAGGATATATCTAAGATGAGGAATATGTGGGAGAAACATCCAATCGAAAGAACATTACAGTTGGTAAGTAACTTGTTCAACTAACTCCACTGCTTCTCGTCTTCTATCGTTCTCATCTTTGGGTACCCATGCCCTACACACGTGACTTAAGCTTCCCCCAGCCTGGGCATACTGTTTTGTGGTACATGGGAGGAAAAGAAAATCCACATCTCCTACTAAATTAATCCAATATTCTATATTGTTCCCTGGGTTTTGTGAGGTAAAGATCATAGTCCCAGGGGCATGTAGGGGTCGGTCAATTTCTACCATATGAAATATATTTGTATTCTTTGTTTGGGTATACTTGTGTTTTGTGGTATGAGGAGCTTTGCCTGCCCTCATCGAGACCATCAGCATGGCACTGTTGGGGTGAGTCTTTGTGCAGCACCGGAATATCATTTGGCACGTGCAGAATGTCACCAGCAGGACCACTACGATAGGAACCAGCATCTTCACCACTATATCCAGCCACGTTTGTGTCACAAGAACAATCTTCAGCCTCCACTCCTGCTCCATTCTCTAAACGCTTCTTTAACTTGTGTAGAGCCCCTATTATGTGTGACAGGGACCTGTTTTCGGCATCATTTGCAGGGACGTACATGCCACATGACAGTTCAACGTATTTGCGCATGCCCCCCTCGATAGATGTCAATAGGTCCAACACGTACCTATTTTGAAGGGTCATCAGCCGGATGCCATGCATCTCACTTTTGATTGAATTCAATCTTTGTTCTGTATCTTTCGCCAGCTGGATCATTAACCACTGCACTATTTGAAGCCATTTAGCATTGGCTATGGCCTGGTCAATGGGCAGCAGAAGAGAGGCAAAGAACACTTCTGTTTTAGTATAGAGCCAATATTTATTTATTTATTTAATATACTTGTCACCAGTAATGGCTTTGTTTATACATTTAAAATAACACACAATAAAACATTAAAACATATTCCATAAAAATCATATTACCGGTGTCCATTTCATCACAGATTACCGTGGTTATTTCACTTAAAAACTTCCTTTTGATAATATACCTAAAATCTCCATACATATATTACAGCCAATATTTATCTGGGATTGCTTTCAATAGTTTGGGGGAATCTTCGGCTAGGCAATTCGATCACTTTTGTCATCTCCTATTGAGTGACCGCTTCTTCCTCTTCACTTGTGGGAGTTAGGATGGCTGTCATGTCAGCGGTGGGTGTGTGTGCTATTGCCAGGTGGGCATCAGGAACCACTAGGATGGCTAAGTGCAAAGTAGTTACAGAACCTGCTCCTCTCCATGATGGTGGGAGATCCATGTATGTCTGCTGGCTGCACACCTAGAAGATAGCCTTACAATTTGCTATGTCTTTGCCGAGATCAGGAATGAATAATGTCTTGCACTTGTTGTTGGAACAGTTCCATGTCCTCGGAAACAAAACTCATATTCATCTGCTGCTTGCACCTTTACTGGAGTTTCTTTTGTCTCCATCCACATTAGTTTTGGGACGTATGTGGCCCAAATGGTAAGGGTAAGACAGTTCTTGTTTATGTTCCATATGATCTCTTCGTCGAGGGGTTCTACTATCCAACTTAATGCCACCTCCTCCCATCTGTTCGATACAAACAACACTCTATCCATCTTCAGCAGTGAGCATGCCTTGCACTGAGGGTCTTTTTCATCTTTTGCAAATTTGTCCTCATCTTTGTCCATTAGTACAAGGTGTACTCCGTGCTCTTGGAACATACTTTGAAACAGACACAGTGCCAAGTGAACCAAACACTGGGCTTCTAGAGGTGGCATTTCAGATTTATCCTTGGCCTCAAGCCCTGGGACCGTATCTCTCCAGCCCTGAAATCTCTCCACTGGCTCCAAGTGGCTGCAAGGATCAAGTTCAAGACCCTCTGCATCGCCCACAAGGCCCGCCTTCCATCCAACTCTCTCTCCCAAAATACCTTCCTTCTCGAGTCCTTCGCTCAGCTGCCTCCAACTCTCTCAGGGTCAGACGCTTCTCCAGGCAGAGAGGGGGGGACAGATTGCTTTCCTCTGCAGGGGCCTCATTGTGGTATGGCATCCCTGCCCCTCTCAAACTTGAGCCAGATCACCTGAAGTTCTGGAAGCAGCTCAAGACCTTCTTTTTCTCCTCTGCTTTCTCTCTCTCCCTCCCCTGCTGTCCTTCCTGTTCTGCTGTGCTGACTGGTTGCTTGGCTACCCTCAGAGTCACACTGGGTACCAGGCTTCTCCCTGATCAGTCCCCCCTGCACTGCCTCCGGGCCTACAGCTCGCTTATGGGATGTAACTGTAATCCCTATAGTTCCCTGCCTCCTTGCTTTTACCCAGAGCCGCACTGCCTGGCCACACTTACTCAAAGCATGGCTGTCCTGATTGCAATCCCCCTTCCCTCTCTAGCTGTTCTCCCTCTCCCTTCCCTGTGTACTTTGCATTGTCGCACTTGCACAATCTGAACGACACAACGCCTGGTAAGATCGTTTGTCTTGTCCTTCCTCTGTCTTCCCTCCCTTGTCTTGTCATGCCTAGAAACACTTGTGTACAGGTGCGTTATAAATGACCTATCATATCGTATCATATCTATATTTGTACTCGCACACTGTCCACTTCTGGGTAGGCCCCAATATCTGGTACTGGAAGATAGGCAGCTATTTTGGCAGCTTGATCTGCCGTCTCATTACCAAGAAATTGGGTCTGCGGTGCACTTGACGACAGCAACAAATCAGTCAGCCTAATGGGGCTGCATGCTGTACAGGGGACCCATCAGTCCTTTAAAACCACCTCCTCTTCCACCACGATAATCAAGAATGCACGGTGGTAGTAACATATGCCGAATCAGAGTATATGGTAACCTGACACCCTGGGGATGCCACCAGTGCTTCAATTAGGGCAATGAGTTCAGCTGCTTGGGTTTAAAAGTGCATGGACAGTCTTTTCTGCACTAACACCTCATACTCTCCATCTACTAGGCGGACCACTACTGCGCCTATGTGTTTCTTGCCCGTCTCCTGGTCAATAATTGCTGATCCGTCAACAAAAAACACTTCTCTGTCCTCGAGCATACACTCCCTTTCCTTGAGTACTGTTATCCTCTGGGCCCTTATAAGTGGCACAGTCATGTACGTCATCATCCGCAGTGATTGATTCAGTGATGAATGTTGCGAGCTCACTGTCTGACATCTAACAATATGAATGGACGGGCTTGATAGTATTAACTCGTATGCCGAGGCCCTCTGTGTAGTCAGCGTTGATTTATATCTTTCCTATATCGCAAATACTGCGTGCTCTACATTTGTCACCAAACAATCCATGGTAATTGTGGCCGATTTCTCAATGGTGAATGCTGGTGCTGCCAGAGCATGTTCACGTTTGATCTGACCCTGCATTACTGAATTCAGCCTGCCACTGTTATACGCAAAGTGTTTGTGGCCCATAGTACATTTTTGCATCAGCACTGCTGTCATCATCTGTCCATCCGAATGTGAAAACAAATAGAATCAGGGATCACTAGAACAGGGGC
This sequence comes from Ambystoma mexicanum, assembly GCF_040938575.1. Lineage (NCBI taxonomy): Eukaryota > Metazoa > Chordata > Amphibia > Caudata > Ambystomatidae > Ambystoma > Ambystoma mexicanum. Next base: position 1,270,251,526 of record NC_090926.1, on the reverse strand, counting down.
TGTGTTAATGAAGTCCTGAGCTCCTGGAAGCTCGTGAGCATCTCTTCTGTCCATGTGATGGTGCTTTTTGTCTTTTGGGCCTCTTTAAGTCCATGTAACTATGGTCTTGTGTATGTGGTGTAGTCGAATATCCAGGCCCTGAAGTAATTGCAGAATTCTAGGAATTTTTGCATATCACTGGCGGAAGGGGCTTGCGCCTGACAGCTGCGAGTTCAGACGTTACTTTCTTACCATCAATGGCAATTAGTTGACCTAAATATAGCACTTCCTGTTGACAATACTGCATCTTCACCCTTTCTACCTTGTACCGTTTGTCTGCAAGCAGTTTCAATAGTGTGATGGAGTCCTCTCTGCACTGTTGCTCATTGGCGCTACTCATCAATAACATATTGGGTGATGGTACTGGGCACTTACATGTTACCTAAATCTGCATTGAGTACTCTGTTGAAGATACTAGGGGACTCACAGTACCCCGTGGGAGGCCAAAAGCACTGAGCGAGTTGGAGAGCGATGCAGCTGCTGGATCATCAGGGTCATTATAAGTCTAGGTTGAGGTCTCCCAGGAGGATCGATTTAGAAGTGGGTTTAATGTGGGCACACAAGGTGTGTAGGAGGTTCTCTTCAAAGAACATGGCTGGGCCCGGGGGGTGGTAGATCGTATGCAGAGTAATGTCTCTAAGTCAGAGACAGTCAGTTTAATAGACAGGATGTTGCAGTTATCGGGCGGGGTGGAGTTCAGTTCTCTAATGGACAGTAAGTCGTTGCTATGAGTGCTACTCCTCCGCCTCTGGTGTTTGATCTCTTAGAACGGTAGATGGTGTTTCCAGGGGAAGGGAAATAGAGAGGGCAGGGCCGGATGCAGCATGCAACCATGTTTCTCAGGTTGCTAAAATGTTGAGGTTGAGGGTAGTGATAAGGTCAGTGATAGCAAGAGCATGCACGGAGATGGGCCGGTTGTTGATTAGGGCGCATTTCAAAGGTACGGTGGGTGCGTGCCCAATCTGATGGCCAGATGGGACCTTAGTGGTGTCCTTCTGTTGGGTGATGGGCTTTGTTGGTTTGTGGGTCTTTTGCTGGTTGCCTTAAGCTTGGTTCTGGGTCTAAGGGATATTGCTATCCTATCCCCTAGGCGAATGCTTCTTTTGGCTGTGATTTCCGGGATGAAGATGTGCCATAGGAGCGGTGACTCCTGGAGCAGAGGGCAGTTTGGGGCTGCCTGGTCAGGTAGTGCATGTGACTCCTGGCTGAGCGAGACACCCTGATGTATCTCAAGTACTATTAGGAATGCCAGTGATGGACTCATCAGAGGGAGTATGGATAGGCCCAGAACTTGGGCAGCGATAGCTGCTCGAGTGCTCAGGAGGGGCTAGAGAGGTGGCAGGTTTCAGGAGTACATGACAAGTGGCGGTGTGGGCTAAGGTGCTAGCCACTAATGGTTGTGTGAAGCAGTTGTTGCGCTTTGAATGTGTGATAGCATGTGGAGGCTGCTCATTGGACTTAGTGCTCATCTGTACATTGGGGTTGATGGGAATGGGCATGGGCATAGCGTCTCTGTTCTGTCTTAGTGGTGTTGTGGCTGAGGTCTGCATCTGGGGAGGTGTGGATGGCAGGCTGAGATGTGGTGGTTTGGTCAAGGGCGTGTTAAGCGGCAAGCAGGTTGCAGTGGGTGTGGGGTGGGTGTCAACATGGGGTGAATAACGAGAGGCAAGGTAAATAGGTGGCAGGATGCTGCAGGATCATAAATGTTTGATTCTGAGTGAGCCCCTGCAAAGAGTGATGGGAGGTGGATGGGGTCTGAGAGGTGTGGGTGACTGAGTCCAGTCATGGGTGAGGTGAACACAAGATAGCACATTGGTCGCTGCAGTGATTTGGTTGAGGGTGCTTGCAGGCAGATCAGTGCATATGACATGGCAGGGGACTCAGGCTTCCCAGATGGGGGCATGTTTATACAGAAGGGCACATTGGACTCCACAGGCAGCCGCAGTGACTAGGTCGAGTGCGCTAGCCGGCGGATCAGCGCATGTGACACGACAAGGGATCCGGGCTTCCTAGATGACGGCGAACGCACGTGTTGGCGGACCGAGGAGGTCCAGCAGGCTGTGGGCCGTGCCGCAAATGCATGTGCATGTTCAGGGGTGGGAGCATCATGATGTGGCAGTACCCAGATGTGGTGACACGCAGGGGTGGGTATCTCAGGTCTCGGTAGTAGTTTGAGATATTTGTCTCAAAGTGATGGGTGGTGCGTTATCCCTCGCTGTGAGTGAGCATACATGGAGGAGAGAAGGAAGATAGGGGATGAGCAGGTAAGATCCATGGAGCAGTCGCATATTTGGGGTGGCAATGTGCATTTCAGGAGGTGATGTTGGATGAGTTGGGGTATATAGAGTGATGGGAGGGAGCACATAGGGGGTGGTATGGGGATCGCATGAGAACAGTACATTTTAACAACGGTTGCCAGACACAAAGGATAACCTGGCGTTTGGACAGGCACAGGAGGCGGAATCAGATGCTGATCGTAGAGCTGGGTTCGCTAAAAGGAGGTGTTTTCGTACTTCTCCATGCCTTGACAGGCCCAGACAGGAAGGGCCCTTTGATGTGGTCCTTCGGAGTTGGCCGGCTCGCTTGCTGGGCATGTGACCAGTCAGAGCTCATCTCATTGGCCGGGAGGGCAGTCATAGATGCTTCAGTGGTAAAACTGGTTCTTGGTGCTGGCTCAGGGAAGTGGGTCAAAATCGGTAGCCATTTTAGAGCAATGTCCTCATGGGTGTGAGTTCAATGGAGGCAGATCATCAGCCTCAATGCAAGGTGCGGTGGGTGCAGAATCCCAAGGTGGGGGACCTCCAAGGCTGCTTCCTTCTTTTTGACGGATAACACAGTGACCATGTAATACCTCAACAAGAGAGGGGGCGTAAGGTCACTGCCCCTGTTCAGAAGGGCAATGCAGCTTTGGTTTTGAGCACTGAGAGAAGGAATCACTCTTCTGGCAGTTCACCTAGCCTGAGAAGAAAACACAGCAGCGGACGCTCTGAGCAGGCACAGTACAATCTCCCACGAGTGAGAGCTAGCTCAGGAAGTCCTTCTGGAGATCTTCACCCTTGGGGAACCCTTCAGGTGGATCTTTTCGAGACCAGTGTGAACAGGAAGATTAAACTGTTCTAGTCCAGGGAATTTCCAACAAGAGGAGCTCTAGGAGACACGTACGTGTTTCCTCCAGTCCCCGTCATTCCTCACCTAATAAGGAGGTTGAGGAAGTTTGGGAAAACAACAATCCTGATTGCTCCGGATTGGGCCAGAAGAATGTGGTACCTCCTAGAGATGGTCATCTGCCCTCCAATTCGTCTTCCCCTAATCGAGGACCTACTTCTGCAAGAGGGAGGTTGCACTCTTCACCCAGAAATCAGGACGCTCAATCTTCATGCCGGGTATCTGAGAGAATGAGATAAAAGGATAGGGACCTTCCGGGAGAAGTGATGGAGGTGTTGCTTTCGGCTAGAAGACCAGCAACTAAATCCCTATACCACTGCCATTGGAATATGTTTTGCAGCTGGTGCAAGGAAAAGAAACTTGATCCTTTCAAATGTAAACTTCCCATTGTTCTATCTTTCTTGCTTAATTTGGGCCTTGGTGAGGCCTACTAAGTGGCACTGTAGATTTTTAATGGATCTCCTATACTACTATACTAGTACTAATACTTTAAGGTGTCGATTGTAGTTCATTTTCTTAAGGCTCTGACAAATGTGTTCCCATCTACTCCTTTTATTGTGCCAAAATGGGACTTAAACCTAGTATTGAAATGTCTTATGGGAGCTCCTTTCGAGCGTTTACATTCGTGTCTGGTTGAGAATTCTTACAATAAAAACAGCCTTTTAGTAGCTAGAACGTCTGCCCGCAGGTTAAATGAACTACAAGCTCTCTCTTCAAAGCCACCTTTCACATCCTTTTTCAAGGACAAGGTAGTTTTAAGAGTTTGATCATTCTTTCTTTAGAAAGTTCTGTCAGAGTTTCACCTTTCACTACGTATAGTATCACCAAGCTTTTATCCTCCTCCTCACCCATCAAAAGTGGAAGAGAGACTCCATCATCTGGACCTTAAGAGGGTATTAAGTTACTATTATCAGAATCCATTGGAAGAACGAGTTACTTACCTGTGGTAACGTTATTTCGACTGGATGTTCCTCCCACGTATTCCTCATCACCCTCTCATCCGTCCCCACTTGCTTGCCTAGAATTTCTGTGTCTTACACCTTCCTTTCTCGCAATGTCAAGAATGTCTCCTCCTAAAATGGAGCATTCAAATTAAAAGGAGAAAAAACTAGAACTGAAGTAATGGTCACCGCACATGCTTCATATACCAGTGTCAGCGTCACAGTGAGAGACGCTACTGAAGCCGTTGAAGGCCATGACTCGACGACACTCGACCCAATGAAAAAAAAAATATGAGGCAGCAAGCTGTAAGCAGACTACATATCAAACATGAAGAATAAGTGGGAGGAGCAACATTACCAGTAACGTGTTCTTTTTCCCCTCGCTTACTGCCAACTACCTTCATGCCCCACCCGACCGATCAGTCGGTCCTACCTATTTTCCCCTACACTAACATCTCCGAAGCTGATGTCATAATTATCCTAAAAGGCTTAAAACCCTCAAGATGTAAAGGAGACATCTGACCTGTGTCCCTCATCAAAGACTGTTCTGAGGTCCTGGTGCTCCTTATCACTTCCTGCATCAAAGCCTGCTTTACCACCAGCACAGTCCCAACTAGCATCAAGGAGGCCTGGATGCTCCCGCTCATCAAAAAAGGCTTCACTAGACCACATGAATCCAACAAACTATCGCCCCAAACACAACTGTCTCCTTCCTGTTGAAAGTCTAAGATGGAGCAGCCTATCTGCAAATTCGGCATTACCTGGAGGCCAATCACATCCTGGGTATGCGTCAGTAAGGGTTCCACCCTGGCCACAGAACAGAATCAGCCCTACTGGACCTAAAGAAATATCTTGATGCGATCAGGGATGAGGGAAAGCCTGCCTTACTGCTGGTACTTGATTTATCGGCTGCATTTGATCTGGTGGATCACAAGATCCTTTGCCACCACCTAACATCCTCAGCTAATTTCTCACTGGAGGCCACAAAGTTGATTACATCCTTCCTGGGTAAAAGGTCCATTTACGTATTCTCTAAGAACGCCATTGCCCCCCCGCCCCCCTGCTCCAATCACCTGTGGTGTAACGCAAGGGTCTTGTGTATCCCAAACGCTATACAATATCTTCACAAAATCATTGCTCATGCTTCTAGACTCAGTCAGCGTATCCTATACAAACTATGCCGATGACACGCAAATTCTACTCCCATCTCCGGCAACTGCCATGATTAATCTTGCTCTCTAAACTCTGTCTTCACAACTATTCAGCCTTGGATGGCCACACACTGCCTTTGCTTAAGCAGTGAAAAGAAAAGATCCTCGTGGTGGGTCCCCCGACGGTGATAGAAAAGCTTGATCCCCAATACTCAGCATTGAACATTGATGGCATCTCAATCCCGGTCTCTCCTTCAGTGAAGACCCTAGCAGTCTATCTGGATGCTAGACTCTCTCTCAGGCAAGTAAATGCTATTGCTTCCTCCGCTGCTTACACTAATAATACATGCGGCCAGACCATTTATATCCCCGGACAGCTGCTTGACAATCGCCAGAGCAACCCTTGGTTCAAGGCTTGACTATTGTAAATCACTATTTTCAGGCACATCTTAACACAACATTAGAAGGATGCAAACCATTCAGAATAATGCACTACGAGCAGCCCTGAATATCCGCACACGGCCGGGAGAAAGGCCCACTGGCTCCCCATTTGCGAGTGGATTCTACTCGAAACATTGTCAATCAAGAATAGATACCTCTCCAATGAGACCCCCCCCTTCCTCGCTCACAGGGTAACCAAGGTAAGCTCCTCTAGACCTACAAGGTTAGCTTATGCCCATCGTCTCTTCCAACCCAAATTTAAATGCATGAAGGCTGTAGGCTTGAGCTTCCCATCAATTGCAGCAAAACACTGGAACCTACTCCCTCCCACCTTGCGAGCTGATTCCTCCTACTGGACCTTCCGCAAATCTCTAAAACCTCTACTATTGCCTGAAGGTTTGTTCTCGTAACTTGGAAACCTGCTATAGTTGATTGCCTATACATGTTATGTTTTTTCCGAGTAACTGGTTATGTAACAGCTTCTTGATGCCTCAGGGCTTAGTGCTCTTTATAAATGTAAAATGAAATAAATACATACATGTGTGGCCAGCTATATTATTTGTGTTGTGGCTGAGCATATGGAGGTCTAATCCATTGAGGTTTCGGATTGTCTTATGAAGCCTATTTGAGGGAGATTCTTGACAGATATTGAAATAACATAACCTATAGGTATCACTTCTTTTATATCTGGTGAATGTTCTTCTTTGCTCCAAGTTTTAGTGATGAAGAGGAGAAATGGCTCATGTTCAGTGATGAGATAATGCATCTTAAGTCTTTGTTTGGGCAGGGATCGCACATTGAGGAGGATGCAGGTGAGAGCCACCTTGTTATGAGAGGTAGTGGAGGATGTTGGATGCGCATCAGTGGAAAGTGGTTGCCACATGTGTTGACCTCTCGTCTACGGAGGGATGAGGAGTTGTCTTGACAAGTTGTGTCTAATGGGGGCGCTGTGGGCGTTAGGCCTGTCCTTCCCGGAAATGATAGAGGCTACTGCAGGTGGTGTAGATGGTCCACAGGGTGTGCTAATTTGCAGGGTATGAGTGAAATGAGTGTGTGCTGTGGAAGATGAGTTATCTGCGTAAGACTCGCCGGAGAGGATGGGGGTTGGGGTTCCGCTGAAACGCATAGTGTCTGGCGATGTGATGTTTAGGAGGAGTGGTAGGAGTGATTTGGTTGGAGATGGTAGAAATACAGAGGTATCTAGATCTTGCGACGTGGCCAGAGTGTTGTTCATTTGTCTCGACTCATGAGGAAACCTGCTTGTAGAGCACTTGAAGGAGCATCCCATGTCGACAAGACTAGTACTTTGTCAATAGATGAAGGGTGGAGTTTGTTCTTACTTACTAGGTGAAAAACCGACAAGGGTCTGTGCAGGAGTTAACTTTTGGTCAAAATTCTAGATGAAGAATTTTTAAATTCATTTCATGAGAAAGTTAATATATAGACCTAAAATGTAAATAAGATTGGATGGTAAATGTGACATGTAAAGTGAAGTTCTGTAGTTAATGAATAATCAAGGAATTAGTTTGTTTTTAGTTAGATCTGTGTTAAAGGTTTATGATGAACCAAAACACAATTAAATGAAAAAAAAATAAAAAAAATAAATGAAGAGTGAGAATTTGCGGCCAAGTGGAAAATTCCCCTGGGCAGAAGACTTCCCGTTACAAGTGTTTCTGGTTTACGTGGAGCTTACGAGAGTTCTGCCATGTGTTTTTTAATGATTATTAGTGAACAAACGGGTTTATGAGAGGTTAGTATGTAGCTGGTCCGGGGTGGATGACGTAGTGTAGGATAGGGAATTGAGTGAGGGTGTATTTTGGTTGTAATTCAGGTGAATCCTTTTGGCTGGAGGAATTATTATTATTATTATTATTATTATTATTATTATTATTATTATTATTATTATTATTATTAAAGTGGATTGGGCCATTGGATCTTTAGGTGCCGTAAGAGAAAGGTGGAAGGGAGTTATCTTCCTGGAAATGGCCTGTGAATGACGGGTACAACCTCCTGTACAGGGAGAGGATGCTTTATATGGGGAGGAGAATAGAAGACCGCCCTTCAGGTTGGTTTAAGGGGGTGATGTAAGGAGATCTTTTTGTTGGCTCCAGTCAGTTTAAGGTAAACTCAGAGTAGGTTAGTGATGTGATAGAATGCAGGCATGGAGAGGCATATGAGTGAAGCATTTCACAAACGGGGCGAATAAGATGTGTCTGAATAAAGTGCTTACTTCTTTGAGAGTTACTCCTGAGGGGAGGGGGAGATACTCTCCTTAGGGAGGATCAGTAGGGCAAAAAGGAGAGTGGACTCAGGACTAAGGATGTCCCTAATTGCATGGAGGAGAGAATTGTGGCCCAAGGGAGAAGATGAAATAGAGTCACAGTATAACATGGATCTGTTTATATCCCTTCCACAATGATATATCTCAAATCTATAATTGTGTGACTTGCTCATGCTGGGGCTTCAGTATTGGTTTTATTAGCTAATAGAGTTCCAGAAAATTGGAAAGGCTGTGTGATTCTCTATAAGGATGCTCAAATGGGTTGAGGGAGTAACCTAGCCCTGAGAAAATGTATTTCTTTGTCAGAGTGGGGTGTTGGTGGGTCACCCTTCTGCCTAGCACCACCAGACCTCCTATCTGGTCTTGACAAAGGGGTGTGATATTGCACACACCCCTGGGACTATTGATGTGGATGCCATTTTCTAGCACCACAGGGGTTTGTACCTCAGTTCCAAGCCCATCACAGCCTTACCTATAACATAGGGTGTGCATCTCATTTAGATTGGTTGTCGATCAAGAAAGTAATTCTCGATCATGAAGAATGTTTATATGTACTATGGTTAGCCAATACTTACTCTGTGTTGCATTCTCTCTTTGTGTATTTGCTTTATTTGTTGACACTGTGCTACTCACACACTGTCTTTTTGATAAAGTCGTTGTGTATTTGCTTTATTTGTTGACACTGGGTCATTCACACACTGTTTATTATGTACAAAAGTATACTGTATGACCTTATGGACTTTGCTTAAAGTACTGATCAAGTCTGTGGTGTATATAGAAAAAATAGAGTATAACAAAAAGAAATACCCGCAGATAAACAATAAAAGCATGATAGGGTGGTACCCTGTATTACACACTTGGTTGGCATTGTCATCGTTTTCCCGGTGGTCTGGAGTACTGATAGTTGTGTAGTCTTTTGTGAGGCAGTCACTTCCTGTTGGGATTCAAATTCGAGTGTTGCGCATGGTTGCTGGTCTGACCTTGGGAGGGGATACAGGGTAGAGCTTATTTGTAGGATGGTAATGTGATTAGTACTAGATAATCCCCATAGTTTTAGTGCGCCTGTGCACAGTATTCTTGGTCGCTGGTTAAGCTTGTTAGATATGCTAAATTGGCCCTATGTTGATACAGGGCTTGTTGTTGGGTTCATTGAGATTGCAGATATGGGCTCCATCTAGGGTCTTGGCTTGTGCCTAGTTTGACCTGCTGAAATAGTCCTAACAAAGGTCTGACCTTTGTAAGCTTTTCCGAAGTGTGGTGTCAGGCAGGTTTGACGTAACGGCGCGGTCGTTTGAAGTGGTCCCTAGACTCTGGGGGAAGTCAGCAGTAGCCAACTAAATACAAAATATGTGTCGGGAACGGCATTCAATATTATTGTATCCCGTATCCATGTACGCAATGGTCATATGGGTCGGTGTTGTCATGGTGACTGGCCGAGCATCCATTAAGCCTACTGAGAATAATATTGGCTACGCTAATTACGTGATTAGGGCTATTTGTACCAAGCTGTTCTTATGTTGCCGTTGGGTTATCATAGCGCAAGTGATGCAATACATTCTGGTTATTAGAGTTTGGAATTGTAATTCCAATGGCAATCCAGTTTAGATGCCCTGCGGTGATCTTAGAAAATGCCAGTTCATTTGAGCACTAGCCGTCGCTGAAGTCCTTCCCTGTAGTTTTGTATTTAATGTGGCATACTGTGGTCTTATAGTCAGTTGTTGATCACAAGCCATTGCTATGGTGAGGATAGCGTTCTGATACATGGGATTTGTTTGGGCTGTGTGGGAATGAGGATTCTAGCCTGTGGTATTATAACCAGTGCCCATTGTGTTGGTGATTCTCCAGATGTGGCCTTAGTGATGTGTTAGTTGTTAATCTACTGCATTCCTTAGTGCACATTCATGCTTGTTAATGGTAATTCAAATAAACCCATTATGCACGGGTTAATTACGGTTTCTCATACTTATTTTATAATTAATTCTACTTGGGCAGTGATTATTAGTATAAGCATAATACATATTCAATGTTGTGATTGTGGTTTGGGACACATACATTTGTTTTTCATTGATTGATAGCGTTCAATTTGTTTGTTACAGTGGGTATTGAACCTATGGTCAGAATATCCCTGAGCTGGTAGGCATATTTCTTTACCTTGGTGAGCATGCTGGCTCCGCACATTGAGGAGATTTGGACCAGGAATGAGTATTGGTTTTAGAGAAACACTTAATATTCAGTGTCTGTGTTTAAACCCAGAATTGTGCTTCTCAGTTTACATGTGGGTCATGCCTCTTTTCTTCTGAGACTTTTTTCTCGGTTTCCTCCTCTGATGGAAGCTTGGATATGGTCCACTGCAAGAAATGTCACGTCTTTCTTGTTTGATTCTTGGTGGTGTGTGGTCCAGTGTTGGGACAGAAGCCATTTTGTGTCCTTTTTGGTCAGGGAGCACCATTGCTCTCTAATCCTTATCCTGGGTTCTCCAATGGTACTTCCAACATGATTATTTTCACATACACAAATGATGATGTATATTAAAAATGTGCTTCGCCTATTAAGGAATTAGCTGACATACATTTCAGATACATTGGGCCTCATTACACGGACGGCGGTAAGGGTTAACGGTCACCGTTAATGGCAACGGTGACCGTTAACCCTTACCGCCGTACTACGAGGTCCCTTAGCGGGTTGGTGCTCTAACGCCTGCTTTTTGCAGGCGTTAAAAACCAACCCGCTAAGGGACCTCGGAGCTAATTACGGCACCGCAATTTTGCGGTGCCGTAATTAGCGCCTTCCCCATTCCCATAGAGCCCTATGGGGCAGAAATGGGAATGGGGAAGGGCAATGGCGGAAGGGGGATTTACCGCCCCACCGACCTTGGAATGGGGCGGTAAATCCCCTTACCGCCAAGGCGGTGCCGGTAATTTACCGGCATGGTCCAGGGTGCTAATAGCACCCTGGATCACCGCCTTCCGTGTAATGAGGCCCATTGTCAAATTGTTGTTTGTTGCTGTTATCAAGAGCGCATGGGCACATTGAGCAGCTGCCACATTTGTGAAAACCTGTAAATGGTCTCGCCCGTGTCAGCCAGTTTCATACTGGTTTGGTGCCTGCCATAAAGCGTGGACATAGTTTGTTGCGCACATTGCAGGCCTTTTTGAAAACTATTGTTGAACTGTTTTAGACAGTTGTCTGTTAGTAGTATGTGCCCGTGTTTATTGAGTATTTTGCAGATTTGCGAGCTGTTGCTGCTGTATTGTGTCATGAATCTGATTGTGTCCTGCTTTTGTTTGATGCTTGCTTGTTTTGTGAGTATCTGTTCTCTCGGTTTTGTGTTAGCTTTTCTGATGGCTTCCTTGAGGTCCATATCAGTGTAACCGTGTTGTTTGAAGCTAGCCTCAATTGTATTCGTTTCACTACAGTTATGTCTGGCTCTTATTATTTCACCAATAGGGATATTTTTTATCACCTGTTATTTATGACAGCTGGCTCCTAGTAGCGTTAAGTTTACCTCTGCTGGTTTACTGTAGGTGCGGGCATGTATCGCTTTATCCTTTTATACAGAGTAACAGATCCAAGAAAGCAATTTCTGTATTGCTTATGCGTCCCTTTAGTTCCAACCCAAAAGTATTTGTACTAAGATATTCACTATATTGGAAAAATTCTTCTTCTGCGCCATCCCATATTAGGAAAATATCATCAATGTACCGATGCCAATACAATGCATGTTTGGATAGTGTGACATGTTGTGCAGCGTGTATCTGCTCATATTGTGCCATGAAAAGGTTAGCTAGCGATGGAGCATAAGAAGCTCCCATCACTACACCTTTCGTCTGTTGATAGTATTCCCTGTCAAAGACAAATCCGTTGTTCCTCATCGAGAACAAAACAAGTTCTTTGATTGCTGTCAGTTGCAGATAGTAGGTGGCAGACAGTTCAGCAAAGTGATAGTCCAGCGATTTCATTAACAGGTCATGGTCTATGGATGTGTATTGCGCTTCAGCGTCGAATACAGCCAAATAAAAGTTGTCTTGACATATTATTGGTTTGAGTAGCTCTATGAAATGTGTGGAGTCACAGGTATAGGATTCTATTTAGAGCACCATTGGTTGGTGATATTACTCTATATATTTTGCAGCGCCGTCCGTGATCCAACCTATTCCACTCAATATTAGTCTTACTTCTGGTAGCTGGTCAAATGTCTTGTCAATCTTTGATAGGAAGGTAGAGTGGATGTTTCTTGATGCAAGAAGGCCCTGTCCTCCTCATATAATAGAATGCCTTTGCTGTGCCATGTGAATGCTGTCTGGTTATATTCTTTAGAATGTTATTCATGGGGTTCTGTTTGATTTTGATGTAGCATACTGGTGTATCCAGGTGTTTGTGTCCCAAAATAATGTAATCTTGTCTGTCAAGAATGACAATGTTTCCTCCCTTGTCTGCATCTTTGATGATAATAGAGTCATCCGTTGCTAAATTATCAAGGGCTCTACATTCCTTATGACTGAGATTGGGATACATCAATGAGTTTCCTTTGGTGGTCATTCTATATGTGTATTTGTGGAGGTCCAATAATATGGACAGATTTTAATAGAATTCTATGTGTGCCTGTGAGTAGAGATTTAATAGGACCCAGTGATCCAAGTGAGAGAATTAGGTTTCCTTTTGTGTTAGTTTGTTTTGGTACACAAAAAGGAGTGTAGTTCCCAAGGACTTGGGTGGGTTATGCTTCTGTGATGATGCTGAAAACTTTCCATGTAATAACTGCATATTAACAGTACCCTTACCATGATGCTGACACCAATTGGAAAAACAAAAAGAAACAGGCAAGGCAGTGCTGCAGATGTTAGGGGTGCGTGGAAAATAGACACTAAGGGCCTTATTACATGTTGTGCGGTAAAAACCGCAAATTAGCGGAATGGCGCTATTAACGTGTCCGCCCTCGCAAGAGGGCGCTAATAGCGCACGATCACGAGTACGCGGACACGAGCATAGCGCCATGCCGTTAATGACCCTACCGCCATGCCGGTAAAGTCCCCTAAAAGTCCCTTACCGGCTTCCACGATAGTGCAGATAGCACCTTCGCCCTCGCGCTACATGCAAATAGCGGTCACCGCTATTAGCGGTGACCGTCAAATTGCAGAACCGGAAATAGCGTCATCGCACAGGAACGAGAAAGAGCACGGCGGCCATCTTTAAAAACACAATCCATTGCCATCCTCTGCCCCCAGGACCTGTTTCGAGTTGTGAGCAGTGCAAAATCATCTGGGACACCTGCATCATGGCCAAGGCACTAAAAAAAACCTCTGACAGGCAGCGCAAAGAGAAATATACGCCAGAGGAACTGAACATGCTAACACAGACCCTGGCTGAGAATGCTGAGGTAGTGTTTGCTAATGACATGCACAGGCCAACCTTATTGAAAAAAAAGCCATCTGGGAGGAGGTAGCTGTCAATGTCAGTGCTGTGGGCACCAGCACGCGCACTGTGCGCGAATGCAGGAAGAGGTGGGACGACCTCAGACTGCGGGTGAGGGGCATCTTGGCTGAAAACCATCGCATTGCCAGTGCCGGTGGAGATGGTTCACCTATCCGAATGAAGGAATGGGAGGAGACATGTTCCAACCTGATTGCCGTCGAATCCATTGAAGGAGTGGGCAGCATGGAGTTCGGCGTGGGTACCACTTCAGATGGAGGTGAGTGTACACATGACAGGATGCGTGTGAATGTACTGTCCCCCCCATATGTGAGCACAGACTCCTCTCATGCATGGACACACATCCACACATGCATCCATCCCTCACCAAGTCAGTGTCAGACCCAAACATGCACACATCACCAGAGACAAGTTCCAAACACAACCATGCATGGATGAGGCACTGAACTGGCACATCACCTGCATCCACAACTACTAAGTCCCAATGGCCAAAACTGCATCATTTACGTAATCTGCATTAAGTATATTGAAACGCAACCAATGCCATCCCCCTTCTCGTCCCTGACAGGCTCACATACAGATGGTGAGGATGCCACTGATGCATCCCAGGCACCAGCTACGTGCAAGAGACCAAGGGCACAGGAGCCGGAGGACACCCCAACAACATCCAGGGGCAATGGTGGAAGGCCACACCTGACGAGCAGAAAACATCGCCACAGTGCCACTGCCAGGGCAGTAGTAGCTGCACCAGAAACTGCAGCCCCACCACCGGTGGAGAACCCACTTGCACCAATGCCTGCCACCGAGGGCCCACCATCAGCTGCGGCTAGCTCCGCTGGTGAGGCAGCCGCCACTGGCCCCCTATCCGATCCGGATGACACCCTAGTGGAGCCTATGGTGATGCACACCCCAAGCCCCCCTAGAACCCCAGAGCCAGCCCCAACTCAGACCCCTGGGTCTGATGTGACTGTTGAGGACAACTACCCAGCAATTATGTCCCCCATGTTACCTTCACCTGCTGCAGTGGGTGCATCAGAGGGCACAGCATCCACTGCACGGTCACCCAGCACTGCCCCACAACTGACCACCATCCTGGAGCGACAACATGAGCCGACTGTGCTGGTTGGCCAGCATGTCGAGGAGGCTGCCCGACTCAGGGAGAACATTGTGGAGGCGGTGAGGCACTCCACTGAGAGAATGGATGCTAACACCGACAGGCTATGCAACGAGATAGCGATGCTCACGGAGGTCCTTGTTCGCATGGCCGACACCATGGACCGCCACTTTTCACAGCCAGCCCAGTCTGCCACATCATCATCTTCGGGGTCGAGACAGACAAGACCCTTCCGGCGTTCTACACGCACTACCAGGTTCACTACTGACCGTCCCCAAGATGCTGCCAAAGACAATGGCAAATAGGGTGCCAATGGAGATTCATCTGTGTGCATTGGCCAGGGCAAACATGCCAGACACATGAGGGACTGTTGGTGGGGGGTGGGGGGTAGGGTGTTATGGGTCTGTTGTGGGGGTAGGGTGTTATGGGTCTGTTGTGGGGGGTGGGGGGTAGGGTGGTGGGATGTTTTGTTACTTCCACCTCTACACCTTTCTGTTTCTCAATACACTGGTTTATGATCAAAACACAGGCTTGGACATCTTCATTGTGTATGTGTACTTTATTGGCGACAGGGTCCATTGCGTGCTCCCAAACATACACCAGTGCATTGATACCCATATCCATGTGACAGTACGTAAACATGTTCCTCAGAATATTTGGTTGATCAGATGCTGTCTCACAGCACGTCCCTCCTGCCCATCCGCTCTTGGAAGACCTGCATCCCCTTCACCTCCGTCCGCATCCCCATCATCATCCCCATCAGGTGCTTCCATTTCAACCTCAGGGGGCAGTGCACATTCCGTCTGATACACATATTGTACAGGATGACACATACTGTGGTGATCTTGCCCACCTTCTCATGTCCATACAGGAGAGCACCGCCAGACCTGCTAATGCACCTAAACCGTGACTTCAAAAGGCCAAAAGTCTGCTCGATCACGATGCGGGTACGGGTATGTGCACGATTGTATTCCTCCTCGTGCCTGTTCTGTGGGTTCCGTACAGGTGTGAGGAGCCAGGTCTTCAGGGGATAGCCCGCATCATCTGTGTGGGGGAAGGAATGGGGTCCTGTTACTGTTCACCTCAAGTGCGGCCTGTTCATATCACACAAATTGATAACGCATTGTGATTCAAGCACACAAATGACAGCATACATGCAGATGGTCTGGGTGACAGCAACGTGCAAGGGGGAGGTTGACCCTGCAAGTAGACATGCCACATTGATGCCCCAAACAGTAATTGACATGTCCTGGGTGATGCGAGGTCTTCGGTGTCCCTGGGCCCAGGCAGATATGTTTCCACACTGCTGGTTTACTGCCATTCCAACATTGATGTTGCCATGCAGAGAGGCATCTCTTCAGTGGTGGAATAGGTGCGTGGGGAAATGCTATGGCTAGTGGTGATCCCTTTGCATGTATTATAGGGCACATTGCATTATTGATGTTGTGCTGGACTAATTCATGGTGCAATCTTGATGGCATGTGTGGAATTTTTGTATTTTGTGGCGTGGAATGTTGTGCAATATGTATGTGGATGGATGTTTAATGTTACTAGACCTGGAATGCCATCTGTGTTGTGTAGCCTATACTTGCATGTCGGTTCATCTCAAGTACGTTGCCGCCTTCCCAGATGGACATTTCCGTACATCTGTATGTGCATTTTGCCCACATACGACAGGCTACACCCAGTTGGAGTACGTATCTCTCCCCCCCCCTTCACACCCAGTTGGAGTACGTATCTCTCCCCCCCTTCACACCCAGTTGGAGTACGTATCTCCCCCCCCTTCACACCCTGTTGGAGTTTGTATCTCCCCCCCTTCACACCCAGTTGGAGTACATATCTCTCCCCCCCCCAGTCACATTGCCATGTACTTGCCCTGCTACTCACCAAGTAGCCACGAACGTTGTCCGGTGTGTTGCTCCATGTAGCGTGGGATAGTTGAGTTCCGCAGGACCCTGGAATCATGGGTTGATCTGGGAAATCGTGCACAGCAATGTGTGATTATCTTGTTGGCGTCACATACCATTTGGACATTGATAGAGTGGAATTGCTTCCTGTTTCGGTAGACTACTTCATTGTGATGTGGGACCACCAATTCCACATGGGTACAGTCGATGGCCCTGATGCAACTTGGGATGCCTGCCAGTGAACAGAAGCCACCTTTTGTGTTTGCAATCTCCTGGGCAGTCCGTGGCATGGATATGTGTTCAGGTGCATGCTTCAGGAGGGCATTGAGTACCTGGTTCAGGGTGCGGGAGAATACTGGTTGTGAGATGCCATGCATCTGTCCCACTGTATGCTGGTAGGTGCCTGTGGCCAGGAAGTGCAGCACACTCACCACCTTCATTAGCGGGGGGATGGCAGTTCTGATGTCTATGAGGCTCACAATGTCGTCGTGGATCATGTCCACGATGCTGGTGATGGTAGCCCTGTCCAGACGGTACAGGGTGTGTATCTGCTCAGGGGTTAGGTTAAAAGGACTGGCTCTGATCCTGGGGATTGGTGGGTGCCTTTGTGGTATGATTGGGTGCTGTGGTGGTGCTTGCTGTGCCTGTCTTGCCCTCCTCCTCGTCCTCCTCCTGCGTCTCCTTTGTGCTGCCTGTTGTTGTTGCAGCTGCACTGCAATGAGATCCTCCAGGCCATGTAATACTGGCAATATTGAAACCATCTTGGTGTGGGAAGGGGTGTGGGAAGGGGTGTGGTGTGCTCCTTTTGAGCTGCCACAGTCTCCATTGCCTCCACCTTTGCTGATTTTCTCCACCTGTGGCAGGTGGGAACACTGCTCAGTTCTCTTAACGGGTGGTTCGCGATGGCGGTATTAGCGCCATGGCGGTAAGGGGTTTTAGGTGCTTTACCATGCCGCTATTAGCATGGTCGCTTGACAGCGTGCTATTGGCGGCATGGCGCTATTTACGGGATGGTGGGTCGCACGCACGCGGACTGCCCGCTATTAGTGGCAGCCTACTTAGCGGTGCCGCTAATAGCGGTGAGCCAGGTCGTGATCCGCATGGGGATTTAACGTTACCGGTATACCATTACCGGTAACGTTAAATCCTACCGCCTACCGTGTAATGAGGCCCTAAGTGACAGGAGCAAAAAAAGTGCAAAGTCCCATGTTTAAGGAGCCAAATAAGTGCTCTGCAAAGCGAAGAAAACTCAAAGCCCAAATACTCATGTATGCGAAAATGGTTATTGATTTTTGGATTGTATCGGAGAGAGTGCACTTTTGTAGCACTGGATGTCACTAAACGTTGCCATGAATAAGGGGTTTAACAAAGGAAAAAGGGTATTAATAGAAACGCATTGGGAGAACACCATGAAACCCTACTGAAACTAGTATGTATTAACTCGTGCAGAAATTCTACCCAACCAAAAGTATAATTTAAGGGTTCAGAAGTAAGGCTCGGACAAAATGGTTGCATATTTTTGGGTGCAGACTTTTATTAATCAAGAAAGGGTTGGAAAAAGGCCTCTCTATCCCTAAAGCTAAGAGGAGGATCCCTACCTCAAAATAACTAGTGAAATTGTCAGGATGTGCAAAGCCAAAATGTCTGTCACTGTCGTGTCTCGAAAGCCTGCTTCTTACTTTTATCCCTAACACTAACAACCAAAACCAACTGTGTTAGGATGAATTTCTTCACATGATAAAGTTTTCCTGGTAGTTCCAATGAACAGAAAAGTTCCCAGTCTCTCGGGCAATCAAATGAGATGAAATAAACAATGTTAAAAATATAGGTTTCCAAGAATAGAGTTGTGCTCCTTTCCCTTAGACTTCTTCTCCTATCATTCCTTTTGGGCCTTTCAGCCCCGTATCGTTTTAGGTAAAATATCATTAGATAATTCACAAGGTTATACTTCTTTCTCACTCTTCTTTTATCCTACCAGTTTGGCAGACTTCCTTACCAAACATAGGATTATGTCCGTTTTACTTCCAGGGTCCTTGTCCCCCTTATTCTCTACTTCTTGTATGGGTGCGGGTTTCAGACTCGCAAGGATCTGAACGGCTTTGTTTATTCTCCTACCAAGCTGTTGTACTCTCATGTAGTGTCTCTCTTTCTCTTAACGTATTCCAGACCCTCTTGTTCCTTGTTACTTCAGGCATCTGCCTTTCACATGGATGTGGGTCACAGACTCACAATATAGATTTGTCTCTGCTTTGTTTACTCTCCTGCAAACCGTACAACTTTGCCTTGTTTTCTCTTTTTTCACTCAGGTTCCCCGACCCGCCTATTTTTGGTTTCTCATATGGGTACGGGCAGTGCTTTAAGTTAGCCAGGGCCAGGCCCCGGCAGTCTCCAAAAAGTGGGGCTGAGCCGGGGGCCTGCTGGGGCCCCCAGTCCCACCACAATTTTGGTGGGGCGCATTATCCCGCTGCAGCCGCGACGGGTGATGCGTCCACCATTAAGTGAGGCGAGCTGACTGAAGTGACAGCCAGCCACAGCGTATCTGTAGCTGGCTGGCACTTCAGTCACTGTAACTTCCTCTGGTGACTCCTTGTGCGAGGGGGTCACCAGAGAAAGTTACTGTCCCTTTGTTCCCTGAGGCCTGGTCGCTGAGGCGTCTTTAACCTCGGTGAACCTAAGGATTCCATTAAATATTTTGAGGTTTATAAAAGATGACTTGAAAAGTACTTAATTCAAGCCATCTTTTATAAAGCTTTGCCGACGGACAAAGACGCCTCAGGCTTTGTCCATCGTCAAAGCTTTATAAACAATGGCTTGAGTTGAGTACTTTTCAAGTCATCTTGTATAAACCAGTGACTGGCTCAGATCTCAACACACTGCACAACTGAGACTGCAGCCTGACATTCAGTCCATGTCAGACACGGAACACATCAATCATCTGGAGAATAGGCTTCAAATCACAGTAGAGCTAGAGTTTTCCATTGCGCACAGAAGGGGCTCTGGACTCGTGGACCGACTCATGGAGTGTTGATAACGTTTTGTGAAGCATGCCAAACTGTAACAAACTTTGTATGAATCATTCAGAGCTCCCCAACTCTAATCAGAGACTATTTAGATTGGAAACTTGCATAAGGGTCCTTACTTGAACCTGTGCTTGAATATCCCTCTCGTTAAATTGTGTTTTTCTTGAATCTCTGCCCGTTATATTGATATGTATCCATTTATTAAGAGAGTTTCCCTATTAGACTTTACTACAACCTGTGTCACTGACCACAAGGGTGAGGAGATGCTAGAGTGAAGACATGCCTTGTAGAGCTTTGCGAGTGGAAAATCCAGGAAGACAGAGAAGAGCTAGAGCACCAGGGACCTGAAGATCAAGGAGTAGGAGGGCGGAGAAAGGAAGACCTGTGAGAGATAAGTTGGTGATAGAAAAGATATTTCCTGTTTCTGAGTTCGATACTGCAGAATTCTGCATGAGCCTTGAAGAAAGGTCAACGAGTGCTCTTGAATCATGCTCCCACAGTGACCGCAGTGGAACGCGCGATTGAATGAAGTATTGTTGAAAGACCTACTGCAGTGTGAAAATATTGAAAAGGCAATTGACCCGTAATTTAGGTAGAGTATATCTGAAGATCTTTCTTGGGATACTTGCAGAGTGGTGATTAGGGTGTGATCACTAGCCCTTGGAATCAGTGCTACATAGACCAGAAGAAACAGGAGGATTTTAAAATGGATTTTGAGGCTTTTTGTAAATGGACTGGCTCCCAGGGTACAATTCATCAATCCCTGTCAAGGAGAGGGGTGCTAAAAGTGTTGCTTGCTGATAAGATAAATAGTTTATGCTCCGGTTTAAACAGTTCTACTGTGATAAAGCAATAAAACAGGTAGGCTCTTAGCTATAAAATTAAAAGCTGTGAACAATAGGAACACTATAGCTATGCCAAAGCACCAAGCTGGGAAACTCCACCATGCTGAAATAACCAAACAAAAATTAATGAAAGACTTTTGCATGGCACTTTATAGTGCTGAGGACCTAGATTGCCTAAAACCGACAATATAATCCGATAATCCTATTGGGCCTAGATTATGACACTGTGGAGAGCTTGGATGCCATGATTACAGTGGAAGATGTGTTACAGGCAGTTATGTGCTACCCATCATGTAAGGCTCCCCGCCCAGATAGATTCATCTCTGTTCCAATAAAAAATATAAAAAGCTGTTGGTCAACTATCGTCCACTCAGTTTAATAATTGTTCATGCCAAAAAAGGGTTTGTGAAAATAAGTTTTCGAAAGTCTTGTTGAACCATGATGCTAAGATTATCACAACAATCTTGCAAAGATGACTGTGGTGTGCACTTCTGTGGTCTATTAACTCTGAATAGGAAGTGACTAGGAAGTTTTTATAAAGATTAGACAGGCATTTGATAATATTAAAAAGAGCCTGGACATGACCGACATGGCCAATAAATGATCTGTTGGCGTTGGATTTAGCAAATCATTTGATCAAGTGAATAGGTGTCACACTGGAACAGTTTTGAAAAGAAATACTTGCCAGCATCCCAGCTTAAGGGAATTATGAATTGCCCGCCAAGCATAGCAACCAAGGTATGGGCGTTAATAGAGCATAAGGGCGCATAAGAGAATCTCCAAAGGTTTTCCTGGATAAGAAGCAGGCGACCCAATGACTTTGCGAAGTTGTGGTTTTTGACATCCCATCTAGATTTATGGCCTCTGAAATTCACCAGACCCTGGACAGAGATCACATCCAAGAAACGTTGTGGCAAAATCAGTATGACCAGCACTTTATGAAGGCGCACTATGTCACCAGTGATATAAGTTACATAATGTTCAAACCCTACATAGGCTACCGGCTGCATAAGGGATGACAGGCCATTGGTCCCAGCCTGTCTGTGCAACTTCTTTCACGTGGGCTCCTCCTTGCGTGTCATCAGGCATAAAGCTGTCGCTTATTGTCAATTATATGGAAAAAAATTATTGGCTCTATTTCTAACGTGATGTGCTCCTGGTACTGCAGACATGGGCTGAGAGGACATTTCGAGGCCATCGCTTCTAACAAACTACAGCTCGATTCCAGACACGTTGGAACCTAACCACAGTTCCCCTCCATCCTCTTAACTATGTTGTTTTATCCCTCCCAGCACCTTGCAGCACCTTATGCGACCTATGGTGAAGGCAACTGATCCCTGTTTTCAGATATTTTCTGATCGATTGAGTTTTATGATTGTGGTCTGGGACTGGCTGGTATCTTGGAATGCTGGGAGTCTTGGGACTGGGGCTTTCATGTGCTATTACTTAGAGCTGGGACAGGAAAGGTCAGAGGCTCTAGCCCTCCTTCACGTGGGATGACTTTTTACAGTGAGCTCTCAACCCCCTCGTGGCCTTGCAGAGCGCATTCCTTCTGGGATATGAAATGTTGGCAATATGAGACAATAAAAGGTCTATGAATCTCTGCAGTTCTGGCCTTTCTCACCGGTGCCCAAGCTACAACCTATTCCTGCCTGCATACACTTTAGTTCTATGTGTGTCAATTGGGCCTGCGGCCCTGACTTCAGAACACTAGGCATCTATTCCAATATGGATGCTACTATCCAAAATGTCGTCTGATTCCCCAAGTATACTAGGGCAAAAACATGCACCACCATTTCCCCACTATGGCCTCTAGCGTCACTCCCCTTCATTCTGTCCTCCCCTAGTCCCGCAATTTGAAGGTTTCACCCTTATCTAGCAATACAATCGTGATATTTAGCACACCCACACTTGTAAATGTTGTGCACGCCACTGTTGCATATTGAACCGGCCAGCCGCCGCCGCCAGAATACGAGCACCCATTTGGCCACATTGGCTCGATATGTATGCTGTGCAATCCATTGTTGTGAAAAATATTTGACCACTACATTAATCCTGAATGTACTTACCTTGCCACTTTCTCACATCTATATGGCTGTACCGTAACGATCCACCCTGCATGTCATTGCTTTAGAATATGCTGAGCGCTATTTGTGATTCCTTAACATGCCTAGTATTTGCATCTAGATGCTTTATACTATTGTGCCAAGAATAGTCTGCATAGTTTTTAATCCAGCCAACGCTTATTACCCGCACTGTACCAACAGTCATACTGCTCCCACTACAAAGACTGTGTTTTGCCTGGAAAACGTACCACTAAGTGTATTTTGCCAATGTGCACTGTCCATTACTATCAATACTGTAACTCATTTAGTGCCGGACTCAACTAGCTCTGCCTCTTGTCAATATGAGCCCCTTCCGATTTATAGACAACGCCATACCCTGCTCACAAGGCGCATTCCTCCCAGTGGTTAATGGCCTCGCCAGATTGGGATGTCACTGTCGCCATCCTGTCCCCTGCACCAGTCTACTGCCCAAAACCTCTCCATTTCAAGTCACTTTGGCCCAGCGGAGCACTCAGGGCGCCAACAGTAGCAACAAGTCTGTGATGACTACAGACGCCACAAGTAAGACCTTGCCAACCTCTGACTGCTACACCACCCTCAGCAGCTTCGGTGAGCTTTACATAACACCCAGATCCACACTTTCGCTAGCCTCCCCCATTACTATGTGCCCCATTCGGGGAACCGCTAGGTTAAATAGATTACGAGCGTGCACCTCCCACCACGACCCTGCTAGTCCTACCTCAAAGGCCTCCTGTCACACACAAACGCAAAAACCTTGCACACTGAGTCCCTCCAAAATAAAAATAATCCCCACACCCCAATCTAACAAATTAATAGTGCAATACAATACTGTACCTGAACAAAGCAGCCTGGCCATGACCCTACAGTCTCAGTCCTCATAGCTTCAAAGGTGCACTTTTAAATGTACGCTCACTATGAGCTCATGCCATTGAGACCCATGACCTTATCCTAGACCAACAATTTGGATCTACTATTTGTAACTGAAACCTGGCTACACCAAGCTTCAGGCCCCCTACTAGTGCTGGCAATCCCAACAGGATTCAAGATTACAAGGACAGATGGACTTAATGCACAGGGAGGTGGAGTGGCCATAATGACCAAATCCAAACTGCAACTTAGATCTTGCCCACTGAACTTAATAGAAGGATACGAGTTACTTCTTGTTAAACTCACAATTAACCCGAAAACTACCTTCAACGTTGGTTATCTACAGAGCACCCAATAATAACACCCACCATGAATCGGACATCCCACCCCTCATTACTCCCCACCTCAAACCCAACACCAAGTTCATAATCCATGGCGATATTAATTTAGGATTCAACGACAAACAAGACCACAAAGCTAATGCCCTCCACGCCTCGGTCACACATATGAACTTCTCCCAGTTAGTCAATGCCCCCACTCATAATAAGGGCAGAGTACTAGACTGGATACTCACACTAAATACTCCTATCTCGATAGATTCCATTGTACCAGTAGATTGGACAGACCACCATCTTATTAGTTTCACTTTCCTGCAATGAGAAACTCCTGACAAACTATGTGCCACACTAGCTAAGGATTTTCAGTTCTCTCAAGAAGCCACCTCCTGGGGCAAATCCTTCCTTGCTGATCGAACATCCGGCGTCTCCATCGGCAAGGATGCCACAGACCCCATCCAAGTTCCACTAGGAGTACCCCCAAGGATCCTGTCAGTCGCCTACGTTATACAATGCGCATACTAAGCTATTATTTGCTGACCTGGATGCCATGGGTGTCATTTTTACGAATTTTGCTGACGACACACAGATCCTCATCCCTATCACTGGTAACTATGACCAGGATACAACTATGATCAATAAAATGTATGCAATAATTCAAAGCCGAATGGCGATCAACAGTCTCTGCCTCAATGATGAGAAAACAGAGATACTCATCATAGGTTACCCAGCCAAAACCAATGCCCTCCACTCTGACTACTCAACAATCAATATTGATGGAACCCCAATTCCAGTCCTAAAGCAGGTTAAAACACTAGGGGCCTCATTAGGAGGCTTGCGCTGACGGAATGAAGAGGGCCGGTATGGGACAGGCCCCCTTCATTCTGTCAGGGCTGATTACAAGCTTCCCATCGCGGGACCCAGATCAACGCCTGGTAAAACCAGGCGTCCTTTCCGGGTCCCGCGAGGGGACGAGGGAGGTAACAACGGGACACTTATAATGTGCCTGTTGTTACCTCCGTCCCCATTCCCTTTCCCATTGAGCCCTATGGGGGCTCAAATGGGAATGGGGAATGATTCCTGCATGGAGGAATTACCGGGTCCTCCTACGTCGGAATGATCCGGTAAGTCCCCATTGCAGGAACCCGGAAAAGGAGCCCGGTTTGGAGGCAGCCATGGAGCTAGTAGCTCCATGGCTGCCTCCAAACGCGTAATAAGCGCCTAGGCGTTTACTTAGATGCAAATTTAACAATGTCCAAACACGTTAATGCACTATCATCGGCCACCTCCTACACATGCAAACTGATTGCTTTAAGTCGTCATTTCCTCACACCAGAGGACTGCACCTAGCCCGGGCTCTCATCATATCGAAGTTAGACTACTGCAATGTTCTACTGCTAGGTACCTCGAACACCAACTTGGCCAAATTGCAATTGCTGCAAAATAAAGCTCTACGAGCAGCCCTTGGACTAAAAAAACAGTCCAAATCTCCACTACCAAGAGGGAAGACAACTCCCATAAAAGCCAGAATCATATTCAAATCACTCTGTGTCACCCATAAATGTCTCGGCAAGAAGGCACCTACATATCTCAACAACACTGTCTCTTTGAACAAGACATCAAGAGTACTTACATCACACAAACATGCACATCTCTCTGCCCCACACTATAAATGTCCCAGAGCTGGGGGAAGCAACTTTCCAGTAATGGCTCCAAAAATATGGAACACACTCTCATTACACACTAGAAAGGAGCCCTGTCGCCATTGTTTCAAGAAGTCCTTAAAAACGTGACTTTTCAACAAATTCTAGGCTGCTGCACCTGTCACTTTAGCAGACTGGTTATGCACCTTTAACCCTATGTGGCCATTGTAAAAAGTATTGATTCTAACTGTATCCACTGCATCCATTTTGTAAAAGTATCGATTTTAACTGTATCCATTTGTGCAAAGTTGTCTGTAACTACGCCGTGACACATTCGGGTTTGGGCGTATAATGAATAAAATAAATACTGCACATTCACATGCTTCTGTTTCATCCGAAAGTGCTGGACGCCCTGGGACGATTGTTTCTCCTTCCTAACAGCTGTCAAGGTGTCTGCTTGGCCTCTTGATTACGAATGCTGAAGATGGTCCATGTTTGGTGGTGCATTAATGAAGCTGTGTTTTCTTCTATAGGTATTGGGCTTCACTGCGAAATCTGGTGGTGTCTCTTTTGAGTTCCATGAAATCCATCATCAGCTTGCTGTTTCTACTATTTCTCTTCATTGTCGTCTTTGCCCTCCTGGGAATGCAGCTTTTTGGGGGACAGTGAGTAGAGTCTCTTTGTCAGTGGCCTTATTTCAAACAGTTTTATTGTCCTAAACCAATATCAAAATCAGTATGGAATTTAAACAAAATACCCTCTCCCATTAAATATGTTCGAGGCTGGAGTCTTCCTTTAACCAACCTTGAATCGGTTACTGACCTTCGGTAAAGACGGTGACGGAGGTCTGCATTTTGCCTTTACCAGAAATATCGAGTGCATGGAGATTTCTGGCCCCTTGGAGTGCAATGCATCTTGTTCGTCGTTCTGAAATTTCCAACCACTCAGTTGTTTCTGTCATGTATAGTTGTCACGTTTTGCATTTGCAGGCATGGATTCCTTGACACTTTCTGGTCCTGCCTCAGTGCAGGTTTCTATAGTATTCCTCGCACCATTTGATTAAAGAAGTCCTTGGTGACATTATCTCTCACAGGGTCTGCTCTGAGTTGTGACACAAATAGCGCCTTGCCACTGCTTTTTCTCACATTTGCTGACTACTTGAAAAGCCTCCATCCTCCGAGAGATGGATTCTTCCTTCTTGCCATTTCAGCTGTTGAGAAAAAGACATCTTTTCTGAGCTGCCTGCCTGTCACATTTCTTGTATGCTGGTGGCACGATAACCACTGTTGGGCTAACTTATTCCATGATGAGCTGTGCTAGTCACAACCTGACCTCTTTTACACTGGCCTGCTGCACCCACATGCACTGCAATAAAGAGAACTAGGATTGGCCCTAGCATAATTATAGCCTGCTTTTTAAATGTACAAAACATGCCCCAAAGGGGAAATCTGCAGAAATGCTGATTTTCTGTGTTGGGATCTTTAACATGGACTCACGGGCAGTTTGACCAGTCTCTGTCAAATGTCATTTGTTAGAAATTAAGAAAACGGTTTCAGTCATTTGCAAGATGAAAACATATGACAGTAACATTTAAGTTATGATATTATTATGTACTGTCATGTTGATCTGTCGCCACAGTGGTCGCTGCGCATAACATCAGAACAACATATCCACACACCCGTACTGCTGCCATGCTAAACAGTGCAGATGAAGCAATGATTTTAAACTAACCATGGTAGGCCAAATAACATTCTGTTGGTGGGATTTCTAGTGTCAGTGTGTTTCAGAGGACAGATCCAACACCAATAGGGTTCTACCTTCTGGGCACCACCAACAATAGCAGCTCTGCGCTTCTAATCTTGGAACCTCTAAGTGTGGAATGAAGGTCCAGTTTGATGAAAGCACCTGCAGGTTATATAAGGTGTTCTAATTGGGATTTGTTTTAAAATCCACACTGAAGTAGGGTCATAATTGGACACATTCTTTGAGGAGTGTTTAGAGACTAGGGGCCTCATTACGACAAGTCGGCTATTAGCACCATGGTCCATGCCGGTGTCCACCAGGGCGGAATGGAGAATTACCACCCCATTCCGAGGTTGGTGGGGCGGTAATTCCCCATGCCGCCATGGCCCTTCCCCATTCCCATTTTTGCCCCATAGGGCTCAATGGGAATGGGGAAGGCGCTAATAACGGTACCGCAAATTGTGGTACCGTTATTAGCACCAAAGTCCCTTTGCGGGTCCCTACTTTAAAGGCTGGAAAAACCAGCCGTTAAGGTCGGGTCCCGCAAAGGGACCTCATAATCAGGCGTTAAGGGTTTAACGGCGCCAACACCTTTTACGGCACCGTTAAACCCTTAACGCCAGGGTCGTAATGAGGCCCCTAGTATTCAGTCACCTTTTGTGTATGCTTGGTGCAGCTGCTAACATTTAGGCACTCCCTAGGTGTACCTATGCACCACAAGTAACTGGACGGTCCATAGCAATTCTATGCCCATGCTTTCTGTAGTGCAGGTTCTCCCAGTTGTATGTGATTCTCTTTATGTGCACATATTCGAAACAGGTGCCACTAGGGGTTGTATACTCTTCCGCAGGTACATGCTCCAGATACATGCTCCTCAGCTGCAGAATGAATGCCCACCAGTATTCTGGAACCTTTACCATTACTTTCTGAATGGCATATCAATGGTGCTGCACTTTATTTTCTCCCTTCACTTTTTTTTTTTACTTTAACTAAGGACCTGTGCTGCTGTTACCCTGATCTTTAGCCACCAGCCAGTCCACTGCGAAATTCAAATAGTAACTGTCTCAGCAGTGTTGGAGGTGTGCATGCAACTGGGTGCAGCTAGAGAATTCAATTTATGGTGCATTTCTAGCTTTCTCCAACAAAAATCGGAGTGATGTCTCGGTTTCTCCATCAAGAGATCTTCATTGATGTTCATAAACACTGAATATTTCTGCCCTGTGGCGAGACCTCAGTACACATTTTTAATACAGAGAGAATACTATCTTTGTAATAATAAAATGAAATCAGTTCATAACCATTTAATCATTATGAAATAAATGAAGCCTATCTAGTCATCTGTGACTTCTAGTACTCATACGTCCTGTCCCCTTTCCTACATCCTTGTGGGGCGTACCCCAACATTGGGACGGTTCCGGAACCTTTGGCACAAAAAATGTGAGCTTCCCCTTTAAATTTAGTATAGCACGCAGGGGTGCAGCCTCTGGCATGGGAACGCCCTGCCGAGGCTCCACCATCCGGTGCCTCACCGAATTCCCTTTTTCTGCATGGATGGTGTCGGACCTGGCATCCAGTGCAGAGACTTTTTTAGCTTTTCGCTTGCTCCCCGTTTTTAAATTCTTATTTCACTTCCCTTCGGTGCCTCGCCGCTCCCGGGTCATGTTGATCGCAGGAGGATTCACAATATGTGCCTCATGCGACCGCTCGTTCCCTGCCTCAGACACCCATGCACTCTGTCTTGAGTGTTTGGGGCCCGACTACTGCTGGGACTCATGTTCGGCCTGCATCGCTCTTGGTCACAGGGCATTGAAGAATCGTTTGTCGCTGTGGAGGGAGATCTTCAACACTTACCCTCCGTCCCACCTTAAGGACTTTGTCTCCAGGGTCTCACGTCAAAACAAGGTAGGCCCTCTGTTCAGCACGGCTCCACAATTTAGTGACTCCTTCCCTGGGGTTTCCACGGACCCGGGTTCCTCGGATTCAGGTTCTGGCAGGCCCGAGGCCTCTAAGGCTACCAGCTCTATTACAGAGGGGCCCGGGGGCTCTACTGGGCGGTCCAGGGACAGGCCTGAGGCCTTCCAGACT
Source organism: Ambystoma mexicanum (assembly GCF_040938575.1). NCBI lineage: Eukaryota > Metazoa > Chordata > Amphibia > Caudata > Ambystomatidae > Ambystoma > Ambystoma mexicanum. Next base: position 1,270,222,432 of record NC_090926.1, on the reverse strand, counting down.
ACTGGCTTGTGAGTTGAGGGGCACAGGGGCCTTCCAGGCTGTACTCGGAAGGACGATCCGGCTTGTCCTCGTCTTCTGTCCAAGGGGTAAGGTATCGTCAAGTGCAACCTCCAATAGTCTGTCCTCGGCTACATCCAGCATGGCTACGGGCACAGGTGCCGAGGGCTTCCAGCCTACTGGAGCTTGCTCCGAGTGTGTGAATCAGGGCGTTCTGACTACCGGTCGTCCGACCGAGGGCTCAGCGCCACCTAGAGGGCTCTCAGAGGTCAACACCTCTGCTTCGGGTGCAAGACATAAGTTGTATCCTCTCATGTCTGAGGCCACTCTCGGCTCAGGTCCTTCGTGTCCTCCCACCCAAGGCATTGGACAAAGCTTTAAAATGAAACAGCGGCACATGGCCGAGCCTGCCAGGCAGGCGACCATCTTGGATCCGGCTCAGGGCCCGCCAGTGCTTTCGCCCATCAAGTGGGCTTTGCAGGATGATTTCAGCCTCCTTCCCTCTGGGCTCCATCTCAGGCTGTGTCTACAGCAAGCCAACGTGGATAACCAGAAGTTGAGGCGGAGCTCAGGGAATTTATGCCCAACCTCCCTTCAGACAAGCAAGCCTCCTTCAAGGCCAATCTGGCAGGTGCCCGGGTTATTGCGCAGGACCTCATGGAGTATTCGATCTGTTACATCGACACAGCCAGCAGAGGGCTGTGCCTTGAGGTCAAGATGAGAATAATGGCGTGGATGCATGCCACTAAGTTCTCATCTGACATACAGAAACGGATTCTGGCGGGCTTGGACCTTTTTCATTCGTCGCCTGATGATGAGTTGACAAAGAAGAAAACCTCCACTCAAACTGCCAAGTCCTTGGCCACCCTGACAAAATCGGGTCAGAAATCCTTCCCTCAGTCCCAGGGCAGGACTGAGTTCAAATTCTGCACCTTCTCCTGATTCAAGCAGTTCCAGGACCACGGTACACATAGGCTTGACAGGTCGCCCAGTGACATTAGGAGGAAGCAGCATAGGAAGTTGCGCAGGTTTTTCTGCTCCCCCTCCTCTGCCCCCGCCTCTGACACCAAGAAGCAGCGACATCAAGGTCAGGGAACACAGCTCGTCTGTGGGGGGCTGTTTGGCTCTGTTCCAGGACACCAGGAACCGTCTTTGCATCAACTCGTGGATCCTGTCTGTGGTCTCCTTAGGCTTCGATCTTCCTCTTCCTTTGCTTCTATCTTCCTCTCCTCCTCGTCAAATTGGGTCCCCTGCTCTTTTACCGGCAGTCGTTTCCCTCTTGGAGATGCAGGCGATAGAACCGTTTCCTCTTGTAGACAGGGGTTCCGGTTACTATTGCAGGGGTTTTGAGTTACCCATGAACAACCAGGCTAGCCTGAGGGTAATCCTGGACCTGTCATTCTAAATCTGTCTTTACAGCTGGAACGCTTCAAGATGATTATGTCCGCGCACGTTGTTAGGGAGAATTCTCATTTTATGGCTAATTTCCCTTACATATAGAGTCCCCCAGCAGCTTTGCTGGATTTGAAGGGTTTGTTTTATTCTCCTGCTAAGAGTGAGACTCTTTTTCCCACTCTTAGGCATTTTTGCTATGTGTATTCTAGGCTAGTTTTGTGTTGAATGCCTATAGAGTTTCTGTCCCCTCCATAGAAACCATCTTTATGCACATGTGTTACACAGCACCTTCCGTGCAGTGACACAAGGATGTCGTAGCGACCCCCAAACATAGACTCTATACCCTGGGACTGACTACTGTCTCCCAGGGCATGTAAAGTCCCCATTGACTTTACTAGTCAATCTCTGTGAACAAAACCAGTACAACCCATCTTACTATGGAGGTACAGGAAAGGGTTAATAGGTTTTCCCTTATGTTCATTTTTGAGAGGGTACCGTACAGTCCCTCTCTCAAAAGTTTCTGGCTGGTGGCAGTGGTTACTACCAAAAATATTCAACCGCAAATATTTTCCTATGGGATTTTCCCATTGTTCGAGGCTACCACTTTTTCTGACAGCCTCTAACATACTGCTGGTGTATTTTAATATTAACTTTACTCTGGTAGGTTTTATTTGCTAAAACGTTAATATAACTTATTTCTCGTGTCTTTCTCTAAACTCCTAACCCAGGTCGGGGATCATTTGTTCGTCCGTTTGGCGGGCTTCTGCCGAGAAGCCCTCCATTCGGCGCCACTGAGTCTGGAGTGGGTCCATTGTGTGGGAGGGGGAGTAGGACCCCTGGACAGGGTAGCCTCAGCAACCCATGTCACACTCTATCCTGATAGGCTGGAGGGTCTCCCGTTAACATGACCACTCCACTTTGTGAGTGACAGCTAGGCTGTATGAATGGGGATCTTTTTGCATAAAAGCAGGGTTCTGAGGACTGGAAGAGCAAGGCGTCGCCACTGGAACTAAGAAGCCGAAGAGGAGAGAAGCCAACGACATCTGCCACGACTGAACCACTGGTGAAGCCCTGCTGCAGCGTCTCACCACTTTTCTCTGCACGACGAGAGAAGATCTTCACCTGCAAGAGCCTTCTTCCCTTGTGCTGGTGGGGCCAACCAGTTTGCCAATCGCCTTCTCGGAGCTGCCTTGGTCGAATCTCCCGTACCCTGTACTCGGAGGCCGGATAGCCAGCCACCAGTCCACCCGGACCGCGATTTAAAGGAGCGACCTTTTATTTGTTGGGCAGCACCGCGGCTGGTTTCATCCCTAGGTAGTGCAGTAACTCGAACCTTCCTCCATGACGAGAGCCTCCCTTCCTCTGCTGGATCACCCGAACCGCAGGAACTACCAGGAACAACTGCCACCGCAGGATCCACTTCTTCATTTTAAAGGTACATTGTTCCGCCAGGCCGCCCTTTCTTCGCGGTAGCACTAAAGGTGTTTTAAATCCTTTACCTACCTGTTGGGTTGACCGCCCCTCTCTCTTAACATTGTCTTTCGCTTCCTGCATCCACCTTTTCAAAATCGTTAACCAAAGACTTGACTGCAGCTACAAGAACATTTTGCTCCTGGGCCCTTGCCCTGTACCACTGACTCTGGCACAGGCCTATTGACTCTGACTACATTTGTTAGAACTGCCTTCTTTAGATTGATTCTCAACTAGAGCTGTGTTGATGCACCTACTGATGCACCTACTTCTTATAACTACCCTTTTCTTCTCCTTTCCAAACCTTGTGAAATGCCATTTTGCTCAGTTTTTATTTAAGTAATGCCTATACTGATGCAAACTTATGGGAAGTGATGCTAGGGTGTGAAAAGCTATTTCTATATAACTTGTGCTTTCCCTCCCTTGTGAGAAATTGATAGAGTACCCCTTTTGTGTAGTTTTCACTGTGCCGTTTTGCTCAGTTTTCACTCTGGTTCACTTGGTCTACAATTTAACTAGGGAGTGTGTATATTTTTCCTCTGACTTATTTAACTTGCTTTAAGAACTGTGATAGATGTGTTTAACTAGAAATGTATAACATAAATATATATATACTTTTTAATACAAAGCTTTGGTCAGTGTTTTCTTGTGCCATAGTGCAGTAGGCCTATTGTTTAAACCCTGAATACTGCTCATCTCCCTCTTGAGATAAGTCTGACTTCTCAGCCACAGCTACCAACTAAACCTTTGTGGTACAGACTGATACCAAAGGGGATTTATTGCTCTCACCTGTAGTCCTAATCTTGTGTAGTGCTCCCTAAGGGAACTGCACAGGATTAAGCCTAACACACTTGCACAGGGTAGTGTTCCCTTGACCTCAAGGATGTCTACCTGCATGTTGCCATCTACCAACTACATCAGATGTTTCTGTAGTTCCCTTAGTCGTACTACTTTCATTTCGAGGTGCTGCCCTTCGGCCTGAACTTGGCTCCTCGTGTCCTTACAAAGTTGATGAATGCAGTGGCGGGTCTTCTCCGCTCGGAGGAGCATTATCTGTACCATTATTTGGTCAATTGGCTGGTAAGGGCGGGGTCACCCGAAGGGGTGGCGCACTCCTGCTGGAGATTGGCAGATCTCCTTCATCAGCTGGGTTATTCCCTCAACTAGATGAAATCTCATTTGTGCCCCTCTCAGGAACTGGTCTTCCTAGGGTTGGGTTGGAACACTACCTTTCAGCGGGTGTTCCCTATGCCCCAGAGGCTTCTGTCCCTTCGCAGGGTGGTGGGGCACTTTCTGGCCAACACGACCTCCTCTGCATTGTGGTTCCAGCACATTCTGGGCCTGATGGCGTCCTGCGTGCTTACTGTACAGCACGCTCACCTGAAGATGAGGCGCCTCCAGCTCCACCTGGCAGCCAATTGGGATCAGGAGACAGGGTCTCAGTCGGACAGAATCCTAATACCACCGCCCCTACTGCCCGAACTTCACTGGTGGCTTCTGTATGGCAGTGTTTCAGTGGGAGTCCCCTTCATCCGATCAGAGCCTACTCTGGCGGTGATGATGGACTCCTCTCTTTCAGGCAGGCTGGGGGGCTCCTCTGGAGGGCTACACCATTCATGGAGTGTGGTCCAGCATGCATTGTGGTACAGCGTTTATGGTCCAGAATTAAGCAGACTTGTGAAGAAGCTGGGAACAAAAGCTATCGCTGGAATCCACTTGAATGCCTATTGGGTATATACCCCAGACGGAGCAAGTATAAACATGCCACCAAATTCATGGATTTAGCATGCATATTAGCCAAGAGATGTTTACTAATGACATGGAAATAAAAAAAGGGCCCACAGTTTGATATATGGTTTAGAGAACTGGTACGTTGGTGTGCTGCTGAGGCAACTGCATGGAATGGGGAGATACAGGCGCAGGGTGGGGATGCAGCAGGTAAATTTGTATCCTGGAAAGCCTTGTTGACTGTATTCTACCCCTCAGACGACAAACCACCATGAATGCTTTTTATCAGGGACTTTTTAATTTTCCTTCTTAATTCTAACTGCACACAAGTTATATGCATAAGCCCTGGACCTTTTCACTGATCAACAAGGACTGCTCACCTGGCACACGCCGGACTTACTAAGACACTCAACAATACTCAGCATCATATATCCTAATTAGACAAGCATTGGGTGTTTGTTTGAAATTTTCTGTTTATGTATATTGGTTCAATGGTTTAGCATTGGATGCAATACCAGACACTGTTGCTGAATCTCATAAGGATGTAAGATCTTGATAATCTGCAATGTAATTGTAAATCCTAAACTAATAAACAAATAAAACAAATTTAAAAAAGGAGTTTGGTGCAGGACGACACCCTCCTGCGTAACAATCTGCTCGAACTCAGGGCAGTGGGCCTGGCACACAGTCTGTTCTGGTCAGGACGGACAATTCTACTACAGTGTTTTACCTGAACAAGCAGGGTGGCATCTGCTCCCCAATCCTCTGAATGGAGGTTGTATTGATCTGGGAATGGGCCCTGATGGAGGGAATTTGGATTTCAGCAGTCCACCTCCCGAGGGACAGCAATGCCAAACCGGAGCCGCATGGGGTACAACAACTATGAATGGGAGTTGCACAGCGACTCCTTGGGCCTCATTATAACAGCTGCCGGTGTTTCCTCGGCCGCCTGCAGGCGGGCGGTGTTAAACCCGCCAGGTCAGACCTGGTGGGAACATCACCTCCCGCCTGCAGGAGTCGGGATCAGGCGGTCCGGAAACAACGGTTTCGGCGGGTTTACCGCCACCGTTATTTCCGGACCGCCTGAGTTATAATGAGGCCCCTGGATCTGTTCACATCCTCTCGGTTTCCAAGTACCCTAGTTTGCTTTGTAGGCAGGATGGGGTAGGAGGTATTTCCGAGATGTCTTCCAAATCTGTTGACACGGCCGCAGGTGTTATTCGTTCCCACCCACCCCTCTGCTCCAATGGACCCTCTGCAAGTTTTGGGTTTTGGTGTTTGAAGCCTCATCCTGATTGCTGCCCACTGGCCTTCGAGACCCTGGTTTTTGGATCTGCTGCAGTTGTGCTCCCAGGGGCCCATCCACCTTCCGATCTCAAGCAGGGGATTCCTGACGTACCAGGGTGTGGTGGTAGAACATCCGGACCCGGCCAAGCTGGCACGGGAGGCCTGGTTCCTGACCAGCTTAGGCTTCAGCATGCTGATTTTTCAGATGACAACTGGGACATCATTCTGCAGGCTAGGAGGCCCTCAACTATCTCCCTGTAGAAGAGTAAATGGACTAGGTTCTGCCATTGGACTTGTGACAAGTGTCTGGACCCTGTCACCTGTCCTATGGGTAGCGTACTGGCTTTTTCAGCACACATGGCTCATTCTGGAGTTCAGGTGGAAATGTGCTGCACTTACTTAGCGGCTTTGCGGCTTAAAAGAATCCCCCTGAGCATGTGTTTTCTGCGGCCAACCCGGTGGTTAAGGCCCACCTTAAGGGGTTTTCTAGGCGTTTTCCACCAGTGCATAGGCCACACCCGTTCTAGGACCTCAATGTGGTTCTTGCAAATTTGCAGCGCTAGCCTTTCGAGCCGATGTCCTCCGTGGACATCTGCTTGGTGTCACTGAAGACAGTTTTACTGGTGGCTCTCACCTCTGCACGCAGGGTTAGTGAGCTGCAGGCATGGTCCTTGTGCAAGCCCTTTACCACGTTTCACAACAACAAGGTCATCTTGCACACTCACCCAAACCTCTTGTCCAAGGTGGTCTCTCAATCAAGAGATCTGCCTGCCGGTATTCTTTCTGAACCCGCAGTACAAGGCAGAGAGGGCCCAGCATTCCTTGGACCTCAACAGGGTCCTCAAGTTTTATCTCTCTCGGATGAAATGCTTCAGGAATTCCGAGGCATTGTTTGTGACTTTTGGGGGCTCCTCCCCCGGCTCTCGGGCTATCAAGGCTTCCATCCCCCGTTGGATGGTTCAGGCCATCTCAGAGGCGTACACGTCCATGGGCAAACCTGTTCCTGAGGGAATTCATGCCCATGCAGCCAGAGCAAAGGCCACGGCCGTCGCGTTTCGGAGACATACTTCTTGGGATGTCATCAGCAGGGCGGCTACTTGGTCCACTCCATCGGCCTTTTGTAAGCACTACTCACCGGACACCATCAACAGGTGCGATGCAGAGTTTGGTCAGGCGGTTCTGAAGTCTTTTGCTTTGTCCTAGATAAGAGGCAGGTTATCACAGCTCCACCCTATGTTCTTGTTCAGTGGAATCTCCCACAATGATGGAGGAAAGGGGACTGGATGTATGAGTAATTAAAGTCGCTCACTGTAGTGACTAGAGTATTCATAGTCCATAGTCCCCTTTCCTCCATACATACCACCCACCTTCCCCCGCTAGTTTGCCAGTGGCTAATATGTACTAGGAGTAGCCAGGTATCTAAGTGTCTGATGTGTTGAAAGGGGACTGAGTTGAGGCGCTGGAGGGTGATGCCTCAGCGGGGCGTTCCCACGCTCCAGGCGCGCCATACTAAATTTAAAGGCGAAGCTCTGTTATTCACTGCCAAAGGTTCTGGTACCGTCCCCATGTTGGGGGACGCCCCACAAGGATGGGGGAAATGAGTACTCTAGTCATTACAGTGCGTAACTTTAATTGTTCCTTTATTAAAAGAATGTCAACAAAGTTTCCCTGTATAGCTATCACTAAAAAAATAAAATCATGCGAAATAATGGCTGGATTGGCAGCAACAAGTACTTTCAGTCATGTACTTTCAGTCATGTAGAAAAATAAAAAGCACAGTTGCTGGTCCCGTCATACGTTAGTTGCATTTCAAGCCAGCTCTTTGTACCCGCCTTGTGAGGAAAGACCAAGGAACACACCCTAAAAGCTGACAGCTTTTTAATGGTTTTTGACTTCCCTTTTTGTGAAAAACAAGTTCACTCGACATCTTCTGCTGTATGATTCATGATACAAGTGTTTGTTCTGTTAAAGGTAGGTTTCTTTAATGCTTTTTACCCTGTCTCTCCCTAAAATATCACGTTAAGAATCGTCCACTGTTTAACGTCAGACATACAATCCAATAGATCTGTAAGAAATCTGTATAGTTATTGACAGACCGATAGATCTGAGTGTCGTCAGCATATGAAGAGCCTGAAGACCTTATTTGGAATTTTGGAAATATTGACAAAAATATCATCACTTTAAATAGAAATTGTATAGAATAAATGATGCTCAGTAAGCAAGTAAACTCATGCGGAAGTTATTGTAAGAGACTAGAAGGTGTCTCATCCGCTAGTCCCCGGGGATCTGTCATCCAGGTGGCCAGAACACAGCCATCTCTTTTGGATCCAGTTCCTGGGGGTGGACCAATGCAGGAGGATCACCTGGGGAAGAGGTCTTCGCAGAGTAGGACACCTGATGGCGAGAAGCGGTATTCCCTTCCCTGTAACACTTTTACCCCATCCTACCCGGTAGGGTACTTTGGATCTTTACCCCCTTCCCTTCACAAACACTTTCACACGGACAACCCGCTCTGGGAGGAAACCAACTCACACCTGAGCATTGTACCTGATATGTCCCACTACTATGGTCAGGCAAGGTCAGGCAATTACTCACACCGGACTACCATTAAACTTCCCGACACAGATAAAAGGCGGAGCACAAGAGCACACTCTGAGCGAGGCAAAGCACACAAAGGAATAGTGTTTTCCGGATGGCAGCTGAACAAGGGGAGAAAGGCAGCTAACCTAGTAGGGGTTGACCTTTCTGGCAAGAAACTGTGACTTTTCTAAATCCTTCAGATTAAAGAGCCTAAGGCCAGGAAACCAGACTGAAGAATCCTGCATTGTGTGTCAGAGATACCCAGGGCCCTCCTGCCTGCCTGATAGTCGGGTAGAAGCAGCAGCCACTGCGGTACCTTCCTTGGCTCCAAGAACAAAGCAGCGCCAGAGAGATCAACACAGCCACTGGGTTGAGGAGTCCGATGCAAGACTGGCCTGTGTTGAAGTCAAGGTTGCAAGCAGCAACATTCTATCAAGAGCACAAGAACGTGTGTTATCACAGACGCAAGGAAAGCTTAATTGTTGTTGAATCCTTAAGTCGAAGGAAGAAAGATTCAATACCAGTAACAGAGTGGTCCGGCACCGCAAGTGTGCTCAATTGAAGGTCTCTGTGGGGTAGCCAGCTAAGAAGTGGCAGAAAAGAAAGTAAAAGAACGAGAATGTGGAATGAAATTAATCGAAGTGGTCCTGTGACGGTTTAAGCTAAATCTATTGCACAATCAAAAGTCTTTGATTCTTGATACAAAGGGGTCCGAGCACGAACGAGGGAGACCAATTGTAAACATTTGGCCTCATTCCGAGATTGCAGGTAGTCATGGTGCTATTTGCGCCATGACTGCCTCCAATAACGGTACCGGCACTGGTCTCGTTCAATGGGGACTTACCGGTGTAGTCCGACCTTTGCAGGACCAGTAAATCCCCATTGGAAAAACCATTCCCCATTCCCATTTGAGCCCCTATAGGGCTCAATGGGAATCGGTAAGTAGCTAATAACGGTACCGCAATTTGCGGTACCGTTATTGGCTCTGATTTCCCTTAGCGGGTCCCGTCCATAATGCCTGGTCAGACCAGGCGTTAAAGGAGGGACCCGCTAAGGGAACTCGTAGTAGGGCAGTAAGGGATTACCGGCACCGGTCTCCTTACCGGTGCCCGGTATCCCTTACCGCACTACTCGTAATGAGGCCCATTGTGTTTAAGAGGTCAGAAACCGAACGAGAGACCAATTTTGAACATTGTATTTGTATTTATTTTCATTTATATAGCGCTTTAATCCAAAGCGCTTTACAAGAGGAATAAGCGAATACAACAAGCAATACATGACAATGAATCTAAACCAGAAAACAGTACAAAGAACAATTTACATTAATGATGAGGTTAAGTACAAATAGAGAGGTACAGAAGTGAGAGAGGGGGTAGGAAGAGTGGGTGGAGGTGGGTTCAGTAGTGAGAAAGGAAACAATAGGTGCTGGGGGGAGAGTGGAAGAGAGAAGGATTTTAGAGAAGTGCGAAATGAGGGGTAGGAGGTGATGGAGCGGACGGGGCGAGGAAGGCGGTTCCAATGGAAGGGAGCAAGAAGTTGGCAGGAGTGGAAATGGGAGGAGGTCGGGGGAGGAGGAGTAGAGAGAATGAAGTGATCCGCAGGACAGATCACTTGTATTTAAGGGTTCCAAGCCCGAACGAGGGAGATCCATTGTGAACATTGTGTTTAAGGGGTCCAAGCCCAAATGAGGGAGACCAATTGTGAATGTGAAATAAGCGGTCCTAGCCCGAACGAGGGAGACCAATTGTGAACATCATGCTAAAAAGGGGTCCGAACCTGAAGGTGGGAGATCCAAGGTGAACAGTGGACCCGAGAACTTGTGAATGTGAAAATCCTTATAATAAAGAAACTTTGGTGCTTGTTTTGTTACATCAGGCCCTCTACAATAAGAGACCTCTTATTTGGAAAGAGACTTTGGCACAGAAGGTCCTGATACCTATGCTTTGCGCTATATCCCTGTATCAGAGAAGTCAGAGTGTGTGCGAAGCTCGAGCGTGCCGCCTTGCGCCGTGCTGAAAATGTGGGGAAGGGAAGTCAACTGCCCAACCATCCTGACATATCATTTCTTGAACACTTTTCTTTTTGCATACATTGTTGTCCCACACCATTTGTATTTAGAAGTAAGGATTGGCAATAGTATAGGCCCTTTTATTTTGACAAAGACTCCACTTATTATTTGATGGTCGTAGCTTGCTCCCATCCTTAGATTTAGGTTCAGATGGGAATATAACCAACCCACTGAAGTTCAATAAACACCCTTGAACTGTGATAACTTGTGTCTGTTTTCACTGTTTGATACCATGCCTTCCTTAAAGTATGTTCTGCTGGAATTATAAAAAGAAACTGTCAAACCATAGTAAACCACTCCTGCGTAATGAATGATAACCTATGCACCTGGAACAATTGTATGTAGTCCATTAAATAAATCACTGAGTAGGGGGAGGTTTGAAGTCCCGAATGAGCATCATCTTACCGACTTAAACTATGTGACCAAATGGTGCATTGGAGCTAATTTGGACCTCAGTACAAGAGAATGTATATGTAGTTGCAAACACACTGGATTTTAATTGGATGGGAACAGGTAGTGTCTCAAACAGCTCCTTTTGGTTTGGAATTTCTTTTTGCCTGAGTGGAGGAAACTGCACATTTCCCTTTCTCAATTGAGATTGCTTTCACATGAGCTCTCTTAGCAGTGCTACCCTCACAGTCCACCCACCACATAACCACATACATGTTTGAAAGTGCCTGTGTGGATGTCCCTTTATTGCTACCACTGCACTTCCTCGCCAGAGTTGATATTTGTAACACACATTTGGCACACCTTTCTGGTGGAACCCTAAGTGATACCAAGTGTGCAGTAGCCTTGCCCTGTAATCTACCCTGTTTATCATCAGGGTTGTCTAAATCAAAGCCACATGCTAAGTGTTTCCCACTTTCCATTCATGAACCTGCTCCAATCCCGAGTAGCACAAAAGCAGTATGAATACTGAAATGAAATGAACAAGAAAAGCTACAATATCCAGCTGAGCATTGCAGTGCTGAAAACTGTAGATAGGCCACATGCAAGGCAAGACACCATGTGTGACAGGCTCAGTGGTATCTAAAGAGGATGCAGCCTGTAAAGATGAACTCCTTGTTGAAAAGGTCTTGGAACAAGCAATGTATGAAAACAGTTGGCCAAGTACTCAAAACGAAAACCTGTCTTACTAGAACCTACTCTATCTTTGGCTGTAGGGAACACATCAAGAATCTGTCAGTGGAATGTGGCCTTCTCTGGAGGAAACCTTTGTGAAAATTGTTGGATGCCCCTTTCCTGAGAGTGAACACAGATGAATAACCTGTTCTCTGGGATGGTCCCCACTCAGAAGGGTCTAAACCGCATTTTAGATTTTTACCTTTCACAGAGGGGAAATATCCATTTGTAATATCAGTCTGGTCCCACCCAGAGGAACAGTCAAATGCCCAAACGCTAAGCAAGTCTCTTCTGAACAAGAATAGCAACAGCAACCCCAAACAAGTGTTTTTCCGTGCTGTGTGTCACGACAAGTTACATATCACTTTTCTTGAGCTTAGTACTGTTAATCCAGCTCTACAGGCTATTGCTATACACCATCCGAGACAGAGGCTAAGGGTCAGAAGGGACAATATTGCTATTATTGGGAACATCAACACAGGAAGAAGTTTAATATCTCTGTCACCTTGGCCCATCTGCCAGGGTGTTGAATTGGTTTGTACGTGTTTGTGACAGGATCACAGTCGTATCGCTGTCAGGGGGAATACGAACCACTGCCAGGAGTGGGGAGGGGGAGTCCCTTTTACCCCTCCGGTGTCATGCATGCTATCAATGGTGCTGCCCTCTGTCACACGATTCGTCCGAACCTTAACTCCCAGAATGCAACTGGGGTGAAAGAAAAATGAACTTTCAGATCCACAGCATGCCAGAGAAAGAGCAAAGAAGTCATCAGAGACTGTTACATGCATGCTGAAAAAAAGGGGGATGTGCTTTGAAGGGCTATTAAAGTCTTTCTCCAGCATTGGATCTTTCATGGATTCACATGCTTAGAATATTCCCCGTCGTCAGACTGGGACCCTCGGTACACATATATAGCCTTTTCCTATAGGAAAACTTCTGACACTTTTGTGTCCTATCTACGTCCTTTTAGGACCCGCCTATGCACGCTCCGTAGGCCGTCCTAGTATAAGAGGCCCGCCCCGCGGCTCCCCTTCAGATTTCAACCGTCTCCAAAGTAGTGGGATCTCCTCGCGTCGTCTTACTATTTTGTACAAGGTTGTGTATCTGGAGTTGGAGTTCGAGAAAATGTTCCTCCATGTCAGGAAAAGCGGTGTTCCGTCCATGCGCGACATGCGGCTTGAAAAAAGTTTACGAGGGGGACGGACATATGGATTGTATATACTGCCTCCACCCTCATCATTCGACGGATAACTGCGACACAATCGGCGAAAACACCACACCGCGCTACCTCGTCGGAACCACTGGCGAAGAAATCTCGACCGACCGAAAAAGAGTCATCTCGGAGTCATTCAGCTAGAGAGTCCTCGTCGAAAAAATCATCATCTTCATCAAAAAAGCAGGACAAGGAAAGGTGGAAATCCTCCTCGGGCGATCACCATAGATCGACTTCGAGTCGAGAGTCGAATAAAGGCACGCCAAGTGTGGAAAAGGCGGGACCGCTTAAACCTCCTGCTAAGTCACCGTCGTCGACGGCGGTCCAGTCATCGGCCTCCACCCTGCCACTGACGCATGTGGTATTCACCGTCCCACCGACAACGACTGCGACGGTGGCCTCGTCAATGGGGGTTCTACAGGAAGCCTGGAGGCCTGAAGTTTTTGATCCGATCCCCCCGGATACTTTACTGCAAGAACAGGCTGTGTCGCTGTCCTCGGGGGAGGACGAGAGCGGGAGAATAGCTGGCCCGGCAGACCTAGGGCTACGAGTGGTTGACAAGTCGTCAACGAGGGGATCCGGTATACCGGTATCTGCCCCTCTTCTCAATCCTCAATCTGTTTTGTCATTGGAAATTCTGTCCACGCTTCAGTCTTTGGTACAGTCGTTGGACCAGAGACTACCTCAGGCAAACCTGCCACAGTCACCCGTCGACAAGCCGGGCCAGTCCCGTCCACCGACGCACTTACGCACGCCAATCTCAGCACTGGCACCCCAAGAGGAAGGCGAACTGCCAGATTCGGAGTCTGACAGGGGAGCCATGTCGGATATCTCATCATCCCCCTCCAGGGATCCAACCTGGGAGTCAGAGGTGGAGTTAGAAACCCCAAGAAGCCCAGCTCACCCGTCCCCTCCAGACGACATTGCATCATTCCATTCTATGATGGAGAAGGCGTGTAAAGAATTTGGTTTGTCCCAGGAAGAACAGAAAAAGGACTGTTTTTTGTTCGACCACATGGGTAAGAGAAGGAGGTCTGTGTTCTCAATACCAATACTAGACCACGTGTGGAAGGAGGGGTTGCAGACAATGCGTCACCCCTTTTCGGAGCCGGCAGCGAAAGGACGCCTCGAGAAAAAGTTTTTAAGGCTCCAGAGTCTACCCCCAAGTGTTTATCCTCCCAACCAACGCCAGAATCGGTGGTGTCGGCGGCAGCGGCGAGGAAGGCGAAGGCCCAGCACAAGTGCACGACTCCGCCTGAAAACGAAGCAAGACGCCAGGATGCCTTTGGCAAAAAAGTGCTATCCGTGGGAGCAACCACAGTAAAGGCCGCAAACTCTCTGGCTATTGTAGCCAGATAAGACAGAGAGATGTGGCACAGGCTTGCGCCGTTGCTGGATCATCTTCCGGAGGAGCATAGGAAGTCAGCAATGCTACTTGTCCGAGAGGGTGAGGAAGCCTCCAATCACGCAATAAACATTGTGGTGGACCTCGCTGAGTCAGGCTTCAAGCAAGTCAATAATGGGGTCGTATTACGACGACAGTCATGGCTTAAGTGTACCTACTTCAGACCAGAGGTACAATACAAAGTATTAGATATGCCTTTTGAGGGAGACCTTCTATTCGGAGGTAGACAAGGCCCTAAAGGGAATGAAAGAGGACTCGGACACGGCACGTTCATTGGGTGCCCTCCAGAGTGGCCGAAGCTACAAGTCTTTTCGTCCCTTTAGAGGGGCTTCAGGTAATTCCAGATTCTCTGCGTCTGGAGACAGATCCTTTGGCAGGTCGGCTTACCCCTCCCAAGGATACAGGCGTGCTTCCCAAACGGCAAACCGACGCCGGAACTTCCAGACGTCCAGGAAGAGACCATCCTGTCCGTCGTCGTCGAGAGACAAGCAAAATAAAGATCATCAGTGACAGACTACACACCGTTCTGGGGGAAGAGTGCCAGCATATGTCGACGAATGGGAACGAATAACGACGGATCAATGGGTGCTGGACACTATAAGGAACGGACACTCTCTACAATTCAAGCAATTCAAGCACAGCCCTCCGCACATTCCACCTGCGTTCATCTGAAGATACTGCAACAAGAGGTAACACTCATGTTAGCAAAGGGCGTGATAGAATTAGTTCCAACATCACAGAGAGGTCAAGGAGTCTACTCAAGATACTTCGTCATAAAAAAGCCGAATGTCAAATGGCGTCCCATTTTAGACTTACGCGATCTCAACAAGTCTTTAAAGAGCCTAAAATTCAAAACGCTCACGCTGCAAGAAGTGATCCGCGGCCTTCAAGAAGGTGATTTTCTAGCGTCCCTGGATTTACAGGACGCGTACTTCCATATTCCTATGTGTCGGAAACACAGGAAATTCCTGAGATTTGTAATAGGGCGGACTCACTATCAGTTCACGGTTCTTCCCTTTGGGCTCAAGACCTCCCCCAGAACGTTTACAAAATGCCTGGCCCCAGTAGCGGCCTGGTTAAGGAAGCAAGGCCACCACGTATACCCATACCTCGACGACTGGCTGGTAAGGGGATCCTCCCCAGCGTCGACCAACACAAGCTTGCAAGCCACCATGCAGCTTCTACAACAGCTGGGATTTGCCATAAACTTCGAAAAATCCTCTCTGCGGCCATCGAGAACTTTGGTGTTCCTGGGGGCACAGTTCGAGACCCAGTTAGGGCTAGTGAAGCCTTCTCTCGACAGGACCTCAAAACTCAATCAGCTGGCGAGCCGACTACGACAAACCACCAGGCTCTCAGTGAGGAAATACGTTTCGGTCCTAGGGGCTATGGCATCCTGCATCCATCTGGTGGCAAACTGTCGCCTATTCATGAGGCCAGTCCAGGAATTCTTCGCGGACCGATGGACGCAAGCCCAAGGATCGTGGTCAGACAAGATAACCGTGGACGACGACAAGCTGCTTCGGACCCTGAACAACGGTGTACCCCTACAGGAACCGGGGTTTCAGCGAACCATAGTCACGGATGCGTCCCTAACCGGATGGGGATCTCACATGGGTACCCTTCAACCGCAAGGTCGCTGGTCTCCAACGGAGTCACTCCTACACATAAACGTGTTAGAGCTCAGAGCAGTACGATGGGCCCTGAAGGCATTCCTGCCACACATCAAGGGATCACGAGTACGAGTACTGACCGATAATACGACGGCCATGTTTTATTTGAGAAAACAGGGAGGAACGCGATGAAGAACTCTTTCCATAGAGGCCCAGAAAACATGGCATTGGGCATTAAAGCACGAGATTTCCATCGTGGCTCACCATCTCCCGGGAGTGAGGAATTCGCAAGCAGATTCCCTCAGCAGAAGCATGGCCCAGATAAACGATTGGGAACTGGACACAGTTCAGCTGATGAAAGTGTTCGAGAAATGGGGTCACCCCCCTCTGGACGCTTTCGCAACCAAGGACAACAAGAAATGCGAGCAATTCGCAAGCAGATGGCCTCAGGAGGGTTCCATGGGGGAGACATTCTCCTTCCCATGGACGGACATGTTCCTTTATGCTTTTCCTCCGTTCCCCCTCATACGGAGGACAGTACAGTGGATACGCAGATACAGTTGCCGGGTAATTCTAGTGGCACCGTACTGGCCGCTGCACCGTGGTTCTCCGACCTGCTTCACCTGTCGCTGGAACATCCAATAGCGTTTCCGAGAGTCCCGAACCTACTATCCTGGGACAAAGGCACGGTGTGGCATCACGACCCGGACAGTCTCAACCTTGCAGCCTGGCTCCTGACTTTTCGGAGTTCGGTGCTTTAGACGTTTCGGAGGATTGTCAAAAAATTCTACAGGCGGCTCGAGCCCCTTCTACCAACAAATCTTACACCTATAAGTGGCGGAGGTTCTGTGAATGGTGTCGAGGACAGCAAGGCCTACAACCGTTGACGGTGACTCGGGAACAAGTCCTACCTTACCTGCTTCTCTTGGCGAAGAGGAGCTTATCCTTCACATCGATAAAGGTGCACCTGGCGGCCATCTCGAGGTTCACGAGGAAGAGACAGTCATCTCCTCTATTCAGCGACAGGCTTGTGAAACACTTTATGAGGGGTTTATTTTGAACTTTTCCCCCGGTAAAACGTTTCCATCCAACTTGGAGTCTCAACACAGTATTGGCAGGCTTAATGAAACCGCCCTTTGAGCCTATGGCCACGTCGGACATGAAATTCATATCATGGAAACTGGCATTCTTAATTGCTATCACATCAGCTAGGAGAATCTCGGAACTGCAAGCGCTGGTCATAGACCCGCCATACTTGAGATTCTTTAAGGACAAGGTGGTCCTGGCAACTAATCCTATGTTCGTCCCGAAAGTTCCGACAATGTATCACAAACACTCGTCCATTGTTCTCCCTACTTTCTTCGCGACCCCATCATCGGCAGCAGAAAAAGCTCTTCATACCCTGGACGTTAAGAGGGCTCTGAAATTTTACTACATCGTACACAGGAACTCAGGGCTACTCGACAACTGTTCATCGCATATGGCCCGTCGACGAGGGGAAAAGCTATCTCTAAACAAGGATTGGCTCGATGGGTCTCATCGACGATTGCGTTTTGCCACTCCAAGGCCAGACGGCCGCTGCAAGGGCATCCTAGAGCCCATTCTACAAGATAAACGTCCTCCTCAGCAGCATTATGGGCAGGAATTCCGCTAACAGACATATGCCAGGCTGCGGCATGGTCATTGCCCCACACGTTTACCCGCCACTACTGCCTTGCCAGGCAGCATGCGGACGAGGTGCAGATGGGAAGAGCTGTCCTGCGCCATCTGTTTCAGTAAGGTAAGCTCCACCCTGTGGAGAGTCTGTTTTCTACCTTTCGATGACAGTATACTTTATGTGGGTAAGGTTATATGAGTAAACTTATTCCTGCTGTACATATGCATTGTGTATTATGGTGAGGGTATATTACATTACATTCTCACCGCCGTTTCAGGTGTTACTGCTATACAATCTATTCTAAGCATGTGAATCCATGAAAGATCCAATGCTGGAGAAGGGAATAGTTTCTTACCTGTAACTCCATTTCTCCAGCATTGGTATCTTTCATGGATTCACATGCGCCCGCCAGCCTCCCCGGAATGCAATGTATTTGCTTGATAAGTTTAACCCTTCCTGCTTTGGAGGGGCCGAAATCTGAAGGGGAGCCGCGGGGGCGGGCCTCTTATACTGGGACGGCCTACGGAGCATGGGTAGGCGGGTCCTAAAAGGACGTAGATAGGACACAAAAGTGTCAGAAGTTTTCCTATAGGAAAAGGCTATATATGTGTACCGAGGGTCCCAGTCTGACAACGGGGAATATTCTAAGCATGTGAATCCATGAAAGATACCAATGCTGGAGAAATGGAGTTACAGGTAACAAACTATTCCCTTCACCTTTATAAACTAGCCCCTCAGAACAAAACCAGGCACAGATTGTCCCACATTCAGGGGAGCTCTTGGATGGCTTGAAGCATAAGGCACACAGTGTAAAAGTGTTGCAAGATAGAATATGGGTTTCAGGGGTGAAGTCAGGAGGTGTGAGGTGGATGGAGAGACCAGGCAGACGACAACTGTGGAACAGAGTGCTGAAGAGGTTGTGGCACAGTTGGAGCATAGTGCAGGTAAGGTTTTTGTGAGAGTGATACCAGTTGTGTGTAGTGTAGTGTAGTGTTACAGGTGAGGTGAGTCAGAGGGAAAGAAAGAGTGATAGAGTGAGAGTGATGGAGAATGGGAAATGTGTAGGGGATATTAGGGAGACAATGAAGTTGAGAGAGAGCGTGTGTAGTAGGAGTGTGCAGAGAGAGTACAAGCCAGTAGCGGGAATAGTGGGGAGGGCAAATTGAAACAGGAGGTGATGAAAGTAGTTGCAAGGGATAGGCAAAGATAATCTGGTATGGTTAGGACATAGAGTTGTAGATAGTGGATTTTGGGAAGGAGAGAGGTGAGAGAGTGAGGTTAGAAGAGAAGGGTGAGCTTGGCACCATATCCCTGGAGGGTGAACCGGGCATAATATCCTTGGAGGGTGAGCAGGGCACAATATCCCTGGAGGGAGAGCATGTTATGATATCCCTGGAGGTTAAGCAGGGCATTAAATCCCTAGAAGGGTGAGCAGTGGACCATATCCCTGTGTAGTGTACTCAAGAGGGGTGAGAATAGTAGAATGAGGAAAACTAGGCGCTAGGAGGAGATAGAGTGATAGTGTGGAACCTCAGAGGGACAGGAGTGAGGGACGAGGATGGGGTATTGGAGTAGAGTATGACAGAGAGGAGAAATGAGCAGTAGGATCAGAGAAAAGGAGGAAAGGGAGTATGGAAGTGAGAGACCAGATCGTTAAGTCTTCTACCTTAAGCATCTGTTATCTGGCAATAGCGCCAAGATACCCTTCTGGGAGAGAATGTGCGCTTTACAAATACACCTGTTATGTTTATGTTTAGGCCCTCAATGCTGTCATGAGAAGGTAATATACGGTAGGGGTTACCGATATGTAGTGACCATCATCTTGTGTGTTAGGGGTGCATGGGCTAGTTTACAGGCAGCCCATGGGAAAGAAGAAAGAGAGGAATGGCACTAGTTGGGCCATTCTCTTTAAGTTTAATAAAAACCCTTAAACTGTCTCTGAGGCTTTGGGTGTGTTATTGAGGCCCTCTGTGACAGTGTTACAACATGCTCACTCACACAGGCCTTAGCATAATGGGCCACAGGCTGAAACTTTTAGGCAGAGGCTTTCATCAGGGGTTGTCAGCTCACTTGTGAATTATAGTTAAATTGAGTGTTATTCTGCACATTTCTAAACCCTTCAAGTCATCCACCAACAAACCTGTTTACAAATCAGTGCACAATCATTGCAGATGTAATTGTAAAATTAAACTGTTTAATTGAAACAGATTGCTCCCTCTATTTCCTGTCACAGTAAAAACAGGCTAAAACCACTGAAACATGGCATCATGTGGTGCTCAGTATGACAAACTTCCCAAGCATGAATTGTCTTTGCACGGTTCAGGAGCGACACCGACCCCTTTGGCAGGAGAATAGGTGGCTGCAGAGTACAAACATTGAAAGATTTTTCTCTGTATCCAACCTCAAGAAGAGTAAGGCAGTGCATTTTTTCCGGTTTCAGATTCCATTTGAGTATAAGCTGTTTTAAGATACAGCCTGGAGCAAAAAATGTTGCACTTTCTCCTATATTCCTCCCATCAAGTGCGTTGATTCTTATTGTGTAGAAAATTCCCAGATAGGTATGAGCAATGTGTCTGTAGAATGTTCTGCTACCTAAATAGACATCAATTATCCATCATAATCGTTATATTACAGATCATTTTATTGTTTTTATTTTACTTTATAACAAAGCATGGATTGGGCACGTAAGTGCATCCGAACACTACAACTTTAATATAAACATCCAAAATATAAGTGTATTAAAACCTACCAGTTAATCCATGGTTCAATCTTTCCAGAGTCAAGTGAAATGCAGATACGTACACAACAGTAAAGCACGGCAAAAACAAGTAACTATGTAACCAGAGATTTTTTTTTAAGAGCCAAAAGAGAGCGATGCGAGCACAGTGTTGAATTGCCTCCTAAATGATAGAGGTCTGCATTCTTTCTAAGTGATATAGGGAGAGAATTCATTGAGCTTGTAAATGGAAGAACTGAATTACATTTTACACTGGGCCATCCTCAATGTAAGTCATTTGTTTCTACAAATGAAATTTCCGAAATACACTCCAAACTGGAACCTAAGATCTGCTAAAGCTACTAAAGCCAATTTACTCTCTGTTCCTCGAGTTGGCTGATCACTCTTATGAGGAAGTGGTTTTCTCTTAGCTGTAAAGCTATGGAATTCTCTCCCAGTGGGAGCCCCTCTTAAACCGCAGGTCATCCTATGTCTCTGACTGCAGTAATTCCATACAGTACCAAAGATGCCCACGGGAAAGGGAATTTATATTTTATTTAAATATATTTAAATATATAAAATGCTTAGGTATGTTTCTGTACTCATCTGATGCAGTTTATCAGTGTTAGGTTGCCCTCTGCTGTCCAAATGGCAAAGTTCACCTCGCTGTGCCCTTCCACTTCAACAACAGCTATAATTTTAACAAATAGAATGAGCACGGTTCTACGCGGTCACCTTCACCTTCCACTATCGTAAACATTCAGAATAATTTCAAGTTTCTGTTTTCCACCCCCACTTCTCTTCACATAGGGCACAGCAGTTCCAGTGTCAATGAACAGTTAATTACTCTCTCAACATTGCAGTCTCTAAAGAGCGAAACGCTGTAGGATGAATGCCTCCTCACAAGCTAAAACTGAAAGGAGGTGCTGTAATTATGCTTCTACGCAATCTTATGAAATCACAGGGACTCTACTATGGAACAAGGTTGACAATTACGCATCTACAAAGACCCATAATAGAGGCCCATGTAAAAAATGGAAATCTGATACTGTTCTTATACCGCGCATACCTCTTATTCTATCTGATACAACTTTGCCTTTCAAATTCAAAAGAAACCAGTTACCTATAAGTTTAGCCTTTTCAAGGACCATTAATAAGTCACAGGGATGTATGCGCCCTTCCTGGAAGCGATCAGTGGTAATTCCGATATTTAAGAAGGGGGACAGAAGTGACCCTATATATTGATCTTTAAGATATGCTAGAACAGCGTATGTCACACTGGAAATGGCTAGTTACATATATTGGGTGTCCGAAAAAAGTGCATGTTTTATTCTTCCTTGTAATTGTTTGTAGGTCTAACGAGTACGACCTATGGAAAAATCACAATGAAGACCATAATCTTCTTTTGGTCATCTAGATGCATTTGAACTTGCTACAATTTCAAATGTTCTTGGTGGTTTACAGGGACATTATAGCACAGCAAAAACTGTTTCTGGGGATTTGAATGGAAACATTACAAACATACATTTCTAAGTTTGTTTCGAGGACTTAAATCCTTCCCACCACAGAACATTTCTGTGTGAAATCGGATATCATAGCTGAGGCAAAGTTTGGCGCAGAGATAAAAGGTTGCTTGATGTTCCATTATATCAGTGTGACTCTGTGGCTGAGACTAAATGAGACAACGTTAACATTAGGTTGCAGCTTTGAATTCCCAAAGCATCACACAGCCCCCGTTTGTACCCCTAATGAATTGTATCTGCCAGCCTGGTTCTGTACCCCTTTTGAGTTGTATTTGCCGGCCCAGATTCTGTTTCTAATGTCACCAAGGAAGTGCTGTGGCAAGTGGGCTACAAGCTTGAAGACTGAGTACACAAACTGTTTATGTAGTGTCTTCACCTATTTCAAGTGTGTATATTCTCTCAGTGTGAGTTTGTGAATGATCCAGTGACGAGTCAATATTGCATCATGCAGGTAAGTGCACCTTCAGCAACCTCCCAAATCTAATTAAATTAAAGAGGGGAGTCCTCACCTCAGATACAGTAACGGGATTGGAAAACTGTACTTTTCAGTGTTGATCTCAACCTCATGCTACCACTCTCGAGTATCAGGTTGGAAACCTTGCATGGGACTTGCAAGGCAGATGGGTGGGGAGTAGCAAAGTTCAGGAGCAATACAGCCCTGCTTCATGTGTTTTCCTTTCGTTTATAGGTTCAATTTTGATGAAGGAACTCCTCCTACAAACTTCGATACCTTTCCAGCAGCAATAATGACTGTATTCCAGGTAAGGTGTCTGGGTTCTCCTGATCTTAGCTTGACTGTTGCTTACCACTGAAATGATTTCATGGGGAAGTTCTGTGCCAGTCCACAAACTGAAGGGTTGGGCATCACTGCACAGAATCAGGCCCTATAAAGGGCATTCCCTAGGGCCCTAACTAGTCAGTGTTATTGAATCAGCCCACGAACGTATTGAACACTGCTCTTGAAGTTCTGGATGACAGACTCATTGCAGACCTAAATTCATACAGAAAAGGACCTGCTTTGCTTTATCTCTTGATTTTGAGCCAGTAATAAAGATTAACCAAATTACATGTCCTGCCAACTTTACGTATACTTAAATAGTTTTGTAGACAATCACAAAGATAATGGTAGCCTCCATTTTTGCAGCCTTCTGAATTCCAGAAAATGGGGTTTCAGGCGGGCATCAATCCCAGCAGGGTAACACAATGGCAGTGCAGAAATACCTCTGTCCATAGCAGGCATGTGTGCCCACATTCATTGTTTGTTGAATAAAAACCGTGTGTGCAGTGTTTAAGGATTCTTTTATTTCTTTGCAGATTTTAACTGGTGAAGATTGGAACGCTGTAATGTACGATGGGATAAAATCTCAGGGGGGTGTCAAGTCGGGCATGGTGTTTTCCATCTATTTCATCGTGCTGACTCTTTTTGGGAACTGTATCCTTTCTTTGTCCTAACAGGTGGTATGCAGAGGTTGAGCTTTTTCAGGGAATGAAGGGTTAATGTGGAGACATGGATTAACAGTGACACAGTTTTTAGAGGGCTGCACCACTAGGTTGAGAGAGATCGCTGCAGCTGTGCTTCTTGTTAGACTTCTCATGCTCTCACCTTGGTACCGCCAATCTTGCTGGTGATTGGGTGAGAGCTGCTTGAAGATGTGCTCTGCCATCGCTCTGTGCTTGCTTGGAAAATAAAGGTTAGATCAGAAAGAAAGTGAAGCACCGGGAAGCTCATTAAAACCACTTCTGAAAATCTAGGATTCGCTTGACTCGACTGAGCTTATGACACAGTCCCTCAGGTATTACTTTTCACAGGTGTGCTCACTCCTTGTGTATCTGGAAGGCTTTACATTTTGAAAACACACCATTTTGCTTTAAAAGCTCAAAACCAAGTCAACTGCTGGATTTGTTTTCTGGCTTCTGCCAGGTTTGTTAATTTCCTTGACGTTGTTTCAGATACCCTACTGAATGTCTTCTTGGCTATCGCTGTGGACAATCTGGCCAATGCTCAGGAGCTCACCAAGGTGGAGTTGGTGGGGCAAACTTTTATTCTCTGGCAAGGTTACCCCTGCCTTTGCCTGATCAGGAGGACTCGCAGTTAACGTAAACTGGATGGATGGGCTAGGGGAAGAGACATAGACTGGGTGGGCTTTAAGATAATCCTGGACAAGTAAGACTATGTAAATATATTGGAGTGCATTTACAGGTAAAGTTGGCAATTTTGGATAAATGACCGCAGCTTGGAACAGAGCTGTGGCGGAATGGCCAGTGAATTTAACAGAATACACAAGAAAAGGGAGATTTAAACAGAATCAATGAACAAATAGCCAAATAATAACTGGATCCATGGTTATATCCACAGTAATCCTTTAGTGGATGCTTTAAGAGAATTTTGGTTTATGAGCAGTGCTTCCAGAGATTACAGGTAGGGATGGCTGTGTCCTGCACCCAACGGGGACCACCCATTGCAAATCCGAGGCTGGAGCTGAAGGGGATTTGGTTGTATACACCACACTTTCATAAGTGTTCTGGGGAACTGAGCCAAGCTCATATAAGACACCCCATGTATAGTGGTCAGAATTTCCAATGCATTATGGCTTGATATATAAAGAGGAGCCCCCTGTTAATAACCTAATATCTGACGAGGCCACAAGATTACTTTTCTGAGGTTTGATTTTCCATAGAAACATGGAGCTAATGACCTGTGCATAATGTGGGGATCCGCGAGTCAGTTGCCATAGCTTCTAATCAGAAACTTTAATAAAGGAAAAGGAATACAAATCCATAAAGTTATTGAGAAACAAAAGAAACATCAAATGGTCAGATATTTAAGACTAGAGTTGGTGCTTTGGCCTGCTTTGGCCTGAGTCTTTGAAATGATTTTAGGCCAGGTACATGGGTCTGATAGGTGAAGATTTTTGGGGTCAATTAGTCGTGCTTAAGAGAAGGACCGGCTGTAATCATATCAGAGCTTGCCTCTGTC
The DNA here is from genome assembly GCF_040938575.1 of Ambystoma mexicanum. Taxonomy (NCBI): domain Eukaryota; kingdom Metazoa; phylum Chordata; class Amphibia; order Caudata; family Ambystomatidae; genus Ambystoma; species Ambystoma mexicanum. The sequence continues at coordinate 1,270,197,678 of NC_090926.1, read as the reverse complement.
ATTCTTCTCAGCATCCAAGCTTCTTATTTAATGGCTGCTGATGGTTTTGTTAAAAAGAAAGAACAGCAAACTCTTGTTGATTTCAGCATAAACGTCTGACTCTCTTCTCCCACGGAACAGTGGTAGGAATGGTGATGAGAAGAATGTATTTTAGCAAAATGTTGGGTGCCTTTTAAAAGGGGAAGGGAAAAAACAAGTGTAATAAATAAAGTATATGCTTGTGGATACCCTCGTGAAGAAACAAAAAGGACAAGGGGGTTTAGGCTGATGTGTGCAAAGGGAAGAACGTCAACTCCCAACAATGCTTTGTGTGGTACTTTACACAAAAGGGGAATTTATGATTAGTGATGTTTTTGCAAATAATATTGTACAATACTATTTGTTCTTGCTTGTTTGTGGTGGTCATTGCTTTGCTGATCCATGCTCTGATTTTTCTTCTTTCTGCTCACACTGTTTTGTGTCTAAGATAACATTTCACATCTCTTGATCGAAGACTGGTGATTTTCCTTTTTGTGTTTGTTTTATTTCATGTTTCTTTTTAGCATTAGTTGTACCCCACTCTCTAAGCTTCAGAAAATACCTGGGACACATTGGCATTCACCATCATACAGCCTTTTCACTGGTGCTGTAGTTTACTGACTGCACTCTGAAGTCCTTTTGAGGGAGTCTGTGTCTGCCGCACCCCTGGACTGGCACTGATGAGATGTGTTCTGCATTTTCACTTTGTGCTCCAATGACCAATCTTGTTTGCAATTGCACTTCTTTCTGAATCTAGAACTATTTTTGCTTTTGCTAATAGAAGAGCAATTTACCACAAAGCAAAAATAGGGTTTTGTTTTGGGTTCCATCAATGAAAACATCATTACTTATCAATGACCTGATGGTATCGCGCAAGGGAAGGCTCCAATGTGACCACTCTGGAAATGGTGGCCATATTTGAGGGAAGGCCCTGATGGGAACCCTCTGTAATCGATGGTTGCTTGGAAGCGAAGAACCTAATGTAAACCCCCTGGAATTGCTGGTAGCCTGAAATGGAGGCCTCGATTGACTCATTTGAAACTGGTGTAGACTAGAAAGGAGGCTCCAGTATGACCCCTTTGTAAATAGTTGTAGAATGGGAGGTAAACCTGATGTGACCTATCTGAAAATGGTGGTACCATGGAAGGGAGACTGTGACCTGGCCTGTCTGCATCAGGAGTGATCTGGAGGACCTTCCAGAACAATAGTATGTTTATGTTACTCTCATATTAAGTTGCAGGGATTTTCTTCCCAGTGGACCTGTAAAAGAAAAGAAACGCTTCACACTGTCTTAATGTTAGTTGGCATGGAATGGCTTCAGTGTGAAGTGTTAGGACTGTGTCCCCCTTCAGCACGAACTCTTAAGCAGCGCCTCACTATTCTAGTCTGAACTAGAAGCCACTTACGGAAGGGAGACAGCTGGGGAGTATATCCTACATCGCCTTCAGATGAGGAGACTTTCTCTCTATTGCAGGGCATTTGGCAAGGGGGTCTTTCTCACTATTCCTAATGGTAACCATTATGTTCAATTGTGAAGATTTTCGGAAAAGTTAACTTTCTTCTTGTCTCTGAAGTGGCTTGCAGAAATTGCACTAACAAGGCAACTTCAGCAAAATAAGCTTCTGTGCTGTCCCGCCTGTTACATGGCAATTACTGTCTTGGTGTGGGGCTCCTAGAAGGAATGTTTTCTGGCTCTCCCGTTTGTTAGCTGGCAGAGGATGTCCTGATCCTGGTACTTGGGAGGTGGTAACCTTGCTTCCTTCATAGATGTTGTGTTTGACTGGAGTTGTGTATCAGTGGTGGGATGGCTCTTTTTATCTGTGTAATTAAAGTAGGGAGTTTAGGTTTTGCACACATTGTTCTCTTCCTCATCTTTACTTTAGTGAAATCAGAGACAGAGCACTACCTTGAAAAAGCAGTAGAGAAGTGGGGAATGCTGTTAGCAGCCAATCAGAGAGAAGCCTGTTGTTACCAAGCCCTCATTGATGCAAAAGCATTCATTCAGGGCATGGAGTTCCACAGTCATGAGAGCCCAATGAGCAATTTATTATTTGTTTAACTTTGATTTATTTTGGTAACATTCTTTATTTCATAATTCTTAATCTTTACAAACTTATGGGTGCAGTTAGCATTATTGACCGATGGCATAAAGTGTAGGTTTCTGTGTTTAAGGACTGCAATTCTCTGCCATTAAATCAGCCCATGTGTTTTTAGGATGAACAGGAGGAAGAGGAGGCAGCCAACCAAAAACTTGCACTACAGAAAGCGAAGGAGGTGGCGGAAGTGAGCCCGCTGTCTGCAGCCAGCATGTCTATAGCAGTGTAAGTTCAACTCTTGTCTGCCTGCCAGCCTGCCGAGCGCTCCCTCCATAGGCTGGTATGACAGAGATCTATACACGCAAGAATTCTCGCCTGCCCAGTAACAAGGAGGATGTTCATAGATCAGTGACAAAAGTGTATAGAGTCCCATACCTGCAAGTTCAATTTACTTCCCACTGCACCTTTCTAGTGAACAGATGTGTGGCAATGTGCATGCCTGCAAGGCAACTAACCTGCCCAGCTCACCTCTCTAGTGACTTGAGGCTAAAGGGTGCCACACCTGCAAGAGCACTAGCAGGCCCGCGCTCAGGAAGACATTGAACCACAATAGGTTTCACTTACTCAAATAAATTGAATTGTAGGTTTGTGAATGGAGATAACTGAGGTGGCTAAGTATCATGGGGAAGCTACACTGTAAGCTATAGGGTTGTAACCTGGAGTCTATGAAAGCATCAGGAAGTCTTGTGGGGTATTTGCTTTGCAAGAGCTGGGGTTAAGTCTAGGAGTATTGTCCTGGGAAAACTGCAGTGAGAGTTGTTTCACCAGGCTGCGACAGAATACCTAGAAGCTCTGTTCAAACCAGGATGCAACAGAAGAGGTGAAAGAGAGAGATCCCTAAGGCTGGAAGTCCAGTATATGCAGAAGCTATGTCCAGAGTAGTTCTAGGGGTAACCGGACCAGTTATCAAATGAAATAGTTTGATTAAGCTCCCTAAATAGGAGAGCGACAAATAAGTGCATGAAGTCAGAAGTCATGGTGTAAAGTTACAAAGTTTACATGTCCTTGAATTTGAAATGTTTTTCCTGTTGTCAAATCTTTGGAATACATTGACATCAGGTGTACAGTGCTCTATAAATCATCAATCTCTATTTTTATTTAAATTTATTTTTATTTTATAGGTTAAACAAACAAAAACATGAACAGTAAACCCAAACCAAAACAACAAGCAGGGCAAAAGACAGGTCAAAAGGGGCACTGGCAAGTCCATATCCTAACATCAGATATAAAGGAGATCAAATCAATACACAGAAGGGAACCATATCCAGTGTGATAAACATGAACAGTAAAAACAAAAGCAAAAAGCAGAGCAAAGGGCAGGGCGAAGAGGATACCAGTGAGTCCAAAACTTAACATCAGGTATAAAGGAAATCAAAATAATGAAAGGGAGAGCACCAGGCTCAGTGCGATACGATAGCATATATATATTGTGCCTATATATATGTGTATATATATATATATATATATATGTATACATATATATCCACACACACACACATATATATATATGTACACATATATATATGTACATATATATATATATATATATATATATATATATATATATATATATATATATATATATATATATATATATATATATATATGCAGGTAGTGTAACCCTCTCATGGGGGGTTTGTCAGCATGCAGTAGGGCCTTCCAAGACCCCAAACTTATTGTGGGTTCCGTCATACCCCTTCTTATGGCTCTGCACCATTCAATCGTCTCGGCAACAAACCATCGTAGCAAATCTCTCCACCAAGCTGCGTAACATGGGCCAGAGCTATTTTTCAAGGACATGGCAATTCTATGTTTCGCGAGGACACAAGCCAGGTCCAATGCCTTAACTATATGCTTAAATTTGTCTGGACGGAGGTAGATATCAAGCAAGCATTCCGCTAAGGTCCAGTCTTATCTCAGTACCCACGCCTTTTCTAGTGGGTGTTGGAGCTGGAGCCAAAAGGAACAGATTCTAAGGCACAACCAAAACATGTGCCCAAATTCCGCCGGTTCACCCTCGCACCATGGGCATCCAGGAAATGTCTGTTTATTAAAGCTTGCCACTTTCGGAGGTGTCATAAATGTTCTATAAAAAACATTCAACTGTATCAAGCAGAATCTCGTATTTCTTGAGACCTTTTTCATAAATAACATTGCTGATTCCCACTGCCTATCTTCCATCACACATCCCAAGTCCTTTTCCCATTTATCTTTCAACCTCATTACTCTGGTGCACTCTCCTCAATCAAAGACTGATAGAGACGCGTCACCGGCTTCCACCCATCCTCAGCTTCGTTCAGCGTGTTCAGTATGACCTCACATTTAGTTTCCTCAGGCCACGCAGGTCATTGTTTTTTAGCAAAGTTGTGAGCCAAATGTACCTAAGAAATGCCCCTTCCGAATCCTATATTCATTCACCGCATCATTGAAGTCTCTGAAGACACCATCCTTGAAAACATTGCATCAGGTAGCGAGACCCACGCCCTCCCACCTCCGAAATAATGGTAGTTCACTTCTGCTCTGACATAACGTAGCCGCCAGTGATATGTTTGCAGAGTATACCCACTCCAACTTCAATAGCGTCACTGTCCCGCCCCATATTTTCCTCCGTAAATCTAGCATAGGTGGTATAAATCATCGATATCTATACCAGTGAACTCTCTTAGCACAGTCTATATGTCTATAAAACAAGGTTCATCGACCAGTGAAGTAGATGGCTTTCAGGCATGGCAAGTACAATTAGGTGCATTTAAAGGTGTATTTATGCACTTTCTTAATTAAATAAACAATACAAATATTTATCTTTAGTATTTCGTTTCAAACTTGATATTGTCCCCAGATATAATAAAGGAGACTTCTGTATGTTTCATGTAATTATAACACTTGCCTTCTATCTTGCAGAAAAGAGCAACAGAAGAACCAGAAGTTGTCAAAGTCGGTGTGGGAGCAGCGGACCAGTGAGATGAGGCGCCACAATCTGATGGCTAGCCGAGAGGCCTTGTACAATGAACTGGACCCAGAGGAGCGTTGGAAGGTATCCTATGCACGCCACATGCGTCCAGACATCAAAACCCACTTGGATCGTCCTCTGGTAGTGGATCCTCAGGAGAACCGCAACAACAACACCAACAAGAGTCACCCCAATGAGCCGGCCATAGAGCAGAGGCTGAGCCAGCAGCGAGCCGAAGACTTCCTGCGGAAGCAGGCCCGCTACCACGAGCGGTCGCGGGAGTCCAACAGCTCACGGAGCTATGAGAGGACAGACTCTGGTGGCGTGGAGCCGAGGAGGCCACGCAGCAGCAGCAAGGAGGCAGATCCTAACCGAGACAGCACTTCCCGGGAACTGGACTATAATCATGGGAAGGAGAGAGAAGGACTTCAAGACAGAGGGTGTCGGGAGGGAGATATGGAGCGGACTAGAGCACTCGATCCACACAGGCGACACCGGCAAGGAGGTAGTAAAGAGAGCCGTAGTGGATCTCCAAGAGGTGGAGAGGGTGACCATGAGCATCGACGGCATAGACCTCACCGCAGGGCAGGCGAGGAAAGCACAGCATTGGATGATGTAAACAAGGGGGACAGGCGACCACGACACCGGGAAGGTGGGAGGACTAACAGGGATGGAGGGCCTGCAGGAGAGAATGACCTCCATGATGGGGAGCGGCGCCGGCGCCACAGACACACAGCACAATCTACATATGAAAATGACCCGAAACGGGATGAAAAGGAGCGTCGGCATCGCCGCAGAAAGTGAGTAAAAACCCAGGGAATCTATCTAATGTACACAATGTTTAGTAATGAATTGAAAGGCTTAAGTTAAGTCATTTAAACCCTGTATTACTTTACAGGTAAGCATATCATCTTCAAAAACCACCCCACTGCCAACATCAGGAACCCCACTCACTGTGGTTCCATGACATCTCAATACATTCTAAACTTGCCATAATGGATCACAAAAAGACATGCTTTATGAGGGAAATGATAAGGCAGGCAGAGAACATTAGAGCTCAATTCCATAGTGCATCCCTATATGCACATGTATATTAAAGCCAAGATAGCACAACATCAGACAGCTATGTTACACTGCAAAGACAACTCACACATTTCACTGATGTGTTTCCTTTATTCTGAGCAATTCTACTGGGTGTCTTCTTTATTTAAAGTGCAGTACATATTAAGCATAGTTAGGACCTAAGAAAGGTTCAAGCAATAAGAGAATTAAATCAGAATAACCTAAGAATGTGAAGCATAAGAGAACAGATTTCAGTACATTACAAAATTGGCTCAAGGCAGAGGGTGTGCAGTAGATCACGCTAGAGAATGGGAGACAAACAGAACGGGTGAGAACAAAGGCATAAGCGTTGGAATAGGGATCTATCATCAGCACAGGTCAGGGTGCACTGGATTGATCAGAACTTGAGTTTAAGCACGATACCGGTTGCTGTTAGAGGCCACCAGTGTACTGAACTGTACACAATTAAGGGGTGTGAAGACCACATGCCTGGTAGATTTCATAATTCGGGGTTGTTTTCCAAACTGTACAAAATGAGCATCTACTGGATTACTTTCAATCTCGGTGTTGACCTCTCTCTCCATCATTGCATCTGCCTCTCATTTGTAGCCTTTTAAAAGATATTCTGCAGTCACACTAGGATCTCTGAATGATGGACTATTAAAAGGTTCTCATATCAGAGGATGGTTCATCAATGGAGAGACATTATAAGTACTTTCCCTTATAGCTCATCACATATAACCATTGACAGCATCCGTCTTAATGTTGCTGTCCCTCTGCCTTTCTATATCATTCCTGTAAATACTACTTCCTGTTGATTTATTTTCTAGGAATATCTCCAGGCATCATTCTGGACCTGAAAGAATGTTGCAGCATTGCTAGCTGTGTTCCAAGAGGTGCTAGAGAGACTCTCGGATCAGAGTCACAAAGGCGTCTTCCCCAAAAGTAATGCTCAGAGCAAAAGGCACCGCCCATGTGCATTGAACAGTTCATTTTTTCTGTTGCCTAGTTCTGAAACTAGCCTTGTTTTGTGATTTATTCAATCTGTTTTTGTTTCCTCGTTGACATTTCTTCAGAAGATGTCTGATCTCAAAACATCCAGGCTCCAACATTGTTATGACTTAAAAGTCTAAATGGCAGTATTCGACCCTCACCAGCTTGGCAAGTGATGTTTTGGACTTGACCATGACTCTGCTGCTTCTAACTTCTCCCCTCCAAGATAACATGAACCCACATGTTTACTGTTAAACTTATGTCACAGATGACCTTAATAATACACAGTCAAAAGCAGATTGTGATTCACCAGAGTTTCTTATGGATGGAAATGGTCTTCTTGTACGGCTGTGGTGGATGCAGACGAAGGGCTACCGTGGTCTATTCTTGACATTCCCATGGGCTCCCTCCATACTTTCTCAGGCCTCCCTACTCCCCACAACTAATCTCTAATATCTGGCTGTATCTGGCTGTATTCTGGTCTGGGAGTGCCTAAAGACTCTGGCCTTCTCTATCTCTCTCTCATGGGATATTCTAAAGGGATCCTTGCTCTAGGTTGTGTTCTTGTTGCTTCTGAGAGGAAAATAAATATTCTCTCTCCCACTCTCCTCTCTCTCTAACTCTCTCCTCCTCTTCTCTCCTACTTCTCTCCCTCTACCCACTTCTGCCACCTATACTCCAACCACTCCTACTTCTGGTACCTCCTCTCTGCATCTTCCCACCGTTCTTTCTCTCTTCCCCTTCTCCACTTTCTCTCTACTGCCTTCCTCAACCCACTCCTTCTATCGCCTCTCTGCCATCCCACTCTCACACACCTTTGCTTATCTGTCTCTTTCATACACACTCCCTCATGTCACCCACTTTCACTCAAACTACAATACTTTACCTGAGCTCTCTCTCACTCCAACGCCACAGTCTCTGCAATACTTCTCTCCCCTGACGCTCTCCAACACCTGGTCTCTTGGTCCACCAACTACGCCCTTGACCTGTGTCAGACTTCCCACGGGTTCCCACTAGTTGTTGATAATGGGGACAGTCTGTTCCTATGTTTTCCCCAGGGGTTTGTACATTGCAGATTTTAAAATGGCTGGCAAGCACTGCTGGTATCATACAAACATGTAGAATCCCCATCACTGCAAGGCCGAAAGCATGGGATTTATTTAATCAAATTTTTGCACTTATTGTTGCAAATATAGATGGGTTGTGGAGTAGGGTTATTAATTAGGAATGCGGGTTAGGAAGGGCTATGGGGCATCTCCCCCCGCGCATTTAGTTGAGAGAAAAAGTGCAAACATTTGAACAAAGACATTTTAGATATGTCGAGCATTCGCCGTGATTTTTGCGCAATAATCACATAGATCCGCACTGTCTCCTTTTGTATCCCCACCACACTTCCCAAGCTGCAAAGGAAGAGTTTTTTTCTCACTAAGTGGGTTTTTCCCAGCGTGTAAGTTTGCCACAGTTCTTTTTTTATTTTCCTCTGACATAGCAATGGATGGAAGCCTCTGCATGACTAGTCGGTAGCCTGTGCTGTGTGGTGTTAACATTTTAGCATGGAGCACCAGTCCAGATTCTCTCTACAGTTGCCCGACGTCTTCTGCGATGGGCGGTTCTGAAAGAAACAGAGAAGGGACATGTCCAGAAGGGAGGCTGTACTGCATTGTGGTCGTGCCAATGGTACCAATATTGTTATACTACAACACACTGTCAGGGGAATCAGGAACTGGGCCCCCCAACTCCCTCACCCCACCTTTGGGCTAGGATCAGCTCTGGCAACTGCCCTGGTGGACCGACCTACCAAGGTTGAGAGGGCTTCCTGCTCCCATTTGACCGGGTCAGGACACTGACCCTGTCACATCTAGTAACATGAAAAATACTCCACAACCCTGTTCATCACCACAAACTCAATACAGGCTCCACAAAATTATGGTTGCAAAGCTTTGAATTAATCCAATAACTGCAGATCACTCTAGGGAGCTTCCAATAGATTTCTTTGGCCATTATGTAACTTTGCAGTGTAGGGCCAGACTTTTACAAATGCTATCTTAGCTAACTCCCCTTGTTTCTGTCTTTGGCCATCGTCTAACAAAATCCATTCAGTCTGCTCCGACTGTGAGTATACCAGGTGAAGAAACTTAGGCCATGCATGGCTGTCTCCAGGCATCGACCTACCATATTCTATCACGAGAGGTGAGTGGTCCATCTGAGGTGATGCACTACCACTTACTAGTGATAAGTTTGACATGCATTTTTCTGCCTTCCTTCTCTCCCTCGACCATAACTAGTTGGTACAGCCTGCACTTCGGTCGGTAAAGCTGAAAAGAAAAGAAAGGCCGCCACTTTAAAAATGTCTCAGAAACTGCAGGTTTCATATACCTGTACATCAGTCTGTGCACTACCGTTCCTCACCTGTCCATGAGTCACCAACCACCACACGCACTTCCTTTTTTAGAAACCAAGAAGCAGGTCAAGTTTGCTAATGCTCCATGGTGCCACCCTTTTGAGGCGTTAATTTATTTTGTCGCTGCTTTTTGGAGTGGCACAATGGCTCTCCCTTCTAAATGTACATACTGATAAGTCCCATCCACTTTCCTTCTCTTGAGGCGGACCCTCACACTCTCTCTTTACAGTGTTTGGGCCCCTCTTCATTGCTGGGGCCCCTGTGCGCTCTGTAATGCAGTTTATTTGACGCAGTGGAGGACAGCTTTGCGAGTGCCTGCTCTGGATCCCCACAAGAACTACATCAAGTCAACTCTATTTACTTTGGCACACCATCAGGTGACACCCTTTCAGGGGTAAACCAAAGTTGTAGTACTCCTTCGGGCCTATAGTGGTTAGCCACTGCAATACTGTGGTACGCCCTGAGGTCTCTCAGGAGACTTCTACTGGTGCCATTGCCAAACACTTTCAAGGGTCTGGTACCAGGCTCTGGCCCAAGGGGACTTCGGTCCATGATAAAGCTTGTACTGGGGACTCTGTTCCAGAGGGCTGTTTGCCTCATACCGTACCATGGTCCGAGAACCCCGCATTCCCTGCTCACCAGACAAACACACAAGAACCCTAGTAGGCCTGCAGTAGCAGTAGGCCCTGCTCCTCAGATTTCCTTAGGGGGCATCACGGTTATCCATCTTTTCATTGAAAAATGTTTCATCAAAACATTTTCCATCTAATATTTTCTAATGAAAAAAGTTCAGCAAATTAATTTTTGTGTGGGGTAAAGTGTTAATTTTGTTTGCAAAATGTTTGGGGTGGGGTTCAAGAGGTCGTAAACCTGCAGTTTTGGGGGTACCCCCACCCCCAAAAAAATTATCCATTTGATGAAAATTCTTTTGTTACAAAATATTTGATGGAAAAATGTTTAGATTAAACATTTCCGATGAAAGGACATGGAACCGGCATCACGCCCTGCATGGCTCCCAAGTCCTTTCTTTCCACTACCACTCTCTGCACTTGTGGTGTTCCCCAGGGCTGTATCGTCTCCCCCTGGCTCTTAAATGTCTATCTGGCCCCTTTGGCCCACCTGATCTCTACCTTTTTCTCTGAATTTCAGTGTTATGCAGATGGCACGCAGCTCTCCTTCAGGTTACCCTCAGCCTCCTCCTCGCTCATCCTTGATTGTCCATCTGCTTTTCAGGCATGGTGCGCCTCTAACCATCTCTGCCCATTTCCAGCTGCAAGTCCTCAGAGGTATTCTCCCTACTCCTGTGTCCTGTCCCCTTTTCTCCATAATGCATTGGCGTCCCTCGCTTGGGAAGGGAACTGAACCTTTTTCACCAGAAAAATATGTCTTTCCATGTTGTGGTGCGGCCCAAGGAGCATGCGCTCACTTGAGCCCGCCCACCAGCGACACACCCTAGTCCTCTTTTCCGTGACGACGGGAGCGGACCTACTTCACCAACGCTGTGGTTGGTCCTCTTTGGTTCTAGTAATTCCATGTGTACAAAGTCTTCCTGGAGACGGTGATCCCTATAGATATTTTTCTTGTAATCTAAATTCTTTTGTCGTATCTTATTTAGGATTGTGCCTTCCACCGTCTTAGGGTGCATCGCCCTTCTCCTGTGCATGTCGGCTGCAGTGGATTTCAGTAGGTGTCCCGCCTGCAACAATTCTTTCCCTACATCCGACCCGCATGTGCTCTGCCTCCAGCTGTAAAGGTTGTTAGGCGTGCAAAGCCCTTACACACCGGTCCCTGAAGAACCGGCTGGTGAGGTGAAGAGAGTTTTTCAATGGATCCCCACCAAATAAAGGTGTACGTAAGGAAAGGGCGAAAAAATTAAGTATTTTGTTCTCAAGAGCACCTCGCAAAGGCAACTCCTTTCCTAGGAAGCACCCTAGCTGAAGGGGCCCAATAGGCAAGGATTTCCGAGGCTCAAGTAGCTACCTGGCCCGCAGCCGAGGGGTCCATGGATCCTCCCGGGCCCACCGCTGAGGGGTCAACCGACTCTAATACCGGGCCAGGACAAAAGGGGCTTTGCTCTGCTACCAGGCCCATGCCTGAGGGGCGCCTCAATGCAGTGACAAAAGCATTACCTGTATGTCCGAGAGCCTACCAGGTTGACCCCTGAGGTACAGGCCAGGTCCAAGCCTACACGATCAGGCAAACAGGCGGAGGCCAGAGCCAGTCTCTCCACAGACTCGCAGCTAGCACATGGGGTGGTACCTTCCTACCTCTCTCCGTCTTGAGCCGGGCCTCCTTAAATTCAGGAAACTCCCCAAGACCTTCCTCTTCTCTTCCTCTTTCTCTCTCCCTCTCCCCTGCTAACCTCCTTTCTCTTCTCGCCTTTTTCCTTCCTATTTCTCTTTCTCAACCTGCTGTGTTCGCTGACTGGTCGCCTGGTGCACCTTCAGAGCCTCACAGGTCCAAGCCCCCCCCCGCCAGTCTTGGACTTGCCCCCGGGCCTCTGCCCTCTGCTTGTCACTACTGCACTTGGAATACATTCCATGAGAGGGGCAACCACTCTGCACTTAACCCAGGCCCCAACTGGATTGGGCACACTTATCTCACTCCCCCTCCCTTGCACTTCCTGCCTGCACATTTGTACAACTTTGAATGTTGTATGTCCTGTCCTCCCTCTGTCTCCCCTCCTTAGCCTGGTTGTGCCTGAAATACTCATGCATAGGCACATTGATAACCAACCACCAATCAATCTGTAATGTTGCAGGCCTAGTACGGTAGTTTATTGTTCTGTATGTCCCTTTCCCTCCCCCCCTTCTCTCCCCACTCTCTGTCACACACTTACACTAGTATAAATGTCTCTTGCCTAGTATGCTAATTATTGTTGTTAGATCATTCGGAATCTTCAAAGCCTAAGAATGACAATGGTACTCCCTTGTTCCCTCCCCGCCTTGAAGCGCTTTCATGCACTTCACTTGTGTATAAGCACTTCAAAAGTAAATAATTACAATTACCTGACAAAATGGCAGCGCAGCCAGAGAAAATGGTGGTGCGGGCAGAAGCGCACCATTCCAATGATCCCCAAAGGCCGGATCCGGAACTCACTCCAAGGGGGGAATGGCCCCCCCATGCCCACGCAGCAGGTCACATGGTGCACCTCCTACCCAACATCATTGGGACAGATGAGATACACGGAAGGGGGATACGCCCAAGGCAGACTCGGTGCAGGGAGAGCGCCATACACGCCGACAGTACCGGTGCAAGATCAGGCCTCTCCAGCTTGCGAGGAATGTTTTTTTGAAGAATTTCTCAATCTCATGAGGTCTCTCCAAATGGAAAACATCCTCAAGGGGATCATTCAGGACATGATTTTGCTAATGCTTCCACCAACTCGAGCTCCAGTACAGCCTCAGCCCACAGTGAGTGCGCCAGCTCCCAGTTCTGTCGCGACCGTGTCTCAGCCCACGGAGGCTCTGGCCCCAATGCAGTTCAGCATTGCGGCCCAGTCTTCGCCTCCAGCAGTCCCTCGACCAGCGGCCTCTCTAGCATTCCACGGGCAGACAATACGGACCCACAGGACACCGCGGACCAGGCTGACACTGAGGACGACGAAGAGCAAGACACCCCGTCCTCAGCAAAGGCCTTTCGTGACAGACTTGCAGGCCTGGCGGAATACCTGGGCATTACTTAGCCACAGAAGGAGCAACTGGAAGCAGGGGTCCTGGCAGAAGTCTTGACCATCTGCCCATCCACCAGATTGGGCATTCCTTTACAAAAGGATGCAGAGGCCCTGTGAAAATGGGTTGGTCCAAACCGCATTCCACACAACCCACCAACAAGTGGCTGAAAGCAAAGTATAGACAAGCAGAAAGCGATTCTCTAATCCTGTCGGTGCAACCGCAGCTGCATTCGTCTGTGATCGTTGTGGCGTCCATGTATGCAAAGCCTCAGGCACCCACCTCATCCACCAGCTTTTCGGCTCTCCTAGGCAAAGATGAAAAGGTACTAGAGGCATATGGAAAAAAGATTTACTCCAATGCCACTCTTCACTTGCAGCAAGTCAATGCAGATGTGATGTTAGCCACCACAAATCAGAGGCTCTGGCGTGAGATAGCCGAATCCCTCCTGGACTTGTCTACTCACAGGCAGGCTTGTTTCAAGGCAGGAATTGCAGGGGCTAAATTGGTGGCACAGGACCTAATGGAGTCCTCTGTGGCGCAAATAAATGGCTCAGGGGTGATGCACACTTTATAAATGCTAATAAATAAATATAGATACAGCCGGTAGGGCCATCTGTGTGGCTACTGACATGAGGCGTATGGCGTGGCTCAAAGCCACCAGGTTCAATCCCGACATGCAAGACTGCATCCTCGACCCTCCATTTAAAGGAGGAGGCCTGTTCCACTCATCCACCGATGAAGAGCTGGACAAGAAAAAGAACAGTTCTCAGACAGCCAAGTCTCTGGCTATACTTACAAAGCCAGCACTGAAGAGCTTTGGCGGGTTTACGGGTTTCTTGGACTGCCGCTCTAGACAGCCAGAAAGGTCCCCCAGCCAACACTGGTGAAAACAGCATAAGACCTCACTAAGGGGCTTCTTCCAGTCCCCCTCCCAGGCACCAGCCTCAGAGGGAAAGAAGCAATGACAGGATCATCAGGATCCACAGTTCTCCGCGGGGGCAGGCTTGGTATCCATGCTCAGTCCTGGCAGGCTCGGTTTGTGGGCCCTTGGAAACTATCTGTGGTGTCTCAGGGCTTCCGCCTTCCTATACCTCAAGTTCCTTCCTCACCCACCACCTCAGATTGGGACACCATCTCTCCTTACAGAGATCCGTTCTCTTGTCGAGACCGAGGCAGTAGAGGAATTACCCCCGTCTCAGAGAAATTTGGGGTTCTACTCTCGTATCTTCAAAGTACAGAAGAAGAACCAGGCGCGAGTAGTCCTAGATCCGTCCTTCTTAAACCTTTACCTACCCCTTCAAAAGTTCAAGATGGTTACGCCAGCACTGATAGTGGAGTCTGTGTGTGTGTGGGAGCCTGGACGTGCTCCATGGATCTGAAAGATGCATACCTACACATCAATATGAGTAGGCTGCAGGTCAATTTTTCAGCTTCTTGGAACGAAGAAGCTGGTTCTCAAGCAGCATTAATCACCATACCAACACATCTTCACCAGGACCTATTATGGTGGAGGATGGATACAAATCTCATGGTGGGCAGACCCTTCAGGCAGCCCCGACCCCAATACGGTATGATGACGGTTCCTCCCTTGAGGGATGGGGAGCCATGCTGGACATCCACAAAGTGCACGGCCTATGGTCGAGAGAGGACCAGGGCAAGCACATCAATTGGCTCGAAATGATGGCCATCTGGCTAGCCTTGAAAGCTCTCCTCCCAGTTATCAACAACAGACCAGACTGCATCCAAACGGACAGCTCCACCTGCATGTACTACCTCAACAAACAGGGGGTCACCTCATAACACCCCCTGTACAGTGTCATTTTTGCAGGGACATTATTACATGGTACCCTCTGTGCAGGCTAACCATTGATATATGGAAATAGGCCTTAGTGAACAGCATTTGGCTCTCTGCGATCCACCTGCCGGAGGAGTCCAACCTAGAGGCAGACAGGCTCAGCAGACTGGGGGTTGACAACTACGAGTGGCAGTTGAACGAGAGGGTCCTGAAGGTGATATTCAACAAGTGGAGTCATCTACAGATAGACTTATTCGCTGCCATACTCAACAGGTGGTGTTAACAGTTTGCGTCTTCGACAGAGGGGGATGACTTTCAGCTTCAGTGGGATGACATGTGGGCATACGCATTCTTGCGACTCCATTAATCCACAAGGTCATCTGCAAAATCAAAGAGATACACCAACTACGCCTCATTCTGAGGTTGGCCGGCCAGACCATGGTTCTCAGAGCTATTGAGACCGTCAGTATTCCTGACAGTGGGGGCGGATCCACTATTATACCAGCAAAGGGGGGGGGGCAGTAGTACACCCCTCCTCAGAGAAATTAGCCCTAGCAGCCTGGTTTCTGCTGATCACATACCCTTACAGCACCTTCATTTGTCGCAGGACAACATGGAGGTCATCCGAGGGGCAAGAAGCACTTCCACTAGAAGTCAATACAGTAGCAAATGGACCAGGTTCTGCTTCTAGGCCAAAGTGAAGTACGTAGACCCCTTGGGGTGCACCCTGGATCATGTGCTGTCCTTCTCTGCACATCTGGCACTGACTGGGGTACAGGTTGACACATGCCGCACCTACTTGGCGGCCATATGTGCATACACAAATTCTTTTGATGTTGTGTTCTCCACTTCCAACCTAGTGGTGAAAAGACATCTGGCAGGGCTAACCTGTTGTATCCACATGTCACGGGCCTGCACCCGATCTGGGATCTCAATGTGGTTCTGTGCGTCCTGGCCCACAAACCATTTGAGCCCATGGCGTCTGTAGACATCAGATGGGTCACGATTAAAACAACGCTCCTAATGGGGTTTACCTCGGTGCACAGTTCAGGCCCTGATTTTCCATCGCAACATGGTAGTGCTCCGGGCACACCCCTCATTTCCCAAAGGTGCGTCGTCCTTTTATCTCAATGAAAAAATAGTCCTTCCAACTTTCTTCCCAAACCCGAAAGATAAAGCATTAAAGGTGTTACATTGTCTTGATGTCAGGAGAGTGCTTAGATTTGATCTCGACCGGACTAGCAGCTTCTGCAAATTGGATGCCCTGTTTATTCCTTTCATTGGATCAAAACCAGGGTGTCAGGCCTCGATAGTCAGGTGGATGGTTATGGCCATCCAGGAAGCCTACAAAGGGCAACGCATGACGTTACCAGCAAACATGCACGCTCATGCGTAAAGAGCCAAGGCGACAGCAGGGCCTTCCAGAGACACGTGCCATGGCGGACGATCAGCAGGGCAGCCACTTGGGCTACCTCCTCAGTCTTCTGCAAGCATTATCGCTTGGGTGCCAGTGCTTCATCAGACGCAGCCTTTGGCCAAGCTATCCTGAAAAACGTGTTTTCTTAGGAATTACATTGTCTCTCCTCCCCAGGCTTCAATCAGTTGTAATCGGCCATACAGTATGGAGGAAAGGGGACGGGGCATCATACATCCCACCATCCTCCCCCTTAAAAAAAGATGTGTCATTAAGCAGTTATAATATAGCCGACGTGTCAAAGGGGACTGAGGTGTGGCACCGGTGGTCGGAGTCAAGGGAGCACGTGCTCCCGGGGACGTGACCCCACCTCCCCGCCCCCCACCCCGAGCAATTCAATTTAATGGGGAAAGACATATTTTTTTCTGGTGAAAAAGATTCTGTTCCCGTCATAAGCAAGGGACGCCCATACATGGGACTATGAACTACGAGTACGTTAGTCACTACGGTGAGTAACTTATAATTTTTCTCACCTTCCCCCAGAAGCTCACTGTCTCACTGCCCTGATATGACATGATATGAGATTTATAATGTTCCTGTACACAAGTGTTTCTAGGAGCCAGGTTTCTGGTTCTCTCCAGGCTGGACTACTGCAACAGCCTCCTTTCGAATGGATTATGTCCTCCCACGGATTCCTCATCTTTGATATTCGATATACAGACTTAGCTGCTTCGGAAATTGTTTTTCGTCAGATGGCACTGTGCGTCGATGCAGTCGACTCGATGTCCCACGAGGGCCTCCGTCTCGAGGATGATGTCATCAAAGGTATGTATAGCAAGCGCAGCGCCCGTTGGCTTCAGTTCTGTTTTTCTGAGTAAGCTTACTCTTCGAGAACTATGGCACGCTTCAGTAGTTTAGTTTGCTAAAATCTAAAATGTCTTCATCATTGACACCAACTACCCCAAAGACCTGGTTTAAAAAGTGTCAGGACTGCGGTTCCAAGATGTCGATAACCGATCCGCATCGAGTATGTTTGTGGTGTCTCGGTGTGGAACACAAGACCTCAGACTGCTTGAGATGCCAATTGATGACTGGAAAGGCTCTGAAAGAGCAAAAGGTGAAATTGGGGGTAGGTAGAAGCCCCAAGAAATCCCCATCAACTACCCCGTTGGAGAAACCTTCTTCGGAAGATGGGAGCGGCAACTCTCCTCGAAGGAAGAAGGTGAAAATATCTGGGTCAAATGAGTGGCTCCCACCACTTCTCGTCGTCGTCGAGGAAGTCGAAAAAGAGGCACCATAAGTCACCTTCTTCGACTTCTTCGTCTGACTCCTTTCCTGAGAGAATTATATCTTGTCCCACGAAGTCTTCCACTCCTGCCGAATGGGAAGCATTCAGGTTGGAAATGTTGAAAATGTTTGAAAATCCAAAACCCTCGGCCAGCTATGCTCCTACCGCGCCTACTAAAGCCAGTAAGGAAAGGGCTTGAGCCAAAGCCTGCGCACCTTCGAGCCCGGGATGAAGGCCAGATTCAAATCGAGAGCCGTGGAGGCCTCGACGTGATGGGGAATCATCGAAGGGTCCTTCGAGCTGCAAGTGGATAAATAAGTCGAGGTCATCAACACCATCAATGCCAGCTGCGCCCTTGACGCCAGCTGGGCCCTCGACACCAGCTGCACTATTGACACCAGTTGCTCCATCAACGCCAGTTGCACCATCAACGCCAACTGCGCCATTGACACCAGTGGCGCCTTCACCACCATAGATGCATTGAAACCTATGGTACCATCGAAGTCCAGATCAACTTTGTTGAAAATATCGACGACTCCTCAAGCGTCGGGTTCAACATTGTTGAAACCTTTGACGCCTTTACCAGATAAGACTTATATTCCTTTACTTAGAAAGGATTATTTTAAGTCACAATCCTCTATTTATGAAGACAATGAGCCATCCGATAACGATGCGTGATTTGAGCTACAGAATGGTACACTAAATATACCTGATAGCTTGATATCAGAGGAGTCCAGGCTGAAAGACCTTTATGACAACTTAGAAACTGCCAGTGGAGTGGACACTTTACCAGAGTTAGAATTTGGTAAAACTGAATCTGATGAACATGCAGATGCATCATATAGACAGTTGATGTCTAAAGTTGTAGATTACTTGATATGGAGTAGACATATCCTCCTCTGAGCTAACTGACATCCTTGATAATGGTCCGCAAAAGATCCCATTTTACCATTCTACATTGCACTTCAAAAAAGGGTGACTTCCAACTGGGAGATGCCAGAGTCAAGCCCGGCAGTAAACAAGAATTTAACACAAAAATGTTTGTTTATGTTTATTGAGTTTATATAGCGCTTTACACCAAAGCGCTTTACAGAATAACAACAGATACAGTAATGAATGAAGCATAATTTACAAATATGAAACAAACCAGTGGTACAGTATTTAGAACAATTTACTCAGAGAGGAGAGGGGGAGGAGGGAGGAGAAGGGGGGAAGCCTGTGTGCCCTCCTACGCACTATGGTGGTTCCAGTGTCCAATTTGAGGTCATCAGGAGGAGGGGGAGGGAGGAGAGGGGAGGCGAAGTGAAGGGGGTGACAGGTGTATGAGGGGGGAGAGAGGTAGGGAAGGAGAGTCGGGGGTGGAGAAGAAGGGCTTTCAGGGAGGAGCGGAAAGATGCGTAGGTGGGGGTGGTGCGGATGGAGAGAGGTAAGGAGTTCCATTGGTGGGGTGCCAAGAGTTGGAAGGAGCGGAAGCGTGAGGAGGCACAAGGGGGTGGGGGTACAGTGAGAAGGTAGAGATCAGTTGAGCAGAGAGAGTGGGAGGGAGAGTAGAATGAGAGGAGGGAGGAAAGATAGGGGGAGGTAAGGTCATGGAGAGATTTAAAGACAAGGCAGAGGAATTGAAATTTCAATTGTGAGAGGAAGTGGAGCCAGCCGAGTTGAGAGAGTGAGGTAGAAATAGAGTCTCGAGGGCCGAGAAGATATAGAAAGCGGAAAGAGGAGTGGTAGATGGATTTTAGGGGAGTCAGGTAGTCCAAAGAGAAGAGAGGAGCAGTAGAAGAGACGGGAGAAAATAAGGGAGTAGATTAGGAGTTTAGAAGCGTGGAAGCTGAGAGAGGAGCTGATCTTGCAGATGTTGAAGAGGTGGTGTCGACAGGCACGAGAGGTTAGAGAGATGTCGTTGGAGAAGGAGAGAGAGAAGTCAATATGGAGGTCAAGGTTGCGAGCATGGGTCGAGATGGGGCGATTGGAAGGGGGAAAGTGGATGAAGGGAGGAGGAGAAGGTAAGAGAGTGTTAGGGAAGAAAAGTACTTCGGTCTTGTCAGTATTGAGAGAAAGAAAATGGGATGACATCCAATTTTTTATGCCCGTAAGGCAGGAAGAGAGAGTGGGGTGGAGGTCAGAGGTGAAGGAAGAGAAGGAGGGAAACAGTTGGGTATCATCCGCGTAGAAGTGGTGGGAGATGCTGAAAGAAGAGATGACGGGGGCGAGAAGGGAGGTATAGAGAGAGAAAAGGAAAGGTCCAAGTACGGAAGTTCAGGGGGAAGTTGGAGGAGGTGCGGCCCCCCCAGGAGACAGTAAAGGATCTATTGGAGAGGTAAGAGGAGAGCCAGGAGAGGACAGAGCCTTTGAAGCTGAAGGAGGACAGAGTGCTTAGAAGTAAGCGGTGATCTATGGTGTCAAAGGCTGCCGAGAGGTCAAGGAGAATGAGAATTGATGGATTGCTTAGCATAGCGAGCGGTGAGGAGAGAATTGAGTACATAAGTGAGAGCCGTCTCAGTGGAGTGTTTTGGACGGAAACCAGACTGAGAGGTGGGGAGGAGGTAGTCAGGAGACGAAAGCTGAGAGTTGAGAGTAGGCTATGTGCTTGAGGAGCTTTGAGATGAAGGGGATAAGGGAGATTGGTCTGAAGTGGGAGGCAAGAAGAGGGCTAGCAGAGGGTTTCTTCAGTAGAGGGATGATGGTAGCGTGTTTGAAAGCCATCACCCATCTAGTAGTGACCCTCACTACTTATCAATACACCCCACTGCAGAAAGTCTGGTGGTGCAGGCTGCTACTGCAACCTCCAAACAGGACGCCTATACAATCATTCCACCGGATATGGATGACAAAAGGGTAGATGCATGGGCTAGGAAAGGATTTTTCACCGGGGAGCATGGCTCTTAAGTTAGCCAACTCCACATGTGCCCTAGCAAATTTTCATTCACTCTATGGAACTGCATTTCTCTGGTGGATGAGCATATTCCTGAAGGGGAGGAAAGAGATGGTTTCTTGGCTATTGTTAGAGACGGCAAAGAAGCCATGTGTGAGTTGCTTCGGTAGGATCTGGATTCTGCTGCCAGCATCAGCAGAGCCATGGTGGCAAGCACCATTATTCGCAGATTTGCTTGGTTAAGGAAGTCTGGATTGGCACCGACGTGCAATCCAGATTCCTTAACATTGCCTTGAGAAGCTTCAGACCTTAAATACGGCAGCCAAATCTTTGGGTGGCGCTTTTAGGCAACCTCAGCCCTTTCACCCCAGTGGCCTTTCTTGGAGGGTTAGATCCTTTCGCTACTACTCCTCAGTTGGTAGAGCGAGAGAAATGGCTGATCAAAGAGGCCAAAGAAGATTCCCTCATGGTGGACGAGGTAGAAGTGCAAAGCCTGTTTAAGCAGATACATCTTTACCAGAGGCCACTGCTTCAGCCACCTCAAAACCTCTTTTGAGGCACAACACCCCAGTTGGAGGCAGACTGTCTCAGCATGTGAAAGAATGGCAAGACATTAGTTCGGATGCTTGGGAATTAGAAACCATAACCCAATGTTACTTCCTTCCATTCATTCAGGAACCTTCCACCGGAGATCCATTCTTTAAAGATTCCAGATCTGCTCCTTGTGCAGGAAATTTTGTCCCAGCTAGAGAAAGGTGCTATAGAGCAAGTACCTGAAGCATAGAGGAACAAAGGATGGTATTCTCCATATCTCTTAGTAGCGAAAAAGGACAGAGGACTGAGACCCATCTTGAACTTGAGATACTTGAACAAGTTCCTCAGGAAGGACAAGTTCAAGATGGTCACTCTTTCTCAGATCCTTCAGCCCCTCCAACTCTAGGATTGGATGGTGTCATTGGACCTTCAAGACCCTTATTTTCATGTGCCAATCTATCTTAAGCACAGGAAGTATTCCGACAGGAGGGTTTTCACCAAACTGATGGTGGTGGTGGCATCGAGTCTCTGGAGAGGGGGGATTCACATCTATCTGAACAATTGGCTGATCAGGGCAAGCTCTCCTGAACAAATACTGAATCATTTGAACGTCACCTGCCACTCTCTTCACAGACTGTGCTTCTCACTCAATTACAAGAAGTCCCATTATGACACCATCTCAAAACATCCAATTCATTGGGCTGAACTGGATACATCCTTGGGAAAGAGCTCGTCACCCGAGGTGAGGGCTCACGAAATTCTACAGATGGTCTACAAGTTTCACAGTGCCCAGCATTTACCGGCTTTTTGAGGTTGCTCAGCCTCATGGCATCCTGCATTTTTCTGGTGCCAGAGGCTCGCCTGAGAATGAGATCCCTTCAATGGACTCTCGGTTCTTGGGCAACATGTCAGACCTACTTCAGGTTCCAGGGTCTCACAGGATTTCCTGTGGTGGGCTTGCAAGGACAATATTCTGAAGGGAGAACCCTTTTGCCAACCATGCCATGGCTCAGGTCTAAGCTCCCCTATGTGCCTTGACCCTCCCCCCTCCAGGACTGTTGCCATTACAGTGAGACATGCTACAAACAATTCCAAATGCTAATTAACACTCTATGATATTACAAACCCTCTCCATTCATACCAGTGACTCACTTCATATCAACTAAGCATTGTGCATTACTCATACTGCTCTACCTCCTCTGTACCCCATATGTGTTCCGCCCTAGGCACGGATGTGTTGTACTTACTAGTTGTACATGCTCTCTACTGCTACAAACGCCATAGCGTGCCGCTTAGCATTTCATACTACACTTAAATACGGCACCGCCATGTCTCTTTATGTTACTGCTAAATTATGCAATAGCGCTATACACAGTAGTACATAGCATGCCTGCTAGGTCTTAAGCAAGCCCTGTTTCTGTAGCCATCTCGAGCACATTGGTGCTTAGCTGCATTTAGACTACTATAATGTGCCCAGTCAATTCTACTTTAGCATTGTCCAGCACACAGGTGCACAGTCGCTTCTAGACTGATCTAATGTGTTTAGCCAGTTCTATTTCTGCCTTATTCAGCACACAGGTGCACAGTCGCTTTTAGGTTGCGCTAATGTGTTTAGCCAGTTCTATTTCTGCCTTATCTAGCACATAGGTGCAAAGTCGCATTTAGACTGCTCTAATTTGTTTAGCCCGTCCTATTTCTGCCTTACCCAGCACATAGGCTCACAGTCGCATTTAGATAGCTATGATGTGCCTAGTCAATCCTACTATTACTTTGTCCAGTTCATAGGTGCACAGTCATTTAGACTGCTCTGATGTGCTTAGTCAGTTCCACTATTGCCTTATCCAGCACACAGGTGCACAGTCGCTTACAGACTGCTCTGAGGTGTTTAGTATTGCCTTGTCCAGCACATAGGTGCACAGTCGTCTAGACTGCTCGGACTGTATAGGTGTGACATTCCAGTTACACTACGACTAGTCGGCACCCAGCCAGCCTTCTTCACTTAATCAAACCATGCCAGGTTGGTTACTACTCACGATGTTTCCATTCTGCATTGTACTGTATGATACACCCTGCACAGGCTCCCACTTTATTATCCAGGATAATGGCCTCTCCAGAGTAGCATGCCCCCGCCATCACCCCACCCCCTGCCCTACACCTTTCCTGCCTCCAACCAATCCGTTTTGCCAAGATCGCCACCTGATTAATGGCTATACAGACCACATAGGGATCTAAAAGCCACAAAGAACCAGCTCGCCCTACCCAACAACTACCAATAAACCACCTAAAGTGACTATTCCGGTCCTCAGCTCACTTAGACGCGCCAGACTTAGATCTCGGACCGCCACCACGTTATGCTCGCCAATTAAAACTGCCCTAAAGTTAAGCAAACAAAACAAATCCCACTTCTAGGACTCTTAAGAACCCAAAGACTAAGATCCCGACTCTTAAACTATCCTAGCATAAGTGCCTCCTCTTCCTCTACTATCATAGGAAACACATCTCCACTAGTAACCCACACTAAATGCCCCAAAAAGATCACCACACCACCAGAAGAACCACCCCCTCCGTTACACCTCAAAGCAGCTCTCATTAATGCACGGTCCATACCTGCACACGCCACAGAAATACATGACTATAACACCGAACAACCACTTGACCTACTTATAGTGACGGAAACCTGGCTCCACCGAGCATCAGGACCCTCACTCTCCATTGCCATTCCCCCGGACTACACCATCCTCAGAACAGACAGAATAAAATCAGTAGGGGGGTAGCTATTATTGCTAAAACCCATCTCAAAATAAGAACCTGCCCTATCGCGAACCCAGACGGTTACGAAGTCCTGCTAGCCAAGTGAGCTACAAATCATAAGACCACTATAAACATAATAGCTATTTATAGAGCACCTAATGCTAAATCTCAGCCAGACTCAGATATACCTCTACTGCTAACGCCACCTATTAAACCAAATACAACATGTCTAGTCCTAGGAGACTTGAACTTAGGATTCAATGACACCCAAGACTATATAGCAGCAGCACTCTATAGTGCACTCAATGACATGGCATTCACACAACTAGTGAACGCCCCTACCTACACAAAAGGGAGAACATTAGATTGGATACTACCACTCAATACCACAGTATCCATAGATTCCATTAACCCGATACCCTGGTCAGACCATCACAGTATACAGTTTTCTGTTTTGTGCAACGAACCAGACCCACCTAAACCTATCATTGAGGAATCTTATGTAACAAGAAACATCCAGAAACTTACAGCAGAAAATCTCAACCCTCTTTTAGCCACCTCTCTCAATATAAAAAGATCAATACTGAAAACCCCTGTGCCCTAGCTGAAATTTACCATAATTGTCTTACCAGTACTATTGATACCCTAGCACCCTGTGTCAACAAAACCAAACGCAAGGATAAAAAATCCTCTTTCTGGTTCAACGAGGAACCAGTCGCTCTTGGACGGATTAAAAGATTGCTCGAACACCGGATCAATAAAACCCATACATTAGAAGCTCTGGAAGCTTTCAACACTGTAAACAAAATCTATAATTTAGCCATCATTACCCTTAAAGCAAATGCCTTTAACACCAGAATCAGTAATGCATCCTCTGACAGCAAATAACTGTTCACCATACTCAAAGAGTTGGAGAACCCGATCCTCATAATCAACCCAGTCCAGCCAAGTAAAGAATGGTGCACCACTATTCAAGATACGCTGGCATCCAAAATCAAACTATTACAAAATAAAATCATCTCCAAAAGAAAGCTCCTTTCCGATCAGCCGTCCACGTCCAACCAAATTTCCATGAACATAGTAGACACCACCCCATTCTTCAACTTCTCACCAGTCTCACATGATGTAGTACCTAATACCATAACTAACCTTAAAGCTTCAAACTGCAAAGGAGACAATTTTCCAGCACACCTAATCAAATTATGTGCCCCTACTCTCACACCCATAATTACCAATTTCGTGAATGCCTCTTTCCATCCCAATCAGGTCCCAGCTAGCATTAAAGCGGCGTGGGTCACACCTCTACTAAAAAAAACACTTTAGATCCATTATTACCCACGAACTACAAGCCCATAACGACTGTCCCCTCCCTACTTAAAATTATAGATAAAATAGCCTACAACCAAATACAAACCCATCTCGAACAAAACAACCTACTAGGAGCCAGACAATCTGGATTTAGGCCCAACCACAGTATAGAGATAGCCCTCTTGGATTTGAAAATCCAATTGGATTCTATCAGAGACTCAGGCAAACTAGCCACCCTTCTGCTACTGGACTTATCAGCAGCATTTGATCTAGTAGACCATGACAAACTTTGTGACACCCTAAAAAAAGACTTTAACTTCTCTATTAACGCTACTCCGTGGATCAAATCTTTTTTAACGGACCGCACATCCAGAGTTGCCATCGGTAACCATGCAGAAGACCCTATAGTAGTACCCATAGGAGTCCCTCAGGGATCCTGCCTCTCACCCACCCTCTATAATGCATATACTAAACTCATTTTCTCGGCTCTTGATGAAATGGGTGTCATCTACACCAACTTTGCAGATGACACCCAGATCCTCATCCCCATCACAGGTGACTACACCCAGGACACTGACACTATCAACAAAATGTATTCTATAATTCAAAACTGGATGGCCCTACACAGCCTCTGCCTTAATGATGAGAAAACAGAGGTCCTTATTGTGGGCACCCAAAAAAGAATAACCACCCTCCACACTAACTACTCTCACATCAACATTGAAGGTACACAGATCCCAGTACTCAAACAAGTTAAAACCCTTGGGGTATATATAGATGCCAACCTCACAATGCACAAACAAATAGCAGCCCTTTCCTCCTCTACAGCCTATACAGCAAAAATGATTGCACTCAGCCACCAATTTCTCACCCCCACAAATTACTCTGGCCAGAGCGCTGATCTTAACGAAACTGGATTATTGCAACATCCTCTTCCTAGGAACCTCCAAAACCAACTTAAATAAAATCCATATACTACAAAACAAAGCCCTTAGAGTAGCTCTAGGCTTAAAGAAATCAGAACATATATCTAGCATCAGAAGAGAAAACCATTGGCTGCCAATTAAAGCAAGAGTTATCTTCAAAACACTCAGCACCGTCTACAAATGCATCACCAATAAAGCGCCTAGCCACCTCAATCACACCATCAAGAAAAAAACCTCTTGCAGGACTTTGAGATCCAATAAACTGGCCCTCTTGGAAGTTCCCCAATACAAATATAGTAGAGCAGGAGGAAGCAGCTTCAAAGTCCTAGCCCCATCGCACTGGAACGCACTACCCTTTAGTATCAAAAATGAGGACTCTCTACTAAGATTCAAAAAAGCTCTGAAAACCTGGTTATTTAACAAATATTAACCTAACTGAATGCTTTGGGTCACCGCCCTCTTTGAATCTAAACAGCTAACGTAGCCCATGTCCTTCATGCTCCCCTAGGGCTCGCCTCTTGTAACTAGTGCTCAAATAATATGTGACCTGCTACATTGACCAACTGAATTGAGTATAAGAAATGTGATCACATGAGTTATTTGTATTTTAGTTAAATATGTTCTGTGTGATGGTAACTGTAACACTGTATAAAAATGCCTCAACTTATTGAATTTTCGCCTTGATACCCGCGGGTCTGGGCGAGTAACAAATGTAATAAATAAAATAAATAAAATGGCCGGAGATAACAGTAGTGGTGGATGCCTCACTCACGGGGTGGGGAGCCCACGCCAACGATCTGACAATCAGCGGTTGTTGGTCTCCATCAGAGTCCAAACTACACATCAATCTTTGGGAGCTGAGAGCAATCAGACTTGGGTTTAAGGCTATTCTGCCCACTGTATGGATAAAGACTGTCTTGATAATGACAGACATCACAGTGGCCATGTACTACCTCCACAACAGTGGAGGTGTAGGATCTCTACCACTGTGCATAGTGGCAATGCAGCTCTGGTACTGGGCAATTCAAGAGGGAATCTCCCTGTCAGCAGTTCACCTAGCCAGGGAGGAGAACACACCGGCAGACGCTCTAAGCAGGCAGAGCATAGTCTCCTACGAGTGGGATCTAGCTCAGGAAGTCCTTCAAGAGATCTTCCCCCTTTGGGGAACACCTGAAGTGGATCTGTACTGCTCCAGGGAATTTCCTCCAGGAGGAGCTCTAGGAGATATGTTCATGGTGGACTGGGAGTTTCCACTCCTGTACACGGTTCCTCCAGTCCCCGTCATTCCTCATGTGATCAGGAGGTTTAGAATGTTTGGGAAATATATGATCCTAATTGCCCCGGATTGAGGAAGTGGTACCCAGACCTTCTGAACATGTCCATCTGCCCTCCAATACGTCTTCCACAAAGAGAGGACCTTCTCTTGCGAGAGGAGGGTTGGGTTCTCCATCCAGAGGTCAAGACTCTCAGCCTTCACGCATGGTTTCGGAGAGGCTGAGATAGAAGGATTGGGACCTTCCGGATGACGTAATGGAGATTTTGCTTTCGGCCAGAAGACCAGCAGCAAAATCTTTGTACCGCTGCCGTTGGATCGAATTCTGCAATTGGTGCAGGGACAAGACTGTTGACCCTTTACTATGCAAAACACCAGAGGTGTTATCTTTTCTACTCTATCAAGCCAATTTCAGGCTCCAGGTTGGAACAATTAAAGTCTATTTGGCGGTGCTATCCATCTTTAAGCGCTCGTCTGAGGAACCTTCTTATTTTAAAATACCACTGATGATACAATTCCTGAAGGGACTTAACAATGTGTTTCCCACATCTCCTTTTCAGGTTCCCTTTATACCACCCTTTACGGTATTCCACAAGGACAAGGTCGTCCTGAGGATTAAACCTTCATTTTTGCCCAAAATCAATTCTTATTTTCATGTTGGACAAAAGATTGTGCTACCCATTTTCTATCCTCCACCTCATCCTAGCAAGGAGGAAGAAAAGTTGCACAGATTATATCCACATAGATCTCTAAGCTTCTACATTTCTAGATTGTCCAAACTTTGTCTAGATGATCACATTTTTATAGGTTATACAGGTCACAGACCAGGTTAGGCTGTAACAAAACAGACCTTATCCAGATGGTGTTCCCATTAAAAACATTTGTGAGGCAGCTGCGTGGTCTTCAAAACACACATTCACAAAACATTACTCCCTTGATTCTTCCCTCAGTCAGGATGGAAGTTTTGGAAAGGCTGTCCTTCATTCAGTTCATCGAAACCATTGATACAATTCTTACTCCCTCCACCAAAACAAACACTGCTTTGGGAGTCTATCAAAGCGGAGAAATACGTTGGAAGAAACAATCTATTCGAAGAACAAGTTACTTACCCTTGGTAATGTTCTTTTGATTGGATGCTCCGCCCATGTATTCGTCATCGCCCTCCCAGCCAACCCCATAGTAGAATTTCCCATGCTATTACAGCTTTCGCTCCTTCAAAGCTTAGTACGGTCAAACCGTGCTAATGGGGGTAGTTCTACTGAAAGACATAACAGAACTGAAGCCAACGAGTGCTGCACGTGCTATAAATACCTTTGAGGATTTCATCCTGAAGATAGAGGCCCTCGAGGGACAGCAAGTCGACTGCACTGACGCACAGTGCTCTCTGCCGAAAAACTTTTCCGAAGCTGCTGAAGCTGGATATCAACTTTCAAAGATGAGAAATATGTGGAAGGAACATCCAGTCGAAAGAACATTACCAGGGGTAAGTAACTTGTCCTTCTCAATCTGCCTAACTCTACGCTTCACCCTCTTCAACTCCTCCAGAACAGGACGGCAAGACTTATCCTTGGCCTCAAGCCCAGGGACTTCATCGCTCCAGCCTTTAAATCCTTCCACTGGCTTCTGGTGGCTACAAGGATCAAGTTTAAGACCCTCTGCATTGTTCACTAGGCTTTCTGGGGCTGTGGCATGCACTACCTTCTACTCTCTCTTCCTAAGTACCTTTCTCCTAGAGCCCTCCACTCGTCTACTTCTAATTATCTGCGGGTGAATTGCTTCTCCAAGCAGAGAATGGGGGGTAGATCTCTCTCTTCTGCAGGTGCCTCCCTCTGGAATGGCCTCACTGCCTCTCTTGATCCTGATCCCCTTAAGTTCCTTAGGCTCCTCAAGACCTTCCTCTTCTCCTTTTCTTTCTTGCTCCCTCTACCCTGCTAACCTACCCTTGCTCCTGCTCCATCTGCTGACTTGCTGATTGGTCTTGTCTGAGTCATACAGTACACAAGGCCCCCCCTGACCAGTCCCCCCTCACTTGCCACCTGGTGCACCTTGCACTGCTGCCCTGCTTACCTTACACTACTGGGCTGGGATTGCCCCCTCTAGGCCCAGCCTTCCTTGCACTTGACTCACTTAACTAAGATCCCTGCTGCTCTGGGGGCACGTCTCCCTGTACTCTCTTCCCTGCACTTCTTGTTGCACACTTCCACGATCTAAATGACACTAGACCTATTAAAATTGTTTGTCTTGACCATTCTTTGTTCCCCCTTCCTTGCCTGTATATGGCTCACCGTACCACAGCTGTCATGGTCACAGTCTCTGGGTAAGATTGTGGCCTTTCACCCAGCAGGACATCTCCGGCTACATCAGAGCATGCACTGAGTGACACAGACAGATTTCTGCCTCGGTTACCACCAGGTTCTTTTGAG
Source organism: Ambystoma mexicanum (assembly GCF_040938575.1). Classification (NCBI taxonomy): domain Eukaryota; kingdom Metazoa; phylum Chordata; class Amphibia; order Caudata; family Ambystomatidae; genus Ambystoma; species Ambystoma mexicanum. The sequence continues at coordinate 1,270,167,900 of NC_090926.1, read as the reverse complement.
TCCTCGTCCTTTTCCTCTGGGGTAGAATTCTCACCTACTATGAGAGGATATCCCGTAATTCCACTCAAGGAAGACAGGTTCTTCGATAAATTGTCTGCAAGACCTTCTGGGGCCTGGGTCCTAAATACCTTGAACTCTCCCTCCGGAAATACCTTCCTACTCGAGCACTTCGCTCCTCTACCTCCAACTCCCTCAGGATCAGTCATTTCTCCAAGCACCGAGTTGGTAGTAGATCTCTCTCTTTGGCCGGGGTCTCCCTCTGGAACAGCCTTCCTGCCTCTCTGAAACTTGAGGAGAACCATCTTCGGTTCTGGAAGCACCTCAAGACCTTCCTCTTTGCTTCTGCCTTCTCTCTTCCTCTCCCCTGTTTATCTCTGTCTGTTTCTGCACTGGGTTCCTGGCTACCCTCTGTATCCAGGCCCATATCCCTGCCCACCGATCTGAATGCCTGCACTGCCTCCCGGCAACCCTTGCACTTGTGTCTGTATCTGTAAACCTTTCCTGCACTTATCAGATACCCGTTGTATGCGCTTGATTACTGCAATTGCCACCTGCTAGCTGCACTACCTGTTGTTTTCACCACGTGTTTAGTGCTTTCCGCTCCTCCCCTTCCCCTTGCACTTTCCCCCTCCCCTCTCCCCTGCACTTGCACGTTGTCAATGTCACTGGGCCTAGTAAGATCATTATTTCTCCAGCATGGGGTCTGGCATGGATTCACATGCTCATGAATATTCCCCGTCGTCAGGCTGGGAATCCTCGGTAAAGAAAAAACCAGTATCAGTTTCGTTTCTGATCTGTCTTTCGTAGTAATAACCAATCACTGGTCTCTGCGTCATACTGACCACAGCCAATGACTGCCCTCTACCTAAGCACCGCCTATGGCAGCCATCTTCAGATTTTTACCGCACGTTCATGTGTTGGGATCCTCGTGCTATTGCTCTCGAGCGTTAGTGCTATTTTTTCACATTTTTTCTCAAAAAACTTCGTTTTTTCGGTCAAAAGAGCCTCAAGCTCCACCGACTCTCCATCCGATCAACGGGGACCCGTGTCGGATTCGTCTGCGCCCCTCAAGGGTGAAGATCTCGTCGAGCTACGCTTTTGGAGGACTCCAGAAGTTTCTCAGGCCCGGACATGGCCCAGGAGAAGGGAAGCTCGACGCCCGGAAAGCTGTTCAGGATCTGCCCTGGATGCCAGCTGCAGAACGTCTTTAAGGAGGACGAACACTCCTTTTGTCTCTACTGCTTACATGAGGACAAGACGCATGTGGAGAAGGACTGTGCGTTTTGCGGCATTATGTCGGAGCGGACCATGAAGGACCGCCATCAACGTCTCGCCAACTGGCTGGAAGGGAAGAGCCCGTCAGGCGAGAAGAAGAGGAAGAAATCCGAGCGGTCTTCTAAGACCTTTGAGGACGCCACGGCGACGGGGGTCCAACACAAGGCCAAGCACCGCGAGTCCGCTGGCACCGGGAGCGCCGAACGGTCGGGCTCTACGGGCGCCAGGCAGGGCGCACCCTCCCCGGCACCTTCAGCCACGAGCCAACGCTCTGGGTCGGGTAAGAGGAAGGGCGAGCACCCGGCGAAGCTCCTGGAGAGGCCCCGGTCGAGCTCGAAGGCCCCATCGGAGGGGGAGCGAGGCAGTGTCCCCCCCCTCAAGGATAAGGCGGTGAGCGCACCTAAGGTGGTGAAGGCCTTAATCCATCCGGCCAAGCCCTCTATCGATACTGTCGCGGCGGCCCTGGCTCAGCCTGTGGAGGCTACACCAGTGGTGGCGACCTCGGGGCTCAGAGTCTCCCTGCCACCTCGGAGGGAGTCCTCTTTTGTGCCCATCGATAGGACCCCCGTGAAACCCCCGGCGGGGAAGAAAAAGGGGGGGCAGGGCGTCGTCGTAGATTCGGCCTCAACCTCAGAGGAAGAGCTGATTGAGGTCTTAAGCCACGGCCTTGGCGTGGAAGAAGACCGGCCCGTCGGGATGGATCCCGACGCAGGTGACGACATCGTCGAGGGTGCCGACGGGGCTCCTGATCGCCCGTCGGATTCCCCTCTGCCAGTGCCGCAAGACAACTCGGCGGCCATTTTGTTGGCTATACAGTCCTTATGTTCAGAGATAAGGACGAGACTACCGTTGCCGACGGAGGAACCTCTCCCGTCGGGGGATCCTGAACCGGGACCTTCTGGTGCTCCCCCGCCCAAGAAAAGAAGGATTCACCCTCTACCTCCTTTTCAGCCGTCGCGCCCCATCCAGCCCTCCTCCCCGTCCACCCGAGGGGATGATACGGGGACTGACACGGCAGCGACGGGTACGGACGACGAGGTATACGACGAGGATCTACCGTCGTCACCTCCCACCAGGGTTTCTCCGCCCGACGAAATTGGATCGTTCCACTCCATGATCGCCAGGGCATCCGAGCTTTTCCAACTCTGCCCTGAGGAGAAGAAAAAGGAAGGATTCCTTTATCAACGGCGCGAGGCCAAGAGGAAGACGGTCCTCGCGGTGCCTCTACTGGACGACATTTGGGATGAGGGCCTCGCCCTCCTCAAGAACCCTTCCACGACGCCGGCTAGAAGAGACCGGTACGAGAAGAAGTACCGGGTCCCGGACGCGGCCCCCCTGTGCCTACGGGCGCAGCCTACCCCGGACTCCGTCGTCTCCGCGGCGGCCAGGAAGAAAGCGGGGAGGGTGCGGCCTCCACATCGACTTCCCCACCGGACGGCGAGGGAAAGAAATTGGACGCTATGGGACGCAGGGTCATCTCGTCTGCAGCGACGACGATTAAAGCGGCCAACGCCTTGGCTATCGTGGCCCGCTACGACAGGGAGCTATGGTACAAACTGGCTCCCCTGCTGGACTTCCTACCGGACGACAAGAGGGCGTATGCCCTGGAGATCCTACAGGAAGGCGAGGTGGCGTCGGACCACGCCATCACTATTGCGACAGACATCGCCGACACTGGGTTTCGCCAGTTGGGCAACGGCGTGTGCCTTAGGCGGCGTGGATGGCTCAAGGCTACGGACTTCCGTCAAGACGTACAGACCAGAGTCCTGGACATGCCGTTCGATGGGAACAACCTGTTTGGGAAAACAGTGGACGATTCCCTTCAGGCCATTAAAACGGACACTGAGACGGCCCGGGCCCTTGGGGTTCTGCAGCAACGACGGACGCCCTTTCGGAGCAGCGGAGGCAAGGGCGCCTCCAAAGGTTCCGGCGGCGGTTTCTCCACCTACCGTCAAGCGGCCCGCTCGTCATCTCAGGAGGCCTACAGAGGACGAGGCAAGTCTGGCAGACCCCGCCGTCGTCGCCAAGGAGGTCAAGGCGGCAAAGCCTCGTCGAAACAGGATTGAACCGGCCGTGGGGTCGGGCCCCCACCTAAGCACCCCAGTGGGAGGCCGGCTGGCGAGCTTCGTCAGCGTGTGGGAGTCCATCTCCACCGACCGTTCGGTGCTGGACGCCTTAGCCCGGGGCCACGCGCTCGAGTTTCAAAGAAGGTGCCCGTGCGTCCCCCCCGTGGCCAGGAAAGAGCTTCACCTCCCTCAGCTTCTCCTGGAGGTAAAGGCGATGCTCAGGAAGGGCGTCATCGAACTCGTCCCAAAGAGGCTTCGGGGCTCCGGAGTTTACTCAAGATACTTCCTCGTGAAGAAGAAGACGGGAGGATGGCGCCCCATCCTAGACCTGCGACGTCTGAACAAGTTCATCAAAGCGCAGAAGTTTCGGATGGTCACCCTCCAGCACGTCCTGGGGCAGCTGGAGGAAGGAGACTTCCTGTCGTCGTTGGATTTGGAGGATGCCTACTTCCACATTCCCATCCTAAAGGGGCACCGAAAATTCCTCAGGTTTGTGGTCCAAGGGCGTCACTACCAGTTCAAAGCCCTCCCCTTCGGACTACGGTCGGCACCCAGGGTATTCACCAAGTGCCTTGCACCGGTGGCGGCGCAGCTGCGCCGCGAGGGGATCCACGTCTACCCCTACCTGGACGACTGGCTCATCCGAGCCAAGACGAGGGAGCTCGCCGTGGAGCACACGGTAAGGACCGTCCAACTTCTCACGGACCTGGGATTCTCTGTGAACTACGCCAAGTCCCACCTGGTACCCGCGCAAAACGCACTGTTTCTGGGAGCGAAGCTCGACACAGTGTCCCTTCTGGCCTCCCCGTCGGAGGAAAGGACCAGGTCCATCCTGGGCAAGGTACAGCGGATGTTGGTTTCCGACGCGGCCAAGGTGAGGTCCATCAAGTCCCTCCTCGGAATGATGTCTTCTTGCATCTACCTCATTCCCATGTGCAGGCTCCGGATGCGCCCGTTGCAGGAGTTTCTGGACGCGCGCTGGATCCAAACGGCAGGCGGCTTCGAGGAGAGGATCACACTCGACGAGAGTTTTCGCCGAGCGGTCCGGTGGTGGGGCACCCGTGCGCATCTGACGGCGGGCATGGACTTCCCAACCCCAGACCACCAGGAGACAGTGACCACGGATGCCTCCCTGGAAGGGTGGGGAGCGCACTCCGGAAATCTGCACGCGAGAGGCCTCTGGCTCCCGACGGAGAAGTCCCTCCATATCAACGTCCTGGAGCTCCGTGCAGTGTTCTGGGCCCTCAGGTCCTTCCTTCCGTCCCTCAAGGGCAAGGTGGTGAGGATCTTCACCGACAACACCACCACCATGTTTTACATCAGGAAACAGGGCGGAACCAGGTCCCCAGCACTGTCCAAGGAGGCGCAGGACCTGTGGCATTGGGCAGTCGCCCAAAGGATGTTTCTGATGCCGTTTCATCTGGCAGGGATAAAAAACACCATCGCCGACTCACTCAGCAGGGAGCTGCGCTCGTGCCACGAGTGGGAACTACGGCAGGATCTAGTGGATCGCCTCTTCCGACGGTGGGGCACACCCCAGATCGACCTGTTCGCGACGGCGACGAACTCCAGGTGCCGGAGGTTCGCCAGCAGGTTTCCCCAGGCGAGGAGCATGGGCGATGCTTTCTCGTTCCCCTGGGAGGGCCTGTTCCTCTACGCGTTCCCTCCTTTGCCACTGCTAATCCGGCTCGTCAACCAGCTCAAGAGGTCACGGTGCAGGATGATCCTCGTCGCACCTGCGTGGCCGAGGCAGATATGGTTCCCGGACCTTCTGGACTTGTCAGCGTCCCCGCCAATCAAGCTGCCGGTGGACACGGATCTACTCTCCAGGGAAGGAGGCGCCATCCTCCACCACGACCCGAAATCGCTGAACTTGCAGGCCTGGCTCCTGCAGCGCTAGAGTTTGGAGGATACGACATACCGGCCGACTGCAGAGAGGTTCTTGCAAAGGCCAGGGCGTCCTCGACTCTTAAATGCTACGGACACAAATGGAAGAGGTTCTCTGTCTGGTGCCACGCATAGAAGATTAACCATCTACGGATTACGGCTCCCCAGGTACTGCCGTACCTGCTGACGCTGGCCAAAGCTGGACTGGCACACGCGTCCATCAAGATTCATCTTGCTGCGATCTCCCGACACACCAGAACCACGGGCCGGTCGTCCCTGTGGTCTCATCGTCTGGTGAAAGAGTTCATGAAGGGACTGTTCAGATCGTTCCCGCCGGTGAAGGCGCCGGCCCCGGCGTGGGAGCTCAATGTGGTGCTGACCAAGCTCATGGGACCTCCGTTCGAGCCTCTGCACTCGGCCCCGTTGAAGTTTCTGTCGTGGAAAACAGCGTTTCTTGTGGCCATCACCTCCGCACGACGGGTGGGAGAGATCCAGGCCCTTTCCTGCAAGGCCCTGTACTTGACTTTTCACGACACGAGGGTAGTGCTCAGGACGCACCCCTCCTTCATGCCCAAGGTACCGTCGGACTTCCATCTCAACGAACCCTTGGTGTTGCCTGTGTTCTTCCCGTCGCCTTCGTCGCCGGCTGAGAGGACTTTGCACTCGCTGGATGTGGCTAGAGCGCTGAAGTTCTACGTGGACCGCACAAAGTGTTTTCGGAAGACGTCACAACTCTTTGTGAACTTTGGACCTGTCAATCAGGGGAAGGCTCTCTCGAAGGCTTCCATTTCCAGATGGCTCTCCGGCTGTATCATGTACTGTCATCGGTTGGCAAACCGACCGCTGCCTGGCCGTCCGAGAGCCCATTCCACCAGAGCGATCGCAGCTACCACGGCGTTCCTTTCTGGTGTACCCCTGCTGGACATATGCAGGGCTGCTACGTGGAGGTCGACGCACACCTTCACGAAATTCTACTGCGTCGATCGGGATTCCAGGGAGGAGTCCAGGGTCGGCCAAGCAGTGCTGCGCAACCTGTTCGCCTGAGTTGAGCCTGGTGAGGAGGTAAGATGCTTAATGTTGAGTTTGATGTAATGCTTAATGTTGAGCCTTTGCCACCTCCCGTGGTTGTGCATGTGTGTACTGCTATGTATTCTTTATTCATGAGCATGTGAATCCATGCCAGACCCCATGCTGGAGAAGGAACAAGTTACTTACCTGTAACTGTTGTTCTCCAGCATGGGTCTGGCATGGATTCACATGCGAACCCTCCCGCCTACCCCTCTGCGGCTCTTCACTTGATCATACTGCCACTTCACGTGCTTCCAAATCTGAAGATGGCTGCCAGAGGCGGTGCTTAGGTAGAGGGCAGTCATTGGCTGTGGTCAGTATGACGCAGAGACCAGTGATTGGTTATTACTACGAAAGACAGATCAGAAACGAAACTGATACTGGTTTTTTCTTTACCGAGGATTCCCAGCCTGACGACGGGGAATATTCATGAGCATGTGAATCCATGCCAGACCCATGCTGGAGAACAACAGTTACAGGTAAGTAACTTGTTCCTTTTCCTCCTTTGTACCCCTCTCTTGCCTCGTCGCACCCTGAAACAATTGTGTATTGGCGCAATATAAATAAACTTTCATATCATATCATAATTCCAGGAGTTAATGCCCTCTAGACCCATGAGGCAGTAGCTCATGTGGGAGGTCCTGCTTCCCACTCAAAGCCAACCTGTGGATCCTCAGATAGTGACAGTAGAGGCCCCACAGCCTCATTTTTTGGGGACACAGGCTATCAACCCACGGTTCCTGTTCCTCCTCCGCTCTCAAAAGATAACTCGTCTTCTTCTTGGTCATCCAGATGATGACACACCGGACAACCATGATCTCATGAAGACACTCAGCAAGTACCCATGTCAGGTAAAACGTACCACAAAAGGATACAGGGGCTCATGGAATACCTGGGGACTCTAATTCCAGAAAGTCCACAAACTGACCAAGAAGTTCTTTCATCAGTGCTATCGAGAAAAGCCATGGATAGATCAGGCATGCACCTTCTGCTTGACATGGTGAGGGAAGCTATTAAGGTATGTGAGAAACCTGCTTCAGCTCAACCAGTCACAAATAGGGGTGAACATAAGGTACATGTTTCTTCCTATGGAAATGTGCGTAAGGAGCCATTCCCCTGCTCACTTCACAATAGTGGAGGAGGCTATTCTCTTTGGCAAAAGTCAGTCAGAATCACCCTCTTCTTCCTCCTCAAATAATTTTCTTGGGCAGAGGACCACCTCTTAGACAATGCAGGCAAGAATGTCTACCAAAACTCTGCCCTTAGATTCAGGCAGGCCAATGGAAGCAGTCATGGCAGTGGCCAACCTCAAATTCCAGAGAGAGCTCGGCTACTACGATTCTCTACTCCCAGCTTAATTGTAAGAAGGCTTTCTGTCAGGCTTGGCAGGGGCTCACCAGATAGCACAGGACCTCATGGTGGCCATCCAACCATCACCTTGACAAAGCTTCTAGAGGTTTGGCGGTAGACGTGTCTCTTAGGCGGAAAGTACTGCTCAAATCCACCAAGTTTCAGTAATGGAACTGACCTTTGATGGGGTGGAACTCTTCATTCCAGATACAGGCGAGGATCTAAATAAAAAGAAAAATAGTGCGCAAATGGCAAAAGAAATTGTTTAGAGTGTTTGGGCCGCGCTTCATCGCTGGAGCACCTCTGCGCTCTGTGGCACACTTTGTTTGAAAGCCCTCAGAGGAGGAGGAGATTTTTGGAGCGATGGCTCTGGATCCCCTCAAGAATTTACTTTGGCACCCGATCCAGATGACCTTCTTCCAGGGCTTAACCAAAGCAGTAGTGTTCCTTTGGGCCTGTCGTGATTATCCATGGCATTTCCGAGGAAGCCCTAGAGGTCTCTGAGGAGACTTCTACTGGTGCCATCAATTAAGATCCGCAAGGATCTGGTACAGGGCTCTGGCCCGAGGTGTCTTTGGTCCCTGACAAGCCTTATTCTGAGGACTCTGCTCTTGAGTGCTTTTCACCTTCCATGCTCTGTTTACCGGGCAAACACACATGGGCCTTAGGAGGCATGCAGTAGCAGTAGACCTGCTCCTCCAATTTTCTTAGGGGTCATCGCGGAATGCACAGCACCCATCCCATGTCCACCACATGGAAGGCCATTGCTCATCGTACCACAGCTGTTGCAGTCTCTAGGTCAGATTCCTGCCTTCCCCCCAGTGAGATATCTTTGGCTATGTCGGAACATACACTGAGTGACGCAGACAGATTTCTGCCTCCATTACCCCTTGGTGCTTCAGTGCTTCTGCCATTTTTGCTTGGCATAGAATGGTTACACAGTGTGAGGGGATGCTATGTTCCTCTGCTCTCTGTGCCCACCAGTGATTGGGCCTGAGATCCTCGCCAGGGGATCTCAGGCCCAATCACTGGTGGGCACAGAGAGCAGAGGAACATAGCATCCCCTCACACTGTGTAACCCCCACCACATTTCCTCTCAAGGGAAGAAAGGTTCTTTGTTAGATTCCAGGAGTTAATGCACTCTAGACCCATGAGTCAATACTTTAAGACCCTCATGTGAGATGAGCTGGTTTGCACTCCTCAGCCAGTGGACTCTCAAAGTCAACTTGTGGTCCCTCAGATAGTGACAGCATAAGCCCCACCACCTCATCCTTTGGGGACACAGGCTCTCAACCCACAATATCCATTCCTCCTCATCTCTCAAAAGATCCTCCTCTAGCTCTACCTTGTCTTCTTCCTGGTCCACCAGACGATGGCATGTCGACCATGATGGTGAAGTGTAGCAGAAGTGTTCTGCCGTGTTACCTGCTACTTTGAAGCTGTATCGGAGCAATTTGGAACAAATTTGAATGAGTGTGAAAGAGTTTGCTTCCTGATTTTTACTGCATTTCTACTGCTGTCCAGTGAGAGTTCTATATCTAAGGGGAAGAACTTAAAGGAGTTAAAAAACGGCGAGCAACGTGAAGCGTAGTGAAGTGCTCAGCTCTGGAGGCCTGTTATCAGCAGTAAGTACTCCCTTTCCTCTCCTCCCTTTCATCAAACGATACTGATTGACAACAACTGCTTTTCCTGGGGCTTGGATACCAGGCACCATTCAGTGCTTATTTTTAACTTAATTCAGGGCACTTGGTGACTGTTGGCTCTTGTTGCCTTTGTGGCCTGCTGACTTGCAGCTTCCCACACTGGCACTCAGCCTGACTTTAACTATCCTTCTGAGACGTTTGTTGGCCAGAAATAGTGCTTATTTGGGAAAGTTTCTTTGAAACCAGTGTACACTCTGCTGAAATACTGCTGGTGTCTCTAATTCTTCAGCTTAAGCTTTCCTGTGCAGCTCTTAAGTGGAATCTTCCATCACTCTACTGCCGCTTTTTGAACACTGGCTCTCCAATTCTTGTTAGCCTCCTAACTGAATAAGAACCATACTTGCAAGTAACTCAAGCTAAGTCGACTGCCCTTCTCACTCTGACCTCCGTACAAACTTGAAAGGTACTCTTATATTCTGGGGCTGGGCATATTAAGTAGCTCTTTATGTATAATTTGAGACGTACTCTCTACAGGGACGATAGACTGGCCATAGAGATGGATCATGACATACTTGAAGGAGTTATGTTGGCAGATGATCCGCTTAACACTATAGGAATCTCTCAATTGTCGGCTGTCAGCTCATTGACAACAATCCTTCATAGCCCGCTTCTGTTGGAACACAGAGACAAACAGCATTTTGGGAATCACTTAGACTACACTTTGTCTGCTTCTTCAATCAAACGGAAAATAAATGACTGTTCGCCCCCTGGGAAAATACGGCTGCTTAGCAAAGAAGAGAAGCGAGCCTTGTATCTTGACAATGAAGCTTTAGAAGAACTGGCTTCAATTACTTCAACGGTAAGGACGTCCTTGGATTCTTTGCCTGCCCATCAGGATGGAAGTAGGGTCCAGGGAATTGCTTCTCTAGACTTAAGCGAAGTCCAGCTATTGAGTCCATCATTAAATGACTTGCTTGTGCAAGACCCTTGGGTTCCTAAAATTCCAAATGACCACGAGGTGGTCACATCTCCTGAAATCATGGTGGACTCCTCCACACATTCAGATCCTGCTATTCCTCCCCAACCGGCTTTGGTGGCTCTTCATTTTGTACTGACCTCCTTGGTGAAAGGTTTTGAGCTACTTAAAGGAGAATTGCACGTGCAAGCAGGTACCCTTATGGAGCTCACAAAGGAAATGGGGGACTGCAAATCTTCCATGGTTGGGTTAAAGTCAGCAGTGAATTCGATATTGGCAGAGAATCTTACACTAATTAAAAGAGAGGTTACGTACAGTCTTCCTCTTCAACTGCTCTTCAGGAAACGGTACATTCCTTGAACCATCAAATGATGGAAGCAAATCAAAAAACTTATTGAATGTTTGTTTTATTAACCAACTTTAAGCAAACAGAATTCTCTCCTCGCTTTGCATCTCATTCTGATCCGTTGGATGACTCTCCGCTTTCTCTTTCCACAATGGAGGAGTTTTTAGGCTCGCTCAGATTCCACCTGAAATAGATCCTTTGGAATGGGGAACTGAGCAATCAAGCATGCCTAACGAGAATCTACCTTCAGCTCACTCTTCAACCCTCTACGAGGAAGCTGTTCTAGATTCAACAAAACAATCAACCCAGAAAGCAAACGACCATAAAGAAGGTATTCGGCCACCTCAAAAGAAAGCGAAGAATCAGAAATTGAAAAAACGAGGAGCGCTGGGAATCGTCACTTCCTTAATGCCATGGATAAGGCTACGTAAGCCACTGGACCATTGAATTGTCCACTGCAAACAGATCTGTTGAAGGCTAAAAAAAGAAGGCGGAAGTCTGACTTGAAGAAAGGACTGGAATCCAACCAGGGAGCTAACACACTGGAAATCCAGGCTGTTGTAATCTCTGTGGACTCCGGAGCACAAACAGAGGTCCTTCCCGTCCCCGCCCCGATCATGAAAATACCCATTCCTGAGATTCTGGGAAAGACAATTAAGTTGGCAGTGATCTTCTTTAGGGGCAGGAACTCAACAACAGGCTCCATAACTTTGTGTTCCCTTCCATCTGTGATACCAACACAGCAAGCAGCAGACAATCTGGCCATCGGTTCCAATAGAAATGTTGGCCCGATAAATGCTGTCTCTTCCTCATTACCAGTAGCAGTAGAGGTGTCAAATGCGAGTGATGGCCTACCTCCTTTAGCTATTGAATTGATGGTGCACCTTTGCCCTTTGGGATTCCCAAACTTTGGTTGGAATCTAAAGGATCCAAACATTCTGGGCAGTAGAGGTGTCAAATGCGAGTGATGGCCTACCTCCTTTAGCTATTGAATTGATGGTGCACCTTTGCCCTTTGGGATTCCCAAACTTTGGTTGGAATCTAAAGGATCCAAACATTCTGGGCAGCTTTGAATAGGAGCTCCATCTTGGCCATCACCAAAAAAATTCCATTGCTCTGTCTGCTCTCTACTTATGATCTTGACTATGTGTACTTTCTGTATGACTCAAGAACAGACTTGGTGGAACTGGGTTTGAAATCCCGATTGGGGGTTGAAGCACTATGGACTGCAGCGGCTGACTTGGAGAAGCAAGGCCTTGTGATTTTGAACTCTTTACCTCTAAACATCAAGATCAATAATTAAGCCACTAAATTGGAGCATACGGGCCGGAGTGGCAGGGAGGGTGGTTTCATTTGGTCTCAAGAAGGACACTATTTTGGCCACTCTTCCAACCATTCTGGGCAAATTGTTCCACTGTTTGGGCTGCCTGAGGAGCGGTTCTAGCTAAGAATCAGATTAAGATCTTGAGTTGGAATACGCAGGGTTCCAGTAGCTGTAAGAATTCCACAATGCGACAATATATGTTCAGAGGATTTGATCTGGTACTCTTTCAGGAGACCTGGCTGTTGAATTCCCTTAATTTTGATGGCTTCACCACGATTGAACATAAAGCAATCCATCGAAAAAAAGGGCCGCTCGTCCGGTGGTCTCCTAATAGCCATTATGAATTCAATAGCATTGAGTGTAGAGGAAATCTAGGTAAAAAATCTGGGCATTTGCGCCGCTCGTGTTCACATTAGGGTGAGCGGGCAGACCCTCTGTTTAATTGTGATTAATGTCCACTGGAACGCTGCAGGTTCAACTATGTCTGATTTCTTTGCTGATTTATCTTCTCTGTTTTCTTTGGCATCAAACGAAGGCCTGCCCACTGAAATAAAACTGGGGGTGGGGGCTGAATTTGTTTTGCTTCTCAGTTCAGACTAATGGCAATGTGAATAAGAACTTGTAGCCGAATGGTGAAAAATGGGTGGAATTCTAATGTGAGTTGAATCTGTACATAGTGAATGGGTGTATCGGTGGAGAGGAATCCCTGAGGGCAACATGGTCTAATAGTCATAATAGTTCTGTGATTGACTACCTGTTTCCATCCACATTTTTGTGGGACTGCCATTGATACTATCAGAAGTGATCATAATATAATAACAGGTAGCCTAGGTTTGGGAACTTGTTTGGCCCGGGAAAGGTATAAGGAACCTCTGGAAGTGAATCAGGGTTGAAATAGGGTGGTTAAATTCCAAAGAGTTGGAGAGTCCCTAAATCTGAAATCACTATCTGGACCAAACTGATCCAGCTGATTTATTCGGGCCGGCAAACCGTTTTAATATACTGACCTTATCTGGGGGTTGGAAGCTCCCAAATCGATGACTATAAAGGCTGGCGCATATCATCAGCACGAATATGATGAAACGACCCATCAGAAAAAAAGAACTTAGATGAGCATGTCGAGCACTTAAACATTGCAGAGGAAACCTGAAAGCTATAGCTCTCAAATGTAGATCCATGTTGAATGATTTAAAAAAATGGTCTAAAGGCCAACGGGCTCTGATATTGCAGAGGGACGGGGAGTCTATGTTAAGTGCCTTGACTAAAAATAATTTGAGGAATTTCTGGGAGATCGTGAATCATGGCAATAAATCACAGTTGAGTCTCCAGGGTAATGTGGTTTCGGTGGAGGTGTGGCGCTCTCATTTTGTGAAGCTGTATGGCTCTCCATCTGGAGAAAGTGGGTCTAGTCTAATAGCGGCCCATTGGAATCTGACAATTTCAAGCAAACATATTGAGGACTTGATAGTGAGGGCATCGTCCTCAAGAGCCCCTGGGCCAACCGGTCATTCAAACTCAATTTTGAAATCCAATGATCCGTCCTGATCAGTTATATTGTACAACCTCTTTGAGAACATCATACAGGATGAGGAAACTCCTCCCTCATGGAGCTCAGCGGTCATCACTCTGATCTTCAAGGGGGGCGATCGGGCGCTGGTAGTGAACTATCGCCCTTTTTGACGCCAATAGCAAGATCTTTGCTTCATTGATCTTGGTAGAATTGGAAGCTTGGGGGAAGGGTTGTGGAATCCTCCAAAAGCAACAGACCGGGTTTAGAAGAGGCCTGTCTACTTCGTTAAACGGGGTATTAATTCATACTCTGATAGGCAAATCTTGGTCTAGGGGTGGGCCGGTCCTCTATGGAGTGTGGATCAACCGGTCCCTGGTGTTTGATACAATAGAAACAGGTTGTGGGCTAAACTGGATGCATGTGTCATCCTGCCAGGGCTTTTGGCTATTATTAGGCACATCCATGTTGCCACAAAGATACAGGTGAGATTGGATGCCAATGGTAATCTCTCTGACTGATCTTTACCAACAGAGGAGGTAGACAGGGATGCATCTTGGCTCCCTGCCTATTTAACCTGTATATTTCAGACCTGGGAAAGGCACTAGTCCTCTGTGCTCTTGCAGCCCCTAAGATTGGGAACCAACCTTTGAGCTGTTTGGCCTACGTTGACAATGTGGTCCTCATAGATTACACCCCAATAGGTCTGCAACACCTAGTAGAGGGGTTTGAGAGATATGCAGCAATTAATGATTTAATGATCAATCTATCGAAGACAAGTATTGTATGTTTCTCAAATACAGCGAAAGTCATTCCCAAGTATAAATGGAGGTTAAACAGGCTTCTTATTCCAGTAATGAAGGAGATTAAAAACCTGGGTTTGAACTTCTTTACCAAGCCTTCAGGTTCTGATAGTATTAGCAAGCCTGGAATTAGTGATCGACCAGCTAATTTGCCAGATGAAAAAACTTCTGGTGAAATATTGCAAATTTTCCTTGGTCTCCCTAATATGTTACTATAGGGGTAAAGTGATCCCAAAACTGCTTTATGGACTAGATTCGAACTTTCAGGCACACAAGGTTAACTGGAAGAGACTGGAGGGGATAATATGGAAGATGGTGTTAAATTTACCACAGTTTGTCCCAGTTGCTAGCATAAGATATGAGTTAGGCTTGTCATCTCTGGCGGCCCTATGGGAGCAAAGGATACTTTCACTAGATCATTCTATCATGGTTCCCAAGAAGGGCTCGCTGTATGAAGATGTGGCAGTTCATATTAGCCAGGGAAAGTCTTCTGAACTGTTGAAAATGAAGAAGGTTGCTACAAAATGTTTGAGTCAGCTGGATAAAAGCCCTGAGGATTTGGTAGGAAACCCAGAGAGTGTAAAAAGAGCAAGTCATTCTCGTTCTTGACACATCCAGGGGCACCCTTCCGGGCTACTTTATCAAATTCCCAGATCCCAGGGACAGGTCAAACTTTCTCAGGCTCTGCCTTAATGTCTTTCAGACTGGTGAGTTAAGAGCTATGTGCTCAAAGTGTGGCGCATGGAAGGTCCAAACTCTCAGACACATTGTTATTGATTGCTCAGCACTGAAAGATATGAGAGCTAGATATCTCTGCTGTTTTGTTTGTACTGAAGAATGGTTTGCCACTTTTGCTTTTTGGGATTGGGCTGCCTCGGGTCATAACAACAAACTAACTATGGGAGTTTTAAACCTGTTTAAGTGTGCTGACCTGCTTTAGCGGATTCTGTTTGGTCGATACATTTGTGTTGTATTTAAGAGGTTTCAAATCCTCTTCTTCTCCTTTTTCTTTTCCTTTTCCTTCTTTAGATATGGAATATTGTGAGATGTAAGATGTTAAATGAATTCTACTGTAATTACAATTTTTGTTTTGGTTGTTTTAATTGAACATGTTTTATCTTTGTAAAAAGCTAATAATTTGGCTAAATACAATTAAAAAAAATATTTTTTTTAAAAAGACGACACTGAGGAAGTACTCAAGTAATTTAAAGCATACTACAACAGGGTACAGGGCTCCTGGAATAGCTGGGGAAGCCAGTTCCAGAAAGTCCACAACTGACCAAGAAGTCCTTTGATCAATGCTATCAAGGAAAGCCAGAGATCAGGCATCCACCTTCAGCCTGACATGGCGGGTAAGACATTATGATTTGGCAGAAACCTGCTACAGTTCAACCAGTCGGGAAGAGGGCGGACATAAGGTATAGATCTCTTCCTATGGAAAATTGTGCATATGAGCCGTCGCCAGCTCACTCCACTAGTGGCGGAGGCTACTCTCCTTGGCAAAAGTCAGTCAGCATCATCCTCTTCTTCCTCTTCACAGAATGCTATGGGGCAAAGGACCGCCTCTCAGATAATGCATGTTCACCAAGGATGATGGCAGTGGTAGCTGCATTTCAACACTTAAAAAGCATTCATCTATATCCATATTTTGATGACTAGTTGATAAGGGCTCAGTCCCCAGTCGAAGCATCGGCGCACCTGCAGTACCCTCTAGATCTGATGCATGCACTGGGTCTATCAGACAACATAAAGAAGTTCACACTCATCCCCACACAGAAGCTGGAGTTTATAGGCTTCCTTTGGGATTAAGCTTTGTGGAAAACCTTGCCTACAGAGACAAGGATAAACAACCTTCTGGAAATGATTGCAATGTTCCAGACTCACTCCCTAACGACCGGATGATGGTTTGTGCATCTGTTGGGTCTGATGGCAGACTGTATTAGCCTGTACCTATGGCCAGACTGAGGATGTGTCACACTCAGCTGCACCCACCAGCTAATTGGTCTCAGGTCTCGGAGACCCTAACCAAGTCAGTACCCATCCTTTATGGCTTCATCAAGATCTTCAGTGGTGGGCAGACTAAGGGAACCTCCAGACAGGCACTCCTTTCCAGGACCTCCTGCATCGGTTAACCTGCAGACCATGAAAATGGCAGCGGCACATAGTATACATCAATTTAGCATACCGACATTACAGGCAGTGCTGCCTGTGATAGGCTCCAGTGTGCTAAGTCTGACAGATAACATAGTTACAATGTAACAACAAGCAGGGAGGCACCAGGCCAGTGAAACGGTGTGCTCTATGTGCTGAATCCAGGCAGTTTATCACCCCTCGCCAAGGGTGAGCCACCCTGCTTGATAAGAAAGGTAAGCCCTCTACTATTAACAATGCCTAGCAGACAGGGTAAGCAGGATACTTCTGGAGCTAACACCCCCTTATGGGGGCAGGGAAGCCACAGAGAGACTTAAGTCACCATCCCTTTTCCCCAGAGACTAACACCTTTATGGGATATGCAGGAACTAAGATGAGAGAACTCTTTAGCAATGGCTGGCTCGGCTTCTGACCCAAACTTAATGTCATCCTTTTAGGGAAAACAGCAGAGCTATGGAAAAAACAATCTTCTGAAGTTACGTCAGGCAAGGAACTAATCAGGAAGGAATGCCAGTGTAGCCCACAAAGATTTACAGAGCTTCAGTGCACTTTGGGAAGAGAGATGCTCAGAGACAAAGAACGCTAGATGTGGAATTGCAGCGAAGGTTTGCTCTAGGAGAGTGCAACGTGGGCCGTAAGCAGAGAAACTAGAGACATAGGGTGTGGCAGCCCGAGTGAGAATGGAATACCGCAGCGGGTAGAGTTTGAACAGCTATAATCTCCCATACCGAGTCAGCAAGAATTTAAAGTTACTCGCCATAGTGACTAGAGTACTCATAGTCCATTGTCCCCTTTCCTCCATCCTTGTGGGCGTCCACCAACATGGGATGGTACCAGAACCTCTGACAACGAAAAATGTAGTTTCCCCTTTAAATTTAGTACAGTGCGTGGGTGTGCAGACTTGGGCGTGGGAATGCCCCTTCAAGGCCCCACCCTCCGGCAACTCACGTCAGCCCTCTTTGAACACATTGGAAGCTTAGATACCTGGCTACACTTATTACTTACTAACCCTTGGCATACAAGCGGGGAAAAGTTTGTACGATGTATGAAGGAAAGGGAACTATGGACTATGAGTACTCTAGTCACTACGGTGAGTAACTTTAATTACTCATACGTCCCGACCAGTTTCCTCCATCCTTGTGGGTGATTCCCCTAAACAAGACCATAGGGTAGAGCCGTAACAACCTGCCTCTTATCTAGGAAAGGTTCTTCAGAACTGCCTGACCGAACTCTGCATCGCACCTGGATCTGGTATCCAGAGAATAGTGCTTACAGAAGGCTGATGGAGTGGCCCAAGTAGCCGCCTTGTTGATGACATCCCAAGAAGCATGTCCTGAAACGCGATTGCCGTGGCCTTAGCTCTGACCGCATGGCCATGAATCCCCTCAGGAACTGGTTTGCCCCATTGCCGCGTATGACTCAGAAATGGCCTGAACCATCCAACGGGCGAGGGAAACCCTGGAAGCCTGAGAGCCGAAGAGGAGCCCCCAAAAGTGACAAACAATGCCTCAGACTTCCTGTAGGATTGCGTCCGAGAGAGGTAAAACTTGAGGACCCTCTTGAGGTCCAAGGAATGTAGGGTGCTCTCTGTCTCTGCCTGCGGGTTCGGGAAGAACACCAGCAGGCAGATCTCCTGATTCAGATGAAATGGAGAGACCACCTTGGGAAGAAGTTTGGGTGAGTGCGCAAGAGGAGTTTGTCATTGTGAAATATGATGTAGGGCTCGCATGAAGACAACGCCTACATCTCACTGACCCTGAGCACAGAGGTGAGAGCTACCAGTACAACCGACTTTGGCATTACCAGCCTCATGTCCACTGAGGCCATCGGCTAGAAGGGTTTGCGCTGAAAAGCTGCCAGAACCACATTGAGGCCCCAGACCGGATGCGGCCTATGCAAGGTAACCCCTTGAGGTGGACCTTAACCACCGGGTTGGCTGCCGAAAACACATGCTCAGGAGAATTCTTGTAAGCCCTGATGGCCTCTAAATAAGTGCGGCAAGTATCCACCTGAACTCCTGAACGAGCCATGTGTGCTGAAAAAGACAGTACATCATCCGGAGGACAAGTGACAGGATCCAGACCCTTGTCACGAGCCCAATGGCAAAACCTAGTCCATTTACCATGTACCTTTATACTGGGACAGTAGAGACAGTAGAAAGCCTCCTGGCCTGTTGAATGATGTCCCAGTTGTCCTCCAAAAATTGAGCATGCTGAAGCCTTAGCTGGTCAGGAACCAGGCCGCCAGCCTGGTCGGGTCCGGATGTTGCACTGCCTCGCCCTGCTGCATCAGGAATCCCCTGTTGGAGATCGGAAGGTGGACGGGTTCCTGGAAGCACAACTGCAGCATATCCGAAAACCAGGCTCTCGAAGGCTATTGGGAGGAAATCTGGATGAGGCTGCAGCCCTCCGAAGCCCGGATCCTTCGGAGGGTCTGCTGGAGCAGGGGGGAGGGTGCATAATATCTGCGGCTGTGCCTGCAGATCTGGAAGCTGTCTCCCAGAGACCCCTTACCCCTTCCTGCATATGAAGCAAACTGGTGGCCCTTGGAATTCAGAGGAGATGTGAATAAGACCAGGTCCGCGAACACCCAACGCTGGAATAGGGGCCACACGGAGTCAGTGTGCAACTCCCACTCGTAGGTGTTGAACCCCAAGCAGCTCAGCTGGTCCGCTTCTGCCTTGCTGTCCCCCGGGTAGTTGACTGCTGAAATCCAAACCCCCTCCATCAGGGCCCATTCCCAGATCGCTAATGCCTCCATCCAGAGGAGGGGGGAACGGGTGCCACCCTGCTTGTTCAGGTAAAACATTGTAGAATTGTCCATCCTGACCAAAACAGACCTGCCCACTGGCCTGAGTTCAAGGAGATTGATATGCAGGAGGGCTTCCGCCCTGGACCAGGCACCATAAATTGCAAAGCCCCCCAGAGTAGCCCCCCAATCCGAAAGGGAGGAGTCCGTCGTCACCACCAGGGTAGGCTCCGGATGGGTGAAGGGGGCTTCCACGGAATCATTGCCATCCATCAACCACCAGTGGAGATCAGGCAGGAGGAGCTGGGGTATATGGATCCTGTCCGATTGAGACCCTGTCTCCTGATCCCAATTGGACGCTAGGTGGAGGTGGAGGCGCCTTATCTTGAGGCGGGTGTGCTGCACAGTGAGCACACATGAGGCCATGATCCGCAAAAGGAGATGAAACCACCATGCCGAGGTGGTCGAGTTGACCAGCAAGTGCCCCATCGCCTTGCTGAACAGCCTTATTCTAATGCACTCCTAGGAAGACCAGATCCTTGGAGGGGGGCAACTGTGACTTCCTCTGGTTGAGGGAAAACCCAAGCTGATGAAGGACATCCATCTCGGGTAAACCCACCCTCATCAGCCAGTCGTCCAGATAAGGGTATAGGTGATAGCCCTCCAAGCAGAGGAGATCCACCACTGCGTTCATGAAATTTGTGAAGACACGAGGGGCTGAGTTCAGGCCCAAAGGCAGCACCTTGTACTGAAGTGGTACGATATAATCGTGAACAGCAGAAACTTCCGATGTGGTTGGTATATGGGGACATGCATGTACGCATCCTTGATGTCTAGGGATACATCCAGTCCCCTGCACCCAGAGACTCTGCTTTGTGCGCATGAGTAATCATCCTGAAGCGTTTGAACGGTAAAGACAGATTGACAAATTACAGGTCCAGTAGTACCCTCAGGCCAGCCTGGTTGTACTTGGGTACTGCACAATTCCTGGAGTAGAAACCAGAGCCCCTGTCTGACTGAGGAACCAGTTCCACCGCTTGCATCTCTAAGAGTGAAAGGACCTCCCGTAAAAAAGCAGGGGAACCGATCTGACGAAGAGGAGGAGAGGATGGTAGAGGAAAAAGTAGACGAAGAATGAATCCTGTGGAGACTATGGGTAGGATCCAAGTGGTCCTGCCCTGAGACTGAGGAAAGGACTTCTGTCATGGCTGTGTCAAGATGCCCAAGGACTTGGCGGTTTGAGTGGAAGTTTTCTTCTTTGTTAACTCTTCATCGCTTGCGCTTGGGAGAGGTCCACACCCTCAAAGGGCAGGTCTAGGATCTGTTCTTGTACGTCAGATGAAAACTTAGTGGCATGCATCCA
Source organism: Ambystoma mexicanum (assembly GCF_040938575.1). Lineage (NCBI taxonomy): Eukaryota > Metazoa > Chordata > Amphibia > Caudata > Ambystomatidae > Ambystoma > Ambystoma mexicanum. The sequence goes on along the minus strand of NC_090926.1, from coordinate 1,270,147,393 downwards.
CACTGCACTTCTCATCTTGACACCCAGGCACAGCCCTTGGCTGGCTGTGTCGATGTGGTAGACCGAATACTCCATGAGGTCCTGCGCAACGTCCGCCAGACTGGCCTTGAAGGAGGCTTGCCTCCCCAGAGGGAGGTCAGGCAGAAACTCCCAAGCTCCCACCACAGCTTCTGGTTAGCTGCAGCTAAAAGGGCGTCTGCGTTGGCTTTCCGCAGATGCAGTCCTGAAATGGCATAACAGCGTTTGCCTAAAGACTTAGAAAGGTAACTGGAGGGGCTCCCATGGAGGAAGACGACAAAGACGATGGTTTAGAATATAGTGAGGCTGCAGCCTCCACTGTAGAATGTGGCTGCGAGTGGGAGGCCGCAGGATTGGCTCCCCGTCCGTCAGCCTGAACCTGCTGTCCAACTTCTTGTTCATCTGGGCTTTGGCTCTGGGCTTCTCCCAGACCTTTCTTGCCACCTAAAGGACATCCCTCTGGAGTGGGATGCTAGACCGGAACGTGGTGTGCTTGCCAAAACCTGTGCTACCAATCCCACCTCCTGGGGGTCTTCGAGGGCCCGGTGGAGGGCCCAGAGGAGGAGGCAGGGAGGCACCACCTGCGGGATCACCTCCTTCACTATATCCTTCAGGAGCCCCGTCATCTGAGGGGAGGAAGACATGAAGAAGAGGAAGCGCTCAGAGAAGCGGTCCTTGTTAGTCACCGGATCCTTTTGGGACCAGCCCTCCGAGGCACTGGCTCTTTGCTCCTGGTAAAAAGGTCGAGGCACCTGAGGCTCTTTGCTCCTGGTAAAAAGGTCGAGGCACCTGAGGCGTGTAGCCGCAAGGCTACGATGGGTACATGTACCCCTGAGGAGACCATATGCCTGTATCATACAGTCCGCTGCTGCTTCCAGAGGGTAGGGGACTGGAACCTTCTTGCAATCCGCCATTTTGGAACCTTGCGTCACACCCAGAGCGTGAAGGCCCAAGCTACAAGATGGCTCAGACATGGGAGGATACAGCTTGGGTCTTGAACCCGAAACCTAAGCGTCGACCTCAGAGATCACTCCGGTAGGCGCTGGGACCTCGGCCGGCTGACCGGTAGTCGTAACGCCCTGACTCATGACCTAAGAGCGAACTCCGGTAGGCTGGGGGCTCTCGACACCTGTGCTGGTAGTCGTGCTGGATTGTGCCGAGGACTGACTCTTGGTGGTAGCACCCGATGATCCTTTACCCAGAATCCGAGGCACCCATGCCTGTGGGAACCCCGGCAAGGAGCTACCGAGCTGGGGAGCTATGCTGAACAGTGTCTTGATGAGAGGTCCTGGAGAAGAAGTCCTTAAGGAGTGCCAGAGGATAAGTATGGAATATCTGCCTCCACTACAGAGAAAGAGAGTAGGTGGGAGGCACTACTAGTTATAATTTATAATTTAAAGTAACTCAAAGTAAGTCGACCCTAAAAGGTCTTACATATTGTATGTAATGTAAGTATGTAATGCTTCAGGTGCAGCAGGGAGAAGCTCGAGGCCACTCGAGATTCAGAATACTGAGAAACAAAACATGCACAGACTGTTGCCAGTCGGTAACCCTGTACTGCACTCGTAGTGGGAATGATATCCCAATTAGTGATTAGGCCTGACTGAAACCAAAGTACTCCCAGATGGGAGTAGTTGTTCAGCAAGGCAATTTTTCAACAATTTCAAAGAAAAGCGGTCAGCTTAATCAAGTGTTTCAAGTATTGAAGTGTTAAAGTGGTTCACCTGGTACATTCAGCTCTATCTCGCTGTAGGCCCCCAGTCAACAAACAATCCGGCTGGGAGCAAACACAGTTAACAGGCTGACCTGGGTGACATTAAGTCATATCATTCACATTGAAAACAAATTCAACTTCCCACACTTCAAAGTATAAGAGGTGTGAGGATCAATAAATTCAATTCCCAAGATAGTATATCTAAGTAAATTTATAATTCACAAACAAAGGACAACATTTCAGTTGCTCTGGACAGAATGTTCTCTGACAAAAACATATATTGTATGTAACAAAGGTAGGGTACACTTTTTAGCAGTATAATATGAACAAGTCATTCATATACAAAACAGAACAAAAACAGTTGTCCAATTTCAATTTTCCCGCTTCTGAGCCATCACATTCATTCAGCTCAGAAGTTCTAAAGACACTCCTATTGAGTTGTCAGTGCCAACGCGTTTCGGATTGTAGGGAATCCATCTTCAGGGTTTCAGATTCAACAAGATTCAAAATTCAGTGGGATTTCCTGAGGGTATAAGAATACACTAATTAGCTTTGTGGGGAGTTTGGAGAAACTAAAAATGAGTATTTCACAGAGGTAGAGATAAACTAACCTGCTTTCCTTGGTACCCATAAAGAATTCATGGCCACCTGTGTGGTTAAAATGACATGACAAAAACAGCTTGTCAGGATCAGATCATTGGTGAGGGATCAAAATCTCAAATTATGTGAATATAATTTCATCGTGACTCACCCGGTCGGAAGACCCAAGATGTCTCGCCGGGGGTAGTGGCTGTATCAGGCTGTGGCTTCAACAATGAGCGACTGTAAGTATGAAGAAAGGAGAGGGGATAACTTCAATGCATATGTACTCCTACTGAATGGCTATTAGTGCCGTTGGATGAGAGGTGAAAAAGTCACCCCTGTTTACTAATTAACTGTTGGTAACATATTCGCTCAAACATTACTCGTACTCGCTTCTGTTGTCCTTTAACTTACTTGTGAGAAAGATCGCCTGTAGGACGCTGAATGAAACCGCCCGCCTCGAGGACGCGCCGCACAGCCTACCCAAGCCAAATCCGTTGCCCTGGGAACAGCCGCGCACGCGCGTCCCCGCCCGGGCCACCATCTTTGTATGGGAAGATCAACAGAACGATTCTACTCAGGGCTGTCGTGGTGTTGCGCGATCCTCCCGGCCGCCCGATCATAGCGGCAACTGAAAGTATATTGGAGCCATTGGCTAAGTATTTGGACATTATCCTACAACCTCTTATACAAGATACTCAAACTTACATCAAGGACACCACCCACTTCTTAACCAAATTGAAGGAGGTTGAATTTGTGAACACTAGGGACATCCTTTTTACGATGGATGTAACCTCCCTCTACACCAACATTGTGCATGAGGCTGGATTAGAAGCAGTGGAATGGCTACTCCTTAGGAATGACAACTGCAAAGGTGACAGATTGTTTGTTCTGACACTACTCAAATTAGTCCTAATGAATAACTATCTTCAAGTCTCAGGGACCAGAATGGGGGCCGCTTTGGCCCCGGTATATGCCAACACATACATGTACCATCTGGAAGAAGAACACATCTTGACTTCTGCAATGTTTTGTTCCCAAGAGCACTGCAGGCCACGCACGGGTCCCTTCGGTGGTTGGGACCCAGACGCTCAAGACAGAGTGCATGACGGTCCGAGGCCGGGAACGAGCGGTTGCACGAAGCACATCCCGTGAATCCTCCAGCAGCCGACATGCGCTGGGGGAGGTGAGCCATCGATGGGAGGTTAACTAAGATTGAAAAACAAAGAAGGTGGAGCAAAATAAAAATAAAAAGCGGAAGCTTTATTTATTGCTCCCAAAGGTTCCGGTATCATCCCAGTCTTTGAGGACGTCCACAAGGATGGAGGAAAGGGGACGGGACGTATGAGTACAAGGAGGAGACGTCCAGTTGAGGAGTGAAATAAGTGGCTCCACAGCGAGAGGAGAGGCTGTTGGCCTGCTCTCAGCGAGCACCGCTAGTCAGATACAGGTATGCAGTCGCTTCCAAGAAATGGGAAGCGGGTGGCAATGCCAGACAAAGAATCCCTGTTGTGGGGAATTAACCGAGAAGTCCCAGAGTGGGAAGCGGAAATGAAGAGAACCCTGGTGTGGGGAGGAAACGGAAAAGCCCCAGAGTGGGAGAAGAACCTAAGAGGGCTCTGTTGTGCGAAAGAAACCAAATAGCCCCAGAATGGAGAGAGGAATCAAAAAAATTCACAGCGTGACAGAGAAACAGAAGCCATAGAGTGGGGAGCGAAAGAGAGAGGCCCCGGTGTGGGGAAAAAGCCAAGAAGTGGTGGACTGTCAAGAGAAACCACAAGAAGCCCTGCAGTGGGGAAATGAGACAAAGAGGAAAGTATGGTGTGTGTGCAGAATGCAAGAGCCCCAGAGCAGGAAACGAGCGAGAGAATCCCCAGTGTGGGTAAAGAACTGAGAAACCAAAAGTGGGGAATAAGCTAGAGAAAGTACCAGAATGGGGAAGGAAGAGACTGAAAGAACCCAGACTATGGGAACGGGAAATAGGAAAGTCTCCCAGAAGGAAGAACGAATGTGAGAGACACAAGTTTCAAGGAGAAGCATAGAGACCCGGCAGGAACCCCAGGACGGCACTTTAGCCATGCAAGAACTATATGTTTATTTACTGTAAACATAGGCAAAGTGGAAGTGAAGGCTAAGTGACAGTTAGGCAGTGACTTTTTTCTTGTGGTAGAGACGGCTCGTGTTTTTTGCACTCTACACGCTGCCTTTGATCCTGGAGCTCGGCTTGCCTGCTATGCATTCCGTTAGTCCAGTCTGGGAGCACGGTGCTCAGCTTGTGTTGGCTTGCAGTGGGGAAGGCTTCCCATAAAAACTCAAATCAATGCGAAGCGCACGCGAAAGGGAAGTGAAGGCTAAGTCACAGGCAGTTTGGAGTGAGGAGCGAGGTGCTGGGGAGTTGACTATATTGTGGCTATTTGCCTAATTCTGATTTTGGGTCTATCTACCTGTGGGAAACCGGAAGGATTGGCATACATCCAGTTGCAACTGTTGGCCAAAAATAATGGATCCCAAATTACGATCACAGAATATAAAACTAAAGACGAGAATCCGGAGCATGGCATCCACAAGCTCTCCCTCCTCCTCCATATGTGCCCAAAGTAATAAAAGGGGTACAGGTTCTGGTAGCGAATAAATATGGGGAAGAGAAACCATCAATTGAACAACCTAAAATCATAGGCTTTTTTACTATACCCCAGGTAAATGAAAGGGACGATGTAACTAGGGTAATGAATGATGGTGGGGTTATACCCCGTAGCACTAGCTCTATTATCGATAATAATTCCCTGCTTAATATGTGCAAAGAATTTAGACGGCAATCGCTAGGGATACCGCCTGACCCGGTGAATGTAATGGTCAATAGAAGCATGGAGGTCCTGCATAATAAAGACAATGTTATTGGATCGAATTGATCAAGGACGCTGGATCTGGTACAAATGGCACAGGATGCTTCTGCCCAAAATTACGGGAATAGTATATTGGCAGACTCAGAAACCACACAGGAAGGTGTTAGGCAGAATCATATATAGTACCCTTTGGAAACACCACACACAATTAAGACTACAAGTGCAAGTACTAATTCACCTTTGGTACAAGCCTGTACTACACAGTAAAGTGGTAGCGATGGCTGAGCAGCCAGACTTATCTCAAGAGTAAAGTGAGCAGTATCAACAGTTACACAAAGGACAGCAATTACTATGGTTCAAACAAACACTGACTCAAGGTTTCTGAGTAAAAGAATATACATTTTTTTACACATTCATTTGTAAAACAGTTCACTTAATAAAGCAGCAGAAAAATCACAATCTTAATATACCACACAGCACCCAATCAATTTTTGACAAGTTAGGCTTAAAATGAAGTGTGAGCAAAATGGCACTACAGCAATTAAAAAGGGAGGGAAAGACAAGGTTATTCACAATCAAGCAGCACCAACAAGTAAGTGGGCATGGCAATCTAGAAAAGGCTTGCTACAATGAGGATTCAAATCAATAGGCCTGGGTCAATATTAATGGTTCAGAGTCTTTGCTCAGGATCACACAGTTCAGAGGAGTTTGCGGTTAAGTCTTTGCCAAGAGTTTGAAACGAAATTGGTCGAAGTAAAAGATATTAGAATGACAAGTAGAGAACGACAAGCCCTCAGAATTGGCGAAAGATTTCAAACACTTCTCCAGCATTGGATCTTTCATGGATTCACATGCTTAGAATATTCCCCGTCGACAGACTGGGAACCCTCTGTAAGCTTATAAAGCCGTTTCCCATAGGAAAAAGTTCGACACTTATGTGTCCTATCTACATCGTTTTCTGCCGCGCACGCATGCCCCACTAGGACGTAACAGTATAAATGACCCGCCCCCGCGGCTCCCTTCAGATTTCAACCATCTCCAAAGTAGTGGGCGCACCTCATGTAGTTTACTATTTTGTCTAGGTTGTGCTGTTGCAGTTTTCTCCTGATGTCGGGAAAAGCGCTGTTCTGCCCGTGCGCTACGTGCGGGTTGAAGAAGGTGTACGAGGGGGACGGACATATGGATTGCATATACTGTCTACACCCTCATCATTCGGCAGACAAGTGCGACATATGTAAGGGCTTCTCCCAGAAGACTCTTAAAGATCGGAGTTGAAGACTTGTGGCATGGTTAAACGACGGAGCGGGGGCATACCCGCCTTCGGAGGTGGGCTCCATGCACAGCGCGGCCTCAGTGTCAAAATCTTCAGGGGCCCCGCGCCGCTCAACATCGTCGGAACCCCCAGTGAAGAAATCGCGACCGGCGGAGAGAGAATCATCGGGAGGCCATTCCAAGGACTCTTCGTCGAAGAAAGCCTCGTCATCCTCATCTTCAACGAAGAAAGACGGAAAAGAAAAATCAAAATCCTCCTCGGGCGATCGTCATAGATCAACCTCGGGTCGAGATGCAGAAAAACGCAGGTCGAGTTCGGAAAAGGTGGGAACGCCTCATAGGCCTGCACGACCACCACCGTTGTCGACGGTAGGGTAGTCGTCCACTACTTCTCTGCCGCTGACGCAGTTGACCTCAACCGTTCCTGGACCGCAGACGACGACGTCGATGACGGAGCCGACTATCGCTTCGTCGACGGAGATCCTGCAAGAGGCCTGGCGTCCAGAGGTATACGACCCAGTTTTGCCGGAGACACTTCTGCAGCAAGAGGCCTTGTCGGTGTCCTCGGGAGACGAGGATGTGAGAATAGCTAGCCCTGCAGACCTAGGGTTACAAGGGGTTACCAGGCCTCTCTCCGGGAGCATTGCGGGTTCTACCCCTCTGCTCAATCCACAGTCACTTTTGTCGCTGGAAGTCTTATCCATGTTGCAAACGTTGCTGAAGACACTGGATGACAGACTACCTCGAACAACTCCAGCTAGGTCGGCCATCGAGGACCCGGGCCCGTCTCGTCGGCCACCGCCGTCAACCCCCGCGGCAGTGCTGCCGGATGCAATCCTCTCGGCTCCACGCCGCGAGGAGGGGGAGCTGATGGATTCTGACTCAGACAGCACAGCCTCGTCAGTTGTCTCCCTTTCCCCCATCCAGGGATCCAACCTGGGAGTCCGGAGCAGAATTGGAAACCCCGAGAAGCCCAGCTTAGCCGTCTCCCCCAGACGATATTGGGTAATTTCACACCATGATGGCCAGGGCTTGTACAGAATTCGGGCTGGCCCAGGAAGAGGAGAAAAAGGACTGTTTTCTTTTTGACCACATGGGGAAAAGGAGAAGGTCAGTGCTTTCAGTATCCATCCTGGATCATGTGTGGAAGGAGGGATTACAGACCATGCGCCACCCTTTCTCTGAACCAGCGATAAAGGGTCGTCTAGAGAAAGAATGTAAGGCCCCAGACTCTACCCCCAAGTGCCTTTCCTCCCAACCAACTCTGGACTCAGTGGTATCGGCGGCGGCGGCGAGGAAGGCGAGGGCCCAGCACAAGTGCACGACCCCCCCCGGAAAGTGATGCCAGACGACAGGATGCTTTCAGCAAAAAAGTGCTGTCGGTAGGTGCTACCACAGTGAAAGCGGCCAATTCTCTAGCCACAGTAGCCAGATACGACAGGGAGATGTGGCACCGGCTGGCTCCTATGCTGGAGCATCTTCCGGATGAACATGGCAAAAAGCTATGTTGCTGGTCAGGGAAGGTGAAGAGGCTTCCAATCATGCCATAAACATTGCAGTGGACCTCGCGGAATCGGGGTTTAAGCAGGTGAATAACGGTGTGGTTCTCCAACGGCAGGCATGGCTGAAATGCACTTCTGACCGGAGGTGCAGTACAAGGTACTGGATATGCCTTTTGAAGGAGACCTCCTCTTCGGCGAGAAGGTAGACAAAGCCCTGAAGGGCATGAAAGAGGACTCGGACACGGCACGTTCCTTGGGGGCCCTCCAGAATGGTCGAAGTTTCCGGTCTTTTCGTCCCTTCAGGGGAGCATTGGGAAATTCCAGATTCTCGGCATCGAGGGACAGATCCTTCAGTAGGCCAACATACCCCTCTCAGGGACACAGACGGGCTTCTCAAGTGGCTAAACGTCGCTGGGACTACCAGGCCCCCAAGAAGAGAGCAGGTTACTCGTCATCGACGAGGGATAAGCAGACCAAGGACCAGCAATGACGGGCATCGGAACGTTCTGGGAGGCAGGTTATCATGCTACATCAACGAATGGGAACAAATAGCAACGGATCAATGGGTGTTGGACACTGTAAAATATGGACATTCCCTGCAATTCAAAAGTAACCCTCCGCACATTTCACCGGCATTTGTAGCTCAATCCCATCTGAGCGTGTTGCAGCAGGAAGTAGCACTTATGCTACAAAAAGGTGCTATAGAATTGGTTCTGTCGTCACAAAGGGGTCAAGGGGTTTATTCCTGATACTTTGTGGTGAAAAAGCCAAACGGAAAGCGGCGTCCCATCCTAGACCTGCGCAATCTAAACAAATCGTTGAAAAGCATAAAGTTCAACAATGCTCACGCTCCAAGAAGTGATCCGGTCAGTTCAAGAAGGGCATTTTCTGGCGTCTCTGGACCTGCAGGACGCGTACTTCCACATACCGATGTGTCGGCGACACAAAAAAGTTCCTAAGGTTTGTGGTAGGGCGGACTCACTACCAGTTCACAGTACTTCCCTTTGGACTGAAATCTTCTCCCAGAACGTTCACGAAATGTTTGGCCCCGGTGGCAGCCTGGCTGAGAAGGCAAGGCCATCATGTATACCCGTATCTCGATGACTGGTTGGTGAGGGGGTCCTCCCCTATGTCGAGGCACAAAAGTTTGCAGGCCACCATGAACCTCTTACAACGGCTGGGGTTTGCGATAAACTTCGAGAAATCATCGTTAACGCCGTCGAGAAGCTTGGTGTTCCTGGGCGCACAGTTCGAGACCCAGTCAGGGTTAGTGAGGCCATCCCTCAACAGGATCGCCAAACTCAGTCGATTGGCAGCACAGTTGAAAATCAATACCAGACTGTCAGTGAGAAAATATATGTCAATCCTGGGCGCTATGGCGTCCTGCATTCCTCTGCCTGTTCATGAGGCCAGTGCAAGAGTTTCTGGCGGACCGGTGGACGCAGGCTCAGGGGCTCTGGTCAGACAAACTGACCGTCAACGAGCTCCTACTAGCTCTTCAGTGGTGGAAAAGCTTCCAGAATCTATCCAAAGCAGTACTCCTACAGGAGCGGGAGTTTCGATTAACCATAGTGACGGACGCGTCCCTAACAGGCTGGAGGGCACACATGGGCACTCTGCAAACACAAGGTCGTTGGTCTCAGAGGGAATCTCTCCTGCACATCAACGTTCTGGAACTGAGAGCAGTGCGCTGGGCCCTGAGGGCGTTCCTGCCTCACATCAGAGGGTCCACAGTGAGAGTTTTGATGGACAACACCACAGCGCTGTTTTACTTGAGGAAGCAAGGCGGCACACGATCCAGAACCCTTTCCATCGAGGCTCAGAAGGTGTGGCACTGGGCTCTGAAACACGATATATCCATCGTAGCTCATCACCTTCCAGGAGTAAGGAACGAACAGGCGGACTCGCTCAGCAGAAATATGAACCAGATTCACGAGTGGGAAATAGACACCGGTCAATTGTCGAAGGTTTTCGAGAAATGGGGACGGCCTCCGCTGGATCTCTTCGCCACGAAGAGGAACAAGAAGTGCGAGATGTATGCCAGCAGGTGGCCACAGTAAGGTTCGCTGGGGGAAGCGTTCTCCTTCCCGTGGATGGACAAGTTCCTCTACGCCTTCCCTCCGTTTCCTCTGATACGGAGAACTCTGCAGTGGATTCGCAGGTACAGGTGCCGGGTCATCCTGGTGGCACCGTGTTGGCTGAGGCAGCCGTGGTTTTCCGACCTGCTTCACCTGTCAGCGGATCATCCGATAACGTTCCCAAGGGTTCCCAACCTCCTGTCCCGGGACGAGGGAACAGTGTGGCATCACAATCCAGACAGTCTCAATATCACAGCTTGGCTCCTGACTTTTCCTCTGACTGTCGGAGGATCTTACAAGCTGCGCGAGCCCCTTCCACCAACAAGTCCTACAGGTGTAAGTGGAGAAGATTCTGTGCGTGATGTCAAGGACAGACAGGAGTGCAACCTCTGAGGGTTACTCCTGAACTGCTTCTGCCGTATCTGCTACACCTAGCAAAAAGAGGATTGTCCTTTTCATCACTAAAGGTTCACCTGCCGGCCATCTCTAGGTTCACGGGAAGAAGGAAGTCGTCTCCCTTGTTTAGCGACAGGTTAGTGAAACACTTCATGAGAGGTTTGTTCCGGACATTCCCTCCGGTTAAACGTTTTCCACCAAAATGGAGCCTGAATATAGTGCTACATCGTCAATGAACTTCTTGTCATGGAAAGTGGCCGTTCTAATAGCTATAACATCAGCTAGACGGATCTCAGAGTTGCAAACGTTGGTCATAGACCCTCTGTACCTAAGATTTTTTAAGGACAAAGTGATTCTGTCAACAAGTCCTCATTTCATCCCAAAAGTTCCTACAACTTATCATAAGCACTCATCCATTGTCCTGCCCACCTTCTTTGCGACCCCTTCATCGGCTGCGGAAAAGGTCCTACATACCTTGGATGTCAAGAGAGCTTTAAAATTTTACCTTCATCGAACTCAGCAACTTAGATCTATGCAACAACTCTTCGTTGCATATGGCCCTTCGGCAAAAGGGAAGGCAATTTCAAAGCAGGGACTGGCCCGATGGGTCTCGTCGACAATTGCCTTCTGTCATTCAAAAGCGGGAAAACCGCTACAAGGACGTCCGAGAGCTCATTCCACCAGGGAGACTTCGTCGTTGACGGCGTTGTGGGCGGGAGTACCGCTGACAGACTTTTGCCAGGCGGCAGCATGGTCAGTGCCTCACACATTTACCCACCACTACTGCCTCGAACGACAGCATGCGGACGAAACACAAATGGGAAGAGCAGTCTTGCGCCATCTATTTCAATAAGGTAAGCCCTTTTTCAAAAAGGGTCTATGCTTATTTGGACATTTATATGTGTATATATATATTATATATATATATGCATATATATATATATATTTATGTATACTTTTATAGCTTTATATGAATATTGCTCTGTGCAGATACTATGGCACATTTTGGTTCGCTATACACAGGCTTGGGAGGGTGCCGGACCGGATTGCATTCACACCTCCTCCTTTTTTCAGGATCACTGCTGTGCATTCTATTCTAAGCATGTGAATCCATGAAAGATCCAATGCTGGAGAAGGGAATAGTTTCTTACCTGTAACTGTCAGGACTGGCGGGTGGAGACTATGGAACTACTGGAGACATTGACCTGCTCTGAGTGGCGCTCTAGTCCTCATCTAACATGGCGGCTTGCCCTATAACTTCCGGCTCCGCATCCTCAGCCAGTGCGTTGTATCTGTTTACCCTCATGTTACTACGCTCCGTGCTCTCGTATCCACTCTTGTGAAACTCTTGTGTGTTCGCCTTATTCCTGTTCCCGGTTACGTATGTTCCTCCATACGTTATCTTTTGTTTTCTATTTTTCACTTTACTTTCACGGCGCCTTGTCGTTAAACTCTGCTGCTTTCATCTGCCCGCTAGCAGCACTCGCTATCCTTTGCTTTCGTTTCAACACTTTACTTTTAAGGCACCATGCCGTTTTACTCTGCTGCTTTCATCAGCCTTGCACGCGAGCAGCTCTCGCTGCTCTTTACTGTCATATCTATATTAATACATTCACAGCGCCTTGCTGTTTAGCGCTGTTGCTTTCTCCTGCCTCGCATACAAGCAGCTTTGGGTATTTTTCTTTCCTTACCATTCTGCACACGCCGCCTGTCCGTTCCTGCTTGGCTAATACTGAATTCCCATTGCTGACTGTGTTTGTGTACTTTACCACGGTTTGTTTCTATAGCATTCTCCTGACTGCTCTAGTTCTCATTCTCCTGATTATTCTTTCTTTCTTTCTTTCCCAGATTCCTCATTATTATTGAGCCCTTCCCATCTCGTTGGACAGTTATTCTTGCTGGACATTGGTCTTTGGATACTACATTTCATTACATCTGAAACACGTCATATCCAGGGTTTTTTCTGCCTTCCGGCTTTTTCCCTGGGGTGAGGCTGGCCTCCTGGGGGCCCGCTAAGGCAGATTCTCATCTCAGTCACGGTGGCCTCTGGAGGGGCCAGACCTTATCTACACGAACGAAGAGGTCTGAAACTCAAGGATAACAAACCCAAGAAAAAGAAGAAGGATCAAAAGAAGCCTGAAGCAGCACTTAAGGATAGCACCTCTGAGGATTCAGGTGAGGAGAAGGGGGAGTTTGACCCAGAGCCTGACAGCATACAACGCCCGACTCACACTATGGCTTCTTTGGAGCAATACCAAGAACTGGTGGCTGCTATGCAGAATTTAACCATGGAGGTTCAAGCCATGAGAACAGAGAATATTGCACTCCGACAACAGGTGGTTCTACGCCGGGATGATTATGGCGACTTGCCAACTATGCCACTCTCTTTCGGAGGCCTTAAGGACTTTCTAGATGCTTGCAATGTATACTTTGCCTTCAGGCCCCATGCTTATGACACGGCCAGATCAAGGGTCGGTTTCATCATCGCAGCCCTCTCTGGAAATGCATTATCCTGAGTCACTCCGTTAGTTACAAATAACGATCCGTCTCTGAATGACAATGACCGTTTTTTGGAGTTGTTCAAGGAAAGGTTTGACAGACCTGAAGTGCTCTACTCCACTTTGGAAGCCATTCTAGACGTTCGTCAGGGAAACACCGATCTTCAAACCTACATTTCCCGCTTCCAGAGACTAGCTGCCAAGGCGGATTGGCCAGATTCGGCCCAACAGACCATATTTAGACGAGGTCTTCATGACGAAATTAAGGATGAGCTGGCTAGAGTAGCCAGACCAGCTTCTTTCCGGGATCTGATAACTTTGTCTCTCCAGATAGAATTTCGTCTACAGGAACGGCGACAAGAAAGAAGACGGCCCCAAGGAACTCCTCAGGCTATAAGTCTCCCTTCCCCTTCACCTCAAGCAAGATCCTCAACCATGGCGGAAGAACCCATGCAAATTGGAGCCACCCGAGGTCCTCTGACTCCAGAAGAGCGAAGACGACGACGTGATGCTGGATTATGTATGTACTGTGGTTCTTCTAAACACTTATTAAGAGACTGCCCAGAGGTACCACCTAGACGGGAGGAAAACTTCATCCCCCGCTCTGCTGCAAGCGAAGTGTCGGGGGACTTGACAAGTACCCTTGCAACAACTCAAGAACCCTAGAAAAGACGGAAGAAAACAGTCTGATTGTGTTTAAGGTTAAACTGTGGTTGTCTGAGTCTGCTCCCACCGAGGTATTAGCCATGTTGGACTGCGGAGCAGCAGGTAATTTCATGGATTTAAGATGGGCAACGGAACACCAGGTGTCCACAAGACCTAAGTCAGCTCCAATACCAGTAGTGGGCGTAGACGGCAGGCCTCTATCATCGGGACCCATCACCACAGAGACGTTCCCTCTTAAGATGAGAATGGGCCACCATGAAGAGTTTTTGGTGTTTGATCAGATCAGAGCAGCTCATTTCCCTTTGGTTATAGGCATTCCGCGGTTAAGAAAACATAACCCGCACATCGACTGGACGGACAACAAGGTGAACTTTGATTCACTGTTCTGTCAGATCAACTGCATAAACCTGTCCACTGCCCCAGCTACCAATGCTAGATCGGAAGAAGGAAGACCTGCCCACAATCCCTTGATAGTATCTTTTGTTCCTCTTCAGTATCAGGCATTTTCAGGGCGGAAGACTGCTGCATCGACTTGATACCAGAGGCCGTGATTCCCTTTGGGCGCATGTATCCTTTATCACTCCCCGAGCGGAGTGCCCTTCAGGATTACTTGGATGCAAATCTACAGAATGGAATCTAGGTCTTCCTATGGGGCTTCTTTATTTTTTATCCCCAAGAAGGATTCAGCAGAGTTACGCCCATGTATAGACTACCGAGGCCTGAATAAGGTAACCATCCGTGACAGGTATCCATGCCATCGATACGGGACATATTAGAAGCCGTACAAGGAGCAGTCTACTTCACGAAGCTTGACCTAAGAGGTGCTTATCACCTGTTGCGAATAAGACAAGGAGACGAATGGAAGACGGCTTTCCACACCCCCTTTGGCTTATATGAATACAGGGTGATGCCGTTTGGCCTTGTAAATGCTCCAGCAGTGTTCCAAAGATACATGGATAAGGTGTTTGCCGATATGTTCTTCATAACGGTGGTGGTATACCTCGTTGACATTTTGATATTTTCCAAGATGCTTGCAGAGCACAGACAAATTGTCAAGCAGGTGTTGCAGCGCCTTAAGTCCCATCAACTACTGATCAAACCGGAAAAGTGCCATTTCGAAACTACATCTGTGTCCTACTTGGGATTTATACTGTCCAAGGAGGGAATAGAGATGGATCCTATCAAGATAAGGGCAATTAGAGAGTGGAAGGAACCTACTAATATCAAGGAGTTACAGAGTTTTCTGGGTTTAGCTAACTTTTATCGAAGGTTCATACCCAATTTCTCTAACACCGTGCTTCCTCTCACTTTTCTGTTGAAGAAGGGTGTAAGGTTCGTCTTTGGGGAGGAACCCAGAAGAGCATTTCTAACCCTCAAGGATTGCTTTTCTACGTCACCCATACTGGTCCAGCCGGATCAAACTAAACCTTACATTTCGGAAACAGATGCTTCCTTAGGGGCAGTCGGGACCATCCTACTACAGAAATCAGAGGACGATTTTGAGCATCCTGTGGCCTATTACTCCAAGACCCTGACTACCAGTGAGCGCAAATATTCTGTACTCGAACGGGAACTTTTGGCGAACAAGTTGGCGTGTCAAGAGTGGTGTTATCTATTATAAGGAGCCGCTCACAGCTTTGTCATCAGAACTGACCATCGTAACCTTCGGGTTTTACAACAGATGGAATGCACTAAAGCACGTCACACCAGGTGGGCCTACATTTTCCTGCAATTTGACTTTATTATCACCTACATTCCCGGTACAGAAAACATGAAGGCGGATGCCTTGTCTCTTAGTCTAGGGGATGGTTCCGGAACCTACGTGGGTCACAAATTGATCTTACCAGGACTCAGGATCGTAGCATCCACTCTCTCTTTTCTTCAAGATTTGATACCCCAATATCAAACAGGCTTAGACCTTCCTTCCTCTATCATCCAAGGTAAGGATGGGTTATATTATCATGAAGAAGCACTGTTCATTCCCACCAAAAAGCTCCAGACTCTTGTCCTATCCTGGTGTCACGACACCCCCTTAACAGGACATCCAGGTGTTAGAAAGACTTACAGCCTGCTACGCAGGGGCTTTTGGTGGCCTACACTTTGAAATGATGTTGGTCGGTATGTATCCACCTGTTCAGTTTGTGCCTCCAACAAGCATCGAACTGGGAGGCCTGTAGGACTACTACAGCAACACTCATTGCCTGAACGCCCTTGGGAACATATTTCCACCAATTTCATTGTAGATCTCCCCCCATCTGATCACATGACAGTGATCATGGTGACTGTTGATTCTTTCAGTAAGTTAGCCCACTTCTCCAGCATGGGGTCTGGCATGGATTCACATGCTCATGAATATTCCCCGTCGTCAGGCTGGGAATCCTCGGTAAAGAAAAAACCAGTATCAGTTTTGTTTCTGATCTGTCTTTCGTAGTAATAACCAATCACTGGTCTCTGCCTCATACTGACCACAGCCAATGACTGCCCTCTACCTAAGCACCGCCTCTGGCAGCCATCTTCAGATTTTCACCGCACGTTCATGTGTTGGGATCCTCGTGCTATTGCTCTCGAGCGTTAGTGCTATTTTTTCACGTTTTTTCTCAAAAACTTTGTTTTTTTCGGTCAAAAGAGCCTCAAGCTCCACCGACTCTCCATCCGATCAACGGGGACCCGTTTCGGATTCGTCTGCGCCCCTCAAGGGTGAAGATTTCGTCGAGCTACGCTTTTGGAGGACTCCAGAAGTTTCTCAGCTCGACGCCCGGAAAGCTGTTCAGGGTCTGCCCTGGATGCCAGCTGCAGAACGTCTTCAAGGAGGACGAACACTCTTTTTGTCTTTACTGCCTACATGAGGACAAGACGCACGTGGAGAAGGACTGTGCGTTTTGCGGCAACATGTCGGAGCGGACCATGAAGGACCGCCATCAACGTCTCGCCAACTGGCTAGAAGGGAAGAGCCCGTCCGGCGAGAAGAAGAGGAAGAAATCCGAGCGGTCTTCTAAGACCTTTGAGGACGCCCCGGCGACGGGGGTCCAACATAAGGCCAAGCACCGCGAGTCCGCTGGCACCGGGAGCGCCGAACGGTCGAGCTCTACGGGCGCCAGGCAGGGCGCACCCTCCCCGGCACCATCAACCACGAGCCAACGCTCTGGGTCGGGTAAGAGGAAGGCCGAGCACCCGGCGAAGCTCCTGGAGAGGCCCCGGTCGAGCTCGAAGGCGGAGGGGGAGCGAGGCAGTGTCCCCCCCCTCAAGGATAAAGCGGTGAGCGCACCTAAGGTGGTGAAGGCCTTAATCCATCCGGCCAAGCCCTCTATCGAAACTGTCGCGGCGGCCCTGGCTCAGCCTGTGGAGGCTACACCAGTGGTGGCGACCTCGGGGCTCAGAGTCTCCCTGCCACCTCGGAGGGAGTCCTCTTTTGTGCCCATCGATAGGACCCCCGTGAAATCCCCCGTGGGGAAGAAAAAGGGGGGGCAGGGCGTCGTCGTAGATTCGGCCTCAACCTCGGAGGAGGAGCTGGTCGAGGTCTTAAGCCACGGCCTCGGCGTGGAAGAAGACCGGCCCGTCGGGATGGATCCCGACGCAGGGGACGACGACATCGTCGAGGGTACCGACGGGGCCCCTGATCGCCCGTCGGATTCCCCTCTGCCAGCGCCGCGAGACAACTCGGCGGCCATTTTGTTGGCTATACAGTCCTTATGCTCAGAGATAAGGACGAGACTACCGTTGCCGACGGAACCTCTCCCGTCGGGGGACCCAGAACCGGGACCTTCTGGTGTTCCCCCTACCAAGAAAAGAAGGATCCACCCTCCACCTCCTTTTCAGCCGTCGCGCCCCTTCCAGCCCTCCTCCCCGTCCACCCGAGGGGATGATACGGGGACTGACACGGCAGCGACGGGTACGGACGACGAGGTATACGACGAGGATGTACCGTCGTCGCCTCCCACCAGGGCTTCTCCGCCCGACGAGATTGGATCGTTCCACTCAATGATCGCCAGGGCATCCGAGCTTTTCCAACTCTGCCCTGAGGAGAAGAAGAAGGAAGGTTTCCTTTATCAGCGGCGCGAGGCCAAGAGGAAGACGGTCCTCGCGGTGCCTCTATTGGACGACATTTGGGATGAGGGCCTCACCCTCCTCAAGAACCCTTCCACGACGCCAGCTAGAAGAGACCGGTACGAGAAAAAGTACTGGGTCCCGGACACGGCCCCCCTGTGCCTCCGGGCGCAGCCTACCCCGGACTCCGTCGTCTCCGCGGCGGCCAGGAAAAAAGCGGGGGGGGGTGCAGCCTCCACATCGACTTCCCCACCGGACGGCGAGGGAAAGAAATTGGACGCTATGGGACGCAGAGCCATCTCGTCTGCAGCGACGACGATTAAAGCTGCCAACGCCTTGGCTATCGTGGCCCGATACGACAGGGAGCTCTGGTACAAACTGGCTCCCCTGCTGGACTTCTTGCCGGACGACAAGAGGGCAGAGGCCCTGGAGATCCTGCAGGAAGGTGAGGTGGCTTCGGACCACGCCATTACCGTTGCGACGGACATCGCCGACACTGGGTTCCGCCAGTTGGGCAACGGCATTTGCCTTAGGCGGCGTGGATGGCTCAAGGCTACGGACTTCCGTCAAGACGTTCAGACCAGAGTCCTGGACATGCCCTTCGATGGGAACAACCTGTTTGGGAAAACAGTGGACGATTCCCTTCAGGCCATTAAAGCGGACACCGAGACGGCCCGGGCCCTTGGAGTTCTGCAACAACGACGGACGCCCTTTCGGAGCAGCGGAGGCAAGGGCGCCTCCAAAGGTTCCGGCGGCGGTTTCTCCTCCTACCGTCAAGCGGCCCGCTCGTCGTCTCAGGAGGCCTACAGAGGACGAGGCAAGTCTGGCGGACCCCGCCGTCGTCGCCAAGGACAAGGCGCTAAAGCCTCGTCGAAGCAGGATTGAACCGGCCGGGGGGTCGGGCCCCCACCGAAGCACCCCGGTGGGAGGCCGGCTGGCGAGCTTCGTCAGCGTGTGGGAGTCCATCTCCACCGACCGTTGGGTGCTGGACGCCTTGGCCCGGGGCCACGCGCTTGAGTTCCAGAGAAGGTGCCCGCGCGTCCCCCCCGTGGCCAGGAAAGAACTTCACGTCCCTCAACTTCTCCTGGAGGTGAAGGCGATGCTCAAGAAGGGCGCCATCGAACTCGTCCCAAAGAGGCTTCGGGGCTCCGGAGTCTACTCGAGATACTTCCTCGTGAAGAAGAAGACGGGGGATGGCGCCCCATCCTGGACCTGCGACGTCTGAACAAGTTCATCAAGGCGCAAAAGTTCCGGATAGTCACCCTCCAGCATGTCCTGGGTCAGCTGGAGGAAGGAGACTTCCTGTCGTCGTTGGATTTGGAGGATGCCTACTTCCATATTCCCATCTTGAAGGGGCACCGAAAATTCCTCAGGTTTGTGGTCCAAGGGCGTCATTACCAGTTCAAAGCCCTCCCCTTCGGTCTACGGTCGGCACCCAGGGTGTTCACCAAGTGCCTCGCACCGGTGGCGGCTCAGCTGCGCCGCGAAGGGATCCACGTCTACCCCTACCTGGACGACTGGCTCATTCGAGCCAAGACAAGGGAGCTCGCCGTGGTTCACACGGCAAGGACCGTCCAACTTCTCACGGACCTGGGATTCTCCGTGAACTACGCCAAATCCCACCTGGTACCCGCGCAAGACACTCTGTTTCTGGGAGCGAGGCTCAACACAGTGTCCCTTCTGGCCTCCCCGTCGGAGGAGAGGACCAGGACCATCCTGGGCAAGGTGCAGCGGATGTTGGTGGCCGACGCGGCCAAGGTGAGGTCCATCAAGTCCCTCCTCGGAATGATATCTACCTCATTCCCATGTGCAGGCTCCGGATGCGCCCGTTGCAGGAGTTCCTGGACGCGCGCTGGATCCAAACGACGGGCTGCTTCGAGGAAAGGATCACACTCGACGAGAGTTTCCGACGAGCGATCCGGTGGTGGGGCACCCGCGCGCATCTGACGGCGGGCATGGACTTCCAGACCCCAGCCCACCAGGAGACAGTGACCACGGATGCCTCCCTGGAAGGGTGGGGAGCGCACACCGGAAATCTGCACGCAAGAGGCCTTTGGCTCCCGACGGAGAAATCCTTACATATCAACGTCCTGGAGCTCCGTGCAGTGTTTTGGGCCCTCAGGTCCTTCCTTCCGTCCCTCAAGGGCAAGGTGGTGAGGATCTTCACCGACCACACCACCACCATGTTTTACATCAGAAAACAGGGCGGAACCAGGTCCCCAGCACTGTCCAAGGAGGCGCAGGACCTGTGGCATTGGGCAGTCGCCCAAGGGATGTTTCTGGTGCCGTTTCATCTGGCAGGGATAAAAAACACCATCGCCGACTCACTCAGCAAGGAGCTGCGCTCGTGCCACGAGTGGGAACTAAGGCAGGATCTAGTGGATCGCCTCTTCCGACGGTGGGGCACACCCCAGATCGACCTGTTCGCGACGGCGACGAACTCCAAGTGCCGGAGGTTCGCCAGCAGGTTTCCCCAGGCGAGGAGCATGGGCGATGCTTTCTCGTTCCCCTGGGAGGGCCTGTTCCTCTGCGCGTTCCCTCCTTTGCCACTGCTAATCCGGCTCGTCAACCAGCTCAAGAGGTCACGGTGCAGGATGATCCTCGTCGCACCTGCGTGGCCGAGGCAGATATGGTTCCCGGACCTTCTGGACTTGTCAGCGTCCCCGCCAATCAAGCTGCCGGTGGACGCGGATCTGCTCTCCAGGGAAGGAGGCGCCATCCTCCACCACGACCCGAAATCGCTGAACTTGCAGGCCTGGCTCCTGCAGCGCTAGAGTTTGGAGGATACGACATACCGGCCGACTGCAGAGAGGTTCTTGCAAAGGCCAGGGCGTCCTCGACTCTTAAATGCTACGGACACAAATGGAAGAGGTTCTCTGTCTGGTGCCACGCACAGAAGATTAACCCTCTACGGATTACGGCTCCCCAAGTACTGCCGTACCTGCTGACGCTGGCCAAAGCTGGACTGGCACACGCGTCCATCAAGATTCATCTTGCTGCGATCTCCCGATACACCAGAACCACGGGGCGGACGTCCTTGTGGTCTCATCGTCTGGTGAAAGAGTTCATGAAGGGACTGTTCAGATCGTTCCCGCCGGTGAAGGCTCCGGCCCCGGCGTGGGAGCTCAACGTGGTGCTGACCAAACTCGTGGGACCTCCGTTCGAGCCTCTGCACTCGGCCCCGTTGAAGTTTCTGTCGTGGAAAACAGCATTTCTTGTGGCCATCACCTCCGCACGACGGGTGGGAGAGATCCAGGCCCTTTCCTGCAAGGCCCCGTACTTGACTTTTCACGACACGAGGGTAGTGCTCAGGACGCACCCCTCCTTCATGCCCAAGGTACCGTCGGACTTCCACCTCAACGAACCCTTGGTGTTGCCTGTATTCTTCCCGTCGCCTTCGTCGCCGACTGAGAGAACTTTGCACTCGCTGGATGTGGCTAGAGCGCTGAAGTTCTACGTGGACCGCACAAAGTGTTTTCGGAAGACGTCACAACTCCTTGTGAACTTTGGACCTGTCAATCAGGGGAAGGCTCTCTCGAAGGCTTCCATTTCCAGATGGCTCTCCGGCTGTATCATGTGCTGTCATCGGTTGGCAAACCGACCGCTGCCTGGCCGTCCGAGAGCCCATTCCACCAGAGCGATCGCAGCTACCACGGCGTTCCTTTCTGGTGTGCCCCTGCTGGACATATGCAGGGCTGCTACGTGGAGGTCGACGCACACCTTCACGAAGTTCTACTGCATCGATCGGGATTCCAGGGAGGAGTCCAGGGTCGGCCAAGCAGTGCTGCGCAACCTGTTCGCCTGAGGTGAGCCTGGTGAGGAGGTAAGATGCTTAATGTTGAGTTTGATGCAATGCTTAATGTTGAGCTTTTGCCACCTCCCGTGGTTGTGCATGTGTGTACTGCTATGTATTCTTTATTCATGAGCATGTGAATCCATGCCAGACCCCATGCTGGAGAAGGAACAAGTTACTTACCTGTAACTGTTGTTCTCCAGCATGGGTCTGGCATGGATTCACATGCGAACCCTCCCGCCTACCCCTCTGCGGCTCTTCACTTGGTCATACTGCCACTTCACGTGCTTCCAAATCTGAAGATGGCTGCCAGAGGCGGTGCTTAGGTAGAGGGCAGTCATTGGCTGTGGTCAGTATGACGCAGAGACCAGTGATTGGTTATTACTACGAAAGACAGATCAGAAACGAAACTGATACTGGTTTTTTATTTACCGAGGATTCCCAGCCTGATGACGGGGAATATTCATGAGCATGTGAATCCATGCCAGACCTATGCTGGAGAACAACAGTTACAGGTAAGTAACTTGTTCCTTCTCCGCTTTCAAGCAAGTTCCTTCAGCCTCAGAGACAGCGGCTGTTTTCTCTGAGATATAGTCCGCTTACATGGTTTGCCCCGGACTGTGGTTTCAGATCGGGGGCCTCAATTTACTTCTAGATTCTGGGCTTCTCTTTGCCAGACTCTGGGGATTCACAGGGTTCTCTCTTCGGGTTACCATCCGCAGAGTAATGGACAGACTGAAAGATTGAACGCCAGTCTAGAACAATATCTGAGGTGTTTTTGTAGCCGACAGCAGGGGAGTTGGTATCGCTTCCTTCCACAAGCTGAGTTTGCCTACAACAATGCACTTCACACATCTATCCAGATGAGTCCTTTTTTTTGTACTTATGGGTATAATCCCCAACATCTGCCCTGGCTCAGTTCTCCTTCCACCAAGATCCCGGCTGTAGATGGGGTTCTGAAGGACCTACATGAAGTACATGAACTCGCTAAGAAAGCACACCTGGTCAGCCAACAAGCACAAAAGAGAGGGGCAGACAAGGGCAGAAGCCCCAATCCTGCGTGGCAGATAGGACAATTGGTCTGGTTGTCCACCCGATTCTTGCCTAAATGGGTCCATTCTGGCAAGTAATCCTCACGATTCCTCGGGCCTTTCCCCATTGTGCAACAAATCAACCCAGTGGCCTTTAAGCTTAGACTCCCGGACTATCTCAAGTGAGTACATCCGGTTTTCCATGTCTCCTTACTCAAGGAATACAAGGATGATCCTTTCCAAAGACCTGTCCGCAGGGTGCGTGCTCGAGTAAACCCGATTCCAGAAGAATATGAAGTGGCATAGTTGGTTGATTCCCGGTACCTCAGGGGTAGGTTACAATACCTGGTCCATTGGAAGGGTTACCTGTTGGAGGAGAGATCCTGGGAACCGGTGAGCCACATTCATGCACCCCGATTGATAAGGAGATTTCACCACTTTCACCCTAGTAATCCCGGGGACCCCCGAGGAGAAGGGGGTATACTGTCAGGACTGGCAGGTGGAGACTATGGAACTACTGGTGGCGTTGACCTGCTCTGAGTGGCGCTCTAGTCCTCATCTAACATGGCGGCTTGCCCTATAACTTCCTGCTCCGCCCTCATATTACTACGCTCCGTATTCTCGTATCCACTCTTGTGAAACACTTGTGTGTTCGCCTTATTCCTGTTCCCGGTTATGTATATTCCTCCCTACGTTATCTTTTGTTTTCTATTTTTCACTTTACTTTCTCAGCACCTTGCCGTTTAACTCTGCTGCTTTCATCTGCCTGCTAGCAGCACTTGCTATCGTTTCAACACTTCATTTCACAGCACCTTGCCGTTTAAACTCTGCTACTTTCATCTGCCCGCTAGCAGCACTCGCTATCCTTTACTTCCATTTCAACACTTTACTTTTAAGTCACCTTGCCGTTTTACTCTGCTGCTTTCATCTGCCTTGCACACGAGCAGCTCTCACTACTCTTTACTTTCATATCTATATTTATACATTCACAGCGCCTTGCTGTTTAGCTCTGTTGCTTTCTCCTGCCTCGCATACGAGCAGCTTTGGGTATTTTTCTTTCCTTACCATTCTGCACACGGCGCCTGTCCGTTCCTGCTTGGCTAATACTGAATTCCCATTGCTGACTGTGTTTGTGTACTTTACCACGATTTGTTTCTATAGCATTCTCCTGACTGCTCTAGTTCTCATTGTCCTGATTATTCTTTCTTTCTTTCTTTCCCGGATTCCTCATTATTATTGAGCCCTTCCCATCTCGTTGGACAGTTATTCTTGCTGGACATTGGTCTTTGGATACTACATTTCATTACATCTGAAACACGTCATATCCAGGGTTTTTTCTGCCTTCAGGCTTTTTCCCTGGGATGAGGCTGGCCCTCTGGGGGCCCCCTAAGGCAGATTCTCTTCTCTGTCACTGTGGCCTCTGGAGGGGCCAGACCTTATCTACACGAACTAAGAGGTCTGAAACTCGAGGATAACAAACCCAAGAAAAAGAAGGATCAAAAGAAGCCCGAAGCAGCACTTAAGAATAGCACCTCCGAGTATTCAGGTGAGGAGAAGGGGGAGTTTGACCCAGAGCCTGACAGTAACTCCATTTCTCCAGCATTGGTATCTTTCATGGATTCACATGCGCCCGCCGGCCTCCCCTAAATGCAATCGTCTTGTAGTTCTTGGTTTCACCCCATTCTGCTTTGGACGGGTCGAAATCTGAAGGGAGCCGCGGGGGCGGGGCATTTATACCGCTACGACCTAGTGGGGCATGCGTGCGCGGCCCAAAACGACATAGATACGACACAAAAGTGTCGAACGTTTTCCTATGGGAAACGGCTTTATAAGCTTACCGAGGGTTCCCAGTCTGTCTGAGGGTGCTGTGTGACACACAGTAAAACGATGATGCCTATGGAGTACGTTAGGCTCCACAGTCTATGAACACAAAAATGTTAAACACACAGCAAAACTCATTAAAGATTGGGAAAAAAGGCTCACACTCTTACCAGGTGAACAAAATAAATCCTAGAAATCCAGAAAATCTGGTGAGGGACTCAGTAGGTAAGGGAAATTAGCCATTCTGGAGAATTCTCCCTAGCACTTGCCCTCCCCACCCCCCCCAGACTAAGGGACAGGAGGATTTAATCCACTCCTGGATGAATCTCTTCACTCAAGTCGGTTATAAACATCCTAGAGAGACCATCAGAATGTTGGTAGTGAAATCCTGACCTGTGCTCAATGGTAAAATCAAACCCTTGCAGGCAGATTGACCATGTTAGAATTTTTGGGTTCTTCCCTTTCATTTGCATTAACCATCTCAAGGGTTGGTGGTCTGTCTGAATCACAAAAGTAGATCCATTCAAGTATGGTCTAAACTTCTTCAGAGACCACACAATGGCAAAACACGCACACTCTATGGTTGCCCACCTTGTTTCTGGTTCCTTCAGTTTCCTACTGATGAAGCAAATGGGATGTTCTCTACCCTTCTCATCCAGTTGGCTAAGGACTGCACCTATACCTGTATTGGATGCATCTGTCTGCACAATCAAGGGTTGGTAGTAATCAGGAGCTCTTACACTGGAGCTTGACAAAGGGCTTTCCTCAGGTTTTCAAAGGCTTGGGTGCACTCCTCATTCCATCTAACCTTTTTAGGGAATTATTCAGAGGAGACTACATTCAAAGGAGAAGCTATGGACCCATAGTTCTCTATTAAATTCCTGTAGTACCCAGTGATACCTAGGAAGGCTCTCACTTGGGTTTGCGTAGTAGGGGTGGCCCAGTTTTGTACAGCTTGTACTTTGCTAGGCAATGGCCTTATTTCACCTCCTCCTACCTCATGACCAAGGTAGACTACTTTGCTCTGACCAATTTGACATTTGCTCGCCTTTATGGTCAGGTGGGCCTGCTCAAGAGCCTGCAAAACATATCCTAAGTGATCAACATGTTCTTTCCGAGTAGGGTTGAACACTGCAATGTCATCCAAGTATGCCATGCAGAAGTCCTCCATCCCATTCCGAACTTGATTGACCATCCTTTGGAATGTAGCAGGTGCATTCTTTAATCCAAAAGGCATAACCTTAAACTGGTAGAGGCCTGCTGGGGTTGAAAATGCAGTTTTCTCCTTGGCATGATCTGTCAGGGCTATTTGCCAATAGCCTGACGTCAGATCAAATGTACTGAGGTACTTGGCTGCACCAAGTTTATCCACCAGTTCATCTTTCCTTGGTAAAGGATGGCATCAGTCTTTGTGACTCTGTAGTCCACACAGAATCTCAACTCCTGGGATCCTGCCTTTGGTACTAGAACAACTGGACTAGACCATGGACTTGTAGATGGCTCTATAACCCCGAGATCAAGCATCTTGTTGACCTCTTCCTTTATGTGGGATCTTACATGTTCTGACATTCTGTAACCTCTGCTTTCCACAGGTAAACAGTCACCAGTGAGAATGTCATGTTGGCCTCAAGGAGTCAAGCCTGGTGAAAGTGAAAACAGGGAAGCAAACTGATTTAACAGAACCTTGCACTCCTCCTGTTGTTCAGATGTCAGATTAGAAGAGAGATTGACTCCTATCTTCTCATCCAAAGGTTGGCCTCTGAGTAGGTCAGGTAGAGGTTCACTCTCCTCCTCCTCTTGAGCTGAAGCTAGAAGCAAAGCTCCTACTTCTGGTCTTGAGACATATGCCTTCAAACGGTTGGTGTGAAAGACTCTGGGAGCCTCCTTAGGTCTGCCTAAATCCACCAGGTAGTTCACCTCTCCATGTTTGCCCACAACCTTGAAGGGTCCTATCCATTTGTCCTGCAAGGCCCTCTGCCTTCTTGGCAACATAACTAGTACAAGCTGGCCTTGAGTAAACTCTACCATGTTGGCCTTCTGGTCATGCCAATGTTTGACCAGAGCCTGACCTGCTTTCAAGTTATCACTTGCTTGTGCCATCAGGTGTGACATTCTCCTCCGGAGACCTATCACATAGTCAGTCACTCTGACTGGCTTGGGGGAAGGAGCACTCTCCAACCCCTCCTTAATCAGGGCCAATGGACCTCTGACTGGATGGCCATAGAGAAGTTCAAAGGGACTGTAACCAACTCCTTCCTGAGGGACTTCTCTATAAGCAAAGAAAAGGCATGGCATTAGAAGGTCCCACTTTCTTTTAAGGGGTTCCTCTAAAGCACCTATCATGCTCTTCATAGTGCGATTAAACTTCTCTACCAGTCCATTTGTCTGGGGATGGTAGGCTGTAGAGAACTTGTAAGTGACACCACAGTTTTTCCACATGCCTTGCATGTAGTGGGACATAAAATGTGATCCCCTGTCGGATATCACTTCCCTAGGAAACCCTACTCTGGTAAAAATACCAAGTAGAGCCTTAGCCAGATGCTGAGCCATAACAGTCCTCATAGGTATGGCTTCAGGATACCTAGTAGCATTGTCTACTACAACCAGGGTTAAACCTGTTTCCTGAAGCCGTGGGAGCATCCAGGGGACCAACAATGTCGATGGCCACCCTCCCAAAAGGAACTCCCACCACTGGGAGAGGCACCAAGGGTGCCACTTTCTTCGCTCCACTCTTGCCAGAGGTTTGGCAAGTGTGACAGCTCCTACAGAATTAGTCAACTTCTGAACCCATCTCAGGCCAGTAGAAGTATAAGAGAGCCTTTCCTTGGTGTTTTGGAAAGTCAAATGACCAGCCAAAGGTATCTCATGGGCCATCCGTAGGAACTGGAGTCTGTTTTCTAGGGACACTACAAGTCTTTTGCAGTCCGCAGGGATAGACTCAGTCGGTTCCCTGTAGAAGTGGCCATCTTCCCAGTGCTACCTATGCTTTCCAACTTAATTCCCATCAAGCTGAGAAGTGGCCTGTTGTTGAAGACCTTCAGGAGTAGGACACTCTGTTTGTCCTCTGCTGAAGTCTGCCCTGTTGGGTCCAACTTCTGCCAGTAAAGACTGTAGCTCAGGATGGTCAACAGGATCCAGATCTCCAACTAGAGTTATGTCTTCTTCCAGATCTGACTCTTCAGAAGCTGGCTCAATCACACAGGGTTGTACCTCACGCGCAGCCTCAGCAGTTGAAGGAGTCACAGGTGTGACTTTGGACAATCTTGAGGATGTCCTTGTTGGTAGCACAGGGGTGCTATCTACTTTCTTCTTGGAGGTCTTGGGTTCCCCCTTTGCCTCTTTCTTTCCTGAAATAGCAGTGCGCAATTCCTGGGTACTGGGGGTGATAGCTTTTTATATCAATTCCCTCTCCCTTGCAGGCCTAGTGAGCTCCTGTTTCCTTTTACTGGGAGGCCTGGGAGTACTAGACACAACTCCAAGAGTTTTCAGGTCATTACCCAACATGACTCTCCCAGGCACTTCACTCTGCACACTAACAGGTATCTTGGCAGTCATGTCATTGCACTGGATGAGAGCTGGTAACTGGGGAAGCATTTGCACAGGGCCTCCAGCTAACTTGGTTAGGTGTTTGGGTGCCTTAGCAACATCCTCCACCTTGAAAAATGATTCATCAACCACAGTTATACTGGCTCCAGTGTCTCTGATGGCAGGAATCTCCTAGCCATTCAGAAGAACACTATCGTTATAATACTCTTTAGTATTATCTAGGATAGAATAATAGACATCTAAATTATGTTGTCCCCACAAACCCAGGGACACTAAAGAAACACTAGCTGAGACTCTCATGGGTCCATCAGCCAGTACGTGAAAGTTTCCACTTGCCATAGGTACTTCTTCCTCTGGGGAGAAGGCTAAGGAGACAGTGTGGACCCCTGAAGGCTTACCCTTGCATCTGGGATCCCCTTTCACATGGTCAGTTGACCCACAAACATAACATTTCCCAAATGTTTTGATGAATGGGGGCTTGTTCTGACCTCCATCTGGTTTGGGTCCAGATGGTACACTAGCCTGATTTGGTTTCCCTTATGGTTTACCCTTGTGTTGCTGTTTGGGGCCCTCAGGTATTAGAATTCTCCTTGTTATCTTTCTTTGACTGCTTTCCCTCATCCTTCTTCTAAGTTGGCCCAGAATCCTTTTGAGTAGCCCTGTTGGCAACCCACAAGTCAGCAGCCTTAGCTAACTTCTTTGGATCTATTTCCTTAGAATCAGCCAAGTGCTGTCTGAGCTCAAGTGCTGTCTGAGCTCTCATGGGTCCATCAGCCAGTACGTGAAAGTTTCCACTTGCCATAGGTACTTCTTCCTCTGGGGAGAAGGCTAAGGAGACAGTGTGGACCCCTGAAGGTTTACCCTTGCATCTGGATCCCCTTTCACATGGTCAGTTGACCCACAAACATAACATTTCCCAAATGTTTTGATGAATGGGGGCTTGTTCTGACCTCCATCTGGTTTGGGTCCAGATGGTACACTAGCCTGATTTGGTTTCCCTTATGGTTTACCCTTATGTTGCTGTTTGAGGCCCTCAGGTATTAGAATTCTACTTGTTATCTTTCTTTGACTGCTTTCCCTCATCCTTCTTCTGAGTTGGCCCAGAATCCTTTTGAGTAACCCTGTTGGCAACCCACAAGTCAGCAGCCTTAGCTAACTTCTTTGGATCTATTTCCTTAGAATCAGCCAAGTGCTGTCTGAGCTCAAGAGAACAGAAATCATAAATTGACTCCAACATAACAAGATTTTTCATACCTTCATAAGTGTTTACTCTGTAAACCTTAACCCAATCATCTAGGTTTTTCAAACATTCACATACCCAGGTAGCCCAAGGGGTACCATCATGCTTTTTGAGGGTCCTAGACCTCCTATGGTACTGGGAAGGGGTCTTCCCAAATCTAGCAATTAAAGCTAGCTTCACATACTCATAATCCATCCTATCCACCTCCCCCAACTCCATCGCAACATCAGATGCAACAGTGGGTAGCCTACAGAAGAGCCACGGAAGCAACTGATTCCATGTAATGTCTTGAATCCCATGGTTATACTCAAACATTGCCAACCAATCCAAAATATCAAGCTTAGCCTCATACATACCAATAATTTCTTTAGGCATACAGAGTCTCGTAGGACTGGAAGACCTAGTAGACTCTGGGAGAGAAGCATTTTCAATAGACAACGTTTTCATTTCTAAGGCATGATTCAACTCCATTTCGCTGAGCTTAAGTTCTTGATGCTTTTGTTCATTTTGAGCATTAATACGTTTGAATTCCAATTCAAGCCTCATCTTTTCTAGAGCAATGAATTCCAGATTGTGTGTAGGACCTGATGGGGTTCCAGTGGACAAAGGTTGAGGTTGCTGAGCAGGTAGAGGAGCAGTAAGGCCTACATTGTGAGACACATATGCCTCATCTAACTCATCCATAATAACTGACACATTACCATCCTCATCATTTTCCACATTTGCTGGAGGGTCAGGTATTTCAGACCCACTCTCCAGACTTTGTTTCTCTAACAACCTTTCAATTAATTCTGACTTTTTGCCTTTAACAGAGAGATTCCTTTCTCTACACAGATTTTTCAGATAATCCACAGTGTAACTAAGGAGGGTCTCCTGACTGTAGCTTTCCATATCATACATGATTAAAATTTGTTTTTTAGTAATGTTTAGCCTTGTGGTTAGTTGATCCAAGGTAATAGCAGCACTCTAAGTGTAATCACTATACTTTATCCTCACCATTGTACAGCAATGTTAGGCAGAATCATATGCAGTACGCTTTGGGAACACCACACACAATTAAGACTGCAAGTGCAATTACAAATTCACCTTTCGTACAAGCCTGTACTACAGAGTAAAGTGGTAGCAATAGCTGAGCAGCCAGACTTATCTCAAGAGTAAAGTGAGCAGTGTCAACAGTTACACAAAGGATAGCAATTACTATGGTTCAAACAAACACTGACTCAAGGTTCTGAGTAAAAGAATATACATTTATTTACACATTCATTTGTAAATCAGTTCACTTAATAAAGCAGCAGAAAAATCACAATCTTAATATACTACACAACACCCAATCAATTCTGGACAAGTTATGCTCAAAATGAAGTGTGAGAAAAATAGCACTCCAGCAATCAAAGGGTGGGAAATACAAGTTATTCACAATCGAGCAGCACCAACAAGTTATAGGCAGGGCAATCTAGAAAAGGATTGCTACAATGAGGATTCAAATCAATAAGGCTAGGCCTATCTTGATGGTTATGTTATTTTAATGGTTTTAGTGATTTTTGGATGGGAAATTTTAGAAAGTAAATTGTTTTAGTGTTGTAAATATGAAACTGATTTATTAAGGAATGTACAATGTTTTTTAAAGGTTTTATTAACTAAATAAAAATAAAAAAATAAATGGTTCAGAGTCTTTGCAGAGGATAACACAGTTCAGAGTAGTTCGCGGTTAAGTCTTTGACAAGTGTTTGAAACAAAGTTGGTCGAAGGAAAAGTGATTTAAAAGAGTAGATAAGGACAAGCCCTCGGATTGGTGAAAGATTTCAAACACTTTCACCGTGGTCGGACAGAATGAACAACCGGGTTAGAACAGTACCTTAAATGAAGAAGAAGGCTATAGCTGTTAAAGATGGCGTCTCTTGGGCGCTGAGTACCTGGGCTTCCGGTAGTTGTTCTTGGTGAGGTCGCCAGGCTGTCCGACAGGTGATTGAAGAATATGAAACGCGAGAAACCAGCACACCCCTTTCCCCTAGAGTCAACAGGGTTAGAGGTGGACCAGCTCCCAACGCCACAAAAGTGCACCTTCCTGGTTCTTGCAGTGTTGGAGCAGTGTAGCAAGATAGAATTGCGGACGGAATGCTGTGGTGTTTCCAGAGGATGCAAAAAACTGGAGGAGGCAGGCAGGTCTTGGAAGGCAAGGTAGAAGAGCAAGACCGTAGCGGGCACAACAGTAGAACAAGGCTGGAGCAGGCTGGAGCAGGCAAGGAATGGAGGGCAGGCTGGAGCAGGCGAGGACTGAAGGGCAGGCTGGAGCAGGCAAGGAATGGAGGGCAGGCTGGAGCAGGCGAGGACTGAAGGGCAGGCTGGAGCAGGCAAGGACTGAAGGGCAGGCTGGAGCAGGCGAGGACAGGAGAGCAAGCTGGAGCTGGCAAGGACTGGAGCTGAAGCAGCGAGGCTTCAGGAGCGAAGACACAATCCGTGAAACAAACCGCATTGAGACGCGGTGAGCTTCAGGATCATGCGCCTTAAATAAGACCGGCAGCACTCGGGAGGCTTGGAACGCAAGCCGTGTTACCCCCGAGTGCTGCCGCGTCCGAAACGAGGCTTGGGAAGCTAACTTGTGGCTTCCCAAGCGCTTTGAGGACTGCGCATGCGTGAAGACCAAGACGCGGTCTTCCGCGCATGCGCAGGCCCCGGGACACAGAAACCCCGGAAGCGCCGGGTGTCGCGGACAACCGCGGACCCCCCAATCGGTATCGGGGATAACAGCGCCAGGATGGGGCGCGTCGGAACCCATAACCGCGCCCCCTCCGACAGGTAAGTGAGGTGGAGGTGGTGACACTATGCCCCCTCCCAGAAAGCCCAGGAGCCCCAGGTTTCCACGGAAAGCGGCGATAGAAATCATGGATCAGGCGGGGGGCATCCACATAACTGCGTGGTTCCCAAGTTCTATCACAGGCTGGGTAGCCCTTCCAGTCCACCAAATACTGGAGTACCCCTCGCCTGATGCGAGAATCGCAAATTTCATGTACCTCGAATTCGGGAGACCCCTGGACAACAACAGGTGCGGGACGAGGGGCAGAGCGGCCAAACGTGTCCACCACATATGGTTTCAACAGGGAGACGTGAAAAACCGGATGCACCCGCCAAGTTTGAGGCAATTGCAAACGGAAAGCCACAGAAGACAGGCGTTTAGTGATCCTGAAAGGGCCAAAGTATCGGGGAGCCAATTTGGTGGGTAAATTACGAATGGGGAGATGTTTGGAGGACAACTCTTTACGTAACGTTCAACATCATGGGCCCAACCTGGCCACCAGAACTGTCTGGCTATTATTTCTCGAGTTGCTCCGATACCACGATGGCCACCAACTCGGGAGTCGTGAAACCCCTGAAGCACAAGAGCTCGAAGAGAGGTTGTGGGAACATATAGCCTGTTCCGGAAGAAAAGTAGTCCATTCTCTTCAATAACCTGAGGATTCCTCATGAGGCCTTCCCGATCAGGATCGGTAATAGTGTCTTGTAGAATCTTCTGGAGATAGGGTGATAAGGTGTATATGAAATGCTTTGGGGATATAATTGGCTCCTCCCTGTACTGCTTTCTTGCTTCTACCTCCAAGGATCGGGACAAGGCATCGGCCTTTAGATTGCGAGCACTGGGGATGTATGTGATATGGAAGTCATAGTGGGAGAAAAAAAAAGCCCATCGGGCTTGGCGAGAGGTACGGCACTGAAGAGACTTTAAGTACTGCAAATTTCGGTGGTCTGTACGTACTTCCACAGAATGCCGGCCTCCTAGGAGATGATGTCTCCACTCTTCGAATGCAGTTTTTATTGCCAAGAGTTCTTTCTCGATTACTGCATAATTTTGTTCGCTAGGCGTGAGCTTGCGGGAAAAGTATGCCACAGGGTGTTCCACACCGGTTTCTGGTTCCATTTGTAAAAGGACTGCACCCACGGCAAGATCGGAAGCGTCGGCTTCTACTATGTATGGCACTTCGTCATTAGGATGACGCAAAATGGGAGCAGTACTAAAGGCTTGTTTCAAGACGTTGAAAGCCTCGGTTGCTTGTGTATTCCAGAAAAAAGGCGTTTTACTGCTAGTTAGTTGAGTTAAGGGAGCCGTGAGTTGAGAAAAATGGGGTATAAATTGCCGATAAAAATTAGCAAACCCCAAAAATCGTTGTAGGGACTTTATATCAGAAGGTTGAGTCCAAACTTGAATGGCTTGTACCTTGGCCGGATCCATGAATATTCCAGTGCCACTGATCACATAGCCCAGGAATTCCATCTTTTTCTGGTGAAAAGAACACTTCTCAACCTTAACGTACAGGTGGTTCTGGGACAAACGTCGAAGTACCTCTCGAACGTGTTCTACATGTTGCTCCAGGGAGACAGAAAAAATGAGGATATCATCGAGGTACACCCAAACTGATATCCCGATTAGATCACAAAAAACGCTATCCATAAAACGCTGAAAGACAGCCGGGGCATTGCACAAACCGAATGGCATTACCCGGTATTCGTAATGCCCGAAAGGAGTCTTAAAGGCCGTCTTCCATTCGTCTCCTTCTTTGATTCGTATTAAATGATAAGCGCCTCGTAGATCCAACTTAGTAAACACCTGGGCAGTTCGAAGGGACTCCATGATGCTTCGAATCAATGGCAATGGATACCTATCTTTTCTTGTAATGTCATTCAATTGACGGTAGTCAATACAGGGTCGTAAGGTTCCTTCCTTCTTCTTCACAAAGAATAGCGGGAATCCAGCTGGTGATTTCGAGGGAGTGATATAACCCTTCCTAATACAGTCTGACAAGTATTCTTGAAGAACTGTCTTCTCAGTAAGGGACAAGGCGTATACCTTCCCATGAGGTATTACTGAACCAGGTACCAATTCGATAGTACAGTCAAATGTACGATGAGGTGGCAGTGGTATGTCTTCGGGTTCAGAAAATACTGGCTGGAATTCGGCATATTCCTGAGGGACAGACAACAGAGCACAAAGTTCAGGAGAGCCAGTACCCCTCGTGAGGGGTATGGTTGAAATCTCCTTTCCTGACACATCGGCCGAACAGCAATCCTGGAGACAGAGAGCGGAGGTGAAATCCAAAAGGCGAGCTCCCCAATTGATGGTAGGATTATGGTGAAGAAGCCAAGGTAAACCCAAGACCACGGGATAAGAGGGTGATTTGATAACATCCAAGGCGATCTCTTCCCCATGTTCTTTAATCTGCATATGAAGACACATGGTTTGTTGACGGATTGGACCGGAAGATAAAGGGGTTCCATCGATGACCTCGACTGGCAAGACACTTCTCCGGGGTAACAAGGGTATTCCTTGGCTAATTGCAAATGTCTCGTCTATATAGTTCCCAGATGCTCCACAATCTAGTAAGACCAGCACCTCTGTCTTCTTGTTTAACCATGACAACTTGATCCTCACCACCAGTAAAACAGCCGGTTGCATGGGCTGAAATGAAAAGGCGGAACTGGAAAGGACTGAATACGAATCTGGACCTGTCGTTGCCCTTCCAACTGACAACAGGCCAACTAGTTTTCCGGCTTTCTTTGTGGGCGTAAAGGACAAGTACCCAAGAAATGCCCAGCAGCCCCACAGTATAGGCAAAGTCTTAGATTCCGTCTGCGTTTCCGTTCAGCTTCCGAGAGCGGACCCCTAACGGCTCCCAACTGCATGGGTTCGGGGCCGGAATCCGAAAGTCCGGAATTACCAGTTTGAACGTTGGGTGGTCTTGTGAACAGCCGTTCAGCTCGTCGTCTCTCACCCTTCCGTTCTGCCAATCTATGGTCTATTCGCAACACTTGTTCAATTAATTGTTGCAAGGTATCAGGTTCAGGGATGTGTAGCAATTCATCTTTGTACTCTTCTCTTAGACCTCTTCGGAACAAAGTCTTTTGAGTTATCTCAGGCCACTGGGAGTCAGTTGCCAACTGACGGAAACGGCCGATGTAAGCTATAATATCCATAACACCCTGTTTTAGTTCCATCAACTGATTCTGAGCTGCGGAGGCTAGATTAGGTGACTGAAAGACCTCCAGAAATGCCTTTTCAAAAGCTGCAAAGTCATTGAGTATGGGGCTATTGGCAGACACCAATGGAGCGGCCCAGGCCAGGGCGTTTCCAGTCAGATTCCCCAGGATATATCCTATCTTGGCGTTATCGGAATTGAAATGAGAGGCTCTGAACAGGAAATGTATTCTGCAATGGTTGCAAAACTCTGCCACTCATCCGGGTCGCCGTCGAACTTGATGGGCGTAGTCTGGGACATAGCCCCTTCTCCTTGAGACGCTACCCCAGAGGCTTGTGACACCATCTGTCTTAGACCAATGTTCTCTTGACGGAGTGCTGTCATTTCAGCCCGAAGAACACGCATCTCTTCCCGGAGATCTTGAGCCTCGTCCATCTCGAAGTCGGAAGGTAGGCGTCTCAATCTGTTAAAGATGGCGTCTCTTGGGCGCTGAGTACCTGGGCTTCCGGTAGTTGTTCTTGGTGAGGTCGCCAGGCTGTCCGACAGGTGATTGAAGAATATGAAACGCGAGAAACCAGCACACCCCTTTCCCCTAGAGTCAACAGGGTTAGAGGTGGACCAGCTCCCAACGCCACAAAAGTGCACCTTCCTGGTTCTTGCAGTGTTGGAGCAGTGTAGCAAGATAGAATTGCGGACGGAATGCTGTGGTGTTTCCAGAGGATGCAAAAAACTGGAGGAGGCAGGCAGGTCTTGGAAGGCAAGGTAGAAGAGCAAGACCGTAGCGGGCACAACAGTAGAACAAGGCTGGAGCAGGCTGGAGCAGGCAAGGAATGGAGGGCAGGCTGGAGCAGGCGAGGGCTGAAGGGCAGGCTGGAGCAGGCAAGGAATGGAGGGCAGGCTGGAGCAGGCGAGGACTGAAGGGCAGGCTGGAGCAGGCAAGGACTGAAGGGCAGGCTGGAGCAGGCGAGGACAGGAGAGCAAGCTGGAGCTGGCAAGGACTGGAGCTGAAGCAGCGAGGCTTCAGGAGCGAAGACACGATCCGTGAAACAAACCGCATTGAGACGCGGTGAGCTTCAGGATCATGCGCCTTAAATAAGACCGGCAGCACTCGGGAGGCTTGGAACGCAAGCCGTGTTATCCCCGAGTGCTGCCGCGTCCGAAACGAGGCTTGGGAAGCAAGCTTGTGGCTTCCCAAGCGCCTCGAGGACTGCGCATGCGTGAAGACCAAGACGCGGTCTTCCGCGCATGCGCAGGCCCCGGGACACAGAAACCCCGGAAGCGCCGGGTGTCGCGGACAACCGCGGACCCCCCAACCGGTATCGGGGATAACAGCGCCAGGATGGGGCGCGTCGGAACCCATAACCGCGCCCCCTCCGACAGGTAAGTGAGGTGGAGGTGGTGACAATAGCTGAGGCAGTATTTCCTGGTAGATCCTGCAGGCTCACGGTTCCTGAAGCGATTGTCGGACTGACACAAAGAAGGAAGACTGGAGGGTCCTGCACTGCCGAGGGAAGAAACCAGCAGCAGAGTGAAGCAACAAATAAATGGTGCACTCCTTAAAACCCAAACAGGGTCCGGTCCTCCTAGCTATCCGGTTCACTGCAACTGTGCACAGCAAATTTGACCAGGGGAAGGAGGCCTCGCTTGGTGTTTGGCAAACTGATTAGTCCCACCGGCTCAAGGGAAGAAGATTCCTTGCAGATCTTCTCTGTCGTGGAAGTTTGGAGATTCGTACCCGCAGCAGTGCTTTGCCGGGAGGTTCAGGTGAGGTAGTGGTCCTCTTCTTTCAGCTTCTCTTCGGTTCTATCGATCCAGTGGTGACTCTGCCCTCCAAGTCCCAGAGACCTGCTTTTTATGCAGTTTTCCCCCATTCACACAGCCTGGTTGTCAATCACACAGCAGGGTGGCTGTCCTGGCAGTACAGTCACCTAGCCAATGAAACCAGAATGTGAATTGGGTTTCCTAGGGAAACCTGTGCAGGGGGCCTAAAACCCCTCCCTGACATCCTTTTCACCCAGACTCTCAGGCGCCTAAGTGTGAGAAAGTGCCATTAATCTACCTTTGGTCTAGCCCCGCGTGGACGACTGGTTGTCAGTCTTAGACAATCTCCTAGGGGGGTGTGGATCACTATGCCACCCCCCTGCTCTTGTATCTCAGGGCCTTTGTGCACTGTGTTACTCCTAGATTACTCCTAACCTACTCCTATAGACACACTAACATAAGACACAAAGAAAACAGATGAATCGATTCAACAATAGAAACACTTTTATTCATACATAGCAATGCATGATGCAAACACTACTATAATGCAAATCTCGAATTTGCACGTTTTATGTTTTTGGTGCAAATCTACCATGCAATGCAATAACTATAAGCCTTACAGGCTTCTAATGCAAGCAATCTAATAGCAACTCCATTCCACACCATTCCTCTCCATTCCACACCATACTTCACACACTATCTCTAAGACAAACCCTGTCTGATTACCCCATCTATCATGTCAGCCAAAGCTCTGTGTGAATGTCTGTTCTAATTCCCCATGTAAGTGTCTTATTCAGCAATACTCCCCTTTTCTCTGTGTTGCTCTGTCTCTCCTCTCCATCTAATTCTGCAACCAGGCAGTCAGTCAGGGCCAGGGCCTCTCTGCCAGATCCCTGCCAGAACGATCTCATCAGCTCACAAAGAATGCTTTCCCTTCTGCTTCCTCTCTCAGAGTCATCCAAACGTTTCTCTCCTATGCCACCGCCAAACATCTCTCTTCCATCTCAGAGTGTCAGTGTGCCATCTCCAACTCCAACTAGCATCTCAAACTACCAACTCGCTCTCTCCTCAGAGAGCAGACCAGCAGAGAGCAGCCACCACCTCAAATCTCAGAACCTCACCTTTCATTATACTGTTCAATGACATATCCATGGTTACACTCTTTCTCTCTAAGCTAAAATGCCTCTCTTTCTGTCTGTCAGCATTTCTAAATGTGAGCAGTGCCTAAATGTCTGTGATGCATGTACTTGTTCTTTTCAATCACTGCGTGTTCTGGTCATCATGACATTTTCTACATATCGATACCATGGCCTTCTTCTGTCTGCCTGTGGTACACCATCTTAACATCTCCTCATATTTCTCCATTCAAATCCCTCTCTCCTCATATCTCTCCCTGCAACGCTCTCCCTCTCTCTTCATGTCTCTCCCTACAAAGCTCTCCCTCTCTCTTCATGGTGCCGCCTGCCCCCACCGTCTCTCTGTCTGCGAAGCACCACCCAGGGCCTGATAAAGCCTCCTCCTCTGTGTCTCTACTAAGGCAAAGGCGACCTCCTATCAACCAAACTGTTATCGCATTGCAGTCTTTCACAGTGTACCATAGCAACTTAGCACAGAACCAAGTGGCGCTTCTGTCTCATTCAGGATGGCTTAGGAGCCAGCTACATGCTTTCTAGCGTTTACTCTTTCTCTCGCAAACCCAACCGCTATCTATAATGCCTCAATGCATATTCTATGTGCACACTCAGTGCATACATGATACATAACAGCATATCTCTACATGTGTCTACAAATATAACATGTGTCTCTACATGGCACTTCAAATATAACAGGCCTCATTCTATAGCAAATTGCAAATGCATACAAAGTGGCAGAATAATGTGGATAGTCTAATGATGTCACTACTTCATGTCACTACTAATCAGAATGTATGATTGATTAACTGGGTTCCTAAATGGCCAATGATTCTCTAACAATGGGTAATGATTCCATAATGATAACAAACCAGGATTCTCCATACTATCTGCTTTCACATAAGGCGGGCTTCTGTGCAGAAGCTCGTCAAAGGACAGCGAACAAAGTAACCAAATCTGGTTTGGCGGGCAGAGTAAAACACGACAAAGACCTTTACAAAAAGAAATGGCGAATAAACCCAGCCAGAAACAAATAAAAGAAAATGGGGTCCAGCGGATTAAAGTTTGAGGCTACTAACTTAGACCGCGGTAGGAAAAATATGGTTGATACCACTGCCACCAGCCAAATCTTAAAGAAAGGGGAAGGAAATAATGTTCCATGAGAAACAGACAAAAAGGGATAATTATTAACCCTTTCCAGTACTCTATGTAAGATAGTTTGTACTGGGTCTGTGGATTTAAAAAGACAAATGAAGTCAATGGCAACTTTACATGTCCTGGGCGACAGTAGTCAGTCCCAGAAAATGGAGTTTAAAGTGGGAAGTCTGAAAAAGACAACCCTGTGTCACTGCACTGAGGGTGCTGTGTGACAGACAGTATACATATGAGGCCTGTGGAGTAGGTGAGGCTCCACAGTCTATGAACACAAAAATGTTAAACACACAGCAAAACACATGTAAGAGTGGGAAAAAAGGCTTGCACTCTTGCACTCTTACCAGGTGAAAAAAATAAATCCTAGAAATCCAGCAAAGCTGCTGAGGCACTCATTAGGTAAGGGACATTAGCCATTCTGGAGAATTCTCCCTAACAGAGGGGACGATGAACACAGAAAATAAACTGGAGGCTATTGCAGTGACTTTGGACACTGTATTTGGGCTTTGCTCCTCCCTTATGAAGGAACAGCCGGAACTGAATACAGTGGTGGCAAAGTTTGTTGATATTGTCTTGCATAATTTTGAGAATGAGGCTGGTGAAAGTCAATATGCAGACACTTTGAGTGACTTGTGTGTAGCTATAGCAGAGGATAAATTGGGTGAAGTGAATGAAATCATTGTGAGCGAGGAACAAATAACTGGTGGGAGCCTAGAGAATTTGATTATTAGCTCTGTTGTCGAGGAAGGCACCTCGTATAGGAGCAGGAAGTGCACTCGTTGCAAGCTTAATAGTAAAAAAATGGGCAAGAAAAAAGTGTAAACATGGTAATACTGTCAAAGTAAAACCTCTTAAAAAGAATAGTGCTTCACTGGCGGAGACGCAAAGCAAGGATGTTGTATGTGTGACTAAAGGGAACAGGTTTGACTTAAGGGTTGTACCAAAGATAAACCTGAAATAAGGCAGATGCCAGGAGATAAGTAGGGACCGATGAATAAATGTTTGAAAGGGATAGAGAGGAATGATAACAGAAATAATACAATACCGGAGATGCATTTAGCGGATAGACTAGGTAGTGAAGCAGCACTGGGAAGACAAGTGAGCTATGTAAATATTGCTACAAACAAGATGATAGAATCCCTCTCTTCTAGGGCCAAAGAGATTTATTATGACGAGATGGAAAGATTAGCTATGTGTAATATCAATAATGTTGGTAATGGATTATATCAGCATGGAGATGAGGAAGGAGAAGGTAATGTGCTTAAATTGGGGAAAAGAATGAAGATTTTTGAGATTAATACATCTGAGGAGAGCCACTTTCTGAATCGGAAATGGTTATTAGAACTGCTGTACACCGTTCCGCAACTCTGTGGAATAACATCAGCAGATATTGAAAAAGTAACGCTACCCGAATTGGGAAGCCAAGACAACTGGGTGACTGTCTAGTTTGTCTCATCTATTATTGTATTAAGGTATATGCAGAACCACTTTTGAAGAAAGGTCTTAAAATTGTTATTTGCAATAAAATCATGGGTAACACAACCGTTAATATGCAGCCAAATTATAGTGGTCAGAACAGAATGAACATGGCTGAACAATGAAACAACATTAGCAGGGATATGTGGATCCCTGAGAGCAAATACTTCGATGAGAAATGAGAGACGGGGGAAGGCTATGAGCCCGTAGTTAACTCATGGAACACTCAGGGGTTTCGCTCCTTTTTACACAGTGATGGTAAGCTTTTTGTAGATAACTTTGATATCTTTGCCTTTCAGGAGACCTGGTTTAGGGGAACCCTTTTGACTAGTTATTGAGTATGACACATTTGGTAGATCACCTTTTTTGTTTTGAGCGCAATTGTTGAAAATGTGGGTAAGCTTGATGGATTTCTGTTGATCAGTGTGACTCACTCCCTGAGGGGACTCATATGGAGTTAGTGGTTAAAGTGATTTTTGATACCATTTGAAGGTTGGATGGTGGAGTCCCCCAATTCTGAAAACATGGTGGTAGACGATTTTAATTCTTACTGTTACAAAGCATAGTGGAGGAATGGAATGAATTATGTGGTAAATTTGATGTGACTGAGAATTGGGCAGATGGAGGAAGTATAACTCCTTCCAAATAACCAATGGAATAAAAGGGCTAGAACTGTTTCAGAATTGGGGACTACCCCACTTAAACCCTTCCAGTGTTGGGATTAGTAAACAAGAAAATACTTGGACTAATGGGATAGTTGGATATCGAGTTGATATCTTTGTTAGCCAGGGTATATGTGGGCACTTAAAACAGTTAAACATATTTTGACCCCCCCCTAGTGATCATACAGTACTAAAATGTATACTACATGAAGCACATGACAAAAAGAAATATAATAAAGTGATAATTAATGTGCAGGTACCGGCAGGTGGTAACAGAATTTTATGGACAGATAGAAATCTGGTGAAATTTGAGAATTAGTTTAATTCCTTTGCCATGGATACTCTGGTGATGGACCAACTGGGGCAGAGGGATATTGTTGACATGCTTAAAATGATATTATTGTCTATAAATAGAATCAGCATTACACAACAAACGGGGAAGAAACATGATCATGTGTATGATAGAGATGTACACTATGAGAAAAAAATGATGAATGCTGAAATAAAGAAGATAAAACAGGGGAACAGAAAGCAAAGATAATTGCAACCCTCTGTATGAAATTTTAAAAACTGGCTGAGGGCCCATAGGTATGATATTAGAAATGCTAATTGGAGAATTTAAATTATGCAAGACCAATGATTCCAAGAAATTTTGGTATTTGTATTGACAGTATCTAATGGAGGATGGTAATAAGGATATAAATGTGATAACTGTTGAGGAATGGACAATGTATGCTGGCCAATTGTACAATATGGAATGCAATTAACCCATGCTGAATATAGATCTGTGGGGGGTCATCTGTTAGAACCTCTATTTGATGATGAAGATATCTTGAGGATAATCATGAAACTGAATACCTGTAGAGCTCTCGAGCCAGACGGGTTGTCAACGCAGTTATAAAACAAAACCCAGTCAAATGGGCGTAGTTACTTATGAAATTGTTTAGTTCAATTTGGCGAAGTGGGGAAATTCCTGAAAGTTGGCATAAAGCAACTTTAGTATACATTTTTTAAAAGGGTATGAGAACCAGTCCGCCCAACTATCGATTGCTGGCTATGCCAGACTGGAGTTGTAAGATCTTCTGTACACTCCTGCTGAACATTGTTAGCATATGGAGTAAAGATAATAATTTATTATCACCTCTGCAAACTGGCTTCCGGTCCAGATTTAGTACTTTAAATATCATATTGACTCTGAATCATATTATTTCTGATACGATTGGTAGCAAGGGCCCCAGCCTCTATGTATGGTATATTGACTAGTGCAGAGCCTTTGACTGTATTAATAGGGATAGGCTCTGTGGTAAAATGCCTGAAGGTTCTGCATTTCATAAGAGCTCTATATATGGATACTACTGTGACGATTTGCCTTGATAGGGGGTCCATAAACCTCTGCCCAGTTACCAACAATACAGGGTTAAAACAGTGTTAAAACAGGGATGTTTTATCTCACCGGTGCTATACAATCTGTATGTAGCTGATATGAAGGAATCTTTAAATATACTACATTGCTACCCCCACTAAAATTTGTGATTCAGAAATAAGATGGCTGACATAAGCAGATGATACCGGGATTATGAATAAGACGCCAATTGGGCCGCAAAGATTGTTCAATGCGCTGTATCTATTTTCTCTGAATAATAATCTGTGTATAATGTCAAGAAAACTAAGGTCATGATAATTGGGGCTCGGAAACATACAAATAAAAAGCAAATATACAATTGGAAGGTTGACAAAGAAGTGCTGGAAGTAGTAGACATCTACCCATATTTAGCTATCCCGATAGTGAATAAACATCCTAAAACATTCTATGAAAATATATTAAAGGATAAGATGTTGAGTAAATGCAATGTTATTAGGAGATATTTTGAAAGAAATGGGGGATACCCTAACGAGTTTTGT
Organism: Ambystoma mexicanum; assembly: GCF_040938575.1. Taxonomy (NCBI): domain Eukaryota; kingdom Metazoa; phylum Chordata; class Amphibia; order Caudata; family Ambystomatidae; genus Ambystoma; species Ambystoma mexicanum. Next base: position 1,270,104,300 of record NC_090926.1, on the reverse strand, counting down.
TTTTGTGATTTATAGAACTAGTATTTTACTTGGTATTTTAGATGCTTTAAAAACGCCTGAGGCAAAATATGTGACATGGTTTAATAAATTGGAGGGGAAACTAGTGAGATCTGTGTTAAGACTATCTAAGGCTATTCCAGTAGAAGCCATTAGATGTGAATTAGGTCTAGTTTCCATGACCACTCTGTAGAAGATACACTGTAGCAAACTACATATTAAGATAAAGATAACTCAGAAGAACCAGGAAAGCCACTTGGATAGGATATCTATGACCATGGATAATAAAAAGCAAAATCTACGCACATTGGGTTTACAATCTACAGCATTGTCCGTTTTGCAGGATATTGACCTGAGTATGCCACAAGTAAAAAAGGAAATATCTAACTTCCGTCGCCACCTTAAAAGAAAGACAATGGAGTGGGATGTGGCTAATAATTTGGCGATACTAAGCAAAAATAAGCGGTATGTATGTTATACCATGCAGGGTTTTTAGATAGCCAAAGCCCGTAATTATTTATTAAAGCTTTGTAACCAGGATTTCCTAAGATTCATATTATTCCTCCAATTAATATTTTACCTTGTTATGACTATGAAGGGGCCTGGTCCTGTGTACCCTATAAAGAAAGAATTTGCCAATTTTGTAAGCAAGAAGTGGAAACGATTAGGCATCTCTTCATAGATTGTTATTGCTTGCAGGAGTGATATATAAGTGGCTATAGTGACTTGGTCTTTGATAACAGAATGGTACCTAGCGACCAATTGTGGTCCGCGATTTTTGCAGTGGAATCACCAATATATGTGGGAGCAGCGTATTATATCTGAAAAATATTTTTAACAATGGTATAAGGGTGACATTTACTGTGTATTCTTTAGGATAATGTTTTTTAACCATATTTCTTTTTTATTTCTTTTTTATTAGCATTTTAGATATTGAAACAAGAAAACACTAATCCCTTCCCTACCTTTTCTCTTACCTCACCCCCATCCCCCATCCCAGAGCTGCTCCACCTTATCAAGCATTAGATACAAAGAGGTTTTCAGTTTTTATCAATTAGTTCTAAGTCCTTAAGCAATGTCCAAAAATCAGAATATTCTGCAGGCACATCTGAATCCGATACTCAACTCAGTTAGGAAAGATTTCTCTTCACTGCACCTTTCCTTCCATCTTTATGAAACCCCCAAACTTTTTGCTTTTATTTTTGAATCTGGCCTGTCCTTCAGGCTGTCAGTACTGGGAAACATTGTTTCCCTTAGTCGTGTTATTGGGTTACTACTTTTGGTTACTTTTGTATCACTTGTGGTAACTTTTTTATCAGTGTACAATGCAGCTTACACTGCAGTACAATGGGGTACATTTTTGTTTTGCACTAGACGAACACTCATAGGATTTTTGATTACTCTAGGTGTGCTAAAAGGATAAGCTGGTTACAGCAGTGACCTTTTCCCACTGTTTCCACGTTTTAACTGTGGTTACTGGTCAAACATGGCCGTGCCATGAGAATTTTCGCTTGTCCTTTTGCCATCTTTTTCTTTAGCCTTCTTCCTGGCCTGAGAGACCAGGAAAATCATTATAAGGATTCCAGTGCCCGGGAAAGCAGGAGCTTTTGGTGCGCTACTAGAGGACATTGTGTGTTCGCTGGCAGGCTGTGGGCTGGGACTATCTGGTCCCAATCCACAAACTGGTTTCAGTGTGGCTGAGTGGTCTGCATGAATGTTCCCGGCAGTGGTCCTGATTGGGCCACTGCTGGGGTGTGCGTGGGCTAGGCCCCTGCTATTGGCTAGTGGAAGTTTCAGCTCTTACCCGGCTTTTAGGATAAGAAGAGGACCCCTGCACCCATTCTTCAGAGATCCTGGAGAAACCTGAAGGAGCCAAGTATCCTGGCCAGCTGTGAGACCTGCAAAGAAATCTGAGACCTGACTGATGGAGACCTTGCGACCAACGTCTGCTGCTGTCCTGGAGGAAGACTGTCTTGCTTGTGAACTTTAGCAGTCCTGCGAAGGAGCTTCGACCCTTGGAGTGGAGGGACCATCCATTCCTGACGTCTGCTCGGAAGTGCCCTGGAACCGTCCACTTGCTGACCAGCTTTGATTTTGTGCTACCGTGCTGCCGGCGTCACGGTACCGTGTTTCGGCCTGAAACTTCGGGGGATCCTCAGCTGACCATACGAGATTAACCTATGCGAAATGTCGGCATCCTAGCATCGAGGGGACCCAAGATAGGAGGGAAGTCCGACCACGGCTGCAGAGTCCTTTTGTGTTGCCGTGTTGCAGTGACCAACGTCCAAAATAGCTTATCTGACCCGAGTCCCATCTTGAGAGGGGTCCTGCATCGATTTTTGCTGCATTATTCAATCAAGAGTCCTTGCAACAGTGAAAGACCTTGAGAGGGGTCCTGCATCGATTTTTGCTGCATTATTCAATCAAGAGTCCTTGCAACAGTGAAAGACACCATCCTGAGACAGGCTCAAACATGCAACCCTTGTAAATCGAGGACTGCAACTTTCGGCAGGCAAAGCAACTTTGGGCCATCTTCCTTTGTCCTGCCAAGTCTGGGGAGGAATCGTAGTACACGTGTAAGTTACAGAGCTTCTAACCTACCCCTATACTCACATTATAAGTCAGTGGGCTTACAATAAACCTTAATTCCAACATTATTGGCTTTGCCATTGCTTGCTTGCGCAAGACATCTGCACATTGGGGCTACTTTTGGGCATTAGTCTAACTTGTATCCTAACAATAAGAACCCTTTACTGGATCCTGAAACCCTACCTGCATTTTTTCCTGCTTCATAACTTCTATGGAAGTTTTTACCTTAACTATTGGGCAAAAGGCCCCAGATAACGTACGGCTGGGCAATTTTACTCTACTTGCTAGTAGTCAATTTCCATAGTGTGTTTTTGGCCAATAAATAAGAGCTGTATTTTCATACATCCTGTCTAAGTGTAATCTGTGATTCCCATTGTGTGACTTAATTGTGGACCGCTGACAAGATCACCACCTCTGAAGATCTTAGCCTAGAGCACCTGCCACTGCTACCCATACTGGTATGGCTATAGTGCCCCTTGTTGTCCCTGTCACAATATAGGTTGGCCTTCTATAAATCTGTCCACCATGCCAGAGTATAGAAAATCAGTCCTAACAAATTGGTGTACAGCGGTGGGATGACCCTCTCCACATAACATCTGGGTGTTTTGTGAAAAGGGTCTGTGTTGGGTACCACCGTGTAGATCACCTTTGTTGTGTCCAGATAATACTTAAACAGAACACTATAATTGTGTATTGCCTTGTAGAACAAGTCACCTACTGTACTAGGTATAATGGAAACAATCACTTTCACCACTTTAAGTGCCTCCAAAGTGGATCAGTTAAGAAGGTTGTCCAAATGTAAGGGTAAGACCTTGGGGGTCCACACTGCCAGTCTGGCCTTTTCTCAGTATGAGGAAGAAGAGATGGCAGGGGTGTCCTTCCCTTTAGACTCCATTCCCTCAGAGGAAGAGTCTGAAGTTAGTCTAAATTCCTTGGAAACTAGTAGTGCTGGACTCCAATCCCAGTCCTGTTGCATAGTGATCATTCTTATGAGGATAGTGTTCAGGTAGGAGGTGCAAATACCTCTACTATTAGGAACACTGGACCCAATCCTACTTCATGGTAAACCCACACGTTCTTGCCAGAGTTCCTGTGGGGGATACTCAGTTGGCTGGTAGGCCCTCTCTTAATGTTCCAGTAGCACCTCTACTTCCAGCTGTGAATAGAGAAATGGTCAGGCCATCTGTCAATATGAGGGGCGTGGTTCCTAGAAGAGTACTGGATGAGCTTAGTCTTCAAGATTTGTGCCCTGAGCGACACTCACCAGACCTTTCAAGCACTAGGTCTCAAAATCATGGTGTCTTAGCCAAGCCTAAGAGAAAGCCTAGGCCTAAGGGGTAACCCATGGCTAGAGGAGTTGGAAACAGAGGCAGAGAGAAATATAATATTTCCCCTGCCTTACCTACAACATCTGTTGAGGTATTTGGAGGAGTGCCTATTCCTAGTTTGGAAGAAGGACCCCCAGAAAACCTTGAATCATATGAGCCTCTGCAGCTGCCTAGTATAGAGGTAGAGGAGAGTCCAAGGAGAGAGAGAAGTATGGGCCAACAGAAAAGAAAACCTCCTGTGTAAAACATGTGCACCAGTCCTGCATTCTCCTCCCCACATTTAGGACATATTTGTGGTCCTGCATTCTTAAACATTGCAATCTTTTGTGGGATCATATATGCTCTATGGGTAACATATAACTGGATTTGTTGCAACCTTTAAGGAAAAACGGGGCACATTCAGCTCTCAATAATCTGGTCTCCGATGTGGGGTTTTCCGTTAACCACCTCGCCACATATTGCAGTTGGCTGGCCAGATAGTAAATCTTGAAGTTGGGCAATTTAATGCCCCCTTGGTCGTATGTGTTTGCAATTTCCATAATGCTATTCTGTTCCTGGTGTTGTGCCATATGAACCCTCTACATATGCCCTGGATTTTTAACAAAGAATAGCTTGGGTATCATATATGGTATATTTCTAAAATAGTGTAACAGCCGAGGCAGCACCACCATCTTCAACAGTGCCACTCTCCCCATCATGGTCAAGGGGAGCTTGGCCCAGAACCTTGTGCTGTTTTCAATGTTAGCCACCACCTACTCCATGTTTTGTTTGTGTTCGACCTCTACATTGTGATATACATCAACCCCCAAGTATCTAACCTTTTGCCATCTTGTTCTTTAGTCTTCTTCCTGGCCTGAGAGACCAGAAAAATCTTTATAAGGACTTCCAGTGCCTGGGAAAGCAAGAGCTTTTAGCGGGCTACTGGAGGACTGTGTATGTTTGCTGGCAGGATGTGGATTGGGACTGTCTGGTCCCAATCCACAAACTGTTTTCAGTGTGTCTCAGTGGTATGCATCAATGTTCCCGCCAGTGGTCCTCATTGGACCACTGCTGGGGTGTGTGTGTAGGCTAGTCCTGCTATTGGCTAGTGGGAGTTTCAGCTCTTACCTGGCTTTTAGGAAAAGAAGAGGAACCCTGCACCCATTCTTCAGAGATCCTGGAGAAACCGGAAGCAGCCAAGTATCATGTCCAGCTGTGAGACCTGCAAAGAAATCTGAGACCTGACTGAGGAGGCCTGGTGACCTGTCTTGCTCGTGATCTTTAGCAGTCCTGCGAAGGAGCTGCGACCCTTAGAGTGGAGGGATCATCCATTCCTGACGTCTGCTCAATGCCCTTCCAAATGAAGCCTTCGGAAGTGCCCTGGAACCGTCCTGTGGCTTACCAGCTTCGATTTTGTGCTACCATGCTGCCGGCATCGCCGTACCAGGTTTCGGCCTGAAACTTTGTGGATCCTCAGCTGGCCCTACGAGACTAACCTCTGCGAAATGTCGGCATCCTAGCATTGAGGGGACCAGAGATAGGAGGGAAAGTCTGACTGCGGCTGCTGAGACCTTTTGCGTCGCCGTGCTGCAGTGAGCACCGTCCGAAATAGCTTACTTCACCCGAGTCCAGTCCTGAGAGGGGTCCTGCATCGAGTTTTGCTGCATTCTTCAATCAAGAGTCCTTGGAACAGTGAAAGATAACAACCGGAGGTCAGTTCGAACCTGCAATCCTGTGAATTGAGGACTGCGAATTCCGGTGGGAAAAGCAACCTGAGACCCTCTTCCTTTGTCCTGCCAAGTCTGGGGAAGAATCGAAGTACGGGGGGTAAGTTACTCAGCTTCTAGCCTACCCCTACACTCCCATTGTAAGTCAGTGGGCTTATAATAAACCTTACTTGTAACATTATTGGCTTTGCCATTGCCGGCTTGTGCAGGGCATATGAACATTGGGGCTACTTTTGGGCATTAGTCTAACTGTATACTAACCATAGGAACCCTTCACTGGACCACAGATCCCCTACCTGTATTTCCTCCTGCTTAATAACTTCTGTGGAACTTATAACTGAACTATTGGACAAAAGGACCCAGACAACTTAGGGCTGGACACTTATTGTTAGGGATCATCTCTGTGGACCTTGTGTGCATAATACTATTCTAACCTTTCCTTTTCAGGAGTGTCTGATGTGTATTATGCCCTATAAAAAAGTTAATGTATATATATATTTAGTTGAATAGTCTTGTGTGATACCTCTACTTGCTAGTAGTCATTTTTCATACTGTGTATTTGACCAATAAATAATAACTGTATTTTTATACTACCACTGAAGATCTTAGTCTAGACCGCTTGCCACTGCTACCTAAACTGTTTTGGCTACAGCTCCCCAGAGTAGTCCCTGTCCCAGTATAGGTTAGCCTTCTATACATCTGTCCACCAGGCCAGAGTATAGAAAATCAGACCTAACATTGGGTAGGAGTGCCCGCCTGCTTCCAGTTCCAGGCTATCACCAGTAAGACTGCCAAACTCAGAACCATAGATGCATTAAAGCGCGCCCTTCCTCTTGGTGCTGTTTCCTTTTTACAAAGGCCCAGAATACATTACTCAATCCCCATGGGTGTGTCTATCCCAACCACCGCCTGCATTGTCAAACATACTTGCCACCAAAATGCTTTTAAGACCGAACAAGACCACCAAATATGATGCCAATTACCCTTCCCCTTACATCCCCGCCAGCAATCCTGAGATGTCTCTGGATACATAAATCTAAGCCTTGCCTTCCTCCATACCTGGTAAAGGCATCTCTGTTACACTTTTGCAGCACACAGCACCCTATGTGCTGTGTTGATGGGAACCCTTTCGGTTCTTCTTTTTATATTCTTTTATTTTCCTTAAAAACTACTGTTCTTAAGGACAGGGGTATACTTTTTATCCTTCCTAGCTTTTGCTTTTGAGAGATCAGCACACACCACCTTATGTGGATGGCTGAGTACCTGGTATCCCCTTCTCTCTGCTCCTGTAACTTTTTGGTTACAGTAACAACCTTATACTTATGGCTGGTATCATCACGTCCACATGTATTCTACCGCCTTTTGTGGATTTTTCCACTACAGGCTGTATTCTCAGCTGCGGTTATGCACAAGAGGGTCACCCATGTTCCATCATGGTGGTTCCTTTCCTTTTTCACTATTTCTTGTGTGGTTGTTTTTTGTTAGCCCTTCTTCTGCCATCCTGGGAGGGGGAGGTCTTGATGTGAGTTTTGTCTTTCGGCTGAAAACCCTTTGTGTAGCGCACCAAGGATCTAGTGTGTCTGCGAGGACAGAAGGCATGGGAGGATCCCAACACTCTGCTATCCTTTGTCTGCTGATGTGCCTGACTGGAACCAGTTCTGGCTGTCCTGATTGGACAGCCACCCGTCCCTTTCGGTAAAATGCAGGGAGAATTTGCAGAGGAATGAATGTGAAATCCTGATAAAAGGTGAGATTCCTAAGGTAGAAGGCAAGTCGACCACTGGAACAGAAGATCCGAAGCAGAAGACAACCTGAGATGCCGGCAGACCCTTCCAGTAACATCGAAGAGGCCACTGCCGTCCTGACCTAGTTTTCAAATCAACAGACGAGCTCCGAAGAGGATGACTCATTCCCTTAGGCGGTGGGACCTACCAGCCATAAGAGGACCTGCAGAACGAGCCACCTCTCGACATGCTGAGACCTTCCAGGACTGCAAACCGCCAATACCAGGGGACCTCTGACCAGGGGACCTCCGACCCAATTGCAGTGCATCGTCATCCCGTGAACGAATCCTCCCAGAACTTTGGTAAGGTCCAGATACAAGATCTCCCTCCTCCAAGTCACCTCACCAGAGTGCGGGACTGCTGAATCAAGGTGGATCAACCGGGCGCTGATCGTTCACTGTTGGAGCTTGTAAAAAGGTGCCAAAATTGCAGACCGACGTGGGAGTCTGAAGAATTCCTTGCTGAGGGTCCTTTCTCGCGACTTCTGCTGCCAAATCCCTTCCAGAATCCTTCCTTTTGTCACCTTGACCAATGAACAGACAACCAGGTCCACCGCTGCTGCACATGTAAGAATCCAGTTGCCTCTTCCAAGATGGCCGTAGGCCGTTCTTGTTATTCCTTGAGCAGTGGTTCAGTTTCTACACGTTCATTCCCAACGTTGCCGGCTGGTCATGTGATCGCATATATGGGCCCGCGAGTATTGGCTGAGTGCATCGCTACTCCTAGTCCAGACGCTACGTAAGTTATCGCCATCTAGGGATATCTATTGTTTTCCTACCTCTTATCATCTGTCTGACCTCTCTTTCTTTATGGGCTTCAGGTTCGGCTGTTCCCGGCTCCAAAACTTCTCTGGCTCCCCTCCCCGAGATTCTCTAACTTTGCTCTTCGGAATTCTGTTTCCGGCTCATACTACTGTTCCGCTTGTGACCTGCTCACAAAGACCATTCCTCGATATCTACACGATTCCATCCTTACGGTACCAAGTATTCTTTTTCTTACGATACCCCGCGATTATTTTTGACTCTATTAGACTAACCCTTTCACACCTTGTTTAGGAATCATTTCCTCTTCCCGCAGCCCTCTGTACCACAGAAGCTAGAAATAGATCTACGTTAAGACCCCTGGAGTTGATGCTAGGTGGGTGGTTTTTTCTCTGGGGTTCCGTCATGCTAGCTTTCCCAAACACCCTTCTTACCTGTCCTTTCTTGTCCGCAGAGCGCCTTCCCAGCGGAACTTGGAACTCTGCTACTGAAGGCAAACTCCAGCTGCACTCTCGCTCCTGAAGACACAGATACATCAGACTTTCCACGTCGCTGCACAGGGTTTTTACCCTTAGAGGGTTTCCCTGGGAGTGCTGTCCCCTCTTCTCCTGGTTATTCTACCCAGGCAGAGGGTGACAGGGCTTGTGGGGGAATTCTTACATTCATCCTTAAAACTACTACCATCCAGGTCACTGTTGTCGATCCAGGTTAGTGAAATTTAGAGTTCATTTACACAAATTGGTGTTTGTTCAAAATTCCACCACTATAATCGTAACAGCCTCTTCTTCAATACTCTAAGGTACTGTGGGGCTCAAGGTAGTACTTACCTGAAGGCAAATTGTTGCTCCCATGTTACTGGAGTTGTGTATCCAGTGTGTTCACCCAAATACACTGCCCAGGCTTAAAGCTTGTGCACCCATAGGTAGTCCTTTCCAAGGTCCCTGATAACTGTTTTAAGTAAATAAAGTATGGAACTTTGCCTTTTCTGTAGCTGGACATGACTTTGCACCCCGCCTCAACTGACTCTGAGAAACTCTTAACTAGTTAGGGAAGGACTGCTAAAGTAATGGAATCACTGAAAAGTATTACAGAGTCGTATATTGCTGTTGCTAGTGCAGAATGACCATTTTTCTTTACAACAGAACATTGTCTGAGTGACTTTAAGAACTGAATTGATTTATCATTGAACTTTGTTCATGACTGGTGCATTCCACTACTATTGGTCTACTCACCTGAAACGGTATTGCTGAAGTTTTCCATTTGTGTTGGTTAGTCTAACTAGTATTTACATACCATGAAGAGAGTAATTGCTGCTTTGGTAGAACCTCTTAGAAGAAAGTGGGACCTTCTACTGGCATGCCTTCTTTTTGCCTACAGAGGGGGGCCTCAAGCTGGAGTGGGATTTAGCCCCTTTGAGCTCCTCTACAGTCATCCTCTATCTATCATAACTGTCTGAAATCGACCACTGATGCATTATCCCCGCTCACGACTAAAATACGCCACAATGCCAAAGAAAGCAGTTTTTGGTTCAATGAAGAGCTCACTGCTCTTCGACACAACAAAAGAGTGTTGGAGCACTTACATAAAAAGATTCTGACCACGTCCACTACAAACACATTTCTGGTAGCCAACAAAACCTACAAATCAGCTTGTATAGCCTACAAAGCTAATTCCTTGAATACTCGCACAAACAACACCTCTTCCAACTGCAAAGAACTATTCTCTATACTTAGAGAACTGGAAGCCCCCATCCTCCCCACCGTCCCCATTAACTCAAGCAAAGCCTGGTGCACCACTATCCAGCATGCACTAGCTTCTGAAATCCTTACATTACAAGAGCAAATACTATCTAAAAGAAAACTACTGGCCGGTAAAAGTATGCCCTCCCTTGCGCCCGTCGCTGGCACTGAAAAACAGCCTCCCAATTCAAATTTGCCACTGTCTCCCAAGACCAGGTCCTGAAAACCATTTCTATGCTGAACCCTTCCAATTGTAAAGGTGATAGCTTCCCTGCTCGCCTCGTCAAACTGTGCACCCCTACCTTAGTACCCATCAGTACCAAGTTCATTAATGCCTCCTTCATCACCAACTCTGTCCCCCGCAGTATCAAAGAAGCCTGGGTAACCCCACTTCTGAATAAACCCTCTCTGGTCCCCTCTATACCCACTTACTACTGACCCATTACTACGGTTCCCTTCCTGTTAAAAATAGTCGACGAAATAGCCTACACCCAAGTCCAAGAGTATCTACAAAGCAACTATTTGTTAGGAGCCAGACAATCAGGCTTCCGGCCCAAGCACAGCACAGAAATGGCCTTACTAGACCTCAAAATCCAGATGGACATCGTAAGAGACTCTGGTAAACTGTGCATGCTCCTCTTACTCGATCTGTCTGCTGCATTTGATTTGGTGTACCATGATAAGTTATGCAATGCTCTGTCAGAAAACTTCAACTTCTCTACAGAAGCAACTTTATGGGTCAAGTCATTCCTATCAGAACGTACTTCGAGAGTATCCATTGGCGATGAGGCTGCCAACCCTATCCCAGTACTCCTAGGGGTCCCCCAAGGACCTTGCCTATCTCCCACCTTATACAACACATATATCAAACTCCTGTTTGCAGCACTGGACACTATGGGAGTCATCTATGCCAATTTCGCTGACGATACCCAGATCCTCATCCCAATCATGGGAGAACATGAACAAGACTCTGCTGCCATTAACAAGATCTATGCCATCATACAAAACTGGATGGCCACTGATAGCTTATGTCTCAACAATGAAAACAGAGATCCTGATTGCAGGTCCCCCCACCCGACTAAAAACTCTTCACTCCGACTACTTTGCCATTACCATTGACGGAAGACCCATCCCAGTACTCAAACAGGTCAAAACACTGGGCGTTTATCTAGACACCAACCTTACCATGACTAAAAACATCAGTGCACTCTTATCCGCTACTGCCTACACAGCCAAACTCATCGCACTCAGCCGCCAATTTCCTACCCCACAAAATTGCCTCACCCTAGTGAGAGCCCTCATACTATTGAAACTGGATTATTGCAATATCCTGCTAATAGGAACTGCTAGTACTAATCTGGCTAAATTGCAATTATTACAAAACAAAGCTTTACGGGCAGCATTCGGATTAAAAAGAAATTACCATATTTCCCACATTAGGAGAGAAGCACACTGGCTATCCATTCAAACTAGAATCCTATTCAAGTCTCTTATCATCACACATAAATGTATTACCAATGATGCCCCCTCATAACTCAATAACTGTGTCACCCAAAAAAGGTCAACTAGATCCCTCAGATTGGGCTCTAGCATGCACCTATTCGTCCTAGAGTTCAAGAGCTCCAGGGCAAGGGGTGCCAGCTTCCCAGTAGCTGCACCCAAGATCTGGAACTCCCTTCTTATGCTCATTAGAAATGAGCCTTCCCACCAGCGCTTTAAGAGTCTAATCAAAGCATGGCTATTCAATACATTCTAACTAGTATCACTGTAGCCTATAATGCTTGGCCGATATTGTAACTATCTTGTCTCCCGAACTACATTGACTGTATGGTAACTAATTATGCCACTAATCCTGTCTGTATTGCAACGTCCGCTGTAACCAAACAAGCACTCCTATGTAACGTACGCTGTGATACCTCCGGGTTTGGCCGTGTAACAAATGCTATAAATAAATAAATCCAGTCAGGGGCCCTTTGGCCCTGATTAAGGAAGGGCTGCCGAGTGCTCCACCCTTAAATCCAGTACGAATGACTGACTATGTGCTAGGCCTCATACAGAGGATGGCACACATGATGACAGAGGTTTTAGAAAACTTCAAGTCTGGTCAACCCCTGGTCAAGCATTGGCATGGGCAGAAAGCTAACAGGGTGGAGTTTACTCCAGACCAGCTAGTTCTGGTTATGGTCCCAATAAAGCAGAGTTTTGCAGGCCAAGTGGACAGGATCCTTCCATATTGTAGCCAAACTTGCAGAGGTTCATTATTTGGTGGACATGACAACCCCAAAGATGCCTTTAGGGTATTGCACACCACCCGACTGAAGACCTATGTCCCTAGACCAGAAATAGGAGCTTTAGTTCTAGCTTCTGATCAAGAAGGGGAGGAGACTGATCATCTCCCAGATCTTCTCAAAGGACCCCCTACAGATGGGTCTATAGTAGGAGTTAAATTCTCATCTAATCTGACACTGCAGCAATAAGAGGAGTGCAAGATTCTGTTAAGTCAGTTTTCCCCTCTGTTTTCACTAACACCAGGTTTGACCCCTTCGGGTCAACATGACATTGACACCAGTGATAATGTCCCTGTGAAAAGCCGGGGCTACAGGATGTCAGATCATGTGAGGAAGCACATCAAGGAGGAGGCCAATAAGATGATTGACCTTGGAGTAATTGAACACTCCACTAGTCCATGGGCTAGCCCAGTTATGCTAGCACCAAAATCAGGGACCAAACTCTTTGTATAGGTCTGCACTACCCAAAGTTTTGGCAGAATGGCAGAGCAGCCAGGCTTATCTTATGAGGAGGATGTTAGCTGTAGGTAAGTACAATGAACTCAGTACATACATAGGGTCAAAGCAACTCTCACACACTTGTAGTTATAGTAAAACATACATTTATTTTTTAATTTCATTTATTTTTTATTTATTTGTCATTTGTATGGCGCAACAAGCCCAGAGGCATCTAGGCGCTTTTCTTAAGGAGCTGGTTACAAAGGTCGTTTGCAGTGCTGATAAGTTACAAACGTTCCAGAATTTGCTTGGATTAGTATTTTCTTACAGACATTGCTTACATGGGTAACATACATTGCTTACATGAGGAACACATGGAAATTACATTAGCTGCCACATGCTTTAAGCTGAAGTCTATATTGTGGTACATTGAGTTTACCATGTATTGTAAGAGTACATCCTAGAATGGTTTGTGTTGCATTGTCTATGCTTGCTTCTAGGAGTTTTTGGCAAAGAGCTAGGTCTTGGGACCTTTTTTAAAGGACGATAGGGATGGGTCTGCAATCACCGGGAAGCTGCAGCCACCAGCTTTTTGCCGTCTGAATCTAGGGATGGTAAGGAGGCATGAATATGCTGAGCGGGTAGGTCTGTTGGACTGGAGTTTGGATATTTGTCTAGCAAGGTTGACCGGGGCACTGTTGGATAGGCATTTGTGATTTAATGATAGGGTTTTGAATTTAATGCCTTCTCGAACTGCCAGCCAGTGGAAATTACATATGACTGAAGAGAGATTTTCTTTTTTAGGGATGTTGAGGGCGGCTCTGATTGCATTGTTCTGAACCATTTGTAGTTTACTGATGTTACAGGCGTTGGATCCCGCAAAGAGGGAGTTACAATAGTCAATTATTGATAATATGAGTGCTCTGGCAAGAGTGATACAGGTGTCAGTGGTCAAGAAAGGTCTAATGGCGATGATCCGTTTGGAGTTGTAGGCTGCTGCAGAGGCAATGGCATTGACTTGCCTTGTAAGGGACAGTGATGAGTACAAATACACTCCAAGTGTTTTTATCTCATTTGCAACCGTGATGATTTTGGCATCAATGTTGAAGGATTTTTAGGATTGTGGTAGTTTGTTTAGACTAGAGTGATTGCCAATGATGAGTAGTTCAGTTTTTTCTTCACTAAGACAGAGCTCATGTGGGCCATCCGGGCTTGGATCGTAAGGTACATTTTGTTCAGAGATTTGGAATCAGTATCATGGTTTCCTGTGATCCGGAGGAGTATTTGGGTGTCATCCGCATAATTGGTATATGTGACTCCCAGTTTGACTAGAGGCTTAATGAACACATTGTATAAGGTTGGCGAGACACAGGATCCTTGGGGGACTCTACAAGTGACTGGGGCAGGGAGGGCTCCGGCAGTGGTGGAGAAAACTCTCATGGTGCGGTTGGTCAGGAAGGATTTAATCCATTTTATGGCATTGGTCGAGAAGTGGCCTGATTGGGCAAGGTGTTGGTAGAGTATGTTATGATTGACCTGGTTGAATGCTGCGACGAGGTCGAGGAGGAGGAGGAGGAGGAGAATTGCCAAGTCCCCATTATCTTTGATTTGGTCCATTTGGATTTTGAGGTCCAAGAGGGCAGTTTCCGTGCCGTCACCAGGGCGGAAGCCTGATTGGCAGAGGCCTGGGAGATTATGGGTTTCCAAGTATTTTTGGATCTGTAGGTATGAAACACGATAGTTGGTTGGGACATTTGTGTCTAAAGTTGTTTTTTTTTATCAGAGGGAGTAACTATGCTTCTTTCAAGTTTTGTGTTACATTGCTGGAGTAGAATAAGCTGTTAATAAGGGTTGTGATGAATGGGTTAAACTTGTTAGCACAGTCTTTGATGAGAGAGGCTGGGCAGATGTCTCCTTGACATTTTGACGGTTTCAGTCCCTTAATGATTTTTGTGGTTTCGGCAGTGGTGATAGGAGTGACTTCAAATCTGTGATTGAATGTTGAGGGTGTGGGCGGTGGGACTGTGTTCGGGGTGATAGGGGCGAGTTTAATTGTTTTTGCAGAGATTTTGTTGTGGAGTAGGGTGATTCTGTCAAAAAGGGCATTTTGGATATTTGTACACCATGGAAGATCCTTGTTACAATGGTCTGGGCATGGGGCAGGTGTTTCAAGCTCCCGTAGTATAGTGAAGAGCTCTCTTGAGCTTGATTAAGCATTTTTGATTCTCATATTGCCCTTCGATTGGATGGTAGCTTACTTGTATTCCAAGGCTATAGTATTGAAGTGTAGTTTGTTTGCGGGGGTATGTGTTTTTTTCCAAGCGTTCTCTGCAATTCTTTTAGTAGTGCGTAGGTCTTTGAGACTGCCAGTGTACCAGTCTATATATTTTATATACATAAGGCAAAGATATATTCAGTTATGTAAATACTATTTAGACTAACAACACAAATGGAAAACTTCAGCAATACATTTTCAGGTGAGTAAACCAGTAGTAGTGGAATGCACCAGTCATAAACACAGTTCAATGATAAATCAATTAACTTCTTAAAGTCACTCAGACAATGTTCTGTTGTAAGGAACAATGGCCATTCAGCACTAGCAACAGCAATATACTACTTTGTAATACTTTTAATGATTCCACTACTTTAGCAGTCCTTATCTAACTAGTTAAGAGTTCCTCAGAGTCAGTTGAGGGGGGATGCAAAGTCATGTGCAGCCACAGAAAAAGAAAAGTTCCCCAGGATACTTCAATTACTTGCAAGTAGGATGCTTTAGTGGAATAAAAAAAGTTATCAGGGACCTTGGGAAGGACTCCCTGTGGGTGCGCAAGCTTTTCGCCTGGCAAGTGGATATGGGTGAGCACCCAAACCCCGGATATGCCACGCCAATAACACAGGAGCGACAATTTGGCTTCAGGTAAGTACTACCTTGAGCCCCACAATACCTTAGGAGTATTGAAGAAGAGGCAGCTGGATGCTTTGCTGTGCAGCATCGGTGGAACCGGTCTCCTGTTCCTTTGTCGTGGTGATGAAAGGAGGGACTTTGGAAGGAATGTCACAGCAGCAGTCGTGAGAAAGGAACCTCAGCAAGGAATTCTCCGGACTTACACGTCAGTCTATAGTTTTAGGCGCCTTTTTACAAGCTCCAACAGTGAACGATATCCACCCTGTTGATCTGCCTCAATTCAGCAGTCCTGCACTCTGGTCTGGTGACTTGGAGGAGGGAGATCTTGTCTTTGGAGGTCCTATTGGAGCTTACCAAAGTTCTGGGAGGATTTGTTCATAGGAAGACGATGCACTGCAATTGGGTCGGAGGTCCCCTGGTATTGACGGTTTGCAGCCCTGGAAGTTCACAGCACGTCGGGGGATGGCTCGTCCTGCAGGATATTCTATGGCTAGTTGATCCCATCAGCCTAAGGGAAGGTGACGTCCTCTTTGGAGCTCCTCTGTTGATTTGAAAATTGAGTCAGAACAGCAGGGGTCTCTTTGCAGTTACTGATGGGTCTGCCGGCATCTCTGGTCGTCTTCTGCTTCAGATCTTCTGTTCCAGTGGTCGACTTGCTTTTTTACATCAGGAAACCCACCTTTTATCAGAATTGTCCATTAATTCCTCTTCAAACTTTCCCTGCAGTTTAACGAACGGGGAAGGTGGCGATCCAATAAGGTCAGACAGTCCCCCAGTGAGAGCTGGTTCCATTCAGGCACATCAGCAGACGAAGGATTTCGGGATCCTACCATGCTTCTTGTTCTCGCAGTCACACTGGAGCCTCGGCGGGCTATACAAAGGGTTCCCGCCAAAGACAAAACTCACATCAAGACCTCCCCCTCCTAGGATGGCAGAAGAAGGGCTAACACAGAACAACCAAACAAGAAATGGCAAAAAAGGAAAGGAGCCATGGGTGGCCCTCTTGTGCATAACCGCAGCTATGAATACCGCCTGCATTCGAAAATTGCACAAAAGTCGGTAGAACACGTCCACTGCCAGCAAGTATAATTTTATGGTTGTTACTGTATCCAAAAAGATACAGGAGCTGAGAGAATGGGGATACCAGGTGTCGCCCCAGCACTCCACATAAGGTGATGTGTGCTGATCTACCAAAAGGAAAAGCTAGGAAGGATAGAAAAGTATCCCCCTATCCTTAAGAATAGTAGTTTTTAAGGAAAATAAAAGAATATAAAAAGACAATCCCAAAGGGCTCCCAGCAACAGGATGCTGTGTGCTGCAAAAGTTTAACAGAGATGCCTTTAGAAGTTATGGAGGAAAGCAAGACTCCATAAAATAAAGTAAAACATATAAAACAGAATTCCCATGATTGGAGAAAAAAAAGAATGAATGAGAGGAGAAAGGCTCCTCTCATTCAGGATGACAAGAAAAAGGTCCAGAAGTCCAGCAAAAAGTGCTGGCGGTCTCACTAGGAGAGGGGAGTATAACATTGATAAATCTCCCTAACACTCTTGGACTTCCACATAAATCAGGAGATCACTTTACCCAAGAGAGCTCATATCCAAGCCTGCCTCTCTGCGGCATCTAACAACTCGGCTGAACTCTTTAAAATCTGCAAGGAACTGGCAAATCCTGCCGCAGTGTCTACCTCTCCTGTCCCTTTCCAGGCCCTCTGCACGGCACTGGCTTCTCACTTCATCTCTAAAACTCAGGACATCCTGTCCCCACTCTCTTCCTCACCCCTCCCTCTACTCACTGCTCTTTCTCTGGCCCTTCTGCAGCCATCTCTCCTCCCTCCTTCTCTGTCTTTCCCCTGTTCTCCACTGATGAGGTTTCTAGACAAGTCTGATCTATGAATGTCTTGTCAAACCATATTCACCCCTGTTCCTCCAAAACCATCAAGGACCACATCGACTCCCTGGCTCCTGCCCTGGCCAACTTCTTCAACCACTCCTTCGCCACTGGAGTCGTCCTATCCCCTCTGAAGCACTCCCTTGTGCACCCTCTTCTTAAGAAACCCTCTGCCGACCCCTCCTGCCCGGCCAATTTATGTCCAATCTGCATCACTCCCTTGCTGTGCAAACTAGAAAAGAGGCTATCTCCCAGCTTATTCTCCATACTGAATCTGTTGGTTGTCTTCATGACCATCAGTCTGGCTTCAGAGCTGTCAGAAGCACGGAAACTGCTCTCCTGAATATCCTTGAAGACCTTCTCTCCAACCTTGATTCTATCACCCTCTGTGTCCTCATCTTGCTTGACCTCTCCTCTGCCTTTGACATGGTCAACCATGCAATCCTGCTCAAATGTCTCCTATATAACTTGGGTATCACCGGTCAGGCCCTGGCTTGGCTGACCTCTTTACTCTCTGACCAACCCTCCCGGGTCCAACTGGGGTCCTTCCTCTCTGCTACCCTTTTCTCTTCCTGTGGTATACCCCAGGGGTCTAACCTCTCTCTCTGGCTATTCAAACAATACCTGGCACTTCTTGCCCACCACATAGCCGCTCTCTGTCCCAACTTTCAGTGCTATGCGGACGAGACTAAGCTCATTTTCAGGCTTCCTTCAGCCACCTCTTGTCATGACCCAGCGAAATTGCCCCTTCTGGACCTCATGGTCATTGTCACGAAGGGCTTGTACTCCTTGTTCCTCCCAACATGGCCGTACCAAGCTACGTGCTATGCACTAGCTTTCACGTCGTGGCAAGTACTATAAATTGGTCACGCACCTGCGGGTCCGCGCGTCTCAACGCTATCTTCGGTAGTGACCCGACGTGTGCTTACTCTCTACTTAGTGTCCTTTGATCCTCTTACTTCCTTCCTTGCATTTTATCCTGTTCCTGGATTTCCCCCCCTACTTACTCGTTCATCGCTATCCTGGATACCCTGGAACCACAAACTTCCCGAAACCCTGAACGCGTCCTGCAACCTGACGAGGCTCGGGCGAGCCTATTCAAGACCCGAACGATCCACAGGAAGAGTCCTGCGGCCGAACAAGGGAGATCCCGATCACAGGTGAGACAGGGGGAGATTTACGACAGTTTGAGACGCCAAACGATCAATACGGATTCTACCATGGAGAATGCTATTCAGGACCTAATGCGCGGAATGCAAGAACTTTCCACAGAGATGCAGAATTTAAAAGCCGAGAATGTGGCGCTAAGACAGCTTGTCTTGTCATGTGACTCCGCGAACAAGGACAGCGTATTAGTGGGAGGAGTGGTTGATAAATACGACGGTTCAACAAAAACCTTACGTGGATTCCTGGATTCTTGTTTGGTACATTTTACCTTCAAGCCCTACTATTTCTCAACTCCTAGGGCTAAGGTGGGCTTCATAATATCACATCTTTCCGGTAATGCCCTTACATGGGCCACTCCTTTACTCAATTCAGGGGATGCTCTCCTGGATGATTATGAAGGGTTCATTGCGGAACTCAAGACCATGTTCGAACGACCAGAGCTGGTCCACGGTGCTCAAGAGAAGTTACTTGACTTCCAACAAGGATCCCAAGACATGTTGACCTATGTTACCAGATTCAAACAACTAGCCTAAGAGGCGGACTGGCCCCTGGAAGCCAGTTTTACCTTGTTTCACAGAGGTCTAAATGAAGAGATTAAGGACGAATTAGCCAGGGTGGCACGTCCTAGTTCATTCCAGGCTCTCCTGGACTTGTCTATGCAAATAGACTTCAGAATCCAAGTAAGAAAGGCCGAAAAGAAAAAGAATAAAGTCTCAATTCAAAGAAACTCCCCAGAGAATACAAGGACAGAATCTGCCAAGAATCCGAGCACTGATTCTGAACCCATGCAACTTGGAGCCTTTCGTGGACCAATTTCCCTGCAGGAAAGGTTAAGAAGGATACACACTGGCTTATGCATGTATTGTGCCTCAGATAAACATCTAGTTAAAGAGTGTCCTCTGGCTCCTCCCCGACGCTCGGGAAACGCCAGCTCCCGATCCTAAATGGAGCAAAGTTTCGGCAGAGCGATGTTTGCTCCACATCAATTCCATCCTTGAACTCTTCTGGACAAAACAAATTGGTGATATTACAGGCCTTTTTATCGCCATCCAAGGACAAGGTCTACCCCATACTGGCCTTGGTGGATTGCGGAGCAATGGGAGTCTTCATTGATCACGATTGGGTCAGAAGTCATAACATTCCATATGAAGCAAGAAGTTTTTCACAGCCTGTGGAAGCAATTGACGGAAGACCTCTTTCCTCAGGACCCATAAGTCTGCAAACAAAGGAGATCCATCTTTCCATAAATCATCATCAAGAAAGGATTGTGTTTGACATTATAAAATCAGCCCATTACCCCTTGGTTCTGGGCATGCCCTGGTTACAAAGGCACAATCCATATATTAACTGGACGGCCGGATCCTTATTCCTGGGCTCGGAGTTCTGTAGGAACCATTGTTTAAACGTGGATACCTCAGTCACAGCTCCTATAAGTCAACCAAGGTGTCCAGAGACACCACTCATGGTTTCCAATATTGTACAAGTTCCAGAGATCTATCAAGGGTATGCTGATGTATTCTCTACTGCCATTGTTCAAGCCTTACCTCCACATAGACCCGAAGACTGTGCCATAGATACTGAACCCTCAGCAGTGATTCCCTTTGGCAGGATGTTTATCCTTTCAGAACCCGAAAAGAGAGCCCTCCGGGATTACCTAGACACTAATCTTGAGAACGGCACCATAAAACCTTCAGAATCACCAGCTGGTACTTCATTGTTCTTCGTTCCAAAAAAGGATACCAAAGAGCTCAGACCTTGCCTGGACTATCGGGGCCTAAATCAATACACCCTGAAAGACAGATACCCACTACCCCTGATCTCGGATATCCTTGAAGCTGTGAGAGGTGCAGTGATATTTACGAAACTGGAACCACAAACTTCCCGGAACTCTGAACGCGTCCTGCAACCTGACGAGGCTCGGGCGAGCCTATTCAAGACCCGAACGATCCACAGGAAGAGTCCTGCAGCCGAACAAGGGAGATCCCGATCACAGGTGAGACGGGGGGAGATTTACGAAACCTCTTCTCCATCCTTCATCACTGACTATCTGTCTGCTATCCAGGAGTGGTGTGTGGTGACCTCTCCCTTAATGCCAGTAAGACTGAGATTCTCCTCATCGGCACACCCGCTCCCTCCTTCCGTGTCACTCTCTGGCCGGCCTCTCTTGGCACACCTCCTGCTCCCAACTGCGAGGCTAAAAACCTTGGGGTCATCTTCAACTCCACACTCTCCTTCTCTCTTCACATCTCAGACGTCTCTAAGAAGTCACACTACCAGCTGCACCTCCTCAGAGGTATTCTTCCTTTCCTATCCTTCCTACAGAAACTCACTGTCTCCAGCGCTCTGGTTCTCCCTAGGCTGGACTATTGCAAAAGCATCTTTCTAAATATGCCTACCTCTACTCTCCGCCCCCTGCAACTCATCCAAAACAGGACTGCGAGACTTGCCCTTGTCCTGAAGCCCAGGGATTTGATCTCCCCTGGACTGAAATCTCTACACTGGCTCCCAGTGGCTGCAAGGATTATCTTCAAAACCCTTTGCATTGTCCACAAGGCGTTCTTGGGCCTGGGGCCTCAATACCTTCAACTCTCTCTTCCTAAATATCTTCCTTCTCGAGCTCTTTGCTCATCTGCCTCCAACTCCCTCAGGGTCAGTCGCTTCTTGCTCATCTGCCTCCAACTCCCTCAGGGTCAGTCGCTTCTCCAAGCAACAATTTGGTGGTAGATATCTTTCTTCGGCTGGGGCCTCCCTCTGGAACAACCTACCTGAAACTTGAGGAGAACCATCTCCGGTTCCGGAAGCACCTCAAAACCTTTCTCTTTGCTTCTGCTTTTTCTCCTCCTCTCCCCTACTGACCTCCTGGTTGAAATTGAAACTGCACTGGTTACCTGGCCACCCTCTGATCTCAGGCCCAGGTCCCTCCCCGGCCAGTCGCACACACCCGCACTGCCTGCATGGCAACCCACGCACTTGGAGACTGTTTCTGTATCCCTATAGTCCCCCTACCAGCACTTGACACCTGATGTCTGCACTTACCTTGCACTTGCCACCTGCTGGCTGTTACTTTTACTATTCCCATGTACTTCCCGGTCCCTTCCCCTCTCCCGCACTTTTCCCCTTGCCCCTTCCCATGCACTTGCACGATTGAATGTCACCTGGCCAGTAGGATCGTTGTCTTTCCTCCCTTTGATCCCCTTCCCTAGCCTCATCGCGCCTTGATACACTTTTTGACATTTTTGTCTTTCAACATTTTTTTTTGATATTTTGACTGCACACCACACTTGTGTATAGGCGCGTTATAAATTCCATATCATATCATATATCATACCCGTTTTCTTTCCAGATCTGCAGTCTGGATCCGATCGGATTTTGTATTAGCTAGATGTTCGAAGAGCCTTGAGTTTTTATCTTCAGAGTACTAGGCCACACAGGTCCTCAGACAGATTATTTGTCACCTTTGGTGGGGTACATCCTGTCAAACAAGCAGCTAAAGCTACTATTGCGAGATGGATAGTTTCTTGGATTACTCATCCATACGAAGTTTAGGGCAAGTCACTCTCTTCTGCATGCCCATTTAACCAAAGCAAGAGTCAAGCAGAAGCCTTTCAACGCCATGTTCCTTGGGAGGACATATGCAAAGAAGCCACATTGGCCACTCTGTCAGCCTTTTGCAATCATTATGTGCTGGGCTCCGGCTCCAGGGCCCGTGCCCAATTCGACAGGCAGTCCTCAGAATCAATATGTTTGCGACAATGGTTTTCCATCCTCTTTGAGTAGTGCTTTATACTCTCCCATAAATATGGAGAAATGGGGATGAGACATAGACAAAGACGTAAAGAAAATGTACTTGCTGTAGTGACCACTGTACTCCTAGTCCAATATCCCCTTCCTCCAGACGCCCGCTGTACTCTATCCCAGGACATGGTCGCTTCCACGCTCTGTCTACATTCTTAAAGTGAAAGTGTGCTGGAACTTCTATGGCTCCGTTCCCGTCCCCACTCTGGGGGTACTACCAATGGTATCAAAGAAGTGAACATTGGACTAGGAGTACAGTAGCCACTGTAGTCAGTAACGTTTCCCTGTTTTCGCAGGTGGTCAACTGTACTGGCACCTTGGGAGGAGTCCTCTTGGTAGAATTTAGGATGATGTCAGGTTTTGATGACTTTGACACTAGTCATCTTTTATTGTACCTTCTGAATAGCTGTTTAGTATACCCAACAGAGCAAGGGCTCCTCATTCTTCCCCTCAGTCCTCGCTGAAGAAACTGGTGTTTCTTTTACATTTGAATCACACTGTTGTATTCTTAATTAACCTTCAGGTACTAAGGTCAGTTGCTTTTAATGTCCTCAGTGGGGGTCCTTATCCTGTAGATGTTCTACTATCGATTGATTCCTCCACATTAGCAATGTGAGCCACCGGCTTCAAGGAATTCACGCAGTGGCTGACCATCTCACTATACTTGTGTTGTGTGCCTGGGAATCCACCATCTGGTGAGATCGTGAACCCTCAATGAGTCAATTCATCTGAGGTTCTTTAGAAACCGCCTCCTTTCCATGCCACAGTTGGACCATTGCAAAGAGTGATGGAGGACTTCATCAAACATCATATACATCCGTTGATGTGAGCAACAGGTGATCTGTGTCTTCCATGCTACCTGCCCTGCAATCACTTGCCGGTACTGGTGGTTTCAGGGTCTTCACAGGTCAATTCTGGCACAGGTTCTTCTGGATTAATTATTTTCGAGTCCCTCTCTATGAGAAAGAACTGGTACCTCACGTGCGAAAACACTCCTTGCTGATAAAGTGTCCTTTAAGCTTGTTACCTTTGACTGCTCGATTTGTCCGCATCTAAGAAACCCTCAATTTGGAACCAACGAATAACTCTACTGTCTCAGCCAGTCTCGCCTTCAGCTGAGGGTGATAAAGCTTCAGCTAAATCCCACTTTGAGAATAGCTCCTTTCATGGTCCTGGCGCCTCTACATCAGTATTCCCCGAGGTTGTACCTTTGGGATGGGACAGGCCCAAAAGAAAATTAACTCTCCATAGAACCTACTCAGTTTCTTGTAAATGCTTGTGGTGCAGAGGCCCCTCTTGAGCCTCTCCCCAAAAACCAACGTGTCAAAGAATGCGGACACTAATGCAGACGATATTAAACTTTATGTTTTTCGAGCCAAACTATTTCATTCGACACTTTTTAAAACCATACTATTTTTAAAAGTTCTTCTTGTGCGCAAACCGGAAACAGTGTGGGTGTTTGGCACAAAACCATCATACCTGTATAAGCTCTTCTTTTCTCTCGGAATCTGTGCGACTGAACATGCTACTATTCAGTTGGCTGACCCATATTTTGAAACATGGTTCCAAAACCCTAGAGATCAAAGGAGACCTTTTTGTAATCCATGGAATTGTGTCAGCCATATCCAGAGTGTTTGGGCAGCTCCAGCCACTGAAGGCAATGGACCTTCCTCTTAAACCACTACCGTTTTGGAAACTAATTTGAAGGCTTTGGAATCTCAAGGCAGCTCATCTTGCTTATAGGTCTATAGCTGTGAAATATTAACACATCAACAGTTCTTGCTGGATACAACATTTTGAATGATGCAAACCATAACAGGTTCATGGATTTCTTTCTTTAGGGTGGAGTAGAGTAATTTGCCTATTGGGCCATCAAGGTTAAGGAACATAGTATTAAGCAAATACAAATCAATAAGGACATGACTGACTCGGAGGCTAGAGCTATGAATAGTGCTGTCTGCATGAGGAGATGTGCCTATCATTCATGTCGTTTCACCAGGATATACTTGACAATGTCCTGGATCTTCCCTCATGATGGGAAGAATTTTTTGAATCACTCAACGTATAATGTCCTTCAGCAGGAATGCAAAGTGAATGTTACGGCTACAAAGTTGCTTACCTAGATCTACTCAGCCTAAATCTTCACAAATTGAAACCCTGTAAGTAACAATAACCACCTATGGCTTGCAAACCCTTTTATGCTGGGAACAACAAGTGCATATACACATCTTCAAATCAGGACCCTAAGAAATCTGTTTGACTTTAAAGAGGGGGACTGGTATTTCTCCAGTTCCTGAAGTCATCACGAAAATGCAACCCCGATAACATGATGGGAGAAATTGATCCAAGATCAGTTGGCTTTAAAACAGCGAAAGATGACTACCCCTGGCAAGTACATAGTCTTCCTTTACTAGGAGCAATAAAGGCTGGCTGTTCGGGAAAAATAACAATATCAGGGATAAAGCTCATGGGATGTAAGGCCAGTATTGGATCTTTACGAACCCAATCAATATCTATAGGTGGAGACATTTCACATTAAAACCTGTGACAATATCTATATGGTGTGGATGAAATTGGGAAAGGTTTGGGTGTCAGGGACTATCGCCTGCTATGTGATGTATGCATTGAGCACAGAGGAACCACACATTATCTTCCATAGATACAAGATGTTTCTAAGAACCCATCCATAACCTCCTCCCAAAGATAGGTTCTAGTTTTCATATCAATAAAGAAATGTCAATGCCAATTTCCTTTCTATATCCCAACATGAAAACAAAAAGGATGTTGCACACCCTAGAGCTGTCAAGATTACTAATGTTTTTATCAGTAGAGAATCTCAGAAATAAAGCACAATTATTTGTGACATTCGAATGAGCAAATCCAGGCTCAGCAGCATCAAAAGTCATGGATCTGCAATTATCAAGGCATAAGCATTAAAGGGGAAAAGCCCACCGCAGAAGATCCATGGTCACTGTTGGAGGGCAAAGTCAGCCTCAATCACCTTCCAGAGAGATTTGCAAGGCAGCCACTTGAGCCACTCCCCACCCATTCTGTGGGCACTATTCACCCGATCACAGTTCCAGTAATGACCCTGC
The DNA here is from genome assembly GCF_040938575.1 of Ambystoma mexicanum. Taxonomy (NCBI): domain Eukaryota; kingdom Metazoa; phylum Chordata; class Amphibia; order Caudata; family Ambystomatidae; genus Ambystoma; species Ambystoma mexicanum. The sequence continues at coordinate 1,270,078,818 of NC_090926.1, read as the reverse complement.
CTTTGGAGAGACAGTTCTAGAAACCCCATTGCAGATTAGGAAACCAACCGCCCACTTGGACGTAGAGATGAGTTGGATTCTCCCAAGAGTATGGAGGAAAGAACACGGACGTAGGAGTACAAAAAGGTTACTAATTGTAGTGAGAAATATATTCTTAGTCCGCAGTCCCCTATCCTCCATGTGCCATCCGACCTTCCCCGCTAACAGGGTTCCATATCTGTAGCATATAATAGAACTAGTCCCATCGTAAATGTACTGACAGCAAACCAGGGCGGTTTTTAACCACGCAATTGTGCAGCATCTTCGTTGCGTGCCCCGACCTGCAGTCAGTCCCTGAGCCGCAGGACCAGAAGGTTCTATTGTATGCTGCTTTGCTTCAAGCGCCAGTTCTGTCCCCATTCTGTGAGACATGTCAAGAGTATGAGTGAAAGGCAACTGTGAAAAGAGTTGTCACTAGGTGAGTAACCTTCTGATACTCTAGGTTCACAGCCCCATGCCAAGGGTACTCTATTGATACACGGGACTATGGGCCTCATTACGACCCAGGCGGTAAGTTACCACCTGGGCCGTGACTTTACCACCATGGCGTAAACTACGTTTACGCCATGGTGGTTGGCGGACTTACCGCCCCATTCCGACCTTGGCGGGGCGGTAAGTCCCCAATCCCCATTTACCCTTCCCCATTCCCATTTTTGCCCCATAGGGCATAATGGGAGTGGGGAAGGCGTTAATTACGCCACCGTAAATTACGGTGGCGTAATTAACTCCATGGTCCTTTAGCGCCATGGATTTTAACACCTGCTAAAAGCAGGTGTTAAAAGCGCCATGGCGCTAAGGGACCTCGTACTCAGGCGGTAAGGGTCGGCGCTGTTAACGCTGCCGTAAACCCCTTACCGCCTGGGTCGTAATGAGGCCCTATGAGTGTCCATAATCTGGGGTACTTAGCAAACCCCCCATTGTAAGGTAGAACCCTTAGAGCCACAGGAAAGACTACCTGCTCTGCTTGAACAAAAGAAAAGTAGTGCAAGAATATGGAGCAAAGAATGCAACAAAGATTTCCCCGAGATCAAACATGTGGTTTGTGATTATTAAAGCAGAATGGAGCGCCGCAAGCGCATATGACGCTCAGAAACTGGTTTAGTGGCATGGTTTACGTGTAGTGCCGCCAGGTCTGTGAACTGAGGAGTCTGTGAAGCCTGGAACCTGCATGAAAATTTCAGCTCAGCAGTGCTGACCAAGGACCGGTGGCGCATCCTAACAGCAGCGACTAGTTAAAACAAAGATGGTGGCGAGCCTTAATAGAGGCTCAGGCCACAGATGCGAATTGCACCTGTTAAAAGTGGCATTAAATCACAGCTGGGCCAATCGGGAACCTCTGCTGCCCCTGGGAGAATTGTATGATTACTGGCAACAAGAGGGAAACACTGCTTCATAAGAATGTACAGTAGCATTTGCCGAACATGGCAGTCAGTAGTTGGAGTGTGCAGAAGAGCTATAGTGCATTGAAGAGCAGCGAGAAAGACAGAAACAAGAGGGATAAGGGCTGGATCAATATGTGTTGGAGTGTTGAGTAGGTAAAGAGAAGGGGAGGTGAGACGAGTTGAAAAAAGATGTAGGAAAGAGGTCTATTGGAGCTAGAGGAGGAGAGGACTAAGAAAGGAAAGGAGATGGTGAAGGGTATAAAGCCAAAGAAGAGGTGGTGACATTAAGAGCCACGTGGGGGTAGAGCAACTGAGGAGGTACAGACTAGAGTAGAGGGGGCAACTTAGGAAAGAACTCTCAAGAACATATATCTGTATCCATGCATGTATGGTTGGTTAATCAGGCCATCGTCCCCAGTACACACGTGTCAGCAACTCTCTTAACAAATTGGTCTTCTCAATTAGTTCTCTAAAGAAAGTTTGATATGATTACATTAAAAAATGTACTGTTCATCAGTGATGTTCTGGACACTACTGCGAGCAAAGCTTTTTCACCACAGGATATAATCCTTGCTCAGCTGCACACCAGGCAAACTTGCCAGATAAAGGAAAATGTCATCAGTGTGTTGGTTCCTAAGGCTGTCGATCATAGCATCATGTAGCTCACTGGTTCCTTTCATAAGGCTAAAAATGGGAACCCTGCAGTGAGCCTCATCACGACACAGAAAAACTGAATCCGCTGCATTATTTCCCGTTGCCATTGGGTCATTACAAGTCCTGGCGGTACAGGAAGTCAGGCGGCAGATTTGCTAGCTTGCCATACCCGTGCATTCCCATAGGACTCCATGGGAGTGGGGAGACGGGAACACTTGCACTGTTGCTAATGGTGCCGGTGCTTCCGTGACGACTCTGCCTACCGGGGAAGAAGTGCCCGGTAGGGTCAGACCTGCCAGGGGCTACGGCCACTGCAGGCAGACTCGTAGTGTGGCGGTCCGGAAACAAGGGTGCGGTAAGCTTACCGCCACCCTTGGTTCCGGACCGCCTCGGAATGAGGCCCAGTGACATCTGTAAGGGATCAAGCTCAGACACAGAGGCATGTTAAGTGTTGGTTATAGACCTTTATTTATCACAATATAATAAGGTGGGTTGAAAGAAATCCTATCCAAAATGGGGCTTTGAGAGCTGTCTGTGGTCTATCTAGAAGGGAACATGTCACGGAGGCCAGAGGAGGTCTACACTGGCTTCCGGTTAAACACCGGATCACGCATAAGACAAGCAACTTCCCTAGCTGATTCTAAAAAGGGCATCAAGACTGTTTTGTTTAATACAAAACCTGACTAGCTTTGATACAGGGCCCTCCATGTGCTTTGTTTCCTACTGACTTCTCCTCGGATCCTACTTCTTCTGTTGGTATGATTATTTGTTGTCTTGTCATTTGTCTGTCTCAAGCGCTTTGAGACCTATGGGCGATGTAGCGCTATATCAAAATTAAATCAAATCCCTAATCCTAAAAGGGGGTATCCCTGCTTCAGAAAAACTTCGGAACTTCTGTGTCAGGATGTTAAACAAAAGAGCGTCCTCCACCCTGTGTCCAAAACCCTAAACTGACCCTTATACGATAAAAAACTCAGGGATTTCTGAAAGCTATATACTTTTAGCTTTCTTTCAAAGTTCCAAGCATAAAGGTTTTAAGGTGCAGAAAAGAAAAGGAATAAAGGTCCAAAACTCAAGTTATGGTCTGTAGACCAAATATTAGAACTAAGCTGAAATCAATTAAGTGGTACTTGAATAAGGTGGTACTTATAAATGTAATGCAATACAAGTATCTGGGTCTTACAATGACTGAACTGCAGAACTCTGAAATTAACAATATAGAATTTAAAAATAAATTACTAACGTTGACTGCTCAAACTAGAATATGGACACGGGAATATGGAAAATTTACTCTTAAACAGACTGTAATATACTATCAACAACAAGTGATTCCCACTCTATTGTACAGAGTGGAAGCGAATATCCCCAAAGACCAACATTGGTGGGATAAAATCGAGTCTCGATTTTGGAAGCAAATTCTGTGCCTACCAAATTGCACGCCACTTCCAATGATTCGATTTGAAGTTGGCTTGATATCCTTACATGCCCATGTACTATGGAAAATGTCAGCTTTCCTAAGGAAGTCTCTGTTGAATCGTAATACGCAGAATACATCGGGTGTAATAGCCCAATATCTATTATCATCACAGCATATGTTTCCAAAAGCCTGGCTAAGGTATATTCTAAATGCCTTGGCAGGCGCTTTTGTAGATTTAGAAATACTAATCTACAATCCTTATCAGCATGACTGGATTGTGAATTGAATGAGATGCTTGTCTTATAAGGACTTTAATACTTCATTGTTTGGTCATAAAAGATTTTGTGATATGGCCGATTATTTGGCCAAATGCCCCTCTCCTCAAGTACGAAATCAATTTCTTCGCTTCAGGTTAAATCTTTGGCCAACACAAGATGTGGCGAAAAATAATCTCCCCGGAACAACATATTTGTCGTTTTTGCAAAAACAGATCTGAGAGAGAAACACTCAAACATTGCATTGTGGCATGCCCTGCGTTAAAGGTAAAGAGAGAAAGATATTTTAAGAATCTGATTATTCCTGGTATATCAGAGATTCAGAAGAAATTTGGTATTTTTTGTTTACTAACACAAAATGAGTTGTCCGTATTGCCATAGTGCAATTTTTAGAGTCTCTTCTTCCTTTTATACCAAAGTAGTACATGAAAGAAAAAAAAAATGATTGATTGATTGATTGATTGAATCTGTGATCCACAAAGTTGTTGTGCTGGGGAATTAATTATTTTTATGGATGAATTGCTTTATTTTTGGATTCATTTAATGAAACATGTAAATGATGAATGTAAGAAATGAAATGTTTGTTGATTTAAATGCTTATTTTCTCTCTTAAATGTATAATAATGTTGATTTGATTGTATTTATATTTGAAAGGTTCATTTTATCAGGTAATCCAAATAAAAAATTAAAAAAAATAAAGGTCCATAAGGAAAGGGGTCTTCCCTTCCCATAGATTTATTTTGGTGATTCAAATGTTACTTTATAACAGTTCCCGTTTGTTCAAGGGGGATAACTCTTCCCTTCAGTCTCCTTTCAACACAGTTTTTTTGAAATGTCCAGTTTTTCACTCTCTGGACCTCAATCATCCTTAAAGGGGTATGGTTCCTCCCTTTTCCATTGATTGTCACTATTGCACAATTTCAAGGAGGGCCTTTGACCGCGGAGCTTTCACAATATTTTTCCTACTACTGGTCTACTATGCTTCCAGGGTATTGCCACTTAGTTAATGATCCTTAAAAGGGGTATGTTTCTTCCCTTTTGTACTGGTTAGCACAGCACCACAATTTCAGAGGAGGGTGTTTACCCCTGGGTTTTCTCACTTCTATTCCTATCCCTGGTTTATTCTTCTGCCAGGGTATCACACTTGTGTGCAGGTCCCGCACTCGCACAATGCATGGTTTGCTTTCCTGCTAGGGCTTTTTCTGTCCTTTCTTGGGTGTGACTCCCAGACTCACTGTTTGCCTGATTCACTATCCAGCTGGGGCTTTTCCGCTCTCCATTCACTCTCTCTTGCATCCAGGAAATAATGCTTTTCAAGTACTGGATCACTGACCCTTTCTTAACTATGTCCGTATTCATATCAATTATTTGAGTTCTTTTAATTATTCTCTATTGCACTGTCAACGGTAAGTGGTGCTCTTTCTGAAGTTCCCCGGTATCCCATTCACTCGCCCTGGACTTACCAGTCTACACTGGTGGCTTCGGCGTTCCTCGCGTCCTTCTGTCTTCTGTGCTCTCGGCCCGTTAGCCTATTGGGTCCCACTTTGCCTTCCTCAGCTGCTGGCAGCTCAAGTTGCCTGTGGCAACAGTGCAGTGAACTTCTCTCTGCTCAGTCTCTCCGCACGTCGTTCTCATCAGCCTCCTAGCTGCATCCTGCAGTCTGCTCACCTCTGGTGTCCCAACAAGGGTCAGAAAAAGTTGTATTCAGCTGCAGTATCTCTCTCTATCTTGTTCTGTTCAGCTGTGTCAGTTTTAAACTTACTGTCATTGGTTAGCATTTTCCAAAGTCTAGAACGCAGCGTTGGCTTACCGCTTTTGGTCATCCTCATTACTCCATTGTTCTCATCGTCTTAGGTTTTTGGCTGTGAAAACCTGGAAATTCTCTATCTCCATTACAATGAGCCATTCAGGAATGTTGTAAAGACGCACGGGTGTCATTTAGAATTACAATTGAAGGATTATTTTGATCCAGTATTTTCCTGTCTCCCTGGAGTTTGTCCTCCCCTATGTGGTCCTCCCACAGATAGCTACCCCCATGGTCAGAGTCAGGTAGCTTCTGCATTTCCCTGGTCAAGTAAGGGAAGCTACCCTCCAGGGAATCAGTGACAATGTTGCTAGATTCGTCAGACATTTCTTTCTAAATTAGAATCGGCTCCCAAAACCACTGCCCAGTCTACTCCCTCTTCCAGATGCCTGTTTTGATGGTTACAGACAGAAAAAACTCATGGATCATGACAGACTCATCAGAATGTGGTTGGGGGGGCCCACAGTTTTTAGCTTCAGATTCAAAGACTTTGCTCAGGATCATAATAACATCCTAGAACTCATAGCACCTTTATTTACACTGAATGTCTTTCTTTTGTTTATTCAAGGAAAGTTGATAGACCTATTCCACCTTTCTCTTCTGCTGAAACAGAGTTGGCAGTGAGCAGTGGCATTATCTTTTCTTGATTGTGACACATCTGAAGTGGACGAACAATATAACCGCAGACGCGTGCTGGCTTCTTCACGCCCCTCACTAAAGGGAGCTGAAGTCATCAATATTGACGACGAATGTCCGCAAATGGCTCCTTCCTTAAGTGGGTCTATTTATGGCGTAGCACAGTACCCTCTCTGCCCAGTATGCTCGTCACATTTGAATCAAATAAAATGACTCAGATGTTCTCATTTAAAATGTTTGTCGCAAGTCATTGAATTACTTTTCATCTCTACACTCATTCTGAAAATTCTTATACAATTAATTCAGATAACTCTGATAAAATTCAGGAGTTGCAATTCACTCAAACGTGATTTTGATCACTCTGTTCTGGCTGCATCAGATCTTCGCTCTCGATTTTTCAATTTTAATTCAAGTTGTTTTGATTGGGTAATTGCACTTTCTCCACCATCTTGATTTTTTGTATTTTTTTCCTTCCCCTTCCCACTTTTCTTGGACGAGGTCGAAATAGGTAGCATCGGGTCTATGATCTCAGGCATCTGAATTGCTTCCATATTTATAGCGCTCATTGTACCTCGATCATCGGAGATCTGCGCCAATCTTATACATGCCTCCAAAACGGAATCAGAGAGGGGCGTCATTAAATACTTGACCAGATTCATCTTATGCCACTACAACCTCATGTATGTTCTCTGTCTTATTATTCTGTTGCAATTTTCCAATCAGTGTTTCTACATTTCCACTTAAGGATTTGAGATGTTTTTCCATACCAGGGATTTTCCCAAACAAATTATTAATCCGAGTGGCTTGCCTGCCTCCTTCTGTCTTTAGATCCCTTAAGGACTCTGCCACTGTGAAAGCAACCCTGTTTTGATGCCCACTAATGAGGAGCCACATCCCCTCACTTCTTTTGTTAATTCCAACAGGATTCCAGTTTGTGTCTGGACGTCACCCCTTAGTAGTTTAAGCACATTTACCGAAGAACTTAACACGAAGTACAACGCAGAAAGAGTTGACTCTGTAGATTCTTTTGTGTCTTTTAACTGTACGGGCCAGGACCCTAGAGAATCTATGTGCACAGTGGACACATAGGTGAATTATCTGATGTTTGATTTAACAAGCACTCATTCAATGCAGTTTCTATAGTTACTGCAGAGGTGGGACTGGATACCAGGGCTTGCGTAGAGGGGCTTGCTAGGAGTTTATATGAGCCTGCACCGGCAGTTCCATAATTAAATGAAGCTGAGGAACTTTGATTCGCAGAGGTAACTGTGGACAACGGTTCACCCCCCTCTGTTACAGCGTGTTGCACCATGACAACATTCAAACTACGAATTCTTCTCTTTGTGAAAAAGTCAGGTATTTTCCGTTTCATTGTAGGTGCTGTCAATGTGTACTCTAATCCGCTTTGAAAGGTTTCTCTCAGCGCATTACCCACTCTATATGGACTTGCAACTGCACTCGTACTACTCATTGTTATTATTTTGGAACATTCTTTGAACTCTGCTTGATGTTTGAGCCTGATCACTGAATATATGAGTGGAACGCTCTGACTACACTTGCCGATATTCCATGCTTCCCATCCTCACCGATTCATCCAGCTCTGGCATTCTAAGATCGTCCCACAGGCTTCTGCTTTGTAAGTTGTAGATATTAGTCATCATTTTCTACTTCTCACTCCTTAATTTAGGCTTGTGGTAGTATCACTGCTCTTCTCCCTGGTTTGCACCAGGTCTAATGTTGCCAGCTCGTAGCACCCAGTCCACCTGGTCCCACTCCCGACCACTGCCGACCACACACTTCACCACACTCCGCCAGGCAAGATCGAGGAAAGAGGTAAGAGCCACGCTAACAGCAAGCATAGCAGACGTAATCACCTTTCAAGGACACTCTTTTAAGACACAAAGACACTATCCTCTTAAGATCAATTAAGAAGGGACACACAACCTAGGCAAACAGCTGGGAGCTGAGAGTTTACTGCAGGTTTACTGCCCGACTCACCAGCTGACAAGGTAGCTTGCAGCAACTGGTAGCAACTCAGCTGTAACTCAGCTGCAGCTAAACTTGTCTTATAGTATAAGTAGAGATGCCTGGGCACTAGGCTTGGGCACTAGCCTTTGACTCAACTTTGTGCAGCACTGGGATATTTCTGGTATGTTTGTAGATTTACTTTCAGCAAGGTCACGGGAAGGGGAGCTGTTGCCCACACCTTGTGCTTAGACTTGAACGTAGTTGGCCCGGATTACATAGGAAGTACCATAAGAGAGCTGCAGACACGCCTCAGGGAACACCTGAACATGATAGTATTAAAGGACCCAATACTGCCCCTGGGAACCCACTGGCAATCATCACACCAACATTACGATAAGAGGAAAATACAATTCGTAGGACTACGAACAGCCACGTGCGGTAGAAGAGGCGGCAACTCAGACCATGAGCTCAATGTCTTTTTATAAACAATTAAAAAAGAAGTACAAGTATCTACCCATCTCTGTATATCAAGAGTTGTTGACCCCGACACAGAAATACCTACCTAGACGGCTCACCGAGTAGCGTACACCAACATGTAACTACTAACAATATGCATCACCAGGTTAACTCCCAATCAAACCAGCCCAACACAGTATTGATTCCAATACATTCTGTGCAAATCATTTGCACCCCTACCAGCCAGAGTTTCAGAGCCCAGCACCAACTTCCAGGAGTTTATCCCACTAAGCTGAATGACAGAGGGCCTCCAGCCAGACTAGCAGGGCACTTTCCCACATCAAGCAGCGCAGGCACCTTGTCCCAGGATGCGCACAAATAGGCTGCCGGGCACACACCAGTGCCTAACCACCCTCAGACTATCTGTATGCGCATATATCATTTCTGTACACTACCCACCTTTACGAGCGCACCAAATTGTCACCCCAACAGTATCCCCAAACTGCAGCCAATTGTCCCTGCCTTACTTAAGTTTCAATTTGAACAACAAGTTATTGGACACAAGCATGAAGCAATTAGGGCCCCAGCCCCTGACACCCTTATTTAATGAATGGCCTCCTTCAAACAGTATGCAATCGCTGGTTTGCACTGGGACATCTCTTATTTCACAACCATCAACACCAGTCGAACCAAGCACAAGGTTTACGGCACTCTCGGATCAACTGGAGCTGTATATTGAACAACACACATGCACGGACAGGGATTAGTATGCCTGTGGCGCGACACGCTACCGTGCATGTGCCAAAGGGATCAGTATCCCTTTTCGGTTCTAAGAAAGAGGACCATCCAAACATCTCTACACACATGACTGGTGTCAGTGCTCCAGCCAATGAGCATGCGTGGCAAGTGATAGCCATCACCTTTGCATTAGTGGCTAGCAGGCAAGCGCGAAGGGGCTACTATCCCCATCAGTCATAGTCACATGACTTGGTATTAAACTCTGCACGCACGTACAAACAAGCAGCAATTAGCCCACATGGCCCCATTGGTGGAACAGCGAATCCGAAGCATCAGCAGGCCAACAGGCCAGGTAAGGAAACAGCAGAGGCTGTTTAAAAACACCCCTGCTTATAATTTGTGCTAGACATTAATCCCTTAACAGGGATTTAACTACCAATCCTTAAAATGTGTTGACAAAAATGTAACTCCAGTTGCATTACGACCTTAGCAAACCCCTGAACCAAGGCCAAGGCAGTGAGTTTTTCTCCATCCTTCCCACCCATCACAAGCAGGGTTTATCCTTCATCTCTCCCTAGAATTTTAGCCACCTTGGACAGCTGTAGCTAACCACTTACCTTGAATTGTACCCAATGTCAGACATTGATGCACAGTTATACACCGCTGCTCAGCCACCCAGGCACCACTGCCTCCAACATTTGTTTCCAGAATCCGCAATGATAAGTACACCAGCAGGCCTGCAACCCCTGGTCACAATTGGGTGACAGCCGCCAATTCCAATGGTCAACCCAGCTGGGAATAAGATTCGGAAGTTCAAAAGAAAAGGATCTTCCCTCTCCGATAAATTGGATTATATGGCCTCGGTGGAGGACGATATCTTGACCGATCTGTGCGTTGTGAAGAGTTTTAATTAATGTATCCATCAAAGAGAAATCCCGCAAATTCTCACCATGATAAAGAAGAGAACTAAACATATTTAAGGATATAATAGAAACATCTGAGATTCCAAAGTCATGGAGGGAATCCATGATAATTCCAATAAACAAAAAAGCTGACCGAGCAGACCCCACAAATTATCGGTCGATTGTGATCTTAGCCAAGATAGCAAGATTTTTGTAACCATAGTCTTAGAACAACTAAATCAGTGGGTCAGAAGTAAAGGCCTATTATCTAAGGCTCAAACTGGGTTCAGAAAAGGAATGGGAACATCGTGTTAAATGGGGTTATCCTTTCAGTTTTGAAGGAAAATACAGGGAAAGAACAACCCTTGACTTATACTAAGATTTATGTGGCCTTCATAGACTTTACGAAGGCATTTGAGCTGGTGAACCAGGATTTGTTATGGAGGAAATTACATGCTTGGGGTGTAGCATTGGCCCTACTAGCAATCGTGGAACATATCCATAAAGAAACCTGGATAAGAATCAGGCTAGACGCCCACGTCTCATTATCATCTCCCATAAAAATAAAAAAGTGATTGATGCAGGGCTGCAGTTTGGCACTCTGCCTCTATAACATATACAATTCTGGCTTAAAGGAGGCTCTGTTGGGAGTTGGGCTCAGTCCACCGAAATGGGATGGGAAGTTCCTAAATTGTTTGGCATATGCAGATGACGTTGCACTTATAGATTCCACCCCGGTGGGTTTGCAACTCCCAACTAAAATGAGCGAGCATGCTACATCAAATAGCCTACTAATTAATCAAAGAAAATGCCAAGAGATTCAATTCTCAAATCCAAATGGGAACAAAAGCAAATTTAGGTGGCATATATAAGACATCGAGATTGAAGCCCGAAGAGAGGTAATTTATCTGGGCTTCTATTTCTCTGACAGGACCTCCAGGGAGGATGTCCTAATGCAGACATTGGATAAATGCAACCAACTAAAGTTTCAAATAATGAAAATCCATGTTATGTACTGTAAGCACTCGTTGCAGCCATTAATTACCTTTTTGTGGGAAAAGTGGTTCCAAAGATTTTATACGGCCTAGAGATAAATTCCATGGCCCTAACATTGCCCTAGGTTAAAATTGAAGTCTACTTGTGGAAAAGGGTACTTCATTTTCCCCTGTCAATTCCTATGCCAGTATTATTTTTGAACTAGGTTTGCTGTCACTGGAATGTTGGTTCGATTGGAGAGTACTGAATTTAATGGCTAAAATCTTATCTCCAGAAGAGAATACTTGATGTGAAGATCTAGCCAGAGAATTAGGTATGAAGGGTTCCTTTTATTTAAGGGAGTTAGCAATGTATATAAATGGGATCCTCGAACTAAGTGGGAAACAGCGAATGGACCTTACTATGAATCCAGAAGCTGTAAAAAAAGCGTACTAAAGAAACAGACTGGATTAAGACAATAAAAAGTGCAAGGTCTTAAAAGGTCTTTTCCACTCACTCCTGTATAGATAAGTCGTTAGGATCTCTCCCAAACTACCTCAAACAATTCCCCTGTGCTAGGATCACATTTCTGCACTTTTGACTAAATCTCCTGCCAAAAGTGGAAATCATGTCAATACGTGAGACGAGAAGAAACGTCGATACTACTTTATACCGATTTTGTAAAGCCCAGGTTCGATTGAAAACTTGACACATACTCGTGGAGTGTACTGCCCTAAAAGTTATGAGAACACCATATTTGAGTCAATTCTTTGTTGTAAGAAGTGTAATTAGCTCCGAGGAGGTTTGGGATAGAATGAGTTCTGGAAATAAGGTCTTTCAGCTGGTCGGATAGCACAACGAGCCGACTGCCCGTTTCTGACATCTGTGTGCAGCCTGCTGATGCAGGTTCGAATCTCAACCTTTCATCTTTCCCAGGTTGATAAATTGAGTACCATGCAATACCTCGCTGTGGGATAATAATATTAACAGTTATCTCAGCGCTCAGATGCCTGCAGGCTTGTAGCACTATATAAAACTAGATATTATTATTTCTTACAGCAGAAGTCATTAGAATTTTTGATGAATCAGGGATCACATTAATGAAATTGTTTTAAATTGCTTGATGAATTGTAACAAGGGAAAATGTGTGCTTTTACTGTATTTTATTGTTTTATTTTATTGGATTTTAGCATTAATGCAAAAATTGCATGTGTGTTTATTTGAAATGTGTAAAGGTTCAGTGTAATGAACAATGCACAATAAAAAAAACATTTCTTTAAAGAAAGTGTGCCTCATGGTGCTGAAGCACATGCTTTTTGTTTGAAAACTGCTTGTAAGTCTGCAGATTTATTTAGATTTCTAAGGTTTCTGGCATGGCACATCAGTACGTTCCTGATATAGAAAGGATGTTTATCCAGCTTTTCTGAAAGGTATTGAAGAGTCTTCTTTACAATGGTATCTTACCTACACCTTTCTACTTCTACACCTAACCTTTCTTCACTCTATAGAAACCCAGTGCATGCACACATACATTACTCTGTAGACAGGCTTTCATAAATTGGCATGTATTGGCTTTAAGTTCCTAACTTGGTTTCCATCTCTTTTTTTGGACCTCTTTCAGAGAGACGCCAGGACCTACTTGTGTGTCTGGTCCGAATCTTTCCACCACTCGACCAATCCAGCAGAACATGGGGCGACCCGATACCCAGTTGGCGGAGGACATTGATAATATGAAAAACAACAAGTTGGCAACAAATGAGTCCACAAATCTGCACAACTCCATCAATACAGCAAACTCTCAGAGCCCAGCGAAAATGGGCAACCATACGAACTGCACCCCTACACGAACTTCTCACAACCTTCCCGGCACCTTGAACCCTCCCAACTGCCACAATGCCATCAACTCTCGAGGGACCCCCAACAACCCCGCCAATCCCAACAACTCTGGACTTCCCAAAAATCCAGATAACAGCCTTATTGTCACTAATCCAAACACGCAAAAGAACCCAGCAAAACCAGTTAAAAAACCAGACCACACAGCGGTAGATATCCCAGTAACCTTTCCACCACCAGTTAATAATGCTGTTGTACAAGGTAAGCATGTCTTGCTAAATGTTTCCTTCATCAATTTTGCGCAGTGTACATTGAGTTCTTACAGAAGGAACTGGATTGAAAGCATTGAAAACAAAACCTCCCCAGCCCACCAGAGACATGGCAAGTGTCTACTACACTGACCAAGCACCTCAGCTTTTCCACAGAGACACAGCTTTTAGAGGCAACAGTTCTCTCTCAGTGCCTGGCCTCTCCATTTAGGCTGCCGGCCAGTCTGGCATTTCATTCCGCTTTTGATGATGGTTTGCGTGAAACGGGCAAAGCTACAATTCTATAGAGGCCACTGATTAGTGTTTCCACAAATGTCCAGTGTACGGGTTGACTGTGGAACCCTAGGTATACACGCTTACTTAGGTTAGGTTCCACTAGAGCCCTCTTGTTCTTAATAATTCAAGAGTTTTTTTGTCCTATAATATGAGAATGTGCAAAGTATTAGGTGAGGTATCTCAGGCTGTACTTTAAATATGCCATGTGCCTATTTGCAGCAGCATTTATAAGGCACAAACACAGCTCCAGGTGCCGGGCAAATGGTGCAAAAAGAGGAGATGTGTCAGGGCTTCAGAGTGAAGTCGCAGTGCTCCTTTAAAGGAACTGTAAAGCATATTTGTGGGTGTGTGAGTAAAGAAGAGCCCCTCGATGTGATGATGGCAGGCTAGTCTGCAGTGCATGGCTACTAATAACAACGGTTGTAATTAGTTACCGCCGAGGGCGCAGCATATTCATGTCTTGTGAAGCTCAGAAGAATTCTGATAGCAGCTAGGTGTCTTTCCGTTCAGCACTGAGTAGTGCAATCAAATGTGATTGGAGGAACTTGCTATTTCCGATATTCGGGTGCTTTGTTGTTAAGAGAGTTCTTGAGAAGGGCTGAAATCTTGAGCTCATATCTTCTCTGCAAAGTTAGTTGTCACAGTTGTTTTTTGAAGTTTTGGTTTTTGTTGCACTTGATATTTGACGTGTTGTTTGTTTTAGTTGATGTCTGACATGTTATTTATTACAATTGGTGTTCGACCTTTCGTCTTTGTCATTGTTAACGTTTTTTTTTTCAGTTTCTGTCTTATCTGGTGTTTGAGGTTTTGGCCTCACCTCGTGTTTAACTTTCTGGCATGTGTCCCGGTTGCTGTTGGATTTCGTGTTTTGTGTCTCAGGTGGTGATTGACATTTTGGGTTTTCTCTCGGTTGTTTTTGACAGTTTATTTTTTATCGTGGTGCGTCTTACTAATTTTTGATGCACTTTGTGTTTGCCATGTTGCTTTTTGTCATTGTTGCAGTTAAGCTGGATTGCATCCTTGACATCTTATCTTTACCATGGTCCTTTTTCTATATGTCAGCCTGCTGTGCTCTATTTTTCTTATGATGCATAGCTTCTCTGCCATACTCTTTTTGTTTCAGTTAATAAAAATGCTAACCCTGACCCTCTTCCCATAAAAGAGGAGGAGAAGAAGGAAGAAGAGGATGATCCAGGAGAGGACGGTCCTAAACCTATGCCACCCTTCAGCTCCATGTTCATCCTGTCCACTACTAACCCGTGAGTGCCCCTCTCACTGTTGATTAGGTATTCATGTGAGTTTCTGGACAGGGGGTTGGGAGAGCAGCCATCTGTAAAGGGTAAATGTGCTTCGGAGACTTCTGTACCATGTGTGTGGTAGATGTATGATGGGTTTTCTAGATGTTGTTGGTTGTGCACCGCTCAGATGCAGGTGTGTTTGTTGGACTTGTGCACAGTACTTGTGGTAAGGGGGTTCAAGAACAGTATTTGTTGCACTGTAGTTCAGCTTGACATCAGTGTAGTGTCTGTATGTCCATTGGTGTTCAGATTCCTCTGCACTTTTACTGCAGTAAAGGAGGAAGAAAGTTTCATCTTGATATTATTGTTTCTGCTCTACATGCATTGGGGAGTTGCGTGCAATGGTTGTTCGAGTTCCGTCACAATAGAGAGAGTGAGGAAGAGGGTGTGTGTTTGTGTCAGTATGTTATGTATTTCTTTGCTTTGCTCATACAGTGTTTGTGTGCATGTTTCTGAATCTGACATTGTACCTATTGTGGAGGTTTCTCCATATATTTCAAACTCTGTGCTTCACACATATTTAGTGGGCGTTTGTGTGTGTTTGACAGTCTTTTATATACTTGTGCAGAGAGCAAAAGAGTGTTTGTGTGTGTTTTGAATAAGTTATTTGCTTGCACAAGGCATTAAGGCTTCATATTCTGTACTTTGCTCGTTCTGTATATTTCATTGTCTCTTCTTTTCCAATCTGTTTTTTTCGGATGAATTTGTGCATGAAAAGTCGTGTGTATGCTGTATAGGTTTGTATCTCAGGTTGACCCTCTGCTTATCTGCTCTTTACTGATTGCAGGTTTCGTCGGCTTTGCCATTACATTGTGACCTTGCGTTACTTTGAGATGTGTATCCTGATGGTAATCGCTATGAGTAGCATCGCCTTGGCTGCTGAGGACCCCGTGCAGCCAGATGCCCCTCAAAACAATGTGAGTTTCTGCATATGATAAAGGAAATTTTGTATACAATCCTCACTTTCTCTGCATCTCTGTTGTAATTTCTTTTTGTTCTTTGTTCACCTCTACTTCTCCAAAGTACCTCTCCATCCTCGGCGCACTGCATCTACAGCCACATTCATTCTCAACATCCTCCTTCATCTGTACCATTCATTCTCACCATTCATCCTCTGCATGCTCCATTATGACCAATCCTCTCCCCCTGCACCTTCTATCTGCAGCACCCTCTATCCTCCGCAAACCCCATCCCTCCTTTCACAGCACCAATTATCCTCAACACCCTCTATCCTTAGCTCTCTACATCCTCCAGGCCCTCCTCCTAATCCTAAGCGGGATGCTTCCAAAGCATCTTCCATCAATAGTACCCTCCAGCTTCAGCTCCCTCAAGCCTCAGTGCCTTCCATCATCAGCATGCATTAGTTCTATCTTCGATCCGCCGTACCCACCGGCTTCAGCGCGCTCTAGGTTCAGCATGCATTCATCTGCATCCTCCATCCTCAGTGCCTTCTATCTATTCTGAGGGCCCTCTTTCCTCAGCACTTCTTGCTGAGGGCCCTCTATCCTAAGCACAGTTTATTCTCAACAACCTCTATCCTGAGCACCCACTATCCTAAGCATCCTCCAGTCTCCTCGCTATCCATCCTGGGATCCATTTCTTTTGCCCTTCATCTTCAGCGCCCTCCATTCTTAGTGACCTCTCTTCTCAATGCCCTCAATCCCCATCACTCTATCACTATGGCCCACTATCCTCAGCACTGTTTTTCTTCAGTGGCTTTTATCCTCAACACCTACTATCCTCACTGCCCTCCAACCTCCTCACACTCCAGTCTCCTTGCCAGCCATCCTCTTCTGCTCCATTCTCCTTCCCTTCATCCTCCTGGCCCTTCTTCCTCAGCACCCTTCATCCTTAGACCTTACATTTTAAGTGCCCTCTGTCATCCGCTTTCCGTATCCTCAACATCCTCCATCCTCTGTATCCTCTATACTCATTTCCCCTATCCTCCACAATCTCAATCTTTAGCACCCTCATTCCTCAACGCTCTACATCCTTAACCCTCCAAACCCTAGCATCTAGCTATTCCTCAGCACTGCCTACCTGGAGAACTCCCATCCTTAGTGCCCTCAATTCTCTGCATCCTCCATCCTCAGTGCTCTACATCCTCCACATCCTGCATCCTCAGCATCCTTCATCCTCAGCACCCTCCTTCGTCAATGCTGTCCACCCTCTGGGTCCTCCATCCATAGCACAGCCTTCCCTAGCGCTCACTGTTTCTCAGCTCTCCCTGCAAGGAGCACTCCCTTCCGTTATGCTGTGATATTTTCTGTAAATCAATCAAAAAAGGGAGCACTGTTTTTCAGGGCAATAATGGATTGCACAGAGGGGAAAGCCTTTCCAGATGAGGATGGGAGTCTGTCCACACAGATCTCTGTCAGTAACTTCTCAAGTCATATCAGCACCTTGGTGTATTCTTTCCTGATAATTGGAGGTCTCATGATGTAATGCATCCATGTGGTGCATTTATCAATATTGAAAATGAGACTGCTTTGGTGGCATCTGACCGTGAACTTGAATAAACAGATTCAAATCACTGCAGAATTACTGAACTCAATTCATTGGTGGTATCTTCAGAACAATCTTTTGAGAGGAACGTCCTTTCTAGCCCTTCTTCACCAGATAACAGTGACTATGGATTCCATGGAGTATGGCTGCACAACCCATTTGCTACTTTGGAGACTTGTGGTCTTAGGGGCTACACATACAAATTCTGGTGCATCAACCTTCTAGATGTGAAGGTTGTATCGCTGGCATTGATATCCGTACTCCCTCAGCTTCGGGAGCAGAAAGTACAAGTTGCCAGTGAAAATATCAAACATGGAGGTACTTGCTTCCATTGTCTTTCCAAGCTAGTGTTGCATATTTGCAACTGGGCACTTTTACACCAAGCGCCCCTCTAGGCTCTTCATTTGCAAGGCAAGAGAAATTCCACAGCAGAAGAATTGAGCAGACTCTGTTATGGCTTGCATGATTGGCATCTAAACTATTTAGGAGCCCAAATGGTCATTGCCCACTAGGGTCTCCAAAGGAAATACCAATTTGCCTTGAGCCAGAACTCTCAGAGGGCCCGATTCTGAAGTGCATGAAAAAAAAGGGCAGTGCAGGCACTGCAAGGGCATTATCCTTCCAAAAGCCCTAGTTGTGCACGCCATAATAAGTAGTTAAAATGTGTCACTTGTGAGGTGCCGTTAAAATCTACTGCACACCTTTTCCATTTATAAAAAAAAGCATTTCTTAGACTGCAGCACTACTTTTCTAGTTTACTGAAAGGTTAAGAAAACTTTCTTAAATTAGAAAAGTGGCAGTCTTTTAGGAAATGCTTGCAGTGTCACTGGAGCACATGTTTCTATCAAAAGGATAGATTTTTAGCAGATTTTGCTGCTGGACAACATGCCATCTCCCCTCCAATTCTACCACTCATCTCAGAATGGTGGTGCTGGAAACTGAAGGGGAGAATGTCTGCTTTCTGTACTACATAGGTCACCAGCTCAGAATCAAGCCCTGTGTTCCCCATAGCAATGTTTAGTAATGGGTCACAACTCTGTAGGAGATGCTGTCATGGTCCACCTGCCTAGTAGTAGCAAGACCCTATATGACTTTTCTCCATGATGCTTGGACTCCACAGAAGGTCTGGTTATCAAACAACTCGAGTATGGTTGTGATGGTCCTGACTTGGTTCAGCCAGATTTGGTTTTCAGATCTCATCACGTTATCCGGTGACACATTACTGAGTACCAGATCAGCCCATTCAGCACATTCCCCTATCTTGGGACCTTTGTACCTGAGCAATTAGACTACTCACATTTGCCATTTTGACAGAAATGTACATATCGATAGAATGATCTTCTCCTTGCCACCTTAGAGAATGCCATGTTTGGCCTTCTATGTAATCTGGTTGATTCCTGCAAACATTAATCGCTGCATATCTGAATACAGGGCCAGTGGTCTGAAACTTTTGGCTCTGCAGACCACAATTCCCCTCATCCCTAGGCAGCATAATCAATGATGAGGGATCAAAACATCCGGAGAGTCATGGGTTGTAGGCCCATGTGCGGACATACTATTCTATTTAATGAATGAGGCACCAAGATGTCATTTTGATGATAAATGTCATTTTAAACATGTGACCTAGGTCTTCTTTCTTGGTCGCCAATTATTGCAGTACAAGCTTTTCCTTCCAATGAACCATTCTGTATTCCTCAATTCCTTTTTTATTCCTAATACTTTTTCTGCATTTCACCTCACCCAGGAAGTAGTCTACTGGGTTTTTCAGCCTAGACATCACAGTTCCTTGGCTGAAGTGGGTATGCATATGGACTGTGACAAAGGATTTAACATTCTATCTTGGATGCACTAGGGAATTCAGAACATCAGATCACATTTTTGTAACTTTTAGTGACCTTGCTCTGGGTAAAAAGGTTGCACAAGCTGCCTTGGCAAGATAGATATTTTCCAGCATTTTGTGATCCTCTAATCTATGTCCAAAGACCTGGCCCAATGTCTGAAATCTATAAAATAGCCATGTGACCACCCCACAAGCTTTCTGATAATCTTCCCTATTATAGCCTGTGAATCCATGCTGGTAAAATGGACAATGACACTGTGTAGCATGCTCTATTACTTGCTAATCTATTTTCCCCCAACCTTGGGTGCTCCATTTGCTGACAATTTAGCTTATGATATTATAGGATATGGCATTTATAATGCGCCTATACACAAGTGTTTCAAGGCGTGACAAGGCAAAGGAGGGGGAACAGAGGGAAGACAGAGACAACGATCTTACTAGGCCAGGTAACATTGAGATCGCGCAAGTGCAGGGGAGGGGAGAAGGGGAAAAGTGCCGGGGGAGAAGGAGGGATGGGGCAGTGCAGTACATAGGATAACAGTAAAATAAATAAAGACTATAAATAAAAAGTGCTGTCAGCTGGTGGCAAGTGCAAGGGTAAGAGAAGACATCAAGGTATCAAGTGCTGGTGGGGGCTGTATATATACAGAAACAGACCCCGAGTGCAAGGGTTGCCGGGGGGCAGTGCAGGTGTGCACATGGCGGAGAGGGGACCTGGGCCCAAGATCAGGGGTAGCCAGGTAACCCGCACAGTTACAGTTTCAGCCAGGAGATCAGCAGGGGAGAGGAGGAGAGAAAGCAGAAGCAAAGAGGAAGGTCTTGAGGTGCTTCCGGAACTGGACACGGTTCTCCTTAAGTTTCAGAGAGGCAGGGAGGCTGTTCCAGAGGGAGGCACCAGCAGAAGAAAGGGATCTACCACCAACTCGTTGTTTGGAGAAACGACTGACCCTGAGGGAGTTGGAGGCGGATGAGCAAAGAGCTCGAGAAGGATGATATTTAGAAAGAGAGAGTTGAAGGTATTGAGGCCCCAGGTCCCAGAAGGCCTTGTGGACAATGCAGAGGGTTTTGAACTTAATCCTCGCCGCCACTGGGAACCGGGGCAGAGATTTCAGTCCTGGAGAGATACGATCCCTGGGCTTGAGACCAAGGACAAGTCTCGCAGTCTTGTTTTGGATGAGTTGCAGAGGGCAGAGAGTAGAGGCAGGCAGATTTAGAAAGAGGCTTTTGCAGTAGTCCAGCCTAGAGGGAACCAGAGCTCTGGAGACAGTGAGCTTCTGTGGGAAGGATAAGAAAGGAAGAATACCTCTGAGGAGGTGCAGCTGGTAGTGTGACTTCTTAGAGACGTCAGAGATGTGAGGAGAGAAGGAGAGTGAGGAGTCGAAGATGACCCTGAGGTTTTTAGTGTCACAGGTGGGAGCAGGAAGAGGGCTAAGGGAGGCCGGCCAGAGAGTGACAGGAAAGGAGGGAGCAGGTGTGCCGATGAGGAGAATCTCGGTCTTACTGGCATTGAGGTAGAGATCATTGGCGGCACACCACTCCTGGTTAACAGACAGGCAGTTGTGGATGAAAGAATTTGAAGAGTTGGTGATAGGGAGCTTGAAAACAAGTTGAGTGTCATCCGCATAGCACTGAAAGTTAGGGCAGAGAGCGGCAATGCGGTGGGCAAGAAGTGCCAGGTATTGGTTGAACAGCCAGGGAGAGAGGTTAGACCCCTGGGGAACACCACAGGTATAGATAGAAAAGAGTTGGACCTGGGAGGTTTGATCAGAGAGGAAAGAGGTCAGCTAAGCCAGGGCCTGATCGGTTATACCCATGTTATCACAGAGACGGTTGAGCAGGATGGCATCGATGACCGTGTCAAAGGCAGAAGATTGATCAAGTAAGATGAGGACACTGGGGGCATTGGAGTCAAGGTTGGAGAGAAGGTCTTCACGAATGTTCAGGAGAGCAGTTTCCGTGCTTCTGGCAGCTCTGAAGCCAGACTGATGGTCATGGAGACAACCAACAGATTCAGTGTGAAGATTAAGCTGGGAGATGGCCAGCTTTTCCAGGAGTTTGCCCACCAAAGGAGTGATGGAGATTGGGCGATAGTTAGCCGGGTAGGAAGGGTCGGCAGAGGGTTTCTTAAGAAGAGGGTGCACAAGGGAGTGCTCAGGGGGGAAGGGAAGACTACAGTGGTGAAGGAGTAGTTTCAGAAGTCAGCCACAGCAGGAGCCAGGGTGTCAATGTGGTCCTTGATGGTTCTGGAGGAACAGGTGTGAACCTGTTTTGACGAGACTTTCAGAGATCAGACTTGTCTAGCAACCTTCTCTGGGGAGAACAGGGGAAACGCAGAGGAGGGAGGAGAGGTTGCCGAAGAAGGGCCAGAGGAAGAGTAGGGAGTAGAGGAAGGTGGTGGAGAGTAAGGGAGAGAGGACAGGATGTCCTGAGTTTTAGAGATGAAATGAGAAGCAAGGGCCGTGCAGAGGGCCTGGGAGGGGACAGGACAGGATTGGCAGCTCCTTGCAGATTTTAAAGAGTTCGGAAGAGTTGTTAGATACTGCAAAGACGCGTGCTTGGATGTTTGCTCTCTTCTTGGTGCGGACAGAGAGCTGGTATTGATTTGGAGCAGGCGGCAGGCCAGTTTGTCCGAGGATGTCCCGGAAGCATGCCATTTCTTCTCAGCCACCCTGCACTTGCGTTTAAGGATGACGAGGTCAGAGTCATACTAAGAGTTGCACTTGGCTTTGGGCTTCAAGCAGATCCTCATGACAGAGGGAAGAACATGGAGAGTATCAGATATAGCAGAGTGGAGTATGGAAAGGGCTGTGTCAGGTTGTGAGTCAGCCAAGGGGCTAGGGGGGTGAGAAAGTATCAGCGAAAGCCTCAACTGACACACGCTTCATGGGTCGAATAACCAAGAAGGTAGGTGGCATCGCTGGAGTTGGTTGGCCTGAGGGCTAGAGAGGGTGAGCTGGGAGGAAAGGAGAAAGTGATCATTCAAGGAGAGAGGAGTGGTGAGAGGGATCGAAAGGGGAAGGTCTGAAGAGATCAGAACATCCAGAGTGTGCCCAACAGAGTGAGTCGGGCCAGAGGGGAGAATATAGAGTGAGAGAGAGTCACATAGGTTGCGAAAGAGTACAGAGGAAGGACAAGAAGCCTCTTGATGGATGTTGAAGTCTCCAAGAAGGAGGAGTTGAGTGGTCGAGACCAGGAGGGAAGAGGAGAGGTCCACCCACTCAGAGAGGAAGGAGGAGATCTGGCCAGGTGGCCGATAGATGGTAGCCACAGTAAGAGAGATAGAGAGCCTATAGGCCATAAGTACTAGCAGATTTTTTCTATACTACCTTATTGAATTCGGGAGATTTTAATGTAACGTATGAGTAAAAACCTCCTACACAATGGCAAAACACTCACACTCTATGGTTGCCCACATTGTTTCGTTTCCTACTGATGAAGCAAATGGGGTGCTCCCTACCTTTCTCCAGCATTGGATCTTTCATGGATTCACATGCTTAGAATATTCCCCGTCGTCAGACTGGGACCCCTCAGTACACATATATAGCCTTTTCCTATAGGAAAACTTCTGACACTTTTGTGTCCTATCAATGTCCTTTTGGGGCCCGCCTATGCATGCTCCGCAGGACGTAGCGGTATAAGAGCCCCGCCCCCGCGGCTCCCTTCAGTTTTCGACCGTCGCCAAAGTAGTGGGATCTCCTCGCGTCGTCTTACTATTTTGTACAAGGTTGTGTACTTGGAGTTGGAGTTAGCCTTCATGTCGGGAAAGGCGCTGTTCCGTCCGTGTGCGACGTGTGGCTTGAAAAAGGTTTACGAGGGGGATGGACATATGGATTGTATATACTGTCTCCACCCTCATCATTTGGCTGATAACTGTGACATATGCAAAGGGTTTTCTCAAAAGACCCTCAAAGACCAAAATCGACGGCTGGTGGCATGGTTGAATGATGGAGCGGGGGCATACCCGCCTTCGGAGTTAGGCTCCACACAATCACACCGCGCTGTATCGTCGGAACCACCGGCGAAGAAATCTCGACCGGCGGAGAAAGAGTCATCTCAGAGTCATTCAGCTAGAGAATATTTGTCGAGAAAATCGTCATCTTCGTCAAAAAAGCATGACAAGGAAAGGCCGAAATCCTCCTCGGGCGATCACCATAGATCGACCACGAGTCGAGTAAAAGCAGGCCAAGTGCAGAAAAGGCGGGACCGCCTAAACCACCTGCTAAGTCACCGTCGTCGACGGCGGTCCAGTCATCGGCCTCCTCCCTACCACTGACGCATGTGGTATCTACCGTCCCACCGACAACGACTGCGACGGTGGCCTCCTCGACAGAGGTTCTACAGGAAGCCTGGAGGCCTGAAGTTTTCGATCCGATCCCTCCGGATACTTTACTGCAGGAACAAGCAGTGTTGCTGTCCTCGGGAGAGGACGAGAGTGGGAGAATAGCTGGCCCGGCAGACCTCGGGCTACGAGTGGTTGACAAGTCGTCGACGAGGAGATCCGGAATTCCGGTGTCTGCCCCTCTTCTCAATCCTCAATCTGTTTTGTCGTTGGAGATTCTGTCCACGCCTCAGTCTTTAGTACAGTCGTTGGACCAGAGACTACCTCAGGTAAACCTGCCACAGTCACCCGTCGACGATGCCGGGCCCGTCCCGTCCACCGACTCACTTACACACGCCAGTCTCAGCACCACAGGCACCCCATGAGGAAGGTGAGCTGCCAGATTCGGAGTCTGACAGAGGAGCCATGTCGGATATCTCATCATCCCCCTCCAGGGATCCAGCCTGGGAGTCAGAGGTGGAGTTAGAAACCCCAAGGAGCCCGGCTCAGCCGTCCTCCCGGATGATATTGCATCATTCCATTCTATGATGGAGAAGGCGTGTAAGGAATTCGGTTTGTCCCATGAAGAACAGAAAAAGGACTGTTTTCTGTTCGACCACATGGGTAAGAGAAGGAGGTCAGTGTTTTCAATACCCATACTAGATCACGTGTGTAAGGTGGGTTTGCAGACAATGCGTCACCCCTTTTCGGAACCGGCGGTAAAAGGTTGCCTTGAGAAAAAATGTAAGGCTCCAGATTCTACCCTCAAGTGCTTATCCTCCCAACCAACGCCTGAATCGGTGGTGTCGGCGGCAGCGGCGAGGAAAGCGAAGGCCCAGCACAAGTGCACGACTCCGCCTGAAAACGAGGCAAGACGTCAGGATGCCTTTGGCAAAAAAGTGCTATCCGTGGGAGCAACTACAGTAAAGGCCGCAAACTCTCTGGCTATTGTAGCCAGATACGACAGAGAAATGTGGCACAGGCTGGCTCCTTTGCTGGATCATCTTCCGGAAGAGCATAGGAAGGCGGCGATGTTACTTGTCCGAGAGGGTGAGGAAGCCTCCAATCACGCAATAAACATTGCGGTTGACCTCGCTGAATCGGGCTTCAAGCAAGTCAATAATGGGGTTGTGTTACGACGACAGTCATGGCTTAAGTGTACCTACTTCAGGCCGGAGGTACAATACAAAGTATTAGATATGCCCTTTGAGGGAGACCTTCTATTCGGAGAGAAAGTTGATGAGCCCCTAAAGGGAATGAAAGAGGACTCGGACACGGCAAGTTCATTGGGTGCCCTCCAGAGTGGCCAAAGCTACAAGTCTTTTCGTCCCTTTAGAGGGACTTCAGGTAATTCCAGATTCTCTGCATCAGGAGACAGATCCTTCGGTAGGTCGGCGTACCCCTCCCAGGGGTACAGGCGTGCTTCCCAAACAGCAAACCGACGCCAGAACTTCCAGACCTCCAGGAAGAGACCATCCTATCCGTCGTCGTCGAGAGAGAAGCAAAATAAAGATCAGCAATGACGAGCAACCCACCGTTCTGGGGGGAAGAGTATCAGCCTATGTCGACGAATGGGAACGAATAACGACAGATCAATGGGTGCTGGACACAATAAGGAACGGGCATTCTCTACAATTCAAGCGCAGCCCTCCTCACATTCCACCTGCGTTTGTCGCTCATTCCCATCTCAGGGTACTGCAACAAGAGGTAACACTCATGTTAGCAAAATGTGTGATAGAATTAGTTCCAGCATCACAGAAAGGTCAAGGGGTTTACTCAAGATACTTCGTCGTGAAAAAGCCAAACGGAAAATGGCGTCCCATTCTAGACTTACGCGATCTCAACAAGTCCTTAAAGAGCCTAAAATTCAAAATGCTCACGCTCCAGGAAGTGATCCGAGCCGTTCAAGAAGGGGATTTTCTGGCGTCCCTGGATTTGCAGGACGCGTTCTTCCATATTCCAATGTGTCGGAAACACAGGAAGTTCCTGAGGTTCGTGATAGGGCGGACTCACTACCAGTTCACGGTTCTTCCCTTTGGGCTCAAAACCTCCCCCAGAACGTTCACGAAATGCCTGGCCCCAGTAGCGGCCTGGCTAAGGAGGCAAGGCCACCATGTATACCCATATCTCGACGACTGGCTGGTAAGGGGATCCTCCCCAGCGTCGACCAACACAAGTTTGCAAGCCACCATGCAGCTTCTACAACAGCTGGGATTTGCCATAAACTTCAAAAAATCCTCGCTGATGCCATCGAGAATGTTGGTGTTCCTGGGGGCACAGTTCGAAACCCAGTCGGGGCTAGTGAAGCCTTCCCTCGACAGAATCTCAAAATTCAATCAACTGGCGAGTTGACTACGGCGAAACACCAAGCTTTCGGTGAGAAAATACATTTCGGTCCTATGGGCCATGGCATCCTGCATCCATCTGGTGGCCAACTGTCGCCTATTCATGAGGCCAGTTCAGGAGTTCGTGGATCGTGGTCAGACAAGATAATCATCGACGACGACAAACTGCTTCGGACTCTTCAGTGGTGGCAGAGTTTCCACAATCTGAACAACGGTGTACCCCTACAGGAACCGGAGTTCCAGCTAACCATAGTCACGGATGCGTTTCTAACTGGCTAGGGAGCTCACATGGGCACTCTTCAAACGCAAGGTCGTTGGTCTCAAACGGAGTCACTCCTACACATCAACGTGTTAGAGCACAGAGCAGTGCGATGGGCCTTGAAGGCGTTCCTACCACACATCAAGGGATCGAGAGTACGAGTGATGACGGACAATACGACGGCCATGTTTTATTTGAGAAAACAAGGGGGGACGAGATCCAGGACCCTTTCCATGGAGGCCCAGAAAGTATGGCATTGGGCATTAAAGCACGAGATTTCCATCGTGGCTCACTATCTCCCGGGAGTGAGGAACTCGCAAGCGGATTCCCTCAGCAGAAGGATGGCCCAAATACACGAATGGGAAATGGACACAGTTCAGCTGACGAAAGTTTTTGAGAAATGGGGTCACCCCTCACTGGACGTCTTCGCAACGAAGGAAAACAAGAAATGCGAGCAATTCGCAAGCAGATGGCCTCAGGAGAGTTCCATGGGGGAGGCGTTCTCCTTCCCATAGACGGACAAGTTCCTTTATGCTTTTCCTCTGTTCCCCCTCATACGGAGGACGGTGCAGTGGATACGCAGGTACAGTTGCCGGGTAATTCTAGTCGCACCGTACTGGCTGAGGCAACCATGGTTTTCCGACCTGCTTCACCTGTCGCTGGAACAACCAATAGCGTTTCCGAGAGTCCCGAACCTACTGTCCCGGGACAAAGGTACGGTGTGGCATCACGACCCGGACAGTCTCAACCTCACAGCCTGGCTCCTGACTTTTCAGAATTTGGTACCTTAGACGTTTCGGAGGATTGCCAGAAAATTCTGCAAGCGGCTCGGTCCCCTTCTACCAACAAACCTTACACATATAAGTGGCGAAGGCTCTGTGAGTGGTGTCGAGGACAACAAGGTCTACACCCGTTAAAGGTGACTCCGGAGCAAGTTCTGCCTTATCTGCTTCACTTGGCAGAGGGGGGTTTATCTTTCACATCGATAAAGGTGCACCTGGCGGCCATCGCAGACAGTCCTCTCCTCTATTCAGCGACAGACTAGTGAAACACTGCATGAGGGGTTTATTTCGAACTTTTCCCCCAGTAAAACGTTTTCCACTAACATGGAGTCTCAACGTAGTGTTGGCAGGCTCAATGAAACCACCCTTTGAGCCTATGGCCACATCCGACATGAAATTCATATCGTGGAAGTTGGCATTCTTAATTGCTATCACGTCAGCTAGGAGAATCTCGGAACTGCAAGCGTTGGTCGTAGACCCTCCATAACTAAGATTCTTTAAAGACAAGGTGGTTCTGGCAACTAATCCTACTTTCGTTCCGAAAGTTCCTACAGTGTATCACAAACACTCATCCATTGTCCTCCCTACTTTCTTCGTGACCCTATCAACGGCAGCGGAAAAAGCTCTTCATAACTTGGACGTTAAGAGGGCCCTCAAATTTTACCTACATCGTACACAAGAACTCAGGTCTACTCGACAACTGTTCATCGTGTATGGTCCGTCGACGAGAGGAAATGCAAATTCTAAGCAAGGATTGGCTCGATGGGTCTCGTCAACGATTGCGTTTTGCCACTCCAAGGCCGGAAGGCCGCTGCAAGGGCGTCCTAGGGCCCATTCTACAAGATCAACGTCCTCTTCAGCAGCATTATGGGCAGGAATTCCGCTAACGGACATATGCCAGGCTGCAGCATGGTCGGTGCCCCACACGTTTACCCGCCACTACTGCCTTGCGAGGCAGCATTCGGACGAGGTGCAGATGGGAAGAGCAGTCCTGCGCCATCTGTTTCAATAAGGTAAGCTCTACACTGTGGAGAGTTTTTTCTGCCTATTGGTGACCGTATGCTTTATGGAGGTACAGATATATGGGTAAACTTATTTCTTGTGTACCTATGCATTGTGTATTGCTGTGAGTGTATATTGCATTGCATTCTCACCGCCGTCTTCAGGTTTACTGCTATACAATCTATTCTAAGCATGTGAATCCATGAAAGATCCAATGCTGGAGAAGGGAATAGTTTCTTACCTGTAACTCCATTTCTCCAGCATTGGTATCTTTCATGGATTCACATACGCCCGCCAGCCTCCCCGGAATGCAATGTATATGCTTGATAGGTTTGACCCTTCCTACTTTGGAGGGGCCGAAATCTGAAGGGAGCCGCGTGGGCGGGGCTCTTATACCGCTACGTCCTGCGGAGCATGCGTAGGCGGGCCCCAAAAGGACGTAGATAGGACACAAAAGTGTCAGAAGTTTTCCTATAGGAAAAGGCTATATATGTGTACCGAGGGGTCCCAGTCTGACGACGGGGAATATTCTAAGCATGTGAATCCATGAAAGATACCAATGATGGAGAAATGGAGTTACAGGTAAGAAACGATTCCCTTCTCATCCAGTTGACTAAGGACTGCACCTATACAAGTATTGGATGCATCTGTCTGCATAATGAAGGGTTGTTGATAATCAGGAGCTCTTAGGACTGGAGCTTGACAAAGGGCTTTCTTCAGGTTTTTCAAAGGCTTGAGTGCACTCCTCATTGTATCTAACCTTTTTAGGGAATTTTGGAGAGGAGACTACATTCAAAGGAGAAGCTATGGACCCATAGTTCTCAATGAAATTCCTGTAGTACCCAGTGAGACCTAGGACCGCTCTCACTTGGGTTTGAGTAGTAGGGGGTGGCCCAGTTTTGTACAGCTTGTACTTTGATAGGCAATGGCCTTATTTCACCTCCTCCTACCTCATGACCAGGGTAGACCACTTTGCTCTGACCAATTTGACATTTGCTTACCGTTATGGTCAGATGGGCCTGCTCAAGAGCCTGCAAAACATATCCTAAGTGATCAACATGCTCTTTCCAAGTAGGGCTGAACACTGCAATGTGATCCAGGTATGCCATGCAGAAGTCCTCCATCCCATTCAGAACTTGATTGACCATCCTCTGAAATGTAGTAGGTGCATTCTTTAATCCAAAAGGCATAACCTTAAACTGGTAGAGGCCTGCTGGGGTTGCAAATGCAGTTTCCTCCTTGGTATGGTCTGTCAGGGCTATTTGCCAATAGCCTGACTTCAGGTCAAATGTACTAAGGCACTTGGCTGCACCATGTTTATCCACCAGTTCATCTGTCTTTGGTAAAGATGGGCATCAGTCTTTGTGACTGCATTTAGAGCTCTATAGTCTACACAATTTTGAAACTCTAAATGTACCACAAGTGGCAGGCCCAACACATATTGGCTACCATATGCTTGATTCGATTTTCCCACTAACCACAGCGGTTCTAGGAGACACCTTTGCCAAGGGCATGGGCTAGCCACTTGACTGTCCATTTGAATTTTCCCATTATCAGGAAATAAACTATGGAAATGGTGTCTGAAAAACTATAAATATGAATATGAATAGCCAATCAACATTTATCGGACTAGGGATACAATATTCAGATGGAAGTGTGGCATGTAATGAGCTCTTTGCGGGATGTAATGGCCATTTAATACACACACTTGGGACTGCATAGTCTCTCAGATGGGTTCATTTCAATTGCAAGAAGACAGCACAAATGCCATGGTTCACTCCTGATCTTGTTGAATCCAAATGAAAACACTTTTTGGCGCACACCTGCCATTCGACTTATCAGGAGACTGACAAAGTAACACTTAGAATGAATACTGCCTTATATCAATGCATAATTAATCAATTGAAATCACTGGCCTCAATTAACTCAGTTGAAACAAGTGCTCAGCTCTGTAAAAAATGGACTACAATTTCAAAAGTAGATGATAGAATCAGAATGTAAATAAGGCTGGAAAATGATTTAGCCAGTTTCGAAGACCTGTTAATTCTAAGTCTTCTCTCATTTCCAATTTGCAATCCCTCATTTTGCAGACACTGATAAGAAGTAGCAACATCTCTACATGGCCTATGTAAAACATACACTTACCTGCGAGGCAGACGGATTGAATGAAGCAGTCTCTACCTTGCTGCTAAATAAAACACGCCCTTGCTATCGATGTAGTTCTGAAGGGCTACAACTTGGACTACCAATGCTGGCCTAAGGTTACAAATCACATATACTTTCTGTATTCTCGCAAAATTGAGCCATGAAAATACATATTCTGGAACTCCAGATTCACCATTCAGAAGCCCTGTAATGGTGTCTCACAGAGTAGCTATTTTGAAATGTTCCTTTAGCATGTACTTGTTGAGGCGCTCACATCTAAATCGGGCAGCAACGTTATTGCTTCCCTTTTTAGAATGAATAGTTCTGTTTGGTAACCACTGTTGCTGTGGGAATTCTGGAAAGGCTGTAACCTTTTCACGAGCTGTTGAACCTGCTAGTCAGTGTGTGCAGTCTTCTACTCTCCAACAAACATCTCCATCCACCCTCCATCAACATTGTATGCTGGCAAGACTAGTCAAAACACCTTCCCTGGGGCAGCCATCTCCTTCGTAGCTACAGACTCAGAATCTGACTTCTTTGATCCAGTGCCCATTGAAGTCTTTCTGAATGACGGCCCTATCACGTGGTTTTGCCTGCTAAAGTGAGGCTTCTGTTCTATTAGAAGCAGAGACGTGTATTGCTGAGTCATCAAAAAGCGAACTTTGATATGGCTAAAATCCCAAAGTACATGTGTGTGTGTGCCTTTGCACCTTGAATTTCTCCAAAGTAGGGTCCACTGGTCCCAAATATGTTGTCTCCTTGCAGGAGCATTTCCGTCATTTTCACCACGAGATCTATTGAAAATAAGAGGACTTCAACGAGCCGTGGTATCTACGTCTGACCTAACCATTGCTCTGGCTACTGAGTCCACAGTATCCAGACCTGCCCAAATAATATGTTTCGAAGATTCAATGCCTTGAAACACTGCCTCTTTAAGCGTGTCCCGTCTCTCGACAGGTAAGTGATCAATGGCCTTCCCAACTACTTGCTGGTATCACCCAAGAGTAGAAGCAGCATTTATCAAACTCATGGTTAACAAGCCTGCAGCGAACACTTTTGCTCCCTATCAGGAGGCAAGGTGGGGAATACCTTTTATACAGCCGCATGAAATACCTGACCACTAACTCCATCTGGGCTTTTAATGAATAGCCCTTGTTTTTGACTTCTGAGTCACTTGTTAGGAGACCACAATTTTATCCATTTCAGCCTCTCATTTATTACTATTTAATTTTATTAAACAGGGTGCCATGTCATGACCCCTGGCCCTAATAGGCAAGCCATCTGGGCTACACCACGGCCTTCCATCATGGCCCAAGGGCCTTACCATTCCGCCCAAGACTCTCCTGGAGTCAGTCCTGGCGCCTTTGGCGCCAGGCTCATATGTGAAGCCATAGAACTTGAGAACTGGGACTTGTAATAGCCTTTGGGCAACATGGATGCAACTGCATAGCTCAGTTCCAGAACTGAGCTATGTGGTCTAGTGTTTTAGGTGTGGTCAGACCTAGGGGCACCTGGGATACCTGCAGGCTATATAAGCCACGCCCAAGCTGAGGAACACGCTTCACGTTACTCTGCTAGCTGTAGCGTGACACTCACCATCTCACCATCTGCATTCCTGAACCTGTTACCTGCAACAACAAGAACATCGTTAGTATACACTTACCTGCAAGTGAATCCCGCTTCTGTCTTCTGCTCCTGAGTCCTGAATATACACCATCTCGGCGAGCGCTCCTTCTATCTGGAAAGCTGCACCTGAGAAGAAAAGAGAACGGAAAAGCAACATTAGTAAGAGTTTATTCTCCAACATTGAAAACACTCAAAATAAGCGCACGCTTACCTGGGGTTGACTTGTCCTTGGCCCACGTCCATTCCGGCCAATTTTAACGACCTGCAAAAGGGAAGAAAACACTGATTGGCACACAAGAGATCATGAAGGCGGCACTTGCTACACTTTACTCACCGCTCTTCTCGGCAGCATCCATTCGGGACATTGCAGCGTCCTGTAAGGAAGAGAGAACAAACAGCTCAGCACAAGATAAGGCACATAGCGCCACGCATAGCGGCTTCACTTACCATCTTGTGCACAGCCCCAAGCAGCACGGAACCACCAGAACTCCATTCGCACCTAGGGAAGAAGGAGAGGCATTAATAGGGGCAATTGCAAAGTAAAGAACAAACTGCCAAACCAGCAGTCTCACCTGGACAAACAGGAGTCGCAGCAGGTCTGGACTCTGAGGGCCCGCACCAGTGAAGCAACTAGGTTACTCAGCGTCCATCCACCAAAGCGCCCCTGCACAGAGCAGCAGGACGGAGAGCACACCATATAATAAAGCAAGACCTGGTCCTCGGCCAAACAAGAGTCCAAGGGAGGGGGTTCAAGGTCGGAGGTGGTCCAACCAGACTGAGTGGCGTCCCCGTGGATATCAGGTGAGCGTTACAGAACGTGAAGCGTCACAAACTATAATCCACCTGGGCGTCATGGAAACGTCAGAAACTGACAAGTTAGCTCAGATGCTGGGACAGTTACATTCTGAGGTGCATTTGGCTAGACAGGAGACCAACGCCCTGCAAAGGGAATTAATAGTGGCTAAGGAACGCACTGACGACTTGAGTAGGCAATTCCTCCAGTCACAGGCCGGACAAGCCCCATTGTCTGGGAACGTCTCATCAATGTCAGCGCCACCAACCAATCCGGTACAGATAACCCTGTCAGGAGCAGTTTCTTTAGCCCCACCTGAGCGCTTCACGGGAGATCCTAAGAAGTATGCAACATTTATGAACTAATGTCGCCTCCATTTTCTTTGCAGGCCTGGGGCCTTCCCTAATGATCAGTCGGGTTGCCTTTGTATTATTTATCTGAGAGGCAGTGCTGCAGACTGGTCTGTACCTTTCGTTAGTCAGGATGATCCACTGCTACGTGACTTCGGGAGCTTCCAGCAGGAGATGGAAAAGCTCTTTGCTCGTCGTACTCATGGACAGGCACTAGACAACAAGCTGTTGTCTCTTCGTCAAGGAAACCAAGATTTATTAACATATATAGCAACCTTCAACAGGCTTGTGGTCGAAGCAGAGTGGCCCGTGGAGAAGAGAACTACGCTATTCCACCGGGACCCACGGGGGGGAGCTAAAAGATGTTCTTGCCCAAGTGGTTGATCCATGAAAGACTGTGCAGAGTTTATTAACCTTGTGGTTCAACTAGATCACAGGTTGCAAGACCGAAGGGCAGATCGGGGTAGACCGAAAACTCGCCCCATTTACGTACAGTCATGGGACAATGCGCCACGGGTGGCAGACAATTCGGTGGAACCAATGCAACCAGGAGGGGTAAGACCCCCTTTAACCAAAGCTGAAAGAGACAAGAGAAGAGAGCAGCAGCTATGCCTATACTGCGGAAAAGCAGGTAATTTCCTCAAGGAGTGTCCAGTAAACCCGCGGAGGAGAATCGTAGGAGCCAAGGATAAGGAAACACGAATGAAGAGTCGGAAAACTACCACGCCCGGCAAATGTAGGGGTCCAGTTATCGAGTGAAGAAAGTGAACTACAGACCTCCCATTTTGCGTTGCCCGTGATCCTAATCCACCACCAACAACCGTCTAGGATGCATACCGTAGAAGCATACATCGACAGTGGAGTGGTTGGGAATTTCAGTGACCAGGATCTTGCAGCAAAGATGGGGCTTCCTCTGTGCCCTAAGTCGACCACCGAACAGTCACCACCGTTGATGGTACGGAAATAGCTTCCGGTCCAGTATCCCAATGCACAACAGTCTTAACCTTCCGTTTCAGGATAGTCACTGAGAATCTATTGCTTTCGACCTCATCAAGGCGCCTCAGTTCCGGTTGATCTTAGGGATGCTGTGGTTGATCGCGCACAATCCGCATATCGATTGCCGTGCAAGAGGATTGGTCTTTACTGAAGGCTGTACTCACACTTGTTACTATAAAGGAAGAAAGTCAACGAATACGAGCCCAGCTGCCCATGGAACAGCAACAATAACTCTGGGTGTGACTGGTACCCTACCAAGTGAATACCAGGACTTTCAAGATGTGTTTTAGAAGGAACAAGCTAATACCTTGCCACCGCACAGGCCTTATGATTGCCAGATCGACCTGGTACCTGGTGCACAAATCCCTTGTGGTCAGATCTATCCGCTCACAGAACCCGAAAACCAACATTTGAAGTCCTACTTAGATCAATACCTAGCTAATGGATTCATCCGCCCCTCGAAGTCACCAGCAGCATCTCCCCTATACTTCGTGCCGAAGAAGGAAGGAGATTTGAGGACTTGCATCGACTATTGCGCATTGAATCAAATCACCATGAAAAATTGCTACCCCCTGCCACTTATACCAGAACTGTTAGACAAGTCAAAGATGCCCAAATCTACACTGAATTGGACCTTAGAGGGGCGTACCATCTCATTCAGGTAAAAAAGGGGGATGAATGGAAGACCGCGTGTTGTACCAAATATGGCCTATACGAATACCAGGTAATGCCTTTGGACTTTGCAATGCCCCTGCTGCATTCCAGTACGATGTCTTAAGAGAACTGATTGACCACTGTGACCTAGTCTATATTGACGATATTCTAGTATACTCGGCTTCAAAACAGGACCATGTCAAGCATGTCCGTTTCGTTCTTACGAAACTCTGTCAACATCACCTCTATGCCAAACTCGAAAAATGTTCTTTTCACGTCACCGAGGTAGAGTTCCTTGGCTTTGTCCTCACCCCAAAAGGAATCCGAATGGATGTGCATAAGGTCGATGCCATTCTAAACTGGTCAGCCCCAAGCTTGTTCAAAGGAACCCAGAGCAGATTGGGTTTTGCAAATTTTTACCGCCAGTTTATTCCGGGATTTTCTCAATTGTGCACCCGATCACATCACTATTGAGAAAGAGCAACAAGAGGTTCCAGTGGACAGAAGAGGCAGAAAAGGCCTTCCAAGAACTTAAGGTGAGGTTCCCTTCCACCCCGATCCTACGACATCCTCGCCCAGATCTTCCTTTTGTGGTGGAAACAGACGCCTTGAGCATGGCGATGGGTGCTGTTCTCTCGCAAAGGGACCCAAAAAGTGGTCAGTTACATCCCGTAGCTTTCTGGTCACACAAGTTTTCACTGCCTGAACTCAACTACGCTATCACGGACAAGGAGCTCCTAGCCATCAAATCAGCCTTTAAGGCTTGACGACACTATCTACTAGGGGCCAGGCACGCTATCACCGTGCTAACTGACCATCGAAATCTACAATATCTAAAGGCAGCAAAGGCTCAATCCTCACGACAGCTACGTTGGGCACTTTTCTTTGCGGAGTATGATTATGTGATCACGTTTCGACCCGGAGTCAAAAACGGAAAAGCCGAGGCCCTTTCCCGTATGGGTATTGATGAACAGGTGTATACAACCCCCGACCCAGTGGCCATCATCCCAAGTGACAAGCTCCTGGGCATCACAACCACGATGACTCAGGACGAACTACAACGAGAGTTTCGACGCGTGATGAATCCCGAGCTGTTACAAGAATGGAATACACAGGGAGAACACTATACTATCAAGGACCAACTACCATATTTCAGGGATCGTTTATTCTTGCCCAAAAAGGAACTACAAGAACAGGTCATCTCTGGGTATCATGACTCTTTAATTGAAGGCCATCCTGGAATTGCTAAAACTCTATCCAAGGTAAAACGAAGCTACTGGTGGCCCACGTGGCGTAAGGACGTCATTCAATTCATCCTCTCCTGCGGCATATGTGCGCAAAATAAATCATCAAAATAAAGACCTGCTGGACTCCTTAGACCATTGGAAATTCCACCGGTGCCCTGGCATACTTTATCTCTTGACTTTATCACTGATCTACCGCCCAGTCAAGGATACAATACCATTCTAGTGGTCGTGGACTTATTCTCTAAAATGGCCCACTTCCTGCCGTTTAAAGGTCTCCCAAATGCATCTAGCCTGGCAAAGGTATTCCTTGAACATATCGTACGACTTCACAGATTCCCTTTGGTGCTAATCTCTAATCGAGGTACCCAATTCATATCCAACTTCTGGAGAAACTGCTCTTCCATGGCTGAAATCAATATCCGACTATCCACAAGCCGCCACCCCCAAACGGATGGCCAAACTGAAAGAACGAACCAGACACTCGAACAGTACCTGCGCTGTATACTACATCAAGTGGAATGAAGTTGGAAAGACTTGCTGTGGATAGCTGAATACGCCTATAATAATTCCTTACACAGCAGTACGGGACAGACTCCGTTTTACACAATATACGGCAGACAGCCACGCACCTCCGAACTGCACGTTCCTACTACTCTGGAAATGCCGGCCATTAAAACTTTGCACACCTTAATTACTCAGGCCTTCGCAAAAGCAGTTGAACATTTACACCAGGCTAAAGACCGCCAAAAGAAATACGCTGACCAGCGCCGTGAACGGGTTCCCAACTACCAGGTTGGAGACAAAGTCTGGTTAACATCAAAACATGTGCCTATAAAAGGAACCCGGACATTTCGCCCACAAAATTTAGGTCCTTTCGCCATCCAATCTATTATTAACTCAGTAGCAGTCAAACTGGCCTTGCCTTCCAATATGCACATTCATCCTGTGTTCCATCTGTCTCTTTTGAAACCTGTCCAACCTGGAACTCGAGTCACTATACCATCCGAACCAGTAATGGTCAATGGAGAACCGGAATTCGAGGTCAAGAATATTTTTGGACTCAAAGTATGTCAGAGCTAAACTATATTATTTAGTAGACTTGAAGGGATATGGCCCGCAGGACAGGACATGGGAACCCTGTGATTATATCCATGCACCACGTTTGATACGGCATTTCCATCACGATCATCCCACCAAGCCAGGGCCAGATGGAAGAGCTACCCTGAGAGGGGCCTTGGGGGGGAGTGCTGTCATGACCCCTGCCCCTGGCCCTAACAGGCAAGCCATCTGGGCTACACCACGGCCTTCCATCATAGCCCCAAGGCCTTACCATTCAGCCCACGACTCTCCTTGGGTCAGTGCTGGCGCCTTTGGCGCCAGGCTCATATATGAAGCCAGAGAACTTGAGAACTGGGACTTGCAATAGCCTTTGGGCAACATGGATGCCCCCTCATAGCTCAGTCCCAGAACTGAGCTGTGCGGTCTAGTGTTTTAGGTGTGGTCAGACCTAGGGGGACCTGGAATACCTGCAGGCTATATAAGCCACGCTTAAGCTGAGGAACACACTTCGCGTTACTCTGCTAGCTGCAGCGTGACACTCACCACGTTCTGTTCGGATCCTCATCTGCATTCCTGAACCTGTTACCTGCAAGAACAAGAACATCGTTAGTATACACTTATCTGCGAGCGAATCCCTCTTCTGTCCTCCGCTCCTGGGTCCTGAATATACACCATCTCGGCGAGCGCTCCTTCGATCTGGAAAGCCGCACCTGAGAAGAAAAGAGAACGGAAAAGCAGCATTAGTAAGCATTTAACAATCAAAATAAGTGCACGCTTACCTGGGGTTGACTCGTCCTTGGCCCACGTCCATTCCCGGCTATTTTAATTACCTGCAAGAGGGAAGAAAACACTGATTAGCACACAAGAGATCAAAAAGGCGGCACGTGCTACGCTTTACTCACTGCTTTTCATCTTCTCGGCAGCATCCATTCCGTGACATCGCATCGTCCTGTAAGGAAGAGAGAACAAACAGGTCAGCACAAGATAAGGCACATAGCGCCGTGCATCGCGCTTTCACTTAACATCTCGTGCACAGCCCCGAGCAGCACGGCACCACCAGAACTCCATTCGCACCTAAGGAAGAAGGAGAGACATTAATTGGGGTAATTGCAATGTAAAGAACAAACTGTCAAACCAGCAGTCTTACCTGGACAAACAGGAATCGCAGCTGGTCTGGACTCTGAGGGCCCGCACCAGTGAGGCAACTAGGGTGCACCGCGCCCATCCAACAACATGACCCTGCACAGGGCACCAGGACGGAGAGCACACCATATAATAAAGCAAGAACCGGTCCTCGGCCGAACAAGAGTCCAAGGGAGGGGGTTTAAGGTCAGAAGTGGTCCAACCACACTGAGTGGCATCCCTGTGGATATCAGGTGAGCATTACAGCCATTACCCTTTCTGGCCTTTAGAGACTTGCTCACTCCACTTCACATAGGCTTTTGCTTTCATGGTTGTTCAACACTTGGCACTTGCAGATGTCCTTGTCTCTCCTAATCTTGGCAGAAATATGTCTTATGTACATGATCTGTTCATTCAACTCCCTTTGTGCCTTGCACCCATTTCTCAAAATAGCCTCCTTGATCCCAGGCCAAGGTTCTCCCTTATTCTGCACACAAAAACAGCTTCCTCATCAGTTCTACAATTTGCAATCCTAGGCTCTTTTTTTGAGGTAGCAGGATTGGTTCTTAACACAGGCCGTCGTACATTTTCTTCCAATGGCTGTCGTAAGCGTTATGTGTATACGTCGTTTTAGCAAGCAACGGTAATTGTGCTAGGCAGTTTTCCAGTGCATTTGCCGCAGGTATACCGCCCATCGCGTAATGACCCCCTTAGACTGACATAGTTCAGCCGAGGCTACATCCTTCCTGAAAGTAAACACAGGAGTTCACTGTTTCACTGCACCACAAATTAGTCATTCTAAATTAATTCTGGCTAGTTGTAGCTCTCCCTGTATGTATGTGTTTGTGTGTTTATGTTGTTTATGCCAGTGGAGATGGGCACCTGTGCATGTGTGTGTGTGTGCACTTGCATGGAGACAGAGGTGTGTATGAGCGGTGCTTAGTTGTGTGAGTGCAGGTGTATAAACGCACTTATGTTTCTCTTTGTGCGTGCCCTGCATGAGGAGATCTGTGTGTACGTGGAGATGTATGTGCAAGGGTGTACATCTGTGTACAGAGGTGAGTTCACTTAGGAGTTCTTATTTGAATGCAGGTGTTTTGTGTGTCTGTGTGCCAGAGGTGTGTGCACAGGTTTGTGTGCTTGCATGTTGTTTGTGCATTAACCTGTGTGTGCATGCAGAGGTCTGCTCATGTGAAGTATTGTTTTTGCATTTTTTTTTGCAGAGCTGCGCGTGCATGTGTACCCATCCTCTGGGAGCAAACACCTGTTGGAGTCAGCACATAGTTTTGGGTTCAATCAAAACTTTACTCACAGCACACGTGTGCAAGTGCACTCACACTCACCCCCGTGCACACTCACAAACCTGCATGCATGCACTCTCACACCTGCGCATATGCAACCCTTGTGTGTGCATGCATACATGTGTGGTCAAGCATCCCTGTGTGATAACACGTCTATCCACACTCACCTATGCACACCCACATAAACATTCCTGTTGTGCTGTCCAGCTCCTGTGCAGTGGACATGCACACTCACACCCCTGCAGTCATTTTCATACAGCTTTGCTCGTTCTCAAACCTGTGCTCACTGCTCTATCTGGCCATACCTCAGTGCACGCACACATACACACAAACCCCATGCAAAATCACGTAAAGAACTGTCCATGTTCACACACTCTCATAGACACACTCCATGCATGCATTTGTGCACATAGTCCTGCAGACATGCTCATACATCTGCATACATACACACACACTTGGGCATGTGCCAACACTGCAAATGCCCTCATGCACCTGTGTGTGCCTGAACTGACACAACTTTGTCCACGCTCAGATTCCTGTATGTACACACACATACAGCATACATCTCAGTGCACGCAGACCAATATCTGTGTCCACACACATACACACCTCTTTAGAGTAAGCGTGTACCGAATAGTAGATTTAAGTGTTCGACTGAAACCGAATAGTTGGACAGGTATTCGGCCAGAGCTGAATATGGAGCCCAATAGTTGCCTTTTTTATTCTAAATTGAACTTTAGTAGCTTTTTCACATAACTGTTACAGATCATCAGTACACCTCCTCCTCCAATCCAAACAACAATGGGAATTCAAACTCCCCACCCCCCTTTCCTGTTCCTTACCCCCCTCGCCCTTTCTGTTTCCCCTCCCGCTCCCCCATCCATCCCGCTCCCCCATCAATCCCCCCATGCAGCAGGTCCTCATTGAGTCTACATGGTTAAGACCTGGGGTAACCCCCTTTTCTGTAGAAGAACTGTTCCCAAGCCCACACATCCCTGTTAATTCTGCACTCCACAGTCTACCTGACCTGTGGGCTAGTTGTGTAGGTGCTTCCCTGGGCTGTTTCAGGGCCCCAGCTTGGGTTTCATGTACTTCCTTCTCCCCCGACCTTCCCAGGTTCAGGCCGGACTTGTTACAATCTCCATTGTGCCCTTTCTTAGTGCCCACATTTCTCAAATAAGGGATGCCATAAGCCCTCAATATTCGACCTGGACTCATTCAACACATGGGTAAGGCATTCCATATCATAGATCGCTCTCATCTTTGCTGCCCATTCCTTTTCCTTTGCATGTGTGAATTCTTCCATAGTTCTGCAAGACATCATCTGGCAGAGACCAACATGATTTGCAGCATATGCCCTCCTTCCACCTCCTCCTCCTCCTCCACCTGCAGTCCAAAAAGGAGCCATGGGGAAAGTTCCCTGTGGATTCTGTCTACCCCATTAATCCATGAGAGGACCTCCTTCCAGTATGCCTGTACTCTGGGGCAACTCCACCACATGTGTATGTAGTCGCCCTTCACCTGTTTACACTTCCACAAGAGTGGGTCATATTGATTACTCATATTTGCTATCCTAGCCGGAGGGTAGTGCCACCTGTGTATCAATTTTATTGCTTGGTGCCTCTATTGCAGGGAGATTGTTGACTGTACCACCCCTCTACAGATCTGTGTCCATAGTGCATCTTCAATATCTCTCCCAGGTCGACCCCCACTTGACCGTTGCTTTGAGTGGTTCCCTTGGTTCCGCCAACAAGCTTGTCTTGTATAATCCTGCAATAAGTCCCTTGGTACCCCTCCCCGTTAGCAGGAGCCGTTCAAAGTCTGTCAACTCTCTTTTCAAGTTCTCCCCCACTGGGGATATCCCCACCATACTGAACTCCTTTGTCCTGTAACCACTTTGTGAGCGGGGCACACTTTTTCCACCTCAAGGGGGTCTGCGCCGAGAGATCCTGGATTATTGCGACCCTGGAGCCCTCATAGTCAATGATTCCCATTCATTTGGCTTTCTCCAGGATGTCTGCTTTGTCCCGGTAGTAGTGCAACCTCGCCAGGACAGAGCGTGGCCCCCTACTACCTCCTCCTGCATGGTGCACACTGTCCAGGGTCACATGCCTTCCTTCTATTAACCGCAGAACCATCCCAATCATTTCCTGGATTTTCTTCTCGAGGCCAGCCAGAGATTTTCCCTCTCTTTCCTTGAGGCCAAAAAAACACAGATTGTTTCGCTTCTCCCTATTTTCAAGGTCATCAATTTTGAGGACCAACTCCATTTCTTGCCTCTCAGTGTCCCGAAATCAGACCTCAATCTGCTCCTCAGGAATGCCTGTCGCAGCCTGATTAGCCTCCACCCCTTCAAACCTTTCTTCCATCGTGTCCACTTTCAAGCTCACCACCTTGGCTCCAGTGTCCGTTCTCATCCCCCAATATCTCTTCCAAGATCATCTGGATGTTACCCTTGATGGTCCCTATCTCTGCTGAGCTGGAGTGGGGTCCCGCAGCTTTCTTTCCCCTCTCCATTTCTACTCCGACATGGCTCTAGTATTGGTATTGGGAGAGCTTCTCTCTCCAGGTCATTGGGCCACACCCCTTTGTGTCCTGACACCCACTTGAGGTCCCACCGCTCGCTCTTCTGCAGGTGTCCTCTACCGCGTAACCCTTTACCATTTGCTGTGGTTCCTCCTCCTAGTGCACTCTGTCGTCTGTCACTTGTCAGCCTCTCAACCTTCCTTGTTGGCCTTGTCCTTGTTACCAGCACTTGTCTATGTTCACCCTCTGCGTGCCCCCCCTTCCTGTCTCGGGGTTTCTTTGACTCCCCTCACCACTCCACTGGGAGGGTTGTGCTCCGTGGAGGCCCTTGGGCCTGGGTGCTGGCGGGCACCCAGCTCTTTGTTCCTCAGCTCCTACTTCCGTGGCCCCCCTAGGGGCAGTGTGCATGGGGTTTACGCCTTTCTCTCTTTCCTCAACTCTTTCCTACTATAGTGTCCAGAGCGCCTCCCCTGTCAGGTTGGCCTGTCTTCAGCACTCCACTCAGCCCAGCCACGTCTCTTTCATGGCGTCCGAGTAATGCTCCCTCACCCTTGGGTTCTCAGCTAGGGGCAGTCCCCTTTCCTTTGTGGCCCGGGAAGGGCTATATGCACACTGTCCATGAGCTCCTGCAACCACCCCGGGGGGCTTGTGGCCTAGTTTGCTCCTTTCCCCCTGCACGATCCTCTCTTAGGTGGTTATGTTCATGCTGGACCTCTCCTCACCACAGCAACTCCTTTGTCCATCCCTCACTGGGAACGGTACCTGATGCCAGAGGGGAGTGCCCTTCAGAGAAGCGCTCCTGCGTCAAAGCCAACCAGCTAGTTATTGCCGGGGGGGCTGCCCTCCTGCCTGAGACCTCGCCTCTCCTCACCTCCATGGCATGCTTCTAATGCCGCTCCAATGCCCGCCGGGTTGTGCCGTGGTCAGTCTGCTTCTTCTTAATGTGCCCTCACGAAGCCCTTTGCTCACTTTGACTTTTTAATAAAGTTTTGTAGATAAGAAAAACACTGTAATTTAAAAACACACTTCAAAATATGTACATCCATACATACATTAAAGCATTTCTTTGTTGTCTATGGAAGATGCATGTGTAAATTATGAAAGGAATAAAATATCAGAAATTAAACTGTTTAATAACGATACAGTTTGCATTTTTGTGCATTCATAGATGTCCCTTGTTGGGCATAGCCCAAGTAACTAAGACTAACCCTAAAGTATAGTATGCATGTGCGCAATCACTGTGAGGGGAGCATGGGATGTGTCCCCTTGTACTTTCAAATTTTGCATTTGGACCTGCCCATCTCTAGCCTTCTGGCTCCAGCAAGGCACTGAAACACAAAAGGAGTGATTACATCCATTAGCCCCCTGCTGACTGCTGAAGTGCGATTGAATGTAATCCTTTAGGATGGTAAAGGGTTCCATGTGATGTTACTGAACACTGGTATGCCGAGTAGATTTTATAGAGGGTGTTCGGTAAAACCTATTAGGTAATATCACTGGATACCTTGCTAACCAGTCCCCTTCTCTCAGTATATCTCTCAAGTGATGAATGCCCTCCATTTTGGAGTGTCTGTAAACTAACCAGCCATTCGGCTCTTTCAGGTATTTGACCGGCCTCGTCTTGTCTTTCCTCTTCAATAGAAACACAAGCGGGGGGCAAGACTGCATAATTCTATAGCCTCTTCAATTTTTAGCTGCACTAACACCTGGTGAAGGATGTAGCCCTCTGCGCTGGCCATGTGCACCGGGCGCGGTTGCATATCCTGCACTGGCTGTTTGATAAATTCTAACTGTAGTCCCTGCGTGGTCTGAAGTGCCCAAGCATCGCATAAAAGCGCTCGCCAGCTGTGCCAAAATAGGCCCGTCCTCCCCCCCTGGTAGATAAGTGGTTATGCTCACCAGAGCTCGAGTTGTGTGCTCTACTGGCTTCTTTTCTTCTGCGTCCTCTGGGAAATATT
This sequence comes from Ambystoma mexicanum, assembly GCF_040938575.1. Lineage (NCBI taxonomy): Eukaryota > Metazoa > Chordata > Amphibia > Caudata > Ambystomatidae > Ambystoma > Ambystoma mexicanum. The sequence goes on along the minus strand of NC_090926.1, from coordinate 1,270,035,068 downwards.
CCCCTAGTTGGGAAGAAGGGGTCTTGCTGCCTTCCTTCCCAGTACTGGGCTCTGTCGCCCTGAGGTCTTCTTGAGGGGTGAAATCAAACTTGTCGGGTGATCTCTATAGCAGCCGGTCCCTGCAAAAACTCTGTTTGGAAATATCTTCCTTATGGAGGCCTGTGCTTTCTCCAATGAGGTGTAGGTACCGACAAACCTCCCCATCTCTTTCCCAAATGTCTCTCCGAAGAGTAGGCCTTGTGTTCTCCGCCGCTTCGTAATTAGCGACATCACCCAGCTTGACATCAATCTTTATTAGCACCCCTCTCCTTCTCTCCGAGGAAATGGCGCAGTTGCCATTCCTTAGGAGGCAGACAGCTTTCTAGGCCCAGTTGGCCAGATTATCCGGGTCGATCTCCTCCCCAGTATCCCTAGCGGGTTCCGCTAGGTCCATTATTTTAGCTAATGTCCTGTCAAGTTGAGGACTTTCTCCTACCAACTTTTTCATGACCTATCCATCCCTTTCCATGACCTATCCATCTTTGGAGGCTTTGGTCACAAAGTGCTAGCATTTTGGGATCCAATTCCGGGGCTTCGGCCACTTTGCCCACTAGCTCTGGTCTCGGACACTTAGCTCTCATGCACTGCCTCATATCCTTATCTGACGGCTTCCTTACTCTCTGCGCCATGTATTTGACTACCCTTGGCGAGGGATGCCAGTCTGAAGATCTGGGGTTTCTTATGAGTTCAGTGTTGAAAATGTCGGACATCTCGAGGTCCTCTACTTCTATGTGTTTCTCTTTTCTCTGTCTCTTACCACTGGTGGGCTTCGCCCACTCTTCATCCGCCTTATTATCTTTCTCTTGTGTGGAAGTTATGGCGTCAGGCGACTCTTCATCTGAGTCTACTTCGAGTTCACCCATATTGTCTTTCCCTGGGGTGAGGGTCCGGAGGCATGGCACTGCCGATCGTTGTAGGAATGCATTCCTCAGTTTGCTGAAAGCTTCGGCTGACTCTGGGGCCTCTGTGTCTGCCACGTAAAGGTGACCTGGGCGGTGGGGGGGAGCGAGGGGGTGGTAGAACATACTTCCCTCCTCCGGGTCTCATTAGCCCTGTGAGGGCCTACCTTGTGGTGTCCCTAGTGGACGTGCTGTCCCTTTCTGGTCTGGTGCTCCATTTCTGACCTAGTAGTGTCTCCAAAGTCGCCATGTCTCTCTTGTATGGGTTCGACCCCTTGCGCCACGGCATCCACTAAAGAGCATCCCAGCACTTCTTTAAAACTAAGTACCAGGTCCTGCTCTTCCTCCTCCCAGTCGTATCCCGACATTCTGAGGTGTAGGCCGCTGAGTGCCAAATGCCTGACTCTGCAGGCTGAAGTGCACGTCCACTGCTCAGTGTGTATGCCTCTGTGTGTTGTGGCTTGCACCTTTTACTCGTGTGAAGCAGTGAATGCATCTGGCCCCTTTTGCTCCTGGGAACTTTCTTATGGGGGAGCTGGCACTCTCTAGCAGTGGCGTCGCTAGGGGGGGGTCTGGGGAGGCCGGGCCCCCCCCTGTGAAACCCTGTGCCCCCCCGTTTGCCACCCACCTAAGACGAGCAGTGACCATGTTCTCCCCCTACTTTTATCTGTGCCCCCCTACTTTTGTCTTTGGCCCCCTCTGTGCGCCTCCTAAATTTGATTCCTGGCGACGCCACTGCTCTCCAGTCTCAATCAATGCTCCCACTGGGAGCTTTCCCCGATTGGGCTGATTTCGCGCTTATCAAGGCAAGTTTTAATCCTTTAATCTCTGCTGGAGCGGGGAGCCCTGGGTGTGCTTGTAATGAAGCACAGGCTCCGGTGATGACCGAGGACCTGGCAATTTTTACCGGATCTCTCTGGCCAGGTCGTAGTATGTATCCAAATACACAGAATCTCCAGGAATATATCCCTACGCAGGTATGATAGAATGTTTCATTCTACGCTGCACTCTATATATACGCTTTTATATATATTTATTTATAAGTACAGAATGCTCTAGAGTGAGAAAGTGAACTTATCTTGCTGAAGAGCAGGAAAAGAAGAGGAAAAGTTGAAAGCATGAAGTGACTCATAGAGGGTCAGGAAGGACAGTCAACTACAGAAGAGACTGTGTTTAGGGGGAAATGTAGTTCAGAAAATATTTTTTTTAAAGAAAATTTGAAGTTGAAGGTTCATTTTCAGTTATTTGTTGAAACTGCTGAAGAGTAGATTAAGACTTTGAAGTATAATGCTTGCATCAGCTCTTGACATAGAATTAAGCATTTGGCCAAAGCCGATTATCTCATTTTGAGCCATAATTCGGTTGGATACTTACTCGATGACGAATTTCGGTTCACTCCTAATTTAGAGCACAATAGATCTACATACAAATTTCATTTTTAATTATATTACATTTATTGTGCAATAATGAATTGCAAACCTAGTTTTACTTTCAGTCTGTAGCTTCTGTTGATAAATGTTAGGATTTCATCTGTCAGTCTTTTCTTTTTAATTTATAACATTTACTGAAGTGTGACAGAGATTCATTCTGAAAATGGCTGCTCAAAGGAGTCCATTTGAGTGCCCATGTGGGGGGGGGGTAATTTATAAGGTTCCACTGATGATTACTGCAATTGTTTAAAACATGTTGCATGAAACTATTTCTTTAAGAACCCATGTTAGCTGCTTGTGGGCGCTCATTTCTGGTTCCTCGCTGTGCGCCTCACTGAGAGGGCCTCGGCCACATTCACACACACCCTCAGAGGAGCAAACTCGCACACCGACATGCACATGCTCACGTATGTGCACGCACTGGGACCCATATTCTGGCATATCCCAGCCCGTACTCGCAGACCTACGCATGCACTCCCTCCTCCCTGAGCACCTTGTAGGCGGGGGCGCGCTGCTGAAATAGGTTAGTCGGCAGGCACATTAATCACTCGTTCTCTTTTCGCCAGCTTACTTGGCAGTGTTGCTTCTCTGACTGGGCCGGACCGCTCTGGGGAAGCGGGGGAGGGGGCCGGTGGGACGAATGATTGAAGTAATGAGAGCATTTGGGCTGGAGGCTCACTGTGGCTTCTTCATTACGGGCTACACTCTGAGTCTCTGGGGACTCGAGGAGCTCTCTTTACTATGTGCAATACATGAGCAGGTCATTCCTTATTCTAGAAGCCTGCTCCAGTTATACTGGCCCAGCCACAGCAGGCCCGCACAGTGCTGCTGCTTCTGCTGCTGCTGCTGCAAGCCGGCTGTACTGCTGTGGGCTGGCTTCATCTGGCCAGGATGCTAGATTTCACCCTGCCCTGGGGCACACTGTTATGTATACTTTCCAGTATATGCTTATGTGTTATCAGCCTATAAAGAAATCCGGTACGCATGTGTTTTTACCAACAAAAAAATAATAAGTGGGTGATGATGTTGCAACTTGCAGCATGCTCCTCCATGCCTCCAGTCCAATCTGCAGCGCTTGGCGGCGAGTGGTCAGCACACCAAACCCCTCCTTTTTGCAAACTGAAACCGAACAAAGGAACGCATTCATATTGTGTGAACAGCCACAGGCAAAGAAAACATGACTGCTCCCCCAGTTCCCAGGTCAGTAGCCAAGGTGTTGTGATGTGCTTGTCTCTGTATGTGAAAGCTGGTGATGTCATGTGGAGTGTTGCCTTGTGAATGTCGGAATGTTTACCCAAGGATTCCACACCCAGTCGAGTTAGAGCTCCCCAGCCTGGGTGATGGGAGCCAGTGTTATGTCCTGTCCACTTATGTATATAACTTCATGTAACTTGACTTAAGTACTTTTAATAAACATATAAGTAATCCCAAGAAGCCTGGAAGTCACTTTACAACACAACGCACCAACAGGCAGTAGTAACATTTCCCATAACATCTCACAGCGTATGAGTGATGGAAGCACACCTTTGAATATATTCTTCTTTAGAGCCAGCCAAGCACACCCTTCCCTTCACCCCAGCACTTAGTCCTCCTTCACAAACAGCCCACGCGCTCGCTCGTCTTCTGCCTCCTGTAAGATAAACACATTCACTTTGTCAACTGTGCACCAGTCCGCTCAGAACGTGCTCACATGTAATGCAGTTGTGCCAACTTTTACCACAGAAAGGCACACCAGCCACAGGTGCAAACAGTTCACATTAGAGCGAGTGGTAGTCTAATTATACCAATCATGTTATCCGCACACGTCTTGTTATAATTCGCTGCTCTCCCCAAATTGTATTGGCCTAATACATTTGGCAACCTAGACATATGAACAGCTATAGTTATATTTGTACTCCCTCTGGCACACCCTAACTTCCTTACAGCATCTGTCAGAGTTATGTCCATCTTACATTGATTGGACATGGCCCTCCTAATCAGAAGGAGCTGCAGATACTCCATGTCACATAGAGGTATTTTTATTTTTTAGGTAGGTCCTTTGTATAGTGCCGACAAGCAGAACACTTACAGACAGACGCAATGAAAACGTAAAAGAATCAGCAGCAGGACTGCCAGAGTGATTAAGAGTGTACTTCCATGCACTAGTACCTTACAAACACCTGAGTGATGGCCAGCACCCAATGCAGATAGTCTGCCTGTTCTCTTACATTCTCCAGCAGACTTGTTGAGCACACTTAGTCAACCTTCAATTTTTCCAACGCCAACCCCAAGATGGACAAATATGCCCACGTGGGTCCCATGACTGCTGTGGCCAGAAACCAAAGCTACGCCTCACTGATGATGCCCAACGATGCCAAAATATGTCTGCTTGTTTGTGGTCGTGTGCATGCGAGATGTGCCCTACTAGTTAGGACTACACTCCCCCTTTTACGCTGCTTCCAAGCATATGTCCTTTCTCCTTCTGTTATGGCATGGCAGGCTGAAAACGGATGGCCTAGAGGTTTGCCCAGAGTAATGCCAGTGGTTATGATTAATTCAAAACCTTGCAGCTATTAACCTTCTGGTTTGCCTATGAGAACACTTAGCACCTTACCCACAGAGCATTTTCCAATGGGTTTTTGCCATTATAAAACCCTTCTGTGAATTAGACCCTTACTCTTCCTTAACCTGGCTGCCTAACGTGAGTCCGATTGTAGCCATTTGTAAGTTCTTTGCTCCACTTTCACCATCAGTAGATTATCATTCTTAACATCTATATTGTGCTTACTCCTACTCAACAGACCTATGCCAATTGCTGGCTGAGTAGCCACACTTCATCACTGAACCCTCTCAATACCTGGCACATGCTTTTAAACACAAATATGTAGGCAGAGTTCGTAGAAGTGTTGACCGTGTTGCCACAAACTCTAACCTCTTTGAATTGCTGTGTGGACCACTCTTCCCAGTCTACTTTCTATTTTCATTACTGTGAACTGACTCCAAGGCTCTACATAAACCCTACCATTCGCAGATCAACGCGGAATGTGTAGGAGTGTTGTCGTTGTTGCTGGTGAGGGTGTGAGAAGTACTAGCTTCTATGGACCCGACAACTACGTCACTGCGCTTTTTCCCAATACCGAGGTCCCGATAGCAGCTGAAGTCTCAGGTGAGCTCTTGCCTATGGCTTCAACTAAACTGTCTAAGCCTAAAACCACCTCTGCGCCCCATTCCAAAGAATTGCAGAAGAATATAACTATCCCTGCTGCTAAAACGCTAACATCATGGCTGCATGATCCTAACGAAGGGGTAGAGTGCAAAGACCTTGCAGGGGCGCTTGCAGATAAAAAAAACACAGTGTGAATTCGCCCCAGCAGAGCTGTGCCTGCTGACGATCTCAAGCCTGCCTCCTCGAAACCCCAATAAGCCATTGGCCTCTTCGGCTGAGTGCTTCTCGCTCGACCTCACGGACTGTGAGATCCTTGTGACTAATCTGGCCCTTAATAACCCTGAACAAAATGGCTCTACACCAATGATAGTATAGTCCCTAAAAACAATTTCAGAGGCTACTTGCGAGTTGTTGCTACTTAAAACAGGTGCAGAAAAAACACGGGAAGATGTGAATAGGCTAGCCCAGAAAACCACTGAAACACATCTACAATGAGAGGGCGAAAGGTCTTTTGATGGACCCTTAGGTGCCCAACTGGACGTGCTTCCAATTGCCCCAAAGCAGGCTCCAGTCATTTTGGATAAGATACAGCTCTCCCCCTCTGAACCACCTTGTCAAGTGGACCGCTCAGACGCAGAAACCGCAAAGGGGTTCGCAGTACAACCCGATGGAGCCACCTCCTCAATACAATCTGGATGCTCCTCTCCATTCGAGATAATGACCATAACACGAGAGGTTACCCCTCAGTCCTAAACCCTTGGAGGTCAAGAACCAGAACACCCATCCACTACTCGTGAAGCCTACTTTAACTTCATTGAAAGATAATTTGAGCTTGATGTCTTTTTCATCTGGCCTGGTGGGTGTGTGCCAGACTTCAAGGCAAATGTGCTCTCTCCAGTAGGTTCGGCATTGACATATCAATATTTTCTCTGAAACATTTGAGTGTGGTATGCCAGGATCAACATACTACACCACCATTCGTATCCCAATGCAATATAATGGCAGCCACAACTATTTCCTTAGCACCTTTTCTCAAACTTTATGAAGCCACCAATGAAAACATTAAAGACCAAGCAGCTCTCTTGGCTTTAATCAATTCCAAAGTTGAATCTTTTATTACATCCCTCCAATAATGAGCTTACTAAGAGATGGAGTGTACATGGGTGATTCGTGGCCATCTTGAAGACTCTCTAGACCTTGAGAGGACTGACAAGAAGTGCCTACTAAATTCAGTATTGGACTTACTTCACCTGAAACCTTTGATTCAAAACAGGCAAAGGGGATGACCGGATAACATTCAAGAGTCTTCACCTACGCAACCGTCTGAAGTCTGAAAGACCTGCATTTTCTTTAACCAAACCAGATGCCACTCTTCTGCCCTCGGTTGACCTTACTGACCAATCCCTTACAGAAGTGAGTCCAGCCCCAGCAGATCCTCCTATTGCAACTGTTCTGATTCCTCGTCCAACGTTACCCTCTGCGAACCATCCAGTTCAGCTGCTGATCCCTGGGCCCGCAACCCCACAATCACCTAATAAAACTGGGCTGTCCGACAAACTGCATCTGGGAAAAAATTCTTCTCTCTCTACCCATCCTTTCTTCCGTGGTCAGATGAGGAAAAAAAGAAAATTGCGCTATACTCCAGCTAGCGAGCCCTTCCAGGGGAAAAACCCCAAGAACCAACATATGCCAAAAAATAAAGATTCCAACTAAGCGTGGTCCTTGATTATAAATCTGCCTAATCCGCCAATTGAGAAGATTAGATCGACATCTGGTCCTCCACAGGCTCGTATAGAGACAAAAGAGACAATTCTTCCCCAGCTTTCAACCAAAGAGGCTGCCAGAAATGTGGCGACCACGAGAACTCATACAATCCAGAGGACGACTGCCTCACTTTCTCTACTTATATGGTGTATGATGAAGAACACTACGAAAACGACTAAAAAATGCCATCTTCTCACCATATAGACGGCTGAATCTGTTTATTTGACTCCCTTGGCATCAATAGTTTGCTCGCTGCCACCTCAGCACCCTTCTATATGCCCGCAAAGTTGTTTTAAACATCCCTAATAACTCTCCTCCATCAAAACTTCTTTCTCCAATTTTTTACTTTGGCAGATCGAAAAATGGTAATCCATAATCAAAGAAGAACCTTCATCCCCCAAAAAGAGCTCCCATTTCCCAGACTATGACAGCTGGGGAGCAGGTGTAAGTGGATCTAGGTCACCTGGCCTAAGCCCCGCCCACCTGCTTGCCACTCCTTTTCACCACTTAGCAAGCCCCGCCCACCTGGTGCCTTCCTGCTTGCCACTCCTTTTCACCACTTAGCAAGCCCCGCCCACCTGGTGCCTTCCTGCTTGCTGCTCCTTTTCACCACTTAGCAAGCCCCGCCCACCTGTTGCCTTCCTGCTTGCCGCTCGTTTCCCTACTTAAGGAGCCCTCCAGCCTCTTTTCCTTTGCAGCTGGGGTGCAGGTGTAAGTGGATCTAGGTCACCTGGCCTAAGCCCCGCACACCTGGTGCCTTCATGGTTGCCGCTCCTTTTCACCACTTAGCAAGCCCCGCCCACCTGGTGCCTTCCTGCTTACCACTCCTTTTCACCACTTAGCAAGCCCCGCCCACCTGGTGCTTTCCTGCTTGACGCTCCTTTTCACCACTTAGCAAGCCCCGCCCACCTGGTGCCTTCCTGCTTGCCGCTCTTTTCCCTACTTAAGCAGCCCTCCAGCCTCTTTTCCTTTGCAGCTGGGGAGCAGCTGTAAGTAGATTTAGGTCACCTGGCCTAAGCCCCGCCCACCTTCTTAGCCCTGCCTCTTCCTTCCTGCTCTTAACTCTTAGATGAAGGGCGTCTCTCGCCCGGGCCTCCAAAGTGAAGGGCAGTCAAAGAAAAGGGCTATTGCTGTTTGGACATGTTCGGACCAGGAGGATCCAGGGTCCAACCCCCTGCTAAGACAGCAGGTAAGCTTGCACCAACATGTGTTTACACCCTCTGTCCCAGCAGGCCATCCCCACCCTCTCTGGTCCCCCCGTGTTGTTCCCTTGTGCCTGATACATTCTGGTTTCACCATCACCGTCTTGTGGCCAATGCTGGATTTTACGTTCATGGACTTCATTGATTCACGGTGCGTCACCCTTTCTCAACTCTCATGCTGGACTTCCTTTGCATCTTGTACTCATGTTGGCCCTGAATCATGCTGTTCCATCTTCATCTTGTATCCTGGCTTGCAACATTATGTGTTACTACTGACATCTGCAATTGTATTCGCTCTCCTCTCTTGCTTCTCCACTCTTTTTGACTGCTTACTCTCTGTCCTCTCCTCCCCTTCCCTCTCCCATTTCCAATCTCCTCCCCCCTCCCCTTACTTTCTTCTATGCACTTACTCTATCAGAATTGTCCCTGGACCTACTATGATAGCAACCTCGTCTGTCGCTCCCCTATCCCCTTACTGTTGCCCCCCCTCCAGCACTATCTGAAACGTTGTCAGGCCTAATACGATAGTCACTTGTTTTGTTCCTTCCCTCCCTTTCTGCACCCCTCTCCCTCACCTTTTGTTTTCCTCCGGCTCTACCAGAAATGTCGTCAGGCTTAGTACGGTAGTCGCCTGTCTGTTTCCATTTCCTTCCCACACTCCCCCTGTCTTAGCACTTGCACTATCTGAAATGTCGTCAGGCCGAGTACGATAGTTAATTTAACATCCTTACTGTTCATGGCCTGTAAGAATGTCATATTTTCCCTTGTTCCCTTCCTTGCCTTGAAGCGCTTTGAAACACATTGTGTATAGGCGCTTATTAAATAAACTTATCATATCATACTCACCACAAAGATATGTGGCCAGGCGTGATTACGATCCACCCAAAACATCCTATTCAATTTACCCACAAGAATCGCAGAATTGCCCAAAAACCCGATAAAAAAGAAATCAATCAACGATTTATGCTTGCCCCTGTGCCAAGTGTAATTATAAGGGTCCAGAATAACAGGGGGTGGTTAAATATCCCATTCTAGAAAAAAATCTAACCATGTTTGCCCATTTCTTGCAGAGAGAACAGAATGAAGTGGTGTCAAAGCATTAGCACATTGTAGAGCATCATAACAAAAGGCATTAAAATCGCCACCAACAATTATTTTAACCAAAGGGTTGGCTGCAATTGCAGATTCTAGTACAGAGTTCACATCATCTAAGATAGAATCAAGAGTAGAAGTCAACCTATTCCAATAAATGCAAATCAGCAAGACAACAGTAGCCGAAATTTCATCTGGAATTAGTTCAACAGCCAAAAGACCATGAGATCGACTAATCATCTTAGAAACATATTTGCATACAGTATTTACCAAGATGGCCAACCCACCCGAAGGTCGTCCCAGCAGACCACGCAAAGCCTCCTGCGTATATACAAGAAAACCTTCAATAGTGAAAGGCAATTGGCACAAGGTTTCCTGTAAAAAAACAACATCTGGCTGAAAACAGATACTTTGGTTAATCCAAGTTCTGAAGTTGTTTAGTCCACAGGAATTCCATGAGACAATAGTTAGCTCATCAGAGCTAAGAATGCCCCAAAGGACCAGCTTGCAGATCTGCTGGAGCAGGGAGTGATTCTAACATTTGAATGCCCTTCAATGCGGACACAATGGCCAACAGTTGTTTTAGAGTGTTATCATCAATTCTTGAGGGCCCTCCTTGAGCATTCTGGCTGAGGGGGTTCTGGACCACAGGAATGGGAGTATTGACGAATGTTTCAGCATCAACAATAGAGTAAAATAACGTGGGTACTATCCCTATTGTAGTCAGATCTTCCTTTTGTTCCCAAATTAGTTTCATGATAAGAGAGGAATTATATCTACAGATCATTTTGTTATTATTAACAGATGCGAGTTTGACCCAATCTATATCATTTGATCTGATCGTTCTAAGGGCAGGAATCTCTTGCAATGTGGTAATGAAGTAAGATCGATTTAACCTTGCTTTACCATGATGCTCTATAACACTTTCCCATCCCATTGCAAATGTTGATTTAAGCTCATCGGCCGAATTGGCTACAACTGCATCGTTTGGACTTTTTTGCAAGGAAATGCAGTCGGCCGCTGGAGGGACGGTCCAAGGACAGTCACTAACAAGGTCCTGAATCGGATTTACAACCTGTGGCGTTACTACCTTTTTATCTTTAGTTACCACTTTATTAGCCAAGCTAGCATTAGGTGTAACTATGATCCCTTTTTCCTTTTGTTTTTGAATTTTACTGGATCTTTGGAAGAATCATCATTACCCAGGCTAGATATCACTCTGTCAGTTTTCTTTAGAGCCAGCATAGAGTAAAACTTAGATAGCATTGATTGTTTGGGGACATGCGTGGCATCGTCAACAAGAGGTAAAGGGGTAGAGGATGCTTCATCTTTGAAAATATCAAGCATCGGTTGCTTTTTTTTAAGTGAAAGCTTTTGCTCCTCTTTGCCAGATTTCAAACAAGGTTTTCTAGGTCTACAATCAGATGCAGAGGCATCTGAAGTAAGGGGTTCAGAAAGATTAAGCACTGCTTTAGACTCAGCGTTTAATTGGTTCAAGTCAATAGTACCATCACCACCAGATAAATTATATATCTCTTTGATGTTAGAATTATGTCGATCAAGTTTAAGAGCGGCTTGATTTTTAATTTTTTTTTCTGTTTTTTGCTTCAATCTTTTATCTGTTGCCTTACGTTTTTCCACTCTAGCCAGTGTTCTATATTGTTTTCTAGTAAGAACAACCAAAAGCGTCGCGCTAGGACAGCTAGCATCAACGGGCTCATCGCCAGATGTTTTCATCTCAATATCACCATCAGATAAATCAATTAAGTCTGTAAGAGCCGAGGGACTATCTGGAGATAAGGTTTTGGGGGGTTCATGAAGAGAAGGAACATCAGCATTATTTGAGACAGATAGGGCTATAGGTATACTATGGACCTCTTTAATCACAATTAGCAATTCTGCAATATTTGCCGCATTAAGAGCTACCAATTGCGGAAGCGTTGGATCAAGTACTATTGATCCAACATGCTACTATGTAGCATGGGTTTCGGACTATCTGAAACAACCTCCGCAAAGGTTTTTGTCTGAGTAAATTTGTTGCTAGATGACACTGTTGTCGCTTGGTTCAGGGTTAGAGTAGAAATAGCATTACAGGTAAAGAGCATCCCTTCTATTTTCCTTAGCTTAGCAGTCAATTCAGTGGTTTGAATTTGGAGATATCTAACTTCCTCATGAGTTTGTTTGTGACCCTTATCTAACAAATTCAGTATCCGAGTAATGATTGGGAAAGCCTCAGGATTGAACGGCAAAAAACGGGTTAAAAAGTTCTTTTAACTTTTAAGGAAATTCAAACATGCCCAACCAGCCCCCCAGCCTAACAGCCCAACAGCCACTTACGATTCCACTTCCGATGTGCGCGTGCGATGCGCGTGCATCAGACTAAATATAGGAAGTGGAATCTAGCCAGTGGCGCGAAGGCAGGAGGTGGGAGGCGGGACTTGGGGTCGGCACTGATTGAGGTGAAGTCCAAAGAGGCAATCCAAAATGGCGTTGTGTTGCGCACAGTAGCAAGCTTCCCCTTACAGACGGCGCTTGTCCTTAGGCAAAGAAAGGAAGGCAGAGGCAAAGTATCAGGCAGCTGCAGCCCAACAGCCACTTACGATTCCACTTCCACCTATATCACTATTTGGATGACTGGTCAGGATCACCAGCTCAGGTAACATTCAACCAGAAGTTCTTCCTAGACTACATATTTAGTCTGTGTCTTTCAGTCAGGACTCAAAACTCTACCCTGGTCCCTACTCAAAGATTGGAATTCATTGGGGTCTGCTGGGATTCAATAGTGGGCAGAGTGTTCCTAACCGAGGAGAAAGTCAGGGATAGGCTGGAAATAATCAGAACTTGGACTGTGGTTGCAATGCATTCTAGGGCTCATGGCTTCCTGTGTACTGATGGTCTTGCTGGCAAGACTATGTATGCTCCACCTACAGATTTAGTTGACGGCTGTTAGGAAATATTTCATAATTGTATGTAATTTTACCTCCATGTGGCAACCCCCAAACTTTTTGCTGTTGTTTTATACCCTGATCTAGACTTTGCCAGAGAAGCGCAGCCTTCCGCCGCACTCCTCTGGGATTTTGCTCAATTCTTATGGGGAAACTGACATGCCCTTAAGACAGTCAGTACTGGGAGACTTTGTTTCCCTTAGTCCTTTCCTCATGTTGTAGCTTTTGTGCAACATGAAACAAGAGTGCACCGTAACTTACATTACCGCGCTCTTGGGTCTCTAGTCATTCCAAAGGCCCTAGAAACTCTCGCTGGACTTATTATGAAGTGTGCAAGTGTGTCACGTACGGGACTGGTGGCAGCTATCGTTTCTCTTGTGTTTTGAACCCTTTTTCGACATGTTATCCGCGCTTACCGCGTTTGGCACAAATGAGTGGCCTGGCTCCAAAATGGCCATACCACAAGGTTCTTTGTTCTGTCCGCTGACCGTCTTGCCCCTTCACCTTCCCCCAGGTCGAGCCGGGCAGTCCTTATTTGGTCATGCAATTTCCTGCGAAACACAACGCTTTCGCGGGCTTCTGCATGCCTTGTGTGTGCCTCCAGGATGTGGGCTGGGATGTCTGGTCCCAAAACACATCGTGGGTGCCAGAGAGTCTGGAGTGTCCTAAATGCCTGGGACCACCATGGTCCCTGATAGGTCCACGAATGGTGTGAGTGTTTGTGAGCAGATCTCCCATTGGGTCCTCTCAGTTTTGGCACGAAGGGAACTTTGGATAAGAGGAGGCTGGAAACACCACTACCATGTCGATCTCCTAAGTTCACACCGAACAAGGGATAAGGAGCCAAGTATCCTGCAACAAGAAGCTGAGTCGAGGAACCGCTGGTGACCCGCTGAAGGTTTGGCACCCTGAACTGCTGTCGTCCTGCGAGACCCCTCTGCATCTGATCGTCCTAGATGGTCTGCGAAGGCGCTTCGACCCATTGGACTAGTTGGATCAACTATTCCCGGCACCTTCATCAAACCCTGCGGAAGTGTCCCTGGGCCAACCAGTGGGCTGACCAGCTTAAGCAGGACGCTTTGCTCTGTCACCGCCGTTCGGGGAAGCCCTCGAAACTTGGTATACTGCTTGCTCTGCGTCCACGGCACCCTCACACCGAATTTCGTACACTTGGCATTCCCAGGTCTGAAGTGAGACAAGTGCGCCCGGACCAGAGTAAACGCGGTTGCCGTGTTGCCCTGCTATGGTAACAACCTGTGCACGTCCGCTGCATTTGGGCCACCCTCGACCCTGCATCCTGCTACGCAGAATCTACACAGTGTCAAGACGTTCTGATCATCGCAGCTGAACCTGCCAGCAACATGAACTGAACTGGAGAAGTCTGAGGCTGCCTGCGCCGGGGACTGGTGAGTAGTCCATACCCCAACCGGTGGCCTCTCGCGCAGGAGCCCGTTTCTTTTCTACTGCTGTTGCGAAATATCGACTCTATCCCGCACTCTCGCCCTGGCCCTCTCTCCACAAGTGGAGGCCTTGCTTGAGTAGTGGGGACTTGTCCTGCATCGCTTCATTCACCTTCCTGAACTGCCTGATTTCTTTGAAGAGGCCCTCTTTTGTCCATTGGCACCAGCGCGTGCAGGTACTTTTGAGCATAAGGCTTCTCTCTTCGTAGGGCTCGGACTTCCTCCTAGTTAGGTGTATTTCAGATGTCGAACTGGGTCTAATGATTACTTGCACTGCCTGTTTTCCTCCCCATCTAGGTGGTTTACATATTACGTGCTCCTAACTCCTTAGACCCCTCGGTCTTCTATATATATTGTATTGATTGTGATGTGTTGGTTTACTTTAGTATTATTGTGATTCTTTGCTATGGTCGATGTTACAAAGGCCTTGTAATAAATGTGTCTATATTTTTAATATAACACCTGTCTGGAGTAATTTGTAAGTGTCCTTGCTTTGTGCGCTCATTGCGGGCTTTCAGTCACCCACACCCCTCTTGAGACTTAGTCTTGACCGCCGCCATCGCTACCCTGATTGGTCTGGCTTGTCCAGAGGTTACCCTGTTCCAAGAAACTAGGCAGGCCTTCTGAACCTCTGCCCCTCCAGGTCCGAGTTCAGAAATCCATCTTAACAACGGCTCATTGGGCTCAATCTTTGGATCCTTAGTTCAAGCTGATTTCCATTCGAGCATGTACCAAGAGGGAACCCTCCTGATATGGACCCCCTTGCAGAATCTTCTACATCACCTAATCATGAATGGATACATCACTCTCTGGCTAAGGGGCCTTGCTGGGGGACCTCTGTAGTCTTGGCAGGTGGTAGGAAGAGGAATCCACAGAACAATCCTGAAGAGGAAGGCAGTATTTCTAGCACTGAAGACATTTAAGGATTCCAGTGTGCTGATCCGCATGGACAATATCAGCACAATGTTTTTCATAAACAAAGAAGGGGACATCAAGAGGTCAGTTGTGGGATTTGCTCGATGAAGGAAAGATGGAGTTCTTGGCATTGTAAGCAAACAAAAAAGTGCCAGCTCAGTGCCTCCTGGAAAGGGGTGGGTGGAGAGATCTCTGGGACAACCTGTTTGCATATGTGTTCACGCCCCATCCTCTGATTCCCAAAGTCTTGTAGCAATTTCAGACTTTCAGGATTTTCTGGATTCTTCTGGCTATCCCCATTTGCCAAAAACGTGTTGATTTTCCAACCTAATATATATGGCAAGTAGACCACCTCTCCTTATACCCTTCCTTCTGGATCTCTTTCCCCAACAAGGCGGGAGATTGTTGAATCCCTTTCCCCAATCGCTTTTCTTAGCACTCTAGCACCTGAGAATCTAATTTTAGGGAATTTTAACCTTATTGAGAATAACTTGCGGGTTATGGCGGCTGCTAGAAACAAACCTAGTTGGTCGCAGTGTAGGGGCAAATGGTTCTGAGTTTGCCATTGGATGTTGGAAAAGTCTTGCAAAGCTCTGCAAGCCACAGTAGATGACATTAAAGTCGGGTTAACTTTGGAATGCAAGTATCTTCCTGTATGTACTCGCTCTTAGACCTTGGTGCCTGCCTCTCAAGGCAGGAAAGTGTGATTTCACTTTCCAATCCAGTCACTAAACACCCTTTCATGGAGCTCTTCCACTTGTTTCCTCCTATCCGTCGGCCTATTCCAGTGTGTGACTTGAACGTTGTGTTAAAGGCTCCAGCGCAAAAACCTTTCAAATCTATGGCCTCAGTGAATCGGCTGGTGGCATAAAGAATGGCCTTCCTGAAGGCCATCACCTCAGCCTGCAGGGTCAGTGGATTAAAAGCATTGTTTTCGTCTGATCCATAAGTCATCTTCCACATGGACAGGTTTCTGCGGACTCACCCTTCCTTTCTTCTGACGGTGGTTACAGAGCTTCACATAAACCACGAGTTTGTAGTTTTGGTTCTTTTTTCTGACCCCAAAACCGGGGCAGACTGTCTCTGGCTGTCTGGATGTCCATAAAGCCCTGAGCGGTTTTATCACAAGAGGACTAGACCTCATAGGTCCTCGGACATGCTCTTTGTCACGTTCATGGGCTCCCAAACTTTGAAACAACAATCGCCATTTGGAATTTGTACTGTATCCTGTAGGTTGGAGGGTACAACTCCACCTGTCAGTCCTAATGCTCCCCTAACTAGGGCAAAGAACAAGGCAGTAGCTTTTCAGAGGCATGTACCATGAGAGGCAATATGTAAAGTGGCCACATGGGCCTGCCATTTGGTTTTTGCAGGCATTACTTCATGGACAGCATCTCCAGATCTTAGGCCCACCTCTGCATGAAAATACATAAAGCGGAAGGGCGCACGGTCATAGTCTGCGCAACAGGGGGTGTAAAGTTAAGGTGGCTTTAGCTGAATTTCATGGGTTTTATTTATTTATTGCATTAAGTGCTCACCTTAACGTCCCTGCAACTAAAGTTTTTCCTTGAATTTCAAAGGTTTTGTTACAATGTATTGCTCACCTAAACGCCCCGACACCTAAAGATTTTTCCTTGAATTTCAAGGTTTATTTATTCCATAGATTTTAGAACTAGCATGGTCTTCGGCCATAGGGAGAGGGGATGATGCAGACTATTAATCACTTTCGAAAATTGGCCAAATCCATTACTCGAATCAAAAGTTATTAACAATCTAATTTTGAGGGGTTCCTACGTGTCGCCGACTCCCCTTAACTATAGGGTGGTATAGTATTTTATTTTTTCATTTTTTAGCTTATTGGGCCATAAAAATCAAACATATAAACAACATATAAAATAAATAGAAAATACTGTAAAATATATTCAAACCTATGCAAGAAAAATGTGTCCACCCTGGGTGTAGTCTTACCATTTGACTCCTCTCTACTGACCAGAACACATAATATGCCCTGGTACTACTTTTAAGTAAGAATGGGACATTGAAATAATTTGGATGCAACTAAGATTTGCCTGAAACAGAATGTTATCCTGAAGAGTAGAACCCTCTGCACACACTTCCAAACGGATTAAATTTCCCACATAGCATCTGCGATGTCTGAACGGGACCCAATAATCAATTGGTGCTTAATACTGTCCACAGATCAGGGGCTATTCCTGGAGCAGCTGTGAGGTATCGAAAATAGCTCCAGAAAGTTACATGACCCTCTGGGAGCCGATCATAGTGCTCCAGATGGCTTCCAGACTTGCAGGCAGTGTCCTGGGTGTTGTAGGCCAGAGAGCTTTGTTTCACTCAGTACCCTCAGATGGTGCACAGGGTCCTCTGGTAAAGCAAGTCTGTGATATATCCTAATTAAAAGAGATAATGTTAATGTTAAAGGTTTTTATTCCGTGCACCAATGTCACTTGTGTGGTCTACAGGCGCTCAGGCGGATCTGTTATGCAAAGAGGGAGGGTGGATAGTTAGTATGGTTGAGCGTGAAAAAAGCAAGAGAGCTGTGTTTTGCTGTTGGCAGCTTCCGTTCAGAAACACTGTTCACTGAGCATAAATGTGATTTTCGGAAATTGGGCAACATGTGCTGTTGTGCGAGATTATGTGTGGTTTCTTTTGGTGTTGTGAAGTACGTGCGGACTGTGGCGCTGTAGAGGTATGGCTGTGTTAAATCCAGAGTTTGAGAGGTGTATGCAGAGGAGTGAGTTTGTTAGTACGGATTGTTGGTGAAAGTCATGTATATGTTCTCCACATCTCTTGACCTGAGAATCCATCCAAGTGCGACACCCCCTCCCCCAAAAACTCCACCCAAATGCACCACGCCCCCACCTCAGGAATTAATCCAAGTGTGTCACACCGCCTGCCCCCTGAAAATCCATCCAAGTGCATCACAACTCCCACCCCCGAAGATCACCCAACTTGTGCTACGACTTCCATCCCTGGGATCTATCCGTCTTTGTCACAGCCAATCCCCCCGCACCTCCCGCCCCCTGAAAATCCATCTAAGTGCATCACATATTCAATCCTTGGAAATCCCCTTAAGTGTGCCAGATTCCCTAACACTGACAAACCTAAAATCTGTCTAAGCGGGTCACATTTCCTATCCATGGAATTCATCTAACTGCGTAACCTGTGGCAGTCGTGATCTTTGTCTTCCCCTAGTTGCCCTTTCGAGGTTTTATCTTAATTGTCACCTCAGCGGTCTTGATTCCTAAGTTTCTCCGGGATTCGTTAAGCTGTCTGATTTCTTAGTACAAGCCCTATTTCTAACTAAGGGGAATCCGCACAGAACGGTTATTCATCTTCTTCTGTACCTTACGGGCGTTGTCTATTATCAATTGGGAAGGGTCTGGTGCATTGCTCCTGCTCACTTGTAGGTCCTCAGTGAGGGGACTTCTAGGCTGATTTTCCCTCCCCCGGTTTCCCTTGAGCTTCTTTCCCTGGCCTAATTGTATAGGGCCTACCAGCTGCTCCTGTTTCTTAGTAGTCCCTATTTAGGGGAGGACAGGGGGTGTCTTTGTTTAAAGTTTCTCTTCTCAGTCTTATCCCTCATTCCTCTCTTGTTTCCGGCTACTTTTCCTTTTCAGCACTTGGACGGTTATGAGGTGTGGGGGGCGCTGTTCAGTCGGTTTCATTGTTTCTAGAGCAGAAACCAGGTTTTAAGAAGTTTTCTGAATTTTGTATGGTCCTCCATAGTTCGTATTTCCCTGGGAAGAAAGTTCCATAGTTCGCAGCTAAACAGAAGAATGCTGATCCATCCAGTTCTTTCTTCGTGTATTGTTTGGGTTGTAGGCGGATATCGTTGCAGGATCTCAGGGTTCTGGTTGGTTTGTAGATGGAAAGTTTCTTTTGAATAAATACTGCTCCCAGGCCGTGTATTGCTCTGTGCGTAATGCACACTGTTTTGAAAGTGATTCTTTTTTTGACCGGGAGCCAATGTAACATCCTAAGAGCTGGTGTGATGTGATCTCTTCTGTTGAGTGTAAGAAGTCTGTCTGCTGTGTTTGGTATTCGTTGCCGTTACCTTAGTATGTAGTCTGGCATTCCAAGATATATGCTGTAAGCATAATCTATCCTGGACATAATGAGACATATGCTGGCCAGTGTTTTGTGCATGAATGAAAGGAAGTGCAGAATTGTTTTAATTGTTTGTAGGTGGAAGAAGCACTTCCACAGCATTGTATCTTTCAAATATTCAAATGCTTGAATATTTCCTGTCGTCAGACTGCGAATCCTTTGTAATTTAAATAATATAAATAATAATATAAAATGTCTTCCTTTAAGAAGAATAGCAATACACCACTAGGCGCCATAGGCCTCTGTAGCCCTTCACTTGTGGAGTCCCTCCACCTCCTTTTAGTCCTTTTAGGCCCCAACCAATGAGGCGGCAGGGCTTTGGCTCCACCCCAGTCAGCCATCTTCAGATTTTTCACTGTGTCTACTGAACAGAGGAATCCTCTTCGGCTCTCTGAGAAAATTCGATTTTTCAAAACTAATTCTAGACATTTTTGTCATACTTTAAGCTTTATTTGCTTCCCTATCACTGGGGCTTCCTGGTTCAACCATTTGGGCCCAGGTTCACACCTTCTGCCACATAAAAACATTGTGTTTTTAGGCTGCCTACTCTCACCTAATGGCTGAAACTCAAGTACAAGCTGTCAAGGAGAATACCTCCCTTTTCAGGGACTGCTCCAGGTGTGGTAAAAAGGTCATCTTCATCAGAGATCCCCACAAACTCTACATCTATTGCCTGTACCCACATGACATTCAGTCATGTAAAATATGTCAAACCTTTCCCAAGAACATTCCGGAAGACAGACATAGGATGATATTACTTCACCTGGAGAGCAGACAGATGACGTCTGATGAGGAATCCAGCAAGACTGTGCCCTCAACTTCCACCATTCACCCTGAGAAGCAAGCACCAAGGAGGAAAACTTGTTCAGTGGACAGAGCAGACTCTCCACCACCCAAGGGCAAGAAGAGGAGTGGGAAATCCTCAACTGAATCTGTATCTATAGGTCTGCTGGAAGGAGAACTACACAAAGGTAAAGGTTCCTTCATTACTTCTTCGTCAGCGAAACGGCCGTCCATGGGGACACCGTCCAAGACTAAACTAACCTTGCCGTCCAATATAAGGGTCCCATCGTCAACGGATAAACCGTGGTTCACCGTCAAACTAACTACCTCATCGACAAAGACATTATCGTTGACGAAAGAACCGCAGATGAAGCACCCGTCCATGAAGAACGCTGGTGAAAAGCACGCATCAACGAAGACATCCTCGTCAACGAAGCACTCGCCGATGAAGCACTCGCCGACGTCCAAACATTCGTCATCAAAGAACGAGTCATTGTCGACGGAAGAGCTGCCAACGAGCCCCCAAAAGCAGGACAAAACACTGTCGATTGCCTAACACCACCAGACGTCATCAATGAGCCTTTTTCACAATCAGAGGAAGCTTTAAGCATCCATACACCACAGCTGGATGGGTTAGAAGGCGCTACCCCTCTATCCTTTATAACTGAAATTAATGAACTGCCTGACATCAAATTGCAAGAGGAGTTTTCAGAGGGGGAGTAACAACTGATAGGTTATTTATAACGCGCTTAATACCCAGAGGTTTCTAAGCGCTGACCCAGGGATCGAACCTGTGTTGCTCCGTGTCATCTTGTTTCCAAGTCGAGCACGCTGCGCTGAGCTATCCTCCTGCCAGTACTACCTAAAGAACACAGTCCACAATGGCTACCGATAATGGAAGACGTGGCAGATCCTTTCGACCCTACTCTAATGAGTTGATGCACAGAATTATGGATGAATTCCAAAGAAGGCAAAGGGCAAGGCTCCTGGTCACTCAAACAGTACTTGTAAGCAGACCTTCATGAAGCACATCACTGGTGCACCGCACTGGAAGCAGGTCTCCTACAGATCGTACCCCACATCACTCACCGTCTCCTTAGCGATCTTCATCAGTTAGCAGCCGCCAAGCACAACGCTCACACTATGGCGGCTGCTAAAAAAGAAGACGTTCTCCATCTTTTCCAAGGTCTTCACCTCAAAGATCCAAAGCGCACAATGCGCCTTCAATTGCTACATCTTCTGAATGGCCGGACAACATTGTAGGCGATGCCAGGGAACCTGATGACCTTTTTGGGGAGTTCCCCGACCCCGACAGTCATGACGACGAGCCGGAAGAAGGTGAACTGCCTCATGACACTCCAGACATAGACCCAGATGATTGGGATTCTATTGTCATTGAGAAGCAGAAGAATCGTGACTCACTGTGGGGATAATCACCTCAGGATGATATTGTATCTTTTCACTCAATCATGGCAAAGTCGTCAGACATCTTCAAAATACATGTCACCACAGAGGAGAAAGCATCAGTCCTCTATGAGCACAGAGACAAAAGACACTGCACCGTCACCACAATGCCAATACTAGAGACTATTTGGGAGGTGGGTGAAAAAATCCTGCCCACTCCCCTTTCCACTCGGGCACTTGTAGCTAGACCAGAGAAATAGTATAAAGCCCCGGACTCGGCTCCATTGTGTCTCAGAGGCCATCCTAAACCCGACTCCATTATTATGACGGCGGCGAGGAAAAGACTCCAAAAACCAGCCTCTCCCCTCACAGCTCTGCCCCATAAGGAGGGACGCAAATTAGAGGCGATGGGCCTAAGGTCTCAATGGTGGCATAGTTGACGGTGCATGCCATCAACGTCATGGCCATGATGGCAAGGCTGGATAGAGAATTATGGCTCCGTATGCCCCAGCTCACTAAACACCTTCCAGAGGAGTTAAGAAGAGGCCAAAGCCATTATCACAGACGGCTCTCGGATAACATGGTCGACACCTCTGTGGACACCGTTGACTGCGGTTTCAGGCAGATGGCACACAGCACAGTCTTGAGATGCCAAGCCTAGATGAAGGCCATACGTTTCAGGCTAAATGTACAGGCCCAGATCCTAGACATGCCATTTGATGGGCAAGACCTATTTGGCAAGAAAATAGATGATCACTTGGAGGGCATCAAAGCCGACACTGCTAGGGCGATTAGTTCTTTAAAATACAAGGACAAGAACTGCCATCCTTTTCGCTCCTTTAGATGTGCCAGCTCCAAGTACATGTCATACAGCAGGTCTTTCCATGGTCAAGTGTCCTCTTCAACCTCCTTCCAAACAGGAGGTAGATGCCAACAAGGTTCCGTTTGTATACGAATTGTTCGAACTACTATTGTTCAAATCACAATTGACCTTTGGACAATTGACCGAATTGTGAAGGTCAAATTGTTACATATATACGGGGGGAAACCCCCGCAACCTCCCATTTTATATATATATATATATATATATATATATATATATATATATATATATTCACTACAAAAAGTTGCCCCACGAAAAACCTGTGCACTTCACTAAAAAAATAAATGTTCGCCCTCCCCATTATGGTTCAAATTAAAACCGAAAAACCCCTGAAATTCGCCAGTTATGGCAGACTGAGCCCCCATACTTGCCATCACCACCGTGCACTGCTAACAGTCACACCCAGAACATGAAAGATGTATTTCAAATGTAACTGATGACATCACTGACCACATCACATGTTTAGCCCCTTTGTTTTCGTTCCCTGCTCTATATATGTACATTCAGTAAAACAACTTTGTTAAAGGGATGTTATACTTCACAGTGAAACCAAAAACACTGCACATTCCTCCATTATGGTAAACTCAGCAACCATAACTCGCAGCATCTACGTGCATTGCTAAGACTAACACCCAGGACATCAAAGATGACATCACAAATATCATTGGCAAGCAAAACCAGAAATAGCCCTGTGCCAGCCACGCCCATGGCGCACTCCAAAGGCGTGAAAGCGGCCTCAACAGCATTCCTGTCAGGAGTGTCTTTAAAGGACATCTGCCGGGCTGCCACCTGGAGCACCCTCCACAAGTTTCCCCGGCATTACTACTTGGAAGAAGACAACAAAATCGGTGGTAAGACAAGCAGTGCTTCAGCACGTAATCACCTAAGGTAGGAGCAGACTTTTGTTCCTTAACTTTTACTCTTGTTTGTTCCCACCGTCCAATTGCATGTATTTTTCTGGTAGCCTTACTTTGTACGCTATAGGTATGTTACACAAGCGATATATAGCGCACGCACATACAGGTGCAACCTTACGGCTATCAGACGTGCCAAATAGTAGTAGACTGCTTGGTATTCTATTTAAACATCTGAATCTATGAAAGATCCAATGCTGGAGAAGTCTTAGTTACTTACCTGTAACTGTTTGTCTCCAGCATTGGTATCTTTCATAGATTCACATGCGCCCGGTCTCCTCCCCTGGGGAGAGGCTACTCCCTCTCCAATCAGTCATCAGTTACTAGCCTTCACGGTTCAAAATCTGAAGATGGCTGACTGGGGTGGAGCCTAAGCCCTGCCACCTCATTGGTTGGGGCCTAAAAGGTCCTCAGGAGGTGGAGGGACTCCACAAATGAAGGGCTACACAGGCCCTATGGGGCTCTATGGGAGCAGCTTTTCTTCCTTAAGGAAGACATATATTTAAATTACCAAGGATTCCAAGTCTGACGACGGGGAATATTAAAGCATGTGAATCTATGAAAATACCAATGCTGGAGAAATACAGTTGCAGGTAAGTAACTAAGACTTCTGGATTATCGTATGAACTTGGGGTTCTAGTGTTAACTTTTAGTCCATGATGATTCCAAGGTTTTGTACAGCTGCAGATGGTGTCAGTCGGTTTCCCATTTCTATGGCCCATGGAATCCGCTGATCGTTTCCTCTGTCTTCAGGTGTAATCATGATTTGAGTTGTGTATGGCTTAATTTCGAGTTTGTTGATGTTCATTCATTGGTAGAGCTCCTTGAGGCACTCTATTAGCGTTTGCATTCTCTTCTTATATGTCACTGTATTTGAAGATGATTTATGTATCATCTGTGTACTTTGTTAGTCTGTGTTTTTTTATGAGGTTGATTGTAGCTGTTGAAGAGTAGCGGTGATAGCAATGAGCCTTGGGGTACTCCGCAGGTGGTGTCCCGTGGTGAGCATTTAAATGCTTTAAATACACTGTTTCTGTTCTTTCCGAGAGGAAAGATTTGATTCAGAGCAGAGCTGTGTCGGTGAGTCCTATTTCTTCCAGTCTTTTTATTAGGATGTTGTGGTTGACTGTGTCAAAGGCAGCTGAGAAATCCAGTAATAAGAGAATTTTCGGGGTGACCAGGCAGCCATGTTCATCTTGCCATAGGGAATCATTATGTAGTGAAGAGCCCTCTCTTACACAAAAATATTTCTCTGTATTGGGAGTGGCTTCCTGAATGTGGGGCAACTCTTCAAGTGTTCAGAAGCGAGGCGACTCTGTCCCATTCAGTCTTAACACGTAGGGGGTCATTTTATAACTTACGCGGGAACTGCATAAATCAAATCATGCAAGTATATGGAGCAGCTCTTATATGGCTACTGTTGTGGTTTTTCGTGGAGAACATACAAGGTGGCCAGGCCTTCGTCTGTTTTTCTATTGGAATATTTAAAAACACTCCTTCGAAGGGATTGGTTCCCCAGATGTATTCCACATCTATGACATGTAATCACCACAGCTGTGCTGTTTGGGAAAATGTTCGGCGTTGCGTCGATGCCGTCGATACGCTGTCCTCAAGGGCCTCTGTCGAGCCGACGACACCGGATGTTAAGTAGGACGCACAGCGTCCGTAGCCTCAGTTTTGTTTTTTCCGCGAACGTGTTCGCTTCGGAGATCTCGGCGTGCCTCGGTTCTTCTATCGGTTCTTCGAACTTGGTGTTTTCTGAATAGATATCATGTCTTCGTCTTCTTCTACCCTGCGGTCGGGATTCAAGAAGTGTCGGGACTGCAGTTCCAAGATGTCACTTATGGACCCGCACAACGTCTGCCTCTGGTGCCTCGGCGAGGACCACCCCACCGATGACTGTGACGATTGCCAGTCGTTAACGTCGAAGGCCTTGCGGGAGTGGAAGAAGAAGCTGACTGTAGGTACAGTTTCCAAACCCTGAAAGTTGAAATCCGCTGGGCTTTCGACCGACAATTCTAGGGGCGACTCTCTGAGACGTTGGCGTAAGGCCAGGGGGTCTCGGTCCCAGAGTGGGTCCCGCCATTCCTCTGCCTCTACGAGGCACTCGCGGAAGCGCCGTCACTGGTCGCCTTCCCCGTCCTTGTCCGAGGACTCCGCCAGACGGTGGGGTGCTTGTCCCAACAAGAATTCCTCTCCTACGGAATGGGGTGCATTTCGTATGTAGATGACGGCGATTTTCCAATCGCAGGGCTCCGTTCTGTCCGTGCCTTCGAAAGAAGCCGTCAGGGAACGTGCTAGGGCCACCGCTCGCACGCCTTTGGGCTCGGGCGGTCGGCGCGATCATCGGGAGCCTTCGAGGTCCCGATCGGACAAGGTGGATCGCTCTAGCCATGCCCGATCCAGGTCCCAGTCCTCGACGCCCTCGAGACCGGTGGAACCTGTAAGGTCTTCTAAGAACACATCGACGCCATCAGCGCCATGTCCGTCGAGGGACTCTCTCGAGGCTCCGCCTCCGAGGAAGTCGTCGACGCCATCGGCGCCGAGGCCGTCGAAGGACACGCTCGGAGCACCGTCCTCGAGGCCTGTGTCGAAGCCATTGGCGCCACGCTCGAGGATGATTCCGTCGAAGCCCTCAACGCCTTTTGTGGAGGCTTTACCGGAGGTACCCCGTGCATCGGTGGAAACTCAGAGGAAAGCCCTGAAGAAGTCAGTGAGGCCTGTATTTGAACCTTTTTCTGTGCCTTCATCCAGGGATTTATTCCAGCCTCTGGATTACATCTCTGAGGTGGATGAAGGGTCTGATGAAGGTTTGGTTCCTGATGAGGTTCCTGACAAACGCTTGTCTGGTCATAGCCGGTTGGAAGACCTGTGTCAGTCTTTGTACAACGCCAGTGGTCTGGACACCTCACCGGAGGTTGAGTTCGGTAGGCCTGAGCCTGGTACGCACGCTGAGTCTTCATACCGGCGTCTCATGTCTAGGGTGATGGTGTACTTGGGGTGGTCTGCGCCACCAGTGGATTTTCTCCAGGATGACCTGACAGATATCCTCGACCAAGGTGCACCCACTGACCCGGTGCTGCCATTTCATATGGCTTTACAGAGAAGGGTGACAGCGGCTTGGACTGCTCCGGAGAGTCTTCCCGCAGTGAGCAAGTCGTTGCCGAAAAAATACCATCCATCCAGTAGCGACCCCTGCTACTTGACAACGCACCCCACTCCAGAGAGTTTGGTGGTGCATGTGGCTACGGCCCTGGCAAAGCAGGCGTCGTACCCTACCATCCCTCCTGATAAGGATGACAAACGTTTTGATGGCTGGGCGAAGAAAGTGTTTTCTTCAGTGGGTATGGCTTTACAGGCAGCCAACTCTGTGTGTGCCTTAGCACGTTTCACTCACACTCTGTGGAATTGTGTGTCTATGGCGGCTGAACATATTCCCGAAGGGGAGGAACAGGATGGTTTTCTTGCCCTCGTTCAGGATGGCAAGGATGCCATGTGTGAATCCGTTCAGTCCGGCCTGGACATGGCAGACTGTGTCAGCCGGTCCATGGCGGCGAGCACCGTGATGCGCAGATTAACATGGCTGCGGAAGTCAGGGTTTGCTCCTGACGTACAAGCCCAGCTTCTCAACATGCCCTTTGATGGTGTACATCTTTTTGGCAGCAAGGCTGACGAGAGCCTTGAGAGGTTGCAGACTTCAAAGGCTGCAGCAAAGTCGTTGAGCGCTGCAGTCAGACAACCTCTGCCTTTTTGGTCCTAGGGGACCGCAATGGAGGGGAGGTTCCTTTCGATACTACTCGTCTTTTGGTAGATCGAGGAGAGCAGCCAGTCAAAGGGGCCAACGTAGGAGGACCAGAGGTGGAAAACAGGGTACTCGAGGTGCCAAGGCCGCTGGAGCAGTTTCCTCTTTGCCCTCAGACACTGCCACAGCCGCTTCTGCTCAGTCATGAGGCCATGTCCCATGGTTCGCCGGTTGGGGGAAGGCTGGCGCAGCATCTTGTAGAATGGTGTGCCATTACTTCAGATGTGTGGGTTCTGGAGATCATAGACCATGGCTACTGTATTCCTTTCCGGCAGAAGCCTTGCGACAATCCACCGGGGAATCTCTCTTTGAAGAGTCCGGATCCGCTCCTTGCGCAGGAAATCAAATCACTGCTGGAGAAAGGCGCCATAGAGCTGGTGCCTGTAGCGGAGAGGGACAAGGGATTGTATTCCCCATATTTTTTGATCCGGAAAAAAGACGGGGGATTGAGACCCATCATGGACTTGCATGGTTTGAACAAGCTCCT
The DNA here is from genome assembly GCF_040938575.1 of Ambystoma mexicanum. NCBI lineage: Eukaryota > Metazoa > Chordata > Amphibia > Caudata > Ambystomatidae > Ambystoma > Ambystoma mexicanum. The sequence goes on along the minus strand of NC_090926.1, from coordinate 1,270,007,779 downwards.
CAGGAAGGACAAGTTCAGAATGGTTACTCTGTCTCAAGTCCTCCAGGCCCTTCAACTTCAGGACTGGTTGGTGTCTCTCGACCTCAAGGACGCTTACTTTCATGTGCCGATTCATCCTAAGCACAAGAAGTACCTGAGGTTCGTGGTTGGCGACTCGCACTTTCAGTTTTGGGTCTTCACCAAGCTCATGGTAGTGGTGGCAGCGTATCTCAGGAAAGGGTGGATTCACATTTACCTCTACCTGGACGATTAGTTGATCAGGGCGCACTCTCCCGAGCAAGTCCTGGATCATCTGTCAGTCACTTGCCACTCCCTTCACAAGCTGGGCTTCTCCCTCAACTTAAAGAAGTACCACTTGACACCTACCCAATGGCTCCAGTACATTGGAGCAGTGCTCGACACATCCCTGGGGCTGTGTTTTCCTCCCCAGGTGAGGGCTCATCACATTCTGCAGATGGTGAACAAGTTTCAACATGCCCAGAATCTCCCGGCGTTCGAGTTCTTGATGTTGCTCGGCCTCATGGCATCCTGCATTCTCCTGGTGCCAGAGGCCAGGCGGAAGCTCTAAGCAGGCAGAGCACGGTCTCTCACGAGTGGGAGCTGGCTCAGGAGATTCTCCTGGAGATCTTCACCCTTTGGATGACCCCACAAGTGGATCTCTTTGCAACCAGTGTGAACCGGAAGTGCGAAAGATTCTGCTCGCGGGAATTTCCTCCAAGACGAGCCTTAGGGGACGTGTTCGTAGTGGAGTGGTCCTTCCCACTGCTGTACGGATTTCCTCCAGTCCCCGTCATTCTGCAAGTGCTGCAGATGTTACAGAGGTTCGGTTCAGGAATGATCCTCATTGCTCCGGTATGGGCCAGGAGAACATAGTACCCAGACCTTCTCGACATGTCCATCTGCCCTCCATGCCGTCTTCCCTACCGAGACGATCTGCTCTCACGGAGGGGGGTCAGGTTCTCCATCCAGAGGTCAAGTCCCTCAACCTTCATGCTTGGCTTCTGAAAGGTTGAGATATATATGGATTGGGACCTCCCTGAAGAAGTGATGGAGGTGTTGCTTTCGGCCAGAAGGCCTGCAACGAAGTCCCTGTACCGTTGCCGTTGGAGAAAGTTCTGCGACTGGTGTATGGTTAAGAATGTGGATCCTTTTTCATGTACCATTCCTGTGGTTCTGTCTTTTTTGCTTTCGTTAGCCCACAAGGGCCTGCAAGTGGGTACCATTAAAGGTTACCTGGCGGCGCTGTCCATATTTAAGCGCTCGTCTGAGGAGTGTTCTTATTTTAAAATTCCTTTGATTTCTCATTTTCTGAAAGGGCTCACTAATGTGTTCCCACCGTCACCTTTCCAGGTGCCCGGTTGGGATTTGAACCTGCTTCTAAAATTCCTAATGGGAGCTCCGTTTGAGCCTTTACATTCTTGTCCTTTGAGACTGCTGACCTTGAAAACTGTATTTTTAGTTGAGGTCACTGCCACTCGCAGAGTGAGTGAGTTGCAGGCACTTTCCGTTAAGCCACCCTTCACAGTGTTCCATAAGGACAGGGTTGTCCTTAGGGTTCGTCCTTCTTTTCTTCCGAAAGTTGTGTCGGAATTTAATTTAAGCCAGAAGGTCATTCTTCCGGCGTTCTATCCTCCTCCGCATCCTGTTAAGGAAGAGGAGAGGCTCCATAGGTTGGATCCTAGGAGAGCTTTAAGTTTCTACATCTCACGCATGTCTCGGATCAGAGTGGACGATCAGCTCTTTGTAGGATACGCTGGAAGGCGTTTGGGACAAGCTCTTACTAAACAGACTTTGTCTAGATGGATTCTCTTCGACAATTTCTGAATGTTACCGCTTGGCGGGTAAGGACCCTGCGGTAGGCTTACGGGCCCATTCTACTAGGGGTGTGGCTGCATCTATTGCCCTGCAGAGGGGCGTTCCCATTCGTAACATTTGTGAAGCAGCCACATGGGCCTCTGTCCATACTTTTGTCAAACACTACTCCTTGGATTCTATCCATGGGCAACATTTGGCCTTTGGCAAGGCGGTCCTCTATTCTGCAATTTAATTGGGCATTATAAAATTTTAAATTCTTTTTCCACCTCCTTACGTTGGTACTGCTTTGGGAGTCTGTCATAGATGTGGAATAAGTCGGAGGAACCAATACCTTCGAAGAACAAGTTACTGTCTTACCCCTGGTAACGTTCTTTCGATGGAATGTTCCGACGACGTATTACACATCGAACCCCCCCAAACTGCCCCCTTGCGATTGCAGCTTCCGCTTTCTGTAGTCATACTAGCAGAAGATTGGTGCCACACGTTCTGGGAAAAAACTACAACTGAGGCTACGGGCGTTGTGCGTCCTACTTGTAACATCCAGTGACGTCGGCTCGACGGAGGCCCTTGAGGACAGCGTATCGACATTGTCGACGCAGACGCCGAAAATTTCCAAAGCAGCACAACTGTGGTGATTACATGTCATAGATGTTGAATACATTGTCGGAACATCCCATTGAAAGAACGTTACCAGGTAAGAAAGTAACTTGTTCATCTGGAGTACAAGAGAGGGTGCAGTTTACGTCTTTCATGAACTGGTTAACTGGTGCTGAAGGACTAATGAGGAAAACATGTTTTCCATGAACGCTTCTTTTCCTTTACAAATGTTATGTCACAAGGGCTGCCTGGGACTAAAAAGCACACCAAGATCATATGTTAAGTAAAAACAGTTTGTCCCTCTTCTCCCCCTCCCGGGTCTCTCTGGCCTTCCAACATTCTTGTTAATCTTGTGTTTTCCCCTCGTTTAATTTTACAGTTCCCAAAAAGAGTTCCCTCACCCCTCTGAGTTCTCTGGGATTTGCAGGCTGTAGGGTTTCCCGAAACCCTTCTTCAGATGACTGATTAGTTGAAGTTTTCCGGGGCCACAAACTCAAGGAATAACATGAGCACATAGTACTGCCAAGAAATGGGTCAACAGAAGTATCCGACAGGGAGAGATGGCAAGGTATCCCTTTTGTCTTCTCATCTCAAGGGCCCCTCCTTCTTCTTTCCCTCTTGCATCTCTGTTGTTATTGTATCGTCCCAGGCCCACTCTCTTTCCTCCTCCCAGCTTCTGATCCTACCTATGGTTGACATGGCCCGCTTGAACCTTCCTGTTCTGTCTAACTACTTGAATGCTTTCCTCCTCTTGGCTTTCATCTGCTTCTGATGTTATTATACCATGAAGGTCCATCAATTCCACCTCCACCTACTTTGGTTACCTCCTCGTCTTGACTACAGCCTTTACCTCCTCACATTATCACCTCCTTCCCCTAGTAGATTTTACCTTCTACTACTTCTATCTCCATGTTAACACCCCCTCCTTCCCTCTCGATCTTAACACCTCCTCCTCTCCACTACTGGCACATCTCCAACCTCCTCTGACCCTGCATTTTCTGTTTTCTCAAACTCTGTCTAATCTTCTCCAACCTATAAACTTGAGCCTCCTCTTCTTCCGCAACCCGCACTGCTGACTGTGGCTTCTGCTTTATATAGGCCTATGTTTCCTCCCCCTTGGTTGGATACTCAGTGATTGTCTAGACCTGTAATTGCAGACAGGCTGGTATTAGCAGCTTTCTCCCCGTTCACCTGGGCTTATTTTGGGATGAGGGAGTCCAGAATAAGCCTTTATCAGGCCTGCCGGCCATTTTGGGGTTCTATTCCCAAGATGGCCGGCAGGCCCTTCCCCTCTCAGACTTGAGCTGGACCTTCTTCCCTGCCCCTCTCAGACCTTAAATTCCAGAAACTTCTCAAAACTCTTCTTTTCTCTAACTCTTTCTCTCTTTCCCTTCCATGCTAATCATCCCACTGCAGCTGAGACCTCTACCCAGTCGACACCAGCACCCCCGCCCCTCAGCACTGCCTGGGATGCACAGCAGTCAGGCATGGGGCCCATAGGCTAATGTGCATACCACCCATGCGATTCATCTGCCCTAGCACTTAGCCGGTGGCCTCCTCCCTGGCTCCCCTTGGCACTTCCCTCCCGGCTCCCAGCAGCACTTGCCCATACCCCGGTCCCACCACCACCCCTCCAATGTCCCCTCCTTATCTCCCGCACTTTTCTTCACTGCACTTACATGTCCAAATATCACAAAGCCTAGTAGGGTCACTATTGTATATATACTATTTTTGCTACTGTTATTTACTCCCCTGTTCCCTCCCCACTTAGTCTTGTCTTATCGGTGCAAGGTCTGATTCCATTGCATCCCATGCATGGCCTTCTCTCTCAGCAGCAGAGCATGGTCTTACATCCCTCTCTGCTATTGCTCGCCTAAGCAAGCTGCTCCTGAACAATTGACTCTTAAGCATCGTGGTTTTCTGAGGATATCCTGAAAATATTTCAAGCAACCAGATAAGGTTTGACTTGTAGTTAGTATAAAATCAATGTGGTCACATTTTTGCCACTGGAATTTTCAAAGGGAAATGTACCATTTTTGTTGTGAGAAGATCATTTATCTTTCATGGTACATCTGTTACACAGCGTTGTGCAGGTTGACACCTCTAGACTGTCGTCTGCCAATCCTATCTTAAAGAGACATCTCAGTGGTCTTGGCAGTCACTTTCCTCCGGCCAAGGGACCTCAGATGGTATGGAAACTCAATGTGGTTCAAACGTGTTTGGAGCCACTGGCTACTGTGGGCATAAACTAGTTGCATGGAAAACAATCTTGGTTGTTGCATTGACCTCCACCAGATGGGTGAGTTAGATTCAGGTATTTTTAGCTTCAGAATATTTCACTGTATTTGGAGGTAGATCTCTGTACCCACCCTTCCCTCCCACTGAAACTGCTTCCTTTCACATTAGCCAGAAAGTAGTAATAGCATACTTTTTTCCATCCCTTCGGAGTGAGTCGGATAGAAGTCTGCACTGCTTACCTGTCTGGAACCAATTATATTCGTAAATCAGATGTTTTGTTTAATGGCGTTCAGTTGCTCTTCTGCCAGTCATCGTCATCCAGTTTTGAAGGCCCACATAGCGAGATGGCTGTTGGTGTATTTTCTGGAGTCCTACAAGGCACCTCGCAATGTACATTGCATTACCACAGTGACGGCTTTCTAGTTCATAGTCACCTTATCTCTATATGACCCTCACTACAGCTCCCATAAATTGTGGTTAGTTGACATTAGAGTTGATGTATGAAAAATTGAGACTGACTGGTGAAACTGGGTAGTGGAGGCAGTGGGGCAGAGCACAACCATGCCACGGTGGCCATGCCCACAAATGTGCTAAGGTGTAAGGCGCATGTTGCGATGCAAATGGCTCTGGTCCCTGGATGGACACCTTGGGTATATAGATGAAATGGGACTGTGAACTAAGAGTACATTAGTTAAAAGATATGTATCCAGTCAGGAGATCACTGCTTTATAAGCTGAATGTATGTTATGCTATTATGTTGATGGTACAAAAGAGTTCACTCTTGTTCATTCAGGTTCGATCAACAGCCCACAAAAATCTTTTTCCGCATAAGCAATATTGCCTAAGCCACTTTGGTTCAAGAAAGGTAGCTGGGTATTTAATGAGTGAGCACATATAATGTGCTTTACTCCTTGACAGAGCACAAGGAAGGGAAGCATCAAGAGTGGGAAAGGCAGTGCCATAGAACCTTTTTCTATAAAGGCAAGCCTGACCTATTTCCTTGCCTATAGTAATGCGTAAATACAATAATACTGCTTCTTAATCTCTCCAAATCATCTGAAATTATGAACGACCCAATTTTGGAGAAGAAACAAGTTGCTGACATATAACTGCAGCTACACCACATTGGTATCTTTCATAGATTCATATGCAACACACCCGCCATTCCCCATGAGACTATAGAGTACATTACACTGTGATATATACAGAATCTAAAGATGTCCTGCCAGGGCCCAGCTAATAACCTACCTAGCCCCCTGGCTGGGAGGAAAATGACCAAACATTACGGTAAATAGGCTGCTCGAAAGACTGACATTGTTGAATTTAAATTGTTATTTTAAATGTACTGAGTAAACCCAATTTAATGACAGAGAAGTATTCAAAGCATTTGACTCTATGAAAGACACCACTTTTTCAGAACTAGATTTACGGGTAAGTCATCTGTTTAATCTCCAACACCGAATGATGGTCGTTAAGCAATCAGAAATTACAAATGTCATTAGTGCTTGAAAAAGAATAACGAGTTACGGAGAGGGCGATTAGTGATGTAACAATACAGTGAGACTTAACAGGATATTGTGACTTAAAGAGCCACACATTGAGAGGTGGGTGTAGAGTATCACTGGATACCCTGAAATGGGTTCTTGAAAAAACTAACAAGCCCTGTGCCCCCTCTTTGCCAGACGTGTCCCAAAGAAAAATGGAATATCCATCAAATGAAAGAAGACCAAAGATAAAATGCAAATGTTCATGGGGTGACATATCTGTAACGCACACTAGATAAATAATGCTTCAAATATTTATGTGCAGCATTCAGTCACAGTATCAAATGCCAGTGGAGCTGACAGAGCCCTAATTCTGGAGTCCCATTAAAACTTGTAATAACGGAGTCCAAGATGGCTGCTGGAGTGAGGACACCTTGAAGAGGTGCTCTTTGTTTGCACATGCACAGAAAGCCTCTATAAACGTTGATAAACCCCTCTGCGAGTAACATTCGGCACACAGACGGTGCAGGATCAATGACCTAACCAAGTAGGTACCGCGGCAGACCCAGAGCACAACAACAGAGGTTACAGATAAACCCAGACAGAACACTATGGAAGGGGGAGAGACCGCTGTCACGGGCAAAAATGAACCACTGGTGCGGCCCGAAACCTGCCCACACGTGTATGCCTACAGTGACTCCTCCGTTGGTGGGTCGGCACCCTAACTACGGAACAATGGCGGCAGCAGTGGGGAGCGTAACAACTGACCCGGCTACCCAGAGGCATAGCGTAGGACTACCCAAGGCCGGCGCAGGCTGAAAAAGTACAGACCATTTCAAAGGGAGCCACACCGGAGGGCGAGAGCCAATGGGGAAGACGGCAGCTCTCAAAAGCGAAGCCAAAAAGACTCCACCACTCCACCCCCGATCCCTGGGCCCCCGTCAGAGGAGCCGGGGACAACAATAAAAGTACAGAAATGGCCCTAAGCCCTCCATATAGGGGACACAGAGACCCGCACACCAAGTCACCGCCCCCAGCACACGAGAGGAGTGGAGGGCGAGCTTCAGGGGCGAACTAATGCCTAGCCCCATAAGGAAGGAGAATAGCGACCCCGGAGGGGAGACCCCCAGTGGAACTGGGAAGTAAGCGAACCAGGAGCAGAACTGGGAAACGTCCAACCTGGGGCACAGGAGCAAGCCCAAATGGAACAGAGCTAAAAGGCCCTCTCTGATGACAAGAACAGAAAAGGCAGGGAAGCTGCAACAATGCTACAATAAAGTCTGAGGCCAAGCCGATAAAAGCGGAACAACCATCGCAAAGGTGGTAGGGGGGCTGGAGAGGGGACCACGATCATTGCTTACAGGAGCCCTTAGACTCAGGTCCTCAACCACTCCCGACGAACCAGGAGAACCAAAACACAAACGAAATCAGAGACCACTCCCCCACCCTTGCCCATAACGACAGACCAAGACAAGATGCCAAAAAACAAAGGGAAAGACAGCCAGAATCCCATGAAAGGGACTAAAAAGACTCACAAAGGGGCAATACAGAAAATGTGGAGGAATGCGGAGGGCACAGCCTGATGCCGAACAAGAGATGGACAGGGACGAAGATGAAGCCCCTCAAGAGGAGATGCCAGAGGAGCAAATGGTCACACAAACGTTCCTCGAACAATGCTTCCAGAAATTTGGTAATAGGATATCGAACACTATTCAATCCCAACTGGATAAAATGAGAGCAGATCTGGCGGGGGCACTAGAGAAAGTGGAGGGAGATCTACACACGCTGGAAGCGAGAGCGGACATAAATGAGAAAGCCTTGCAAGAGATGGTCGATGACTCTTACAAGGTGGAGGACCTGATGGAACACCTAGCTAGGGCTACCCACAACTTGGAGATCCAAACCGAGGACTTCGAAAACAGATAGAGGAGGGCGAGTATAGGAATTAAAGAAATCCCTGATGCAGTGGGAGACGCAGATCTACCCCAGACAGTAAAACAAATCTTTGCAGATCTGGTGGACGCAGCGGACCCAGCTGAAATCATGGTGGACCGGATCCATAGAGTGGGGCCAAAAACAAAGGAACCTGGTGGAAGGCCATGAGACTTCCAGGTAGCCATGCATGACTATGCCCAAAAAGAAAAGGTTGTAGCCGCCGCAAGACAAACAAATGATCTCAATGGCGCCACTATCCAACTCTTTCAAGACCTCTCCCAGGTCACACTCACTAAGAGAAGGTTGATGCGCCCAATAGTGCAGGAACTAATGAAAAGAGGAATCTAATATTGATGGACCTTCCCCTTCGCCCTCTTGTTCGAGCTTGAAGGCAGGCAAAGGAATATCACCTCGGTAGAGGAAGGAGCAAACATCATGGGAATAGAGGTCGATTCAACCAGCAGCGATACCCAGGGCCATCCTGGCCATCCAAAAATGAAGGCGTGGGAATGGACCACCCAAGAGTCAAAGAAGAAACCGAGGAAAAAATGGGGGCCAAGTGTTGCGGGATCTATGCCAGAGAAGGCCCCACAGGAAAACTACTCCCCAGAAAGGTGTTCCTCTACTTAAACGCAAGTCTGTGGGAATAAATACAGCTCAAAAAGCACCTGGGGAGAGGAACACAAAGTAACTGCGGTTGGGGGTTGAGGGGGACTCTTTGATCGAGATATGGGTCGGGGCGACCTGCAGGGGGAACGCTGGAGGAGAGTCGGAAGGGCCTAGAGACTAGTTGAGCCACCCCAGTGAGGGGGAGTGTAGGGAGGACACAAGTGATTGAGGGGGATGGCCCACGCAGGAACAAGAAACCAGCATACAAGTAGAGCCTTACCGGGAGCAGGAAGGAGGTGGGGAAGGGAATAGGGGGGAACCAGGTCCATGCCCAGCCAAGTACGCTCACAAATTAAGGCCCACAATTAGAAAACCCTAAGCAAAAACACTAAGTCATATCACTAAACATTAAAGGCCTAAACTCACCAATAAAAAGTAAAAAACTAGAACACTTCCTGTCGAGAGAAAACCCAGACCTGATCACCCTGCAAGAAACCCATGTTCAAGGGAAAGATTAACATAAGAAAGTTTGCAAGGCTACAACTAGATCCAACATTCAAATGATTTGGTGAAAAAAGGGGGGGTCTTAGTAGCAGTGAGAAACAACCTAGACCTCAGGACGATAGGCGTAGGCAGAGTCACTAAAGGGAGGTATATCGCCCTACTCCTCCAGCGGATGGGGGAAATTATCCCGCCGGCCACCATTTACGTGCCAAACACAAGTCAGGACTGATTTGTTCAAACGACATTACAAAAACTGGAGGCATTTGTGAAGGGGAAAATAATACTCACAGGCAACTTCAACCTTGCATGGGACGCAGAAAGGGACAGGAGTGCTAGAATCTCTTACTCCAATAACAAACTCTTGAAGGAATTGCTGGAACAAATTGACAACCTATCACTGGTAGACCCCAGGAGGGAAAAGAGAGGTGACGCTAAGGGCTATACATTTTACCCTTATGTACATAGGTCAGCATCGATAATACACTACATTTGGGTCTCAAGATCCCTGCTAGGGCAAGTGGCGGACATAGAGGTGGGATCAATAACTCTATCAGACCATGCCCCTATCACACTGAAAATTAAAAGGACACTAAACTCCCTGGGGCTATGGAGATGGAAATATCCAGCACATGTCTTCAAAGATGAGACCCTGAAAGGGGAATTACCGGAGGGGATAGAGAACTCCTTTCAAACCAACGACAGTCAGGTAGTAAGCCCACTCATGATATGGGATTCATTCAAGGCCTCCATACAGGGAAAAATAATATTGATAAAGGCCCGGAGGGACAGAGAGCGCAGACTCCTAGAGGAGGACCTAGAAACCAAACTGGAGGTAGTTACGCTTAAGATGGCATTGGGGACGGCAGGCGAAATTAGAAGGGAGTACAGGGCAATTAGGGGCCATCTTAAAATCATACAAACTAGAAGAGTCAAACGCTCCCTAATGCATCGTAGACAGAGATACTACGTGAAAGCGAACAAAGCAGACAGATTCCTAGCAAGGATGCTGAGGTAAGAGGAAAAAGATAGGACCATCTTAAAGATCAGGACACTTAAGGGGGAAGTCATTTCTAAATAAGCATCCATCAGGAGGGAATTGACAAAATACTACTCAAACCTATGCAAATCAGATGACCCAAAGAGACAGAACCAGCTAGAATACCTAGAAAACTGTAGTTTACCAAAAATATCAGACCAAGGGAGGGTAGACCTAGAGAAAGAAATCACCATAGTGGAGGTTCGCAGAGCCATGTTGTCACTCCCATCCAATAAAGTCCCGGGCCCTGACAGTTTCACGATTGACTTTTATAAATTATTCAGGGACTGTCTGTCCCCTCGCCTAGCCTCCCTTTTCAACAAGTTCGGGGTAGGGGGAGGGATTTCACCCTCAATGGAGAAGGCGAAAGCCGTATTGTTGCCCAAACAAGGGAAGGATTCGACATTATGTGGTTCATACAGGTCGATAGCGCTCATCAACATGGACGCTAAAATCTTCACTAAGATCGTAGCAAACCGTTTGTCCCTCTTCTCCCCCTCCCGGGTCTCTCTGGCCTTCCAACATTCTTGTTAATCTTGTGTTTTCCCCTCGTTTAATTTTACAGTTCCCAAAAAGAGTTCCCTCACCCCTCTGAGTTCTCTGGGATTTGCAGGCTGTAGGGTTTCCCGAAACCCTTCTTCAGATGACTGATTAGTTGAAGTTTTCCGGGGCCACAAACTCAAGGAATAACATGAGCACATAGTACTGCCAAGAAATGGGTCAACAGAAGTATCCGACAGGGAGAGATGGCAAGGTATCCCTTTTGTCTTCTCATCTCAAGGGCCCCTCCTTCTTCTTTCCCTCTTGCATCTCTGTTGTTATTGTATCGTCCCAGGCCCACTCTCTTTCCTCCTCCCAGCTTCTGATCCTACCTATGGTTGACCTGGCCCGCTTGAACCTTCCTGTTCTGTCTAACTACTTGAATGCTTTCCTCCTCTTGGCTTTTATCTGCTTCTGATGTTATTATACCATGAAGGTCCATCAATTCCACCTCCACCTACTTTGGTTACCTCCTCGTCTTGACTACAGCCTTTACCTCCTCACATTATCACCTCCTTCCCCTAGTAGATTTTACCTTCTACTACTTCTATTTCCATGTTAACACCCCCTCCTTCCCTCTCGATCTTAACACCTCCTCCTCTCCACTACTGGCACATCTCCAACCTCCTCTGACCCTGCATTTTCTGTTTTCTCAAACTCTGTCTAATCTTCTCCAACCTATAAACTTGAGCCTCCTCTTCTTCCGCAACCCGCACTGCTGACTGTGGCTTCTGCTTTATATAGGCCTATGTTTCCTCCCCCTTGGTTGGATACTCAGTGATTGTCTAGACCTGTAATTGCAGACAGGCTGGTATTAGCAGCTTTCTCCCCGTTCACCTGGGCTTATTTTGGGATGAGGGAGTCCAGAATAAGCCTTTATCAGGCCTGCCGGCCATTTTGGGGTTCTATTCCCAAGATGGCCGGCAGGCCCTTCCCCTCTCAGACTTGAGCTGGACCTTCTTCCCTGCCCCTCTCAGACCTTAAATTCCAGAAACTTCTCAAAACTCTTCTTTTCTCTAACTCTTTCTCTCTTTCCCTTCCATGCTAATCATCCCACTGCAGCTGAGACCTCTACCCAGTCGACACCAGCACCCCCGCCCCTCAGCACTGCCTGGGATGCACAGCAGTCAGGCATGGGGCCCATAGGCTAATGTGCATACCACCCATGCGATTCATCTGCCCTAGCACTTAGCCGGTGGCCTCCTCCCTGGCTCCCCTTGGCACTTCCCTCCCGGCAGCACTTGCCCATACCCCAGTCCCACCACCACCCCTCCAATGCCCCCTCCTTATCTCCCGCACTTTTCTTCACTGCACTTACATGTCCAAATATCACAAAGCCTAGTAGGGTCACTATTGTATATATACTATTTTTGCTACTGTTATTTACTCCCCTGTTCCCTCCCCACTTAGTCTTGTCTTATCGGTGCAAGGTCTGATTCCATTGCATCCCATGCATGGCCTTCTCTCTCAGCAGCAGAGCATGGTCTTACATCCCTCTCTGCTATTGCTCGCCTAAGCAAGCTGCTCCTGAACAATTGACTCTTAAGCATCGTGGTTTTCTGAGGATATCCTGAAAATATTTCAAGCAACCAGATAAGGTTTGACTTGTAGTTAGTATAAAATCAATGTGGTCACATTTTTGCCACTGGAATTTTCAAAGGGAAATGTACCATTTTTGTTGTGAGAAGATCATTTATCTTTCATGGTACATCTGTTACACAGCGTTGTGCAGGTTGACACCTCTAGACTGTCGTCTGCCAATCCTATCTTAAAGAGACATCTCAGTGGTCTTGGCAGTCACTTTCCTCCGGCCAAGGGACCTCAAATGGTATGGAAACTCAATGTGGTTCAAACGTGTTTGGAGCCACTGGCTACTGTGGGCATAAACTAGTTGCATGGAAAACAATCTTGGTTGTTGCATTGACCTCCACCAGATGGGTGAGTTAGATTCAGGTATTTTTAGCTTCAGAATATTTCACTGTATTTGGAGGTAGATCTCTGTACCCACCCTTCCCTCCCACTGAAACTGCTTCCTTTCACATTAGCCAGAAAGTAGTAATAGCATACTTTTTTCCATCCCTTCGGAGTGAGTCGGATAGAAGTCTGCACTGCTTACCTGTCTGGAACCAATTATATTCGTAAATCAGATGTTTTGTTTAATGGCGTTCAGTTGCTCTTCTGCCAGTCATCGTCATCCAGTTTTGAAGGCCCACATAGCGAGATGGCTGTTGGTGTATTTTCTGGAGTCCTACAAGGCACCTCGCAATGTACATTGCATTACCACAGTGACGGCTTTCTAGTTCATAGTCACCTTATCTCTATATGACCCTCACTACAGCTCCCATAAATTGTGGTTAGTTGACATTAGAGTTGATGTATGAAAAATTGAGACTGACTGGTGAAACTGGGTAGTGGAGGCAGTGGGGCAGAGCACAACCATGCCACGGTGGCCATGCCCACAAATGTGCTAAGGTGTAAGGCGCATGTTGCGATGCAAATGGCTCTGGTCCCTGGATGGACACCTTGGGTATATAGATGAAATGGGACTGTGAACTAAGAGTACATTAGTTAAAAGATATGTATCCAGTCAGGAGATCACTGCTTTATAAGCTGAATGTATGTTATGCTATTATGTTGATGGTACAAAAGAGTTCACTCTTGTTCATTCAGGTTCGATCAACAGCCCACAAAAATCTTTTTCCGCATAAGCAATATTGCCTAAGCCACTTTGGTTCAAGAAAGGTAGCTGGGTATTTAATGAGTGAGCACATATAATGTGCTTTACTCCTTGACAGAGCACAAGGAAGGGAAGCATCAAGAGTGGGAAAGGCAGTGCCATAGAACCTTTTTCTATAAAGGCAAGCCTGACCTATTTCCTTGCCTATAGTAATGCGTAAATACAATAATACTGCTTCTTAATCTCTCCAAATCATCTGAAATTATGAACGACCCAATTTTGGAGAAGAAACAAGTTGCTGACATATAACTGCAGCTACACCACATTGGTATCTTTCATAGATTCATATGCAACACACCCGCCATTCCCCATGAGACTATAGAGTACATTACACTGTGATATATACAGAATCTAAAGATGTCCTGCCAGGGCCCAGCTAATAACCTACCTAGCCCCCTGGCTGGGAGGAAAATGACCAAACATTACGGTAAATAGGCTGCTCGAAAGACTGACATTGTTGAATTTAAATTGTTATTTTAAATGTACTGAGTAAACCCAATTTAATGACAGAGAAGTATTCAAAGCATTTGACTCTATGAAAGACACCACTTTTTCAGAACTAGATTTACGGGTAAGTCATCTGTTTAATCTCCAACACCGAATGATGGTCGTTAAGCAATCAGAAATTACAAATGTCATTAGTGCTTGAAAAAGAATAACGAGTTACGGAGAGGGCGATTAGTGATGTAACAATACAGTGAGACTTAACAGGATATTGTGACTTAAAGAGCCACACATTGAGAGGTGGGTGTAGAGTATCACTGGATACCCTGAAATGGGTTCTTGAAAAAACTAACAAGCCCTGTGCCCCCTCTTTGCCAGACGTGTCCCAAAGAAAAATGGAATATCCATCAAATGAAAGAAGACCAAAGATAAAATGCAAATGTTCATGGGGTGACATATCTGTAACGCACACTAGATAAATAATGCTTCAAATATTTATGTGCACCATTCAGTCACAGTATCAAATGCCAGTGGAGCTGACAGAGCCCTAATTCTGGAGTCCCATTAAAACTTGTAATAACGGAGTCCAAGATGGCTGCTGGAGTGAGGACACCTTGAAGAGGTGCTCTTTGTTTGCACATGCACAGAAAGCCTCTATAAACGTTGATAAACCCCTCTGCGAGTAACATTCGGCACACAGACGGTGCAGGATCAATGACCTAACCAAGTAGGTACCGCGGCAGACCCAGAGCACAACAACAGAGGTTACAGATAAACCCAGACAGAACACTATGGAAGGGGGAGAGACCGCTGTCACGGGCAAAAATGAACCACTGGTGCGGCCCGAAACCTGCCCACACGTGTATGCCTACAGTGACTCCTCCGTTGGTGGGTCGGCACCCTAACTACGGAACAATGGCGGCAGCAGTGGGGAGCGTAACAACTGACCCGGCTACCCAGAGGCATAGCGTAGGACTACCCAAGGCCGGCGCAGGCTGAAAAAGTACAGACCATTTCAAAGGGAGCCACACCGGAGGGCGAGAGCCAATGGGGAAGACGGCAGCTCTCAAAAGCGAAGCCAAAAAGACTCCACCACTCCACCCCCGATCCCTGGGCCCCCGTCAGAGGAGCCGGGGACAACAATAAAAGTACAGAAATGGCCCTAAGCCCTCCATATAGGGGACACAGAGACCCGCACACCAAGTCACCGCCCCCAGCACACGAGAGGAGTGGAGGGCGAGCTTCAGGGGCGAACTAACGCCTAGCCCCATAAGGAAGGAGAATAGCGACCCCGGAGGGGAGACCCCCAGTGGAACTGGGAAGTAAGCGAACAAGGAGCAGAACTGGGAAACGTCCAACCTGGGGCACAGGAGCAAGCCCAAATGGAACAGAGCTAAAAGGCCCTCTCTGATGACAAGAACAGAAAAGGCAGGGAAGCTGCAACAATGCTACAATAAAGTCTGAGGCCAAGCCGATAAAAGCGGAACAACCATCGCAAAGGTGGTAGGGGGGCTGGAGAGGGGACCACGATCATTGCTTACAGGAGCCCTTAGACTCAGGTCCTCAACCACTCCCGACGAACCAGGAGAACCAAAACACAAACGAAATCAGAGACCACTCCCCCACCCTTGCCCATAACGACAGACCAAGACAAGATGCCAAAAAACAAAGGGAAAGACAGCCAGAATCCCATGAAAGGGACTAAAAAGACTCACAAAGGGGCAATACAGAAAATGTGGAGGAATGCGGAGGGCACAGCCTGATGCCGAACAAGAGATGGACAGGGACGAAGATGAAGCCCCTCAAGAGGAGATGCCAGAGGAGCAAATGGTCACACAAACGTTCCTCGAACAATGCTTCCAGAAATTTGGTAATAGGATATCGAACACTATTCAATCCCAACTGGATAAAATGAGAGCAGATCTGGCGGGGGCACTAGAGAAAGTGGAGGGAGATCTACACACGCTGGAAGTGAGAGCGGACATAAATGAGAAAGCCTTGCAAGAGATGGTCGATGACTCTTACAAGGTGGAGGACCTGATGGAACACCTAGCTAGGGCTACCCACAACTTGGAGATCCAAACCGAGGACTTCGAAAACAGATAGAGGAGGGCGAGTATAGGAATTAAAGAAATCCCTGATGCAGTGGGAGACGCAGATCTACCCCAGACAGTAAAACAAATCTTTGCAGATCTGGTGGACGCAGCGGACCCAGCTGAAATCATGGTGGACCGGATCCATAGAGTGGGGCCAAAAACAAAGGAACCTGGTGGAAGGCCATGAGACTTCCAGGTAGCCATGCATGACTATGCCCAAAAAGAAAAGGTTGTAGCCGCCGCAAGACAAACAAATGATCTCAATGGTGCCACTATCCAACTCTTTCAAGACCTCTCCCAGGTCACACTCACTAAGAGAAGGTTGATGCGCCCAATAGTGCAGGAACTAATGAAAAGAGGAATCTAATATTGATGGACCTTCCCCTTCGCCCTCTTGTTCGAGCTTGAAGGCAGGCAAAGGAATATCACCTCGGTAGAGGAAGGAGCAAACATCATGGGAATAGAGGTCGATTCAACCAGCAGCGATACCCAGGGCCATCCTGGCCATCCAAAAATGAAGGCGTGGGAATGGACCACCCAAGAGTCAAAGAAGAAACCGAGGAAAAAATGGGGGGCAAGTGTTGCGGGATCTACGCCAGAGAAGGCCCCACAGGAAAACTACTCCCCAGAAAGGTGTTCCTCTACTTAAACGCAAGTCTGTGGGAATAAATACAGCTCAAAAAGCACCTGGGGAGAGGAACACAAAGTAACTGCGGTTGGGGGTTGAGGGGGACTCTTTGATCGAGATATGGGTCGGGGCGACCTGAAGGGGGAACGCTGGAGGAGAGTCGGAAGGGCCTAGAGACTAGTTGAGCCACCCCAGTGAGGGGGAGTGTAGGGAGGACACAAGTGATTGAGGGGGATGGCCCACGCAGGAACAAGAAACCAGCATACAAGTAGAGCCTTACCGGGAGCAGGAAGGAGGTGGGGAAGGGAATAGGGGGGAACCAGGTCCATGCCCAGCCAAGTACGCTCACAAATTAAGGCCCACAATTAGAAAACCCTAAGCAAAAACACTAAGTCATATCACTAAACATTAAAGGCCTAAACTCACCAATAAAAAGTAAAAAACTAGAACACTTCCTGTCGAGAGAAAACCCAGACCTGATCACCCTGCAAGAAACCCATGTTCAAGGGAAAGATTAACATAAGAAAGTTTGCAAGGCTACAACTAGATCCAACATTCAAATGATTTGGTGAAAAAAGGGGGGGTCTTAGTAGCAGTGAGAAACAACCTAGACCTCAGGACGATAGGCGTAAGCAGAGTCACTAAAGGGAGGTATATCGCCCTACTCCTCCAGCGGATGGGGGAAATTATCCCGCCGGCCACCATTTACGTGCCAAACACAAGTCAGGACTGATTTGTTCAAACGACATTACAAAAACTGGAGGCATTTGTGAAGGGGAAAATAATACTCACAGGCAACTTCAACCTTGCATGGGACGCAGAAAGGGACAGGAGTGCTAGAATCTCTTACTCCAATAACAAACTCTTGAAGGAATTGCTGGAACAAATTGACAACCTATCACTGGTAGACGCCAGGAGGGAAAGAGAGGTGACGCTAAGGGCTATACATTTTACCCTTATGTACATAGGTCAGCATCGATAATACACTACATTTGGGTCTCAAGATCCCTGCTAGGGCAAGTGGCGGACATAGAGGTGGGATCAATAACTCTATCAGACCATGCCCCTATCACACTGAAAATTAAAAGGACACTAAACTCCCTGGGGCTATGGAGATGGAAATATCCAGCACATGTCTTCAAAGATGAGACCCTGAAAGGGGAATTACCGGAGGGGATAGAGAACTCCTTTCAAACCAACGACAGTCAGGTAGTAAGCCCACTCATGATATGGGATTCATTCAAGGCCTCCATACAGGGAAAAATAATATTGATAAAGGCCCGGAGGGACAGAGAGCGCAGACTCCTAGAGGAGGACCTAGAAACCAAACTGGAGGTAGTTACGCTTAAAATGGCATTGGGGACGACAGGCGAAATTAGAAGGGAGTACAGGGCAATTAGGGGCCATCTTAAAATCATACAAACTAGAAGAGTCAAACGCTCCCTAATGCATCGTAGACAGAGATACTACGTGAAAGCAAACAAAGCAGACAGATTCCTAGCAAGGATGCTGAGGTAAGAGGAAAAAGATAGGACCATCTTAAAGATCAGGACACTTAAGGGGGAAGTCATTTCTAAATAAGCATCCATCAGGAGGGAATTGACAAAATACTACTCAAACCTATGCAAATCAGATGACCCAAAGAGACAGAACCAGCTAGAATACCTAGAAAACTGTAGTTTACCAAAAATATCAGACCGAGGGAGGGTAGACCTAGAGAAAGAAATCACCATAGTGGAGGTTCGCAGAGCCATGTTGTCACTCCCATCCAATAAAGTCCCGGGCCCTGACAGTTTCACGATTGACTTTTATAAATTATTCAGGGACTGTCTGTCCCCTCGCCTAGCCTCCCTTTTCAACAAGTTCGGGGTAGGGGGAGGGATTTCACCCTCAATGGAGAAGGCGAAAGCCGTATTGTTGCCCAAACAAGGGAAGGATTCGACATTATGTGGTTCATACAGGTCGATAGCGCTCATCAACATGGACGCTAAAATCTTCACTAAGATCGTAGCAAACCGTCTGGAGAATCTCCTTCCAAAGGTGATAGACCCCAGTCAGACAGGCTTCATACAAGGCAGACAGACGCACAATAACACCCGAATTGGCAATTCTTATTCTACACCGTGAACAAAATGGGCTTTGGGGTAGCCTTTATGGCCAAAATAGCTACCCACTCCTGCAACCCCTCCTTATGCTTTTTAATTACCTATCAGATCTAGTGGCAGTAACAAGAGGAACACAACAGGGCTGTCCGCTGTCCCCGCTCTTGTACACCATTCACCTAGAGGCACTACTGCGAAAGATAGGAGACTCAAAAGAAATAGAGTGGGTCCCCCTCGGAGGTAGGGAACACAAGGTGGCAGCCTTCGCCAACGACATACTATTAACAATAACTAATCCAGGGAAAACCCTCAATGCAATAGATAAAGTGTTAGCCCAATTCAGAGAGGTCATAGGCCTAAAGATAAACAGAAGGAAATCCAAAATACTAAACCTGACTATACCGCCGGAAAGGGAGAGGGAGCTGAAATCCAACTCCCCCTACTCAATGGCCCCCAATAATATAAGATACTTGGGAATCCATATCACTAAAACTATAGGCCAACTATTCACGGTGAACATCCCCCACTTACTGGCGTCCATCAGGAATATGCTGCATAGCTGGGGCCCTCTGACCATCTCATGGATGCGACAAATCAATGTTCTGAAAACGGTCCTCCTACCAAAACTGCTATACGTATTTATGGCCCTTCCCATAAGAATCCCCATGAGGTGGCTCTAGCTTCCCCTACCTCGCACCCTCACACTAGAATGCCATACCTCCTACCCTCCGAGGCAAGGTATCCCTCATGGCATTCCGCAAGGCCATGAAAATGGTGCTCTTCACATAATGTGCGCCACAATCATCAGCCTGACAAACTTCTAATGTATTTTGTATTTTGTACTCTTTTCGACCCTGCACCCTAATGTATCAATGTACAAACTTGTATATGCATTCCCAGCTGTACCATACCCACACTGTAACTAAGCGCCCTGCAAGTAACAGCGCCTCAATGCCCACATGCTGTTTGTGCGCTATACAAATGTAAAAATAAATAAAATACTTTCGGGCTGTTTGGAAAAACTCACGAGGGCCTTCATCTGGAACCGCAAGAAACCAAAAATCCCAAATAAAGTGATGTTGTTACCTAGGAACATGAGGGTATGGGGGAACCAGATCTTAAAGCCTACTATTACTCAGCACAGATCAAAGTCATTAGGCAGAGGTCAAGGGACGACCGTGAGGAAAAGTGGAAAGAAATGGACAGGGCAGTGGTGGGGGCACACCTCTGGGAGGTCCTTTGGCTGCCCAGGGAAGATAGACCCCATAACATGTATTGCAGCGAAATCGAAACCCTGGTAGGGAACTCATGGGACATGGTGGCAAAGCGGTCCAAGCTCACCACCTTCCCGTCACCCCTCACTCTGATTTTCAGGAACCCACAATTCACGCCTGGGTTGTCCGGAAACAGATTTGGTAAATGCAGGAAGGGGGGTGCCACTAGATACAGGACATGGACGAGGGTGGGGAGATAAAAACCTTGAAGAACAAGACAAAACCTTCCCACAGTGCAAACTGGACTTTAGAGGGGGAGAAGGGGAAATATTCCACTATGCCCAATTAAGACACTGGCTACCGAACCCCAAAGTAAAAGAGGCGGCAACAAGAGACCTGACCCCATTCGAAAAAATGAGTCAACCAACGCAAAAGACTAGTGGGGGCAATATATGGCCTAATTAAAGAAGGGGAAGAAGCAGGGGAAAGACGCTTCATGCCCAAATGGGAAACGGAAACGAAATAAAATATAAACAACGACCAACGGACAGGACTATGGACAAACATCCCCAAACTTGCACCGTCATTAGAGATACAGGAAATCTGCTAAAGATGATGTACCAGTGGCACCTTACCCCCACTAAGCTGTCTACATTTTATTGAACAACGTCCAAGCTCTGTTGGCCGGAATGCAGGGAGGTAGTGGAACTGGAGGCACATATGGTAGTAATGCCCAAAAGTCCAACTGTTTTGGATAATGACTCAAGAAGTGGTGAAATAAATATTAGGGGCGGTGGCGAAGATTAAACTTGACTTACGAGAGCACAAAGCAAAGTGTATGTGTTTCTGGTGATGGCTGGGGCCCTGCTAGTAGCCCGCAAGTGGAAATCAAAGGAATTCTTATTTTTTGTGTTTATTTATTTGTATTGTGCTCCAAACCCAAAGGTACACGAATGGGTGGGGAAGATATGGGACTTGGTGACCATGGAATGGGTATCATACTCTCTCTGGGGAGACCACCAGAGATTCCTTATGGACTGGGACTTAGTGAGGACATTTCTTATGAAGGATTACAAAAAACGCATGGTGCCCAAGGAGAATGAAACTAGTGGCAGTAACCTGAAGCTTCGCCCCAACCTGGGAAACTGAGATGTCAGCAAACCAACGAATGGGGAGGAGGGATGGGGTTAACAGGGAAAGGGAAGGAGCGATGGCAACCCACAAGCTTATGAGAAGAGAAGCGGGGGAATCAATCGAATGCAAAGGGAGAAAAGGGAACGTGCGAAAACAATCTGAGGAAAAGGACTGAAACAATCAAGACCTGGGAAGGGCAGGGGTGATTTGGGAGGATGGGAATTGTTTTCATGTGTTTGATTTATTTTCACAACTTATTTGAACAAAATGCAAATAAAAACTTAATTGAAAAAAAAACTGGTAATAACAACATATATTATTTTAGAACTTGGAAGCGGGAGGAATTATCAATGGAACGCTAGATGAAAATAGGATGTTACTATGATAAATATTTCTTATGTAAGGTGTAAGCCTTAATGGTTTTGTCATGAAGTCATTCTATGGTCCTTTCCAGTCCCAAGCACACTGATATAGGCTGATGAAACAGCTAAATTATCTTTAAACAAACATTAAATCACAAGATAGTGTGCTCAATTGATAAATAAATGCTTTATTGAAAAGAACAATACTAGTCTGTAAAAAAGTATACATATCTGTATGTTTTAGTTTATACAAACACAAAGTTTGTTGTATGATGCAAAGCAAGCAGAATATACATAAAAATGTACAAAATAAAATAAAAGGTGTGGATATGCCAGTCCAATCTTTTCGGCCGACACGTTTCAAGGACTTCTTTCCTCTTCTTCAGGAGCCTCGATGGACTGCAAGAAGAAGTTATACAAATAAAAGGATATCAAAATTAATTCAGAGACTACTGGAGTACATCTTTGTGTTAACATATTAGACTATTTTTCTGAGGCCATTAGTCAACAATCTCCTGACATATACCCATTTAGGATCATGAGTGTTCAAGTTAACAGTCGTAAACTGCAGAATAGTCCCCAACCTCCTTTCACATTGTACTACTTTGTAATGCCCTCAAATATTCATATTATCATCTCCTAACTGTAGAGTCATGTCACGCTCGCTATTTCTCCCCAGGGGTGATCAACTGATAAAGATATATTTAAGCACCCTACTGTCTATTCCTATTGGATTCTATTAACATTCAACTCAATCCATTATGATACATCAATCTGTTATTGTCTGTGAAGCAATTCTCTCATGCAGTCATGTGTCATGCTGGGACAATCCTGGTTGATACACAAAGTGCGTATATTGAGGTGAAAAGTACTTAAAACCATAGTTCCCCCCCACACCTTAAAACCCTTGATGGGTCTAAATAACCTATAGGAATTAGAAAGATTTAAGTGTAAACCTAGGAGTGCACCAATATTCCCTCTCCTTTCCAGTCCCAAGCCCAGACACTTCTGAGGGTATCGAGTGATGTGAAAACACGGCCTGATAACTGATGTGTTTATGTAGGGGGTGGGTGCAATCAAGTCGCCTGTAGTTCCCATTAGACTGAATTTTACTGCTACTCACCTGTGCTTACTTTTTTTCCTTTCCAAAGGTCCTGCGTTACTGCGACTATGTCTTCACGGGAGTGTTTACGTTCGAAATGGTCATCAAGGTGAGCTTTTAATAAAACGCTGAACCCAGATGCTGAGGGACCAGACTGCATTCTATATTGTTTAGTTCATTAAAATATGTAATACAAATTTAATTACATAAGAAGTGTAAATCATGAATGTTAAATATAAATTACATCAAACTCATAAGACATTACCAACTACTAAACACCCCATATGTTAAGCCACAATTGTGATGTCTGCATTAGCTTAGGACAATACAGTTGCGTGAACGTGGTGTCCAATCCTTGTTGTTGGAGACAGGGTTCATAGAGAAACGAAATAAAAATAAATGTTATTCTTCCCTGTGAAACATAACAACCAGCGGTAGTCAGTTAATCAAAACTTAAACAATCAGCTGAACAAAACCTTAATAAATAAGCAGTTAATAGGTGATAGGCATGCTTTTTTCCCGAATAGTAATTTGTAACTTGAATATGTGCCAAGATGAGCAGATAAGTATTTATCAATCATATATATATATATATATATATATATATATATATATATATATATATATATATATCTTTCGGAACATACTTTAACTGCCGACCAGAAAAAAATATAAAGTATGGGCCTAAATTACTGCCCCTTTGCTGGTAACGATTATACGCAGACCAGAATTCACTTCGATCACTTCATAAGAAAAGTCTGTCTGAAGAAATGTTTTGCTACCAATGCTCCCAGCCAACACAGAAAAGAGGTAAAAGCAGGAAGGACAGACATAACCATTAAAGAACTCGATATATTAACAGACTTAATGGAATTGGAAAAAGGTAAGGATGTGGATGCAGAACCAGACCCTGATAGTCTGATTGAATCAGATATAACCACAGATTGGATGGCCAAAAGTAGCCTAAAACAAAAATCAAGGTTCAATCCAATAACCAACGTGGGTAGCCACATTGAAGTATTCCAGAGCCTGGTAATCGAGGATCTTAAAAGTATGCAAAGGTAACAAAAAAACGGAATTCCTAAAGATAATATGACAATTCGAGGTAGAAAAGAAGAAAGCACTGCAAGAGTTAAAAAATTGCATCATTAAACCCTCAGATAAAGGGCGAAATATAGTGGTACAAAGAAAAACTGAATGCATTAAAGAAGCATATAAGGAATTGAATGACAAAAGCTGTTACACCAAAACGCCCCAAAATCCTTAAGGATTTGGAATACAAGTTGCAACTTTTCCTCCAGAAATGGGAACAAAAAGGGATAATATCCAAAGAGACTTGTAAGTTCTTGATGAGGAAAAACTCTATAACACCGACTATATACTTTCTCCCGAAGGTACACAAAAATATCAGGAATCCACCAGTGAGACCAATTGTTTGCCTAATAGGATCAGCATTGGAAAACATGTCTAAGTATATAGATGGAGCACTATTCCCGTTCGAATTGACACTACCATCGTACATTAAAGATACCACTGACTTTCTGTCCCATATCGAAGGTATACCTTGGGAAAAAGAATATCTGATGGCAACGATGGATGTGGTTTCACTTTACACCTCGGTTGGACATGAGTACGGCAAAAAGGCTTGTAAGCACTATTTCGACACTAAGGGCCTCATTACACGGAAGGCGGTAATGGTTAACGGCCACCGTTAATGGTAACGGTGACCGTTAACCATTACCGCCTTACTACGAGGTCCCTTAGCGGGTAGGTGCTTTAACGCCTGCTTTTTGCAGGCGTTAAAAACCAACCCGCTAAGGGACCTCGGAGCTAATTACGGCACCGCAAAATTGCGGTGCCGTAATTAGCGCCTTCCCCATTCCCATAGAGCCCTATGGGGCAGAAATGGGAATGGGGAAGGGCAATGGCGGAAGGGGGATTTACCGCCCCACCAACCTTGGAATGGGGCGGTAAATCCCCTTTCCGCCAAGGCGGTGCCAGTATTTTACCGGCATGAGCCATGGCGCTAATAGCGCCATGGCTCACCACCTTCCGTGTAATGAGGCCCTAAATCCCTTAATTATCGTGATGGAGATGATCGATATATGTCTAACGAATGATGTTTTCTTCATTAACGAAGAGTACTTTACAGACCTTCCAGGATTTTGCGGCATGAAATGGCAAATTTTGCGGCATGAAATGGCAAATTTTGCGGCACAAACCTTTATTTATTGCGGCATTTTTGCGGGACATTTTGTATTAACTGGAGGGTGTAAGATTGCCACATTGCAGGAAATAGGTAGAGTGCAAGGCTAGAAGAGAGCCAGGGTATCATTATTATGTGTCTTTTGTATTAATTTAATAGGAAGAGTCCCAGATGTCTCTGGCTTGGCAGATCAGTGTTTGATTTGGCTACATTTCTGGTTTAATGTTCATGCCTATTTAATAGTATTAACTAAATTGATCATTATCAATTGTAATGCTGAAAATATTCCCCTTCTATGTTCTCCAATCCCCCAAACACCCACAAACATCTCACCAACTCTCCATCATAACTTACATTCCTTAACCTCTCACTCTGTCATACAAATACTCACGTGCTATGTCACACTGTCAAGTCACAATCTGCACTGCCCAGCCTCTGCCACACTCCAAATCATACTCCCAACTCACACCTTACACTCTACAATTCCTCCCTCAATATACAGTCCTTCATTCTTTTGTGCTGCTTCTGCATCTTGCATCTTTTCTCCCATTCTATCACATTCTTCCCTCATCCTTTTTCCCAATCTGCAGCTCACTGCCTCTTTCTGGCCAACCGCTTCCTCTACTTTCTGTACCTCTGCTCGCTCTCAGATTTCTGGCCCACCGCATCACTGCTTCCTCTGCTCTCTTGTGCAGCACTTCCTCCTCTGACCCACTGCTCTTCCTCTGCTTTCTTGCCCATCACTTCACATCTCACCCATCACTCTCCCTCTCTCTCATAGTGTAACCATTTTTATTATTTTTTTTTAAATGTAGATTTTGTCCCAGTTCCTCAAATGAGGGGGCATTTAAAAAAAGAACGGAGGATATGCTATTTTTAGACAACCCATTTTTGGAAATGAGCAGGTCACCTTATTCTCAAAGGTGACCGGCGCATTTCCACAGGCTTGAGCTGTAGCGCAAATTGTGCCTGGCAGCTGCCTTGAATGGTGTTCTGGGTTGTTTGACCGAAGTGTAATTATTTGCGGCGGAATTGACCGTAGTCAATTTTGCTGCAAATTGATTTGCACTTCAGCCAAACAACCCAAAATGTACCTTTCACCACCACCCGACCCCCTCCCCTACTTAACCGCTTGGTCGCTGCAGCTTCCCCTGCAACCCTGCGGTGCCAGATCCGTCCCTCTAACGCGGGTCGGATCCGTCCCTCTAACGCGGGTCGGATCCGACTCTGCAGGGTCCTTTTTTCGTTATTTTCCTTTTTTTTCTGTCCCCGCCTCCAATTTTGAGGAAAAAGGGGAAAACACTTCTGCAACCACCCTAGACCAAAAATACTAAACAAGGGGAGCGGGTGACACCCCCGCAACACATGTTCAGTATTTATAAAAATCGATCGAATAGTACTGCACGTAATTGGTCAAATTGTAACATTCGATAGATTTTTGTCATCAAAATGGGGAGTACTTTGAATAGAATCGCTCTCCCGACAGTGTTCTGCAAGCTCCCAGCGCCTTTCACAGGCACTCTAGGTGCCTGCCGCTGTAAAATGTGACCCAAAAAATGCATTTTTATCCTGTTTGAGGAACAGAAATGCAAGCGACTCAGCAGCGGTTCATACCTTAAAAGAAATGCATGACAGGGTCAGGAAAGACCCTGTCATGCAGTGGCAGCCCCACATCCCGTGCGCGTAGGGTTGCCTACAATTTCTGCACATTTAAAAGTGCATCTTGCTTGGAAATGAGGGATGTGCTTTTAAATTGACAGAAACGCCACTTTATTTGATCAAGGAGGTGAAAAAGGCCATCTGAATGGGCGCGCATATAAAATGTGCCCATTCATGTGTCCCTTGTGGATTGGGCTGCAATTTTTGGGGCGCAAGTGATTTCATTTCTTGTGTAAATAAAAACAAAAAAAAAAGTTGAGCACCTGGCACCCTGAGGATTCTTTTTTTCAAAACAGTAATTTTTGCAGATTAAAAAAAAAAAAAAAAAAATAAAAAATTTTTTTTAAAAGATGCTGTTTTTGCACAAAACGGCCATTTTTGCGGCATTTTGCGCAAAATGGCCGTTTTCGCGGCATTTTGCGGGATCGCAAAATCGCAATAAGCTGGAGGGTCTGACTTTAAACAGGTACAGGGAACGGCGATGGGGATGACTTTTGCCCCTTCTATGCAAACCTGACGAAGGGTGCATGGGGGAATTGGAGGTGTGGACAGAGAATAATCAGGAACAAACAAACAATGTGGCACTATGGCTAAGGTACATAGATGATTTGTTCATAATCTGGAAAGGGACGGAAAAGGGGTGGTTGGAGTTTGTTAAGAAATTGAACTCTAATTCTAATAACTTATGATTCACAGAAACCCACAGTCGGGTGTTGATTACATTTTTGGTTGTAAACATACGGATTGTGAACGACACAGTAATCTGTGAATTACACAGAAAAAACACAGGTTTCCTAACACAGCGTTACACGCAACAAGTGGGCATCCAAAAAACCTAGTATGGAGTGTACCATATGGTGTATTTGTGAGATTAAGAAGAAATAATTCCACCCTTGAAACCTATGACAGAGAAAGTCGAACAACGGCAGTATGTTTCTATAGACAAATGTACCCTAAGAAGGTTATTGAACGGGTGTACCTAAGAGCAAGACTGTTGGATAGACAAAATCTCTTATTCGGAACTCGGAACAAAGTTAAATCCAAGACTGATCTAGACAGTACACGTTTGATTTTAACATTTGACAACCAATGCAAAACCATCAGAAGGATTATACAAAAACACTGGAGTATTCTGTTGGCTGACTCAGATCTGTTCAAAAGTCTAACAAACTTTCCTGATATCAGTTTTGGAAGAAATCGATTGTTTAAAGACACATTAGTCCAAAGTTTTATGTCCAAGGAAGAAGTGAATGAAACTAGTTGGCTCACTACACAAAAGGTTTTTTTTAAATTCACCCGGCGCAATGTTTGCAAATATGCAATAAATTGCAGAACATATAAGCACCCAGTCACAGGATTGACCATCAGGATATCAGAGAAGATCACCTATGAGACTGATCATGTGGTGTATGTCCTAACCTGTGCGTGCCAGAAATGGTACATAGGGAGCACCAAGTGCAAACTAAAAACCAGGATACAACAACATGTTCGAGCCATTCAACACAGCGATGCAAACTACCCCATGGCAAAACATTTTACAGAATGCCACAACAAGAAAATGGCCAGTTTTGGATTCTTTGGTATCCACAAAATAGAAACGGGCCCGAGGGGGGGAGATAAGGACATTTTATTGAGACAAAAAGGGGCTGCATCCTTGATTTGGAGAGTAAACAATGGAATGGGCATAATATTGATGAAGAATTATACAAATTCTTGGGACAATAATGGAATTTGATGAAATAGACAATATGGGAAGTGAATAGAAGAACAGAAATCGGCTGATGCCCTACAATCTTTTGCTGGTGCTCTTTTCACTGCCGAAAAGTGAAAATTATGAAGAGATGCAGGGAATTTTGGGAACCTTACAATGCAACTGACGATTATGTTTTTATCTATTCTGTACAGACTAATTGTTTTTATTGGTGGTTGTTTCTATTTCACACTGTTCAATGAAGTAATTGATTCAATTTCGCAGAAGAAAGCAAATGGGGCTGGAGGAGGAGGACCATGGACCCAGAGGTTGACAATGTATGATGCACTCTATCAGCCAGTGAAACTGGATTGCAAATATGTGGTTTATTTAATAATTGTACGTTGAAAGGGTGGTATAGAATAGAGGATGTGGAGGTTATAAGGATAGATAAAGCACAATGCACTTTATGAATGTTCTGTAATGGCGGCGTTGACACATATTGTATGTGGAAATATCTGAAGGCAGCCAATGCTTTATGCATTTTTATAGAATTACTATGGCTGACTTGTATATGCATGCACTTTGCACTTTACATCCTCGGAAGAAAACAGGCAGTCAGTTTACCCCGCAAGTATAACATAGGATTTTGCCATCCATGCACATTGTTCTAATTGGTTTTTAAATGGGATCTATGTGATTATTGCGACGGCCGAAAATGAAGACTTTTTTTAACCCTTTACACCACATATATATGCGGGGGGAGACCCCCCCGCAGCCCACCCATATTAATATTATACTCTAACCCCCCCCCATATATATGTGGTTTAAGGGGGGGTAAAAAAAAAGGCGGCATTTTCGGCCGTCACAATTTCCAGGTCAACATTTTTGTACGATTCCTTTAAATGCATTATATGCAAAGGACTATTTGGATGCTGCCACATTGTACACTTTAGCAGATCTAGCCACGCTGCATTGAAAGGATGGTATGTAATTAGAGGATGCAGGGGTATGTAGATACAAAAAACACTATGCATTTTTATGAATGCCCTATCAGGGCGGAGTCGACACATACTATATGTGTGAAGAGTTTAAGGCAGCTAATGCACCATGCACTTTGAGTCCTCATATGTAATTACCACATATATTACATGTATCATTACCCCAAAGTTAGCTAATGCACCATGCACTTTATGGTTTCAAATGGTTGATTTGTATATTTATGCACTATGCACTTTACATCTGCAAAGAAAATAGACAGCTAATGTATTCTCTACTTATGAAACAGTCTGAGCACTTTCGAACATGCATATGGTTGCAACGAGTGCAGAAATGTAATGTGATTGAGTGGTAGTTGTACTTACTACACGCTTCACCTCGTAGAGGTTAATAGGCAGCTAACGCACTTTGGAACTACAAAATAGCCCGAGCATTCGCATTCATGCACATGGCTATAATGGACGAATAAGAGTAGCGAGTGATTCGGAATGCCCTGTGCACCCATATGGATGTTTTCTCCGGTAACCGGAGAGAGTCGGAACCTTCTCTGTATGGGAATTCCCATGGGAGTTAATTACGTACGATCAGATTGCAATTATGCATCAAGTGAAGGTACGATACGCAATGCTTTTTAAGCTTCGGCATTAACTCATGTAATAAAATACTTTGGTTGTCATATTCGGCCCAAAAATTACTTAGATGAAAGGAGTACACACTGGATCTATTAACAACCACCAGCTAACGGTTCAGTGCAAAGATGTCTGATACGAACAACAGCACAAATGGTTAACCTAAGAAGTATGTCCCCTTTCTACTGCTATCTCTAACCCCCTTTCTTTGCTGCTTTTAAATATGGTGTGCAAACAAGGCTTGTTGTTGTGAACAAGTGGCAAGTAGCCGCGAAACGTGTTAATGCCTTTGCAAATTGAATTACCACATTTTGGGAGGATTATAAGATTATAATCTTATGGATGTGGATTTTTTCCTCATTGGAGAGCTAATAAAAAGTAATGGTTTTAAATTAAACAAATCTGGACTGTGATTTCAACCCTGTAGAGAGTGCAGCTCACTGCTTGTTGGACGAGAGGAGTCGACAAAGGATCAATATATATATATATATATATATATATATATATATATATATATATATATATATATATTTCTGAGGCTTGCGGAATCTGCTTAGATCACATGCTATGCATAGGCTGACATCTAGTGGAAGCTGCGGATTCTTCACAGTTTACAACTTTTCCACTCAGTGAGCATGGTTCCCTTCCCCTAGATTTCACAGTCTTAAAAAGCAGGTCTCCAGACTCGCATTACCTTTGGCCTGGCTTGCTCTCCTGCCATGACGTTACAATATTTACAGATTCAGGTTGGCCTGGTTTACTCTCCTTCCAGGGTATAGCTGTGGCATCTCTTATCCCTTGTTAGGGTTTCATGGTTTTACGATATTCAGGCGGAACGTGTCCTGCATGTTCCGATGGGATGTAAAGCAGGACGCAAAGTGCAAGCTAGTTAAATACCTCAAGAGTCCCTTATAGAATAGGATGGCTTATGCATGATATAGATATGGGATACATTACTCACCGTAATTGTATTTCTGATGATTGTATCTGCTTAGATTCATATGCTGTGCATAGGCCGACATCTAGTGGAAGCTGCAGAGTATTACAGTTTGTTTTTCGAAACTCGAAAAGGGGCGTCAAACTAGGGCGTGCCAGTAATACTATCCCTAGTGTGACGTCCACTGTACCCATGTTCCCTCACGCGTGTACGACCCTCAGATTGTTTTGTCCGCCATACTTGTCGGAAGCATAATCGCGGAGTTCCCTGGCTTTTAGCCATTTATCATATAATTAACTATAAATCCCTGTTCTCCAACCCTATGTCGAAGATCACCGTCTGTACTCGAGACCGAGGAAGAACAGCCGTTGGGACTACACAACGGACTTTGGACCTTGGAAGGCCTCTGGCCTCGGAAGGCCTCTGACCTCGGCCCTGTGCAAGTAGGGGGGTGGGGGATGGATATACACACACACACTTGTTTCCTACATACACACGCCCGCTGCCAGATATTAACATATGGAGAGTACTCCCTTTAAATTCTGCCCGAAATGCAACCGTAAGTTTGCCTGGGTAGGCAAACATAATACTGTAACCTGTGTCTTCCAAGGGACCATCCCGAGGCAAATTGTAGAGCTTGTAAGCTCTTCAAAGCCAAGACACTCAGGGACCGCTCGACCAAGCGTTGGGCCCAGTACGCCAGGCAGCTCGAGGCCATGGACGCAGTGGGTTCCTTCAGGGATGGCAGCAACACCGCCCTATCGGACGGCGAGGGCACAGGGGTGTCATCGGACACCCACACGCACACCCCCGACCTCGGAGGACTGACCGGCGGTTCAGTTATGGGGACAAGACGCGGCGGCGTGGGCGTGACACACACCTCTTCCACTAAACACACTAACCCCAGCCGAGATTCGACACGTGTGTTGAGTGATCGGCATAAGAAGGCACATAAAGAGCGGTCCGCCGATTTGGTGTCCTCTGAGCCTTCCAGGTCACGGTCGCCTCATGACACACAGCAACCGTCCATAGTTGCTAAGGGTGCCACACTACCTAAAGTCACTGAGGTACTGTCGTCAGAAGACGAATACGACCTCTTTCCCGAAGTAGCACGTTCGACATCTACTCGAGTAGTATGCTCGAAGTCTGCTTCTGAGATTCAACGCCCTTCTTCCAAGACTCCCGAATTTTGTGAAACAACCTCCGAATCTCGACGCCAAGCGTCGAAAACATTCAGGAAATCCCAAGGGGTCAGGTAAACATTCCTCTACACAGGGAAAAGGGGAAAACAAATTAAAAAACACTCTGAACATCATGTCCTGAAGGAAAAACACAAGGATAGGTCCAAGACTCCTGACCCCAGCACTAAAGGAAAATCTGTTCCTCCCACTTCTCAGGAAACAGAAATAAGTCAAGAACCACAGCAGGAGAGGGTTATCCCCAGCTCCAGGCGATGGAACTCGGAGGACATTGATAGAGTGATGAGGAGAATGTCTTTTTTTGCAGATTTTTACAAAAAAAGACCCACATTACTTCCGTAGCTATCAGAGCACTCCTGCTACCTCTGCCCCTTTGGGATCCAAAGACCCTTAACCTCCTACTAAGAGACTCCGTACTGAGACTCCAGTTCAGGGGTTGATTTCAGACCCTTTTAGTGTTGAACCTTACCAGCATTATGGTGAGGATTTAGAAGTACAAATGCTGGACGACCAGACTGGGGTTGATTACTATGGGGACAATGAGGACCAGGAAGAGGAGGAGGAAGATTCTCAAGGACCCCCCTGTGAATGATTCACCGGTTGACAATCAGCCTTTACTTAATGAAGTTTTAGCCAAGGCTGCAGCTCATTTCCAAATTGACACCCAGGGTGCAATAGAAGAGAAAGATTTTGCAGAAGAAATTCTAGGGGACAAAAAATCCATTGCTCAAACTATCCCCATTCTAAGATCTATTCACGCAGAATCGATCCTTCTTTGGTGACCCCCAATCTTACTCGGGCAGTTAACCCACGAATAGAAAAACTATTTAGAGCCGCTCCCTCCGACCCACTATACATAGGGGTCAACTAAAACCCGACTCTTTAGTGGTTACAACCACCAGAAAAAGAGTGGGAACACCACTAGCATCTTTGCAAGCACCCCCGGACAAAGAGAGCAAGAGAATATATGCTCTAGGGAGGAAAGTGGCATCCACGTCGGCATACCAAGCACGCCTTGCCAATACCACCACTCTGCTAGCTAGCTACAACTGCCACCAATGGGAACAGGTAGCTGCCCTCATTGTCTCCACACCAGAACCTCTAAAGAGCCAGTTGGCCCAAATTGCGTCAGATGGAAGATCAGTGTCCGGATGCATTCTGAAGGCTAACTTCGATGCAGCAGACAATGCAGGAAGGCTGATAGCAGAAGGCACAGTGATTAAACGACACGCTTGGCTAAGGCAGTCAGTGTTTAAACCCGAGACGCAAGCCACCCTCAAATGCCGATAGAACCAAATGCCCTGTTTGGGAAAGCAGTGGAGGAAGCGTTGAAGATGGCCAAGGACGAATATGACACCTTAAAGTACCTTGGCCAACTAACATTTAAGCCCACAAACCAGCGGGGAAATAATACTTTTCGTCACTTTCGCGGCCAAAACTCCCG
Organism: Ambystoma mexicanum; assembly: GCF_040938575.1. Taxonomy (NCBI): domain Eukaryota; kingdom Metazoa; phylum Chordata; class Amphibia; order Caudata; family Ambystomatidae; genus Ambystoma; species Ambystoma mexicanum. The sequence goes on along the minus strand of NC_090926.1, from coordinate 1,269,974,439 downwards.
GAGAGGGTCCAATTACTACCAGAACCAAGGAACCTTGTGGGGTGGCAACCAACAGGCTACCCAAGGTTTCTCCAGAGGTCAAAAGAGGGGCCACGGTAGGGGGAGAGGCAGGCCAGGTACAGGCGCTGCGCCTCTGAATAAACAGAAGTGATGTTCCGCTACGGGTCCCTTCCCATGCATCCCCAGTAGGGGACGCGCATTTCCATCTTCACCCACGCATGGGAAGGGATCACTTTGGACAGATGGGTGCTGTCCACAGTGTCCGTGGGATACTGTATAGAGCTTCTGGAATGCCCCTGCAACCATCCTCCAAGACCGAAGATACACTCCATGGAGCACCAAAGAATCCTCCTCGAAGAGATCATCATTCTTCTTGCAAAGGACGCAATAGAACACGTCCCGGGCAACCAGGTAAACAAGGGTATCTATTCAACTTACTTCCTTTTGCCAAAAAAAAGATCTTACGATGCGCCCAGTATTAGAGTTGCGCCCTGCAAACAAGTATGTCAAGCCACAAAAAGTCTGCATTACTACACTCCAAGAGTTAATCTCCCTACTAAAAGAGCGGGATTACATGGCAACATTGGATATGAAAGATGCTTATTTTCATATTTTCATATTTCCATGTTGCCAGCGCATAGAAGATTCTTGCGTTTCAAGATAGACAACAAGCACTACCAGTACAATGTGCTGCCCTTCGGAATAGCCTCTGCTCCAAGGGTATTCACCAAGGTACTGGCGGTGGGGGCGGCGCACCTACGCAGGGAGGTAATCCCGGTGTACCCTTATCTAGACGACTGGCTCATCAGAGGGGAAACCTCCATAATTTGCAACCAACATTCAAAGAACAATCGACCTCCTCTTCCAATTGGGCTTCTCAATCAATGAGAAAAAGTCAAGCCTAGTGCCAAGCACCTCAAAACAGTTCCTAGGAGCTGTCCTAGACACCCAAGAGGGGTTGGCCTTTCCGTCAGAGGAAAGAATTCAGAATCTGTTACTGCAAATTCCTCAATATCAGTCTGGACGTCAGATAAGGGTGCGCAAAGCGGTGTGTTTGCTAGGCATAATGGCGTCATGCATTTACCTGGTTCCTCATGCGCGACTGCGCATGCGACCCCTGCAGGAATGGTTGGCGAAACAGTGGTCTCAGGCAAGTATTTGTATTTGTATTTATTTTATTTCTATAGCGCACCAGGCCCAGGGGCAACCGGGCGCATAACTTGGATACAACATGATGAAAGCATAACATGGCAGTATAAATGTTTTTACAGGAGAATTTCAAAATTTACGATCAGGAGAAATAGCAGTAAGAAGATAAGCAGAATGCATATACAAGAGTCTGTCAAAGTGCAAGTAGGGCAGTGAGCCAGTGTTAGATGTCTTGGGAGGACAGCCAGGCTTTGGTAAGGTGTTTGAATTTCAGGAAGGAGGGTTCTGCTCTCAGCTCATTAGTGAGTGAATTCCAAAGTTTGGCTGCCAAGATGGGGAAGCTGGTTCCACCTGATCTTTGGAGATTGAATCGTGGGATGACAAGGCAGTTGGCTTGGGCCGATCTGCGAGGTCTAGTGGAGCTATGGAGGGCAAGTCTGTTCGCCAAGTAACAGGGAGCTTGGTTGTGAAGGCATTTATGGGTGGGAGCCAAAGACTTCAAGGAAATGCGGTGTGGGATAGAGAGCCAGTGAAGGTTACGCCTAGTATCGGATATGTGCTGGCGCCTGGGAATGTTGAGGGCCGCTCTGATCGCATTGTTTTGGACAATTTGTAACTTATTTAAGTGGTCAGTGGGACGATCTAGTGGTCGTCAACACTAGTACAGAGTCTTCGTTGGTGGACAAGAGATAATCTTACAAAGGGGAAACCCTTTTACGATCCAGAAATACAAGCCGTTGTTACAACAGACGCGTCCCTGTCAGGGTGGGGAGCTCACCTCCTTTACCACACAGCCCAGGGTCTCTGGTCTCACACAGTGGCTCAGAATCACATAAATCTGCCAGAACTTCTGTCAGTCTTCAGAGCGCTTCAGGCGTTCAAACCCCACCTATCCATCCTGTCAGTGCAGATCCTAACAGACAGCACGACAGCAATGTTTTACATAAACAAACAAGGGGCCACCCGTTCGCCGAATCTGTCCAAACTTGGCCAGAAAATCTGGAAATGGGCACTCATACGGAACATTTACCTATCATCCCAACATGTTCCAGGGGATCTCAATTCTCTAGCGGACGCATTGAGCAGAGATCCCCTCCCAGTGGTACACGAATGCTGACTACACGAAGAAGTCGTAAAAGATCTCTTCTCTCAGTGGGGTTTCCCCACTATAGACCTGTTCGCCACAAGCGAAAACAGACAATGCCCAGACTTCGTATCCAGGTTCCCCCAGCCAGGCTCCAAGGGGAATGCTCTCTGGATGAATTGGTCAGGGATGTTTGCCTACGCTTTTCCACAAACCCCTCTGATGAGGAAGGTGGTCAACATGATACACAGGGAATCGATGACGCTCATCCTAGTTGCTCCTATGTGGGCGAGGCAACCATGGTTTCCTCACCTACGCAAACTGGCGGTGTGCGACCCCATCAAACTCCCGTGCTGGTACAACCTACTCTCACAGCACGAAGGACAGACAGTGCATCCTCAACTCGTTGAACTTGGCAGCATGGCTCCTGAAGTCATAGGGCCTCATTACACGGATGGCGGGACCAAGGTGCTATTAGCACCTTGGTCCATGCCGGTAAAATACCAGCACCGCCTTGGTGGAAAGGGGAATTACCGGCATATTCCAAGGTTGGTGGGGCGGTAATTCCCCCTTTCCCCATTGCCCTTCCCCATTCCCATTTTTGGCCCATAGGGCATAATGGGAATGGGGAAGGTGCTAATTACGGCACCGCAAATTGCGGTACCGTAATTAGCTCCCTGGTCTCTTTGCGGGTTGGTTTTTAACGCCTGCAAAAAGCAGGCGTTAAATTCCCCAACCCGCAAAGGGACCTCGTAGTAAGGCGGTAAGGATTTACCAGTACCGGTAAACCCTTACCGCCTACCGTGTAATGAGGCCCATAGAGTTCGGCCATCTCAATTTACCCCAGAAATGTATGGATATCTTAAAAGAATCAAGAAAACCTAACACCAAGGCACTGTTATTTTGATAAGTGGAAAAAATTCGTTATTTGGTGCCAGAATAAACAAATCAACCCAGTTGATTGCACTCCTTCCAATATTATCACCTACATGCTCCACTTACTTGACGCAGGGTTGGTATTTAATTCACTCAGGGTACATCTGGCGGCGCTGTCAGCCTACACCACCTCCCATAACAAAGTGTCATGGTAGAAAGTGCCAGTTGTCAAAGCCTTTATGGAATGGGTGAAGAGACTCCACCCTCAAATTTCTAAACCACCACCAGGGTGGGACCTTAATGTGGTGCTTGCTAAACTCATGGGACCTCCCATTGAACCCATGCATAAAGCTAGTCTCAAACACCTGACTTATAAAACTGCCTTCTTAGTAGCCATTACATCCATAAGAAGGGTCAGTGAAATTCAGGCTCTGTCAGTGCAGGATCCTTTCTTTACTGTACATAAGGATAAACTGGTTTTACGCACTCACCCTAGGTTCTCACCTAAGTTAATTTCAAAATTCCATGTTAACCTGTCCATTGAGCTACCAGCCTTTTTCCAAGAACCCAAAAGCTTTGCTGGGTGAAACTCCACACACTAGATGTGAGGAGAGCGGTCCTCTACTACGTAGACAAGGCCAGACCGCTAAGAAAGACAGATCAACTGTTAGTCTCCGTAGCTGCAGGTAGAGAAGGAGATTGCGTCTCTAAAGGTGCCATCTCTAAATGGATAGTCAAATGTATCCAGCTGTGTTACTCCCTTTCAGGAAAGACACTGCCTTTTACGCCAAGGGCCCACTCCACAAGAGGTACTGGGGCCACTCTGGCTTTCATTGCAAATGTACCCCTTGACACCATTTGCAATGCAGCTACATGGATCTCTATTCAAACCTTACTCAGCACTACTGCATTGACACTCATTCCAAGACAGATACTCAAGTGGGACAAGCTGTTCTAAGACATTTGTTCGCTCATGACCCTTCTCATATCCCACCTCCTTCTTCTGCATTTACACCAGAAGAGGAGAGGTGTGTGAAGCGGAAGAGTGTGTCGGAAGCGGCCTCGATCGTACGTACCATTCGTGTTCTGCGTACCACTGCTGACTGAGGTGCGACTTGACACGGATAGTCGTGCCCATTGCCCATAGCTCTCTACAGGAGCCGGCGTTGGCGTAGCGGGTGGCACGCTGCTCTTTGGAAAGTGAGGTTCCTTTCCTCTTTCCTCTTTTTGATCGCGGACCAAGGATCGGCTGCAACGGCATCCGACCTAGGGGAGAACAGGAGCCGGAGCTGTGCCGTGCAGTGTGCTGAGCGGAGAGCAGTGCAGGGCAGAGAAAGGAGAATGGTGAGCGGGGTTGCAGCTGCTAACCACGACGGTAGCAGACTGCGGGTCCCTGAGGGGGATCTGGCGACACTGCCTGTTCTACTGTACTGCCTGCAGCCTGCAGATATCGGCAGCAGGCGTACCTTATCTTGGAAGGGTGGTGAGTGTGCTGACATCAGCACAGATTGGGCCCCTTGTTAATTACGGCCATAATTACATGGCATAGGCAAAATTGCCACTTGTTCTTTTTTCTGGCTCACCTGCCTGCAGAGTTCTGTAGTGCAGCTCGTATACATCGGGAGCAGAAAGAATATAAGGGTGTGTGCTGTGGCTATGAAAGGGGCCCCTAGGGGGCCCCCACGTCTATGGAAACAAGGCGAGTCACCACACACGATAGAGACGCCAGACACAAGGTTGTATTCCCAAAGCTAGGGTTTTATTGCAAAGCAAAAGTCTCAGTTGGCCAACTCGGTATCAACGCCCCCCAACGTGTATCTCTAGACCTCGTGGGACGCAAGAGAGCGAATTACGTACATCAGTTACATATATACAAAAAGCATATCAAACAATCAGCTATGTCATGGTTAACACCCCTCTTCATTGGGTTTCTTTGAACTTGGTGTGACGATGGACATCTCCGGCCACTATGACACCTTCAAACATCTATTCTAGTAACAATTTGCAATTTGTAAGTGCATAGGCATCTTTCGGTTATTGAATAGAACATGGCGCTTCTGTTCTTGGAAGCGAGCTACATGCAGAGGGGGTTGCATTCCGGACCTTGCTATCTATCAGGTGCTATTCGCGTCCTGGGAGCCGACATGCTCTTAGCGGGCTCAGCAAAGGGGGGCCTTTAGAAAAGCATAATTCAAGCCTTTTGCGGTATTATTCTAACATGTTCTACCATATAACTAGACTGGCTGGCAGCTGTGAAATGATTAAATGCCCTGCGGCTCTGCTTCAAGGCTACATTAAGGAGGGAGCCCGGCATTCTTCCTGGCGCTGCCTACGTTTGTGTTTCAGCGTTATCCTCTCGGCCCTGTGGCCTTGTCCTTTTCATATACAGACAGCAATGTTCCGCAGTCGAGCAGTGTAAGCGGAAAATATACTGCGAAGCAATAGGAACAGAAAGCAATGAGCAATGGTTAGAAAACAAAATGGCGATTCTTGTTACATCAAAATGGCTGTTCATTAGAACACTTGAAAACCTATATTCTGTCGTATCGTGCATGAGACGGTTGGCCCATGGCCACCAAAATACTTTTGCGGTCTCGAATTAGATTTCTAGACTGACAAACCCTCCTTTGGCCGTATGCCAAATGTCTCATCTATTTATTGAAACCTCCTCTAGTGATGATGAATCTGAAGTACTTATGTCTGAGTCTCGCATGCTATCGTGGTCATCATTGCCTTCAGTAATATCTATTGCCATCAACTCTTTCATTACTCTCATCTCATTTGGGTCTGGGCTAGTTCGATCATGAGGTTGTTTTTTCTTTGTTTTCATTTGCATGCATCCTTCCGTACATCCCTCAGTTACCTCTGCACAAACTATGGGTAAACAATGTATACAACAACAACACTTTAGCAATATTCCGAACACCACTACTAGTATCGAGATCAGCTTTCATGCCCAAGATCGTAGTATTCTCCAAAACCAAGATCCTATTTCCCAGCTCCTTTCTCCCGTGAGGAGTTCAGAGCTTAGAACGTGCATTTTCTTTATTGCCTCAAAGATCGTGGGGGAATAGTCATCGACATAAACGCAACATGCTGATCGCACTATTTTGCAAATTCCTCCATGATCAATCAGGATCACATCGAGAGCCATTCTATTTTGCAGCGTCATTATCCTGATTCCTCTTTCTTCCAACGTCATGTTGAATAAAATATCTGTTGTTGTGTTTATTGTATTCTTTAGGATTCTGGACAATTGCCTTATATTATAGGAGTTCACTATCTGTCCTAAGGATGGAACCAATTATTTTGCTACATCAGTTGCTATTAAAACACCTTTGTAAGTCCTTTTCACTCTTGTTCTGGATAATTTGGCCATGGCTGCTGTTTCCAAGAGGAATACTCCTGGGGACAATAGCCTGAGATAACATGTACCTCCCCAGTTTCTGGGCAACCAAGGGTATGCTTTCTCTCCACATATAAAATAAACTGGATTACCTACGTATACCTGTTCTATTTCCCATTTTAATACCACTGTATTCATACAACCAGTATACGTTCCGACTGAAAAAGATCCTTTCTTTTTCAGGCAAAACGGGACAGTTCTTGGGCTATAATTCGCTGTGTAAGATGGGGGAATCGCATCTTTGTTCCCTTCTGTTCTTACACGAAATGTCATTACAGATGTTTTTTCTGGCGGGGGCAATCTATCTCGACTATTTTGTCGTGTTATTTTACGTGTGCTTTTCCTCGTGGGCTCTGGGGTTATTACTTGTGTTTTATGGAAAATGGAACAACCCACAGGCTTCATTATGATCTCCTCAAACTCATTCATGTTGGTTCTGTCTAATTGACCCGTATTACTCTTATTCCACTTCCCATAGAACATTGCACCTAAAGATGTACTACATGCAGAACTTAATGGTAACGGCTGCACATACCACCCTATTCCTTTCTCAGCATACTGCGGTAAATGGGCACATACCCAGCAGTTTGTTTTCTTCAGGATTGCATGTGTCATGTTCATTATTAATAATAATGTATTATTCCCAAAACCTTCCCTGTGTTTTTCTTCCATTGGCGGTAGGGTATAAGTGATCATCTGAACCGGGCTTTCAGTAGTGGATATATTAATTATTGGTAAAAACATTTCTAATGGGTGTATTCTTTCTACCCACCATAATATTAGGGCTGTCGATATTGGTGCTACCACGCTCATAAAGCACATCATTATCATTAGTGTCAGCATACAATTTGTTTTACCATGCGTTTTTTTCTTAAAGTTATAGTCTTTACAACTTACTCATTTTCAGCAGTGCTGGTGCAGGAGGAGGCTGGAACATGTCCCGACATGTTTCTCGTCGTCCTTCTTCTTCCTTATCACAGTTCGTTGTGGATATCTCTCTTCGTCGCGTTTGCTCCGATGTCTATAAGTTCAATGAAATTCTCCCAGTTCAGTTTTGCCTGTCCTTTTTTTTTTTTAGCGTGGATTCGATTATTCGTTTTTAGGTGAGATCACTTGTCCCTTTTTATACTGCTCAGAGGACCTTTGATCAGTTTTTGCCTCCGTATCATGCGCGCCCAGCTTGTCCGCTCTGGTTCCGGACACATGTACTGTTAATCAATTATCTCACTTGCCATAATACCATGTGCGCCCAGCTTGTCCGCTCTGGTTCCGGACACATGTACTTTTATGATCGCACCGAGGAGCCGCAAGTCTTGAATTGTCCGACTTGCACAATTCTCACGCTTCTCTCCTCTACACCCCTGGTTCCTTCTCCGTCCATGAGCTGAACTCGAGGTTGACATAAACACCAAAAGAAAAAGAATGCAGATCACTTTGTCTCCCGAGGCCGCAGGTTGTATCGCCTTGCTCCTGGTATCATATGATCCGTGAACAGTGCCGGCGCACTTTCAGATTCAGGCTTGAAGTCAGCCTGCTGCGCTTCTGCAGGTGCTGGCGTGCGCCGCGCCAATAATGCAGATTCACTCTTTGGCGTGCTGGCAAGTGCTGGTGGGCGCCAAAGGGGTACACGATTTGTTTCTGCTGGTATTTGCAAGGCAGATTTCACGTCAGTCAGCAGTGATGTCGATTCTACTGGGCAACGTTGGGGCACTCTTTGCCCTTCCCCCTCTTTGGCAATCATCTCAGGCTTTGTTTCGAGTTTCACTTCATGTTTTGGCAGATCAGGTGGCTGAACACTGGCAACAGTTTCTTTTGTCTCTGCGACCGCTGTCTCTTTCCAGTCATCGGTGTCAGGCAAGACTTTCAGTGCAGTTGGAATCTTCTTGGCATGGGTGGCATGGATCCACGACTTTCTTCCATCCACCCGGATTGCCGTTTACGTCGCCAAAAGTACTTGATAGGGCCCGCGCCACCTGGGTGTAATGATGACTTTCTTTCGAAGTTTTTTAGCAGCACCCAGTTTCCTGGCTCCAGCGCGTGCCCCGGACCGGTATACTGCACGGGTAATGCCTCCTGCACCTGCTGATGAATCAAACGCAATTTCTGAATTAAAAGGCCAGAATAAGTACTAAGCACAGGATGTTGTATCTCACTGAGTCGTTTTGGCTGAGGTGCGCACCGTACATTTGCCGGCCTCCCCATTATGATCTCGTATGGGGAGAGCCCAGTTTTAGCCTGTACAGACGTACGCATGCATAATAGTGCTATTGGTAATGCATCCACCCAACTCAACTTGCTTCCCGCACAAATCTTGCTAATCTTTGATTTAAGTATCCCGTTGTGCCTCTCCACAAGACCGGCAGAACTCGGATGCCTTGAACTGTGGAATCTCTTATCAATCTGGAGACCTGCACATATCTGTAACACCACTGCACCCACAAAATGTGGTCCATTATCGGACCATAGGACACGGGGCAAGCCAAATCTGGAAAAATACTCCTTCAACATTACTTTTGCCGTACTCATCGCTGTGCAGTCTTTTAAAGGATATGCCTCCGCCCACTTACTGAATGCACAGATTACCACCAAGACATATTTTAAGTTTTGGCACCTTTCCATCTCTATGAAATCAAAATGAACTACCTCAAACGGCATGGAGGGCGGGCCAAAACTTCCTGTTGGTGTCACTGTTCCCTTTCCTACATTGTGTTGTAAACACGTGATACAGTTCTGCACCAACCTTTCTGCATTCTTTTTTATGTTTGCATTATGCCATACTGTAGAAAGGTGCTGTATCATTTTCTTGGCACAGATGTGCGTAGGACTGTGGGCCATTGTGACCATTGCAGTCACGTATGAATTTGGCAACATCCAGTTTCTAGTTCCCTTGTCCACCCAACAACCCTCCAAATCCAACTCAGCAGATCCCTCTGACCATCCCTGTATTTCATCGGCCGTAGCCTCGGCCTGCATTTCTTTGACAGTCGCAACTCCATCTTCTATCATACAGGGTACTTCCTCTGTCTGAACCGTCATCATCTTGGTATTTAAATCAGTGGCAGTTTGTTTCGCAATCCTTTCTGCAAACGCATTTCCCTCTCCTATTTTGCATGTTACTTTTTTATGTGCCTCGCATATCACTATTGCTAGGCGCTTTGGAAACGTGAGTGCAGACAGCGATCGTACAATCAAAGGGCCATGTTGAATTCTGGCACCATGTGATGTCAGAAACCCTCTCTCAGCCCAGAGTCGTCCAAAGTTATGAACCACTCCAAACTGACTGTCAGTATATATATTCACGTTCAAATTTTCAGAAATCTCGCAGGCTCTGGTTACTGCTATTATTTCCGCAGCTTGCGCTGAATTATAGGGGATTCTTTTACTTTCTACAACACTCTCTAGGGTAGTGATAGCGTATGCAGCAGTTGTCGTGCCATCTCGTAATTTAAAACATGAGCCGTCACAAAATAACTCTCCATCCGGCTCTTTCTGTGGGATATCACTTAAATCAACTCTCCCCTTGGTTTCTTCCTCAGTGACCATTAAGCAATTGTGGGGGGGTGATTCATTCTTCCCAATTTCTGTTATGGTTAATGGCATTAATTATGCAGGATTCAAAGCGCTACACCTCATAATTTGGATATGGGGCGCAAACAAGATAATCTCATATCTTGTCAATCTAGCAGAGGTTGAGGTGTTGCGTCTGTGTCCTATTTAATAGAATGTCTATGGCATGTGGCACCATCAGAATTAAAGTGCGCCACAATACCATCCCTTCCGTTTGTTTCACTGACGCAGCAGCCGCTGCGACAGATCGCAAACAACGGTGGTAGTGCGCGCGCTACAGGGTCCAGCGCAGATGAAAAATAGCCGCACAGCCTATTTCTTCCACCTTGCTCCTGTGTCAAAACCGCCAATGCACATCCTTCACTTTCACACCCAAATAGTCTGAAAATGTTCTAATAGTTCGGCGTACCCAAAACTGGAGCCGAGCATAATGCAGTTTTCAATCCATCAAATGCTCTCTGACATTCCTCGTCCCACTGCAAAGGCATAACCGCATCCTTTCTAGTCAAATTCACTAATGGTTTTACAATCAACGCACAATTACCAATCCATTGTCGGCAATATGAAGCCATGCCTATTATGGCTCTGACTTCTTTTTGTGTCTTTGGAATAGGCATACAAGAAATACTTTCTATGCGTTCTGGCGTTAGTCTTCTCCCTCCTTTCGAAAGTAGGTAGCCCAAATAAACTACCTCCTTTCGATTATACTGAAATTTATTCAAACTAGCTTTATGGCCATGTGCCGCTAGGTGTGACAGTAGTAATAGAGTGCTTTCTTTACAAATCTCCTCTGTGTCTGCAGCTAGTAATAAATCGTCTATGTTTTGCAAAAGTACACAACCCACAGGTAATTCCAGCATGTCTAGCGGCTCTTTTAATGCTCTACTGTAAATACTTGGACTTTCCGTGTAACCTTGTGGAATCCGTATAAATGTAAATGATCGTCCTCCTAATGTGAATGCGAACAAGTATCTACTGTCCTTGTCGACGGGAATACTAAAGAATGCGTTCTTCAAATCTATTACACTAAAATATTGTGCTGAAACAGGTATCATTGTCAATATTGTAGTGACGTCTGGCACTAAAGGAAATTGCGGATGTACTACCTTGTTTAATGCGCGTAGATCAATTATGAAACGGTATGGTACCTCATTACCTCCTTTTTTATAAACCGGAAGGATCGGGCTGTTACATGTACTTCCTGTGATTTCCTCTATTACCCCTAATTTCACCAAATCGGTAACAATACTCTTCAATCCTTTCTCACCTTCAACCGAAATTTTGTATTGGGGTATTCGCAGTAGGGTAACACCTTCTTTTAAAATAATGTTTACTGGCTCTATCTTTAAACATCCCACATCGTTGTCATGCATTGCCCATATACAGGTTGGTACTTTACTTAGTTCCCCTGGTAACGCTTCGGACATGAATTCTGACACAGGGGCATCGTGTGGCCATATCGTTAGAAACACTCCGTCTGCCGTGCAATGTATAATAGAACCTAGTTTTTTCAACAAATTCAATCCCAACAAATTTTCTCCACAATTTTCTGTTAGAAGGAAAGGACAATGTTCAGTGAATGGTCCTATGGTAACTGGGAATGGTTTGGACACTGGGTTTATGACTGGTGTACCTGCGAACCCTACAGAAATATTTGTTTGCCCTGACAGTGGTATATTCGGAACCAAGTGATGGTCTATTGAACACTTATGTGCTCCTGTATCTACAAGAAAGCGGTGTTCCTCATTCCCTACTCTCATTTCTACGTAGGGTCCTCTCTTATTCACGGGAATAGACACTGGTTCCGACCCCTGTCCTGGGCTGTCCTTTTGGGGAAATAACACATCGTCCGATGTGTAATCATTACTATTACTGTAATACGTGTTTGGCTGTGTATCGAAAACATTTCCACTCTTCCCTCTATTTCCCCCACTCTGATTTCCATATTGTTGATTTTGCTGTCCCTGACTCTGGTTTGGGGCATTTTGCTTTTGGCCTTGGTTCTGATTACCTCCATTATTATGATGCTGCAGCATACTATTCCTAGTTGGTCCATTCGCTCCTGGGTGTCCTCTATGCTGTCTCCTTTGACCAGACCCATTTCTGTTCTGTAAATGCGGGCATTGCGCTCGCCAATGTCTTTCCTCTTTACAATATGCACACTGATTCGGCCCCACTGTTCCCCCATACATATTCGAACTACTCCTCACTTGTGCGTTCCCTCGCCCTCTATTATGTCCTACTACTTGCTGCATTAATACCCGTGTCTTTAGATTTACCCTATCCCTCTCTTCTTTTTCTTTTCCTGCAGTCACTCTGCGCTCATAATATTGGGCCAAATGCAGTACGTCGCCCAACGTTTTTGCTGGCCATGCACTCTGTGATGTCATTATTAGATCCTGAATTGGAAGTCTTAACCCCCTCACATATTTGTCAACAAATAACCTCTTCCCTGCTTCTGAACCCACATCCTGCCCGCTGAAGTCTGTGAATATTTCTTCAAATCTATTAAAATAATCTGTAGCCAACTCATCTTTGCCTTGTACACATGCAGTCAGTTTGTCCCATTGGATTCTTTTCTCTGGAACAATTGTTTTTAACTTCTGTACTATACGTGCTGGTGTTCCTCCAACCGCTTTATTCCTATCCTCTATCATCAAATCCGCCCATGTGGCGCCAAAGGCAGTTGTGTCATCTACCTTCCTTATTTGTTTCCATATATCTGCTGGCAGGATCACTGGGAATATTAGGTCTATATCACCCATGGTAAGCACGGATGACTGTAGTCAGGACTCTACTTCCTTGTAAAACCCTGCAGGATTCTTTCTTATAGCCGGAATCGTCTGCTTTATGTTGTTCACCTCTTGTCTGGAAAAGGGGACATGCACGTATTGGGCGGTGTAATGGGCTGGTGTTACCTGTGCTGCTACATTGCCCGCTGCGGGAACCTCCACTTTGGGCACAAAGGTAGGTGGGACCTCTCTCATAGGGAATGCCCCACTTACTGTCCCACCCCCTTCTCTTAGATGCAACAATATTCCCAGATCCAATGATAGGGCTGTTTCTCCTGTACCTCGTTCTAATGCTCTCCTATATACTGCCATTATTTCAGGGCTGGCCTTATCGTTTTTTATATCTTTATCTAATAAGTGTTCAACCATCGATTGTAGCGCTTTTCTTTTCATAGGCATGGAATATTCATCAAATATCTCTTGTATCTCAATTGTGGGAATACTAGGATCTGACATCCATCTAGACGCTTCTCGCATACATACTTTTAACTTGTCGCCCCTTTGTACTGATGACATCGAATGTCGTCGCTGTATATATGGCTCTACAGTTTCCTTTCTATTTCTCCCAATATCTTTACTCCTATATCCGGGTGCAGTAAACATTTCGGCATAGTCATTATCTAATTCATCCTTTAACTCAAAAAGTCTGTACACATGTTCTCTTACTTCTTCATCCCTCTCCCTACAGCGTGCTAATGCATTCAGATCTAACAATCGCTGCGGTGGTAATTTCCCAATTAGCTGTTTCCATCTCTCCACCAAATATTCACCCATGCATTCCAACACTACCTGTCTTTCGTTGCTTCTACGAAAGTCATATATCGAAGCCAATGTTGCCGTCCCATCATTCCCCTCTATATACATCTCTGCCTGTTGCTGCAATTCCACCTTCCTCTCCTTGCTGATTGCGCTGCGGGTTACCCTTGTGCACTGCCGTTGGTCAGTCCCGCCTCCTGCCCCCGTGGTTTCAACTTCAACCCCGGAAGGAACGGACAGTACCGAGTCTGTGTCTAAGGCGGGAGGTGCGGATGGGACAATGGGAACAGCGCGTGTCTGTTGTGGGCCTGGTTGGCTAGTAGGAAGTGTTACGTGCACGGTCTGTGGCTGTGGGAGGGCTTCAGCTACCGGAGGGGGAGCTTGAGCTACGGGCGGGGTCTGGGCAATAGTTACTAACATATCTGTCTTTCTTCTGATCTTGGGCCTTGTTTTGTATGAGTCAATATATTTTCTATCAATTCATCTGTCATGTGTAATTCCCGTTGTGGGTATATCTTTTCTATATTCAACTGGTCATGCCTGCCTGCCCTTCTTAGACTCTCAGTCCACTCCTCCTCTTCTTTTTCTTCTGCTACCTGACCTTTCGATTTATGCCTGCGTGCATGCTTTGCTCTGCTTTTAAATCGGAGCATTGCTTCCTTTCTCCAGTCTTTAATAGTTTCAAATGCCGCAGAACGCGCTTTCTTTCTTATCAACACCCTTTCCAAGTTATCTATCCTCGCCATCTCAAAACTACCATTAATCGGACATTGATGGTCTTGTTGCTTTCTGGTTTGCCTATACCAAGTCTCACAGAATATTATCGCACCCACTCCATACTTCACATACATCTCACACGCCGGCGTTCCCCCAGGTGGTACAATTTGGCCATCTTCCAAAGATTGTCTACCACAGCGGAAAAACCCTGCTAACCTTCCCCTTGCTTAATCAACCTTACCTAGGGCGTTTGATTTTGCAAAGTCAACTCTCAACGAATATCAGGATGCTATGAATCGGGGAATGACTCACCTGATAAATCAAGTCATCTGTATACTGACGCACCAAAGGACGTCGTGTCTGCATTTCTTGGCTTCCGCCTCGTTTCGGGACCCTCGCCTCCTTGTTCTCTAGCCAGGCACGTCGATCAGGGATCAGATGTGTGCAGATCTGCAAAGGAGTCTCTCATCACTTTTACAGGGCGCCCCGAACACCTCTTGATCCCGGCTCGATCGTCCCGTCCTCGCCGTTCTCTGCCTTTCTCAATTACAACGTTACGCGAAGGAACAAGTGGGGGAGGGTCCCTATTCGGGCGCCATCTTGAAAGGGGCCCCTAGGGGACCCTGACGTCTATGGAAACAAGGCGAGTCACCACACACGATAGAGACGCCAGACACAAGGTTGTATTCCCAAAGCTCGGGTTTTATTGCAAAGCAAAAGTCTCAGTTGGCCAACTTGGTCTCAACGCCCCGCGATGTGTATCTCTAGACCTCGTGGGACGCAAGAGAGCGAATTACGTACATCAGTTACATATATACAAAATGCATATCAACTAATCAGCTATGTCATGGTTAACACCCCTCTTCATTGGGTTTCTTTGAACTTGGTGTGACGATGGACATCTCTGGCCACTATGACACCTTCAAACATCTATTCTAGTAACAATTTGCAATTTGTGAGTGCGTAGGCATCTTTCGGTTATTTAATAGAACATGGCTCTTCTGTTCTTGGAAGCGAGCTACATGCAGAGGGGGTTGCATTCCGGACCTTGCTATCTATCGGGTGCTATTCGCGTCCTGGGAGCCGACATGTTCTTAGCGGGCTCAGCAAAGGGGGACATAATTCAAGCCTTTAGCGGTATTATTCTAACATATTCTACCATATAACGAGACTGACTGGCAGCTGTGAAATGATTAAATGCCCTGCGGCTCTGCTTCAAGGCTACATTAAGGAGGGAGCCGGGCATTCTTCCTGGCGCTGCCTACGTTTGTGTTTCAGCGAAACTCTTGTTATCCTCTCTGCCCTGTGGCCTTGTCCTTTTCATATACAGACAGCAATGTTCCACAGTCGAGCAGTGTAAGCGGAAAATATACTGCGAAGCAATAGGAACAGAAAGCAATGAGCAATGGTTAGAAAAACAAAATGGCGATTCTTGTTACATCAAAATGGCTGTTCATTAGAACATTCGAAAACCTATATTCTGTCGTATCGTGCATGAGACTGTTGGCCCACGGCCACCAAAATACGTTTGCGGTCTCGAATTAGATTTCTAGACTGACAGCTAGTTTGCCAGTAGAAATAGAGCACAATTGTAGCCACTGCTATTTACACCTTCTCCCTTAATCGGAGCTGAGATACAGTCTGTGGTCAGGAGACTTTGTGGAATTATCCACTTTGGCCCAGAACACTGATATAATCAGGAGACTGCTGGGATTCATTCCCTTTGATCCTGAAATTCGGCATAATCAAACTAGTTTGGCTTGAGCATAGTTTATAAAGATCAGAGTGGATGGCTCCCCCTAAAAAGCCCAATCCATCCAAATATAACCTAAGAAAAACGAAGCAGGAGCAAGCTAAGGTGCCCATAATAGACGAAGCCAAAAGTAAGAAGAACAAATCCAAGAAGGGTATTCCTGCCGATCAAGGAAGGATTACGGGATTTTTTCCTCTGAATATGCCAGCGGAAATTAATTCCACAGCTCTAGAGGCACCCTTGGAGCGAGTGACTAACAACTCTAATTTGGGCAGTTTGTTGAACTTTGAAGTCATTGACAATAATTCTTTACTGGATCTATGTCTGAACATACAGAGAGGTATGACCCCACAGATAGTGGCCCCTTCCGGGAGTATGAACCTCTCCAAAGCCCGTGGAGAACCATCCAACCATACAGGGACACTGGGACGATTA
Source organism: Ambystoma mexicanum (assembly GCF_040938575.1). Lineage (NCBI taxonomy): Eukaryota > Metazoa > Chordata > Amphibia > Caudata > Ambystomatidae > Ambystoma > Ambystoma mexicanum. The sequence goes on along the minus strand of NC_090926.1, from coordinate 1,269,957,904 downwards.
TCTGCCTCACCTAATCTAATCATCGACACCTCCTCTGACATTGAAGCAGAGAAAGTAAGTAACAGCTATCCTGGTGCTTTGGAAACTGCCGAACTACAAGCATATGTGGCATCTCTGCAGTTTGCATTAAAAATATTATTGCAGATATCTAGGCGCGTACTGGCAAACACAGATGCTCTGATCAATGACAACGCACAAAGACAGAATTTGGCCGATGAGATGGAATGCAATCTATCTGAAGCCATTTTAATAGCGAATGAGACACATGAGCAACAACCTCAAGATCTAGACCCAGTCTTACCGGATCACTCAGATGTACCACCTACACGCAAGCAAAGCAGGATGGCCAAACAAGCAACTCGATGGGCAAGAGCGAGCAGTCATGGACCTTCTTTGCCAGAGACAGGGAAGCCTACTATCCGCTCAAAAAAGCCAAATAGAGAGCTGCCCGTGCTAAGAAACGGAATGCTTTAGGGGACGGCCGACTGACTAACTGGCTGATTGCTGAGAACGCTGAAGCCCCCGATGGGACCAGCGAACTAGAAACGTCAATGATTGAGTCTCTATCTGAAGAAGTTATTATTCCTGTAATTACCTCTAAGATAGTGAGTGACCATGGCAGCCCACATAACTCTGCATTCTCTATATCAGATTCTATAAAAGAGAATGATGAAGTCTGGGGAAATCGCACTTGTATTATCAAAAACTTATATCAAACTGACAAATGCACATGGCTTTCATGCTCTGAATTCCTGAAGAGATTGTTCTCAGTTCCCCAATTAAGAGTTCTACAATCCGAGGATTTTCAATTTTTGGAGCCCTTGTCAGGATCCAATCCTAAGGTGTCAGCGCTGCGCTCTAAATTTATATCTACTGCCCAACTATCAAGGACATAAAAAAGAGCTGAGGATAGTAGACATTGAGATAGATGCGGACTTGAAGTATAATGAGCCCAGCTGCTAGGAGCCGGAAAGTGCCATAGTTGACCTTGCAGTTACCTGTCCCAATTTACCAACTGGAGAGAAAGTGGCCCTGACAGAGATACAAACTGTATTGAAATGGCTAACAGAGGGCCTCATTACACGGACGGCGGTGGACCAAGTGCTATTAGCACCTTGGTCCATGCCGGTAAAATACCGGCACCGCCTTGGAGGAAAGGGGAATTACCGCCCTATTCCAAGGTTGGTGAGGCGGTAATTCCCCCTTCCCCCATTGCCCTTCCCCATTCCCATTTTTGCCCCGTAGGGCATAATGGGAATGGGGAAGGTGCTAATTACGGCACCGCAAATTGCGCTACCGTAATTAGCTCCCTGGTCCCTTTGCGGGTTGGTTTTTAACGCCTGCAAAAAGATGTCCGTGTAATGAGGCCCAGAAACTTTACCCATGGTTTCAGCTGGTAAATGAAAATTATTGTTGGCGTCATGGAACTGTAGGGGCTTTGCCCATCTCTCAAATTCAAGAGGGCTGATTGCCCAATTAACTCAATACAACTGTATCTGTCTACAGGAAACTTTGGCGATGAAACCCCTATTTTTGGATGGGTACAAGGGGCATCAGTTATTTGCTAAAAGAGCAGAAAGACGGCGGCCCTATGGGGGATTATGGATTAGTGTGTCCAACATGTTTTGGTCTAGGAGGATTTATGTGAGTCAAGATGAACAAATGGTAGCTGTCGAAATAGCATATAAAGGCAAGGAGAGTATTGATAAATTGTTGATGGTTTGTTTATATAATCGCCCGGGGGCAGTGATGAGAGAGTCCTTACAGGAAGCTCTACATGAGCTTCTGGCTAATTGGCTAACTACTCAAGAGAATGCTGACGTCTGTGTAGTTGGAGACTTTAATACCCATATGTTAGGGGGGGAATTGAGAACTACTAACCCGAAATTGCACCCAAAATGTGTAATGGTGTATCATAAAGCAGGGAGGGAAGGATTAGGCTGGGTGTATTTCTTTAAAAATTGGGAACTTGAGATGATAAACGGACGAACTAAAAGTGACCATCCGGGTAAACAAACATGGAAAAATGGACCATTGGTCAGTACATTGGACTATATTTTTGTTTCCCCAAGCATGCTTCCTTTGGTTGATGACATGGTCGTAATATTAAATAATTGGAGTGACCATGCTATTCTGGCATGTTCATTTGACATGCCAGAAGTTAATACTCAACTGTGTACCACGGGGGACTTAAAAGTAAATCATGCTGATACTTGTATTCAATGGTCTGACAGGAATGTGCAACGAGCGGAGGAAGCTTTAAATAAAAACTGTTACCCCAAACTAGAAGAATTTAAAAAGATGTCCATTGATGAAGTCGAGGATTGGATTCACCTGTTCTCTGACAAACATGCTTCAACTCCAGCTAGAGCTATGATCAGTGAACAGGAGAAACGCCCTACGTACGATAGATATATATGAGATGCTAAAAGATCATTGAGGGTGGAATTAAGACGGGCTAAGAAATTTAGCACGACTTGGGAGATTTATTACTCCATTTCCAAGAAACTAAAGAATAGATATCGGGCAGATATTAAGGCTAAAAGAAGCTTTGCTAGAAATGAAACTTGGCAAAAGCTAGTGCATACTATCTGCTCTAGGAAAGCAAGTAGCATATGGGCTCTTCTTAATGAAGCTAGGGGTAATAAGACACAGCAGTTAGCTAACCCTATTGCTAGCGCTGAATGGACTAGGTTTCTGGAGTATCGGAATGCAGCACCTAAGTGTGAGCAAATGACTATGGTGGGCAACATTCCATCTGACCATACCATAGACATTGCCTATGATTCAATTGTGTATGCGATTAAACTATTGAAATCCTCCAGGGCCCCTGAACCAAATGGATTGGCAAATATTGTAATAAAGAGCAATCCTGACTTCTGGGCAACTCTACTGAATATCTTGTTTTTGAAGATCTTGAGAGTAGGAAAGGTCCCGTGCTCTTGCCAATCGGCCATTTTAATACCAATATTCAAAAAGGGTAATCGTTTGGATCCTAATAATTATAGACTACTCTCAATGTTGGATATCACAAGTAATATATTTGCTACACTAATATTGAAAAAACTTCAGCTATGGGTGGATCAGGCTAACATCTTATGTAAGTTTCAACGCGGTTTTAGGCAAGGTTACTCCACTACCCATAATCTTTTGGCCATGGACTATATGCGCAGCAGGGCCCTACAGAGTGGGCAACCGCCACTATATGATCTCTATGTAGATTTCAAAGCAGCATTTGATTCTATCCCCCGAGAGAAACTCTGGATGAAGCTACAAAAACTAGGCTGCACAGAAGATCTACTATATTATCTTAGGTTATTACACCAGAACACTAAGGTGAAATTAAAATTAGACCAGGAAGGCCATATGTCCGAAGAAGTTCTGCAGAATAGGGGTCGGGGGTCAAACAGGGAATGCGTGACTGCCCCCTAGTGTATAATGTATATGTACATGACATCCCCTTGAAAATAGCTATGGCAAAGAATTGCCCTCCGAGTATTGGTAAAATTCCTTGTCCGGTACTCGCATATGCTGACGATTTGGTGGTATTCGATTATACCATCAGTGGCCTACGCCGATCAGCTATAGCCCTCTGGGAATACTCTGGAAATAATGGGCTCACTATTAATGTGGCAAAACGCATGTGATAAGATATACAAGCAAAAGATCCTCCCGTGTTATGCTCCACATCGATAGTGTTGAAATCACATATGTTCCGGTATAAAGATATCTTGGTATAGAATTTGAACCTGAAGGTGAATATTCTATATGCAAACGTAACCGAATGATAAGAGCAGCACAAATTACTGCTCTCTTTAAAAGTTTTACAACAAAGCAGGGAGGCTTTACCCTATGGGGAACTCGGCATCTATATATTCAAGTTTTTTCTCCTATGATGGTGTATGGGCTAGAATCATTGATACAAATGGAGCTGAATTGGTTACAACTTATAGAGGGCAAATATTGGAGGAAAAGATATTGGGACTTCCAACATGTATCTCAATGGCCCTGCTAAGACTTGAGTTGGGACTTATATCATTAAAAGCTCTGGTATTGAAAAAGAGAGCAGGGCTCTATCTAAAAATGGTGAATGGAACCGGAAATGTCTTGTTGACGACAGTTGCTCTGGAAAGCAATAAAGCAAGTTCTACTTGCGAACTTAAAATTCAAATGGAACTGTTGCTCAAGGACATTTGTTGGACTCACCGAGATGGGCCTTATATGGAGGCAATGCAGGCTTTAATGGGGAGACGGGTAGAGCTATGGGACTGGCTTGAGAATTACGAACATCTCCGCAAGTTAAAAAAGTATAACTTTGTGCAAACTAGGCTATACACATTTAAGAAACCACAACAATACTTGTTATTATGCCCGTCCCATAGGCTCAGAAGATTTATACTTCTCCTAAGAGTAGAACATCTTCCCATTAAGATGACTATGGGGGTAATAGACAAGATACCCAAAGAACAACGTTATTGTCGCCTCTGTAAGAAACAGGAATTACCTGAGACAGCCAAGCATGTTCTCACCGAATGCCAGGCAATGATGGATGTTATAAAACATCTGGGAAAGTATGTACACAATTGGGAGACTATAGGGGAGATGTCGTTCTGGAACCGATGTGTTAATACCGAAAGTATACGACTGTTAACTGCACTTTATAATATCTGGCTGAAGATGGAGGTCAAATTGGGTATATCATTATGAGGCTTACTATGGCTTCCCTAGGCCCTGCTCTTACATGGAAATAGGTACTACGAAGGAGGCTTAATCTGTGATATAATATGATCAAGAGATAAGGATGACTTGTACGTGCTGCTTAATTTGATGTTAGTATAAAGAGATATTGAATTATATTTTATCCTGAGAATGTAATTATATTGTACTGTTTTTTATATGAAGCTATTTATATCTTATTGTTTTTATTCTTTATATGGACTATATTGTTAAGATGTATATGTGTAAAGTTTATCTTTTAAACTAAATCGCATTAAAGATATTATTATTATTCTTCTAACACTGCTCGCTAATCTATGCATAGCATGTGATCGAATCAGATTCCACAAGCTTCAGAAGGGATACATTACTCACCGTAATCGTATTTCTGATGCTTGTATCTGCTTAGATTCACATGCGACCGCCCTTCCTCTCCTCTGAGAGAAGGCGCATGGATGCTTGTAGTCTTATCTATCTTATCTGCTTGGATACTCTGTACTCACGCTACTCCTCATGCTATCTCATGTCAGAAACAATACAATCTGGGGGTCCTACACGCGTGAGGGATCATGGGTACAGTGGACGTCACACTAGGGATAGTATTACTGGCACACCCTAGTTCAACGCCCCTTTTCGAGTTTCGAAAAAACAAACTGTAATACTCTGCAGCTTCCACTAGATGTCGGCCTATGCACAGCATGTGAATCTAAGCAGATACAAGCATCAGAAATACGATTACGGTGAGTAATGTATCCCATATCTATATCATGCATAAGCCATCCTATTCTATAAGGGACTCTTGAGGTATTTAACTAGCTTGCACTTTGCGTCCTGCTTTACATCCCATCGGAACATGCAGGACACGGTCCGCCTGAATATCGTAAAACCATGAAAACCTAACAAGGTATAAGAGATGCCACAGCTATTCCCTGGCAGGAGAGTAAACCAGGCCAACCTGAATCTGCAAATATTGTAACATCCTGGCAGGAGAGCAAGCCAGGCCAAAGGTAATGCGAGTCTGGAGACCTGCATTTTAAGACTGTGAAATCTAGGGGAAGGGAACCATGCTCACTGAGTGGAAGAGTTGTAAACTGTGAAGAATTGCGAATTGTAAAATAACTGCAAACTGTGGAGTAAGTCATGGGGTTGAGGGAGTACCTTTGAGAGTGTGATGCTAGGGGAAGATGACAATACCCTCTTCATTGGAAAGATGCCTTTTGCCAAGGAAAAGAACTGTGCTAGAGAGCTGAAGAGAACTGAAAGAAAGAACTTCTCCCATTGTGCTGAGAGCTGGGAAACCTTGGGGAGCCTTATTGCAAAAGATAGGAACCCTTGATTGCATAAGATACATCGGAAGGTAGATATACCTCCCGCTTTGAATAAATGTAGATTGCTGAGGAAAAGAGTTGTGGAGAAATAAAAGTGTGTTAGACAACGCGAGGGAAAGAGGAAGAATCCTTAACTATAAAAGGACTAATGGAAGGAAGTCCCTATGTAAGATTTAACTGAGAGAGACAGTATTTGAAGTGGAGATTGGGGATTAAACAAAAACTGGGGAAACCCACATTGTGGTACATGAACAATCTAAGAGAGAAGCAATGCATAACCAGTGAAGTAAAAGGAAAGAAAAAGAATTTGCTAGCTATTTTGGAAAAGGAAGTGGCTGAGGACCTCTGTAGAAGATAGAAGAGTCCTCCCTTGGAGAATTGTGGGAGTTTGTGGAACTTTAATCATTTCTTTATTTGTGCACCTTTTTGAACTTTATGTTGTAACATTAAAGAAGACTAGAGATGGCCAGGTGATACACTTTTTCCCTTAGCACTTTTGCTTAAGTTTAGCTTGTAAGGGTCAGGATAGGATTTTGGACACATGATGGAGAACTCTTTATATTTCTGGACATTCTGACACTGACACCCTTTAGTTTTGTTGAGGCATGGAAACCCCTCATAGTGTTAGGGCAAGATAGGTCTTCTCCAGCCCCTCTTTTGCTTTAATTCAAATTTAGTACCACCACTACAGTGTCTCTGTATCTGAGACTTACTCCTGATTCGGTACACTAGATATCATGTTGGTAGGGTGTCCCAAAGTCGACTTTCTTATGGTTAGTTTAAGATGGAAGGAAACGAGATGAATGTAACAAACACAGAGAATGCAAGGGGGGAGGAAAGACAATTAGCAGAGATGGAAGTGAGCATGGGTGTGGAGGAATAGGGGCTGGGGGGTGAGGTAACTAAGAAGCCCTGCTCCATTCTTGGTTATCAACGTGGTGACATTCAGGGGATTCATTAGCCTTTTGCTGGTTTTGATACTGGAAAAAGCGGGTCACCCCAACTGTGGGACACTAGTCAGATTCAGACAGGTTGTCCGATGACGGCACCCAAAGCAATAAGAATTTGTGGTGTGGGATGGTTGATAGTTTTTGCCACCCTATGTTCCAATGTTCCAGTTCACAAGTCACAGAAATCCGAGTACACCCAGATTTAAATTTCAGCCAAGAGGCATCCTTCCAGTTAGTGACAATACATATAAGAGCAGTGAAGATCACAATGTCTAGGAGATGGTCAACCAGGCCATTATTCACTATCATCCCTCCTTGGTAATAATAGTCATTATAAGAGGCAAAATATTTTCCACAACTTCTTGCATCATAGGCCATACTGTGGCCCAAAAGGCCTTGACCATTCCACAGTCAAACATCATATGGACCAGAGTGGTCTTTGTTAATTCAAATGGCCAACACAGAAACGTGGATGACATTTTTGTAATTTGACCAGATTAGTATGGTTTATGCAGTGGTATAAACAAGAATTTAGTTATTTTAGCCTCAGAGGACGATCGATGTGCTTTTACTATGACCTATTTCCATTCATCATCTGTCAGTAATGTCCATTTCTTCTTGACTTTTTGCCAACCTCTTCTGATTAGTAGTATAAGGAGAATACCATGGAGAAAGAATGATGATGTTGGAGTCCATGAAGGGGTCTCCAAGAATACCTACCTTGTGTGATGAAAGAATCAAATGCGGTACTTTTAGCAATTGCTTTGAATAGTTTCATTTGTTCAAGAAAGTCTCCTGGGTGCCGATCATAATATTAGCTAAGGAGATCGTAGGGTATAGGCTTCCCATTCTGATACAGCTGAATGGTATACACAATACCTGATCTCACCCAAAGGCATTGCTACCATTAATCTTGATTTGCTGCTTTCTCCATATAGGCATGTCATCACAGAGATAAATTGGCGCATTTGGAACTACACTCAGTTCTTTGAGTGCATTGCATGAAGTATAGTAGTTAGTTTCAAGGCAGTAGGGGTAGGTTATTCCCCCATTGTGATGACATCCCATATTGAGGCAGGCTCCATTTTATGTTCTTTTGGCTTCGGCAAGAGGCACAAATAGGCTTGGTGCATGGTTTTAGCTTTGCTGAACGTTTTGATGTCATATAGCCCTAAACCAACCTGAGATTCAGCAGGTTTTAATTTAATCAAGGAGATCCTAGGTGCCATCCATCTCCACAGAAACACGTGTTTCATTTTTATCAATGGTGGTGTAGAGCAGGAGGCCGAAAGCATTATTAAAGGGTACACTATGACATGAGTTGCAATCAATTTAATGGTGTTCCCCCCTAACTCACCAGGAGAGATACAGGGGAGATCATTTCTCTGTAATATTTGAGAAACTACCCAAGGTACATTCTGCATTTAGAGCAGTGGTGTCTTTTAAGACTATAGTGAAAAGTATAGTTGAGTATTTCACTTTACTTGGCTGCCACTCTGCCTTGTCCCTCAAGTCACTATACAGACAGATCGTAGTCAGAGGCATGAACTCAGTCTTCTTCTTATTTAATCAGTATCCTGATATTGAAGCATAGTCACCAATAAGCTGCATGAGTTGAGAGAAGGATTTATCAGGATTGGACAAATACATTAGAATATCGTTAGCATAGACAGACGTTGACACCTTTTCCTACCCCATAAAGGATGGTGTTCTGTCTAATGCTTTCCTGTAGGGGCACAAAAGCCAGCACATAGAGCAAATGAGAAAGTGGGAATCCTTGCCTAGCACTGCTGGCAAGAGATGGGAAAAAGATCCTATTCGCAAAGACTGTAGCCTTTGGATTATGGTATAGCAGGATTACCAGGGTGATACATCTGGGACCAATTCAAAGCCATGCCAGAGCCCTCGTTAGCAGATTCCAGATCACTCTGTCAAAGGCTGTATACAACCTAACAGCCCCCAACTCACTTCAGACTGTTCAGGTGCAAAGATGACCAAGCATAGGAGCCTGGTTTTGGCTATGGAGGCAGGTTTGGATTCATCAGTTGATGGAGAATATTACCCATTCGCCTTTGCAGGGGCTTTGGCCAAGATCTTGCAATCCCCAGTAATGAGAGATATTGCCCTGTAGTTCTTAGGTTAGGATGGGTCCTTAATGAGCTTAGCAATTAATGTGCTTGTGGCTTCTAGGGTTGTTCCCTGAACTGTGCCAGTTTCCAGGTAGTGTTGCATAGTATGAACAAAAAGGTGGAAGGGGGACTACTGAAAGAAATCCATTGGATAGGCATTTGGACCAGGTGCTTGACCTTTCCGTGCCACTGAGCATCATTTCTAGAGTAATCTCTCTTTCACTACATCTGTCCTATGGGAGTCAGCATGATCTGGTAGGCATCTATCATGGTAATGTCCATGCTATTCTTGAGTGTATACACATTTCTGTCAAATGCAGCAAACCTGTTTACTATACAAGAGTTATCTGTGACTGTTAAACTTTAAAAACTACCCACCCACTTCCATTCCTAATGCTTCTTTAAGTCGCTGTTTTTAAGTAGCAGTTTGCAAGCTATAGTATTTGGTAAGTATTGCAAGAAGAGCTTTGGAGGCCTCACACATGGAAGCTTTGTTACATTGTAGAGTGGCTTCAGTTAGGGTCTGATCGTTGTCACAGATGGTATCAAAATACACCAAGCCTGTAGTCACAAGTAGGGACTGGTCTTGATTGATCCGAGGCACCTTCTGGCCAACCTTCAGGCCAAGCTGTTTTCGAAAAAATGGTGCTCGGAGCATCCCTTTTAGTATTGTTATTATTCTTCTTATTAGAGTTATTTATTGAGAGCGGACCTAGCTTCAAGAAGCAACAGAACGCTTTACAATCATAGTGGAAGAACATGGTGGCGGAGCAGAGAAACATGGGAGCGAGGAGCTAATTACAGGACAGGAGGAAGACAGGCAATTTGTCAACAACGGATCCACAGGCAACCAGGGGAGGAAACAGTGGGGATCAGATCATCTAGTCACAGCCAGGGTGGTGAGTGCAGGGTGTGTGGACCTAGGTGTTGGGGAGGAGCCTTGCCTGGAAGAGGAGGGTCTTGAGCTCCTTCCTGAAGTGTAGAAGCTAGGGGGCAGGTCTGATGTTGATGGGGAGGAGTACCAGAGTCTTTGAGTGTATACAGAGAAGGACCTCTCCTGTCTCACCTGGGATTCCTGCCCTAACCTAGACTTCCTTACTCCCAAGATAGTACTATGGCTTGGTAATGTTGGGGCTGTCTTACCTCCCTCAGGGTCTTCCAAACATTCCCTACACCAAGCCCACTTAATGTTCTACCAGAGACAGGGAATGGTGCCTTGCACTTATTCAGTTGAAGCCATCGAAAACCAAGGACGCTTATTCTCACCTTGACCTTTCTACTCCACTTACTTCATACTTCTCGACTCCTCCCCACTTCTGTCCATACCATTTTCCACTCTTTCTTCCTCCTGCCTCCAGTTTTTTTATTAACTCTTCACTTACCACTCTACTACTCCTCCTCTCACCCTACTACTACTCTCAGCTCACTTCTACTCTTCCCACACACTACAACTACTACTCTCCTCCCACTACTACCACTACTCTCTTCCCACTACTACTGCAACTATCCTCCTCCTATTACTATTACTCTTCTCCTCCCACTCCACTTCACAAACAATCTCCTTTCACCAAATAATATTCACTTCACATTCACTATTTGCACTGACTGCTGTCCACACACCAACGTTCCTTCCTTACTCTTGGCCCACGCCCACTGCTGACCCCAATTGGATAACCCACACTTACTGTTTCCTGTTCCTTGCTAAAATTTCACTCCCTCTGCGCTGATGTGCCTGCTTTCGCTAGCCAATCCAGCTCTATCTTCCCCTCATGTGAGTTGTATGTACAAAGAGAACCCTTTACCACATGACTATGTCCTGCCCTGAAGATGTTACTTTTAAAAAAAGGCATTAAATAGGTGGCTAAGCCTGTCTGCACAGGCCTGTTGTAAAGGCATCCAGGTATGTCCAATGTTCAAGTTTGTGTTTCGAGGTTCCCACGGTAAGGCAAGTTCACCAGGGGTGTCCCAGGTCTGTTCCAACATTCCTTGATGGTCTAGGTGGTCAGCGTGTTTGTGGGCATCGCTGATGCTTCTGGAGCAGCACTGCTCTGTTCCCCTGAACGTCGTGTATGGTCGCGGCTCTAACCAGCAGCTTTATCTCTCCCTTGTCAGCGGCTCGGCTCAGCGTTGACTCAGTTATGCTCGGGTCTCTTTGATGCTGCAGCTGACCTTGCTGCCTCGTACTGCTGGCACAACTGGTAAGCAGTTGATCTTGGCATTTGGAGTGTCTCTTCCCAGTTCTCTTCCATCTTGACGATCTCTGCAAATAAAAGAAAACATTGGCAAGCTCTTTGGAATCTAAGCCAAATTAAGGCCATCCGATCACCAACTGCTTTTTAGCAATTCCTCAGCTGACCCGCCGTCTCTGGTTGAGTTAGGTCCAGCCACCCAATACTTTGCGTATCGTCGGCATAGGAGTAACACAAAAAGCCAAAGGCGTGAATTATGGCCAGGAGAGGTTCAATGTACAGATTGAGCAGCGGAATCGAGTGAGAGAAAAAAGGGGAAAGAGACACAGATTGAGAGCGCCCCGCCAAAAAAGACAAAAACCAATCAAGAACTTGACCTGAAAGGCCTGCTGAGGAAAGCTGGGCAATCAGGGTAGGGCGGTCAATGGCGTTGCATGCCGCTGATAGGTCAAGCAAAATACTTGTCAAATTCCATAAAAGCTTCTCTTTCTCCAAGTGTATTATTCTGTCCCTCTCTCCCTTTACCTCCACGATTTGTCTGAATCTCTTGCTCTTTTCTGCCTCCTGGCCTGGATACGCCCCTCTTTATTTCCTCTCATCATTGAAGTTTAGTTTTTATTTATGCAGGGTAAGCTGTGTCCTGGGAGCTTCCAATATATTAATCTGCAAACTAATGTTTTGTAAGTCGTGGAATACCCTGGGGTGCCTTCAAGTTCACTGAGAGGATGTTCTCTCCTCATTTTTTGTTAATGCCTCCGATTTAGATATTAGCATGCCCCTCATATAGGATTTAAATGCATCCCATTTTATAAGCTTGGAAACCTCTAAGATAGGGTCAGCCTCAATCTCCTTCGCGAATGACGGAGTCATTTAGTAAGGTAGGGTTAAATTTCCATTTTATTTTTTTAATGTTTATTTATTGCATTTATGGAATGCCCAGACCGGAGGGTATCGCAGCATTTGTACAAATGCAGGAAAAGTAAGTCAAAGTCTTACAAACAAGGTAGCAGAAGCGTAGTCGTATTTGTTGAATAACCATTTTTTAACGAGTTTTCTGAATGTCTAATCGGAGCGCTCATTTCTTATGTTAGGTGGGATAGAGTTCCAGAGGGTAGGTGCTGTGACGCAGAACCTCGCACCACCTGCCATTTTACTTTTGAATCTCGGGGTGCACAGGGCAAGGCTGAAGGAAGAGCATAGCAGGCACACATGGGTTTTAGTGGTGATGTCTCAGGAGGATAGCTCAGAGGCAACGTGTTCGCCTTGGAAGCAAGACGACACGGAGCAACACTGGTTCGATCACCGGCTACGCGCTTAGGATCCTCAGTGTATTAAGCGCGTTATAAATAACCTATCATATCATATCATATGCTGTTGTTGAGGTAGTGGGGAGCCTCTTTGAATACACAACGGTGTGTGATAGTCAGTGTATTGAAGGCTTTGATAGGGAGCCAATGGACATCAAGCCTGGTTTCTGAGATGTGGTCTGAGCGTCTTAAGCCTGAGGCTGCTCAGAGTGCTCTGTTTTGAAGAAGTTGTAGTTTGGCAAGGTTTTTGGCAGAGATGCCTTTGAAAAGTGCATTGTAGTAGTCCAGTTTGTTGTTTATGATGTCTTTCAAGCAGCTATTCAGGGTGAGAAATTGTCTGCTCAGGGTGATACGTTTGGAGGTGTATGCTGTGAAGGATGACAGGGCATTAACATGTTTGGTCATGGAGAGTTCAGCGTCCAGATAGAGTCTGAGCATCTTGACATGTTTCGAGATTGGTATGTTGGTGCCATCAATGGATAAGAAAAAATTGTATTTCTGTCAGACTTCGGCTCCACCTCCCCCTTCTCCTCACCTGAATCTTCTGATACTGAGTCCTTTACCGTAGTCCGGATTCGGGGACGTTCCTTCTTCTTGGTAGAGATAAGATCCTTAGGTGTTCTAAACTTCTTATCGTGCAAGTAAGGTCTGGCCCCTCCGGAGGCCACCTTGGCAGTAGTGGAACCATGCCGTTGGGGGCTCCCAGTGGGCCAGCCTCGGTGCCCAAGGGAAAAAGCCGGAACGGCAGAAAAAACCCTTGAATGAAGATCTGCAGGCAAGCTAAGGAGTGGTATAAGGCAGGTACTCCCAGGCTGAAATGATGAAGATTCAGGAATGTTGGATCGAAAGGCGAGGGCTTTTTCCAAAGTCAGGACACTGTAGAATGTCTGGAGTGCCAGATGCCTCGGACACAGAAACTGATAGGAGCCGCAAGCGGTTTAAGTCACAGGAAGGTAACAACGAGAAGTAGAGTGCGAAAGGTTTCGCTGGCAGAGAACTGGTTAACTGGTTAACTGGTAGGCTAAGAGAGGAGCGGAATGCGAAAGGGATTGCGAGCAGAGAAAGGTTTCAGGAAGGCAGAGCGAGGAGCAGAGTGCAAAGGGTTTCGCAAGCGGGGAAAAAGTAAACAGAAAGGTAAGCCTGGAGCGGAGCGCGAAAGGGATCGCGAGCGGAGAAAAAGGTATCAGGAAGGCCGAGCGAGGAGCAGAGTGCGAAGGGTTTCGCAAGCGGAGAAAAAGTAAACAGAGAGGTAAGCAAGGAGCGGAGCGCGAAAGGGATTGCGAGCGGAGAAAAAGGTATCAGGAAGGCAGAGCGAGGAACAGAGTGCGAAGGGTTTCGCAAGCGGAGAAAAAGTAAACAGAGAGGTAAGCAAGGAGCGGAGCGCGAAAGGGATCGCGAGCAGAGAAAGGCAGAACTCAGATAGTCGGTTACGAAACCCACGTAGACAAAAAACACAGAGCGGACAGAAGGAGAAAAAACAAGCTCACGCCGAAAACGAGAGCGTGAAGGAAAACTCGGAAAGAAAGTTACGAGCAACTCTGAGCGCTGGTAGAAGTGTAGGCAATACACAGATACAACGCGCCGAGCTGGAGGCGGGGCCTAGATTTATAGTGGAGGCAGCCATGATGGGTAGGACTAGAACGTCCATCGATCCCACAGCTTCCACCCTCGATTCCTGACAATTTCTTAGTAATAATATATTGTATTATTGTGATAAGAGTGAATAATTTAGAAACGATTGAATTAAAATGCATATTTTTATTGAATGTGAAAAGTTATAAATAAATAAATAAGAAAATAGATTGTGGGAGGCCATCCCGTTCTGAGTGATGCTATAGATCATGTTAATGGCCTCAGTTTCGTGTTGGTAGCTTACTGTGTTAGGGAGGAGGATCTAGGTGTCACTGCAAATTTGGTGTAGAGAATGCTGAGGGTGTCTACAAGGTCAAATAAGGGCTTGGTTTAGGTGTTATAAAAGGTCAGGGAAATGAATGAGGGACAGCTATGAGGGTCAGCTGCTAAGTCCCTGATGAAGGCTCAGATAGGGAGCTTTTGATCACTTAGGAAGGCTTTGATCAAGGTGGCAGCTTCAAGGGAAAAATTAAAGTTGGTGGAAAGGTGTTGGCAGAGTATATCATGGTCAACATGGTCGAAAGCTGCAGATAGTACGAGAAGGAGAAGGATGGAAAGCTTACCAGAGTCGTGGATGGCGTCTAGCTGGATTCTTAGGTCTATGTTGGCTGTTTCTGTTCTGTGTTTGGGGTGAAAGCCGGATTGTCCTACACCCAACAAGTGATGTTGGTCTAAGTAGAGTTGGATTTGGGAATAAGCCACGCAATCCAGAATTCTGAGGAGGAAAGGCACAGAGGTGATGGGGCAGTAGTTAGTGGGAAAGGAGGAGTCAATAGAAGGTTTTTTAAGAGTGGGGTAATACAGGCTGCTTTGAGGCAGGTAGGGATATAATTGGATGAAAAGGAGGCGTTAATAACATCTGTGATAGTAGAGGTCAGACTTGTGGCGCATTGTTTAACAAATGTGGGCTGGGCAGGTATTTCCCTTGCAATTAGATGGTTTGAGTGTACAAAAAGGTTTTGAGTACATCTACCTGAGACACTTGGGAGAAACTTAAAGGGGGAGTGTGGTTTGTTTGGCCTGAGAGTAGGGCATCCGCGCATTCATCAATGGAGGTATCATTGTGAGTTGGGCTATTTTAGCAGTGATTTTATCTCTCAGTGTATCAATTTTGTGAGGTAGGACAGTCTGGCTAGTGGTACACCAAACCTTGTCTGCCTGAACCTGGCAAGGGTCAGGGGCGGGGAGGGGGGAGTTTCAAGCTTTGAGTATAGAGAAGAGTTCTATAGAATTGGAGCTGGCATTGCTGATTTGAGTATTGTAGGAATTGGCATTTAATGAGATAAGAGCTATAGGTTTTGGCGGCCCTGGTTCCAGGTTGGTGAGGATAGGATGTTTCTTCCATGAGTGCTCAAGAGCTCTTTTACAATACAATCTTCAGTGACCCAAATATTGGCTGGTTTGTGTGTTTTACGTATTTCGGGTTTGAGGGGGGCATGCAGGTCCATAGCGTTACGGAGGCTGTGATTGTAAAGATCAGTGAGGGTTTGTGGATCTTTACTTGTGGGGATAATGGTGGTGAGTAGCAAAGGTAGTGTGGGCGCAAGTGTTTCCTCAGTAAGCTTACGTGTGTTGTGGGCTAGGGTTGGGATGAGGGTAAGGTAGGTTTCAGGGTGGGGAGGGGGTTGGATAGGATGAACTCAATCATGGAATGGCCGGACCAGGGTAGTGGGCTAGTGTCCGAAATAAAGATGGAGACATTTGTGGTGAGGATCTAATCCAGGATTCGTCCTTTAGTGTGCCGGGGATGCTGGGTGAAATTCATATCTGCAAGTGAGTTGGCAGGCGCATAGGCTTTGGTGTCAGCAGGGTCAATAGAGCCCAGATCGAAATCACCTAATAGGATGAGCTAAGTCACTGGTTTGATAGGGGTGTGAGAAGAAGCGGTATGTCTGACTCAGGATAGTTCTGTGAATTGGGCTGTTGATCGAGGAATTGGAGGTTGGCAGTGGTTTGGCGGTTGATGGTCAGTTTATTGATCAATATTTCGTAGCCAAGTACAGAAGGAGGGAGACTTTGTCTGATGTGCAGGGATCATTTGGCAGTGAGGGCTACATCCCCTCCCGGTGTGTTGGAGCGGTCTGCTCTGAAGATAGAGTAGCTATGTGGAATGGCTAGAGAGCGAAGTGGGCCTGACATATTGTGAAGTCAGGATTCAGTGAAAGCAAGGAAGTCTAAATGATGTTCAGCAATAAGGTCATGTATAAGGGTAGCATGAGCGCCAAGTGAGCAGGCATTTAATGCTCAGATGATGTTGGGGTGGGATTGGTTTTGGGCATGATCAACGTGTGTGTGGAGGGGAATTAGAGGTGGAAGTGGAAGTGGGTGAGGGCTGGTGGTGCAAGAGGAAAGCCTAGGTGTCGAGATTTGCAAACAGTAGGTGGAGTGATGTGGGAGAGTTGAGGGCCATTCCGGAGGTGCGAGAACAAACCTTGCATGTTCGCTGTGCTCCCTTGCAGGGGCGGAGGCGGTCAGACATAGGGCCGTGGTGTGGGTTGCAGTAGTAGTGTGGTGAAGGGGTTATCTGGAGGCAGAGAGGGTGGTAGGTAGTGCTAGGAGGTGTCAGTATGTTAGTGTTGGCATGTGAGTCACGCTGAGGTGAAATGGTGGTGTTAGCAAGAGTCGGCTAGCTTGCATGGGGTATCGTGGTCACATGCGTGTAGGCCTCGGAACGGAGCACAGAGATTATTATGTTGAGAGAACAATAGTGCGGTGGCAGGAATGGGGTGGGTGGTGGAATGGGGGCAGGGAAGTGCATGGGCGAAGTGATCAGTACATCGAGTGCTATATGCAGTTACAGTAATCTGTTTACCTTGCCTCCTGTTGTGCAGTACGTAGGTGTCAGGCTGTTGAACACCAGTGGTCCTGCGGCAGTGGATGGATGGAGGATCAGGGTAGTCCAGCAGTTTGATAGGGAGGAGACAGGGGGCAAGGTTGACTAGGCAGCGTTCTAAACCAGATTGATCCAGACAGGCATCATGGGCCTTCAGAGAGGGCCTTTGAATGGGGCTGGCTCCATTTTTTAGGTATGGACTCCTGAGGCTGCATGTTAAGTTTTTTCTATAGTGGGGCATGCCCAGAAGAGCCTATTGTGGAGAATCCTGCTGATCCCCCATTAAAACCATGCCTTCAGTCTCCTCCCAGATGGCCAGGAAAGGGCAGGCGCTTCCTGATCCCAAAATTGGGGGTGGTGTACTGCGGGAGCATCACCTGGGTGGAGACCAGGCCCAGGGAGGTGGGGAAATGTCACAGGGTGAGACATGGTATGATTTCTGGGATGATAGTAAAATGCTCGCCAGAGTGGTTATCGCATCTTGTCATGCAGATGAATGTCAATCTAGGATTAAAAGCAAACCGATAAAATCTGGACTTAAAAGGTATAAAGTTGTTAACTTTCCAGAACCATTCTTGTATAGCCCTAAAACACCATATCCTCCTCAATATCAACGGTATTCCAAAAGGAACAATGTGCATGTGACCTTTTATTCCCCTTATGTTTCTAAAAGGGCTAAACCTTATAATTCCTCTTTTAATAAAAACTGAAAATCCATTTTAAAATCTTTAGAAGAATCAGAGAAATCACATTTTCCTAAATAAAACTACAAGTCCCAAGAAGAAGAAGAAGAAGAAGAAGAAGAAGAAGAAGAAGAAGAAGAAGAAGAAGAAGAAGAAGAAGAAGAAGAAGAAGAAGAAGGAGAAGAAGAAGGAGAAGAAGAAGAAGAAGAAGAGAGGGCTGAAGAGACATGTAAGAGTCCAGGTCAGGGAGGCAAGCCTAATGACTCTAGACACGGTCAGGCAATTAATCCAAGGGCCTGTACCTGAAACTAATTAGCCCAGCTGAGGGGCATAAAAGGCTGCAGGAGGGAGGAGCAGTAGAAAGAAACTGAGGCAGGAGCTGGAAGGTCAGCAGTAGCAGATGAAGCAGATCATGTAGCCAGCAGTTCACAAGGAGGGACGATGGAGTAGAGAGGTGGCAGATTTCACCTGCGGACCCTCAGTTGGTCCTGTGCTCACAAAACCTATATAGCTGTGGCAGCACTGGAAGTGACAGGAAGTCTTTCCAGGTTACACTGCTCTGACATCTAAGCAAGTAGAAGTTATCAATGGGAAAGTAACATATGCTTATATGAAACACTTGCGTGTAATGAAAAGCTTTTCTTTTCCCTAACATCAGCAATACTTTATTGCTGAGTAGTCGTGTGGCTCCTGTTAAAATGCAGAACGCTGCCGGTAGCTTAATTGAAGTTAAACTAACTTTGCAAGTATTGTTTAAAGGGGCTGAACGCATGAGACAATGTTTCCCGATACATTGGAGGCTGAGTGCTAACTGAAAGGTGGGATTGCATCTCTCTTTGAAGTGGCAGTTCAAAAGTGAAATGAAATCGCTTACGGCTAATTTTGTTTTCAGTAGAAGGTCCACAGCTTGCAACACATTAACGGCTGAAGCAGAAGCTGTACAAGTCGTAGAAGCGTAAGCCAGAACAACTATTACCGAAGCGCATAGAGGGAACTCTATCAAAGTCAATCCTGTGCACGTAAGAACTGTACACCAGTTTACTGAAGTTGTTGAATTCATTGTTACTCAAGAACCTTCATCCAAAGCTGCAAGAGTGGCACAATAGCTTTGAACCATTGACGAATGTTGTATACGAAGTTGGAGAAGGAAGCTGGGTACTTCTTCACATACGTTATTTCCATATCTTCATGGCGAAGACTATTTTAAAAAAAGCATCAGAAAGAAATTCCATGGAGGGGAAGGCTAGGAAATCCATTTTTAAACCATGACAAACCTGTGGCATGAAGAATGTTTATGAAGGGGACAAGCAAGTGCATTAATTGCCTCTACCCCAACCGTGTGCGGGAAGACTGCGACATCTGCAG
Source organism: Ambystoma mexicanum (assembly GCF_040938575.1). Classification (NCBI taxonomy): domain Eukaryota; kingdom Metazoa; phylum Chordata; class Amphibia; order Caudata; family Ambystomatidae; genus Ambystoma; species Ambystoma mexicanum. The sequence continues at coordinate 1,269,938,772 of NC_090926.1, read as the reverse complement.
CTACTTTAATGCTATAACACTTAGAGATAGGTACAGGCGTCTACTATGCTGGTTAAATGAGGGGAGGCACCCCCGATCTGAGGCAACGTCCTCTAAGAGTTTGTCAGCTGTCAGGAGTGATAACATCTATTCTCCTAAGAGGACAAGGTCAGAAGATAAGTGCCTCCCATCTTCTAAGAAGAGAAAATCAGAAGGGCAGGCCTCAGCAGCGCATTCCACCCACACACGATCACCGAGAGACAAAAGAGGTTTAATATCCTTATCCACGGCATGGAAAAGTACATTGATGATAGATAAATCAGCACTGCCAGCAATGGTGACAGAAATGCTCTCACCGTCTGCAGGCTCGCCGATGGCGGATATTGTATCTAGTCTCATCTCGTCGATGGCAGGGCCATCCACGGTAAAGGCTACCATCACGTTCACAGTACACGGAATTTCACCTATGACAGTACATGCATCTACGATGATGCACTTGTCCTCCAAAACCCGTTGACGACACCGTTCACAACGTTGTTGACGAGCGGAAAGCACAGGCCCCATTGACGATACCGACCACGACATCATCAAGAGATGGAAAGCAAAAGACCCCGTCATTGACACCTTCGCCGAGCACCACATCAGGGACAACGACAACCGTGAAGTCCGCAACAACACGAAAAACAATAAGAAAAAAAAAAGGGGTACGGTCAACTACATTGTCAAAGACTGAAAAATAGAATACTCCAGCGAGGTAAAAAACTCTGACGACAGGGCTTGAAAAACCACCAAGTGCACACTAATCACCCCCCACCCCAGGACACAGTTCAAACATCAAAAGGTTCTGGGGGGCAACAAGCTCCTGAGCAGCCAATACCCATTTATTGGGCCGCCATAGTCATCAAAATCCCATTAACAATACTAAACCCTACACAAGAAAATGCTTCACCAGACAGGATCAGATCCCTATCGCTCTCGCGGGGATTGTCTACCTTGCTGGAACAGTTTCTGGAGCCTCACTTAGACTCAGAGGTTTACTGACAATGATTATTCACTAGCGGATTAGCCCATGATAGAACATTCCCTGAGATGATTGAGACCATGAAAACAATCTTGGCCTTATCTGTATCAAATGTGGTGTCTGAATAGAAAGTGGACAGTGCATGCATCCAAAAGCTCATTTAGACGACTCAGTGTCCCATCAAAATTGCCACAAGGCAAGCACCGAACCGGTGCTTCAGTAGATTGAGTCTCATGCTGTAATAATGTGCCTCGACGTGGCATTTTCTGCCTTTAAAGATTGGACTTTGGCTGATAAACTTTGCACAATATCGATTAAATGCTGCATTTACACCATTTCTGGTTGATTCTGATGATGTTGCAAACTCTCACCTGAGTCATTTGAATCCGACTCCTTGCGTGATGTCTTCTTGATACTCTTAGTTGCTTTGGATATACCACAAAGTTTGTCATTGAAGAGGTAAGTGTGCACCTGGCCCACTTCCACAATGTCCCCCTATAAAGGTCCAGGAAAGACACAGCGGCAGAATGGCCGGAATACGTCCCAGATCAGAGGGAACAGCCACACTGGCACAAAAACCCTCTTATTGTTGACAGCACCTGGCAGATGTTGTACAGAATCCAGGATGTGTGTTTAGATACCAGCAAACAAAAGCAGAACTGACCAAATCGTGGTTGTAAGTCCAATGAAATCCCCCAGTATGAATATACAGAGATGGAGGGAAGAGGAATATGATAACAACTCTTCCAATAATAGATAAAGGTAGTTAGTATAGATGCATGCAGCATACGAGGATGATCAGGGGGGAACAAGCGGATGGTGCATGCAGCAGTTATATGAATAAGACCCCCTATAATGTGTGCAAAGCGCTGTAACAAAATTGGAGGCACAGGGAAGTCGAGGTCCGGTATGCGTGAGCAAGCAGTATGGAAGAAGGTAAGAGAAATAACACCAAAAGGAAATACCGAGGAGGGGCTCAGGGGTGAAAAGTAGGAAACTAGCGTCTTACCCAGGATCAGGGGAGAAACAGGGTTGCAATGCAAGCTTCGTCTAATCCATTTGGAATGCATACTATTTGACGTGCGTGGAAATAAACTTGAAGAATGTTGCGAAGAGTTGTGGATCAGTCAGTGTCTATTTTTCCACCTGTGCCACAGCGACCATCGGGTTGTTGTGACAGTCTACAACGATTTTTCTGTGAGAGCAACCACAAGGCAGGGAGCAACTCAACAGGTGCCTTGGAGTGCCTTGGATTCACCATCAATTACAAAAAATTGTGTATACAGTGTGACGAACCAGGAATGAGATGTGAACACAGAGGAGTCAAGTTGGTTGTTATTCGAATAATAAGATGGTTGGAAAATACCTTGCTGTCCCTGCTCTAGGAGGTGTTTCCGGACCTCAACCAAAACTAATAGCCTGTCCGATGGCAAGATGTCCAAAGAAAAATGACCTGTTTCCGAAATCCTATTCTGGCCCGCACATTCTAAACGTAACTGTAAGGTAACTCTAAGGTGCTAAGGTTTATGTCTTTGGCTTGAAAATTGCACAAATGTTCAAGTTCAACAAGACGTGTATCTCCAACGGTGTTCACAATTCCTGGGAATGGCTCCCTTCCCCAGGAATCTTTCCAGCAAAACACAAGTCTAAAAATATAACCAAGTTCTTTGTAGCTGAAGAAGATTGCTCTCTCTTGCTGATATTTGCAATTTTACTTCACAGTCTTGACTCTGCCCGATATACTTTCTAACACAGTTCACTCAATTCACAATCCCATGGGTATGGGATTTTCCTTAGGATTCTTTGTCTCGCGAAACACCTGGTGTACTCCTCTGCCAGGTTCTTTAGTCACACAATTTAGGTGTGAATTGTAGTATTGCAAATGCTGCGTTTTCTCTCCTACCAGGACTTTATGTTACAAAAGAGTCACAAGTCTCTTAATTTCAGGTGCGGGTCATATTAAACTATGTGTTTCAGCCTTTGCCCTGCTTTTAATATCCAGGTTGACCCTTTCTTAATCACTTCTGCAGGGCTTGCCGCCCTATTGCACGGTGCGATGCACTTGCCGTGAAGAGCCTTGGCTTGCCCACCTTTCGCAGCTGGGCTCACCGGTTATGCGCGGCAGCTTCGGCATCCATCGAGCTTCTTTGATTGCTGAAAAACTCCAGTAGGTCGGGAGAGCATCCCGTCTTTTCTCCGCTCTTCACCTGGCTTCCGCGGTCTGGAGGCAATTTTCCTCTGTCAACACGAGGACTCTGGTTCTCCCGCTTCTCCTCCTTGGCAGGACCGGCTGAACTTGTGCAGCACTCGGTTTGCTCCTCTCTCTTCTGCGGGCCCTGCATACAGCTGGGCTCTCTCCAAGTTGTTTCTCCTTCCAACAGGAGCCTCCTGCTACTTCGGCTACATCCGCTATTGGGGATTTACAGATCCTGCCACAGTGCCACTTCTTCCAACAACTAGAGCACGGCGTGGGCTTCCATGCACTAGTGATCTTCATAACTCCATTCCTCCTCCTCATCCCAGTATCTTTAAAGGACATAATTATATGAGATTGATGGTCAGACTTTGTTATTACAAGATATTGTGCTATGCTATCAGCAAGTCTTATAGGAGGTTGAAGGGGGTTACCACAATATGCCATTAAGGTATAAGGAATGGAGGAGACATCCCTCAAGGGAAAATTGGGATGCCTGGTCTCATCTGATGATGCCAAACTCCCCAATGAGGGTTGCCTCCCTTCATGTGATCCTCCCTCATAGCTGCTGTAGGGTCAGTAGGTCAGTATCAGGTAGCGGCTGCTGTCCCCCTGGCCATATGAGGAGAGGCTACCTCCGAGAAAGGAGTGATGAGATCATCAGATTCATCACAACAGCCATCCAACAATTTACTTTTCTTGGGGGCACACTTCAACACCAACAGAGTCTGAGCCCGGCCATCGCAGGAAAGGGCAGACTCAATTCTATACTCACAGTGGTCAAACCAGGCGACAGCTTAACTGTCGGTAAATGTATGCAGCCAGTAGGTATTCCACTAATCGCACAATGCAGGCTCCAGATGAGCCCTTTACAAGTATTCCTCTGAGACAGATTGTCACAGGAACATGGGCTGTGTAATGAAGGCATGGTATCAAACAGTAAGACAGATCAAGGGTATTTATTGATCTTCAACTGGGTTTGAAAAACTCCTAATCCTAAAGATGGGAGCAATCTACGAACATCAAATAATAACGCAGTCCTAGGTGGCACACTCAATCTTAGCACAGTCTCTGCCTTCTCTAGCACGAGGATGCAGTTTAAATCTCAGTATCAGGACCTTCTGTACCAAAGTCTCTTTGACATTCAAAGTCTCTTACTTCAGAGGGCCTGATACGATAAACAAACATTAAAAAGTTCCTTTCTCCTCAGGCTTCTCATGTACAACTTCTTGGGTGATTTTCGATTCACCCAGGGTCCCCCTCCACAGGGCTCAGACCGACTTTAATCCAAAATGTCTTGGGTGATTCACTGTTCACCCCGGGTCCCCCTCTGCCGGGCTCAGACCCACTTTAACACAAAATCTTCAATTGGTATTCCTCTGCCGGGCGCAGACCAGATACGTGTATTTTTTTCCAAACATTCTCCATTTCATCCAAATCGAAGACTTTTGACTTTGCGTAGGATTTTGCTTGACCTGTCGCAGGACCACATTGATTCAGGTTTATTATTTACTTTGAAATGATCTCCCTTCGCCGCGCTCGGATCAAATTTATCTACTATCTACTCTCGTTACTCGTCAGCTGGATACCTTACAGAGACCTTCGATTGAGCACCCACACAGTGCCGGACCACTCTCTCAAAGGTATTGTAGCTTGCTTTAAAGTTCAATCACTCATCCGCAGTTTAACTTCACTTGAAGGCCCAAGTCGACAACCTGAGGGATAAGGGGAAAGCAGCACTTCTGCTCCTTCTCGACCTCTCGGCAGCCTTTGACCTTGTGGACCATAAGGTCTTATGCAGCCATCTTGACTCTGCCGCCCACTTTTCTAAGGAGGCTATAGTCTGGATAGAGTCGTTCATAAGCGACAGGACCATGAGGGTCTTCTCCCCCTCAGCTGCCACAGACCCTATCCCTATTATCTGTGGGGTGCCCCAGGGATCCTGCATTTCTCCTACATTGTATAACATATTCACTAAGCCCCTTTTCGACGATCTGGACCATCTTGTTATCACCTACACTAACTATGCAGATGATACTCAGATCCTCCTCCCACTTTCTCATCTCATCATCAAGGCATGGATGGCAACTCACGTTCTATGCCTGAATGGGTTTATAGTGAAAAGGTTGAATGAAAAGAAAATAATTTTTTTAATGACTTTTTTATTCGAAATGGGGGGGTTCCCCCCTAACCCCCCTTTTATTTATTTATTTTTTTATTTTTTTACCCATTTTTTTTATTCCCGGACCCCAAAATAAATATATAATAAAAAAAGAGGGAATTCGACTATTTTTTTTTTCGATATTTATTTTTCGAGATTATTGTCATTCGACTTTTTTTTTGTTGAGATTTTGATTGGATACCGCCTGAATGATAACAAAACGGAGCTTATCATCCTGGGTAACCCCACTAACCTCAAAAAATGAGGTAATGAATATACTTTCTTCATAATTGATGGCAACCTTCTCAAAGTTGCCAACGAGGTAAAAACTCTAGGTTTTTACCTTGACTCCACTTTCACCTTCTCGAAACAAGTGAATACCCTGGCCTCCGCTACCGTGTACACTTGTAAACTTATCAGGACCAGCAAACCATTTCTCTCCAATAACAGTTGCATCACCCTGGCTAGAGCCCTCATCTTGTCCAGGTTGGATTACTGTAATGCCCTCTACATTGATTCTAACAAATATATCATCAAGAGAATCCAAACGCTACAAAATAACGCCCTAAGCGGCCCTTGGCATAGCCAGGAGAGATCATATCTCGGAGATTAGGCGTCAAAACAACTGGCTTTCGACTAAAGACAAAATCCAGTCGAAAACTATGTCACTTATTCACAAATCTCTGAATAACGTTGCGCCCAGCTATCTCTCGGAGAGATTCCATCGAAGGACATCCACTAGACCTTTGAGACTTATCAACTCCAATTGCCTCATTATTCCCAGGATTAAATTGTCTAAGGTGGGGGGCAGTAGCTTTTCCGTTAAAGCGGCCCAACTGTGGAATTCATTACCTCCCTCACTCCGTGCGGATCAATCATATCAAAACTTCAGTTCTTATTGTATTAATTGGCTCATGACTACAGACCACTAAGGCCTGCCTCCATCACCACATGGTACATAGTCCTGGAAATTGTTGCCACTTAGTGTTGACGTCTAATTGTTACTATTGTGCCTAACTTATCCCATGTCTGCCTGCTTTGTTAACTTATCTCTGTAACCATTTGCCTAATTTATCTTATTTCTGCTTGCCATGTTCATTGATTTCTGTAACCAAAGCTGTGAACTTCCTTGTTACTTCTGCACCCTGATATCTTTGGGTCTGGTGCGCAATACAAATAAATAGACAAACAAACAAACTCGCGTCTCTTATCATGTGCATTTTAACAATGTTCGTTCCCACGCTCGCTATGCAATGTTCGTTCCCACGCTCGCTATACTGTCGCTATGCAGACAGGTCTTGTATCAGTCTCCCCAACTCACCGGCTGTGCTGATTTCGCTAACGCTGCTTTGTTCTTGCAGCCAAGGACAGTACCACGGTGGTTGCTGATGCTCTCCACCTTGATTATTGATGCAGCAGGGCCCCGGGTATCTCCGACACACAATGTAGGATTCTTCCACCTGTTTTCCGGGTTTTATGCTTTCCAATCTCAAGGACTCATAAAAAGCAACGGTTCCTTGTCGAAAAGGTCAAGGGCACGTCCCTCCTTGTGCTCCCTTTCTGTTTCGCCGTCTTTCGCCATCTTTCTTGTCTGCTGTTTCCTTGTGTGTTTTTCCTAGCTCATAGTGTGCTCTCGTGCTCTGCCTTGTATCCCTGTCGGCAAGTTTAATGGAAGTCAGGTATGAATGATTGTCGATAATTGCCTGACCTCGCCTGACCATAGTATTGGGACATGTTGTGTACACGGCTCAGGTCTTAGTCTGTTTTCCCTTAGAGCCCGCTGTCAGTATTAAAGTGTTTGTGTTGTAAAAGGGGGGTAGACTTCCTAAATATCCTACTTGGTAGGATGGGGTAAAGGTGTCATAGGGAAGGGGATACTGCCCCTCACCATCCGATGTCCCACTCCCCGAAGACCCCTCTCCCAGGTGATCCTCAGGCACTGGTCCAACCCCAGGAACTGGATCCAAAAGCGATGGCCATGTCCTGGCCACCTGGATAACAGATCCCTAGGGACGAGTGGGTGAGACATCTTCTGGTTTCTCACAGCAGACAGAGTGTTTGTTACTGCACATCTTGCCTGCCGCCTTACATGACGCCCCGTTTCAACAGACGGTAATAACAGATTCATCCCTGACAGGATGGGGTGTACACATGGATCAGCTGTCTATCAAAGGCCATTTGAATGCAGACGAGTCAAGCATATCTATGTCCTAGATTTTGTAGAGTTTGGTCGTGTCCTGATAGCAAATGAGATTAACTGGCAAGATCCAGTACATTACGAGAATGGAGGTAGCCATGCCGCGTTTAGCGGCATGGCTACCCCCATACCGGGTCCGGGTTCCACAAATAGGGAATTACCGGCCCATTCCGACCTTGGAGGGCCCGGTAATTCCCTTTCCCGGGACCAGGACCTGGTAAATCCCCATTCCCATTTGAGCCCACATAGGGCTCAATGGAAATGGGGAGGATGCTAACAACGGGCCCGTTAATGACGGGCCCGTTGTTAGCATCCTGGTCTGCTAGCGGGTCCTGCTAAGGACGCCTGGTCTGACCCGCTGCAGACTTTGTAATAGTGCGGCCCGTAATGAACGGTGCCGGTCCCTTACCCACACCGTTCATTACAGGTCCTCACTCTTTGTAATGAGGCGCACTGTGTCTCTTCCGTCAATCTAAAAGTTGTTGCTCTGAAGTCAGATGCTGCACTGTTCATTGGGGGCATCAGGTCTGACATCAAATAAAGAAAGAAAACTAAGGAGCAACATTATGGTGTTCGTGGAATATGACTAAGGAGCAACATTATGGTGTTCCTGGAATATGTTCAGCTAAAGGAAGTCCTGGATGTAATTAATGAACATGAGCAGGTTTTTTGGCAAGGCAAACACCTCTTCTTTTCTCAAGAGGTAGCCAGGGTAACTGCGGCTTGAAGGAAGGAATTTATAGAGTAAGATTATGGTTACTCAGGGAGACCATACAGACAGAGGTTATTTCATCTGATTTTATTTTCTAGGTACTCGGTATGTGACTTGAGGTACTGAAGCCGCTGGATCATACCCTTGGGCTGTGTGGTCCTCGAAGATAGCTGTTCTATATAAAATCCATAACAGCAGGTCATTATTTGGTGGCACCTAAACCCCCAGAGGCTAGCGAAAATGTACCCAAGTTTGAGTCTCAATTGCTAAAGGGGGTGTACCGCTGTCTGCGACTATCGGTACCAGTAGTGGAGCTGTCCCTTGGCGCAACGTTATGGGAAGGACATTTTGGGTTGGATACATGCCATAGATGGGATTCACAGAGAACAATCTACCCTGTTGATCTTGTTTGGGGTAGAAACCAGGCAAGACATATTGTTGTCACATATGCCAGTAAACATGTTCCTGGCAGCACTGGTGTGCCTCACGATGCATTGGAAAATAAGCCATCTCCCCATGAAGCTTGAATGTTAGATAAAGCCCATAAAATATATGAAATGGAAAGTCTCAAGGCAGCATTATTGGAAACCCATACGTATGTAGATATTTAGTGGGTCCCTTTCTTAGACTATTATAGGGCTGAAAGATAAGGGAAAGGAGACGTGGGAAAGTGAGAAGGGTGGATGGCTAAGAAAAAAAAAAGAAAAGTACAGACCTAGAACTAACTCAATGTAACATATATGAGAGGTTAACGCCCAGACAAGATACAACCTTGCATGAATGATTGTCACCCTTATGAAATGTTCATGAGAGTACACTTGTTTACCGTCACTGCTTTGTTCCCTGTAAAAACAATGTCACCGAGAGGGAGGCAGGGATGGATGGTCATAAAGCCTTCCAGGTTTCAGAGGCCGATTCCTTGAATTAAGATTGTTATCATGATTATTTGTATTGCCATTTTCTTTTTTATATGGTCAGTGAGGTTCAACTTGACACTGTTTGTTTGAAAGGTATTTTGCTGGGCCTGACCCAATCTTCAATAAAATTCTATTTTAAAAAAACAACAAGAAGTTCCCGAAGGCCCATTCCAAAACCACAAGAAATACTTTCACCAGGGTTTGTTATTTGTAGACGCACACGCGCTTAGAAATTCCAATGCAGGAGCTTCCAAAGCAGACACAGTGAGACTGAGGCACAGAAATGACCCCCAAGGTTGATGTCAGTGAAAGCATCCGCATGTTCCCCCTTGACCTGACTCTCGCAAGGCAGTAAGCAATCACTGGACCTGGCTGCATTATATGTGTTACTGCTTGTTTCGCTACCCTCCTTGTAAACCACTGTGAGATGTGAATGCCTGCGCAGAGAGCTCAGCATAGTATGTTTGTGTACCCATATTTCATGGCTTGACCCTCAAGTAAAACTCATTCAAACTGTGGGCGCTAATGCTTATTGCTTGCCTGTTATTTCACACATAATTCATTAATGTGTAGGCAGTGTGATGATTCACAGGATCTCAACACTTCTCCCCAGAGTGGAGCCCTTCCCTATGAGACTAGGGAGGTGAGGCTGCTACCCAATAGTCTTCATAGGGTGGTCAAAATGCTTGAGGACTTCCTAGGGAGAGACTCCCCTCATGGGGATAAGGACTACCATCCTGTGAAAAACATCCCTATACCCTTGTTCCCAGAACCCTTGACCCAATTGACTCCTTCTCCCTTAGAATCCGAAACTACTACTGTGTGTTATTGTGAAGTCTCTACTATCTCACCAGTTAGATCAGAGAGGACTGAGACGAAGAAGAACCAAAGAACCATCCAGAACATCAGCAGTAGGGGCTACCAAAGAACTTGTGACGAGGTGGCCACTAATAGAGCGGGAGAATGGTTAAGACACACTTGTGAGTCTTCATAGTCCGCCCTTCCTCTTCCTTCTCTAATTTCACTGATTGAAGGCCTGTGTGACTCTCCACCTGGTAGTGGCCTGACAAGCTTTACAGTGAGCATGACCTCCTCAATGCAGCCCACAGAAGTGAGGCAAGAAACTGCCATGAATGCTCACTCACCTTTGCCTCTTTCTTTTGGTCACTCCTACAGATGGTGGATCTAGGTCTCATTTTACACCAAGGCGCCTACTTCCGTGACCTCTGGAACATCCTGGACTTCATTGTGGTCAGTGGGGCTCTGGTAGCCTTCGCTTTCACGTAAGTGTTTTAGATCTGCTCTTGTTTGCCTGGCTGTCTCCACATCTCTTCTCCTGCCATATTTGTACTCTTACACCATTCCGTCTTCTTGCCCCTACTCCACCAGCCTGTGCCATGCTCTCTGATATCCCCTTGATTGCTTGACTGACAACCTAGAATGGTCCTCCGTCCTTGATTGCTTCATGCATGATTTATCGGCCAGTGTGTCTGGTCATCCATACCTTCCATTTTGCTTTTCTACCACCAGGCAGGTTAGTCATTTGAGGATTGCCCAACCTGCTAATCCAAACCTGCTCATACCTAGTAGGGATCATCGCCCCTCCCCCTGACTGCTGTGCTCACGTATCCTTCCTGGCATGAGACCTTTAGAATTGTTAGAATGTCTTGAATGTTACCGTTAAGAATGAGCTTTGCACCAATATGAGTTCTCTAAGGAACATAATTTCTGAAAGAATTCTGCAAACACACAATAGAAAGAAAAAGCTCAGAATTAACAGAAGAATGCATGTATCATCATCTCCTTGTAAGGATTTCTGCTCTGGTTGCAAAATTGTGCTTATTTGACAGCCATGAAAAGCTAGTGGATACTTCCATTGGAGAATGGATGGCCTTGAATTGGCTAAAGTTAAATGGTGGCAAAACCGAGGTCCTAGTGTTGGATTACCCTACCACTGGGGCCTCATGGAGTGCCGACTATTGGCCTGCCTCTTTGGGCCCTTGCCCTGAACCTGTGCAAGCATTTAAAAGCTTAGGGGGTGAAACCTTTGCTTCTGGATCTGAAGAGACCCAAATATCCTCTGTGTGCCAGATGGGCTTTGTCGAGCTGAAAGTGTTCAGAAACATTTTTCCTTTTCTTCCTACCGATGCCTGGATCAAGGTTGTTACCTCCCCGATCATGGGTTCCATTGACTATTGCAATGGCATCTACTGTGGCCACCCTGCTGTCCTGCTTCAGCGCCAGAAGATTCTACAGAACTCGACAATTCGACTGGCCCTCGGAGCCCAGAGGCTCTGTCACTCTTAGTATATGCTTCGCCAGCTGCACTGGCTTCCGATTGGTAGCCGGATTATGTTTAAAATATTATGTCTGGTGCACCTCACCATTTGTGGTACTGGTGCAGAATATCTCTGCTCTAAACTAACTCTATGTAAACCGGACAGATCTCTCTGTTCCTCTACGCAAGTTCTGCTTAAAATTCTGAGTCATCATAGGGCACGAGTGGGAGGACAATCTTTTTCGGTTCTGGCTCCCACTATGTGGATCTCTCTCCCAATGTACCTTTGTGATACTGTTGACTTCAGTTTCGAAAGAAATTGAAAACACATCCCTTTTGAGTTCTGACTTTTGAGAAGCTTTCCTTCTCCTATCAGTGATTGCTAGCGCCTTGATGTCCTCGGGCCATAGTTTGCGCTCTACAATTATCCGGACATTACTTTACTCATTACCGGAACACTGGAGCTAATTCAAAATAAGGCTGTCAAGGTGCCCAATGTTCCCATCACCGGCAACATCCTCATGTTGGCCTACGCTTGCCCAGACTGTGGAAAAATAGGAGGGGACTTCTTTGAGAAGATTGTGGCATCCCTGGAATTCTCAAGAATGTGATCTTTTATAGATTCACGTACATAGAATAATTCTCTGTTAATATATTCACCAATATAACAGCAATAACCAGCAAGTAAGCCTTTTGGTCCACCAATGAGGAAGCTAGCCTAAGTTCCTCACCAGAGGACCCTCTAACTGTGTTAGAGTACATCACTCTACTGTTTAGATTTATTTTTCCAAATTATACTCATTTTTGAAGGATTTCTCCTTCAACTGACGTTCACTCCACACTTTCAGCCTCTTGAGAGTTTTATGTTGGCCTTTCTTTTCAGACGAGTGAAACAAGTTGATTATGCCAGGTCCTGTGGAAGATCCAACTCATTATAATATGAAAAAGTGATTTTTTAATAACTGCAAAACTTGTGGGTAGATAAACATTTTCCCCAAAAGATCATAACAAGGATTGGATATATTGCCTTCATCCTTCTAATGCCCGGAGGAGGATAATATGTGTTGGGTGTTTCCCCGCAAAAACCTCTTGAGAATCATCTCAGGAGACTCTTAGTGAAGGTGTTGTGGTATCATCTGGTAATGATTCAGTTAGAACTCTATCTGCATCTTTCAGAAGCTCTTCTACAAAACAGCATGATCCATCAAGGAACAACACATTCACACACACTCAGGAGAACACTATCAAACAAAAAGGGGGTCAGTGATAGACCACTCTACAAAGCCCCAAATGTCATGTGACAAACCAAGAATGAAGGTGACTGTACCCTTTAAATCAGTATCGCCTGAAAAAAAAAAACGAATTGGAAAATAACAAGGTTGAAAACATCATATTTTTTAATTTGCATTTTTCAATATTTCTGCTTTTTAATAAAAAATAAATAGATAGGGAGTTGGGTTATGGAATAACTGAATGTGGGGTATTTGTAGGGAGCGACTGTGGGGGGTTGATAGGTAAGAACTGATGTAGTAACACTGTGTGAGACTACACAACACTTATCTGCTTGGTATTAGGTAACCCATCTTTTGGTATAGGTCTGTACTACACAAGTTGGCAGTGCGACTGAGCAGCCAGGCTGTAGCAATGAAATACGCAAATACAAGTAGCCAAGTAACACTTACATTCAAGGTTACAGTTATAAATAGTTATTTATTTAACATCAATTTTTAAATAAGCGTTCTTTAAAAATGGCAAGATATGTAACAATCAAATATGCTTTAAATTACTTTTCCAGAATCAGCACAAGTTACTGGATACTCTTTGGATATGCTTTTTACACACTACCTACAGCCGGAGGAGTCTTCATTCACAAGGACAGTAATGACATTTATATATCACCAGTTATACTTTGCAGATTCTGAGGTTGCAGAAAGGAAAGGTTAAAGGATGGAAAAGGTTAAACAGGTTCTATGGGCATGTGAGTATACTTAAATCTTTCTATGAAGTCTAGACAAGCCTTTCCCAGCAATAACTGTCTAAAACAAGTTACCACCTATGAGGGACAGAAATATCAAAGTAAATGGGCTAGAAGATTCTGCAGGGAGCCTGGACAACCAAAGTCAATTGGAGCACAGTCTGGGGAGTCTTGCACAAAGTTAGAGAGTTTTGTAGAAATTAGTTGTAGGGTCACAAGCTGTTACACTTGTGAAAAGCAGAGTTGTAATCTCCAACTAAAGTCGCCAATGCAAGTCTCAACTGAGAAGAGCACAGGTAAAGACACTGAGGTAAATACACACAGTCTAAACAGTACCTCTGGTTTGAAGGAGAGTGGTCAAGCAGGATTCTGTCCTGTGGCAACGATGCAGATCCCGGGTTCCTGCGCCTCAGTTGTGGGGACAAGAGGGAGGACGTCTGGAGGGCTCCTGTGGCAGCAGTTTGGAGGTCGTCGGCAGCTATGGGCTCTTTTCAGATCAGTGGCACTTCGCGGTTTCAGCACGCGTCAAACAGCACCATTGCGTATCTTGGATACCGGTTGGGCTTCCTTCACTCTTTTCGTCCTTGTCGTCCTGCTTCTGGAGGGTCCTTAGGAGACTCCTGGAGCTTCTGGCCGGATTGCAGACTTTGCACTCGACTACAGATTTCTCAACCCCTGGCACTCGGTTCTTGCAGCAGCAAAGAAGTACAGCCAGTCAGGGAAGATGGTCCAGTGGAGTTCGTCTCTCGGTTAGTTGGTCCCACTAACCCAAGGGAAGAAGTCGTCCCTCCCGGAGCTTCTCTTGTTGGTCCGGAAAAGGAGTTTCAGCACAGCAGCAGGGCTTCACCGGACAATTCAAAGGTCCAGAAGGATGCAGCAAGCTTTGTTCACGGTTTCTTCATCAGGTGTTTCTCCCAGTGGTCGACTCTGACTCTAGTCCCAAAATCCTTCCCTTTAAAGCAGGTTTCTTCCATTCATGCACATGCTTGGCCGTTTCTCAAACAGCATGCCAGCCAGCCAATCAGGACTGGTTGCATTCATGCACTCCTAGAGACAAAGGACAGGGGCATTTCTGGAACCTCTCTCACATCCTTCCTACCAGACACACTGGAGCCAGAGGCGGGTTTCAGGACTGAAGCTTGCCTAAAGGCAAAACGAAGAAAGGGCTCAAACCTGGCTTGGCGCGCAGAGTAAAACCCAGGAAAGACCTCACAAACAGAAAATGGTGAAAAAAGAAGACCGGGCCATTTTGACAAAATGGTCACCCATGAGTGCTATACTGCAGCTGAGGATTCAGCCTGCAGTACAAAAAGCACAATGGTAGGAAAATAAAACCACTGCCACCAACCATTTAAAGTAGTGAGAGTAACATACAAAATGTTACATGAGAATGTAGGATAGGGGGCTACTAGGTAACTCCCCAGCACTCCACATAAAATGGTGTGTGCTGGAACCACAAAGAGAAAAGGTAAGTAAAGTCAATTTCACTTTACTATTCTTGGGAGCAGTAATTCACACAAGAACAGGTATTTAAATCTTATGTGAAATCTAAAGGATTTCTGTGTGATACTGCACTGAAGGTGCTCTGAGTCACCATACAAAAAGTAGATGCCTATGGAGTTTGTCAGAATCCAAAAACAGGTCAAAATACATGACTGAGTGAGAAAAAGGTCTCACTTACCCCAGGGTTAAAATTAAAAAAATCCTAAATTCCAGAAAAAGAGCTCAGGGTCTCAGATTGAAGGGAATTAGCACAGAAATGAGAATTCTCCCTAACAGGAGTCTGCCGCTGCATTACATTTAGAAAGAATGTGGGGGGAGAAAGGATTTTCTTTTCGAAATTCACTTTAAAAGAAATCAGTATTTTCATTTTCGTTGTTTGTTTCTTGTTATTTTAGCGTAGATCCTTTAAACCAACAGCAAACACGAGTAAGGATACTCTTTGCTCATGGTCCTCTTCAGCTCCACCCACAACCACTTGTAAGATATATTTTTGATTTAAAGAATAGGCTCTCATTAGTGTGACATGACTGATCTCATGTCCCCTGCTCAGGCTGTCTCTGCCCACTGTTGGGAAATAAACAGGTAGTTGTACGAAAACACACATTTATTTAAGGAAGTGAAAGTGAAATTCAAACAAAGGTGGTCTCCAGGTTTACGCCAGGGAAGTCACCACAATGTTACTCAATCACAGACAGTTTATAAATATAAACAAAATTGCCATGCCGGCATAAATCTCAACCACAGGCAACTGATCTACAAAAATGAAAGGGACCTGCCTGCTTAAATCTCACTATTATGAATACACACATACACTGTCACTCCTTCTATGATTGTTCCTATCTAAGCAACACAATATACTTCAATATAATATTGCTGCTTATCAGACAGTTCACATGTATTTATATAGCATTTTTATCAACCATTGCAGAATTCTTCAAATAACGCTTGATTTTCTCCAATATCTAAACAAGTATGGCATCAGAGAAAAGTTACTTGGACAAATGATATTTATATACACATATTTACTCGAAAACAAAAAATATTTCTTACTTGATTAAATAGGTGCAAGTATCCCTACCCTTTCACTTCACACATGAGTACACCTGTGCATTTTAAAAGACAAGGTTGCATGAGTTTTACCGTTGCATGATTTTCAATGACTAGAAATAAGTCCTCTGATCTACCTCTCACCCACAACACTTTGTGACTAAATCTCCCACCGGCAACACATTCATTTGATCAGGTGGTGGAGCTTGATAACTGCACCATAGGCCAAATCGAAAACTATGCCAGTAGGATACACTGATTCAGTTTTCATTTGGTATAAATCAACTGAAACAATCTGCATTTAAGTTGCACAAGTTGCTGTCAGCTTTGCACTGCACTTCTCAATACAAAAATGCATTGGGCATCATGGAAATTAAATCTTACTTTTTACTTAACTACAATGTAAAAACACAATACATTTCTTTTATACTTTGCCTGTCTCCTTAAGATAGCTTCACTGTTGTCCCCAAGCCACCCTTACTCCTAGGGGAGTTACTCTGACAATACTATATAGCAATCTGGAGTTATATCGGAGCTGACTACTTACTTTTATATGCTGCTTTTGTAGGGCGGACCACCAACAACCGGACAAGTAATAACAGATTTCGATAAAAAGATTCACAGTGGAATTGACAATTTTTGCAGCAAATATGTTTTTTTTTTATTGTGTTACAGTTATTCAACTTTTCAGAAAGGAACAACAAAAAAACATCAATTTTATCACAATTAAAATGATACTCAAGTGTTAGATCCCAACTGAGATATCTATGTCCATCACTCAGTAGCTCTCACTTTATGTTAAGATGTCTAGTATTTTCCAAATGTTTCTCAATGAAACACAGAAAAACACTATGCATGCATGATCATTACTGATCATGAATCTGTTCCATTGTTCTTCTTACTATGGAAATGTTTCCCTGCCAATAGCTAGGACTACTTCTCTTCTCAGCCCTGCTAATGCAGAACAGTGACATACCAGATATTTGGTTGTCTTTTATTTCATCCTCCCCACACAGACGGCAAACCCTCAAAGCTCTCGGAATCAAGTACCATGCACCCTCTACTTCCCTAGATCTTACAACATTGCACTTAATCGTTAGGTAGTCCCTAATAAGGACATGTCCCAGGAAGTATTGTATGTAGATAGCAGGTTGAGATCTTAATTGGACATACCATACACGCTCTGCCGAACTGTTCTTTGCTCCCAAATCCACCAGGGCTTGTTCAGCCCAGTGTTCCGCAATTTTCATTTTTAGGGTCGACTTGTAGGCTCGTAATGGTTTGCCCAAGAGATCATCTGTAGCCCTCCTTAACCATATCTCTGCTGTTTCATGAATTCTGGTCATGTTGCTCCCTCGCATCTTAGCAGCCCATGGTAAGTAGGCCTCCCAAATTAGGTTTAGTACTGAACCTGTTGGAGAATTGATTATACGTTTTTACCTCGGTTAAAAAAAGAAAACATGTTGCCCCAAACCGCCAGTACACCCACAACCCTCCCACATAACTTTTCTCTGTCCACCGCCTCTCCTGTACCCAGCAGCGTTAGTTCCTTCCCTCTAACGCGGGCCGGATCTGACGGCTGCAGGGTCCCATTTTTTTAAGTCCCCCCCCTCCAATGTTGAGGAAGCCCGGGGACACACCTTCAGCCCCTGAAGCTGAAAATACCAAACATGGAGAGCGGGGGTCACCCCCACTCTCCATGTTCTGTATTTTCGGCAGCGATCGAATGGTACTGGCCGAAATTGGTCAAATGTACCATTCAATTTCTTTTCCCGATCAATCTGGGTATTTTGTAAAAAACAATTGTCTAAAGAAAAGGGCATGGTGAACCGCTCACAAGGATAACAAAGTTGTATTTCTCATATAGAAAAAAAAGCGTGTTGGTAGGGGCATTTAATCCCAACTGCTACTCAGCGCACTGGTTAGTTCACAGCAACCAGCACATTATAACGGATAGTGTTGTCATCCATGACAGAAACAATATATGGTGCTGTGAGAATTCTGAGAGCATTCTCTCATTTACCTCCCATAGGGCCGCCTCTCAGTTGACGGAGAAACGGTCATATCCCATTGTTTTCCCTGAGGTCCCCCAAAGTACTGTGAAAAAGAAGAGGGTGCCAAGAGTAATGCATACTGCCTTTGGAAAACACCACTATAGTGCTGTGACAAAGAAGAGGGGGTCAGGAGGAATACATACTTCCTACGTGAAACACCACTATGGTACTGGGACGAAGAAGATGCAAACAGAGGCACATCAGCATACTGAATGGAGATGTCCCAATAACAAGGCCAAGCAAGGTCAGGCAATTGAGCAACCCAGTGATCAGTCACAGGTGATTGAAAAGGAGGGAGAAAACAGCAACAGCAGTAGCATTCCTGGCAGTGATAGAAGCAGATGTGGTAGTGAAGCCAGAAGAGAATTTGAAAGGAGGCTAGACTCTGAGGGTAGGAGTTGTGTGCAGTGGTTCAGCCTGTAAAGTGCCCACACCCTGGGGACCAGGAAGGCTGTTGGTCCTGGCAGGTGTGGCTTAGGAGCTGGAGCTCCTCAGGACAGAGGCGAGGCAGAGGAAGGAGGCCAGCTAAGGGGCCATTCTTCTCCCACCAAGAGGAGTGCTTTCCCTCCTGGGGCACTGTGATAGTGCTGGAGTGCCTGAGGGGTAGAGGAAGAACCCCTAGAGGCATTTCACGAAGTTTGTGGCAAGCTCAATAGAAAGGAAAGTCTTCAAATGGGAGCTGTTGAGTGTGAGGAGTTGTAAACCCTGTGTGACTTTGATTGCGAGTGCCAGAGAAAGAACCTCTATTCCATCCAGTTTTAAAGTATAGAGCATATTGGAGTGGTTGCGTTCCTTCAAAGAAGGGAAGGAACATTTTCGAATGTCTCTATGTGAAATGTACTTTAAAGTAAACAGCGTCTGTGTCAAGAGGGAAGACCTTTAGAAAAAGGGGAGCTTTGTGAAGTGTGAGCAAAAAGGCATTGAGAGCAAAGGGGAGCTATGCGACGAGATGAAGAGCGAGCGAAAATCCCCAAGAAAATCTTTAAAGAATAATTAAGCATTGGGGTGGCCTCCAGGCAGGAGAGTGAACCAGGAGGGCTGCAGAGACCCCACCATAAAGAAATATATACTGGGAAGTTTGCCAGGCAAGGGAGTGACCCAGGAGAACCACAGAAACCTGGCATAGAAAATATGAAGAAACAGTAATGTATAAAGAACGTGAATGTTAAAAGAGAATCTTATTTTGGCTAATGAACTTTAACAAGAGGGCACAGCTAAAGCCCAGGGCACATGGTTACTTGACCTGCAATGGGATGACTGCGGGGTCTGACAACTGCACCAAACCAGGGGATACCCCATTGAATAAGTGAACTGTGTGGCAAGTTGAAATTGAATAAACCAAAAGGAGTCATTGAATATGGGGAAGGGAATGCCTAAGGAAACAAGTTGAACTTTGTCTTAAAAAGTTCACCTTTTGTGTTCCATTGAATATGGGAAAGGAAACCCCTACAGAAGCAAGGTGAACTCTTGTGTTTTGAAAAGTGGAACTTTACAAGTTAACATTGGTCTGAAAACAAAAGAGTTTGAACTTGGGCAGGGGAATCCTGAGAAACCCACTGATACGATATGATATGGCATTTATAATGCGCCTATACACAGGTGTTTCAAGGCGCAACAAGGCAAGGGAGGGGAAACAGAGGAAGGACAAAAACAATGATCCTACTAGGCCTAGTGAAATTCGGATCACGCAAGGGTAGGGGAATGGGGATGGGGGAAGTGTGAGGATGGACAAGTGCAGCACAAGGAAACGGGAAACAACAAGTAGTGCAGCCAACAGGAGTCAAGTGCGAGTGTTAGGGTTTGCAGCAGGACAGGCAGGGGAGAGGAAGAGAGAAGGTAGAAGCAAAGAGGAAGGTCTTGAGGTACTTCCAGAACTAGAGATTGTTCTGCTCAAGTTTCAGAGAGGCAGAGGGGCTGTTCCAGAAGGAGGCACCAGCCGAAGAAAGAGATCTGGCCCCAACTCGTTCCTTGGGGAAGCGACCGACCCTCAAGGAGTTGAAGGTGTAGGAGCGAAGAGCTCGAGTAGGAACATATTTGGGTAGAGAGAGTTGGAGGCATTGAGGTCCCAGGCTCCTGCAGAGGGTCTTGAACTTGATCCTTGACGCCATTGGGAGCCAATGAAGAGATTTCAGTGCTGGAGATATACGATCCCTGGGCGTGAGGCCAAGGACAAGTCTCGTATTGAAGAGCATGAACCAGAGGGCTTTGAGGTTGGGAAAAGGGAACCCAGATAAGCCCAAGTAATTGGTACGGTGAACTTGTGATGAGTGAATCCTGAGAAATCTTTGGAACTTTTGTGAATCCGAGTATCTTGAACTTGGGGAGGGGAGCTAGAGAAGAGCTCCAATGACAAGTTGTTTTACTTTTGAACACTTCTTAGTTGATTAAGCTATGGACATTCCCTACACATTGTTATTGTATAGAAGTAAGGACCAGCATAGGTTGTGACACAGACAGTATTTTTCTTTGGACTGACAAACTTAGACTTTCCTTTAGTTTTCTTTTAGATACACACCTTAGAGATAGATGAAGTTAGGCGTTACTCCATCCTGAACCGTAAAAGAAAGGTTTTTGAACTATACTTCAGTTAACTGCGTCATCTTTTGATACAATGTCCATCTCAGAGTACTCATTTTCCAATGTCATTGGCTTTCCCCTATGTGCATGCCACCTGCTCCGTATTGGACATCAGATGATTGGTTGCAGTTACTCTATGCCAGTCCCCTTCCACATAGTCTTCGGCATTGCCACCTTGGGTTCTAGTAACATGATTGTTGGCCCATTTAAGAATGTTTTTCTACCCATGGACACTTCACATGATGTGCACCTGGTAATTGACATGAGCTCAGTGGATATTCTCAAGGTCAAATTGACCCTCTGAATGAGAGGCACTTTTTCTGATCCCAAACACGCATGCACCACTGCCATGTCTCCCTGCACATAGCTAGATGTGTTGGCACCACCCTGTGCACCACATAGTACAAATCACAGGACATCCTGCTCCGTGCTCCCCCCTTGACAGTTCCCCCCTCCCCGGGCCATCACCTAGGCTCCTCCAGGCCCACACCAATCAGTCATATTGTGAGGGATTTAGGTGCGCTGCTTGTGGGCATCTGGCAGTTCAAACAGAGTGACCATTACCCTGGGGGAGCTAGTGCTCTAAATCTGGGTTGGCCTACTTTGGCATCTGGCTCCCAAGACATCGTCCTTCAGGGACAGGCACAGCCCTACCCGTGCTTGACTGCTCACATCCCTTTCTTTTTTAAAATGTATTTATTTATTTAAACTTTTATTTATTTGTCTTGACAACACACCAGAGAAAAGGGAGCCACATGCCCCCCGCAGCAAACAACCAAGCAGTATACATATTCAGCAGTGTACCATGAGTCATCTGAAACAAACAGGGGAATGAGGAAGTAAACAAAGTATTAACAGCAGCATCGAGGGGAACAATATTCACGGGGAACAATCAGGGGAGGATGAGATAGAGTTTGACGGTGAGGCCATGGCAGCCATGTAGTCCCAGAACTTCCGCCAGATGTCTCTTGGCCTTGAGCGTGGGTGTTGCATTACGCTCCAGGACTCCTCAGTGTCATGAGCCCAAGTAATTGTCCTAAGCCACTGTGTGTAGGTAGGGGCCCCAGGACGGAGCCAGCACATCAATATGCAGCAGACTGCCAACGGCATGCACAGACCTGCTAATTTCCTAGAGTCACGGGTCAGCTGAGGGAGATCATGGAAGAGGCAGTGCAGCAGGGTGGGGCAATAGTGTGTTCCAACATGTCTGAGAGTGTGGAAGAGATGTCAGACCAGAATCGGGTCAGGCGAGGACAATACCATAGCATGTGGATGTAGGAAGCTTGATCCGTACCGCACCTAGGGCAATTGGGAGGAACGCTACAGAACATGCAGTGTAGTCTCATCGGTGTATGATGGTATCTGTGTAGCACCTTGAATTGAATTAATTTAAATTTAGTGTTATAAGACACGCCATGGGTGCTGGCACACATTCGGGACCATCTTTCGTCAGTGAGCTTGACCCCGAGATCTTCCTCCCACTTGCGTTTCAGTTTGGTGAAGGAGGGGGCTGCTCTAGTCTGTAATAAGGAGTAGAGTCTCGACACCTTACCCCTGAAGGAGTAGAAGGAGCAGAGCTCCGCAATTATAGGCTTGTCAAGGTAGAGTGGGGAAATCGGGGTATCTGGATTTGAGATTCCTCCGGAGTGAGGAGTATTGTAGCCACACTGAGGGCCGGCGCTTGAGGGAGAGAGGGATGTCAGGCCACTCAACAAAGTTGCCCTGCTCGTAGGCATCACGTAGTGTCAGGAAGCCGGCATCCGTCCAGCGGGATACTACTGATTGCGGAATATGTGGGACACCCGGGAAGAAGTTCCATAGTGGCAGGTCCCCATGGAAAGGGTGAGGCGTGTCGACCATTGGCCAGAGTTTGGTCAATGCTAAGGATGTGCTAGCCATGGGGTCTGCGGAATCCGAGTCAGGATGGATTGGTTTAAGGATCAGGGAGCCAATCACTCGGTCACAAACCATTAGTTTCTCTAGCCGAACATGAGGGAGGGATCAGTAGTGTTAAACCAATGAGCGGCGAACTGAGATTGGGCTACCACCCCGTATCTGGCAAAATCTGGGGCGCTGAACCCACCCAGTTCCTTGGGGGTGGACAGCGTAGACAGTTTGAGGCGGACTTCACCAGAATGCCAAAGGAAGGTGTTGCTTATGCTGCGTAGTGTTTTAAAGAATGCATCACCGGGCCATATAGGCAGATTGGTGAAACGGTAAAGAAGTTGAGGTAATACCACCATTTTTAGAATTCCAATTCTACCTGCTAGTGATATGGGGAGCCTGGTCCAGCCGGAGGCTTTTGTAGCCAGGTTAGTTAGGTAATATTGGTAATTGTCCTCGCAGAGCTTCGCCGTGTGACGGGAGACCACTACCCCAGGTAAGTTATACTGGATGGAGACCAGATGAATCCACACAAGTCCAATGGGGGTTGCGTGGAGTCGGTGAGGGGAAATAAAGCAGATTTGGAACAGTTTACTTTCAAACCAGATATGTCTCCAAAACGGGCAACATCTGCTAGTATAGGGGCAAGGTTGGTTTCAGGAGAACGGATGTATAGAAGGGCATCGTCGGCGTAGAGGGAAATTATATCGGATTGGCCGGCTAGGCGGATTCCCCTATGCGAGTGTGACTGGCGGACCATGTCAGCGAAGGGTTCTATGGCTATGGCGAAAATGAGCGGGGAGAAGGGGCATCCCTGTCGCGTACCTATGGATATCTGGAAGGGAGTAGAGCACCTGTCCTCAGTGCGGACTGTGGCTGATGGAGCGGTATAAAGTAGCCTTATCCAGGCTCGGAAGTTAGGGCCGAACTTGCATTTCTCGAGAACTCGCCATAGGTATTTCCACGAGACCGAGTCAAATGCCTTCTACATGTCTAGAGTGGCTGCCACTGCCTGTGTGGCCGGGCTGATCCTGCTGATCAAATTGAAGAGTCTTCGTAAGTTCAGGGATGTGGACCTACCCGGGACAAATCCCGCCTGGTCTGGGTGAATGATGTGAGGCATGTACGGTGCTAGGCGGTTGGCTAGTAACTTAGCGTATATTTTAACATC
This sequence comes from Ambystoma mexicanum, assembly GCF_040938575.1. NCBI lineage: Eukaryota > Metazoa > Chordata > Amphibia > Caudata > Ambystomatidae > Ambystoma > Ambystoma mexicanum. Next base: position 1,269,915,102 of record NC_090926.1, on the reverse strand, counting down.
ACTGTTAATCAATGAGAGTGGTCGGTATGAGCCGCACTGAGTAGGCGGCTTACCTGGTTTGAGGAGTACTGTTATCAGTGCCTCCAGAGAGAAGGAGGAAGGATACCCCTTTTGCATGAATCCACCCATAGGGCCAGTAAGTGTGGGGCCAGATGAGATTTGTATTGTTTATAAAAATCCATGGGGAGCCCATCCGGTCAGGGGCCTTCCCCGATGCCAGCGACTCAATAGTCTCAGTGAGTTCCTCAGGGGTGAAGGGCCTCTCTAGGAAGATGCTGGCATCAGCAGACAGGACTGATAGGGGAACATTCTCTAAGTAGGAGTCCATTTCTGGAACCTGGGGACCTTCGATTTCAGAGTATAGGGAGGTGTAGAACGACAGAAACTCAGAGTTAATATCCTGTGGGGAGGTGGCAAGTGAGCCAGGTCGCACTATGGCCGGGATATTGTGAGCTCCGAGTTCACGTCGTAGCAGCCGAGCTAGCATCCGGCCCGGCCGCTCTCCCTCACCGTATTTCCTCACCGACTGTGGGGAATCCAGGAATTTCACCTCGCGTTCGGCAAGGGCACGAAACCTGTTCAGGTCTGAGCCCAGCTCCGCCAGCGTGGTTGGGGAGTGATCTGGGGCATATTGGGACTGAAGGTTGGCCAGGGTTGATTCGCTAGTAGCAATATCTGCTTGAATTCCCTTCAGGATGCCGCAACTTTTGGAGATGGCGATTCCTGTAGTGTATGCCTTGAAGGATTCCCAGAGGACAGCTTGCTTTGATACAGAATTTGTGTTGATCTCAAAAAATTCTTCGATAGAGGATTCGAGTTCGGTCGCAAAGACCTGGTCGAGAAGCGACTGAGGGCTCATCCTCCATTGGCTAGTTTTATCTGCATCAAGGCCCCAGTTTAGAGAAATGAATACTGGTGAATGGTCTGATAGCGTCCTGGGAAGGATGGCCAAGTGTGAAAGGCATCTGACCAGCATGTCTGTTATGAGCCATCTGTCTATTCTAGAGTGCGAATTGTGAACTGAGGAATAAAAGAATTACGTACGGGAATCAGGGTGCATTAGACGCCAGGCATCCACCAGTGCCAAACGCGGGAGCGTTTTAAGGATAGTGTAGGCTGCTCTGGACAGTTGGTGAGGCCTAGAGCCCGACCTATCTAGGGTGACATCCAATATTGTGTTAAAATCGCCTCCCCACAGAATCGGAACAGGGGGGTAGCCCTCCAATAGAGAGGCTAAGTGTAGATAGACGTCGGGGGCGTCGACATTGGGGCCATATATATTCAAGATGGCTATTTCCTGGTGTTGCAGTTTGCCAACGATCAATACATATCTACCGAGAGGATCTATGTGCTAGTGGTGACATGTAAACTTCAAGCTCTTATGTATTATGGTAAGAGTGCCACGGCTTTGAGTGGAATAGTTGGTATAGTACCTCTGGAGCCTCCATTGCTTAGCAAAGCGTTCACATTGCTCAGAGCGAGCATGAGTTTCTTGTAGGCATAACATTTTAACTCCTTGGCATTCAACATGCAGCTGTATCTGCTGCATCTTTTTGTAATTACCCAACCCCCGGATGTTCCAACTCATGAAGGTAAGGTCAGTATTAGCCATTCATATGAAAGTATTGATTGTTTTTTTGCAAAGAGGGTTCCCGGCGAAAGGAAGTTAGTCGATCTGGATGCATGTGAACTCCTATCTATGTGTTCAAAATGTACTGCTATGGCGCATGCGGCGCCTCTGGCGGACGTCAAGACTTTTTTAACCATAACGTACCACCCCCCCACCCACATCCATCCCCCAATCAGAGGGACGAAACCCAAACAGAACCATAACAACCACTACTTTCTAGGCATCTACGCCTGGGGGTCTGTTAGCTAGCCGGGCGATGGTGCACCGGACCGGGGAGAGCGAGAGGAGATTATGCAATATAACAACATTAACCAGAGTGTTGAAAGTAGGCACGGAATGCAGAGGGGCGTGGCCAGAGAGGGAGAGGGCAAGTGGAACCAAAGGACTGTGGCCGTGGACCTTGAGGCACCGCCTCAGGGACGTGATGTAGACCCAGAGCAGCCGAGGGCGTATCCAGGTCCCCAGGGTCTGACCCCAGGGGACCAGGGAGTAAATATAGGTTAGTCACCAGACTAGGGACCTATCAGGATGTCGTATATCTCTAAACAAAATGAGTCTGTGTGGCGAACAGTGCCACAATTGCGGAGGATTGATGGAGCAACATGAACCAAACCAGCAACCAATGAACGTTATTAGAAGAGTGGCCATCATAGAGGGATCAGCCTACGGTGGTCCCATAAGTGGCTTAGGTATAACAATGATCACAGAGAGTATGGATCTCATAGTAACAATGACTGGATCAACCCAGAAAGTATTTGTCTATAAACTTTGAGGCCTCCTCTGGAATAGTAAAGAAGAATGTCTGGTTGGAATGTTCGATCCTTAACTTTGCGGGAAAGAGCATGGAGTATTTGACTCCGAAGTCACAGTCTCTTTTTCACTGCCAGGGACGAGGTGGCGCCCCAGGTCTGGGCTTCGTGGCCAGGGAGCGGTGTGCCCTTTCCACTACAAATTGTGCAGAGAGCTTAGGGTTGTCAAGGAGTGTTAAAAGGATGCATTCCACGTAATCCTCCATGGGCTCCTTGATGTTGTCCTCGGGTATGCCGAAAATGCAGAGGTTATTCCGCCTAGAGCGGGATTCGAGGTCGTCGTTTTTCTTCTCCACCACCGAAACCCGACTGGTGAGAGTGGTCACAGCTGCGCGAAGGGAACCCAGGTCATCCTCGGTAGTGACAACCCTTGTTTCTATCTCAGCCATCCGGCTGTCCATTCTTCCAATGTGGGTTTGTATAGATGAGATGGTACCATTCATATCGTCCTATTTAGTATGCAGCGTGGTGAAGCCTTTGCGCATGTACTCCAGCATTTTCTGAGAGTCATCAGAGGTTGAGGGTGTCGAAACGGTAGGTGATTCCTCTGGAGGCTCGGACGGCGGCTTGGAGGGTAGTTTGGCGAACATGTTTAATGAGCTTTGCTTCTTTCCAGCCCCTGCACCCTTGGTCATGGTGACGGCTAGAGTAAGGTTCAAAGGATCCCAGAGAGAAACAGCAATCAGGAATATCAAGTTCTAAGTACTGCGGCAGTGAATGCCCCGGTGGGGGGCTGATACAAGGATGATGGTGAAATACGCTGGGTGCGGCGCCGGGGCGACCTCCCCTGGCCAATTGAAGCCCACGGCGTGCCCCCCGAAGCCGCAGAGAAGCCTTGTTGAGCTAGTGTCAGAAGGAGATTGCTCGGGCGATACCAGCGGGGGTCCATGGGGGTCAGTTCAGTGAGGCAAAAGGTATGGCCAGCTCAGGCACCGCAGGTAGCCGTGAGCAGGGTAATCCAGGTGTCAGAAGAGGACTCCTCCACCAGGCAGGGACATGTGGATCACTTAAATGGTGCAGCGCAATCATAGAACCATGGGGCTGGCCCAGCTGATTTTCTCACGTACAGTGAGGCCGCAGGGGCCCACAGGATCCCAACTTCGCCGGGTGCCAGAATTAGTTGTGGTGGCCGGCAAGGCCCTTCAAGTTAGCCCAATTGTATTGCTGCACAGTGGCGAGGGTGAGAAAAGCCAAATGTCCATAACACAAGGGTAGGGGTGTGCAGAGGGGGTGTTTTTCAGGAATGCTGTCCAGGGTCAGGCCATAAGCGCACAGCAAGTGTTCAGGCGAACGGCTGTCAGCCGGGGAGAACAATGGTGCCGCGTGACACAGGTACACCAACGGCGGGCGCCCCAAGGGGCTCGAGCGGAGAGCAGTCAACCAGTCAGGAGATGGAAAAGTGGTCGCCCCATTTCATCTTAGAATACTTGTCCTCTAAGAAGGAGGTTACCCAGTCAATGGATTCTTGAGAGTAATTTCCTGATTTGTCTTGGGCCTCCCGGAGCTTGTTATGATCGAGCAAATCAAAAGCTGCCGAGAGGTCCAGTAGTATTAACATGCCTGCCTTTCCCTCATCAAGATACTGAGCATCTTAGTCTGGAGATCTAGCAATGCTGACTCCGTTCCATGTGCTCTGAATCCTGATCGATGGGGATGCAGGAGTTTGTTCATCTCAACATATTCTTGAAGTTGTCTAGTGGCAACTTTATCTAGAATCTTTAATAGAAAATGACAATTTGTGATTGGGCAAATTTTTGCAGTGTCCTGTTGGTCTAAGCCTAGTTTCTTAACTAGCCGTGTTACAGTGACAGTTTTAATTGTCCAAGGTACTTTATGGTCTCTAAAGGAGGCATTAACCATTCTGCAGAGATAGGGGGCAAATTTATTGAGGCTCACACACCCTTTCAATTCTTTCAGAGCTCCAGAACCACCCATTCTTCATAATTCTCAAATTGAACTCTCAAAACAATTTGCGCATACCTTTATTGTTTCCACAGACAATTTTGGAATCGTATTTTTGAGTTGACACATCCTATGGACAAGTGCAGCAAAACCTCCCTCTGAAATGTAATATTAGTGCAAGGGTTCTGGATGCCCACATTCCCAAAAATGTCCAGTTTTTCATATTAGCACTCATAAAGTCAACCCCATCTTATTCCCAGTAAAAGCAAACACACTATAGAGCAGGAGGTATCAGTAAGAGAAGGGGGTCAGGACAAAGGAAGTCCCAATTGTCAAGAACCACCTGACTCACTAATCTGCCCTATGGTCAAATACAGCATCCCAGGAGAAGCCAGGCTATCTGCAGAGGAATTGGGGAAAATGACATTGAACATATGGTGGGTCCAAGTAGTTTGATCCAGCCATACACTCAAATCCAACAGTTAACCTCTTCCGCATGCACAAAACAAACCAATAACACATTATATGTGGCCTCCAGAAGGGGGCGAGAGAGAGAGTCCCTCACAGTAAGTGAGGACTAGCAGTTTACTCTAGGTTATTTCTGTTGTTAAAAAAAACATTGTCTGAAGGCAAATCCTACACATGTGCTACCTCAACAAATCAATCATGAAATAGTCCTTTACCATCTACATACACCCTGTCGAATATGCTCAAGCGAGATAACTTCCTATTGGTGATATATTTGGAGGAAACTTATTGCAACATACCAATGTATAAGGTGCAGAGAAAGAATTCCTAAGGTTCGTGGTAGACTCAGACCAATATCAATTTACGGGGTTACTATGTGGACTGTGATCACCCCGGCTCATCTTTACTAAATGCCAAGTGTTATCACATCTAGATGACTAGTTGAGTAAAGCACAAAACTGCTTGTTAACAATGGTTAGATAATTCAGTCAAACGACATCTTGCACCATAAAACAGTTCAAGTCATTGCTGGGGATCATGTACTCATGCATAGGCCCAGTCCCACCCTTTCCCCCCTTGCAAGGACTACTTGACCCCTAGTGGATCCAAGCAACGGAGACTGCGAAGACAAGATAAGATTAGACAACAGTTCCTTTAAAAAAATCAGAGCCAGTACACACAAGAATGAATGCCTCCTCTGAGGTTGGGCACGTCACTTTGGCAGTCTATAGATTCAAGCATTCAGAAGAGACTCCAGATCAATATTATTGTACTAGGGGCTATTCCCCAGAAACCCAGATCTGCCGCTGCTCAATGGAGCAACTGCCAGGCTACAGACCGACAACACCATCTTTATGTTTTATGTGAGACAGCAAGGATGCACCAAGCCCCCACTTCAAATGGATTGTGTCCTCCCACGTATTCCCCATCTTTAGATATGTCCTTCCAGCGTAAGTTGCATCAGAAAGGAAATTCAGCAGATCTGTGTCTGTACTTGAAAATTAAGTCACTCATTCTATTCAGTCTCTGTTTTTTTAGAGCCGGGCATTCCATCACCAAATGTTTTAGACTTTCAATTGAGGTTTCTATCATACAAATCCTACAGCTTTTGGAAGGTCCTCCCAACTTCCCCCAGTGAACGGTCTCTTTAGTTTCAATTAGGTTTAAACAGACTCTGAAGAACTGGTCTCTGAAGAAATAATTGGGAAAAAATTGGAGTTATCTCGGAAGTGTATGTAGTTTAAGCCTTTCCTCAATAGGTTTCCCATAAGATCGATATTTTTGTCTTTTGGAGAGTGTGCGAATCCAGTCTAGGATGTACAATTTCTTTTTGATTTTCTCCGGGTTCGTGGTGAGTGTGTAAGATGTCTCACCCACGCTCAATAGCAGGGTCTTACACTTGTCCTCCCAATCCATCAGAACCTGGTCATTCTTATTGAAGAGTGCTTTATTCAGACAAGTGTAGCCTCCTTTCGTTGGATCGTCAATACACTTCCTGTAGAACGTTAATGGTTTCGATTCTGCGAAGTGAGTCTGTGTTCCATTCTCACGGCTTGTATTGGGGTGTTTCTTGGAATTCTCAGAGACGTCTTCCAAAATGTGCCCTCGAGTTTGGACCAGTTCTTCTTTTTGAAATTGAGGGACGTTCCGGCACCATATGTTAGAGTTGGCATCACCTTTCCTGTAGAATTTGATCAATGGGATGAAAGAGAAACCGCAAACATTTTTAAGAAGAATCCTCCCTTGTCCTGCCAAGTTACAGGCCTTTCTTGTTAGTCAATCGTATCTCAGTACGTCTATTGAGCTGGTATTTAGACACATCCCAAGGCACGTAAGAGAGTGTACCACAGGTATCTTTGAGCCTAAGAGATTCCACTACAGCTGATTGGTTCCTCCTTGGCCGGTGGAGTGACCCAACGACAGTATAAGAGATTTGTTGGGATTGATGCTTAGTCCATTTTTTTTGATGTAGGTTTGTAATGTGACCAATTGCCTCTGAAGACCGGTTTTAACAGCTCTAGTTAGCAGGTCTCTTCCATTCAGTCTTACTTTGATTGAAGTATTGTAATGGAGGTCTTTAATTATATCCAGAAGAGATCTCGGACAGTCCCATTTGTGGAGTTTTGACCACAAGAGCGAGCGATTCACAGTGTCAAACGCTTGTGTTAAGTCAATAAACGTCACAGATTTTTTTTGCCTTGTTTCTTACTGTTCGCGCTTTTAGGAGGTTTATGATGAAGATATTTAAACTGGTACCCATTCCTTTTACGAATCCTGATTGACAGAAGTCCCTACCTCCCGAAGCGATGGTCCATGCTCGTAAATTTTTCAAGATCTGGGAAGCAAAGATTTTCCCGGGGACATCTAACAAGGCTATCGGGCGGTAGTTGATGGGATCCAACCGAGACCCCTTTTTGAAAACTGGTATGATGATAGCTTCTTTCCATGAGTAGATCATCTGCTGGGACCTGATTATGTAAGCAAGCAGAATTGACAGGAAATTGGGCCATTGTAATATGTCCTGTTTTTAAAAATGCGTTACTGATGCCATCAGGCCGCCGGGCTCTCAAGTTTGATGATTTGCGAATTATCTCAGCAATTCCCTCCTAGTCAACCTCGATCAGATCCCAATTTACATTTCTCTGTTGGATTTCCAAGTCTGGCTTTAAATTTACGTCAGGATTCGAAGTAGTTAATCCAGGTTACAGCAGGAATGGGGGTTCAAAGGTAAACCTTCCTGTGGCATACCCAATTGATTTATCATTCTCCATGCCTCTGCTGTATTTCTGGTGCCAATTGAGGATAGCATCTTCTCGGCGTCCTTCTTCCAAAAGGATTTTTTAAGGCAACGCAACCAACTATGATATTCTTGGTGAATTCTATGGCGTGCAGTTGTTTCCGCTGCCGAGTGATCTTTTTTTAAGGAAGCCAGTTTTTTCCTCTTGTTTTTTTTATGGAGAACGATTGTCTGGTCATAGGTGTGCCTGTGTGTAATAATCGGCTTGTCAGTACCTCCAGTTTTAACTACAAATATGTTGAATAGGGCCAGATAATTTATAGGCTCAAGTGTCATGTTCCATGTTCACTTCTGCGCGATTGATAATGGCTTTTAGACTAGTGGTTAGACCTCCAATTTTCTGTGGAGCAATTTTTACTCTGTTCCTCCCAGAAGTTACCTCCAGGGTCGTATGGTAAATATCTCCCCTAGGTTGTGCTACTGAGATCAGGGTAGCAGATAATAGATTATGGTCACTGTCCTCCATGTATTCCACGTTCAACGTATTGGAGCCTGCCACCAATACTTCGGAGATACATATGTAGTTAACACCTCACCTGGCCCACACTCTCCCCCTTCCTTGTAATCTTTGCTGGAATATCCCCAGTCGTGATTCAATTCATTATTTGAGTAAATGGTTTCTTTCCATATAGATCCTCTTCTTTCTGCAGCGGTCTCCCTGATGTGATTGTGGTTAATTAAAGCACCGGATTTATCCGTGCACACTGCATTGAGATCACCACATACCACGATCCAGGGGTCCATCCATTTAAGACTACGTCTGTCGATCCAAGTTGCCACCTGGATTGGAAAATTCACACTGGCCATACTTGCTGGGTTCCAATAAAGGTTAAAAATGATCAACGTTTTGTCCTTTTTTCTGTTTTCGGCATTCATGCTTCCCACCAAAATTTGGATCAACGGCGACGGGTAGAATTATTCTAGGATTTTAAGTTGGAATTGGTTTTTAATGAGTATCAATAAGCCTGACATAGGCCTACCCTTTTCGCCCTTGGTCGCAGGGTTGAGATGGGATGAGTAACCTTCAATCACTTAACCAAGTTTCTTGGAAACAGAATATATTGTGGTCTTTTATTTTGTCTCTCCCTTTAGTCGTTAAATGTAGAAAGCCCCTTGTGTTCCAACTCACCACTGTGAGGGGCTTAAGATCTTCCAGTCGTGCAATCTATGGAATTTTAATTTTTATCTGCGACCAAACCCATCAGCCATTTCCAGTTTTCGTCTGACCCATGGGAACTCCTTTTCTGTTCTTCATTTCGAATGGGTGAAGTTTTCCGGCCACTCCTCCTCGTGTATGGACTATGCCTTTCATATGTATGATGGTGATCCTCCTGAACTTCTCTTGGTCTATACCTCGGGTCCTCATCGTTCCTTTTACTCGTGGATCTTTGAGAACGATACCTTCTTTCAGATTTCCCCCGTTGCTCCTCTGACCTTGTAGATCTCGTAGGCGCTTATACAATTAGCAAAACTGTTTCAAAGCGCCCACAGGGCATACAGGGTGGGAAAAGGCGAGATTAGACAATGATTTACAGCAAGGATAAATAATTGCATTAATAATACAAACACGTAATGAGAATAAAGGGAAGGGGAGACAAACCTACTATGCCTTGTGAGTGTACAGAATATGCAAGTGCAGCGGGAGAGGGGTGAGGGATAAGGTGCTATGATGCTCATTGAGAAGTGCGCAGGGTAAGTTCTAAGAGGAGAAGAATGTAAGTGCAACCACCCATGGGTAGGCTGAGCCCAAGTAAGTGCAGTAGAAAGACAGCCGCTGGGATGAGAGATGTGTGGGGTCAAGGCCCCTAGGACACATAAGGGCCCTGCACATCAGTCATGCTGCTGTAAGGTTAGCAGGGAAGAGAGGAGGAGAAGGAAGAGGTAAAGAGAAAGGTCTTGAGGCGTTTTCTGAACTTAAGGAGGTCTTGCTCAAGATGCAGAGGGAGAGGGAGGCTGTTCCACAGGAGGGAGCCAGCCAAGGAAAGTGATCGACCTCCAGCTCTCTGTTTAGCAAAGCCCTTAACACACAGGGAGTTGGTGCCAGAGGAACAGAGGAGTCTAGAAGAAGAGTATTTGGTCAGGAAGCGTTGAGATAGAGTGGTCCACGGCTCCAAATAGCGACATTGTGTAATCTTCATAAATTACAGGAGGTATTCCTACCTGGAACATACCCAGTCTGATCCGGGTGTATGAGAGTCCCTATTGCCCATTTTAATCTTTCTCTACGAGCACAGTAAGAATCTTACAATGCGGGTTCACCATGGATAACGGTCTGTACGATCCACACTCCTGTGGCGGTTTGTGAGCTTTAACTATCAGCACTATTATAGATTCTCTCATGTTGTGGAATAATCTGCCACTCTCGATTAAGGCCTTATACAATCATCTGGCCTTTAGAAGGTCCTTAAAGACTGTTATTCTAACCTGCGCTGGTCTATAACCGGTGGTCCTCTTCTCTCTCTCCACAGCGTCAAGATACCTCTGGTGACTGTGCGCTCTAAAAGGTCAAATAACATAACATCCCATGCTGATAGGCTGACTCAAACGCCTGTATAAGCCTGGGGTGATATCAGTTATGTATTCCTTATAAAACTTTGCCAGGGACCGTCGCTCCCCGCGTGTTTTGCCTGACGGTAGTGCTAGGATCACTGCTTTCAGTACATTTTCTGTTAGAGGGGCATCCAACATGTCTGCCTGTTCCTGCTTCAAACTTGGTCGATTAATCTGGGACAGTGCATTCGCCATTTGCTGCCCATTTCCATTGCTGTCTTCGCTATTCAGTGCTTCATGAAATCTGTGAAAGATGCCATTTATCGCACTCTAGGCTCTCCATATCTCTCTGCATTTGTCTGCCTGTCTCTCACTGTTCCTCCCTGCTGCACAGTCACACCAACACCCTGCCAGGCTTGTCTCCCTGTTCATGTAGCCTTTCTGTGTGCTTCGTGTTATCATATTGACCCAATCTGTCCCCATCCCGATGCACTTCTGCCTCAGTGTCATGAGCTCTTCCTCAGTCCCCTTGATATGTACCGGGCACTTATCCACCTCTCTTTCAATGGATTGCTTTCTCCCACAGATTGCTCATCATATAACCCTTCCAGCGTCAGCTGCTTGGAAAACCTTTCAACAGGGGGCGTACTGCGTCTCCACTCGGTCGTCGATCCTTCATGACTCCATGTGTAGCTCTTCGACTCCGGACGTGACCTCGGTCATCATACATGTAATACGTCACTATGTCCCCGTACCTCAGTTCCTTTTTTCTGTGCGCTCTGCATGCTGCACGTTAGGAACAACTCTTGTCAGGTCAGAGAATTTCTAAATTCGATCATTCAATTTTTTGTGTTAAAACTCAATAATCTTCAACGTTATGTCCACTCCTAAGGCCTTGGGATTCAAGAGATGTAAGAACTGCAACGTGAAAATGTTGATAACCAAACTCACACAACATTTCCGTTTGGTGTCTCAGGAATGCCTACGTCACCAAGGATTGCGGGTCCTGCCAAAAAATGAATTCCAAATCGCTAAGGGTGCCGGTGGCGAAGCTCGCGTTAGGGTGCCCCCTTCGAAGTCCCCAGCTCCATAGGCCACCAAATCGTCAGAGCAGGAGATGGAGGGACCCACCCCAGAAAAGTAAGGCAGGTGCTGGAAGATGGCAAAGAAGGGTCGCACTTACCCAGTAACAAATCGGACTCCTCGCAGGAACTGGTAAGTCACACTCGAGTTTGGGTATGTCAAATGCCGGGTGGGAGGCCTTGAAGCTGCAAATGCTCCTGATGATTTAGTTGGCCACTGCTGGTACGGTTGCAACAACAACGCAGCAGGCCTCAGCGGCTCTAGTTATGACTGGTGATCCCAGTGTCAGGGCGACCTCTTTGGGTACGATTCCTTCGTCTTGATGCCGACAGTCTGTACACCGACCATACTGCCGAAGCATTTACAGTCGGCGCCGTTGGGCGTGAAGCCGCCGGTGCCAATAGTCCATCAATCATTTATCCCTTAGTCGAGATAATCTTTCTTTGAGACGATGTAATCCATCTTCAATAACGATGGGGAACAAGTGCCTTTGTCTTCTAATTCATGACAGGAGGGTCAAGTGGGTGTGATTTCTTCACAGCCACAACACATGGAGGCCTAGACATCACCCCAGATCTTAACACCCAATAGGCCAACCTTTATGGGCATGCCAACGCCCAAAACCAGAGAACGGTCAACAGGGTAGTGGATGCTTTGGGCCTGTGCGCCCCAAACAAGCCTCTGTCAGCCTACGAGTTGACTGACATCTTGGACAGAGGGCCACCAACAGAAAGGGCCCTATTAATGCAGCCATTGCTGACCCCATTTCCACCTTATGTCAGAGTCTGTGCTCCACCCGTCCAGTACACTTGAATCTTACAAAAAGATATACGCTGTCAAGGGGGGATCCACCTTTACTTTCCTCCCACCCTACACCTGAGGGGTTGGTTGTTCAGGCGGCCACTGTCACTGCAAGACCATTGACGTCCACATCTAATCTTTCTATAGAGAGGGAGTCAAAAAAATATGACGTCCTGCCAAAAAAAGTATTCTGCTTCAGCAGCATGGCTCTGAATGCTGTGAATGCATCATGTGCATTTAAGAACACTTGCATGGTTTATGGAGAATGATAGAGCAGGTGGCAGAGCATATCTCTGTGGGGGACACGCAAGAAGGTGTGCTACGCCTGATGGACAATGGAAAATAAGTGGCCTGTTAGGCACTGCAATCAGGCCTGGACATTGGAGACTGTGTGGGCAGAGCTATGGGTTTGTCGCGGTGTTACAGAGGCAAGCTTACCTCTACAGCTTGGGCTTTTCGCCCAAGGCAAAATTGCTGGACATCGCATTTTACGGGGAACACCTGTTCGGGCCCAAGGGCCAATGAGTTGAGAACTCTAAAGACTCCGAACTGACTGCCAAGTCTCTGGGCCTGGCTGTGCAGCAATTGCCCAAACCATACATAGTTTTTCTTCCAGAAGAAGGGGTTTCGGGCGTTACAACCCGTTTGGGGGAAAAGACACATCTCCTGCATTCCAGGCAAGGGCGGAGGCATTTCCTGCGTTCTCGAAGGGACAAGGTTATGTCTAGGGTTCAGCAGATGGCAGCTGCAGTGGTAGGGGTGGCACCAACCATTAAGCCGCTTTGAGTTCTACCCCCATGTTTCCCCGGTTGGAGGGAGGATTGGTGAGTACTTGCCTCCATGACAGGAGATAACTTCTGAAACCTGGGCATTGCAGTTCGTCAAATGGGGGTACTGCCTACCCTTTTTAAGAAAGCCTCCAGACAGTACACCCCATACTCCCTAGCAGTTGCAACAGGAGCTCCAGGAGGAACTGTGAGCCCTGTTGTTGAAGGGTGCTGTGTAATAAGTGCCTCCCGAGCAGAGAGGATGAAGGTGGTATTTCCCGTATTTCCTGGTACCCAAGAAAGAGGGAGGACTTCATCCCATTGTGGACCTAAGTCATTGAACAAATTCCTGAGGAAGGACAAATTCGAAATGGTGATGTTACAATTCTCCAAGCTCTACAGTCGCAGCACTGGCTGGTGTCTTTGGATCTGCAGGATGCATACTTCAATAGATTGCTTTTCTCTCGTAGATTCCTCATCTGATCTCATCAGTATGTTCCAGAAGGTGAGATGCGCAAGGGCTTCCTACAGCTAGTGGAGGATGGGAAGGAGGTGGCCAAGCAGTTGCTGCTAATGGGCCTGGACATCAATGACTGTGTGGGCCGATCTATGGCTTCTGCCATAACATTGCAAAGGCAGGCCTACTTAAAAACCTCTGTCTCCCAATGTCCAAGTGAAACTTTTGGACATGCCCTTCAAGGGCAATCTTCTCTTTGTCCTCAAAGCTGACAATTCCTTAGAGAAATTCAAGGAATCAAAACTTGTTGCTTACTAAATCCTTAGGCTAGGCTGCGCAGCTGGGGCAAGCCTGCGTTTAGCTTCGCCTCTAAGGGCACGGGCTGCAGGAGATATGCCCCTTATGGCAGAAGAGCACAGCTCCCACCGGCCAGGCAAGGGCAGAAGCGTTACTCACGCTCTGGAAGGGGAAGAGGAGCTTCTAGCAGTCAATAGGCAGTGTCAGTGGCAGGAGCGACCCATCCTCCAAAGCAGCTTTGATTTCCCTCTCACCACGCAACGGTTGGAGGGCGGTTGACAGAGCACTTGCTCCAGTGGCAGGGAATTACTTCCGATGCCTGGGCTCTACAGCTCATCCAATGGAGTTATTGTCTGCCATTTCTAAGAAAACCACCCCCACCCCTAATCCAACCGGGACAGGAGCTCCAGGAAGAACTGAGAGCCCTGTTGCTGAAGGGTGCGTGGAAGAGGTACCTACCAGATAGAGAGGATTGGGTTGGCATTCCCGGTATTTCCTGGTGCCCAACAAAGGATAAGGTCTCCGTCCCATTCTGGACCTCAGGGCCTTAAACAGGTTTCTGAGGAAAGACAAATTTAGGATTGTGACGTTGAGAGAGATTCACCATGCTCTCGAACTTCAGGATTGGCTGTTGTCCGTAGACCTACAGGGCACCTATTTCCATGTGCCAATCCATCGAAAGCACAGGACGTTCCTAAGGTTCACCATAGGAGATTTGCTATTTCAAGGTGCTTCTCCCTAAACTTAAAGAAGTCCCACATGACACCAGTCCAGCGGCTCCAGTTCATCAGAGCAGTCCTAGATACCTGGGTGGGGAAGGCTTTCCCTCCCGAAGAGAGAGTAGTCAGCTTTACATAGATGGTGGACTTATTCCGGAACAATGCCACTCTACCAGCGGCTTTGTTTCTCCGCCTTCTAGGCCTCATGGCCTCCTGCATTTTTCTAGTGCCAGGTTGCGCATGAGATTGCTGCAATGGTTACTGAGAGATCAGTGCTCTCAGTACCTTGGCACACTCTCCGATCTCCTCAGAGTGTCCATGTCAGTGGTCCGTGACCTATCCTGGGGGGCAGACCGCAACAGTCTTTTGGCGGGGGAACCTTTCTGGCCCCCTTGGCCTCAGACCTGCGTGGTCAGGGATGCATCCTTGAAGTGTAGGGGCGCTCACTGTGAGGATCTGCAAGCAAGCAGCCTCTGGTCAACAATGGACCCAGGTGGCACATCAACAGGCTGGAATTACGAGCTATCAGGCTAGCCCTGAAAGCGTTTGCCCCGTCTCTGCGAGAAAAGCATGTCCTTGACCTGACGGCCAACACATGGGCAATGCACTACCTCAACAAGCAAGGTGGTGTGCTCTCCCGCCCCTTCTGCACAGAGTCGATGATGCTTTGGTTCTGGTTGCTGGAGAACAGGATCTCGGTCTCGGCAGTTCACCTGGCGGGCACAGAGAACAACTTGGCGGATGCTCTGAGCAGGCAGAGCACTGTCTCACACGAGTGGGAAGTTTGTCAGAAAGTCCTAGAGGAGGTCTTCTCTCTCTGGGGTATCCCAGCAGTGGATCTGTTCGCAACAAAGTCCAACAGCAAATGCAAACTGTTCTGCTCGAGTGAATTCCCAGTGAACGGTGCACTGGTGGACGTGTTTCTGGTGGATTGGACCATCCGTCTCCTTTACGCGTTCCCTCCGATTCCCATCATTCCATGGGTTCTCCGGAGGTTGAAGAGGCTTCGAGCGAAGGTGATCTTGATCGCCATGGACTGGGCAAGGAGAACGTGGTACTCCGACCTCTTGGATCTGTCCATCTATCCACCTCACTGGTTGCCTGGGCACCTGGATCTCCTAACCCAGTCGTAACTCCTTCCGACACCGGAATGCCTCAACCTACATCCGGGGCTCTTGAGAGGAAGAGATATGATGGCTGGAACCTCTCAGAGGAAGTACTTGAGGTGTTGCTGGCTGCACACAGACCATCTACAAGATTTCTGTACGCGTGCAGATGGATAAGATTTGAGGCACGGTGCAGGGAACGTGAGATTGACCCCACCTCTTGCTCCACCACTAAAGTGATGGAGTTCCTTCTGTCACTGGCCTCTGCAGGCCTTCAGGTCAACACAGTCAAAGGATATTTGGTGCACTGCTCTATGTTCAAGAGATCGCCGGATCAAGTTTCATTTTTTTTACGATCCCGGTAATGGCACAATTCCTGAAGGGCCTTGTAAATAAGTTCCTGCCAATGCCCTTTGTTTTCCCATATTGGGATCTAAATCTGGTTCTTACATTTCTGATGGCGGCTCCCATTGAGCCTATGCACTCTTGTTCTATATGGCTTCTCTCATTGAAAACAGCCTTCTTCGTGGCTATTACATCCGCTAGGCAGATGACTGAGCTGTAGGCATTATGCTGTAAGCCACCCTTCTTGTGATTTTTCCAGGGAAAGTTTCACTCAGGGTAAGACCTGCTTTCCTTTCCAAGGTTGTATCAGAATTTCACTTGTCCCAGTCCATCGACCTTCCAGTCTTCTATCCTCCCCCTAACCCTTCGAAGCAGGAGGAACAATTCCATCGTCTTGACCCTAAGAGGGCATTGAGTTACTTTGTAGCCAGGACAGCTGATTTTAGGAAAGATGACAAGCTCTTCATGGCTTTCTCCTTAGACCGTAAGGGCCTGCATATAAAGAAGCAGACTTTATTCTGTTGGAATATTCTCTGCATAGATTAGTGTTACCAGGCAGTTGGGAAAGAATTGCCAGCAGGCATCAGGGCCCATTTCACAAGGGGGGTCTCCGCATCCACCGCATTGCAGAGGTGGGTTCCTGTCTGGGAAATTCGTCGCGCTGCGACATGGTCATCTTTGCACACCTTTGCAAAACACTATAGCCTGGATGTGGCTCACACTTCTGATGCGCATTTTAGCAGGGCAATGCTGCAAAACATTTTGATATAACTTTCTTCCCGCCTCCATTCGTTACTGCTTTGGGAGTCTGTCAGATTAGGAATCTGCGGGAGAAAAGCAATCCATTAAAGGAGACATGACCTTACCGTAATGTACTTTCTATGGATTCTTCTCCCACAGATTCCTCATCTCCCCTTCCATCCTTCCCCGCTCAGAAAGTCTGTGGTTGGTGCGCATCTTTCTATTTCACGTTGACTTGGTGAATGGCCTCTGTATCCAATTTTTGTTTTCCTGCCACAGTCCCTAAACAAAAAATGTTCTAACACTACCTTAGTATTCTTTTCAATTGTTCCTCATTCTAGGTCTATATTACTTATTCGAATGGATTGTGTCCTCCAACATATTCCACATCTTTGACATGTAATGTCCACAGCTGTGCTGCTCGGGATTTTTTTTTGGCAGAGGACGTCCTGCGTCGATGGCGTCGGGTTGATGTCCCTCGAAGGCCTCTGTCGAGGGTGACATCACAGGATGTTATAAGTAGGACGCACAGCACCCATAGCCTCAGTTCTGTTTTTTCCGCAAACGTGTTTGCTTCGAGAACTCTGCACGCCTCGTGTTATCTTCTTTGAAGAAAATATGTTCATCTTCTACCCCTCCGACTCCGCGGTCTGGGTTTAAAACATGTCGGGACTGTAAGTCCAAAATGTCGATTACGGACCTGCACCGCATCTGCTTGTAGTGTCTGGGCGAAAGTCATGATACTGACGACTGCTCGAAGTGCCAGTCATTGACTACCAAGACCTTGTGGGAGCGTAAGGGCAAGTTGCAGGTAGGTCGGGTTTCTAAACCTGGTAAATCCCAAAATCCAACAGGTATTTCCACTGACGATTCGAGGGGTGACTTTCCTCGTTGGAAGGAATCCCGGGGATCTCAGTCCCGGAGTGGCTCTCACCACTCGTCCTCCTTGTCTCGGCACTCCCGGAAGCGGCATCACCAATCGCCATCCCTGTCCTTGTCGGATGATGGCTCCGCGAGGAAAGTGGCATGTCCCACTAAATCCTCGACTCCTGAGGAATGGGAGACATTCAGGGAGCAAATGCTGTCAATTTTTCAATCCCAGTGCACAATTCCTTCTGCGCCTTCGTTAGAAGTCGTCAAGGAACGGTCTTGGTCTGATGCTTGCGCGCCTTTGGGCCCTGGCCCTCTGCACGTTAAACATCGGGAACCCTCGAGTTCCCGTTCGGACATGGCTCCGGTGGATCGCCAGAGACGTGCCAGGTCCAGGTCTCGGTCTTCGTCCCCAACGAAACCGCAGAAATCTGGAAAGGGCTTGAGGTCGGTGTCGACACTGTCTGCGCGTGTCCGTCGGGTGCGGCTGTCGGAGCTTTGCCTTCGATCCTGCCCTCGCAGCCTTTGGCGCCTTTGTCAATGCAATTTGGCCGGAATTTGCCAGGGGAGGGCCCTGGCACTGTGGATCCTCCACAAAATGCTTTATCCAAGACTGTGAGACCTGTTGTGGACTCCAGGGCTGCTCCTGTCCCTAGGTAGAAGTTCTTTCATTCTATGCATGATATTTATGAGGATGAGGAGAGGACAGATATGGAGTTGGAGCCTGTTGAGACTCATGAGGCTCCTGACATGGTCTTTTCGGAAGACAGTCAGTTGGAGGCACGTCTCTAATTAAAGGGGTCACCGTAAGGGTAACCCTGGTGGATGGGGTACTAGAGGTGCCAAACCCGCTCAGGCAGCAGCCTTTTTGCCTTCAGGCGCTGCCATAGCCACTCCAAAACAGCTATGAGGCCATGTACCATTGTTCTCCGGTTGGTGGCAGACTGCCTCAGCATCTCGAAGAATGGCAAGCTATTACTTTGGATGCGTGGGTTCTGGATACAAAAGCCCACGGCTACTGCCTTGCTTTCTTACAGCGGCCTCAAGACAATCCACCGGGGAATCTCTCTTTGAAGCTTTGGATCTGCTCCTTGTGCAGAAAATCTTGACCCTGCTGGGGAAAGGCGCTATAGAACTAGTGCCTGTGGCGGAGAGGAACAAGGGATGGTATGCCCATATATTTTGATTCCAAAGAAAGAAGGGGGACTGAGACCAATCTTGGACTTGCGTTGGTTGAACAAGTTCCTCAGGAAGGACAGGTTCAAGATGGTCACTCTTTCTCAGGTCCTTCAGGCCCGTCGACTTCAGGATTGGTTGGTGTCTTTGGACCTACAGGATGCTTATTTTCATGTGCCGATTCATCCAAAGCACAAAAAATACTTGAGGTTTGCGGCTGGCAACTCGCACTTTCAGTTTCGGGTCCTGCCATTCGGATTGACCTCCGCCCTGAGTGTATCTCAGGAGAGGGGGGTTCACGTCTACCCCTACCTGGATGATTGGTTCGTCTGGGCGCGTTCTCCCGAACAAGCTTTGGATCATCTCCATCTCACCTGCCATTCCCTTCACAAGCTGGGCTTCTCCCACAATTTCAAGAAGTCGCAGTTGACACCTTCCCAACAGCTCCAGTACATCGGGGCTGTGTTGGACACATCCTTGGGGAAGTGCTCGCCTCCCAAGGTGAGGGCTCATTACATTGTACAGATGGTCAACAAATTTCAACATGCCCAGAGTCTTCCGGCTTTCGAATTCTTAAGGATGCTCGGCCTCATGGCATCCTGCATTTTTCTGGTGCCAGAGGCCAGACTGAGGATGAGATCCCTTCAATGGGTTCTCAAGATGCAGTGGTCACAATTCTCAGGCAAGATGTTGGATCCCGTTCAGATTCCACTCTTGGTCTCGCAGGATCT
This sequence comes from Ambystoma mexicanum, assembly GCF_040938575.1. Taxonomy (NCBI): domain Eukaryota; kingdom Metazoa; phylum Chordata; class Amphibia; order Caudata; family Ambystomatidae; genus Ambystoma; species Ambystoma mexicanum. The sequence continues at coordinate 1,269,895,913 of NC_090926.1, read as the reverse complement.
TCTGTGGAGGGCCAGCGAAGGGAATCTGATAAAAGGGGGAGCCGTTTTGGCAACCGTGGCCGGAGGTGACGGTGGTGACGGACGCTTCCCTCACAGGATGGGGAGCGCATGCAAACAACCTGAGCGCCAGCGGTTGTTGGTCTCCGTCGGAGTCCAAACTCCACATCAACCTGTTGGATCTGAGGGCCATCAGGCTGGCCCTGAAGGCTTTTCTGCCGTCTGTGCGGGGGAAGAATGTCCTGATCATGACGGACAACACAGTGGCCATGCATTACCTCAATGAAAAAGGGGATGTAGGGTCACTCCCTCTATGCAGAGAGGCGATGCAGCTCTGGTTCTGGGTGTTACAGCATGGAATATCACTCTCAGCAGTTCATCTAGCCGGAGAGGAGAATGTGGCAGCGGACGCTCTGAGCAGGCAGAGCACAGCCTCCCACTAGTGGGAGTTGGCTCAGGAAGTCCTTCTGGAGATCTTCGCCCTTTGGGGAACACCTCAAGTGGATCTGATCGCGACCGGTGCCAATCGTAAGTGCGAGAGATTTTGCTCAAGGGAATTTTCTCTGAGAGGAGCCTTAGGGGACACATTTGTCGTGGATTGGTCAATCCCACTTCTGTATGCGTTTCCTCCGGTCCCCGTAATTGCTCATGTGCTAAGGAGGTTGCGGAGTTTCGGATCCCACATGATCCTCACTGCTCCGGATTGGGCCAGGAGAGCGTGGTACCCATACCTTCTAGAAATGTCTATCTGCCCTCCATGCCGTCTTCTCCACAGAGAGGATCTTCTCTCATGGACGGGGGGGTCGGGTTCTCCATCCAGAGGTCAAGACTCTCAACCTTCACGCTTCATTTCTGAAAGGTTGAGATAGAAGGATTGGGACCTCCCAGATGACGTGCTGGTTGTGTTGCTTTCGGCCAGGCGTCCGGCAACCAAATCTCTGTACCGTTGGCGTAAGTGTTGCGACTGGTGCTTGGGAAACAATGTGGATCCTTTTCAGTGTTCCATTCCGGTGGTTCTTTCTTTTTTGCTTTCTTTGGCACACAGGGGTCTTCAAGTGGGTACCATTAAAGGTTACCTGGCGGCATTGTCTATTTTCAAGCGCTCGTCTGAAGAATGTTCTTATTTTAAGATTCCTTTGATTTCCCAATTTCTAAAAGGGCTCACGAATGTGTTCCCATCGTCCCAGTTTCAGGTGCCGGTTTGGGATCTGAATTTGGTCTTGAAATTCCTGATGGGTGCTCCGTTTGAACCTCTGCACTTTGTCTTTGAGCGTGAGTGAATTGCAGGCACTTTCATCTAAGCCACCCTTTACTGTGTTCCACAAGTATAGGGTTGTACTGAGGGTACGTCCATCCTTCCTACCTAAGGTAGTGTCTGAGTTTCATCTGAGCCAGAAAGTGGTACATCCTGCTTTCGATCCTCCCCCGCATCCTGGTAAGGAAGAGGAGAGACTTCATAGGTTGGAACCTAGGAGTGCTTTGAGCTTTTATATCTCTAGGATGTCAAGGGTCAGAGTGGACAACCAGCTTTTTGTGGGATACACTGGACACCGATTAGGCCAGGTTGTTACTAAACAGACCTTGTCCAGGTGGATTATCCTCACCATTACTGAATGTTACAGATTGGCGGGAAAGGACCCTGCAGAGGGTTTGAGAGCCCACTCCACTAGGGGTGTGGCTACATCCACGGCCCTGCAGCGGGAGGGGTTCCTATTAAGAATATTTGTGACGCAGCAAAGTGGTCTTCCATTCACACTTTGTCAAGCATTCCTCCCTGGATACGCTGCATAGTCTGGATATGGCCTTTGGTAAAGCGGTGCTTTATTCTGCCATCTGGGTATTCTAAATTCTTTTCCCACCTCCATTCACTGATACTGCTTTGGGAGTCTGTCAAAGATGTGGAATACGTTGGAGGACACAATCCATTCGAAGAACAAGTTACTTACCAACTGGTAACGTTCTTTCGACTGGATGTTCCTCCACATCGCCCTCCCAGGCTACCCCTCTGAAGAATTTCCTATGCTCTTGCAGCTTGCATTCCCGCAAGTCTAGGTACAGTCAAGCAGTCGTTGTGTACGAGCATGTTACACATTATGGAGGAAAAAACATAAACTGAGGCTACAGGCGCCGTGCGCCTACTTTATAACATCCGGTGATGTCACCCTCAATGGAGGCCTTCGAGGCACATCGACCCGGCGCCATCGACGCAGGACGCCCTCTGCCGAAAAAATTTCAGAAGCAGCACAGCTGTGGACATTACATGTCAAAGATGTGGAATACGTTGGAGGAACATCCAGTCGAAAGAACGTTACCAGTTGGTAAGTAACTTGTTCTCTTTTAACGGGCTCATTAGCCCGTTTGTTCTCTCTGTTTTCCTATGCAGTGTATGGTGCTCTGGAAAAAGGGGCAACTGAGGTCGGGGCGTAGTGATACGCTAATTATACGACGCCTGATGTCATGTCTGGAGCCAACAACAAGACACAGAGCAAGACGGATCGATGGTCGACAGCCGTGTCGAGGTCTACTACGCCCCCTCTCGAAACACATTTCTGAAGCAGCGAAGCTGGAGGGAATATCTATTAGATCAGATGAGGAATCTACGGGAGAAGAATCCATAGAAATAATATTATGGTAAGGAAGTTTCTCCTTCCATGTGTCAATCTATCAGAGGCACAGGTGATTCTTGAGATTCCTCATAGGGGACACCCATTGCCAATTCAATAGCCTCAGAGCGAACCTCCGCACTCAGGGTTTTCATCAAGCTGATGGCAGTGTTGGCGGCGCACTTCGGGAGATCCGGTATCCATACATTCCCCTACCTGGACGACTGGCTGATCCGGGGGAAGTCGCCAGAGCAGGTATTGACTCACCTTGAGGACACCTGCTCGCTGCTTCACAGGTTGGGCTTCTCCCTGATTTCCAGAAGTTCAACACAGAGGCTCCAGTTCATTGGAGTGGTCCTGGACATTCAAGTGTGAAAAGCTCCCCTACCCCCATGGAGGAGAGAGAAACCAGTATCAGGCAAATGTGCAAACTCATCCAAAGACACTACAGGTTGGCAACAGCCACTTTCCTCTGCCTTTTAGGTCTGGTGCCAGAGGCTAGGTTGCAAATGTGATCCCTGCAGTGGTTGCTGAGAAGTCAATGGCCCTAGTACTTTGGTACCATGAAGGTCATTCTCAGGGTATCCAGATCAATCTGACTTGGTGGACCAGTAGAGACATGATGGTGGGGGAACCCTTCCCGCCTCTGTTGTCCCAAGCCAGATTGGTTACGGATCGGTTGCTGAAGGGTTGCGGTGCTCACTGCAAAGATCTGCAGATGAGCGGCCTATGGTCTTCAATGGAGTGCCGGTGGCACATTAACAGGATGGAGTTGCGGACGATCAGGCTAGCCTTGATGGCCTTTGCGCCTTCTCTCAGACAATATGGTGGGGATGCACTACCTTAACAAACAGGGAGGTGTGCGGTCCATTCCCCTTTGCAGGCAGGTGATGCAACTATGGTACTGGTTGTTGGAGAACCAGATCTCCGTTTCGGCAGTCCATCTGGCAAGAACAGAGAATGGGTCGGCGGACTCTCTGAGCAGGCAGAGTACGGTCTCACACGAGTGGGAAGTGTGCCAGGAAGTTCTCAAGGAGATCTTTGCTCTGTGGGGTACCCTGACGGTAGGCCTGTTTGCTTTGAGTTCCAACAGGAAGTGCACAGTTTTGCTTGAGGGAATTCCCAGCGAAGGGCATACTGGGAGGTGCATTCCTGGTGGAGTGGGAATTCAAACTTCACTTTGCCTTCCCTCGGATTCTTGTCATCCTGTGGGTTCTCGGGAGGTTGAGGAGATTCCAGAACAACCATGATATTGATCGACCCAGAGGAGAGCCGACCTCTCTGGTTGTCTCGACCTCCAGACCTCCTGTCCCAGTCGGAAGTTCAGGTACTTTACCCGAACCCGGAATCCTGCAACCCACACAAGTGGCTCTTGAGAGGATGAGATATGATCACTGGGACCTCACAGAAGAGGTGCTTGAGGTGTTCTTGACTGCATGCAGACCATCTACAAGAGCACTGTATGTGTGCAGATGGAGACGATTTGAGGTGTGGTGCACTGTTAGAATGGATTTCTAAACTCTGGCCTGGTCGACAGATGTTTAGGAGCTAGGCGCTTGTTCATGTGTGTGGGATCAAGGTAAACCAGAGTATTAAAAGGACCAGCAGTAATCCTACTACTGTGTCCGCTAAAACAGCACAGAAAGGTTTCAGAGTAGAAAGTGCAGCAGACATCTTTGAATGGGGAACAGCAGTATGGTATGATACCAATCGGACACCCGAGTTCAATGTAGAATACAAGCAATGCTATATTCTATTTGGGTAAAGGTGCACAAAAAACATAAAATGTATTTTAAACCAAACCCTCCTCTATACTGCCTTACCTAACTCAACACCAACATTTGTCCACTCAAATCAATCCCAGCTCAGAACTGTGAAAGATCACAGTACGGCATCAAATTACTACGGGTTTCCAAATATATCCACAAGCTTGTATTAATAGCGGATAGCAGCATTTCAAAAATATAGTGCATATTTCTAACAGCATTTCGGGACTAGCAGCATACAATAAAGTGCAACATAATACAGCAGTATTGTTAAGCAGCTTCACTTCAACACTACAGCTAAGTCAATGCCTAGTCTGGGATGCTGAGGGAAACCCTTATTGATATATTTTTAGGTCCAGTTCATGTACTCTGGATGACAACCCTTATATAACACCCCTCTCTTAGAATCCCCCTGAACCCACTGAGCCAAGAAGTAGGTCGGTTTTGCAAATTTAAAAGGTTTATTTGAGAAATATAACAATATATATCTATCACACTTTAATAATAAATTAATATTGGATATCACACTTAAATAGGACAGTGATCAACAATGGATAATGTTCTACTGGTAAACTGATTTGGTTACTTTGAAGTAGTATAGAGGATGAGGTAGCTGAAATGCTTTATGGTTTCAAGGAAATGCAAGGTGGAATAAATGCAGTACAGAAAATAAACTGATATGGTTTCACAAGAGATAATATGTTCACTTTTCCCCTGGTGGCAATTCACCCCCCTCCCCCTATATGCAATGCAAGGAGATGGAAGCAACACACACAGTCTTCAGGAATACAATCAAATACAATACGGAATTCAGTCCCCCCCCCAGCAAGCTTAGACAACAGGTATGCTTTTTAAAACACGGGCAAGAGTGCTTTGTAATGTAGTGGCAAGGAAGTGAAAAATGCTAAAATTTCTTTAATTCCCTATAGGAGGAGTGGTAGACACTTTAATTCAGTTCAGGTCAGCCCTAACAATGGTTCAGGGATAGTTATTAGGTTGCAAACGAATTTTAGCAGTTCAGGCAAAAGCGGCTATCTTTTTACAGATGACGAAATCAGGCCAAATCGCAAATCGCGGTAAATTCTGCGAGTGCGTAAATCGCGATTGCGGTAAAAGTATAAGGAGAAGTCGGTTCTAGGCTTGTTGGAAAGCCTAGATTCTAAGCTTTCAGAGGAAAGTTAAATCTCGTTCCTAGGACAAACAGTTCCAGAGATACGGAGGATTTAATAAAGGTAGATTTTCGGATTTAAAGTAAAACTCAAATGACAGGTGACAGCTTGCGGCTTTAGAATGACAGATGACAGCTCGAAGCTTTAAAATGACAGATGACACGATTTCTAGGAGACAGTTCTACTTAGGTTAAAATAGCTTGAATTAGATTATTTTAACTAAGAGATTGGTTCTGCACAGTTCTGCTAGGTACTCACAATATAAATTTGATTGTCACGGATCTGGTCAACACGTCCGGCGGCGGTTCTCTCTGCTCGGCGGGTCAATCGGGCACCGGTTCTGCTCACAGCGATCTGGATCTCTGGTTCTGCTCACAGCGGTCTGGGTCTGGTCTGCGGTTCCGGCAAAAGTTCTTGGCAAAGAATTCAAACAGCTCGCCCGGCTGTTGAATAGTTTGCAAAAGATTTTGAGGCCTTGCTTGCAGTGGGCCTTCTTGGTTCAAAGTTCTGTAGTCTCTGTTTAGCTTGGAAGTCTAAGTGTTGGATCTCTGGATGTGAAGTCGTCGGTCAGCATGCTCCGCAGAAATGGAAAATGAATGTCTCTACCTGTCCCAGCAGTCTCTTTTTATGTGTTTTGGAAGTGGGTGTGTGCGTGGCATAACTGAGCCTGCCCCTCTCTACTTGTCATTGGCCCAATTCTCCCCTCTCCCATGATTGGGGGAAGGAAATGGATTGTCATCATGATGAGGTCTGTTTATGGGTCAGAGGATCCTCCCCTGGTCAATTTGCCCACAAATCTATACTTGATTCAAATACATATTTCCCAGATACACAATTTGTTGAAATTACATCTACACATTATATATTCCATATGGTCCATGCTTGTCCGCCTCTGATCTTCCTGGGGGCTTGCATTCAAAAATGACAACATTTTGCGCTTTTTGACTGCTTTACCAATATCGGACTTTACCAAAAATTACACACATGTGCGCAAGGAGTATGGACATTAATTGATGAAGTGTCAGATTTTTAACATGCAGACATTTGGAGTAAGACCCTATTTTCCGCTAGCAACACCCCAGCATACACCATAGGGTCCTAACACCTCTTAAAACATGCACAGAAAAATCACAAGAATAATTATATTACTTGTATAATTCTGACAAGTCCGTACTATGAATTATCCATCTTTTTAAAAATCATGCTCTGGCCCAGATGGGTGTGGTTTAGGTTCCAAAGCGCATGGGGGAAGCTTCTGTCTGCCCCCGCCTCCAGCTCGGGTGGCTCTCAGAGGCACTTCTCCTCCCACTTCTCCCAAGAGGAAGCCACTTTACGGCCCCCCCAATATAACATTTGCCTGAGTCCAGGACAAGGCTTTGTTCAACCTCCTGCAGGTGCCCCTCCCCTAATCTAATCAGAGAGATGTCAACTCCTTTTGGTGGGGAAGCAGGATGCAGCTAGGCCTGGGAAGAGTGGCTGAGCAGGTTTCTCCTGTCGGCGGTAGTTTTCAGGCAGAATTCAGCTAAATGTCACTTTAGTTCCCAGTTTAAATCAAACTTACAATTTTTACATATACATTAAATAATTACTTACTTCAAGTCATTTCAGAATATAGTTTTACATTGTGTCCACCTCTTAGCAAGTCTTTCCTTGGCCTGGTTTGGGTTCCTCTGTTCAGTTTTACACAAAAGTCTGGTGGTTTTAAAATGCCGGCTTTCTGATAGTGGTGAGTACCGGTATTGCATCCATTTTTGGGATCTGTCTTGAATTACTGCATTTCAATAGAGTGGTCTTTTGCTTGATAGTATAGGACCCTTGCTTAACATTGTTTTGATGGCATCCTTTACAGTAGAGTGGTGATGTGGAACCCCCCACAAGAAGGTTGTATCTTTGGAGTGGTCTTGTGCCAACTGCGCAGTTCTCCTGGATTCTGGCGTGAATGTGGGCGGCGATAGCTCATCCCCACATCCACCCAGTCTATTGATTTAGTTTGTTCTGGGATAGAATAATGGGCGGCGACAGCTCATCCCCACATCTACCCAGTCTAAGGATTCAACATGGGTCTAAACCCTTGACAGTATTACGGGTAGCAGCATTTCAAAAATAAGATGTAAGTTTGTTAACACGTTTTAAAACAAGCAGCATACATGATAAAGTGCATAGTGCATCAGTGCAATATTTGCTTTTGAAACGTCCCATTATTATTATTATTATTTAAGAAAGGTTTGTTTGAAGGGTAAAATGGTAAAGTGCATAGTGCATGATAACGTCAGAACGCGAACAAAATTCAAAATGTGATGCCGAATCCATACGATCTGAGTTAGTATATAGCAACAGTGAAAAAATGGCAGCATATCTACTTATTGCACAATAAAATAAGACAGAGAATGACTGGCATATGCCTGTAAAAATGAATGAAAACGCATCACAGTTGAGCAAATCTATAATCAAATCCAAAATATCATAATGAACGATGATTTCAAATGATATATAGCCAAGTCAAAAAGACAAACTGGCATCCAAGTGCAAGCAGTTGAGTATATCTGTCAGTAAAATCTCGTGAGTGCATAACGTTAATACACTGAGATGCTACTTGCTGCTCAACAGAATTTCACAATTTCTGCTAAGGTTTATAGAATGATAAATGATGTTAAAAACAAACCCCATCATTAATAATTAATGTACTGCATCGCAAACATGCTCCAATGACAAAACGCATGCATTTGGCAAGTCAAGCACAAAAGATCTTAAGTGGAAACCCAAGACTAAAAAAAAAAAGGGGGAGAAGAGAAGACAACAATCTGGACTTTAACCTCCAAAAGATAAGAAATAAAAGAAAGATTCCACACAAATCTAGGCAGTCAAAGCAGCCCAAAGAAACATGATTTGTCCTTAAATAAACAAGGAAAACAAACCACAAGCAGTGGCCAAAGAAAACCTGAGCAAAACAAAAAACAAAGGGAAAAGCCCAGATGTAAAAGGTATGAAATACAGGATAGACTTAATTGTATAAGAGACCAGTGAAACAAGAGCAGGTGTTTATACTCGAAGAAAAGTGTAGAGCTCCTAATTTATATTATGGCCATTGGGGGATTTGGTGTCAAAATTAAGAATAAACTTAGTTTCTAGCTGTCTTAAATTCAAAGTTCAGTCACCACCTCTTTGATGTATCGGAACATGTGCCTCTCCAAAAAAGGTTAAAAGACTGAAATCATTGCCATGATCCTGCTTAAAATGTTTTGCCATAGGATACGTGGGGTCAGAATTTTTTATAGCTCTTAAATGCTGGAGAATTCTCAATTTGAGTTTGCAAGTGGTACTGCCCACATACTATTTCGAGCACGGACATGAAAGAACATAAACTACAAATGTATTATCGCAATTAATAGAATGTTTGATTTCGTAGATGACATCAGTGATTGGATGTTTAAAAGACTTTCACACCGTTGCATGAGCACACACCTTACATTTATAGCACTTGGTAAAACACAATGGAACACCAGACATCCAATTAGAGAGAGAATTATTTGGTAAGGGAGGCAAAAAACTTGAAACCAGTGTGTCCTTAAGAGAGGGTACTCACTTATAAGTTAATGTTGGACGGGCAGAAAGCAGAGGACACGGATCTGTGTCCAAAGTGAATACACGCCAATGTATCTAGATGATACTGCAAACTTTCGAAGAAGCATTATCATAAGTCACAATGAGACAAAGATCATCTTTGTTAGTTGATTTGTTTGAACTTGTGCCCTTATCCCTGGAAAGAGCATGTGCCTTCATATAGGCAGATTTGATTATTTTCTTGTCATAGCCTTGTATCAAAAAGTCCATGGCGGCCAGAGCACAGCACCTGTCAAATTGTTTATTATCAGTGCAGTTGCGGCGAAAATGAATACATTTGCCTTAAGGGATACTCTTTTTGCAAGATGGTAGGTGGCAGCTACTGGCATGCAGTGGAAGGCCAGTATTCAAGGGTTTTTTATACAGGGATGTATGGATAACCAGAGTATCAAGGGTGACAATGACTTCGAATAAAATGGGCCATCTTCGAGAATAAGTCCACAACTACAAGGATGGTGTTGAACCCTTGGCTTGGAGGTATATTAGTGATGAAGTCAAGGGAAAGAGTGTGCCATGGAACTGGAGGAATGTCCAATGGTTGTAGGAGACCAGATGGTTTTTGTTTCTTTGATTTATTTTGTGCGCAGACACCGCAGGACTGAATATACTGAATGATGTCCTTACGCCAGGTAGGCCACCAAAAGTTCTCTTTCACCTTAGCTAGGGTTTTGGCGATCCCAGGATGCCCTTCGATCAGTGAATAGTGATAGTTTGAAATAATATGCTGTTGTAATTCCTTCTTGGGTACATATAGGTGATCCCTAAAAAAGGGTAGGTGGTCCTTGATGGTATATTGTTCTCCTTGAGTTTGCCATGCGAGGTAGGCATCAGGATTGATTATCCGTTGGATTTCTTTTCGTCGTTCTGCTTTTGTTAAGGCTGTTGTGATACCCAAGAGTTTGTCTTCAGGTATAATAGGTACTGCGTCTGGAGTTGTATATACTATTTCATCTATGCCCATGCGAGATAAGGTATCCGCCTTTCCGTTTCTGACTCCATGTCGAAATGTGATTACATAATCATATTCGGCGAAGAAAAGGGGCCACCGTAATTGGCGCGAGGACTGGGCCTTGGCTGTTTTGAGATATTGCATGTTTCGGTGGTCTGTGATGACTGTAATTGTGTGTCTGGCCCACAGAAGGTAGTGCCTCCGGGCTTTAAAGGCAGATTTGATAGCAGGAGTTCCTTGTCCGTGATGGCATAATTAATCTCTGGAGGTGAGAACTTTTTCGACCAGAAGGCCACAGGATGTAGCTGGCCGGTTTCCGGGTCTCTCTGTGAAAGGACAGCCCCCATTGCGAGACTGGACGCATCAGTTTCAACGACATAAGGGAGGTCTGGACGAGGATGTTGCAGGATTGAAGCGGAGGTAAACCTTTGTTTAAGTTCCTGAAAGGCTTCTTCTGCTTCTTTGGTCCAAGCAAACATTTTATTGTTTTTTCGTAATAGTACTGTGATTGGGTGCACAACCGGAGAGAAATCTGGGATGAACCGGCGATAAAAGTTTGCAAAGTCCAGCATGCTTTGGACCCCTTTCAGAGACGTCGGTGAAGGCCATTTCAGAATGGCATCTACCTTGTGCATGTCCATTCTGATGCCTCCTGGAGTAAGGATAAAACCAAGAAATTCTACTTCGGTGATGAGAGAAAAGCATTTTCCAAGCTTTGCAAACAAGCAATGTTGACGGAGCTTGGTGAGGACTGAACAAACGTGCCTGACATGATCTTTTTCCGAGGCTGAGTATACTAAGATGTCGTCAATGTACACTAAGGCGCACACATCAATTAACTCCTTTAAGACGTCATTCATGAAATATTGGAATGCTGCAGGAGCGTTGCATAACCCGAAGGGCGTGACTTGATATTCAAACAAGCCGTACTTAGTACTTAGTACGGAAGGCGGTTTTCCATTCATCTCCTTTTCTGACTTGGACCAGGTGATATGCTCCTCGAAGGTCCAATTTGGTATAAATCTGGGCATCTTTAACTTGGTCTAGCATCTCAGGGATAAGTGGCAAGGGGTAGCGGTTCTTCGCAGTGATCTGGTTCAATGCGCGGTAGTCAATACAGGATCTCAAGTTTCCTTCCCTTTTCGGTACGAAGAACAAAGGACTGGCTGCGGGGAACTTCGAAGGACGGATAAATCCGTTTGCGAGGTATTGGTCTAAATAGGATTTCAAATGAAGGTTTTTTGGTTCTGTGAGCGCGTAGATCCTGCCGCAAGAGATTTGTGCACCAGGAACAAGGTCAATCTGACAGTCATACACTTGGCAAGGTATTAGTTGCTCCCAGGGTTGATACTGTCGCTCCGGGAGTCATGGGGATACAGACGTCGGGTTTCTCCTCTTGGTAATAGCAGGCAGGGGAGCAGTCACCGGGGAAGGTTAATTTTCGTGCCCGCCAGTCTATCAAAGGGTTGTGAGCAACCAACCATTGCATCCCCAGTATTAGCATGAACTGAGGTGCCTTGATAAGATCGAATGAAATAGACTCCTGATGTCCGTCCTGGCACAGGAAGGTTACCCTGGCTTTGGAATGGGTTACTGGTCCGGAAGCGGTTTCTGTCCCATCCACGGTGGTTACCTTGTCCATAGTTGGCTTAGAACACAAAGGAAGCCCCATCTCTGCTGCCAGTTCTTGATCATTATAATTTCCAACTGCTCCGCTATCGATGTATGCTTCAACGGCATGCTTTCTTGACAACTGTTGGTGGTTAATTAAGATCACTGGTATTGCAAAGTGCGAGGTCAGCAACTCTTTCTTCTCACTCGACAAACTGACCTCTACGTTTGTCGAGCTTGGTTGTTTCCCGATTCCTTAGCTTCATCCTTCTATGTGGCCCCGACCATTCTTCTTGGGGGTTTTACTGGACAGTCCTTCAGGAAATGTCCTGGTTTCCCACAAAACAAACAAAGTGTCATGATGCCTACCCCCCGGGGAACCAGACCAGGCCCAGCAACCCCGGAAGCAGGCATCAAGTTATTTTGAGCAAGCCCAAAAACCCCTGCTAGGGGCCTATGGCTCCAGGCTCATATGGAGAGTCAGTCCTGGCGCCATAGGTGCCAGGCTCATAGAGTAGAACTTATCTGATGCAGACCATGCTTCAAGCTTATCTGATGCAGACAATACTGCAGAGCTCCAAGCCAAATGAGGCTTGGTAGGGACTATTTTACCTAGGGACTATTCTTTACTCGGGTGGGGCTGGGGAGGAATACTTACCTGGGACTACTTTGGAGGCTATTTAAACCACGCCCGAAGAGCAGCACACGCTTCGCGTTATTCTGCATCCAGCAGCGTAACGCTCACCGTGTCTGCAAGCCTGCATCCAGTCTTCTGCCACGCCCGCCTCGAGTCTGCAGCTCCTAGAAAAAGGGAGGAACAGAAGGAGAAGAGGTTAGAATAAGAGCAAAATCTTCGATCCTTACCTGAATTCCAGATCCACCGCGCCTTCGAGCTGGAAGAAAGAAGCATTTTACGCGCGCCGCCTTGCCTGCTGCAGCGCCGCGCTGAACTCACCGGCCTTCGCAGCATCCTCACTATCCACTGCATCCTTCTGCACATTCCCGCCGCACTCTGGCGCCTAAGGGGAACACAAGAACAGCAAAGGTGAGCCAAGGGAATAAACAGAGGCAATAGTAACTACCCCCATAGACTTACCTGATTACTGCCGAGGGTACTATTCCTCTTCACGGGTCGGCGCAGTCTCCATTGCATCCTCGCCGTCCCCCGGCCCCTAAGGGGAACAAAAGGACAACAAGGTGAGACGAAGGGAAAAACAAGGGGAACTCTTCTCACCACAATAGACTTACCTAATTTTACCGCCGGAGGCATTATTCCCCGAACTTCATATTTTCTCTCCACATCTGAATAAGGGAGCAAGCCACAGGTTACATTCTGGCCTTATTTTATTGAACTGTGTAGGATAAGCCAAATCCTCACCTGAACTTCATCAGCTACCACAAGGAACTCTTCGCTGGGGTCAAGCTGCAAACTACAAGGAATTGGACAAGAGTGAAAGTCAGATATGTGAACTCTTACGAACTACATACTTTTCGGAGTCAATATTGTTCTGCAACTCACCAATTCCTTCGAGCCAGTGAAGCAACTGGTTATCAACGCGCCCCTGTGCTCAATGCAGGATGGAGAGCTCATCTTTTCAAATCATCAGGTGGGACTATAAGAGGGGACATCAAAGGTGATCTGTGGGGAGAACAGCGGGGGTGGGGGGATTTACGCTCAACCCCACGGGTGGTTAATTCCCTTTCTCCATTTACAGAAGAATATTCCTACGGGCCAAGCAACCAAAGCTAGGTGGGCCAGTCCAGTCCGTCATCTCGGCCCTACGCGTCACATTGGTGGAGACCGCAGCTGTCCAGTTCAGATCGACGCCTCTGTGGGAGCCAGGTGAGCGTAACAGAACGCGAAGCCTACCCACAAATTCCCACCCGGGCGTTATGGATACCTCAGAGATTGACCAATTGGCCCAATTACAAGGGGAACTGAGGGCTGAAGTGCGTTCTGGCCGTCAAGAAACCAATGCTCTTAGGAGAGAACTGATTTTGTCAAAGGAGCGAGCTGACGACCATGCTAGGCAACTATTGCAAAGCCAGGCTGGACAAGCACCCCTACCTGGTTCCGGGGGAAATCCAGCTCCTGTGTTATCGAGTAACCCTGTGCAAATAAACCTACCAGGAAATATTCCATTAACCCCACCGGAACGCTTTGCCGGAGATCCCAAAAGGTTTGCCGTGTTTATGAACCAATGCTGCGTGCACTTTTTAAGCAGACCTGGAGACTTCCCAAACGATTAAGCCAAGGTAGCCTTTGTATTGTCATATCTCAGCGGCAGTGCAGCTGATTGGTCAATTCCACTAGTTACTCAGGATGACCCAATTCTTCGGGATTTTCAGGGCTTTTAAACTAGCATGGAAAGACTATTTGCCCGGCACTCCCAAGGACAGGCCCTGGATAACGAACTTTTGTCCCTACGACAGAGTAACCTGGACCTTCTATCCTACATCGCGACCTTTAAAAGGTTAATAGTGGAAACTGGATGGCCTGAGGTAAAACGAATCACGTTATTTCATCGAGGGCTTCGAGGAGAACTCAAGGATGTTTTGTTTTAAGTCATGAACCCACCTCAAGACTGCGCTGAATATATAGACTTAGTGGTCCAGTTAGAGCACAGACTTCAGAACAGAAAGGCTGATCGAGCCAAGTTTGAGAATCAGGTGTTGGTCAAAACCCACGCCAACCCCAAAGGATCAGATGCTTCAGAACCCATGCAAATCGGAGGGGTTAAAGGACCCTTAACCCAGAAGGAAAGAGGAAGGAGTCGGCAAATGCAATTGTGTCTATATTGTGGAACTTCTGGGCATTTTCTACGGGATTGCCCTGTAAAACCACCCAAGAAGGTGGTAGGAGCTGCTGATAAAAGCCATATGGAGTCAGACTCGGGAAACGACCACGCCCAACAAGCATAGAGGTCCGCTTGCGAGCTTGAAGAAGGATACTCAGACCTCGCTTTTCATCATACCAATGGTCCTCGTAGATCCAGGGCAGCCATCTCGTATGCACGCAGTAAGGGCATACATTGATAGCGGGGCCATAGGAAACTATGTGGACTATGAATTGGCTTCCAGGATGAATCTACCTCTCTGCCGAAAAACCACCTCAGATGTCATCACCACAGTCGATGGAACTGAAATTGCCTCTGGGCCTGTAACTCATTCCACCGCAGAGATGACACTATTGGGTCAGGATGGGCATCGAGAGACTATTGTGTTTGATCTAATCAAAGCCCCACAGTTCCAAATAATACTGGGGATACCTTGGTTGGAAACACATAATCCTTGTATTGATTGGCGAGAGAAGAGAATAACCGTCCCGGATTGTGCACAAACCTGTTACCCAAAGAAAAATCAGAACGCAGGCCTGGCCACAGTAACCACAGCAGTCATGCAACTACCTCCAGAATACCAAGAATTCCAGGATGTCTTCCAAAAGGAACAGGCAAACACCTTACCTCCTCACAGATGGTACCATTGTCAAATCGATCTCATACCCGGTGCACAACCCCCTTGTAGCAGGATCTATGCCCTTACAGAACCTGAGAACCTTCACCTACGACAATACTTAGACCAGTACCTTGCCAATGGCTTTATTCGCCCATCCAAGTCCCCTGCATCTTCAGCTTTGTTCTTCGTGCAAACAAAGAATGCTTGTATATACACTAAATTAGATCTCCGGGGGGGAATACCATCTGGTACGTGTAAAAGAGGGCGACGAATGGAAGACTGCTTTCCGCACTAAGTATGGGTTATTCGAGTACCAGGTGATGCCTTTCGGGTTGTGTAATGCACCAATAGCCTTCCAATACTTAATGAATGATGTCCTTCGTGAACTCATTGACGTTTGTGTTGTCATGTATATCGATGATATTCTAGTATACTCCTCTTCAGAATCTGACGCAATCCTTAAGTGGCCATCACCAAGTTCAGTAAAAGGAGTACAAAGCATGCTCGGCTTTGCCAATTTCTACCGCAGATTCATCCCAGATTTTTCACATGTCGTACATCCCATCACAGCACTCTTGCGAAAAAATAAGCGCTTTATGTGGACTGAAGAAGCTGAAAATGCCTTCCAAGAGCTGAAAGCGAAATTCACGTCTGCACCTGTGTTAAAGCACCCGTGCCCTGAACTTCCATACATAGTGGAAACTGATGCATCCAGTCTAGCCATGGGAGCTGTCCTGTCTCAAAAGGACTCTGAAACTGGCCAGCTTCACCAAGTAGCATTTTGGTCCAGAAAGTTCTCGGCACCCAAGTTAAACTATGCGGTTACCGACAAGGAGTTATTAGCCATAAAATCCACCTTCAAGGCTTGGCGGCACTATCTTCTCGGTGCCAGGCATACCATTACTGTGATCACCGATCACCGGAGCTTATGGTATTTAAAAACAGCCAAGGCCCAATCGTAACGTCAACTCCGATGGGCATTGTTCTTTGCCGAGTTCGATTTTGTGATAACCTATCGACCAGGTTGTAAGAATGGTAAAGCAGACGCCTTATCCCGAATAGGGATGGGAGAGGCAGAAGTGAACCCAGAACCAGTACCTATAATTTCCGAAACAAAGGATTCTTGGCATGACTACTCTACAGACACTAGAGGACATTCAGGTAAAGATCCAGCAACTCTTTAATCCTACAACCCTGCAGGACTGGGTAAAGAAAGGCCCAGACTACTCTGTCACCAATGATCTGCCTTATTACCAAGGGCGGCTATTTCTGCCACACAAGGAACTACAAGAGCTAGTCATTTCCCGTTATCATGATACCCTAATGGAGGGGCATCCAGGTCTTGCAAAAACTGAAGCTAAAATTAAAAGACAATTCTGGTGGCCCACCTGGCAAAAGGATATTAAATCATTTGTGATGTCTTGTGGCATTTGCGCCCAAAACAAAAGTCAAAAGAAAAAAAACAGCTGGACTCTTACAACCTTTAGACATTCCGCCTACACCATGGCACACATTATCGTTAGACTTCATTACCGATCTACCTCCTTGTAATGGGTTTAACACCATTCTAGTTATTGTGGATGTTTTTTCCAAGATGGCCCAATTTATTCCTTTAAAAGGACTACCTTCAGCCT
Source organism: Ambystoma mexicanum (assembly GCF_040938575.1). Classification (NCBI taxonomy): domain Eukaryota; kingdom Metazoa; phylum Chordata; class Amphibia; order Caudata; family Ambystomatidae; genus Ambystoma; species Ambystoma mexicanum. The sequence goes on along the minus strand of NC_090926.1, from coordinate 1,269,879,107 downwards.
CAATCCTGGCCAAAGAATTCCTCGAAAAAATTGTTCGCATAACTGGATTTCCGTCCGTGTTGGTCTCTGACCGGGGCAGTCAATTCATTTCACATTTTTGGAAGAAATGTTGTCAATTGGCGCAAATCGACGTGAGATTATCGATCAGTCACCACCCCCAGACCGATGGTCAAACGGAGAGGACCAACCAGACTCTTGAACAATACCTGTGTTGTATGTTACATCAGACTGAGAGTAATTGGAAGGACATTCTTTGGATCGCCGAATATGCATACAATAACTCAGTACATTCTGGAACTGGACAAAGCCCCTTTTATAACCCTACATGGGCACCACCCTCGAACCTCAGACCTTGACTCACCCCAACACTTAGAAATGCCCGCAGTGGACCATCTATACGCTACGATTACACAAGCCTTTAAGGAGGCAACTGCACATTTAAAACAGGCGAAGGAGAAATATAAGAAAGATGCTGATTGGCATAGAAGTGATAATCCACAGTACCAGATAGGGGACCAAGTATGGTTGGCCACAAAACACATACCTCTCAAGGGAACGCAGACCTTTAACCCTAGATATTTGGGACCTTACTCTATTAAGGCCATTATCAACCCAGTGGCCGTCAAGTTGGACTTACCTGCTAATATGCGAATTCACCCCGTCTTTCATGTGTCACTTTTGAAGCCAGTGCAACCAGGGACAAGACTAACCAAGCCATCAGACCCATCCTTATAGACGGGGAACCCGAATTTGAAGTTAAGAACATCCTGGACTCCAAGATGGCAAAGTCAAAACTTTTTTATTTAATTGACTGGAAAGGTTACGGACCACAGGAAAGGTCTTGGGAACTTAGTGACCATGTGCATGCACCTTGATTGGTGAAAAGATTCCACTGAAATTTCCCAGACAAACCAAAACCACGGGGAAGAACGACTTTAGGAGGGGCCTGGGGGGGGGGGGGGGGTGCTGTCATGATGCCTACCCCCGGGGAACCAGACCAGGTCCAGCAACCCCGGAAGCAGGCATCAAGTTATTTTGAGCAAGCCCAAAAACCCCTGCTAGGGGCTGTTTGGGTGCGGTCCTGGCGCCTTTGGCACCAGGCTCATATGTAGAGTCAGTTCTGGTGCCATAGGCGCCAGGCTCATAGAGTAGAACTTACCTGATGCAGACCATGCTGCAAGCTTACCTGATGCAGACCATGCTGCAGAGCTCCAAGCCAAATGAGGCTTGTAAGGGACTATTTTACCTAGGGACTATTTTTTACTCGGGTGGGGCTGAGGAGGAATACTTACCTGGGACTACTTTGGGCGGCTATTTAAACCACGCCTGAAGAGCAGCACACGCTTCGCGTTATTCTGCATCCAGCAGCGTAACGCTCACCGTGTCTGCAAGCCTGCATCCAGTCTTCTGCCACGCCTGCCGCGAGTCTGCAGCTCCTAGAAAAAGGGAGGAAGAGAAGGAGAAGAGGTTAGAATAGGAGCAAAACCTTCGATCCTTACCTGAATTACGGATCCACCGCGCCTTCGAGCTGGAAGAAAGAAGCATTTATGCGCGCCGCCTCGCCTGCTGCAGCGCCGTGCTGAACTCACCGGCCTTCACAGCATCCTCACGATCCACTGCATCCTTCTGCACGTTTCCACCGCACTCTGGCACCTAAGGTGAACACAAGAACAGCAAAGGTGAGCCAAGGGAATAAACAGAGGCAATAGTAACTACCCCCATAGACTTATCTGATTACCGCCGGGGTACTAGTCCTCTTCACGGGTCGGCGCAGTCTCCATTGCATCCTCGCCATACCCCGGCTCCTAAGTGGAACAAAAGGACAACAAGGTGAGATGAAGGGACAAACAAGGGGAACTCTTCTCACCACAATAGACTTACCTAATTTTACCGCTGGAGGCATTATTCCCCGAACTTCATATTTTCTCTCCACACCTGAATAAGGGAGCAAGCCACAGGTTACATTCTGGCCTTATTTTATTGAACTGTGTAGGATAAGCCAAATCCTTACCTGAACTTCGTCAGCTACCACGGGGAACTCTTCGCTGGGGTCAAGCTGAAAACTGCAAGGAATCGGACAAGAGTGAAAGTCAGATATGTGAACTCTTACGAACTACATACTTTTCGGAGTCAATATTGTTCTGGAACTCACCAATTCCTTCGAGCTAGTGAAGCAACTGGTTATCAACGCGCCCCTGTGCTCAATGCAGGATGGAGAGCTCATCTTTTCAAACCATCAAGTGAGACTATAAGAGGGGACATCAAAGGTGATCTGTTGGGAGAACAGCAGGGGTGGGGGGATTTACGCTCAACCCCACGGGTGGTTAACTCCCTTTCTTCATTTACAGAAGAATATTCCTACGGGCCAAGCAAACGAAGCTAGGTGGGCCAGTCCAGTCCGTCATCTCGGCCCTACGCGTCACATTGGCGGAGACCGCATCTGTCCAGTTCAGATCGACGCCTCTGTGGGAGCCAGGTGAGCGTAACACAAAGCTGTTGTTGTCTTCTTTTGTCCCGCTCTTGTTTTGTTAATGGAGGCTGTATCCCTCCAATCTGCATGGGTTCTACAGCATTTTCGGGTACACGGGGTGTGTTTTCCCTTGGTCGAGCATCCACGGTCCGAGTCTGCCAGTCTGCCTTTCGGTCCTGCGACCGGTGGTCCAGCTGTACGACCTGATTTATTAATTCTGCACAGTCTCTGGGTGGATCAACCACCTGGGCTAAGACGTCCTTTAATTCGCCTTGTAAGCCTCGATGGAATAACGTGGTTCTTTTGTTTTCTGGCCACCTAGCTTCGGCAACCAGTCTGTTGAAGGTAGCAATGTACGTTAACAAGTCCTGATTCCCCTGTCGGAGGGACAAGAGTTCATTGTCTACTGCTTGTTCCTGGGTATGGCAAGCAAAAAGTTTTTCCATTTCTCTCTGGAACCCCCCAAAGTCATGTAACAGAGGATCGTCATGGGTTACCAACGGCACCGACCAATCTGCTGCACTACCACTCAGGTATGATAAGACAAAAGCTACCCGAGCTTGGTCATTTGGAAACGCTCCACGCCTACAAAGAAAGTGAAGGCGGCACTGATTGATGAATGCTGCATACTTCCGTGGGTAGCCTGAGAACCTTTCTGGTGGTGCCAGGGGCACTGTTCCAGGTAACATGATCTGTACCGGAGTGGGTGATATGGTAGGGTTTTGCATCGTTGGATTGCTTCCAGGTAGAGGCGTCTGTCCTGCCTGTTATTACAAGTATTGCCTGCTAATCTCTTCACTGCGTTCTTTGGTCAATATAAGGTCTCTCCGGAGTGCATTAGTCACTTGTCGGGCAGAATGAACCTCAGCACGAAGCTCTCCTAGTAATTGGGCCAATTGGTCCATTTATGACATCTCCATGGCGCCCAGGTGGATTTGTTATGGTAGGATTTGTGTTCTGTTACGCTCACCTGGTATCCACAGGGACGCCACCTAGTCGAGTTACTCTGGGGTTCTGCCTGAAAATACAGGAGGACTGTGTTCAAGACTGACCGACTGGGGTAAGTATCCTCCTTCCACCCATGTATGCTTTCAGTCCCTCTGGCGCCCTCTCCTCACCTTGTGGTAGAATTAGGCGTGCTCTCCGTCCTGCCTTCTTTGCAGGGGCGCGTTGTCTTTCATGGGCGAGTGCGGTCCAGTTACTTCAGTGACGCCGGCCCGTTTGATATTGTTCAGGTACGTCTTATTGCTGTTCTTTAGTTTTGCTGCTATCCTGCATGCCTTTCTTTGTTTAAAATGTCTTTTTTCTCCCTTAGGTATGCAGAGCTTCAGCGCGGCGAACTGGCTTGGTTGAGCCCCGCTGGTAAATGATGGCGCATTAAGAGCGCTATGATGCGGTAAGTAAGCGCTATGCGCAGCGCTGCGAAGTCTTGCCTTTGCTATCCTGTGTTTTCCTTCCTTGTAGGTCGCTGTGTTCTTCAGCACAAGTGGAATGTTCGGAGTGGTGCCAGCCGAGAGGCGACCAGCCAGGTAAGCCTTTTGAGCAGTTCGTAATTTGTAAATGTCTCTACAGCTTTCTTTAATGTTGCCTCTATCTTCCTCTTTCAGGTCTTTCTGTCCGGGAGGCGTGCAGATTTGAGGAAGCTGTTCTCAGTAGCTGCAAGTGTTTAAAGATGAAGACTGCAGGTAGAATCCTGCTGCTAATGATGTTCCTTTTGTCTCCTTGCAGGTTCTTCTTCTCCGAGGTTCGAGGGAATAGCTGGACACGGTGAGCGTCACGTTGCAAGCTGCCAAGTAACACGAAGCATGTTCTGCAGTCAGGGTGTGGTTTATATAGCCCAGGTAAAGTAGTACCAGGGAAAGTAGTTCCAGGCCTGCCACACCCAAAACACTAGACCGCATAGCTTGGTTCTTAGGGAACCAAGCTATGTGGATGCCTCCATGTTGGCTGACAATACAATAAACTAGTTCCCAAGCACATTGTTGTTCATGGTGTATGAGCCTGGCGCCATAGGCGCCAGGACTGGCCCCATGAGGGCTTTTGAAGAGGATTCCAGGCTCTTGAGGCCCGAGTCCTGACTCCACCTGGCTACATTTTGTGCCAGAGGGGGTTTTGGGCGAGGGTCGTGACACTATCCCCACGCTTTTCCTTCCAAGTGACCACGTTCCATACAGCAGCCATAACATTTCCTCCTATGTCCACCCCATACCCACTTTAGGCATTGCACCCACCCATGCTTTTTCAGCCCCCCTGTAGTATGAGTCCTCTCTCTCCTCATGGCCCCTTCACTATCCCTCAAGAGCGTTAATAGGAATAGTGTCATCTCAGGAACAACAGCTCTGAAACTAGCACAGTGGCAATGTAGCAAACACCCAAAACGAAACTTAAACATACATTCTTAAACTCCAGCTTATGTATTCAGGCCCACCTGCCCTTCCCTCTCCATCCTGACCTTTCTCCTCCTACTAGGGTGGTGGGTGGAAGCTGAGTACCAATAAGCGTTTCTGCTCGGAGGCTCACCCAGCCTCCCAAACTGTACTCAAATCACATTTCTCTCACAAGCTCCTCCTTTCCGCAGCATCTTTCTTTGATGCTCAGCAGTTTCATTTCCCCACTAGTCTTCCTCTGGCATGTCTTCTTTCCAGGCACCCTTCAATTGGAGCAATTTTGTTAGCGTCCATCCAGAGGTTAGCATCTTCTGGCTTTTCCAAGAAGCGGGATTTCCCGTAATGCAGTACTTTGAGTTTGGTGGGATAGATCAGCATGTACTTCAGCCCGGACTGCCACAGCCATTCCTTCGTTCGGCCAAACATTACTTTTCTTTGTTGAACCAGTACTGTGTAGTCTGGATAGGTTGCTAGCACTGCAGATGCTCTTATTACACCTCCAGCCCTAGAGAATGCTAAAATCTGTTCTCTATTTTTTTAAGTTCAAAATCTTTGCAATCAGCAGTCTCAGGAGATGTGAGCCTGGAAATGCCTTATTGAGGGACAGGGACTCCTGACCTTGTCCTTCCACCCCTCTGTGTGTGTTTTCTCTGTTTTCTGCCACTGAGGTCCAGCCTGGACCTCTGGCAGTGCAGCTCTTCATTTGAACTTTCGGTGAACAGCACCCATGGGATACCCTTATGGCACCTATGGGTGGGGGTACACCCTTGTATCGCTTATGTGTGTTTTTGGGCAATTGTGTGTTGCTCACAGAGAAGGGCGTGAATCCGGCAAGAGTCCAGACTCACACACTCTCCTTTGTTTTTTTTAGTTTTTTTTTTAGTTTTTTTAACTGTACACTTCATTAGAGTGCGCTTCCGGTATTCCTTTTCTGAACTTTTAAATCATACAAAGATACATCTTTGATTGGTTATGCACATCTTTGTTTTTTATTTCCTTTCAAACATAAACTTTCTTCTTCAAATAACCATATCCCTTTTGTCTCTCAACACGTGTTTCTCCACGTTTAACGCATGTGGTTCATCAGGAGAGTTTTCTAATATAAAACAAGAAAAACATTTTTTTTTTTTTTGCTTAGCTATATCAACTCAAATACATTGTTTATGTACAACAAATTAGGTGGTAGAGGCAAACCACCAATTGAAATATTCATTTAACATACTCACCAATTTTTTCAAATTCGATAATATCTCAACTTTTAAATCCTTTTGTTAAAGTTATTTTTTTCCATTTATAGCAAACATTTATGCTTTCTTATCTTCCAGAAAAAATATATGGGATTTTACACTCTCTCAAGTTACTTTTCACTATATCAGCAATTCTTTTGAATTTAGTTAGACATTTTCACAACCCCCAAACAATTTTTAAATTTCAAACAGAATTTCAAAAAATAAATCATTACAACCAATAACTCATTTCATTATCTGAATTTAGCCCTGTATTGCAAGTGTCCAAAATACAGATCCATTTCGCTTCTCCTCTCCTTAATTGTAGCTCTCTGTTGCCTCCTATCTCCATGCTTTCAATTTTTTCTATACCCAGAAACTTGATACCCTTAATATCAGTTGCTTTTTGTTCTTGATCAAAATGAATTGCCATACGGTATCTTGTGTCCTTATTTTTAATGGCTCTAATATGTTCTTGTAATCTGATTTTCAGTACTCTGATAGTACTTCCCACGTATTTCTTATTACATGTACATGTAATTGTATAAATCACATACTTAGTGTTACTCTCCTTTGGTATTGGCATTGCGATTTGCTGCTGTTGCTGCCTGTGGAGAAACGTGCTGCTGCCCTTTTAAAGATTTGAACTTTCTATATCTGCTCCAGGTGGCACGTAGCACCGGTGTGTGAGTCCACGAGACTCCAGTCCCTCCCAGTCTCCGCTGGTGTTGGTATTGCTTTTTGCTGCTGTTGCTTCCTGTGGAGAAATGTGCTGCTGCCTGTTGGGGGGGGGCCTGCCCTGGACACCGGGCAGGCCCCATGCGCATGTCGGGATCACCCGACCTTGTCCCTTAGTGCGGCTCTCACACTGCTTATGGATGGGTGCGGGTCACCCCACCCACTCCAGATCACCAGATCATGTGGTGGTGCACCAGAATTGTGCTTTGAAGGAACGTCACCGGAGCCAAAGATGGAGTGACTGATGAGCCGGAAGCAGCTTGTGTCTTTTATTAGGTTGGTCACGTGGCTACTGCCACGAGACCTATTACAACATCCTGGGAGCTACCATGCTCACAGGAGGGGTGCCATGCAACACTGCCCCTTTAAGGATTTGAACTTTCTATATCTGCTCCAGGTACACGTAGCGCCTGTGCGTGCGTCCGGCGAGAATCCAATCTCTCGCAGTCACGCCTGGGACATGCCAGGCACGAACGCCTTCTACTTCTACTGAAGTAATTGCATTGACATTACTGGACCCTGAGAGAAGTGAAATCACAATGCCTGCCCTATCAACATCTCCGACTACGGATCATATTGGTACACGGACTCGGCAACAAATATCGGTTAGAAGGTTGTTAAGAAAATAAGGGTGAGTCTAGCGTCCCCACAGAGTTTCAACCTACAAAACACCCCTAAAGTAAAAACATATGTCACACATACTCAACATACAACAGCTATCAGCTATCATGACATTACTGATGCTGCGCTGATTGAAGCTGACAGTTCTCCAAAAAGCAGTGATAATTTATCTTCCATGTCCGCCACGGAAAAAAAGCTGTTGTCTGTGACTCGCCAATTACCACGATTAATTCAAACTGCACCTTTCAGTCTTCACGGAAATGGCATACTTCCTCGGTAGTTGAGGTTACTCAAGACAAGCTGAACTGCAGATCCACTCTGAATAGTACACCATATACAACTCCCGTGGAGTTTCCTTTTCTTGCGCCACATAACGAAATATTGACAAATGAAAATGTTTGTGAAGTTGCAAGTAAAGCCGCTAAAGTTTGGACGAACTCCTCGATGTTACATCTTCCATCCACCTATGCTTTGAAAAGCATTTTTTGTGACCAGTGGCTAATAGCAAAAAGGAAAGAGACTTGTGAGTTCTTTCTTTGTCTTCCACAGAAGCACCAGGCTTAAAGACTGTTAACTGCTCAGCGAATAATTGGAAACGTCACGTTTCAAGTCCTGTGTACACGGCGCACAAGATAAAATACCTTTCAGCAGAACTAAGAAAAATTCACTTGTGACAGGATTCGAAGATTGCGATGAGCACATGTTATCATAAACCGGGCTGACACCCAATGACCAGACGAATTCAGACAACAAACCATAAACACACACAACACATTCATGGCACCCTTATTGGGAGTACCAAGTGCAGTGCGAGGAGAAGTGCCAGTACTAGTAATTGTTCACCATCATCAGTGAATTGTTCTCTGGTTCAGGAACCTTTGCAAATCTCTTATGCGAGCACTGCAGCACTGATGCACACTACTGTCTGTGGTGCTACAAACTACAATCACTTGCTTACCAAACAGATAAGTGTAGATCTGCCTTCAACACATAAATCAGCCGCACATAGCAGCTGCATCGGGAGCACAAATTGCAGAGCCACAATGGCCAACAATACAAAACGACACTGAGCATAGTGACTCAAGTAATTCAATTGAAGAAAGTGAGGATGACCACTATAATAACAAAGAGATCCTCAAAGATGAGATCCAACTGTCAGTAGCAGCCGGCATTCAAAGCCATAACAATGTAATGGCAGTGTTGATGTTAGGAAAGATACTCCAACGTCCTGTCCCCTTTCCTCCATATTGTATTGGTGTCCTTTGCTAGCAACGGGAGAAAGAACCTTTTTCACCAGAAAAAATCTTCTTCCCCTTTAAATTTAGAGGCACACGGGGGTGCGGACCTGGGAGCATGCCCCCCGTGCCACTTCCCAGTCCTCTGTTCCGCGTTGACGGGAATGGACCGCTTTCACTGTGCTCCTGGGTTAGGCCTCCGGCATAGTAATCCATGCGCTCTTCCCCGGAGAAGTGTATTTTGTCTTTTTTGTCTTTGATAAATACCTCTGTCCTCTGGCGCCACGCTCCTCCCAACATGTCGACATCAGGGGGCTTCAGCTCCTGCAAGGGGCTCTTCTCTACGTCCAACCTCCACACTCTGTGCCTCCGCTGCCTTGGCCCCGACCACAGCTGGGAGGGCTGCACCGCGTGCTAACACCGCACGCTCTGAAGAACAGGCTAGCTCGGTGGAGGGAGCTCTTTAGAAGGTCGCCTCCAGAGGATTTAAAAGAATTCGTCAAGCACAAGTCCATTCCCAAGGTAGGGGCACTGTTTTCGTCAGCACCCAGCAAGGGCGACGCCTTTCCAAGGAAGTGCACGAGCGGGAGATACCTTTCAGGTTCTGGTAATGGTGCAAGTACTGAGGCTGCTACAGCTGCTACAGCTACTGGCCGCCAGTCCGATGGGTTGCAAGATCCTACCAGTAACGGCATTATGGGACAGCAAGGTTCTATTACCGGGTGTACGCCAGAGGGGTCAGTACCGGATAAATATCTGAGGGGGCGCCTGTAGGTAGCCCTACCGGTGATATAGCCAAAGGCAATCCGCCTACTAGGACCCATCCTGAGGTGCAGGGTAGGCCTCAACCTCCACCGCCAAGAGTCTTGAAGGGGGCCGGGCCCAGCACAGCAAGCACCACGACGTATGCACATGGCATGCAGCCCGACAAGATGGCCGCACGACCAGCTAAAATGGTGGCCTGCCAAACACCATCCCCATTTGGGGACCAGGTGGGGGAACAAGTTTCCAAGCCGGACTGGTCTTCACTTACGGCATACCCGTCTTCGTCACAGGGAAGATACACTCAGCAGACAGTACGGCAGAGTGCGCCCAGGTCTCAGCCCATGCCCTCGCCTCCCTCCATCGGCTTGCGAGGACAGGGTTTTAGAGAAGTTTATGACCCTCAGGAGGTCTCCGCAGATGGGCATCATCCTCAATGATGTGATCTGGGACATGCTCCCTCCAGTTTTGCCGCTAGCACCCACAGCCACTCCGCCCGTTGCTCCAGCGCCTCCGGCTCCTATGCAGCCTCTGCTGCCCATGCCAGTTCCCACCACACCGGCTTCCACGCTTCCAACGGTCTTGGCAGCCCCACAGCCACCTCCTCAACTGCTGGCTCTGGTTAGTACGCCACAGCCCCTGGCACTCCTCCAGCTGCACCTGACCAGCAAGACGCCTTGGTGGACACGGACGAGGAGGAGGACCCAGACACACCTTCATCGCCAATGCCTTCCATGAGCGCCTCGCCATATTGGATGAATACTTGGGGCTTCCTCTGCCTGAGGTCGACCAAACAGAGGCGGGGGTCTTGGCGGAGGTCCTCACTCTACGCCCCGCGGCTAGAATGGGAATTCCAATGCAAAAGGACGTGGTGGCACTGTCTAAAAAGGGATCGCTTAAACCCCATTTTGCGCACCCTACCAATAGGCGCCTCAACGCCAAGTTTAGGCAGATAAAGGGGGACCTTACTCTTGCTGTCGGCACACCCTCAGCCACACTCCTCTGTGATCTCTGCAGCTTCAATTTACTCCAAGCCACAATCGTCTTCAGCCAGCTCAGCCACTGCACTCCTGGGTATGGAGGAGAAGATCCTGGAAGCACACAGGAAGAAAATGTATTCCAAAGCTTCCCTGTATCTTCATCAGTCGAATGTGGATGCTATGCTCGCTGCTGTCAACCAGCGTCTTTGGCGGAAAACCGCTGACTTCCTTGTGGAACTTCCAGTGCAGAGCCAAGCGTGCTTCAAGGCGGGGCTGGCGGATACCAAGTTCAACCCAGACGTCCCGAAGTGCATACTGGACCTTCCCTTTGAGGGTGGCGACCAGTTCCATTCCACTAGCGATGAGAAACTGGATAAGAACAAGAACAGTGTACAGACTGGCAAATCCTTATCCATCCTCACTAAAGCCACTCCTAAGCCATAGAACCAGACAAACCAGCATTCAGGCAAGGGTCGGTCCTTCAGTGTTTCCCGAGGATTCCAAGAATGACGGTCCAGGCAACCGGACAGGTCCCAGAGTCCACACCGGCGCAAGCAACACAAGGGTTCGTGGCCAGCAAGGCCATGGTTCTCGGAACTGCTCAGCCAGCTCACCTACTATCACAGCAGGGAAGCACCGTCATCCACCCCAGCCCCCAGAATTTAGCCCTTGCAGCGTGGTTCCTGAAAAGGTCACTCTAAGGCACCTGCATCTGTCACATGCCAACTTAGACATCAAACAGGGAGCTATGAGCAATGCTACCGGGAGTCAGTACAAATGCAAGTGGGCTAGGATTTGTCACTGGGCAAAATCAAAGGAGGTCGATCCCCTGACATGTAGGTTGGACAACGTGCTATCCTTCTCTGCACACCTCGCACACTCGGGGTGCAGGTAGACACATGCCGCACATATCTGGCGGCAATTGGAGCATTACTGGAATTCAGAGGAGGAGGTCTTTTCATCCTCTCAAGACATCTGGCAGGCCTCACCAGACTATACCCGCCTAGCAAGAAACCACACCCGGTGTGGAACCTCAACCTGGTCTTGGGCGCCTTGGCACTTAAACCCTATGAACCAATGGCGGCCGCAGAAATCCGGCTAGTCACCTTAAAACGACCCCCTTGGTCGGTCTTACCTCGCACGAAGAGTCAGTAAAATACAGACACTGGTGGCATCAGAGCCTTACACTACTTTTCATAAGGACAAGGTGGTACTTAGAACTCACCCCTCATTCTTACATAAGGTAGTCTCTTCGTTTCATCTGAATGAGGAGCTAGTGCTTCCCACCTTCTTTGCAGACCGTAAGGACGAGGCTCAGAGGTTACTGCACAGTCTAGACGTTAGGCACGCCCTAGAATTCTACATGGACAGAACCAAGAGCTTCCATGAATCAGAGGCTCTTTGTCACTTTCGGTGGGTCTAAGCCAGGTTACCAGTCTTCCAAAGCCTCCATAGCAAGATGGATGCTTGCAGCCATCAAAGAATTTTATGAGGGGCAGCACAAACCACTCCTGGCAAATATGCGTTTATTTTATTTATTTATTTTATTTTATATATTTATATAGCGCCGACTGCCCACGGGCATCGGGGCGCTTACAAAAAGACATGTACATGCTCAAGATAGAGCCAGAAGAGGCGACGGGACGGCAGATGGATTTATACCGGTTAGCTAATTCAGAGTGGCCTAGTCGAGGGATTACTTGAAGAGCTCTGTTTTGAGTTTTTTGCGAAAGACCAGAAGGTTGGACTCCAATCTAAGGGTCTTAGGTAATTTGTTCCAGTTGGAGGCTGCTCGGTTCGGGAAAGCTGTGCCCAAGCCGAGTTCTTTCTTGAATTTCAGGGGCGTTATCAATCCATTTGCCTCTGATCTTAATGCCCTACGAGGATGATAAAACGTGAGTTTGGACTTCATGTAGGCAGGTGCTTTGCCATATAAGCACTTGTGAGTAAGGCACATAGACTTGAATTGAATGCGTTCTTCTATTCTCATCTAGTGAAGGTCTCGTCTAGCTTCACTTATATGTTCACTTCTTGATTTCATTTTGACCATTCTGATCACGTTATTCTGGACTAGTTGGAATTTTTGGATATTATGCTTACTAGCTCCTAACAGGAGAGCATTACCATAGTCTAGACGTGACATGACGGTCGCTTTTGCAATTGTGGCGCGGTTTCTTTTCACTCAATAGTAGTCTGATGGCTTTAAGTAGCCGGATGTAGTAGTTGCAATTTTTACTAACATAGGTCGCCTGGGCATCAGAATTGAGAGATGCTTCCAGCGTCATGCCTAAAGTTTTAACCTTATCTGTCACAGGGATAAGGGTCTCTTTGATTTTGAAAGCCTGATATTCCGCGGAGAGTTTGGCACGTGCCTGAGTAGAACCGAATACCATTAATTTGGTTTTGTTTGCGTTCAGGCACATCCAGTTATTGTCCATCCAGTCTTCGATGCTACCATAGAGTGTATTTAGAGTCTTACTATCTTTAGCGTAATCCCCAGTCAGTTCCAGGACCAGCTGAGTATCATCAGCATAGTCGGTGAAGAATATCTGGAGTTGTTGTAGTAGCTCACATAGAAGCCGGATATACAGATTGAAAGGTAAATTGGATAGACTAGCTCCTTGTGGAACCCCGCAAAAGATGTTAAATTCGGAGGAGAATTTGTCATCCCATTGTACTCTGGATATTCTGTTTTCTAAAAAGGATGTTAACCAGCTTATAGATTCCTTGGATGCCCACTCTATCAGAGCCAAAGCTACTGCTGTGGCTTCCAGAGGCACGTTCCATGGCAGGTCATCAGCAAGGCGGCCACATGGGCTACGCCGTCAGCTTTCTGCATGCACTACTGCTTGGATGCCACCTCCAGATTGGTCGCAGCTTTTGGTCAAGCAGTATTAAGGAACTTGTTCTCTTAGGAGGGTCACCTCTCCACCATGGGGCTACATTCAGTTGTAATCGCCCATACAGTATGGAGAAAAGGGGACGGGACGTAGGAGTAATTATAAGTTACTCACTGTAGTGATTAACATACTCCTAGTCCATAGTCCCTTTTCCTCCATACGTCCCACCATACTCCCCCCTAATAAAACTGGTGTCATTAGGCAATGGTAATATTGTGAAAGGGAACTGAGGGGTGGCGCCGGGGGTGGGGTCAGGGGAGCGCATGCTCCCAGGGCCGCACCCCTGCACGCCTCTAAATTTAAAGGGGAAGAACATTTTTTCTGGTACACAAGCTTCCGTCTCCCGTCCCTAGCGAGGGACGCCCATACAGTATGGAGGAAAGGGGACGATGGACTAGGAATACGTTAGTCACTACGGTGAGTTACTTATCATTCTTTCACTTTGTTGCTATTCCTTAGTAAGATTTTATCAGTGCACAATGTACCTTACAGTACAGTGCGCCGGGGACCCCTTTTTCATTTTTAAGACCCTAGACACCCTCGAAGAATTTTTGGTGAATGGACAAGTGTGCCTTGGACAGAGCCGGTGGCAGCTGTTACTTTGTATGTGTTTTCAACTATTTTCAATGGTCCAAACCACGTTTACCGTGTTTGGCTCAGGACAGTGGCCAGTGCCTAAAGTGGCCATACCACGAGGTCCTTTGTTCTGTCCTTTAGCCATCTTCCCCCTTTGCCTTCCTCAGGTCGAGCAGACCTGGGAAATTCCTTATTTGGTCATGCAGACCCCCGCGCAAACCAATGCTTTCGCAGGCTTCTGCATGCCTTGTGTGTGTACCTCCAGGATGTGGGCTGGAGCTGTCTAGTTCCAATACACATCCTGGGTGCCAGGATGTCTGGTGTGCTGGGATGACTGGGACCACTGTGGTCCATGATTGGTCCACATTTGGGATGGCTATATGTGAGCATATCTCCTATTGGTTTCTCTTTGTTTTGGCGCGAAGGAGATTTTGAATAAGAGAAGGCATTGTACACCCATTCCAGGTCGATCTTCTGAGTTCACACCAAACTTAGTAAAGAAGTCAAGTATCCTGAATCAACGAGGCAGATCATTGGAACCGCTGGCGACCCACTGGAAGGTTTGGCACCCTGAGCCCACTGCTGTCCCATCGGACACCCTGTTTCTGATCGAACCTAGAAGACGTGCAAGGGCGCTTTGACCCATTGGAATAGTTGGACCAACTATTTCCGGCACCTCCAACCTAACCTGGACCAACCAGTGAACTGACCAGCTTGCACAAGACCTTTGCCCTGGAACCGCCGCCGTCTTGCTTTGACACCTGAGCATTTGGGGACTGTAAGCTCTGGGCATAAGGCACTCTCCCACCAAATTATGTACACCTAGCATTCCTAGGTCTGGAATTCTGGAATTAGGAGAGTACGCCTGAACCCGAGCATACGCAGTCACTGTGTCGCCCAGCTGTGGTGACGAACTTTGTGAGTGCCTTGTTGCTGTGCTTCCCTGTGCCCTCAGACTAGCTGCAGCGGAACTACCCTGATCCCTTCACCCGGAGCGGATAAATCGCCAATGTCCCACCACGGAATCATGCCCCTGAAAGCCGCAGAAAACTGCAGGATTTGAACCTGCGACCAAACTGGTCTTGACTGCCGAAGTTTGGTCTGCAGTGCGATAAGAGTCAGTGAGTACTTGCAACCCTTACTGGTGGCCACTGGTGCTTCCATCCATTTTTACGCATTAAGTGTCCCCTGATGGCCACTCTTCTACCGAGCTATTCCCAATTCTTGGATCCTGTTCTGCCCTCTAGGGGAGGCCCTCCTCGAATAGTGGGAACTTATTCTTCACTGCCTCACCCACCTTCCTGAGTCACTGCAGCCCCTTAAAGAGACCCTGTTTTGACTTAACTACAAGATTGCTTGCGTCAACACTGAAAGTACTTTTGAGCTCCAGTCTCCACTCATCTTAGGGACTGGACTGCCTCTTAGTTAGGGTGTAAATTGTGAAGGATTCCCACAGAGATATATTCACACTGTCTAACCCCTTTCTTTGCAGGTTGTGGAACTGTACTGAGTAATATCCCTGTTGGCCATTGGTTACTGTATATATGTTTGTTAGATTAGTGTTGTGTTGGTCTTGTTATTATTGATGAAGAATTACTTTGTGTTTGACTTAAAAGGTGTTTAATACATGTATATATATTTTTCATATACACCTGACTGAGAGTAATTTGTGGTTTCCTTTACTGAGTGCGCTCATTGTGGGCTTTCGATCACCCTAACCCCTCCTGAGACCTAGTTTTGACCGCCGCCAATGCTACCTTGATTGGTCTGGCTTGTCCAGATGGTTACCATGCTCCAAGAAACTAGGCTGGCCTTCTGAACCTCTGCCCACCAGGTCAGAGTTCAGAAATCCTTCTTAACGGTTGACCAGTTCACTTGCTTTGTTTTTAAAATTATATGAAATGATCAATGATCATTTTAAAGATCATGCAACTCTGCTCGCCATGATGCATACAACATTTTTATACCTGGAGACGTTCACTTCTAAAGTGCAAGTGCACAAGGCCGAAACCTCAGCAACCTAGCAAGTGCGCCTATGCGACTTGGCTAGTGGAGATAATACAGAAAAAACTATCTTGATGGCAGCTGTGATGGACTCTACAAAATGGGTGAGAAAACAACTTAGTGAGGTGGTACCATCCAAACCACAGATTGCAACCGAGAAAGGGGAGCTGGTGGAGGATGTAACTACCCAGAGGACTTCACTCACCAAAAACGAGTAAGATAAACAGAGCAATCAGAAAGAGATCAGTGTTCCTCCAAATAATGATCACACCAAGCAAAAGGAAGGTGAAAAGAATATGTCATATACAAATTGCACAGGAGATAGATTACAACTAGGTAAATCAAGACATGTAACAGAAGCTGCAAACAGAAGCTGCAAAGGTGTCCAAATCTCCTTTAAAGACTACAACAAAGCCAAAGATTGCCGACATGTATAACACATCTGAAGGTCCTATAAAGGACACCACCTTTGATACCAGCGACAACTGTGTTCCCTCCTCACATGAATACGCAGTGTTTTCAATTCACGAGACACTCACAACCAAATGTAAATGAATGCCTCTGTTCACACAAAGGACCTCCTCTTGCTGGGCCAAAGAAGAAAAACAAAAATATCAAAGGAGGTTTGAAGTCCAAATCTAATGTTTCTCGTGCCTTTCTTAGAAAACAGTCAACGCCACCTGCATGGTTAAATAGTGTAGAAAATGAAAGAAAAAAGAAAACATACACCAATGACAATTGAGACTCTCCAGCAAATGATTGCAGTGATATCGACACAAGCAAACTGTACACCAATGAAGGTCCACCATAACAAGTACGATTCTAGTGAATTGCGCAGGTTAATAGAATTGAATGATATTGACTTGATAGATGACTTTTCCCAATATCTCTAGGATGACATTGAGCCTGAGGAGTCTTTTCAAGAAGCTGTACCTGAGAAACAAGTCACTGTCTGTGGTTCGTTACAATCTCAGACCAAGGCAATGAACTTAAGATCGAGGGAAAGAAAAAATGAAATGAAAAGCCTCCTCAAACAGCAAGCTCATCAATGTTCTCAACACTCTCAGAAAGACGACGAATTGTTCACTCTAATGTATTTATGAATCATCATCTAAGCGAGGTATCTAAAGCTGCAACTCAAAAGATTTAAATCCAAAAGGACCCAGTGAGAGAAAAAATGAAGTAAATTTAAATCAAATTAATGTGATGTATCTACTTCACTGTGTGTCTGCACTTAGAACTATCATAGCAGATGACATTGCAATAGTCGAATATGTTAATTAATTTAGGAGTGACTGGGTAATCCTTCAAATTAAATCAGCACTTATTAAAAACACGCAATTAGAGGCATATCTCGAACTACTGTCCTTTGGATTTGAGTTAAGAGAATGTTTAAGATCCGTCATCAAACAACAAGTTAATGAGAATAAAACTTTTCAAAATCAAAGCAAAACTATTTTACCCTCATGCTCATTAGCGAGTCCAGCCAGATCCTCAGCAACACAGGGGGGGTGCTTGAATTCACCTTTAGCAATGAGTCAACGCAACACGGCAGGTGATCGATCCACTAAATCCAACAAGCAATCCAAGCAATGAAGCTGACTGGAGCTGCCTTTCGAAAGCATTGGTTGTTCATAAACAAAACTACCAAGATGTCCACCTGATTGAGGAATGTCGAAGTCTGATCTCTTCGAATACACACGGATTGAAACATATGTTCAATCATACAGACTTGAACTTCAAAGGTCACATGAGAATCTGCCTACAGAAGACTTGGCTTTGGACACCACCAGTATGTGAAGGGTACACAATTCTTAGAAATCCTGCAGTTAAGGGTCACCAAGGAAAACCGCACGTAGGACTACTCACTGTGATGAAAACATGAGCAATGCCTATAAGTGGTTAAAACCTTTAATCCAAATCCATGTGTTCAGTTGTCTGTTCTGCAACATTTGCAAGACACTCATCCCGTTCACACTGTGGTGATAAATGTATACTGGAACCCGGCTAAGATTTATTCAAACAAATACCTTAAGTCAGTAACTGACATTATTGATGAAGCTTACATCACGCTTTCAAAGCCTTACTTTGTAATTTGTGGAGACCTAAACATAAATTGTCTCAACACTGATGACAACTCATCAGAACGCATAAAGTCCCATTCTAAACTGTTGCCCCTAGGACTCAACTGTGGGTGCAGGCAATGATCTCTCATGATTGCCAAATGTTAAATGGTCAAATAGTTGGTGATATTCCCGGAAGACCCACACGGAGAGGGAATAATTCAACATCAACAATAGATTACATATGGTCCTTCAGAAACTTTCTATATAAAATTCAACGATTTGAGATATTGAGACAACAAAGGAGTGATCACGACTCCCTGGTTCTTTTTTGGAAAATCAGCGTACATCCTTAAAGCTTCATCGGCCGGATGAAAGATTTTCAAATAAACCAAGGTGGAAATGATAAAAAATCATATCTAAAGATCTTGTGTCGATAAATGAGCAATACCTGGAGTTGTGTGACGCACATAAACCTGGACTGTGTTATACCCCGTTGCTCTCTTGTTATCGAGTAGTAAAAACAGGTCTCAAACGTCCGCACTTGATTCCTAAGTACCAATTTAGTGCAGCTGTAGTAGAACAGCGCAAGCATCTTCGTGCTGACCTAAAACCACTAAAAGAAATAGGTACTCATACTTTGACGGATGCAATCAAAAAAATGAAACCATACTACAAAACTGGTTGATTGGATCTAAATCCATGCGTGAACAAGAGAAAGCTGAATTGATGCTTAAATCGATATGTGAACCTAACACTACAGACACCTGGTCAATATTCAATCAGATAACGCTAAATCAACAAGCACATTTGAGTCCAGGGGTCTCGGCACAATGCTGGGTTGACCATTATGCCAAGGTTTTTGGGTGTTCTGCTGGCTACACTAAAGAAAATGTTCAAACAACACCTAAAGCTTGGAGTTTTAGTATTACTAATGATGACATAACAGAAGCAATTACCCACCTTAAAGCTGCAGGCCCTGATGGGCTTACCAATAGTATACTGAAGGCAGATCCAGACAAATAGCCTAGCTATTCATCAGTGCCCTATTCAATCATGCATAATGGCGAGGGAGTTACCAACATCGTGGTTGACATCAATTGTTGTCCCAATCTTTAAAAAAGGAGATTGCACAGACCCAGCAAATTACAGGCCCACAGCATTATTAGATGTAATAGGTAAACCTTTTGTGTCCAATTTACAAAAACCACTGACAAAATGGGCTAACATGGCTAACATCATTGACCCCAGAAAAACAATCTTCACAAAGGATGTTGGAACTGTCCTTAATTTGTTTCTACTTAATGTGCTCAAACTGCAAGCTTTCGACAGTGTTAACAGAGCAAAGTTATGGGTGAAACTTTGCAACTGGAACTGTCCTACTGAATTAGTACAGGCGTTGCAGGCGTTTCATATAAATACAACAATGCGCATCAGACTCAATACCGAAGAAGAACTTTCAAGAGAAATCAAGACAGAGAAAGGGGTAAAGCAAGGTTGCCCATTAGCGGCAACACTTTTCAATCTTTATTTAGCGGATCTCCCTCCTGCTCTTGAAGCGGAAAAAACGTTTCCACCAAGGATTAATAATCAGACGATATCAGCAATGATATATGCAGATGATCCAGTCCTGCTTGACCAGACCCAAAACGGATTGGAACGCCTGCTAAATTCTTTGCAAGATTACACAAGCAGTAATGATCTGGTAATCAATATTGAGAAATCTAAGATAATTTCCTTTGGATCTAACATCGGCAAAAGAGGAAGGGCCTTTAAATGGATAATTGATGGCAAACATCTGGATCAGGTTGAATCTATTCGATATTTAGGTATTAGATTCAATACATCAATTGGAGAAAAGTCATGGTTGATTGAACTTCAACTTAAAGCCAAAATGCTGGCAAACCAAGGAGCGATTCTACATGCCAGATACGGAAAATTCACCATGACACTGCTCCTAATATTTTACAAGCAAAAAGTGGCGCTCATCTTATCCCATGGTGGTGAAGCATTTTTCGTGGAAGATGTAGAATCTCCTTGAAGTTGAAGTTACAGAGAAGTCTTCCGATTGCTGCTGTTAGAGGGGAATTCGGGCTGCAATCCTTGCAATTGATTATCGTTTGGAAATAATTATCTCTCCTACGGAAACTTACATTAGATGATGCTGTAATTCCATATGAATTGCTAAGACCTATGCAAATTAGCTCGTACCCATGGCTTCTAAAAAAAGTACAAAAAATGTTTGCAACATTTATTGCATGTGGAGACTTCAGTTGAGACATTGGTATCAAATCCTTGTGCGATAAAACTAAAATTGAGGAAACAAGATTGGATTGTAACACTCGATCAGAGAGCTTCATATAAATCGCTGCTAATCTGTCCCATGAGACACGACAGTTAAATACAACTCTGAAATGCTTGTGTAAATTCCCTAACAAATACCATTGCAATCAGTTCCTACGTTTGAGAATGAACCTTTATGCAACAAAGGAATGTCTATTTGCTCAGAAAAAAGCTAATTATCTAGACACTATTTGTCGTTTCTGCCAACATCCTGACAGTACAGAAACAACAACACATCTTGTGACAGCGTATTCTGCCCTAACTCTGGAAAGAACAACACAAATGTCAGAATATGTTACTAACACTTCTTCATTGTCACTAGATGAGTGGTGGCACTTGTTTCTTCTTGGAGAGAAACCAGCACGAGTCTTTGCAGGAGTGAACCTCTTAGACAACATTTTGGATCAAAATGTTTTGAATATTACCAGTAACTAGGTTAATTTATATGTTTAGAGGGGTGTATAATCCATAGAGAGAAAATAAGTATGCCTTAATGTATTTTTTCTAGGAGGAAACACACCATGAGTTAATGCAAGAATTAATTATTTAGATAAGAGTGTAGATTACATATTTTGAATATAACCAGCAAAGAGGGAGAATTACCTGACTAGAGGTAGACATCATTTAAAGAGAGGAAATAAGCAAGCTTGGAAATGATGATTTTCAAATGACGAATTTGATAATGATGCATTTTATTAAATGATAAATTTGTAAGATGACTGTTACATGTGTAAAAGGTTTGCAATAAACCAGATCACAATTATAAAATAAAAAAGAAGGTTATGGGCTGGTGGCAGCTACAACCTGACTTAACAGTGGCTCTGAGTGTTCTCTATTTTGAGACACCCAGGCCCTGATAGAAGGCAAGATGGTGTGGACTCTTGGTTTCCAATGCCTTTTACCTTTTTTCCCAAAGACCTGAGAAGTCCTTACTCTATCCCTTCATCTTTAATGGCTATTAGGTGGAAACACCATATATGTATCTGTTGTTCCCTTTCCTCCTGACTGGCTGTTGGGTGGGAATGCCATATATTGTCATAATCTGGACGTTCAGATGTGCGGCTCACCTCTGTTTTCTATCGTGTTGATTTACTTGGGGTTTTCTCCTTGTGTGGTTTCTGTTTGGTGCAGGACTCATGAAGTAAGGGGCGAGCCTCCCCAGACGCCACTTTGCCTCAGGGAAAACACTCTGGCAAGGGGACTCCTGGAAGACTACCAAAACAGGAAAACCTCAGAGAGGAAAAACCTGTAGAGTGACCCGGCAGCAGTGGCTTGAGAAATCAGCTGATCAAAAATCTGAATGGAAAGGATGACCACAGAAGGAACAGAATATCACAGGAAAGCAGGAGGACAGAGGAGAGGAATAGGGAACGAGAACGGACAGGAAACGAAGAACAAAGAAAGGAAACGCTGAGCTAGGTGCCTGCATACCAAGCGTTGAGACACGCTGAGCTCCGGCAGCGTCTGATTATTAATCTGCGGGCACCAATGTATGAGCTAGGAGACTAGACCGTTGCACCAACTTCTAGGAGTAACCATCGGGCGCCATGTTGGGTGGAATAATGACGCCGGCTAGTAGCGGAACAGTGTCTCCAGACTGCCCACAGGGACCAGCAAAAATGTATGACGTATATGGCTCTGGGGCTGCCTCCTGCCAGGCTGACTGGAGCCTTTCCAGGTGTTGTGTGTTGTGGGTACACCCTAGGGGTGGGAACTGTGTGAATGGGGTTGGGAGTCAACTCAAATTCTCTGTTGTGGGTGTCTGGTTTCTGTGTGTGTGTGACACAATGAATGAGACAGCCAGGGTCCAGAGGTGCATTTTGTGACTGCTGGAAGCCGTTGCTGCCTACCGCCCAGAAGAGGGAGTACCCTGGCATAGTGCTGCTGGACACCCGTAGCTGTGAAAGTTCCAAACTGCCTAAGAACATTTCAAGGGACATCCTCACCATCACCACTTGCCACTTTTTACCACCAGAGTGAGTCCATTGTCGCTGAGTGTAGGGGAAGGTCCATTGGTGGATTTCCAGTCACGAGAAGCTAACGAAGATTCCTGAGGGCCAGACTTGGTGAAGGTCCGAGATCCTCTCCAGTGGTCGAGTGCAAGTTGCCAGAAGCCACTCAGAGGTCAGAAGAACCAAAAATCGAAAAAACCCACAATATTCTGAAACCAAACACCAAAATGTGACCGCCAGAAGTCATTGAAGGGTGCCAGGGTGCTTACTTTCATCTGTCAAGCCTTTAAGGAGCCTACAGCAAGATCCATCTTCCCACGACTTATACAGTCGAGGAAATTGTCAACCAAAGCAGAGCACCACGAAGAGCCAAAGTGCTGCACTTCAGAAAGACTTTGGTTCCTTTTTATTCTGGGACTCAGAATCCCAGTGGCTCCCTCTTCCAAAGGGGGTCCATTCTCGGAGGAAATTGTTGCGTAAAGCCGAGAAACTCTGCCACTTTGACTGCCAAGGTGCCAAAGGTACTGTGATGAGGAAGAGCATCCTCTAGCCTCAGGAGTAGTCCAGGGGTCCCTGATTCGTCTTGGATCCTGTTCTCCAGTGGCCTCTCAGGTACTTTGGGGTGGTAGAACCTTTTTTAAAGAAAGCACAAGGTTATTGAACATTAATGGACTGGGCTGTTACTCCTTAACCTTTCCCTTACAGGTTGCACAGGTTGGGATACCCTCACTGAGAATTCCTTGTCTAGTCTAAAGAAAGCATTCTGCCACTGTTCATAACTAATCTGCCTTTTTTCCCTATTCTATGCTGTTACACCTCACTTAAGAATCCACCTGCTTATTTAAAACTGTCTGCAGTTTGTGCGTCTATTATGTGATGTAAGTAATGTGTGGTACCGCATAGAATGTATATATTTACCATTCTTTGAATAGGGTTTTCAAGTACAAAGTGCTATTATGTATATGTGTATTTGGTAGAGCTAGCAACCTTATTTTATATAAAGATAGTTGTGGACATTCCTTTGTAGGGACCTTGGAGAAACACTGTACTTATGAACCTGCCTGCATCACCTCCTGAAAGCTTAAACCTGGCTGCTTGTCCACTGTTACCAAATTGAGAGCATTGCTGGGGTGTTCTGTGCCCTTAGCCACCATATAGAGGGCAGAAGTACAGATACCCCCCTGTTCCCCTGTCTTTACAGGGGCACTCCCGGTGGGGGCCTCCTGCCGAAAGATATGTGCTTCCTTTACAGTTAATCCCTTAATAAGTGTACCTAGTCCAACTTCCTGAAGCAGCATATTTTCCACATACATTGGCGAGTCTCCTCGCTCTTCTCCTTCCGGAAGTCCCATTATCCGTATGTTGCTTCTGTGGGCCTTCCCTTCTTCATCTTCCGCTCTGTGTTCCATAATCTTCACTTTAGCTGTGAAGTCGTGCACCGCTAGCTTCAAATCTTTCGTGTGCATTCCTATTTTCTTCCACCTGTATCTCAGCCACCCCCATTCTTTCCTCCAGCGAGCGGCCATCTTGCCTTAGGAGGCCCACATCAATTTTCATTTTGTCAATTTTCAGCTCTAGTGAAGAGCTGCTATGGTCACCAGAATCTGGTTTTTGTCGTTAAATTTTGGCATAGGTGGTGCCGGCAGCATCTCTGCTTTGCCAGTAGCTTCGGATGTGGCCCTTCCATCAGGCTTATGGGCATCAGCCTCCTTTGCTTGTTTGGCTCTCCCTGTATCTCTCTTGTAAGACATGGGGTGTCGCTGATTTGTTTCTTCCACTGCGCATCGCTTCCCGGAAGCTTTAGCCCAGGGTTGCAATCTCCCTATCCGATATTCCTCTTCTCCCCTCCTGTTTCCGTCAATACCAGACCCCAGGAGTTCTGATATGGGCAGAGCCACCTCGCAGTTTCACAGAATTAGGTGTGCATCCAGTGAGCACCAGGACCCCCATAGCCAGCTCTGCAACCCAGGAGTCTACAAGTGCAGCACACTTCCTCCTGGAGATTCACCCAGGTTTGCACTCTGGCGCCAATCAACTCCTTTAGCACCCGCTGTGTGCCTCTACCACTCTGTCACGCTAAGATTCTCCCCAGCCCCTCTCCGGCCTCTCGGGAAGCTCCTCGCCTATATTTTCTCAGTTTAGCATGTCCAGCTTGCACACAGCATTTCAGAGTGTGTCCGGCAAGCCTCAGCCGCAATTCCGCCTCCAGTGTCGTCCTCCGGCCCTCGCTCCCGACTCTGATTTAATAATGCGGATTACCTCCGGCACACATATTCCGCTGCTGCGCCACTATTGCCAAAACAGCTGAAAAGGTGGCTGTATCTTCATGGGGATCGAATCTAAAATAGGATCCAATGGGAGCTCATGATATGATATGATATGGTATTTATAACGTGCCTGTATACAAGTGTTTCTAGGCGCAAGGACCTCTCTACTCCATAGCTGCTGGCCAAACTCCCCACTAATACAAGGTGAGTTGTGAGGTGTTATGTATCGGGAATCGGAGTGCAACTCTAATTGGTGATATTTGTTAAAATCTAATTTCAAGAACACGGTTGCTCCATGCAATAGATGCATCATGGCAGTCATTTTTTAGGTGACCGATTCCTTTCCCTCTCAATCGGGATGTGTGTGATTTGGGATGTGCATGTCTACGCACAAACTATTGCATCCATCTGCCTCTTTTTTGGATGCCAGCACTAGTGGGACTAGTGGAAACCTGGCTCTTGTATCCTTATAAGAGCATGTAGTCTGAAACATTCCTTTACACGGGCGAGCCAGATGAGTATATGTCGATGTCATCTTATCTGAGATGAGGGGTGTATCGCAGCCCTGTGTATGCCTCCTCATTCATGATATTTACACTTGTGATGGTGGTGATCAAAAAGTCTTGAGCGCTACCATTCAACTGTAGTAATAGAGTTGGACTATGCTTGATTGCCATTAGGTTCCCTATTGCATACACATATCCCCGTTTTCTCTCACCACTGTATGATGAGTCAGAAACGACGAGGTGAAGATACGAGATAGCGTGTTTTATGACGCTTCAATCGCCTTCAGGGCTCTTCTTGTTGGCGTTTATAACAGGACTGGGACCTTCAGTGCCTATCCGCTGATGTCCTGACTCTCTTTGGCGAGGAATGCATTTGCTCGGTTGATCTTCACGCTTGCCGGAGTGGCACTGAATTTCCCAGTGATCCTTGTGCGTCACTTATATGACTTCCATTTCTATAAGAACTGCATACTGATTGGAAGTGGTTTTCATGACCACACGAATCACAGATATTTCCTGTAGCCAGGCATATTCCTTCATGCGGAAAGTCATATCCGCATCTCTAGCATATTCCTTTGTGTGTGTTGTGTGGTTTTTTTGTCGCATTTACTTGGCATACTGGCCTGGGAGCTGATTGTGATATCTTAATTTTTTCCATTGCATCAGCTTGCAGGTGTTTCGCCATGGAAGTGCATGCTAGCATCAGGATTTCCTTTAGCATTCTTGTTTTCTGGAGCAGCTTCTTCAGGAACGCAGAGGATTTGTATTCTGTAATTATTTGTGAACGGAGAGCCTCATTTGAATAATTATCAAAATCACAGTGCTTTACTGTTGTTCGGAGCTTTATTACAATATTATCTAAAGTTTCTCCTTTTGCTTAAATGGTAGTATGAAACATATGTCTTTCATAGACTGTTTTTTTAACCCAGCAAAAGGAGGCAGGTGTGGGAGACTGTCTACTGGCCTTCTGACAATGTTAAAAAATGGAAAAGATATGTCTGTCGTGGAAGCCCTAAACTCAAGCCCATACATTCAGATAACTATAATCAAGTTGTCAAACCACATTCCAAAAAATGGTGACTTTCTAATCCTAATAAATGTATATTAGAAGCCCATAAATATGGAAGGAGACATTTTCTTGGATCAAATAACTAAATGGATCGATTTGCTCTCTGAAAAATATCGTAACATACACAAAGTAATTTGCAGAGATTTAAATGCTAACTGCTTTGAAGAAGATTGGAGAAAAGAAGAGCAAAAATCCACATACAAAAACGGAAAAAGTCTCTGAGGGAAAATCTGGAATGAGGAAATGGAGCATCGAGGCATTTACAGACTGAACGGCAATATAAAAGGAGACATGCCATCAGTTCCGACATGACGGACAGAGGATGGCCACGCTGGACTACATTTTCACATCCGAAAATATGTTGGAAACAATCTTGAGTTTAAAAGAAAAAAGCAATCAACATAGTGATCATGACCCCATTATAGTTACAATAGCAAGAAGAGAAAACAAAATAGTACAAAAATCTTTTTGGAGAGAGAAGCTGCAACTAGAACCCGGACGAAATGGATTGAGAATAACAACGAAAAACATATCAGTGGTGACAAAGAAGTTAAAAAGGTGGCAAATCCGAGAGAATACTCGGCAGAATACAATCAGATACTGATAGCTTTCAAAGAAAGCCAAATTCAAACATTAAAACCAAAATTCAAAGCCATTGTACATGATAAAGAAGTAACCGAACCAAAAAAACAACTGAGGAAAGATCTGTGGCTCTTGAAGAATTTAGCAAATTGTAACAAAATGGAGTTGATACGAAAAAGAAAACAACGTTATAAAAACTGGCAAAAATCACATCAAATAATACTTTTACAAAACGATGCGGAAAGTATGATGAGAGCAGCAGGAAGCTGAAACTGTAGGAAACTTTGGCATTTGTTAAATGGAGAAAAAGATTCATCAACCCAATTGCAGAAGATGTGTGGATAAACCATTTCAAGATCTTGTGTGACAGCAAAAAGATCAAATTGCTGCAGAGCACTGGGATATAGCAATTAATCGAAATTCGATCATTAAGAGAGCAAGTGCATCAAGAGCACCCGGGCCCGATGGCATTTCGAATGCAGTTCTAAAAGCGAACCCGACGCTATGGTCTGAATTTTGCGAGACACTATTCAAAAGGATAGTGAGGGTAGGAAAAGTTCCAGACTCATGGAAGGGCTCAATTGTAGTCCCAATTTTCAAAAAAGGGGACAGGACGCAATCTATGAATTACCGCCTTACTGCTCGATTACATAGGAAAAATCTTTGCAACTTTAACCCACCTGAAAAGATGGATAAAGGAGTCAAAGCACTACGACGTTAGACAATCAGGGTTTGTGGAACAAGTAGATGTAGTCTCAACTTATTTATATTAAGTATATTGAAAAACCGAGCATCATACAAAAAGCAAAAGATCTATACAGCTAGTATAGACCTACAGCAGGCTTTTGATAGTGTAGCTCGAGTAAGGGTGAATCGAATGGATGCCCAAATGACCTCTTAAAAGCAATAAAAGAACTTTATTCTGGCACGTCGATGAAGGTTAAACTAGATCAAGGTGGCACCTTATCTAGAAACATTGAAATAAAAAAAGGACTGAAACAAGGATGCCCGTTGGCTGCCACTTTGTTTAGCTATTACATCGAAGATATGAAAATGATTCCAGACAACAAGGTTTTGTTTCCCCCTAAAATAAACAGCACCGAAGTAGGCAGGCTTTTGTATACCGATGATGTAATTCTTTTAGACCAAATGAAGATTGTCTTGCAAAGATCCTTAAATTTGTTGGAGAATTACGTGCTAAACAAAGGCCTGAAAATAAATGTTGCAAAATCGGAAATCATGGTCCTGGGAGACTATAGATGGAAAAGCATACAACGAGAAAGATGGACTTTAAATGGGAAACAACTGAAACCAGTAAAGGCGATAAAGTATTTAGGAGTCCAGATAAGCATGCTACAAAGTGAAAATCATGGACGGACACACTGAGATTGAAGGCAAAAAGATTTGCAGCTCAAGGAATGACCATAAACAGAAGGTATGGGAAATTTTCATTGCAACCGATAATTGCCTTCTACAAGCAAAAAGTGTCCCTTGCTCTGGTGTACTGAGGAGAAACCTGCCTTGGAATAAAACCTGAGATGTGGAATTTATTAGAGGGATACTTTTGCAAGCACATCCTTCGATTACCAAAATCGATTCCAATAGCCATAATTCGTCAAGAATTAGGACTGATATCACTCTACGCACAAATCACCTGGAACAAGTTGAGGCTCTACAGAAAGGCAACAGTGAATGATTGCCCTCCACAATTTAGAGTTCTAGGAATGTTTGAATCTGGAAACAAAGAGCTTGTCCTAGATGAATGGAAAATAGAATGTGATGCAGTCCTGGAAAATCTTGGAAATTCAACAGATACCTTGATTGAAAATATAATGTTAATAAAGACAAATCTGTGGGCAGATGATTGGTGGAAAACTGAAGACACAAGATCCAAATCCAAGACTCACACTCTTCTGGAATCTGCTTGGGGAACGATGAATGTCCTTCCCACGTATCTGAAGACATTCCCTCATGGCAAGCAGCGAGATCTATTGCTAAGATTTAGATTAAACGTGTTGCATAGCATATGGGAAACATCAGAACTGCATAGATTGCCAACTTTGCAAATCTGAAAGTGAAACACCAAAACATCTAATTCTTTTTTTGCCAAAAATTGAAAGGCCTGAGGACCATCCATCTACATGACCACATCATAGGCTCGAGAGATCTAGAGGCCGAGAGATGGTGGGAACTGATGTACAGTTGTCGAAATGTAAAAACTAACTATGCCACTGTTAAGTTTGTAGAGGCTGTGCTAGAAAAACTTAAGGAAACAGGATGAAAGAATAAATCGTGAAGGACAAAGGTGAGTAATTAACAAGAGAAATGCCAGTAGAAACCTTTGAGTAAAGACGGTATTACATTTTTAGTTTATTTTATTTCATTGGATGCAAATGGTGAAAAGTTTGTAAAAAAACTATTTTACAGTAATAAAAAAATAAAAAAATGTGGGCTGTTTTATCAGCCCTGGAAACAAATTTGTGGCGTCAGAATACCCTTCATACGTCGCCGCTCATCATGCAAACCCATTGCATGTAAATAAACATAGAACTCCTTGTGCCATGTGGCCCAAGGAGGCCCCAGATTGCTGGAGTGAGTAATGTCAGGCGGCAGCACTGCTTGATGTTGTACTACTACGCCATGCGTGATATCTGGTGCCTGCCTGCCTAAGGAGGTGTCTGAGCTGACAGTAGCAGCACTCTTAAACAGACTTGTCAGATGAGCACATGTGCTGCACTGATCATATGAAATGCAATTCAGCTTGGTGTCTTCACCTGTGTTAGAGCGAACCTTCCTTAGCTCTTGCAAGTACTCGTAGGGTGTCACGCTCTTGCTGCGACAGCCGCAGTGGAGTCGGCGGGCCTCCTTTATGGATGTTACTGTGTTACTGCTCTGGCGGGAGCTCGGCACGTGCTGGCGGGAGCTTGCTGGCTGGTCCCGGGTGGGCAACGCCGGCGGTACCTCTTTACATTAGTAAGAGTGCGGACACGGTGTAGTTGTTGGCACAGTTTCCGCACTGAAACCGTTCATAAGAAAGTATCCAGTTATTGGAAGGGGTGCGCGCAAGGGCTCACGTGGGAGAGGTTCTGTCCATGCTGTAGCGCTCTAACGCATAAAGCCTGTACAATGTTGTCAGCTAGCCCACATCGTTGTGTGGGCGGGATGCCGTTGCGGCCTTAGGACAAGACGTCCGGGACGTGACGTCAGGGGAAGGGGAGGGACAGGGAAAGGTTGCGGCAGTTGCCGGCTGTACGCAAATAAAGAAAGTTGTATTGCATATCAGGCTCCCGCGTATAATTGGGCCTGTTGGTCTACGCGCATGCAAATCCCCAGGCGGGGATTGAACAATGGAGATGAGCGGGTACGTGACCCACCAGTGCCGTGCCGAGGTCTGCAGCCGAGCAGTCTAGCGCATCGGCGCGCCTCGGACACGGTTGCCACCGGAAAAGTCTGCCCCGCCTCGGGCCTCAGGCTCACGAGGCACAGCGGAACCGAGCAAGGAAGCACGAAGCCTGCGGGAAGGGCCCAGGCGGTTTGCGCCCACCCCCCCAACATTGGGAGAGGCACTCGAATACCCGGTGAGGCCGGCGAGGAAGCACGGAGCCTGCGGGAGGGGCCCTGGAGACTCTCGCCCACGCCCCCAACGAGGAGAGAAGCGCCCGCTCCCCAGCGTGACTCAGCGCACCTGAGAGCTATGGGATAACAAGGCCGGCCAAGATTCTGAGCGCTGCACAACGGCACGAGGGTAAGCACCGCCCCTGCCTAGTGCCCGTCGGGTGCAGCACGCTCACAAAATTTGCACGCAGAAGCAGCAGGCACTGCACCCCACGTGCAGGCTGAGGTACAAGATAAACCTCAGTCACGAGGAGCCAGCAACCCCCACTCCACCGGAGTACGCCTCCAGAGTGCACAATCACCCATCACCCATACACAGTGTCCCAGCACACCGACCGACATGTCGGACTCGGCGAGCACCACAGCGGGAGCAGCGGCAACTGCATCATTAGGAGGAATCGACGTGGCACAAGACAACAACCAACACACGCACAATGAAGGGGGTGCCCCCCAAGTCATGCACATGCCAAACCCCTTTGAAATACGGGATACCTCAAATCTAGGCCCACGCTGGACCATATGGCTCCGGGATTTCAAGTTTTACACCGGCGCCATAGGGCTAACAGACGATACGAGACTAAAGAATACGCTATTCATGGCAGTGGGACCGGCATTGAGAGACATTGCGGGGGACCTACTCAACGTGGACACTGTCACATATGGAGAACTGCATGCCAAACTTTGCACCACATACAAATGTTGATTATGAATGCGACCAGGCAAGAAAAGGGTGAGTCCATAGACAATTTTGTAATGCGTCTTCGCATTAAACTGAAACATTGCGAATTCCACAATTACTCCAATGAAGAGGCGCTCAGGTCGCAAGTGATTGCAGGATGCCTCTCACAATCATTTCGCAAACAACTCCTACAGAAGTAGAAATCCTGGAGGAAATCCTAGCACTGGCCCGCATGGAAGCGGCAGTTGACTCGCAATTGGACAATCTAGGCAAAGTGTCCCTACAACAACACAGCGAAAACACCGAAACAGTCAACAAATTATACTCGAACCCTACTCAAGGAAATAAACACCCCGAAGCCATGTGCTACAAATGCGGATATGAATACCCTCACACGGGGGACTGCCCGGCTGTAGGGCAACAATGTGCTGCATGTAGAGGAATGGATCATTACCGGGCCATGTGCAAGAACACACAGACTCACACGCCAAACAAACACCGAACTCAAGACAGGCAATGATACCGTTGCCAGAGTCCGCCCAGACCCCGAGGGGAGAGCGACAGAAAACCCATAAGAAGAGAAGACGATGACCGAAAAAGCCGGTACACTCGCGAAGACGGACGCTCGTCGGAAGACACGAGACGCTCACACAGAAGATGGTTCGTAAGATACGTTGAGACATGATCCCCACTAGCAGCGACACCCCGTCGTCAGGGGAGAATCAAAGGAGGAAGGGCTACGTATTGGCCATAAAGGACAATACCGCTGCCACCCAACACAGCCCCATACTGACACTTCACGTGAATGACACCCCGCTAGAATTCCTGATAGACACCGGGGCGACGGTCAATATCATTAGCGAACAAGCGTATGAATCGTTGGCATCACAGCCCAAGATCAAGAAAGGCACGGGGGACATTTATCCATACGGTTCCACGACACCTCTGCCATGCAAAGACATGGGCCCTCATTACGACCCAGGCGGTAAGTTACCATGGCGTAAACTACGTTTACGCCATGGTGGTTGGCGGATTTACCGCCCCATTCCAAGGTGAGTGGGGCGGTAAATCCCCATTTTACCCTTCCCCATTCCCATTCTTGCCCCATAGGGCATAATGGGAATGGGGAAAGGCGCTAATTACGCCACCGTAAATTACGGTGGCGTAATTAGCACCAAGGTCCCTTTGCGCCATGGGTTTTAACACCATCCCGCAAAGGGACCTTGGAATCAGGCGTTAAGGGTCTGCGCCGTTTACGGCGCCGTAAACCCCTTAACACCTGGGTCCTAATGAGAGCCATGATCACAGCCTGGTGCACTCATAAGGAGCAGACAGCAAGAATCCCACTGCACATTTTGAGAATCGAAGCAAACAGCGGGTGCATTCTAAGCTTCAGGACTGCGGTAGACATGAGGCTGGTGCATGTCTTATACCAGATGGCGCACAAATACTTCGCCAAACCTGACGCAATCGAACAATTGTTCCCAAAACTATTCACTGGCCTGGGAAAGTTAAAAAACAGGAAGGTACACCTTCACATAAATCCTCTCATCAAACCGGTTGCCCAGCATTACCGAGGAATTCTGTTCAATATTCAGAGGCAGGTAGAAGAGGAACTGGACAAACTCATTAAAATGAACGTCATTGAACCAGTGTAGGGTCCCACACCATGGGTATCACCCATCGTCCCTGTCCCCAAGAAGTCACCGGATGGGTCCATACGCCTGTGTGTGGACATGCGCAGAGCCAACATCGCCATTGAAAGAGAGAGGCACCAAGCGCCTAGGATCACTGACACGATCCATCTCCTTCATGGAGCAAGAATCTTCTCGAAGCTAGATTTGACAAAAGACTATCACCAGATCGAATTTGCGCCTGAATCTCGATATATTACCAAGTTTGTTACCCACCTCGGTCTTTTTCAGTACAAAAGACTCCGTTTTGGCATCTCTTCCGCTGCCGAAATTTTTCAAGAGGAAATTCACAAGGTCATAAGGCACGTCCCAAACTGTTTGAAATGTCTTAGTAGTATACGGCAAGTCACAAGAGGAACATGATATGGCACTCCACAGAGTGTGTCAGGCACTGGATGAGGCAGGACTAACATTAAACAAATCAAAGTGTGAATTCTCGAAAGGATCTCTGAGATTCTTTGGTCACATTTTCTCGGACAAAGGAATGAGGCCAGATCCGGAAAAAGTCAAGGCACTCAATTCTGCCACCCCCCCTATAAACACCACTGCCACCCCCCCGTAAACACCACTGACCTGAGATCATTTCTAGGCCTCCCCAGTTACTGCTCCAGATATCTGAAAGACTATGCTACCGTGAGCAACCCGCTACGCCTGCTCACGCGCAAGGACACACCATTCATATGGTCAAAGGAGTGCCAGGAGGCGTTCGGAGCGATACGGGGAGCCATATCACAAGTAGAGGATATGGCATACTTTGATGCCAGCCGTGACACCGAACTAATCGTGGATGCCAGCCCAGTAGGTCTCGGCGCCATACTTATTCAAAAAGACCATAAAGAACCACGCAACACCCACATAGTGGCATATGCCAGCCAAAGCTTGACAACCACGGAACAGGCATATTCACAAGCAGAAAAAGAAAGCCTTGCAGTAGTCTGGGCCTGCGAATATTTCCATCTGTTTCTGTTTGGCAAGGAATTCACTATAATCACCGATCACCAGGCACTGCTCACGATATATGGAAGCCCCAAAGCCAGGATGCCGCCGAGAATAGCCAGATGGGGTCTACAACTACAGGATTACAGATTTGGATGGGCAGAGTTGTCGGTGCAGTTGGAGTCGGACCCAGCGCTCCGAATCGCAAGACACTGCCTGCAGACCAACAAGATGACCCTCATGAGACAACAGGCAAGAGAGGAGCCAGAGACGACACGGGAGGACGTCAAG
Source organism: Ambystoma mexicanum (assembly GCF_040938575.1). Lineage (NCBI taxonomy): Eukaryota > Metazoa > Chordata > Amphibia > Caudata > Ambystomatidae > Ambystoma > Ambystoma mexicanum. Next base: position 1,269,845,211 of record NC_090926.1, on the reverse strand, counting down.
TGGCTCGCCCAAGTCCGCGAGGAACTAACGGTGGTAGAAAACAACATGATATTAAAAGGCTGCAAAGTCGTCATCCCGAGAACCCTCCGGGAGAGGATAGTACACCTAGCCCACGAAGGACACCGAGGTGTGGTCGCCACGAAACACCTACTTCGCCAAAAAGCATGGTTCCCGCAGCTCGACCGCCTGGTAGAAACCATCGTAGGAAACTGCCACATCTGTGCACAAGTGGCGCCACCACCACAACCCATTACAGACATCTCCCTTACCGAACAAAGTCTGGGAGGAGTTAGCAGTAGACCTGTTTGGACCACTGAGCAATGGGACACATGTGCTCGTACTCATGGATGAACATTCAAGATACCCGACGGCCAGATCGTGGAAAGCAGTGCAACATCAAGCGTCATCCCAGCACTCGATCGGATGCTCTCAGCGCATGGTATTCCCAAGGTCATAAAGTCGGACAATGGTCCTACATTCATAAGTCACGACTTTCAAAAGTTTGCAAATTATATGGGGTTCCAACATCGACGAATAACCCCCCGATGGCCTCAGGCCAACGGCATGGTCGAAAGATTCATGGCCAATATCAAGAGGACATTGCAAATTGCCCATGTTCAAAACAAGCCATTTGAGCAGGCACTCAACCAACTACTCAGGGAATACCAACACACACCTCATAGCACGACGGGAGTATGCCCTGTGGACCTGGTTTTCCGAAGGCCAATCACCACGAGGCTACCAGAGGATCCGAGACCACAAGAACTGACGCCCCTGGAACAAAAGGCGAAGGCAAACGACGCCGCGAATAAGGCAGAAACAAAGGAAGTCACCAACAGGAAGAGACGTGCCCGTGAAAACATAATGCAATCAGGTAACGAAGTATGGCTCAGACAACCCAAGAATCAAAAGGAAGAAGCCACCTTCGCATCCACCCCTCTCATCATAACTCATAAGAAAGGCACCATGGTCACCGCACAAAGGAGTGACTGCTCGTCAGTGACCAGAAACAGCTCGCATTTCAAACGTGTCATGCCGCCCCAAGGAGGTCAGTGGGAAATGGACAGAGACAGTGAGGATGACAGACTACAAGAAGAATCATACCACGGTGACGGGGAAGAGTCAGGAAGTGAAGCACGCATCTCAACACCCGCCACGGAGAGAATGACTCCAAGCAAGGCGAGGCGTCCCCAGAGGAGTCGCATGAAACCAATTTGCCTCATAGAGGAAATGGGGTGAGAAGAGTCATCGGACTCACAAGCTAAAAAGGGGAGAGATGTCAGCTAGCCCACATCGCTGTGTGGGCGGGCTGCCGTTGCGGCCCTGGGACAAGACCTCTGGGACGTGACATCGGGGGAAGGGGAGGGACAGGGAAAGGTTGCGGCAGTTGCCGCCTGTACGCGAATAAAGAAAGTTGTATTGCATATCAGGGTCCCGCGTATCATTGGGCCTGTTGGTCTACGCGCATGCGAATCCCCAGGCGGGGATTGAACAAATTTGAAGCTCGGCTACTGCCATGCTCCTTGCTTCCTCCCACGTCTTTACCAGCGGATACATGAGGGCTCAACAAGCAGCTCACGAGCCTGGTGAAACCTCTTGAAGTCCATGCCAGGTTTCACATGTGTGTAATGGAAAACGGCGCTTCATAACACAGTTTCCTCAGGCCAGAGGGTCCTCTAAGAACCTTTTATATCATTACAAGCATGCCCTCTTGCTTTTCACCTGCGAGGACTGAATGTATGGGCAGCCTCTCCTGATAGGAACCTGGACGCCGTGTCTGTAATCTGCCACGAATTTGGCAGGACCTGGGTTTCTAGTACTTGCTTGAAAAGACTTCAACTCTGGAATGCCCTGCTCATCCTTGGCGCATGTATTTAGGCCTCGAGTCAAGCTCTCTTCTGAGTTCGCTGATTTCACAGGCTCTCCGCCTTATAGCAAGCATTGTGCATTTACACAGTACATTTGACAAGCCATCCTCCCGTCGCATTGCAAAGTACACGTTTACAATCTTACACTGCTGCCATCTAGCGTTTAACTGAAGTATTGGATATATTATTGGCTGAAGAATTGCCTTTGCTTGTTTCTACGATCGTTAAACAGCTGCAAAGCCTCTGCTAGCGATGCTCCAACGTTCATGGGAGGTGGCAGTTGGCTTTTCGCACATGCATGCGACCATAGCGAAGTTTTGATTTGTGCCTCTTAACGCGCCCACAATAATGGCTTCAGGTGGCAAATCCTGGAAAAGTAATATGGTGTGGCCTAGCCATTTTAATACTTTTTGGTTTGGGATATTATGTAGCCCTAGCGCCACCTATAAGCCGATACTATTGCATTAGCGTACAGCTAGGGAGACATGGCCTAACTTACACTGCGCAATGGGACAGTGGAGCAGGCAGGCTGCCTTACAGCGTCTGCATTGATTTATTTGTTGAGCATGGAATTGCCCCTAATCTACACTGCACGATGGGACAGTGGAGCAGGCAGGCTGCCTTACAGCGTCTGCATTGCTTTATTTGTTGAGCATGGAATTGCCCCTAATCTACACTGCACGATGGGACAGTGGAGCAGGCAGGCTGCCTTACAGCGTCTGCATTGATTTATTTGTTGAGCATGGAATTGCCCCTAATCTACACTGCACGATGGGACAGTGGAGCAGGCAGGCTGCCTTACAGCGTCTGCATTGATTTATTTGTTGAGCATGGAATTGCCCCTAATCTACACTGCACGATGGGACAGTGGAGCAGGCAGGCTGCCTTACAGCGTCTGCATTGATTTATTTGTTGAGCATGGAATTGCACCTAACTTACACTGCACGATGGGACAGTGGAGCAGGCAGGCTGCCTTACAGCGTCTGCATTGATTTATTTGTTGAGCATGGAATTGCCCCTAATCTACACTGCACGATGGGACAGTGGAGCAGGCAGGCTGCCTTACAGCGTCTGCATTGATTTATTTGTTGAGCATGGAATTGCCCCTAATCTACACTGGACGATGGGACAGTGGAGCAGGCAGGCTGCCTTACAGCGTCTGCATTGATTTATTTGTTGAGCATGGAATTGCCCCTAATCTACACTGCACGATGGGACAGTGGAGCAGGCAGGCTGCCTTACAGCGTCTGCATCGATTTATTTGTTGAGCATGGAATTGCACCTAACTTACACTGCACGATGGGACAGTGGAGCAGGCAGGCTGCCTTACAGCGTCTGCATTGATTTATTTGTTGAGCATGGAATTGCACCTAACTTACACTGCACGATGGGACAGTGGAGCAGGCAGGCTGCCTTACAGCGTCTGCATTGATTTATTTGTTGAGCATGGAATTGCACCTAACTTACACTGCACGATGGGACAGTGGAGCAGGCAGGCTGCCTTACAGCGTCTGCATTGATTTATTTGTTGAGCATGGAATTGCCCCTAATCTACACTGGACGATGGGACAGAGGAGCAGGCAGGCTGCCTTACAGCGTCTGCATTGCTTTATTTGTTGAGCATGGAATTGCACCTAACTTACACTGCACGATGGGACAGTGGAGCAGGCAGGCTGCCTTACAGCGTCTGCATTGATTTATTTGTTGAGCATGGAATTGCACCTAACTTACACTGCACGATGGGACAGTGGAGCAGGCAGGCTGTGTCAAAGTGACTGCATCTTGCATCCTTTTGTTTGTTAAACATGGAACTAACCCTAACTAACACTCCACAATGATATAGTGGAGCAGGCAGGCTGCTTTAAAGTGACTGCATCTTTTTCTTTGTTGAACATGTAATGCACAGTGGGACAGTGGAGCAGGCAGGTTCCCTTACAGCGACCACATTTCTTTCTTTGTTGAACATGGAATTGCCTGTAACCTACACTGCACAATGGGAGAGTGGAGCAGAAAGGCTGTTTTAAAGCAACTGCATCGTTTTTCTTTGTTTAACATGGAATTGACCCTAACCTACACTACATGATGTGACAGTGGAGCAGGCAGGCTGCCTTAAAGCAAGTGCATATTTTTATTTGTTAAACGTGGAATTGCACTGCCTGATGGGTCAGTGGAGCAGGCAGGCTGCCTTAAAACGGCTGCTTTAATGGATTTCCTTCCTCCCGCAGATTCCTTATCTGATAGATATTCTATCCAGCTTTGCTGCTTTGGAAATATTTTTCGACGGGGGACATAGTGGACCTCGACTCGGCCATCGATCGCTGATCTATCTTGCTCGGTGCTCGATCGTCAGCTCCGGAAGTGACACCAGGCGTCATATATAGACTCCGTCACTACACCCCACACCTCAATTCCTTTTTTGCATGCGCATGACACGCGGCTTTAGGAACACAGTAGAGTCTTTGAAACTATAATCAACGTTTTCGTCAGAAAATCTTTTTCCTCGACGCACGATATCCCTCGCCCGGGTTTGGGGATTCAAGCGGTGTACCGACTGCCATACCATAATGTCCATTACCGACCCGCATGAGTTTTGCCTCTGGTACCTTGGCACAGGTCATACAACAGAGGGGTGTGTGTCGTGTGGCAAAATGCAACCAAAATCTTTGAGCGATCAGGTTTAAAGCTCGCTCTTGGCCGACCTCCTTCTAATTCGCTGTCGTGGCCGACGGGCCAGTCCTCGGAGACTGAGACCAAGGGGGATTCCCCCGAAAAAAAACATCAGCGAAAGAAGAAACAGTCCCATTCAAGGAGAGGCACCACCGCCATCGACGGGACTCTGATTCGTCGGAGGAAGGAGGTAAGACGTAGGCTCGTCCTACCACTCGACAGGAGTGGGAGGATTTAAAACCTCCATGCTAGATATGTTTAGGAAGCATGCTGCTGCAGGCAAGGGTGACAGCCCAAGAAGCAGGCCTCGGAGCCAAGAGTGTTGCTCAGTGTTACCAACCCCTCAGGAGCCACAGTGCTGATGCCATCGACCTCAGCTTGACGCCGAAGGAGTCGTCGAGGCCCTCGATGCCGGGTCCTTCACACACATTTCAAAGTGCCAGGGTTCCGGCATCACAGCCTCGGTCAATGTCGACAGCCACAGCCCTCAGCGCCGAAGCTCGGAAAGAAATTGTTCGCTCATGCTCTGATTTTTTCAGCACTATGTGGACCATTTTCAACGCCGTTGATGCGGATGACCAGGGAGATGTTGAACCAATTCTCATGGGAACAGGTGGTGTTGAATATTTTGATGACTACGCTCAACTTCTGGAACTAGCACTGGGGTTTCACAAGGCCAGCGGGAGGGATACTTCACCAGACCTGGAGTTCCAGCAAAGCCAGCCCATACACATAACCAGGCCAAGTTCAGGGCATTGATGGAAGGGTGATTGGCACTTTAGGTTTGAAATCTTCCTCAGTGCAAGTACCAGGGTATGACCTGACAAGATATATTGGATGAAGGTCCAGTTACAGAACGCAACATGCCTCTGAATCCAGCAATTGCTGATCTTTTGACCTCTCTGTGGCAGAATCCCTGCCCTTTTCCCCCAGTCAGCTCCACCATGACTGGGAGGTATAGGCCGGCAAGAGGAGACCCTTCATTCCTCTCCTCTCACCGTTCCCCAGAAGGGCTTGTCATTCAAGCTGCTACGGTCTCATTCAGATCAGCTTCTTCCACTTCCAATCTGCCACCTGACAAAGAAGCTAAGAAAATTGATGCTATGGCCAAAAACATCAGGCAGCATGTCACTCAAGGCCACAGAGTGACTAGTGGTTTTGCCAAGTACTCCTACGGTGTGTGGACCACAGTGGAGCGTGCTGTGCAGTGCATCCCTGAGGGGGAGATACACAAGGGCTTCTTACAGCTTGTGGAGGATGGGAAATAGGAGGCGAGGCAGTCGCTGCAAACGGGCCTGGAAGTGGTGGACCGCGTGGGCCGTTCAATGGCAACAACTATACCGCTGAGGAGGGAGGCCTATATCAGGCCTGGCTGCCCAGCTGACCAAACCTGCCTTCAGCTTCGCCTCGAGGGCCAGAGGCTACAGGCGATATGCACCTTATGAGGCTCCCCCAGAGGCTCACCACCTCGAGAGGCCTGGTTCTCTCTATGCTGGACTATTGCAACAGCCTCCTTCTCAACCTTCCTACTTCTGCTATCCGTCCTCTACAACTCATCCAGAACAGAACTGCAAGACTTTTCCTTGGCCTCAAGCCCAGGGACTGCATCTCTCTGGTGCTCAAATCCTTCCACTGGCTCCCCGTGGCTGCAAGAATCAGGTTCAAGACCCTCTGCGTAATCCACAAGGTGCTCTGGGGCCAGGGCCCGCACTATCTACAACGCTCCCTTCCAAAATACTCTCCCTCTAGGGTCCTCTGCTCGACCTCCTCCAACTCTCGGCGGGTGAGCTGTTAGGGAGAATTCTCATTCTATGGATAATTTCCCTTACCAATAGAGTCCCCCAGCAGCTTTGCTGGATTTGAAGGGTTTGTTTTCTTCTCCTGCTTACAGTGTGACTCTTTTCCCACTCTTAGGCATATTTGCTATGTGTGTTCTAGGCTATTTTTTGTGTTTAATGTCTATGGGGTTTTTCTCACCCCCATAGGAACCATCTTTATCCACATGTGTTACACAGCACCCTCCGTGCAGTGACACAGGGGTGTCGTAGCGACCCCTAAATATAGACTCCATACCCTGGGACTGACTAGTGTCTCCCAGGGCTTGTAAAGTCCCCATTGACTTTACTAGTCAATCTTTCTGAACAAAACAGTACAACCCATCTTACTATGGAGGTACTGGAAAGGGTTAATAGTTTTTCCCTTATGTTCATTTTCGAGAGGGTACCGTACAGTCCATCTCTCAAATGTTTCTGGCTGGTGGCAGTGGTTACTACCAAAAATATTCGACCGCAAATATTTCCCTATGGGATTTTTCCATTGTTCAAGGTTACCACATTTACTGACAGCCTCTAACATACCGCCGACTTATTTTTATACTAACTTTACTCTGGTAGGTTTTAATTGCCAGAACTTTTATATAAATTCTTTCTAGTGTCGTTCTGTAAACTCCTAACCCAGGTCGGGGATCCTTTGTTCGTCCTTTTGGCGGGCTTCTGCCAAGAAGCCCACCTTTCGGCGCCAGTGAGTCTGGGGTGGATCCATTGTGTGAGAGGGGGAGTAGGACCCCTGGACAGGGTTGCCTCAGCAACCCATGTCACACTCGGCCCTGATAGGCTGGAGGGTCTCCCGTCAGGATGACCACTCCACTGTGTGAGTGACAGCTAGGCTGTATAAATGGGGATCTTTTTGCATAAAAGCAGGGTCCTGAGGACTGGAAGGGCAAGACGTCGCCACTGTAACTAAGAAGCCGAAGAAGAGAGAAGCCAAAGACATCTGCAACAACTGAACCACCGGTGAAGCCCTGCTGCAGCGTCTCACCTCTTTTCTCCACACGACGAGAGAAGATCTTCATCTGCAAGATCCTTCTTCCCCGAGTTGGCGGGGCCAACCAGTTTGCCAATCGCCTTCCTGGACCTGCCTTGGTCGAATCGCCAGTACCCTGTACTCGGAGACCGGATAGCCAGGCACCCGTCCACCCAGACCGCGATTTAAAGGAGCATACCTCTTTTATTTCGTTTGACAACACCGCAGCTGGTTTCATCCCTGGGTGGTGCAGTGACTCAAACTTTCCTCCACGACGAGAGCCTCTCTTCCTCTGCTGGATCTCCCGAACTGCAGGAACTACCAGAAACAACCGCCACCGCAGGAGCCTCTTCATTGTAAGGTACTTTGTTCCGCCAGGCCGCCCTTTTTCGTTGGTAGCACTAAAGGTGTTTTAAATCCTTTACCTACCTGTTGGGTTGACCGCCCCTATCTTCTAACATTGTCTTTCATCTTCTGCATCCACCTTTTCGAATCGTTTAACAAAGACTTGACTGCAGCTACAAGAACATTTTGCTCCTGGGCCCTTTGCCCTGTACCAGTGACTCTGGCACAGGCCTATTGACTCTGGCAGAATTTGTTAGAACTGCCTTCTCGAGATTGCTTCTCAACTAGAACTGTGTGGATGCACCTAATTCCTATAACCACCTTTTCCTTCCCATTTTTAAAACTTGTGGAGTGCCATTTTGCTCGGTTTTCATTTAAGTAATATACATGCCAAAGTACTGCCTTGTCTAAACTTGTTCACAAACTTATGGGAAGTGTTGCTAGGGTGTTTAACAATATATTACTGTATAACTTGTGCTTTCCCTCCCTTGCGAGAAATTGCTAGAGTGCCATATGTGTTTGGTTTTCACTGTGCCGTTTGCTCAGTTTTCACTCTTGCTCAAACTTGTCTACAATTTAACTAGGGAATTGTGTATACTTTTCTTGACTGATTTTAACTTGCTTTTATAACTGTGATTAATGCGTTAACTTTAGAAGTGTGTAAAATAAATATATATTCTTTTTAATACAAAGATTTGGTCAGTGTTTCCTTGTGCCATAGTATTATAGCCCTATTGTGTAAACCCTGAATACTGCTCATCTCCCTCTTGAGATAAGTCTGACTGCTTAGCCACAGCTACCAACTAAATCTTTGTGGTGCGGACTGATACCAAAGAGGATTTATTGCTCATACCTGTAGTCTTAATCTTCTGTAGTGCTCCCTAAGGGAACTGCACAGGATTCTGCCTAACATGAGCCGCTTTCACAAAAAGAGATTTGGGGGTAGATCTTTATTCTCTGCAGATGCCTTCCTCTGGGACAGCCTCCCTGACACTCTCTGTCTTGAACTGGAGCACCTTAAGTTCCTGAAACTCCTTAAGACCTTCCTCTTCTCTTCCTCCTTCTCTCTCTCTCTCTCTACCCTGCTAACCTCAGTTCTTTCCATAACTCGGTTCAGTTTTTGCTGACTGGTTGTCTGGTTCACCTCCAGCGCCTTACTGGTCCCAGGCCCCCCTGCCAGTCTTTGCACTTGCTTCCGGCCCACTGCACTATGTTCACCATTACTGCACTTTCAGCTTACGCTCCATGAGCAAGGCATCCTCTCTGCACTTAACCCAGGCCCCTATTGGACTGGACGAGTTTGTTCTCTCCCACCCCCTCTTTCTCGCACCTCCGTCGGTATGCATGCATTACCTAAATGCAACTACCTAAATGTACTAGGACTAGTAAGTTTGTCTGTTCTGTCCCACCCCTTTTTCTGTCTCCCCTCCCCACCTGGGTCAAAACTGTAACACTTCATGCACTTGCAATAGGAGAAATGCCGTCAGGCCTAGTATGCTAGCTTTTCTTTTTAGATCATTCGGAAACTTCAACGCCTAAGAATGATTACTCTATTCCCTTGTTCCCTTCCGCCCTTGAAGCGCTTTGAGGCACTCCGCCTGTGTTTAAGCGCTGTATAAATAAACAATTACAATTTATCGGGTGGTGGACTGTTGGCAGAACATTGACCCCAGTGGCAGGAGATCACCTCCGATACCTGGGCCCTACAGCTCGTTCAGTGGGGTTACTGTCTGCCCTTCTTAAGAAAACCACCGGACAGACCCCCATCACCTCATTCCAATCGGCACAGGAGCTCGAGGAAGAAGTGAGAGCCCTGTTGTTGAAGGGTACCATGGAAGAGGGACCGCCCGAGCAGAGAGGTCGGGTTGGTTTTGCAGGTACATCCTGGTGCCCAAAAAGGGAGGAGGCCCTCATCCGTTTCTGGACTTCAGGGCATTGAACAAGCTCCTGAGGAAAGACTAGTTCAGGATGGTGACACTGGGAGAAATTCTCCCCGCTCTGTGTCAATAGATCTGCAGGCCACTTATTTCCATGTGCCAACTCATCAAAAGCGCAGGAGGTTCCTGAGGTTTCTCATAGGGGACAAGAACTACCAGTTCAAGGTGCTTCCGTTTGGGCTGACCTCCGCTGACGTATTCCCATACCTGGACGACTGGTTTATCTGAAGCAAGTTGGCGGGCAGACTTTGTCTCATCTGGAGGACATCTGCCTGCTACTGCACAGGCTGGGCTTCTCCCTGAACTTGAGGAAGTCCCATGTAATGCCTGTTCGAAGGCTCCAGTTCATCGGAGCAGTCCTAAATACCGGGGTAGGGAAGGCCTTCCCTCCTGAGGATCGAGTCAATTGCTTGACACAGATGGTCGACTTGTTCCGTAACAACGCCACATCTACCTTCTTTTGCCTCTTAGATCTCATGGCCTCCTGTATTTTTCTAGTGCCAGAAGCCAGGCTCCACATGAGGTCCCTACAGTGGCTCCTAAAGGATCAATGGTCACAGTACCTCAGGGCCCTTTCAGATCCCCTCAAGGTGTCCAGCCAAGTAGTCAACAACCTCGACTGGTGGGCAGACCGCAGCAATCTCATGGTGGGGGAACCATTCTTGACTCATTGGCCTCAGATCGGCGTGGTCACACATGTGTCTCCGAAGGGTTGGGGTGCTCACTGCAAGGAATTGAAGGTGAGCGGCCTTTGGTCAGCAGTGGAAGCCTGGTGGCACATCAACAGGCTAGTGTTGTGAGCCATCAGGTTAGCCCGAAGGGCGTTCACCCTGTCTCTGGAGGGGAAGCATGTCCTGATTCTGACTGACAACACAGTGGCCATGCACTACCTGAATAAGTAAAGTGACATGCACTCCCACCCCCTCTGCAGAGAGGCAATGCAGCTGTGGTTCTGGTTATTAGAGAACTGAATCTCAGTCTCTGCAGTTCGTCTGGTGGGGACAGAGAACAATTTGTCGGATGCTCTGAGCATGGTCTCACACGAGTGGTAAGTATGCCAGGAAGTCCTAGAGGCGTTCTTCTCTCGCTGGGGTACATCTATGGTGGACCTGTTTGCCATGGAGTACAGCAGGAAGAACAGACAGTTTTGCTTGAGGGAATTCCCCAAGAATGGTGTGCTAGGGAATGCGTTTCTTGTGGATTTAAACTTTCCTCTCCATTGCGCCTTCCCTCCGATTCCCGTCATCCCTTGGGTTTTCAGGAGGCTCAAGAGGTTTCGAGGGACCATGATCCTGATCGCCCCAGACCGGGTGAGGAGGACGTGGTACTCGGATCTCCTGGATCTAACCATCTGCCCACCTTTTTGGTTGCCTCGGCGGCCGGATCTACTAACCCAGTTGGATGGCCGGGTGCTTCACCCGAGCCTAGAGTCCCTCAACCTACATGCTGTCTGTGTCTCTTGAGAGGATGAGATATGATGACTGGGACCTCTGTGAGGAGGTGCTCAAGGTTTTGCTGGCTGCAAGCCGACCATCTACAAGATCTTTGTATGCATGCAGGTGGAGAAGATTTGAAGTGTGGTGCAGGGAGCGCAAGATTTACCCTATCTTTTGCCCCACCACGACAATGATGGAGTTCCTTCTGTAACTGGCCTCAGCTGCCCTTCAGGTCACCACAGTCAAAGGATATTTGGTGATCTTATCAGTGTTCAAGAGGTCTCCGAATTAAGGCTCCTCTTTTACGATGGCACAATTCCTGAAGGGCCTTGTCAATAGGTTTCCGCCAACTCCCTTTGTTGTCCCAGATCGGGATCGCAATCTGGTTTTGACATTTTTGATGGCGGCTCCTTTCGAGCCCATGCACACTTGTTCTTTACAACTACTTTCTTTAAAGACAGCTTTTTTAATCGCAGTAACATCTGCTAGGCGGGTAGTAAATTGCAAGCCTTATGTTGCAAACCCCCTTTCCTGCGTATTTCACGGGAGAAAGTCTCTCTTAGAATAAGACCTGGATATCTCCCAAAGGTAGTGTCCGAATTTCATCTATCGTAGTCCATAGACCTTCCGGTCTTCTATCCGCCACTACACCCTTCTAAGGAAGAGAGGCGTTTCCATCGGCTAGATCCCAAGTTGGCCCTAAGCTTCTACGTCACAAGGACGTCTGAATTCAGGAAAACTGGCCAACTCTTTGTAGCCTTCTCTTTAGCTCATAAATGGTTGGCAATAACAAAGCAAACATTGGCCCATTGGATCTTATTTTGCATAGCAGAGTGTTAACAATCCGCAGGCAGGCAGCTGCTATCAGGCATCAGGGCGCACTCGACTAGAGGTGTCACTGCGTCAACGGCCCTTCAAAGGGGGGGTCCCTGTTAGGCATATTTGTCGTGCAGCAACATGGTCTTCACTTCACCACTATAGTTTAGATGTTGCCCGCGTAGCGAAATCTGTTGGTATAACTTTGTGCCCGCCTCCTTTGCCCTACTGCTTTGGGAGTATATCAGATGAGGAATTTGCGGGAGAAAGTCAATCCATTGAAGGAGAAATTACTTAACGTGATGTTGTGTCTATGGATTCTTCTCCTGCAGAATCCTCATCTCCCCTCCCATCCGTCCCTGCTCAGAAAGTTCACAGTTGATGTTCAACTTCTCTTGGGTTGAGACATGGTGATGGTCCTTGGATGACCATTTTCTGTCTTTCATGCCGCATGTTTGCTAAAAATCAAAAATCATCTTTTCTGACGCTACTTATTGTGTGTTTTCCCTCCATTGAAATCTTATTGTTGTTTTTAACTTCTTATGGGCTTGTTAGCGTGTTATTATCTCTCTGTATTCCTATGAAGCGTGGCGAGCTCAGAAAAAAGGGGGAAACAGAGGTGTGGGGCATAGTGACAGAGTATATATACGACGCCTGAAGTCACGTCCGGAGCCAACGATCGCGCACTAAGCAAGCTGGATCGACGACCGCCCGCTGAGTCGAGGTCCACTACACCCCCGGTCGAAAAGATTTCCAAAGCAGCAAAGCTCGATGGGATATCTATCAGATGAGGAATCTGCAGGAGAAGAATCCATAGAAATGTCTCCAACTTTCTCCAGCATTGGATCTTTCATAGATTCACATGCCATGAATATTCCCTGTCACTCCAAATACCAGTCTTTGTCTTTCTACAAGATACTGTATCCCTTAGCGGACCAATATAGAAAGAAGTCGCAATCCTACAGGGGTTTGCAGCGCAGTCGTGGCTCCTCCCAATCTAGGAGCCAGTCCGGCAAGCAACCATGACCAGCGCAGGGCCCGGTCTTCCCACTTCAGCATCCTGGTGGGAGGAGGACTGTCAAGATTCGTCGAAGAATGGAGGAACATCATGACCAACAAATGGGTGCTATCCCTTCTCCTGCAGGGCCACTCCCTGGAGTTTGTAGACTTTCCACCTGACATTCCTCCCGCACACAAGCCGGAAACATTGCAACACCCAAGGGGCAGTGGGGACAGTGCCAAAGGACAAAGTGGGCACAGGAGTCTACTCCTGCTATTTCCTGGTAAGGAAAAAGGCAATGCACAACAAGTCAGGAGTTGGAAGTCCATATCTAAGGGTGCTCAACAAATTCTTAAAGACACAAACGTTCAGTATTATGACACTGCAGCACGTTCTGTCCCAACTACAGAAAGGAGATTTCTTGGCGTCCTTCGACCTCGAGGACTTTTATATGAACAACCCTACGCTTTGTGGTAGCAGGGATGCATTATCAATTCAAGGCCGTTCCCTTTGGGCTGCATTCTGCTTCAGGGTTGTTTACAATGTGCCTTGCACCAGTTTTTGCTCACCTGTGGCAGAGGGGCATCCACGTATACCTGTATCTAGATGACTATTTTGTGTGAGCTCCCTCCTACCAGGTGGCAGTCAACACCATAACCATCGTCCAGTGTCTGCAGCAACTAGGTTTCTCCATTAACCTCCCAAAGTTGTGCCTGGTTCCATCACAACAGGCACTTTATCTCGGAGTGAAACTCGACACCGAAACCTGCACTGGTATGTCCTCGGATGAAGGGGTTGCAGCTCTTCTAGTGAAGGAGCGCTGCCTCAGCAGTGCCCACCCTCTGTCAGGACCAACACACAAGAGGGCTATGGTTCGAAGAGGAAAAGAGCCTGCACATCAACCTGCTGGAGTTGTGGGCAATTCTCTGTGCCCTGAAGTCTTTCCTTCCCCTGCTGGAGGGGACAGTGGTACGGATCTACACCGACACTACGACATCAATATTTTATGTCCACAAGCAAGGAGGTACCAGGCCCCCACAGCTGTCCACAGAGGCTGTGGTTCTCTGGCATTGGGCGTTGCAGCACGACATCTTTCTCTTTCCCCTCCATCTGTCAGGGATCCAGAATACCCTAGTGGACTCCCTCAGCCGGGAGTTTCGCTCTTGCCACGAGTGGGAGCTGCACGAGGATCAACTTCACCTGTTTCAGAGGTGGGGCACTCTGGAGATCAACCTTTTTGCCACCTACGACAGCAGTCAGTGTAAGATTTTTGCCAGCCGATTTCTCCATCCAGAAAGCTTGGGGGACTCAGTTGCATTTCCTTTGGAGGGGAAGTTCCTGTATGCATTCCCCCTGATCCCACTGGTGCCTCGAGTCCTCCACACCTTCAGACTGTATCAGTGCAAACTGATATTAGTGGCCCCTACGTGGCAGAGGCAGTTTTGGTACCCCGATCTCCTTATCCTCTCGTCAGCTTCGCCTCTCAAGCTGCATCCACACCAGGCTCTCCTTTCAAGGAATCAGGGCGCAGTGCTCCACCACAACCCAGCCTTGCTCAATCTGATGGCCTTGCTCCTGTGTTATTAGTATTTAGATCCTTGTGCCTTCCACAAGACTTCCAAGAAGTCCTGGCCCGATCAAGAGCTCCATCCACTTTGAAGTGCTACAAGAGCAAGTGGAAACGTTTTCCAGTGTAGTGCAGGAATTAACAGTTGCAGTTGCGGCCGCTGGCCAACCGTCCACAAGATATCTTACCTTATTTACTATCTCTGGCTCAGTAGCGCTTGACACATTCTTCAATCTGCCAGCAGGGATCTCCGAGACCAAGGAAAGGCAGAAAGTGTCTTGCTAGGACTTCTGCGTTTAAGCCAGGAGTAAAAAATCCAGGGAGGAAGACCTCAGGAAGAAGGAACACAAGAAGACTGGTCCCAGTAGCTTCATGCACAAAATAATCTTCCGCAACTGTCCTACCATGAGGTCAATGGCCAGTGTTGCCCTTGGATCTCCTAAACTGAAAATCTGGCAGGAGGTCGGGTCCTCAACCGCCTTCTGGGCTTTGGTAGCATCCCACAGCCAATCGGAGGATTCTGGTGGGAAACGGCAAAGACAACAGTCTGCAAGGACATTTTCGACCTAGCAAATGTGTGGAGACTACTTCAGGGGCACTGGACTGGAACTCCAGAGGCATAAATCCCAAACCGGGAAATGCTTTAAGCCAGCATGGCCAAGACAGGCTTAAAATGGCAAAAATGGCAGGAATCTCTGTGAAACTCTCCTCAAGCAAGTCTGCAGACCTGCTTCCTCCTTGTTGGAGAACAGGAATCCAAGAGAATGCAACAAGGGCAAGGCAAAGCCTAAATACCCTTGCACAAGGCACATACTAACCAATCAATAAAACCAGTCAGATGGCCAACCCTACGATTACCACTTGGTCTTAGCCACCCACACAGAAAGTGAGAGGGATAGTCCAGGGACCTTTACTGGCTTAAACCAGTTATGTCTATTACAGCGGCTCCCATTTATTTATTTTTTGCATTTATTGCAGCGTGCCTTAACCCCTGAGGCATCTGAGCACTTGTTAGTTAAAGGCAGGTTTACATATTGCAAGGTTACAGGAAGAAGCTATGACAGTCGTTCAATTAGGCAAAGAAATCAGATCAAACAAAATAAATCTGTGATGCAAAGAAGTGCCGACCATAATGAAGATCATCCCTAAGAGTGGGAGTAGGACATAACTTGCCTGGATGGTAAAGTCGCCATGTGGTGAATATTAGTTGTTACCTGGTGATTGCATGATGAAGCTATAATACAGATGCAGTGTGGGGGGTAAGGACAGCTCCGTGTAGGCGAATGAAGCAATGTTTTAGGCATGCCCTGCTTCTCTGTACTCAGTAAAGTATAGTGTATTTATGAGAATTCCAGGCAAGCATGGGGAACATTGGTATAAAGGGTCATAGGCATCAACATTCGCAGTAACGAGTAGACATATTGGAAGGAACTCTCAGACTGAGCTATGGGTATGGGCATGGGTCACAACTAGACAGATCAGCGTGGACCAGTTTGCAGCAGGCGCAGACTGGGATACAGGGGATGGCCTGAGTAAGAAAAAGTTAGAATTGTAGAGACTAACTAACGCAACACATGGACAGGGAGACGAGAGTCAACCTTGTCTTGCTGAAACTAGATCAATGTAAGGAATACATTTTGTCGAAGTCTCGAAAGACACACAATATGAGTGAGCGTTTCTCCAGACAATGCCAAAAACCAACCCTACTGACCCTTCACCCCTCTTCACACACCTCTCAGACCCTAACTAAACACAAACATACCTCTTAAACCACAGCGTCCCGCACGCACTTCACCACACTGCAACAACAAACACACCACAGAGAGCCTTACACAACAGCACACGACAGACTCTGACCGGATACCACACCAAAAAGCTCAGCAAACGGTGTCAACCGAACTGAAGCTGCCAACAGCACATCACAGCTCCCTTGCTCTTTCTCCAAACTTTGCTCTACTAACGCGCCTTAACCTACCCCTCTTTCTTTCAGACCTGCCAGAGCGCCAGGGGACCACTTCGGTGGTGAAAGTGCACGGTATAAATATCCTTTAACATTAACAATCAAAGTGCACCTGGCTGCAATCTCCAGGTCCAACCGCTCTGCAGGGGTCCCTGTGGTCCCACTGGCTAGTGAAAGAATTCTTGTGTGGACTGTTGCAGTCTTTTTTCACCTGCCGGTTGCCCAGCACCAGCATGGGAACTAAATGTATTGCTCCCAAAGCTGACAAAGCCACCTTTCGAGCCTATGCACCAGGCATCCATCAAGCATCTTTCCTGGAAAACCGCTTTCTTGGTAGCCATAACATCGGCCAGGTGAGTGGGCGAGATCCAGGCATTTTCCTGCAAACCCCCTTATTTGACGTTCCACAAGGACACAGCTATTCTATGTACTAACCCAACTTTTATGCCTAAGTTGCTGTCCTCTTTCCATCTCAATCAACAAGGGGTTCTGCCCGTATGCTTCGGCACACCGTCTCCAACGGTGCGAACATTGCACACGCTGGATATGGTGCGTGCCCTCAAGTACTATGTGGCGCGTACTAGGTCATTCGGTTCTACTTATCAATTGTTTGTGTCGTTTGTACCTTCTGGGCCCGGGCAGGGCTCTGTCAAAGTCTTCCATTTCAAGACGGATTTCAAGCCTGCGTTTCCTGCTGCCATCAAGAGGCCGGCAGACAGCTTCCCGGCAGGCCACGGGCCATTCCACCATAGAGGTAGCTGCAACCACTGCTTTCCTCTCCGGGATCTTCCTGCCTGACATCTGCCATGCAGCCAGCTGAAGATTGGTGCATACATTCACCAGATTCTACTGTGTCGACAGAGATTCTGCAAAGAGTCTAGAGTCTGCCAGTCAGTTCTGCAGAACCTATTTGCGTGAGGTTACTAAGTCCCCGGTGGTAAGTTGTGCTGGGATCTTGCCTCCACCCGTATGTATTGTTTTGATACAGCTTTGTAATCACATGTGACCCTCCCACCTGCCCTGCATGGTTCATCTTTTGGCTCTTAGTGCCACTCACGTGCACTTGCCAAATCTGAAGATGTTGACAGCGGAGGAATTAAGGGAGGTCTTCCTATTGGCTGTGGGCAGTATGACCCAAAATGACTGTCGAAGCACAAAAGTGACTGAAAGTTTTCAGTTTAAGTTTAAACTACTCAGGTAAGTAACGTATTCCTTTTCTTTTCTAAACTTGGACTTGCCTCTAACTTACACTGCCTGATGGGTCATTGGAGCAGGCAGGCTGCCTTAAACAACTGCATATTTATTTTTGTTAAACATTGAATTGCCTCTAACTTATATTAAACATTGAATTGCCTCTAATTTATACTGCAGCTGCTTTAAAGGAACTGCAGCTTTTTCTTTGTTAAACATGGAATTGCCTATAACTTACACTGTACAATGGGATGGTGGAGCAGGCAGCCTGCCGTAAAAGGACTGTATTCTTTTCTCTGTTAAACGTAAACTTGCGGGATTGGCCATCAGGGGGCGCTGGATGGATTCAACTGCTGTGCGAGCTCTGCGTCCCATGGCCTTAAAAGTGGCTTGAGCCCCCACTGGGAGTCTCCCCACCCCCAAAATGTTTAGTAGGCTGGGCGTAGGAACATGGCCCAGTGCTATGAGCGAAGTTCCGATAAAAATCGGAGAAGAATTAGCCTTTGCGGCCTGGCCTGGTGTGCGATACCGAAATCGAAAGAGAAAACGTCCCAGTGTCCAAGCGTGCAGAGGGAAGCACTGCAGGAAATTGTATGGCGGAGGACCATTGAAGGCGTACACAATTTCCGAAGGAACTGCTGGCCTGAAGCGGCCACTCCAGAGGACACACCCACCACGGCCCGATAACGCAAGGGACCCCACTAGATTGCACCAGGAGGAACGAAGAGGAGATGAGCGCAGCCGCAGCAGTGCACCCGCCAAAGGTGAGCCGGTGGGTCCCTCCCTCCCTCCTGGGTTCCGGCCTCGGCCCGATTCTCCTTTCTGCACTGTTGGAAGCGGCACACTACAGAAAGCACTCCAATTCGGAGTCGACACATGGAGGTGATACGGGTCAGTCCGTCAACGTTCCTAGAGATGACTCAGTGTTATCCAGGGTCCGCCGCTCCCACCCAGGCCTCCGGCGACCTAGCTCCTAGATCTGTGATGGTCACAACCTTCGGGATTAAACGGGACACCACGGGAGACATGCGGACAAAGCGTGATGAGACATACAATTTGAACATCACCTGTCTCGCCTGGTGACAACCGCACACTGAGACTCATCTTGCGCAACGGCCCCGCCATCATTCCCGTGTCATGGGCTGGTTGCGTCTTACTGCCTACGATCCTGGAGTGACGGTAATCCCGAGAGGGACACCGAAGAGTTTGAGTGCTGAGAGCGTGAGGGGCCCACCGCCATGGACATCAGGACCAAGGTAACCCCAGAGCCTACTCGCGATCACCCCTGTCCAGAGCACATACAGACCATAAGGTTTCCCGCTGACAACAGCAGGGTGCAAGACCCCGAACGCCTGACTCCACAGGCCTGATACTCCAGCGATTAACGGGGACTTCCCTCTGCCCTCTCCTGACCCCCAAATCACATGTAAGAGGAATAACAGGACACACTCAGTAGGGCCACTGGCACCTATCGAACAACAACAGGACACGGGACACGTTACCTTACAAGGCTGGACACGCTTGGGGCGGACCTAGTGGGTTAAAGCAGCGCCCTATCCAGTGATCCTATCAGGCACCTTCCGCCAAACTAGCAGGGGACGAGAGGACTCTATTAGAGCAACACCCTGCACATTGCCGTGGCCCATGCTGGGACACACTCCTGGAACCATTCTGAAGACCTCCGACTCAAAGATTCTCCCCACAATCAAGGTCAAATCAACATATATAGCTCAGAGTATCTTGGGTAACTTAGAGGCGACGGAACGGCAGATTCTACTCTAGACCCCATCCATAAAACAAGGCAACACATTCCAAGTAGACTGGACGGCAACCTGAGCTCCTCTTCACACTGTCCCTGGACGGGGGTAGGGTTCGCCCACCTATCTAACTCGACGAAGCACTGACCATGGGACTGCAAAACCTGCATTGGCTCGAGCTGGAAGAGAACACAATAGCCACGGTTACTCAAACGGGTGGTTGTGCCCTACCTTCTGCAACAGGTTAGAGTCTGTGGAGACCCTGCACAGTAAGGCAAGCGCAGGCACTGCACATTCGGGACGAAAAACCAAGGACGCAGGCGCCAAGGCAGGCACAAATCGAGGCGCACCATGAGAGACTGCTGGAGGGTTGGGCCCCCGATATCGCAGCGTGTGCCCTCCTCCAGGTGCAGTTGCTGCGGCTGAAAAAGAAAGAGGCCTCCCTGAGCCGTACAACCCGCCTACACAACAGGCGGCCTGAGAGTGATTAATTCACCCGTCAGCGACATCCTGAAACCGAAGTCCCAAGATCTTGTCTCATCAGCCTCCTGCACAGGAGATGTACCCCTCCTGAAACAACCTAAGTGATTCACTCGACTTGTAGCTACGTCTGTCATAGAGAGGGTTGGGCCCCCATCCTTGGGGCGTGTGCCCCCCTCTTGAAATTCTCTGAGGGGGGGAGTGTGAATCCAACCCGCACCAAGAGAACCAAATGGAGCAATAAACCATAACTGGCCATACTAGTAGAGATTGACCTGAAGATGACGCAGCAGACATGACAACGTACCTGAGGAACCAGAGCACAACCCACTCACGAAGCTTCATGCAAGAACCGCATGGACATAAAGCAGAAACTTGCAGCATACCGGTTCACCCTGCATCGCACCGACCCAGACCCATCTTTGGAACCTGCAATGGCAAAGCTAGGGGCGGAAGCGGCTGCAACTAAGGCTGATGTGGCAGCCTTACTTAGTGAAATGAAAAGCATGAGGGCGGACATTGGTGGAAAGGTTGACAAGATAACATAGAGGATTGACAAAATGGAAGAGAGACTAGAAGGGGTAGAACATAATGAAACCTCTCTTAGCACTCTGGAGTCCCAAATGGACCAAAGCATCACAGAAATAGAAGCCAGGGAGGAGGAGTTCCGTCTGAAACTGGATGATATGGAGAACCGCGAACAGCAGAACAACCTACGAATCTTCGGGATTCCAGACAGAGAAGGGGAATCTGAACAGGACCTGAAAAGGACCCTACACACGATTATGAAAGTCCTATTCGAAGACGACTCCATCAATGAGCCAAAGATTGACCGCATACACCGAGCCGGAGGGGATGCGGGGGGACCAAAAACAGTCCTTGCAAGGTTCCACAATTATGCCGATAAAGCCAGAGTTCTGGAGAAAGCCCAACGCAGTCCGCAGATCCCACTGGACACTGCAAGGGTGTCGATCTTCCAGGACTTATCCTCACTGACGCTTCCCATGAGAAGGATGTGTATGCCTCTTACCAAATGGCTCAAAGAAAAATGTGTCCGGTACCGCTGGGGCTACCCATTCTCTCTCACATTTGAGTGGGAGGGGAGTACGGTCAAATTGAGATCATAGAAGGATATGCATAACTGTACAACAGACTTACTGGGTAACCAGGAAAATGAAACGAATCAAGGAGAAAGGAGAGAGGATGACAGGCAATGGCGCATTCAAGGTCCGAAACGGAGGCAGATACCATGGTCCAGAAAATATAGGAGGATGAATGCCTCGCCAGGTGCGGAACACAAATGGGCACATTTCGATGCACCACTACTGCCGAGATTGCCCTCGAGAGCAGCGTGATATCTCCCCGCCAACGGCAGGAATCTGCTACGAAGTTTGATACAGAGGTTACAAGTGAAAAAGATGACCCTCAATGCGGGTGATGGATCGACCACCGCACTGTACTTTGACGTCGGAATGCTGACCGGATTATGTGACACTTTTGTGAGCTTCCCCGAGAGTGTCAGCACAGCGGAGTGAATGGACGTACTAACGCACTGAATCTCGACCTGTCGGGTGATGTATCTGTGGTGGGGACATGTGCCCTCTGAGTTAAGGGGGAGATGTACCAACTTGGGGTCCTTGAACGGGGGGGAGCAGGTGGGCTCAATGGTTATTTGAAGGTTTTGTGATGGGACCAGGACAGGACCGGTTCTCACTGGTGGTCCGACACTGGCCTGGTGATGTCAACCACGCTAGTTTGGATGCCGTCACAGGCTCGGGAAGGGGGAGGATTGTAGGGTGGGGAATAGACAGGCACAGGTTTCTTAACAAATGTGAATTGTGTGGTTGGAGGTGTTATGTGTGTGGGTCAGAGCTCAGGGGGGGCACTTTACGAGCAGTGTATGAAAAAAGGAGTTAATGGCGGTAAAACCCAATTTGAAGACAGATGACCTTCTTAGGGCGAGTACGCTCAACTTCAAGGGCCTGAATTCGCCTATGAAATGGTCTCTGGTGTCCAGGGAGTTTCAGAGGTCTGGGCTGGATGTGCTCTTTCTCCAGGAAACTAAATACACACATGTGGTGGAACGCAGGGTGCTGCACCCAAAGGTGGGGACGGAACATTGGGGCTCAGGCCCTCTCAGGAAAGCAGGTGTGGGGATACTTATCAGGAAGGGGTTACATCTAGAAGTCACCAAGATGTGGACGGATGTAGAAAAGAGGGCGCTTGTCATAATAGGTACTCTACGTAAAATAACAGTCACGCTGGCGACACTGTACTAGCTAGATTTTTACAGCAAATTTTACCGAAAATAGTGCTGGAAGCTGCAGGGCATGTAATAATTGGTGGAGATTTTAACCTCTGGGCGAATGCCAAAGTGAACAGACAAACAGGCAACCCCGATCAGAGTGAACCGGTCGATGGTGGCGGGGCAGCGGTAATGGAGATGATGGAGACCTATGGGTTACGATACATATGACAGAGATTTCACCCTAGTGAAACAGGCTACATATTTTACTTGGCACCCCACGGCACTTTCACCAGAATTGCTCATATATAAATCTCAGAAAAACTGGCGGAAGTGACGACCGGCTCAGAGATCGCACTTATCTCCTGGTCAGATCACAATATGGCCACTACTGACATACGCCTGACAGCCCTTCCACACAGAGGGTCAAAGTGAAGGTGCAATGAGACACTGTGGAAAGACTCAGTGTTAGCGGACAGAAATGGCCACTGAGATAAAGGAATACTTTAAGATAAATAACACTGGGGAGGTGTCACAGCGAACGGTATGGGAGGCGGGGAAGGCCATGTGGCAGGGGATCCTGATCTGGGAGTGCGCTGAAAAAAAAAGAGAGCTCTCATTTAAAATAGACTAAGAAATGAGATCATGCACCTAGACACGTCTGCTCGGACCACCATCGAGGGAAGGGCAGGAAAGATCGCCAAAGCCAGACAGAAGAGAGAGGAGCTTCATCACCTTGAGGAAGTGTGCAGCGTCGTAAACAAAAGCATTATGAGAAGGGGGACAAGGCAGAAGCCCTCCTCGCAGCTAGACCGTGAGGCCAGCGGGAGGATAGGTGGGTTGCCGCTATTGATGGGGAAGGAGGTGACACCCGGAACACACAAACGGAACACATCCCAGAAGCGTTAGCAAAGTTCTATGAACAATTATATAGATCGGACACAATTCAAGACAGAACAGAAATAGATGAGTATCTAGGAAGAGTGGAGATGCCGAAACTCTCCCGTGTAGAGGCAGACGTGATGGATGCCCCGATCACGCCTGAAGAAGTCGAACGAGCGGTGAAGAGATTGCCACTCGGAAAGGCCCCGAGGAATGACGGTTACACAGCAGGTTTTTATAAGACCTTTCTTTCGGTCCTCTTCCATTTATGGTGGACTTGTTTAATGATATATTGGAGAAAGGGGTAGCTCCGGACTCTTTCTCAGAGGCACTCATTACGGTTATTCCCAAAGAAGGCAGTAATCCTGGGCACTGTGGATCGTATCACCCAATATCGTTGCTCAATATCGACGCTAAAATATACACAAGGATATTGGCAGCCAGATTGGAGATACCCATGCCACGACTGATACACTCAGACCAAGTAGCATTTATCCTAGGAAGACAGGGCATGGATACATGTCGAGGCCGAGAAAGCGTTTGACAGGGTAGAATGTGACTTCCTGGAGGCCGTCCTGAATAACGTTTGGCTAGGCGATAGGTTCAGGAGAGGGGTGAAAGCGGTGTGTATATCTCCCAAGGCTTCAGTGTCAGTTAACTCTGACTACTCGAGATGGTTCGACCTAAGAAGAGGGACTAGGCAAGGTTGTCCTTTATCTGCAATGTTATTTGCTCTCTCGCTTGATCCTCTCGCCCAGATTCTTAGAGCCGATCACCTGGTGGAGGGACTGACAGTAAACAGGAAAGAATATAAGCTAGCCCTATATGCAGACGATATATTGCTACATGTAAGACATCCTTTAACATCTGTACCAAGAGCTATACACCTGATTAAACAATACGGTCTGCTATCTGGCTTTAATATTAATATGACTAAGTCAATCTTATTCCTTCTGAATGAGCCCACTCAGGAGGACACTGAAAGACTCTCCACATTGGGTCTCACTATTGGGGAAACCACATTGCAATATTTGGAGATAAACCTGACACGAAACTTGGACGCCCTATATGAGGCTAACTTGCCCCTTCTGCTTTCCCAATTTCACGCTGATTTAGCAAAGTGGCAGAAGCTCACGATCTCCTGGATGGGGAGACTTAATGCAATTAAGATGGTGTGTCTCCCTAGATTTCTATACCCATTCCAGATGCTCCCAATCAGGCTCCAGGAGCTATTCTTCGGTAAAAAGGGCCATCTTGAGATTCTTGTGGCCAGGGAAAAAGGCTAGACTAGGATACAAGATTTTAACCTTACCCAAAGAACAGGGTGGAGTGGACCTACCTGACCTTAAACAATATTACGAAGCAGTGCAATTACAGATCTTAGTCCCCCACATGAGAAATCAGTCGAACCTACAGTGGATACACCTTAGCAACTATAGTTTTGCTCCTGCCACCGTATCAGAATGGCTGTGGGTGCCCAGAGACAAAATAACTCTCAGGATCTGAAACCGTCCTATACTAGGCACCATCTGGGAGATCTGGAGGGAGGGAGCGGACCTGCGTGGTATCACAATATGGCCATCCCCTCTGAGTCAATTTGGGCACCAGGGATTCGAGAGGAGATTCCAAATCATTGTAGATTCCAGTCCTGGTTTGAAGCTGGCCTGGAGTGGGTGGGACAACTATGGAGGGAGGGTAACTTCCTTACGATTAAAGAACTCGAGGAGGCGCTGGGAATAGGACCCCTTCCTGTCTTTCACTTTCTCCAACTTAAAGGCATACTGAAGAGAGAGTCCTGGAGGGTAAAAATACAGAGAGATCTTACCCCCTTTGAAACCTCCTCAACTTCTTAACAGAGACCAAAGGTCTGATCTCCATTATGTACAAAGCACTGATAAACGCTGGGAGGGGGTCCACTGTTAAATTAAAGAGCAGATGGGAAAAAGATCTTACAAACTTCGATAGCCTGTCAGTACAAATTACATGCCATCAAACTCCTCCACAGATGGCAATACAACCCCCACAGATTGTCGAAGATGTTTCAGTTGACGAGTCCTCTATGCTGGCGGCAGTGTGGTGAGAGAGCCGACTATTGGCATATGTGGTGGGGGTGCCCCTCTATTAGAGTGTTTTGGGATGAGGTCCTCTGATGGATTAAAGAGGTAGATGGGATCCAACGGGAAGTTACACCTCTTCTTATATTATTTGGCTTTGAAAAGTGGGAGGAGGAGTTCAGGAAGGTGACTGGAATAGCGGCGCCTCTCCTCCTAGCTGTGCAAACCTGTCTCGTAACGCACTGAAAGGCGGCCACGGTTCTGGGGAAGAAGGAATGGATGAATGTGGCAATCGACATTTGCATAATGGAAAGAATTACGGCTGCTTTACATGGTAAATCCACACAGTACGAATCACTATGGGTTGATTTTGTAAAAGAATATATGTAACTAACCCCTAATGAACTAAAATGCAAGGGAACCTAAGAAGGAACCTTTAGAGAACACCTGGACATGGTGAGTTGAACGCAGAGACGTTCTGAGTACTACTCACCCTTGGGAGTGAGAGTACAGTACTGGAAGCGCCTCAATTAGGCAATTGGAAACCCACAAAGAGACGAAAACCTGAGCAAAACCCATTGTTCACAAATGAAGTCGCAATCTATGAGGAGTCATGATCACTGAAACAATGTTCCTAGAGAGGAAAGGGGAGGGGAGGGTGGAGTTCTGGTTGAGACTAAGTTATAGGGCTTACTGGAGGGCGGGGCGGGGGGATTGAGTTTGATTGACAAGATATGCTCTGATCAATGCCTGTATGTTGTCAACGTTGTCTTTTGAAAATCTTAATAAAACCACATTTAAATTAAAAAAACATAAACTTGCATGTTAATTTCAAGAAGAAAGTGTTTTCTATACCTGGACAGTAGCTGCTCAATTTATACTCATAATAGACCCACTGAATCTTTCTGCCAACGTAATTCTTCATATTACTAATAATAGGTTATCAAGAGCAGTATAAGTAACTCTTATTAGCCAGGGAGCATCCTGTATGTAGGAGCACCCATCAAACTCTGAAGGGAAGAATGTATTGTTCTAAAGAAAATGCTTAGGCTGTAGGACATCCTTTGCCCCACAGCCAGACAAGTTTCATGTCCCCTCGACTGTATATTCGTGGTCCTGCAGACAGGTGGGCCAGTAGTCTTAGAAAACAGGTTGTTTGGAGGAATGGATGTCAATCTCCTATAAAATGTCTCCTGTTGTAGTGCAATGCAACCATTTGGAGTGCCATTCCAACATTCAGCCCCTAACATTCACTTTTCACAGATCAATCACTCAATGGATGGCCATCTCAAATGTCAGTTCAAGTTCTGTGGTCAGGCAAAGAAGCTTAATATCACTACAGCGTACTTGAGTTGATTTATTTTACTTCATTTTTTAACATTTATAAAGGCCATACCTTGTTAAAAAAAGTATGATTCTTGGAGGACTGTACAGTATTACTAACAACCAGTAAAGGCAGAGGTGATGAAATCCATCAACTCTCATGAAAACATTTAAAATCACAAACAGTACCATTGGCAGTTTGCATGGGCATGAACACTGTCAGGCCTACAATATAGGATAAAAGGATTTTGGTGAAAATGGACTGTTTCAAAACAATGTACTCAACGAGAAGCAAGCAGGAATAAATCAAAGTACCAACCAAGCGAAGCTCTGAAATGAAACTTTTGTCTCTGGCTAAGGGCATACACCTGGCTAGTTGCTCTACAACGAAGTTCTGCAATTTGCTGCAAAATGCCTTCACAGAATAGGGTCAACCAAACATTGATCTCTTTCCCACAACCCAACTTTCTGGGGTATGTTTGATACATCGATCAGACACATTGCTGCATGCCTTTCCTTGGATCCTGCTGATACCTCGAGTAATAGTGAAGCTGAACGAATCCATCATCATCTTGGCATGGCTTTGATGGTGCAAGGACCTTTACTGTATGTGGCACCATTCAGACAAGACCTGCTCTCCGTGGTGGGGTGCAGCGTATTTCATCGTAGCCTATACATATGGTCATTTGAATTGCTGCAGGATGTATGGGCTTTCTATGAAAAGTCAATGCCCTGCCATAAGGTTGCCTTATGCCTTCAACTGGAATGGCTTTTGCATCTCATGCCAGAGGAGGGGCATTGTCCTTGCATCTACAAGGAAGACATAGTATTGCCAAATGTCTTATACTTGTTTAATTCAAGACAGCAGTGCTCCTTGTTAAGAGTTCTCTTATTGACTATCACAGCCCATAAAAAACCATAACCAGATCTCTGGTTTTGTAATTAGATTTGTTTAAGGTTTTCACTCTATTGCGCAGATTGTCACCTCCATGGAAATTGAATGTTGCTGTGTCTATGTTCATAGGCTTAAGATAGATTTGCAGCATCTCTCCTGCAACGTGGCTTTTCTAGTCAACATCACCTCAAGGTTGGAAATTTCTTTCTTTCTTTCTCTCTTTCTTTCTTTCTTTCTTTCTTTCTTTCTTTCTTTCTTTCTTTCTTTCTTTCTTTCTTTCTTTCTTTCTTTCTTTCTTTCGTTCTTTCTTTCTTTCTTTCTGTCTTTCTTTCTTCTTTCTTCGTTTCTTTCTTTCTCTTTTTCTCTCTTTGCTTCTTCCTTTCTTTGTCCAAAACACATTTTGGTGAATTATATCCTCATTTATATGGGGGATACTGGCCTCAAAACAGTCCATTGCAAGGTGGGCTGTGTCCTGCACATTCACTGTGACTAGAAAACAGGGTGGCCTCTTACTGGCATCGTTAGAACTCATTATACTAGAAGCAAAGCTACTTTTCTGATGAAAATGCACAATTGCAGTGCCTCTACATGGAGTTTGTTTCACACTTTAGAAGGATGTATTATATTACCTAAATTCTAACACAGGGAATGAGTCACAATTGGGTCAAGATTCAGTAGGCACAGTGAGCCAGTTCTTTAAAAATAATGGAGAAAGAGGCAGTGAGTGAGTAGATGTGACTAAATCCTATTCTGTTCCAGAAGAAATACAAGGCGGAACAAAGGCTTCTATACGCCATGCCCATACCATTACCACAACTAAGCCCAGTGGCGGATTAGTCATGAGGTTAAACAGACAAACAAAGATCTTATTCCACTTTTGTATTTGTCAATGAGGGGCCTTGGGCAAGCAATACTCCCAGAGAGCTAAGGAAGCATCTAGCTGTCACAGTATAGTCATTACTAAAATAAAAGCAATGTCAGAGCAAGTCCATGCCAAAGTACCATGCTTTATTGTAAACCCACAGAATTAACTAAAAACACTTAACCACCTATGTCTGCATGGGAAAAGCCCAGCGTAAACAGGCAAAATAATTGATACATATAGACAGGAGACTGTGAATGCTACTGCAGAAGTAATATGAAAAATAGTGTCATTTGGGGCAAAGAAGAACATATAAAACAAGCCTTAAGGTCGAGATGGGGGATGAGGTTAAAGTAGAATTATGGGAGTAACCAGTTTTAAGGCACCATGTAAGCCGGATCTTTCCCCTTTCCCACTCGCTTTAACTCTTTGCGTCACCATGTCCACAGTTTGCGTTGCAGATAGGACACGGTCTTGAAGGATATGAGCTTCACCCAATTAGTGAACGCCCCCACACACTCCAAAGGAAGAACCCTGGACTGGATCCTTTCACTGAACATGAACATCACTATTGATGCCATTTCACCTCTAGACTGGTCAGACCATCACAATATCTCGTTCACCATCAACTCCATTGCTACTATGGCTAAGGAGGGGATTCCTAACTCCTTTGAAACCAGAGATCTCCGCAAACTCACTCCCAAAACGCTTGAACCATTGTTTCTCAAAGCATTAGAAGCACATTCACTCACCAACGACAACCCCAACTCGCTAGCAGACGTATATCATAAGTGTCTCACATCTACTATAAATGCTGTAGCTCCACTCATCACCAAAACCAAACGTTCAAAATAAAACGCTCATGCTTCTGGTTCAACGAGGAACTAATCACTCTCAGAAGAACCAAACGAGCACTTGAACATACTTTTAGAAAACTGCCTTTACCAGAAAATGAATTAGCCTTCCAAGAAGCAAATAGAAACTATAAAAAAACATAGTCACACACAAATCCAATGCCCTCAACACTCGGATCACCAATGCTGCATCTGATTCCTAAGAACTCTTCACTATACTAAGAGAATTGGAAACTCCAACACCCATCACCAACAGCACTAACACTAGTAAAGAATGGTGCACCACAATCCAAGACGCACTTACCGCAAAGATCAACCTCCTTCAAAATAAAATCAAAACCAAAAAACAAGCATTAGCAGATAAATATGACAATGACATCCAACCCCCCACCCCTACCGGCAACTCCAAACCTATCTTCCAATTCACACCTGTATCACAAGCTTTAGTGTTCAACACCATTTCCAAAATTAAAGCTTCCAACTGCAAAGGAGACGCTGTCCCAGCAAAAGTAGTAAAATCCTGTGTCCACGCACTGACACCCATCATAACGAAATTTGTAAATGCCTCCTTTGCCAAAAACATAGTGCCAGCTAGCTACAAAGAAGCCTGTGTTATACCTCTATTAAAAAAAACCTAACCTTGATCCCACACTGCCCACCAACTACAGACCTATAACAACGGTCCCATTCCTCTTAAAAATCCTGGACAAAATAGCTTACATTCAGGTCCAAGCACACTTGGAACAAAACCAGCTCCTCGGCACCAAACAATCTGGCTTCCGCCCCAATCACAGTACTGAAACAGCTCTCCTGGACCTCAAAATCCAAATGGCCTCCATCAGAGACTCAGGGAAGCTCTACATCCTCCTTCTCTTAGACCTCTCCGCAGCATTTAACCTTGTCGACCATAACAAACTCTGCTCCACCCTATCAAAAGATTTAAATTTTTCTAAGGACGCCACCTCCTGGATCAAATCTTTCCTGGCTGAACGAACCTCTAGAGTGTCCATAAGTAAGAAGCCGCAGACCCCATACCAATACCTATAGGTGTTCCACAAGAATCCTGCCTATCCCCGACCCTTTATAACGCATACACAAAGTTCCTTTTCTCAGCCTTGGGTGATATGGGTGTCATTTACACAAACTTTGCAGATGACACCCAGATCCTCATCACTCTCTCAGGAAACTACACACAAGACACTGCCACTATAAATAAAATGTATTCCATAATCCAAAACTGGATGGCCCTAAATAGCCTTTGATGTTATCCAGACTCGACTACTGTAATATACTATTCCTAGGCGCCACTAACCTCAAGAAACTGCAATTAATCCAAAATAAAGCCCTTAGGGCTGCTCTGGGAATAAGAAAATCTGAGCACATTTCTAACACAAGAAGAGAGCACCACTGGCTATCCATCAAAGACAGAATCTTATTCAAAACATTATGCATCACATTCAAATGTCTACATGGTAAGGCACCTAAATACCTTAACCACGTAATAACCAAAAAGCCGATTACCAGAACTATAAGATCCAACAACCACTCACTACTCACAGTCCTCCACGTCAAAAAGATCAGAGCTGGAGGCGCTAGCTTTCAATATTTAGCCCCCAACCAAACACTGGAACGCACTGCCACTCCATATTAAAAATGAGACAAACTTCACTGGTTTAAAAAAATTAGTGAAAACTTGGATCTCTAATCAAGAGCATCCTGCTGCTTGAAAATACACTATGCCCTCTATTTCTCTAATGTAATGTAAATATATTCTCTGTAATGCTTTTTGTATACTTTTTTGCCAAGCGTTCATTGTTAAATGTTATTCCTTCAATTTATTCATTTTCAAGCTGTCTGTAAGTTCGCCGTGATACCTATGACTCTGGGCGAGTAACAAATGTAATAAAATAAAATAAAATAAAATAAAATAAAAAAAATAAAATAAATTCTTTAGGAGCTGCTCTTCTGATAGAATCGTCAAACACGATTCTTTTCACTTTTTCCTCTGCTCCCCCTTATCAACAGAACCATTCTGGCCATGTCAGATTTGGTTTGTAGATCCCCTAGACTAGGCAGTTCTTCCTCTGTTGAATCTCTCCTCTAACGGATATCTTCTAACTAAGCAGAAAGAACATGTGCTTGATCTATCCCCACAATTGCTGAAGAATTGCCTTTTGCTCATGTGCACATTTCATAACGAAATGTATGGATTATGAAAGCAGCCTGGAAAGAGCCCACAAGGACACAGTATAGCGTAAATGGTTACGCTTCTGCTATTGGGCACTTGATCGGAGCTTAAACTCTCTTCAAGCTGCTGTGGCCAACCTTATATCTTTAATTTCTTTGCTAGCCATAACAAGATCGGCACATGTAAGTATTATCTCTCAGCAATAGGTGCTTACCTAAACAAGGAACACAAATCATTTTCTTTATCAAATGAGGCTATTCGGCATCATTTTGAAGGTCTTCTACATATGTATGTACCCATTCAGGAGTCACCACCTCAATGGGATCTGAATTTGGTTTTAGCTGCACTAATGCACAAACGGTTGGGTTCTATGGCTACTTGTGAAATGGATTTGTTAACCTTGAAAACTTCCTTTCTAGTGGCAATCAGGTCAGCGAGAAGAGCAGGAGAGCTCAAAGCGCTTTTATCAAAGTAACCTTATTTGATTTTCCATAGTAATAAGGTTGTTCTCAGAGCATTTCTTTCCTTCCTACCAAAGATAGTTTCTGAATTCCATTGTAATCATAAGATTTTTCTGCCAGTTTTCCATCCTAGGCCTCATTCTACAAAGTAGCCCCACAATGTATACATGGCAAGGCAAAATGACAAGAGGTTCCCACATTATCTATCTATCAGAGACTGACACCGCTCCTGAGTAAAGTGTGTCACCACCCTCATATGGACTGTGTGCCTGCCCATGGTAACACACAGATGCTTTCTGGATGGCATTTAGTGTAGGACTCCTTGTAACTCTTGGTAACCTGGCAATGCTAATTTTCTGTGAGTGTTCTTTTACCGTTAGATCGTGTTTTGTTCTAAGCAGCTCAGTAATTCTCGATGCAAGCATTGGTTGTGTTTCTAGATTGAATTCCCTCACATTTTGGAAGATGTAGAGTGGCATCAAGATGAATGTGCCCTTCCACATTCTATCTCTGTTATGGCACTACACATTGCAGCCACCTAGTGACTATCTTGAGATATCCTGGAAAACATATTTCAGCCAGAAACACTCTTACATGGTATGGTGACACCATTCAGAAAACAGTCACAGTTATATTGTACAGTTTAGAGAAGAAGCAGAAGTGATGAAGAGAAAATAGAGTTGCACACTGAAGATATAGCGAAAGTGATCTGTGCTGGTGGTCACTTGGTGCTCCATCTATAAGGGTTTTACTTGCAGGTTTAGCAGTACATCTCTTAACAAATGAGTGCTCCTTTTGGTCAGACGTTACAGAGGAGTGGATCCTCCACTGTCCTCAATATGAAATAGATCAGAGCGAGTTAATAGGAAAAAGCATTTTCTATTTGGGGCATTTTCAAGTGGCTTTACCTCTCTGACATCTCAATATCAATGTCCTTTCACCACTTTGTGGGACATTTTGAAATTGCCTCTATAACCATATTTTGACAGCTCTGAAATATCATGCATTACAGAGTAAAACCAAATTACATTTAGATTTATAGACATGAGGCAAGCTTTTGATGGAGTCAACCGGCAGATGCTATGGGCCAAACTAATGAAATGGAAATGTCCTATGGCCCTTCTCAACCCAATAATGGCACTACATACGGAGACCTCTTTTAGAGTACGCCTTAACAAACAAGGCATATTATCTGACAGCATTCCAACAACAAGGGGTGTCAAGCAAGGCTGCCCATTGGCCGAGGATTTGTTCAAACTATTTTTGGCAGATCTCCCATTATTCTTGGAGCAAGCACACTGTTTCCCTCCACGTCTAAACGGAACTCCAGTTCGGTATATTGCGTATGCTGACGATCTCGTTCTGATTGACAGAACACAAATCGGCCTTCAACGTCTGCTAAGTTGCCTGCATGAATATATAGTTGCAAATGAATTGGCCATTAACACAGATAAAACTAAAATTGTGTCGATTGGTTCATTAACGAGTAGAAGAGATTGTGCATTTAAATGGGCGGTAGGTGGTCAACAGTTAATGTCCGTTAATTCGATTCGCTATCTAGGCATCGAATTCAACAGTTCAATCGGGGAAGTCCAATGGCTAAATGCGTTGAAACTGAAAGTAGTAAGACTGGCACTGCAAGCAGCCCTGATCAATAAAAACTTTGGTAAATTTTCATTATCCCCGGTGATAATGTTTTACCGTCAAAAGGTTGTTCCTATTTTAACGTTTGGTGCAGAGACGGGATGGAACATCAGTGAACAAAATTGGAATACTGTAGAGGGTCTTTTTTGGAAACGGGTTTTTAATCTCCCAAATTGTATTCCAATTATTGCAATACGCCACGAACTTTCGTTAAATTCTCTTTTCTCAAATGTGGTTTGGAAGTCCATCTCACTTTTGCGCAAGATGAGAGAAGAGGGTGGTGCACCAGCATGTAGAATATTTACCGCCTCCGACGATTCGAAAATTAGTAACCTGTTGGCACAATGGAGCTCAAGAGTGCAAGAGTGGATTGCAGCAGCCGACATTAATTATTTCGACCTGTTCTCACGCCCAAAAGTGGCAAAAAGGAAATTTGAATCTTGGGCATGGATCATAAATGTGGAAAGATACTCAAATCTTGATCTCTCCAATAAGTTAGGTAATGCTCAAAAAAAATTAAACTGTCAACAACCTTACCTCCTGCAGTGCTACAATCGCCATTATCGGGAACAATTTCTTCGATTCCGCTTAAATACGTTGAATACGAAAGAAATTCTTTTCCAAAGAAGGCAGCCTGCTATAAACAACAATCTATGCCGTTTCTGTGAGGAATCGGTTGAATCATTGAAACACCTGATTATAAGCTGTCCAGCAATTGTTAATTTACGTTCTGTCCACCTAGGCGAATATGCCCCGCTAAATGATGATATGATCACCTGGTGGTGCCTGATATCCTCAGGCCAAAACATTAAACATGTTTGTGCGGTTGTAAATTTGATGAACGCTCTCTTGAGATGTCCCCCGTAATCAAGAGGGGGGTGCTAGGTTGATGCTCGAAGTGTGTAACTGTTTAACTGATAAGTCGAATGTTTAATTGACTTTGTCTGTTTGCTTGACTATTAAGTGCCTTATATGTTACGATGTTGCGTAGAAGAAAGCATAACAAGACATAATGATGATGTTGATAACAATGATATGTATTGGACGTTTAGACGATTTGAAACAAAAGTCTTCTTTTCTTTTCTTATTTCCATCTTGGTGTTGGAAAGAGAAAGGAGAAGAAACTGTAGCTTTTCAATAAAAAATAAAAAAAATAACCAATATTTGTAAGTTCCTCAGGAAGATAGCTCAGGGGCAACTCGTTCACCTTAGAAGCAAGGCGACTTGGAGCAACATAGGTTCGATCCCCGGGTTTGCGCTTAGAAACCTCTGGGTATTAAGTGCCCTATAAATAACCAATCATAATAATTATAATACACAGAGCATGCACCCTGCTTGACTCCATATGAGGTTCTAGTTGAAACAATTGGAATTCATCTATCTGCCGCTTGCTACAGTGTACCAACTAAAGGCAAGCCAATCTAATAGGAGCAGCTAATGGGGGCAATTGAGTGAATTATAATTTAGGTGTTACTGTTTTGTGGTTGGAGCAATGATGGAAGTCCATCCAAAGGTGGTGTTGACTATGCCTGTTGCATGCATCCCTTTCTCAACCCCATCCTTGCATGCTGCATCTTTAGGAATCACAGAACATTTCTTTCCAGAGGAAGTATGTTTTGTGAACTGTGAGACATAAATGGCAGAGCTCTTTGTAATGTTCTTATGGTTGCTCAATCCTTTCCTTATTAATCATTTATACCACACTTCCCTGTGAGAAACATGAATGCCCCAGAGCCATATTGCTGGGGCACATCTGTTTACTTCTGGAGGACTGTCGCTGTCCATGCTTCCTGTCCACTTGCAAGTTCATACCCAGAATGCTGTGTGGGTTTCGGAGTTGTCATGCGATTCAGGAAGTTTCTCTGAATGAAGTTTGGGAGTGGAGGAACCATTGGAGATCTCGGCATTTAGGGTGGAATCTGCCTGCTCCTTTTCCAATGCATGCTTTTCTCAGACTTTACAAGAGTGATTAATGATGGCTTCTGCGTGTTCCTAAGATCCTGTGCTTAAGTTGTATTGACACACCATTTATCTTGATTTCATGATGTTAGAGTGCAGCTGTTCTGATTTGTTCTGATATATTACATGAGCTGCAGTGTTCCTACAGAAAACATGGCTAATCTGGAACGGATACATACATCTTCTACTTTGACAGCAATTGAGTCTGCAGTCTACCGTTCAGTTCTCTTGTCCCCATTTCTAAAACATGTTACCTGATTAGGTTGGTTGCTGATGAAATTGCTTTCTTCTTTCCCACCTCTTCGGACTACATCAAGGTTTCCAGGCCATTCTTCCTACTGCCACCATTGTGGCGTACAATTAGATACTCTTACATCCCATCCTCTTTCCTCCATACTGCATGGGAGTCCCTTCCAAGGGACAGGAGACGGAACCTTGTTTATCAGAAAAAACCTTCTTCCCCTTTAAATTTAGAGGCACGCTGGGGCGTGGACCAGGGAGCATGCGCTGCCCTGACTCTGCCCTCCGGCGCCACACCCCATGCCCCTTTTCCACGTCGGCAAGAACGGGCTGAACGCTCCTGGGTTTGGCTTCGGCCATGTAATATCATGTGCAGATATTTCTTCTCTTTCTTTTTTTGTCTTTTTATCATTCAGGTACTCGGTCCTCAGGCGATACGCTCCTTCCCGGCACATGTCGACTTCCACAGGGTTCAGCAGGTGCCCATCCTGCAACGGGCTCTTCCCAACTTCAGACCCCCACGCCCTCTGCCTACGTTGACTTGGCCCAGACCACGGTTGGCAGGCTTGCAGTGTGTGGCTCGCTGTCATCGAAAGCGCTGAAGATTAGACTAGCCAGGTGAAGGGAGCTCTTCCAGAAGTCGCCTCCAGAGGACCTCAAGAACTTTGTGAAACACCGAGCCAGGCCCGAGGTAGGGCCGCTATTTTCCATCGCACCCCTCAAAGGAGACTCCTTCCCAAGGACTCTCCCGCGCAGGAGGGACCGTTCAGGTCCTTGTACCAGCACGTGCACTAAGGCTGCTCCAGCTACCGGCCTTCACGCCTTGGGATCGTTGGATCCTCCTGGTGGCAGTGTTGATGGACCAGAAGGTTCTTGTACGGGATTGTCATCCGAGGCACTCCGCCCTTGTACCGGCAATATGTCTGAGGGGCTACACCCTAGTAGCGGCAATACATCCGAGGGGGCGCCTAAACGCAGCTCTACCGACCCCCGGGTCGAGGGTGTAACACCTACCGGGCCTAGGCCCGAGGAGCAGGGAGGCCTTGTCCACACGCAAGAGTCTTGGGCGAGGCTAGGTCCAGCGAGCTGAGCAAAATGTCGCTGGCACGTGGCAGGCAGCTCGACAAGATGGCCGCCGCGCCAGACAGAGGGCCCCGTCCAACACCATTCCAGGAGTTCGGCGAAGAACGAGTGTCAAGGTGGGACTGGCCTCAGCCAGGTACGTGGCCTACAGCCTATCCTTCTTATGCGCAGGACAGCTTCCCACTGCATCCATATGGGCAGTGTATGCAGTGGCTCCAGCAGCTCCCGGCTACCCCGTCAGTACCCCCTACCACCTCTCCAGTCAGTGAAAAGGGGTTCTTCGAGAGGTTCCTCGGCCTCATGAAGGCACCTCTGATGGGGGTTATCATCAAGGACGCCATGAGGGACGTCATCCCGACTATGCTAGCGGCACCACAAGCGCCTC
The DNA here is from genome assembly GCF_040938575.1 of Ambystoma mexicanum. NCBI lineage: Eukaryota > Metazoa > Chordata > Amphibia > Caudata > Ambystomatidae > Ambystoma > Ambystoma mexicanum. The sequence goes on along the minus strand of NC_090926.1, from coordinate 1,269,808,310 downwards.
CGGCGCAGCCGCTGCCTCCCCAGCCGATTCCTCAGGCAGTTCTGCACCAGCCTCTGCCTCCTCCTCAGCCTCCAGCCACGGTCACTGTACCCCAGCCTCTGGCTACTCCTCCACCTCCGCAGGATCCCCCTGAACCGCAGGATATGGATGAGGAGGAGGATACGGACATGCCATCCTCAGCCAGGGCCTTCCACAAACATCTTGCTGAACTGGCAGAGTACCTGGGCCTACCCCAACCAGAGGTCGAGCAGCCGGAAGAGGGTGTTCTGGCTGAAGTCCTCATGTGATGACCCTCTGCCAAAACGAGGATTCCTCTGCAAGCCGATGTAGTCTCCCTGGCCAAGAAGGGTTGGCTCAAGCCCCACTCGGTCCAGCCGGGCAATCGACAACTGGATGCCAAGTACAGGCAGATGGAGGGGGATACACTCTTGCTCTCAGCCCATGCTCAGCCACACTCTTTGGTGATCGCTGCGGCATCACTATACGCCAAGCCTCAGTCATCAGCAGCCTCATCCTCTGCAGCACTGCTAGGCAAGGAGGAGAAGATCCTGGCGGTATACAGGAAGAAACTCTATTCCAGCGCGTCCTTGCATCTTCGTCAGGCCAATGCCGATGCCATGCTGGCTGCCGCTAACCAAAGGTTATGGGCGGAAATTGCAGACTTCCTCCCGGAACTCCGTACGCAGAGCCAATCACGTTTTAAGGCTGGGCTGGCTGAGGCCAAGCTGGTGGCGCAGGACCTCATGGAATCCACCGTGGCCCATATTGACACCTCTGGCCGTGCCATCTGTATTGCCACGGACATGAGAAGGACAGCCTAGCTCCGGGCAACGAAATTCAACCCGGACATCCAGGAACGCATATTAGATCTGCCAATCTGCCATTCGAGTGGGGGGCACCTCTTCCACTCCACCACGGATGAAGAGCCGGACAAGAAAAAAACAGCTCACAAACGGCCATGCCTTTACCCATCTTGACAAAGACCACGCCCAAGCCGTACACCCAGTCACAGCAGTGCTCCGACAGGGGGCGTACGTATGGAGGGTTCCGCGGCTTCCAGGAACGGAGATCCAGGCAGCAGGACCGCTCGCTGTCTCAGTACCGGCACAAGCAACAAAAAGCGGGGAGTAAGGGGTTTTTCCAGTCCCCCTTCTCTGCAGGAGAAGGCATGACATGCCCCTTCAGATCCACGTGTCTCCAGTGGGGGGCAGGCTTGCTCTCTATGCACATTTCTGGTGGCAGAATTTCACAGACCCCTGGATCTTCTCCGGAGCATCCACGGGGTACCGCCTACCCATCCCAGCCTCTCCTCCCTCCTCCCTTCCACTCCCTCAAGTTGGGACAGCAACTCTTCTGGCGGAGATCCAGTCGCTCGGCGAGAGCCAGGCAGTGGAGGAAGTCCCAGCCTCCCAGCGAGGCTTTGGCTTCTACTCCAGAATGTTTGCCATTAAGACGAAGAACCAGGCAGGCCTGAGAGTTGTGCTGGACTTTTCCACCCTCAACCTCTCCTTGCCCCTACAAAAATTCAAGATAGTTACGCCAGCTTTTATAGCGGAGACATTGTGCAAGGGAGACTGGATGTGTTCCCTGGATCTGAAGGACGCGTACCTACACGTCCCGATCTGGCAGCTCCATCGTTCTTTCCTACGGTTCAGGATCATGGACTACCATTTTCAATACAAGGTCCTTCCTTTTGGCCCCAACTCGGCCCCAGGGTCTTTACCAGGCTCATCAATACGGTGGCTACCCTCCTCACAGCGCAGGGCCTCCACATCTACCCATACTTCGACGACTGTCTCGTCATGGCTACATCTCCGGAAACTGTTCCCCACTCTTGCCATGCCCTTATGAACACACTACACGATCTGGGCTTCTCGCTCAATTTAAAAGAAGTTGCAGCTCCAGCCGTCGCAGACTCTGACATCCTTGGGCCTCATCTGGGACACGTGCTCCGAGAAGGTATTTCCATCGGAGGGCAAGATCTCGGCCATCAGGAGGGCCACCACCCACTTCCTCAGCAGAGAGGTGACCTCGGCATGGTGGTACCAGCATCTCCTGGGTCTCTTGGCAGCGGTCCTATTAGCAGACCCACACACAAGATTGAGGATGAGGAGGATTCAGCTACACTTGGCAGCCTCTTGGAACCAGGAGCGGGGCTCTCAATCCGAGATGATCAACGTTCATCCATCTCTCCACCCGGACCTAAAAAGGTGGACTAGGGACTGCAACCTACGGATGGGCAAGCCCTTTTGGCCGGCCACCACGCAGGCCACCATCACCACAGACTCCTCGCTTGAGGACTGGCAATCAGCATGTGGGAGTGGGCCCTGGAAAACCACATCTACCTCACGGCATTCCACCTCCCAGTGGAATCCAACCTGGAGGCGGACAGGCTCAGCAGGGAGCAGACAACTACGAGTGGCAGCTAAACAACCTCGTTATTCAGGAGATCCTCAACAGGTGGGGTCATCCCCAGGTGGATCTCTTTGCCACCTGGCACAACAAGAAGTGCCCGGATCCCTGGGCGACGCATTTCGGCTTCAGTGGAACAGCATGAAGGTTTACGGCTTCCCGCCCACACCGCTGATTCACAGAGTGATTTGCAAGATCAAGGAATCTCGCCAACTCAACATCATTCTAATAGCTCCAGGGTGGCCGGCCAGGCCATGGTTTTCGGAGCTGCTCAGCCTCTCGGAGATGCCTCTGATTCTCACCCCCCGACGGGCCCAGCACATCTTCTGGCGCAGCAGGGGGGCAGGGTCATCCTGCCCGCGCCACAGAAACTAGCCCTCACAGCGTGGTACCTGAACAGGTACGCTGCGGCACCTCAGCCTCTCCCAGGCTAATCTGGAAATCATACACGGCGCAAGGAGCAAGACTACCAGGGCCCAGTATAAAAGTAAATGGACCAGATTCTGTCACTGGGCAGACTGCAATGAAATCGACCCCTGGCATGTACTTTGGACGACGTGCTCTCCTTCTCGGCGCACCTCGCCCACTCTGGTGTGCAGGTGGACACCTTCCGTACATATCTCGCAGCCATCGGGGCTTACAGGAACTCGGAGGAGGGGATCTTCTCCTCCTCCAATCCTATCATCAAGAAACATTTGACGGGGCTCGCAAAGCTCTAGCCGCCCGTCTTGAGGCCGCACCCAGTGTGGGACCTCAAAATAGGCTTGGGCGCCCTTGCGCACAAACCGTTTGAGCCAATGGCGTTCGCGGACATTAGGCTGGTCACCATCAAGACAGCCTTGCTAGTCGGCCTCACCTCGTATAGGCAGCGAAATGCAGGCGCTGGTTGCCTCGGAACTATATACTACCTTTCACAGAGACAAAGTAGTCCTGCGGACACACCTGGCATCTCTGCCCAAGGTCCCGTCTGCTTTCCATTTGAGCGAGGAAATAGTACTTCCTATGTTCTTTGCCGATCCCAAGGAAGAAGCACAGAGAGTGCTGCACTGCCTGGATGTCAGGCGTGCCCTGAAATTTTACTTGGACAGGACCGAGGGCTTCCACAAATCGGATGCCCTGTTTGTCACTTTCGAAGGCTCAAGACCAGGCTATCAGGCCTCCAAGGCCTCCATATCCCTCTGGATGGTCTCGTCCATCAAGGAAGCATACGAGGGCCAGCACAAGCTGCTTCCGGCCAACATGCACATCGGCCATTGCATTACAGCGCAATGTCCCTTTGGCAAGTCATAAGCAGGGCAGCCACTTGGGCCACTCCCTCGGCTTTCTGCAAGCATTATCGTTTGGATGCCGGCTCTAGATCTGATGCGGCTTTCGGACAAGCGGTTCCCAGGAACCTGTTTGCTTAAGGAGGGTCTCCTCTCCACCCCGGGGCTACATTGAGTTGTAATCGCCGATGCAATATGGAGGCAAGGGGACGGGACGTAAGAGTAATTATAAGTTACTCACCGTAGTGACTCTCCATACGTCCCACCAACCTCCCCCCTAATAATACTGGTGTCATTAGGCAATGTTAAATCTATTGTTGACGCGTCAATGGGGACTGAGGTGTGGCGCCGCAGGGCGGAGTCAGGGCGGTGCATGCTCCCTGGGCTGCGCCCCCACGCGCCTGTAAATTTAAAGGGGAAGAAGGTTTTTTCTGGTGAAAAAGGTTCTGTCTCCCGTCCCTTGGGAGGGACGCCCATGCAGTATGGAGGAAAGGGGACTAGGACTAAGAGTACGTTAGTCACTACGGTGAGTAATTTATAATTTCCGTGAGATTTGACTTTTCCTCCTAATGCCATCAGCATCATGACTCCCAAAAATGTCACTCTTGTGCCTCAGTAAAAAGTAGTCACTGCACCACTATGATAGCTCTGTTTCCAAACATTTACTGCTGCCACTATATGTAGGTACAATTATTTGATACATTTGGGTATTGAGGATGTCTCCCTGCATGTCCTTATTGTATGACGGCTGCTCTTGGTAGCCTGCCACCACAGTGGTGTCCACCAAGGCTATTTAGGTGATTGATTGCATTGGAAATTATGTGGACCCATCGTCGTACTCTCCTCGCTGTAGCTTGCAGTAAGATTTCTCGAGTGTCTTGGCTTGCATGAAGGGTTATCATAGATTTGAGAACAGAAGAAGGTGTGGAAGAAAATTATGACATGTCCTGAAAAGGTGTTTCACAGAAGGTTCAGAGCGGTCATGTTCTCCGTGCCCACCTTGCTGCCACTATGGCCCAGATGGCAGTGACCACTGATGTTTGAGTCTGTGTTTCATGTTCATTTCTTGTTGTCTCACCTATACTTGTCTTTTCCTCACTGCCACACGACAGGAGCAACCAGCGGTAAATTCCTTCTAGATTCTCTTACAGTAACTGCTAGGTGCTAATATTCTCTCTATTCTCTCTATGACTTTCTTTCGGATGCATTTCTTCTCTCATTGTAAATGTGTTTTGTGCTATGTTCAATGTTGTACAATTTGGATTCAAGGCAATATGTCCAATGCTACATTCCAATATATAGGTAGGTTGTGTATTTCATGGGATGTGTTTGCGTGTGTGTGCGTGTGTTTGTGTGCCACTCACAGGTCACCTTCTATGCAGTTCAGAGATTATGTATTTTCTGTAATGTTGTGTCACCCTCATATAATTATTCAGGGCAGTAGGAAGATGATGAGATTTGAGTGGGGTATTGGGTGCTGCTCTTAATTAACTTTTCATGTTGAAGGGGAAATGAAATTTGAGACGGATGTGTGGTGCTGTTCTTTGATGGCCTCCCATGTTCCAGGAAGGTTATTTATGTGATATGAGTGGGTTATATGTAAGGCTCCTGGTTCAGTGTTATTTATTTTTTCATCTTTTCAGTTTGTATTTATCCATATTTATTCTTTGTCTTATTACTGTATTTATCTTGTACAAATAAAAATCGCAACTGGTATTTTTCGCCAAATATTACAATGAAACAAGTGTAGGGCCTGGATGCCTGCAATGGGAAGCTCACAGAGCTGGGTTCTTGGACATCAACCCACAATCCATTTTCAACTTACAAACAAAATGCATGCAATTTCTGCTGATGGGAGAAAGATCTACTCAGTCATTTAAACATCTTTAGAGGGAAATACCTTCATTCTTAAAACTTGTCTGTTGTGTTACTGTTCACTGCAACTGGCCTGCAAGGCTTGATTATCAACCTATAGAGCTAAGCAAGAAACCATTACAAATTAATTCTGAAAGGAAAAAAGGTGATTTCTGTCTGTATTCATGTGTAAAATCAGTTAAAACACAAAACAGGTCGTTTGTGTGATTTGAGAAGGATGTGTGCTGCCTTCCTATATACGTTTTGTTTTAGTGAGTTACTGGGATTTGAGTGGCGTGTGTGGCACTCCTAGGTAATCTTTCATGCTGTAGTTACATCCTGTGTACTGAGTCAGATGCCTATGTAATCAGGTATCCTTGCATCGTGCATGGAGATCATGTGATTTGAGAGGTATGTGTGGCATTCCTACGTAATCCTTCATAAAGAACATTATTGGTAAGTGATTTCTCCAGTAGATGGGGAGCAGGTGGAAGTGGATCTAGGTCACCTGGCCTAAGCTCCACCCACCTGGTGCCTTCCTGGTGGCAGCTCTTTTTCCCTACTTAAGGAGCCCTCTAGCCTCTTTTACTTTCCAAATGGGGAGCAGGTGCAAGTGGATCTAGGTCACCTGGCCTAAGCCCTGCCCACTTGGTGCCTTCCAGGTTGCCTCTCTTTTTCCCCACCTAGTAATCCCTGCCTACCTGGTGCCTTCCTGGTTGCGTCTCTTTTCCCTACTTAAGGAGCCCGCCAGCCTCTTTTCCTTTCCAAATAGGTAGCAGGTGCAAGTGGATCTAGGTCACCTGGCCTAAGCCCCGCCCACCTGGTGCCTTCCAGGTTGCCACTCTTTTTCCCCACCTAGCAATCCCTGCCTACCTGGTGGCTTCCTGGTTCCTGCTCTTTTTCCCTACTTATGGAGCCCTCCAGCCTCTTTTCCTTTCCAAATGGGGAGCGGTGCAAGTGGATCTAGGTCACCCGGTCTTAGCACCACCCACCTTCTTAGTCCTGCCTCTTCCTTCCTGCTCTTAACTCTTAGATCAAGGGCCTCCCTCGCCCAGGCGTCCGAAGTAAAGGGGTGATGAGGAAAAGGGCTTAGTATTATTTATTTGTTTAGCGCTGCCTGGCCCTGGGGCATCCAGGCGCTTAGCGAGGTTACATAGTTGCACACAATGGTACAAAGCAGGCAATACAGTAATAAGTACATTGTACAGTTTCTCCTATAGGCATATTCGTATAGACATCAAAGATATATACAGGCAGTTGAACAAGGTTGGATATAAGCATTAGTGGGGTAGAGGCGTATGTTATGATCTAGCGTTTTAGACTTCTTTGGCAAGTAGCAATGCTTTGGCTCCTTGTCTGAAGCTGTGAAAGGAAGGTTCAGCTCTGAGATTGGTGGGAAGGGAGTTCCAAAGTTTTGAGGCGAGCACAGTGAAGCTTGTACCGCCTGCTTTTTGGAGCTTATATCTGTGTTTGGGCTGATCTGGTTAGGCGAGATGAGGTGTGGAATGTGAAGTTGTCCGAAAGGTATCTAGGTGCTTGGTTAAATAGACACTTGTGAGAAAGAGTGTTTTGTATTCGATTCTGTGAGGTATGGATAGCCATTGAGTGGAGCGTCTAGCGTTAGAGATGTGTTCGTGTTTGGGTACGTTTGGGTATGTTGAATGCTGATCTTAGTGCGTTATTTTGGATAACTTGGAGCATGTTGATGTTCTTTTGGCTGGTGCCCAAGTATAGAGCGTTACAGTAGTCGACTTTTGAAAATACTAGTGGTCTGGCTAACGTAGTACAATTAGGGGTCGAGAGGTAAGGTCTACTCGCATTAATGAGCTTACATGTGTAAGCAGTGGCGGAGGAGATGGCGTTGATTTTTCTAGTCAGTGTGAGGGAGGAATCGAGATAAATCCCCAGAGTTTTAACACTGTTGGAGACCGGGATGTTGTTACCGTCAATGGTGAATGTCTGGTAAAGTTTGCCGAGGTTGTTGAGTCTGGATTGGGAGCCTAGAAGAAGATGCTCGGTCTTGTCATCATTGGGGCAGAGTCCGTGTTTGGCCATCCATTCTTGTATAATGGAGTAAATGTTGTTGAGTACAGAGTTGTCAGTGGAATAGTCACCTGGTAGTGGGATGAGTATTTGAGTGTCATCTGTGTAATTAGTGTAGATGACACCCAAATGGTCCAGTATGTCGAATATAGGTTTCGTAAACACATTATATAATGTGGGGGAAACACAAGAGCCCTGGGGGACGCCGCAAGTGACAGGGGCAGGATCAGCGGCTGCCGTGGGAGCAAAGACCCTCATTGATCGATTGTTCAGGAAGGACTGGATCCATGCGTTTGCCTTGTCGGAGAATTTGGCCGCTGAGGTTAGATGTTTGCAGAGAATATCGTGGTTTACCAAATCGAAAGCGGCAGAGAGGTTGAGGAGGAGGAGAAGGGCTAGTTTGCCTTTGTCTTTGAGGATGTCCGTTTGTGTCTTGAGATCGATCAGGGCTGTCTCTGTGCCGTGTTTGGGTCGGAAGCCCGATTGTCTTAGTCCTAGCAAATTGTTTTTCTCTAGGTGGTCCTGGATCTGCAGGTAGGCAGCTCTATCGAGGATTTTTAGCAGGAAGGGCATAGTATTAATTGGTTTGTAGTTGGAGGGTACGTTGGGGTCTAGAATGTTTCTTGAGTAGAGGTAAAACCTAGGAGTCCTTTAAGTTGTTGGGTACTATACTGGATGTGAAGGATGAGTTGATAAGAGAGGTGATGAAAGGGGCAAGATGTTTGGCCGCGTCTTTGATAACTGGGGCTGGACAGATGTCTCCTTGACATTTGGAGGGTTTAAGAGAGTTTATTATATCTTCAACCTCCTTTGTAGAGATGGTGGAGAATTCAAATAGGTTATTATCGTCCGAGCGTGAGGTGTGGGTGGGTGAGGTGGGATTGTTTGCAAATGTGAGGCTTTCTTTCTTTGACTCAATTTTGGATTGTAGCATAGCAATTTTACCAAGGAGTGCTTCTTGTATGTTGGTACACCAAGAGATATCTTTGGTACATATGTCTGGTATGGGAGATGGGGACTCGAGGTCTCGAAGGATATTGAAGAGCTCTTTAGTGTTGTATTTGGCTTTGCTAATTCTCTCGTTGTACATGTTTTTTTTTTGTTTGGATGATTGTTGACTTGTAGATGGAGGTCAAGGAGTAGGATGTTTTGTTGTTAGCGGAGGGAGACTGTTTCCAGGCTGATTCAGCTTGTCTTTAGTTTTTGCGGAGAGTTTTTAGTTCAGGTGTGAACGAGGAATTGAGGTGCGCGCATGGTTTGGCTTTTCGTAGTTTGAGTGGTGCTACAGTGTTGATGGCCTTAATAATGGTTGTGTTGTAAAGGTCTATTAATTCTGTGGGGTTGGTGATGGTGGATGTGAAGTCGATGATGGGTTGGAGTAAAGGGATGAGTTTCTCAACTGTGATGTTTTTGCTGTTTCTTGTGAGTGTGGGTGGAGTGTTGGGCAGGGGTGCCAGTGTTTGTCTTTGTTGATGGTGAAGGTGATGAGGTGGTGGTCAGTCCAAGCGCATGGTGTATTGGAAAGGATGGAGGTGTTGCAGTTGAGGTCTGCGATCCAGTCTAAAGTGCGGCCTTTGTTGTGTGTAGGTTGAGTGACGTGGTGGGTTAGTCCTAATTCAGAGATAGTGTTTGCTATTGCGCTTTCTTTATAATCTTTCTCATCATTATAACCCAGATTGAAGTCACCTAATATGAGTATCTGTGAGTTGGGTTTGATGTTGTTGGAGAGCAGGAGCGCTATATCTTCGTTAAAGGAAGAAATGGGGCCCGGCGGCCTGTAAATAAGGTGGATGGTGATAGTGCTTGTGTGAGTGGTAGATAGTTTGATGGTGAGTGATTCTGCAGATGGGAGGGTTTAGTTTAATATGTGTCTTATGTTAATGGAGCTTCTTGTTATGAAGGCTACTCCTCCGCCTTTGGCTATTTGTCTATCCATGCGGTAGATGGTGTAGTCATTAGGGATGGCTAACGCAAGTGTGGGACCTGAAGCTGAGGGGAGCTATGTCTCAGTGATAGCTAAGAAGTCTAGATCGTTTAGCAAGATGATATCGGCTATGTCTAGGGCATGGGCGACTAATGATCTTGCGTTGATTAATGCGCCTTTGATTGTTTCAGTGGTGGGTTGGCTTGGTTTTCTGTCGAAGGTGCGGCGGGATGGAGCATTGAAATGATATGATATGATGTGATAAGGCATTTGTAACGCGCCTATACACAAGTGTTTCAAGGCGCGATGGGGAGTAGTCTGTTCTGGAGATGCTGTTGCATGTGAGGTTGGAGTGGCTAGTTTGAGTTTGCTTTTGCTTTTTCTCGGACTTGAGTTGGGAGAAGGCGAAGTGGTGTGTGTCCTAGATCTGAGGCGGTTGTGTCTAATGTGTCTAAGCTTGGATAGGAGTTCCAGATGAGATTGTTATTCAGGATAGGAGTGCTCGGAATACAGTCATGAGTTTCTTCTTGGATGGTGCAAGTATCTGCAATGGGGTGGGTTTGACGGTGGCAAGGCTGGAATGGTTTGAGGTTGGGTAGGAAAGGGGTGGGACATGGGATGGGATGATGTCTAGGACAAGCTGGCCTGCTGAGACCGTTAGAGTGGGAGAGGAAATGCGATCCTGTGCACGGTAAATCGAGCAGTACCAAGCAAAAGGGAAACATGATGAATATAGTCCAGGCTGGTATAGTTATTTAGGATTTGGGTAGGCAAACTAGGTAGCAACGCCTATGTTGGTGCTAGTGTTCTAGGTTAGGGCTGGGTGTTTTCTTTCAACATAGGACAGCCTAGGTTACTTTAATGCATTAGTAATTATTCAAGTAGATTCTTGGGTGACCTGTATGACTCGGGGTAGGAGTCCAGCCTTTGCAGCATGGCAGTTAAGTAGCTAGATAAGCAAAAACATTCACTGGCGGGAGAGTTGGACAGCTGAGTATGCAGTGCAATAACAGTCACGTCAGGACAAATAGGCAACTAGATATATAGTTAAGGAGCTGTAAGCTTATGGAGGAGAGCAATTTCGATGGTGATGTTCGCCTAGATTCAGTTTACAGAGTATTAACTAAAATGCAGAGGCAGCTAAGAGCAGTATCAGCAGAAGGCGGTACACCTATCTTCAGTTTACATAGTGTGAGCTATTAAGCAAACAGTTGAATGGCAGCAGGGGGGTTCGCCTAGCTTCAATTTGCAATAAATGAGCTAAAATGCAAGGCTGAGAGCAATGTCAAGCAGAGGCGGATAACAGCATATGGCTTCGCCTAGATTCAATTTGCAAGATATGAGCTAAAATGCGGGCAATATCAATTTGCAATATATGAGCTAAAATGCAATGCAATGTCAGCAGAGGCGGATAACAGCAGAGGGGTTCGCCTAGATTCAATTTGCAAGATATGAGCTAAAATTCAGGCAATATCAATTTGCAATATATGAGCTAAAATGCAATGCAATGTCAGCAGAGGCACATAACAGCAGAGGGGTTCGCCTAGATTCAATTTGCAAGATATGAGCTAAAAGGCAGGCAATATCAATTTGCAATATATGAACTAAAATGCAATGTATTGTCAACAGAGGCGGATAACAGCAGAGGGGTTCGCCTAGATTCAATTTGCAAGATATGAACTGAAATGCAGGCAATATCAATTTGCAATATATGAGCTAAAATGCAATGCAATGTCAAAAGAGGCGGATAGCAGCAGGGGCGTTCGCCTAGATTCGATTTGCAAAAAATGAGCTAAAATACAGGCAATGTCAATTTGTGAAATATAAGCTGGGATGCAAGGCTGCAAGCAGTGTCAACAAGGCGACTCGCCTAGATTCGATTTACACACAATGTAGGCTAATATGTAATGAACAAGTGTAAGCATACGTTTTAAAGGCAAGTAGAGGTGTTGGCAAGGCTTTAGCAATGATGTATTACGAGTGGTAAGAGGCTAGAATGGGAGGGTACATCGATGGGAATCTGAGATACTTGGCGACGTGATCAGGGCGTAATCAGGCAGTTCGCGGGTGTTGCCATCAGCGGTGGTAAATTCAAGGTGGTGTGCAGGGCACAAACAATTCAATGAGTGGGGGCATGGTGCCAGTTTATGGAGGTGATAGTGGGGCGCGGTTACTCGACCTGAGGATAGAGTAAGATATTGTGCGAGTCTTGTGAATTGGGTGGGCTTGACATTGCAGGACTTCACAGCCTCATGAGGTAGGATAGCGGGTGCCGTAACATACTATTTAGTATCACAGTCAGTCTGGTAGGCAATCATGTACTTACATGAAAAGAAGGTGGATTGAACAGCATGCCTGGCTGACGGTCCAGACGGCTCAGGACATGCAAGGTCAGGAGATGGCCTTGCGTTCGCGGTCCTTCCGTTCAGGTGGGCCGGCTCATGCCTACCGGCTGTGATTGGTGCCTTAAGTGCGCCTTGCAGCCAATCCGGACAGGCTGTGGCACGATTAGGCGAAGGAGAGGGATGCCCAAAACAGGGCGGCCATCTTGGCCGTGTCGGCTTCCTCGTGGGTGGCAATGGCAATTCCTGTTTGGTCCTGTTCAGTCCAGGAAGACCCAGGGCACGATCCCCTGCTCAGATAGCAGGTAAGCATGTGTACCAGCATGTGTTTACTCCCTCTGTCCCCACCAACCATCCCCTCCCCCTCTGGTCCCCCTGTGATGTTGCATTGTGCCCCCCTCCCTTCTCGCACACAGGTGTTGCCTGTTTTGCCTGATTCTTCTACCCTGCTCCCCCTCTCCCCATCCCCTCCAGCCTACTTCTGCAGGAGTCTGTCCTGATACATTCTGGTTTCACCATCACTGTCTTGTGGCCAATGCTGGATTTGACTTTTATGGACTTCTTTGATTCACGGTGCGTCACCCTTTCTGAACTCTCATGCTGGACTTCCTTTGAATCTTGTACTCATGGTGACACTGAATCATGCTGTTCCCATCTTCACCTTGTATCCTGGCTTGCAACATATGTGTTACTACTGACTTCTGCAATTGTATTAGCTCTCTACTCTTGCTTCTCCACTCTTTTTTACCGCTTACTCTCTGTTCTCTCCTCCTCTCCTTTTCTCCCTTTTCCTATCTCCTCTCCTCCTCTCCTGCTCCCCTTACTTTCTTCTATGCACTTTATCAGAATTGTCCCTGGGCCTAGTATGATAGCAACCACGTCTGTCTCCTCCCCCCTCCCCTTACTTGTTTTTTTTCCTGCCCGAACCCCCCCCTCCAGCACTATCTGAAATGTCATCAGGCCTAGTACGATAGTCGCTTGTTTTGTTCCACCCCTCCCTTTCTGCACCCTTCTCCCTCACCTTTTTTTTTTCTCCGGCTCTACCAGAAATGTCGTCAGGCCTAGTACGGTAGTCGCCTCTCTATGTCCATTTCCTTCCAACCACTCCCCCCCCTCCTTATCGATGTCTTAGCTCTTGCACTATCTGAAATCTCGTCAGGTCGAGTACAATAGTTAATTTCACATCCTTACTGTTCATGGCATGTAAGAACGTCATTGTATTTTCCCTTGTTCCCTCTCTTGCCTTGAAGCGCTTTGAAACACATTGTGTATAGGCGCTATATAAATACACTATCATATCATATCATATCTTAGGTAACCTTTGTGCTGTAAGAAGATAGTGTACATTGAGTGGGATGTATCAAGCGCTTCTCTACCCTTTGGGGATAGGGAGTTCATTTGTTTTGAGCGAGATGTGTTATGCTCTCAGGTACACTTCCATGCTGTAGGTAGCTCATGTGATTTGAGTTTGATGTAGGCCACTAACCTTCAAGGCTAAGGGTGATCATGTGATACAAATGGCATGGGTGCTGTTGACATCTACCCTTCAATGTTAATTGGATGTCATTTGATTTGAGTGAGATGCACCGCTATAGGACAATGTTTGTGTGGTAGGGACATCATGCAAGTGGCAAGAATGCTGCTCTCAGGTAGCATTCAGGGCTGTAGGGAGATCTTTGATTAGAACAGGATGAGTGCCACTGTAATGTAGCCTGCCATACTGGAGAGAAATCAAGAGATTTTGAGTGTGATGTGTGGGATTTTGCTCTAGTGTGATCATCTGATTTAAATGAGAGAGTACAGCTCTAAGGACCACCATGTGACTTGGGTGTGGTGTGTGTCGCTCTCTGGCAACCTTCCATGACTTCCATGCTGTAGTGAAATCATATGGTTTGAGTGGGAGGAACGCTACTCAGATAATCTTCAGGGATGTCGAGCGATCATGTGAGTAGAGTGTTATGAGTCACACTGTCAGGTAACCTTCAATGCCGAAGAGAAATTATATGATTAGACAAGATAAGTGGAACTCCCAGGTTCCTTTACTTGCTGTAGAGCGATCATGTAATTTGAGTGAGATATGTTCTGCTCCCATTCATTATCATTCAAGGCCTTATTTGGGAGAGCTGTAACTGTTGATTTTGTGGGCTTTGACTCATTTATTGCCTTTTTTACTCTGATTATTTATATTGGAGTGTCCCAAATTGCCTTTGATTGCAAGGAAATATAGAATGTTGCCCAGGGTCTGAACATCGCAGCCAAACTTCAAAGCCCACATTGGTTTAATTGAGCATCACATACAAACTCATTACTGGTTTTAAATTCATTGAGCATTCTAGTCCTGAACTCTTTATTTTAGATATTGTGCTACATACCTTAATTCCTGCTTCAGGCTCTCTGTGACTTCTGGCATCGTTTAGGGCATAGGTTGTAATGCACCAGATGGAACAGACCATCCATTCACTGTATGGATTGAGCTTCAAACCCCTCATCACAAAAGGCCAGGATTCCGATTTCCAAGGACCCGGCATTAGTAGACTCAGACTACTCAGATCAAGGCCTGTGATGTGTCATGGAGGGAAAGATATAGAAATGGTGGGAAAGAAGGTATATTGCATCTTAATTATAGTACAATGCATATATGAAGAAAGCTTGGGCATCAGCACGTTCGTCCTTTTAATATTCACCTTGAGATCACATGTAAATGGCATATACGTTTTGTTCTTCAATATAATGTTCTTGCAAATTGTAATGCTTTATTTTATTATCAATATAGCATGCCATCTGTGAAATGGGAACATGTCAAGTACTGTCTGCACAGTGGGAAAGAGAGGGACCTTTGGTACCTCAGGTCTGATAAGAAAGAGATTAATTCTAAGAAGTGAGGCCTTCCTTCAAAGGTAGAGTTGGGACCTTCTTAGAAGGAACTTTAAATCTGAAAATCAGGGCTTGGGTGGAAGGGCTTTGCTTTTGAGAGGCAGGGCCCAGGAAAGATGGTCTTTCATTCTGAGCAGCCAGGGCAAGTGAAGAGGGGCTTTTATTCTGAGAGGCAGGGGCCAGGCACGGGGGGCCTTTATTTCTGAGAGGCAGGGGCCAGGCAAGAGGGGCTTTGATTCTGAGCGAATGACAATATGAAGTAAGAGTGTTGATTCTGTCAGGTGGGTCCTATTGAGGGTGATGGGTATTGTGTAAGTGAGGCCCAAAAAAGGAGGAAATGTAATCATTAAAATAGGGGCTGTTGGATAAGAGCTTTTATTTTGAGTGTCAGGGTCCACCGTGGAGAAACAACCATGCTGAGCATGTGCTTTAACTTTAACAGGCAAGGCCCAATGAGCAGACACTTAAATTATGAGGGTAGGAGTTGTTGGGTAAATGTTTAGACTCTGAGAGTCAGCACCTAAAGAGGAGAAGCTTTTATACCGAGACTAGAGGCTTGGCGGGTAAGAGCTTGAGGAAGAGCCTGGATTCTGAGAAGCAGAAACTCTCAGAATAGAACATGGAATTCTGAGAGTAAAGGCCAATGAGTAGGATATTGTATTCTAGGGTGCAGGGCCTTCTGAGGATGAGCAATATCATTAAAGGCCAGGCCCAGTGAATTATGTATAGTTCAGTACCCCCATCAGAGCACCTTTGGCATGGATGGTTCAGTACCCCACTCCTAGGAACCCAGGCAAGCACAGACCAGACCACCTGGTAATGTGCAGATAACTCAATTTGACCCCCTGGGTCCTTCTGACATTCCTAGATCAGTCTGACCATCAAGTTATCCCTGCAAGAGACAGATTAATACGCTTTTTAGGAAATTCCTTCCATCTATAGATCAACCCTATCGGGGAAACCGTGTCTTTAATACATTAGTACACCTGCATGGAATCTGCTGCCATGAAAAGATCAGTATGCCCACCAGAGATCCCCTAGCATCCATAGATTATTGTGACCATCAGGCAAACTCTGAAGGATAGCTAGGCATGCTGGCCAGAGAATCCCTAGCGAGTTTAGAGGATTATGCTCATGAGGGAACTCGTGGCATGGACCGCTCAGTATACCTGCTAGAGAATCCCTAGCATGCTTAGACCAGTATGCCCATCAGGGATCATTAGATATCAGTATTTCCACCAGCGCATTCCCTAGCATACGTTAGGTATTATGGCTATTATGGGACCCTGACATGGATATACCAGTATGCCCATCAGGGAACCTCTGGCATGGATAGACCAATATGCCAGCCAGAGAATCCCTAGCAAGCCTAGAGCATTATGGTCTTCAGGGATCTCCTAGCATAGACAGCTCAGTATGCCTGCTAGAGAATCCCTAGCATGCTTAGACCAGTATGCCCATCAGGGATCATTAGATATCAGTATTTCCACCAGCGCATTCCCTAGCATACGTTAGGTATTATGGCTATTATGGAACCCTGACATGGATATACCAGTATGCCCATCAAGGAACCACTGGCATGGATAGACCAGTATGCCAGCCAGAGAATCCCTAGCAAGCCTAGAGCATTATGGTCTTCAGGGATCTCCTAGCATAGACAGCTCAGTATGCCTGCTAGAGAATCGCTAGCATGCTTAGAGCAGTATGCCCATCAGGGAACCACTGGCATGGATAGACCAGTACACCCACCAGACAATCCCTAGTAGGCTTAGATAATAATTCTCATCAGGGACCTTCTGGCATGGAGAGCTCAGTATGCCTGCTAGAGAATCCCTAGCATGCTTAGAGCAGTATGCCCATCAGGGAACCACTGGCATGGATAGACCAGTATACCCACCAGACAATCCCTAGTAGGCTTAGATAATAATTCTCATCAGGGACCTTCTGGTATGGACAGCTCAGTATGCCTGCTAGAGAATCCCTAGCATGCTTAGAGCAGTATGCCCATCAGGGAACCACTGGCATGGATAGACCAGTATGCCAGCCAGAGAATCCCTAGCAAGCCTAGAGCATTATGGTCTTCAGGGATCTCCTAGCATAGACAGCTCAGTATGCCTGCTAGAGAATCCCTAGCATGCTTAGACCAATATGTTCCCATCAGGGATAATTAGATATCAGTATTTCCACCAGCGCATTCCCTAGCATACATTAGGTATTATGGCTATTATGGAACCCTGACATGGATATAACAGTATGCCCATCGGGGAACCACTGGCATGGATAGACCAGTATGCCAGCCAGAGAATCCCTAGCAAGCCTAGAGCATTATGGTCTTCAGGGATCTCCTAGCATAGACAGCTCAGTATGCCTGCTAGAGAATCCCTAGCATGCTTAGAGCAGTATGCCCATCAGGGAACCACTGGCATGGATAGACCAGTATACCCACCAGACAATCCCTAGTAGGCTTAGATAATAATTCTCATCAAGGACCTTCTGGCATGGAGAGCTCAGTATGCCTGCTAGAGAATCCCTAGCATACTTAGAGCATTATGACCATCAGGGATCATCTGGCATGGATATATCAGCATTTCCACCAGAGCATTCCCTAGCATAGATTCAGCATTATGCCCACATGGAACCCTGACATGGATAGACCAGTATGCCCGCCAGGGAATCCGTAGCATGCATATGTAGCAGCCCTGCTTCCCTCCATGTCTCTAATGACTACCTTGTTGCTGAGTGCTGCCAATGATGTGGCTCCTCTTTGCCACTTCCAACCACGCAGACTCCCGTCTGAACCTTTGTTCACGGACCTCCTTAGATCGGGGCGCCTGCAAGTTAGACAGCTGGAGCGGAAGTGGCGACACGGCTATGATTCTAACAATAAACCTCACTACAAAGCTGGTCTTTCAGCCTACGCAGCGTCCATTCTCACTGCAAAAAAACTGTATTTTGCTGAGAAGATCGATACTTCACTTTATTAGCCTAAGACCTTATTTTCTGTTATGAAAGCTCTCTCCTCACCTTCCAAATATACTCTGTCTATAAAACCTACTCAGGAGCTGTGTGACTCCCTATCTACTTTTTTATCACAAAAGTCGAGACTATTTGTGCTAATATTGCGGATAGTTTCGCCTCTCTGACCCACAACCCCTTACCTGATAATCAGCTTATTTATGAAGATATTGCTCCCCGTAGCTTGTCTTGGTCAATTTCTCCTGCAAGTCCTGCTCCCCTTCGGATCCGCTCCCACTACGAGTGATGAAATTATCTGCCACCCTCTTAGGCGAGATTACTACCGCTGTCAATCTCTCTTGTCAGCCGGGAATTGTCCCGGCTGAACTCAAGGCCGCTCTTGTTATTCCTCTTCTTAAGAAACCACCCTTACACCCATCCCTCCCTTCTAATTTTCATCCTATCTCTCTTCTCCCCTGTCTCATGAAACTTCTTGAGTCACTAGTTTTCCCTCTACTGTCTTCCTTTTTGGAGTCTTCCAGGATGCTTGACCCGGCCCAGTCTGTTTTCGCCCTGGCAGGGGAACAGAAAGTGTCCTTGTCTCTGTGCAGGATGATATGGCCAGGCTCGTTGATTAGGGCGATTTTTTTAGATCTTTTAGCGGCGTTCAAGACCGTCGATCACGCCATCTGGGCCAGATCGGTGTTTTTCGGGCCAGGTATTGACCTAGTTTGGCTCCTTCTTGGCTGACAGATATCAAACTCTTTCCTTGCCACCTTTCTTTTCTAAACCTTCACATCTTAGTTGTGGTGTCCCCCAGGGTTCTGCCTTGTCCCATATTCTTTTCCATATTTACATCTTCCTGCTGGTTCGCCTCATTTGTTCCCTCAGCATCAGGTGCTATTCGTCAGTGGACGATACCCAATTGCTGATCCGTCTAGATCTGGATACGACCAGGGTGTCCGCGTGCCTTTATAAGTGCCTGACTGCCATTGGAGAGTGGATGGGCCACAACTGGCTGAAATTGAATGGGGACAAGACTGAAGTGCTGGTGGTGGGTTCCCCTCCTGATCCTTCACTGTGGATTGCCTCCTTCTGGCCCTCCTCTCTTGGCCCCCTTTCCCTGTGCCTTCCCCCAAGTAAAAAATCTTGGAGTGATTATGTCATCCGATCTCTCCCTAATGGCCCAAGTGGCCTTGGTATGCCAGCAGGATCACTTTCAGCTCAAAATATTAAGGTATGTGCTCTATTTGATTCCAGCATCACTTTGTCCTCCTGTAGTGGCAGCTTTGATTCTGAGCAGGCTGGATTATTGTAATTACCTGTACTTGGCGCAATCCAAGGGGCTTATTGGAAGGCTACAACGACTTCAGAACTTGGCGGCGAGGCTAGCAACGGGTACCCCCTATGGATTCCATATGACCACTCTGCCATGCTCTCTAAACTGGCTGCCTGTGCCACAACATATTCAGTTTAAGGCCCTCTGTATCGTTCACTGGGATGTGCATGGTATAGGTGCTGAGTACCTACTTCCAAATTTGAGGATATGTCCCCAATCGGCCACTACGATCAGCCTCTACCGGTATGCTTTGCGTACCCCCCTATCGTCGCTCTCGAATGGGTGGCCGCACCTTTTATGTCTCAGCGGCACAGCTGTGGAACAGCCTTCCATCCACCATTATAATTTTGCCTAATCTTCTGGTTTTTCAGAAGGCTCTGAAGACTCATCTCTTCTGAACTATTAGTCTTTGATCCTGCTCTGCTCTCTCGTCTGTTGTGGTCTTTTCTCTACAGCGCCAAGAAGCCTTCAGGTTAACACGTGCTATATAAATGGCCATAACATAACATAACATAGATCAGTATGCCCATCAGGGAACCACTGGCATGGATAGACCAATATACTCACCAGACAATCCCTAGTAAGCTTAGATGATTATTCTCATCAGGGAACTCCTGGCATGGACCGCTCAGTATGCCTGCTAGAGAATCCCTACCATGCTTAGAGCATTATGACCATCAGCGATCATCTGGCCTGGATATATCAGCATTTCCACCAGAGCATTCCCTAGCATAGATTCAGCATTATGCCCACATGGAACTCTGACATGGATAGACCAGTATGCCCACCAGGGAATGCGTAGCATGCATAGGTCAGTTTGCCCATCAGAGAACCACTGGCATGGATAGACCATTATGCCGGCCAGAGAATCCCTAGCAAGCCTAGAGCATTATGGTCATCAGGGATCTCCTAGCATAGACAGCTCAGTATGCCTGCTAGAGAATCCCTAGCATGCTTAGGATGCCCATCAGGGAATCCCTGGCAATTACAGACCAGTACACCTGTCAGTGTATATATAATTCAGTATTCCGCCCATCGCTCATTCTGAGATGCCTAGCTCCGTGCACTTATCATGTTATACCTGCAAGGGGCAGATACATACTTCTTTTAGGGAATCTCTTCCATCTTCAGATCAGTAACCCCATCAGGAAACCCTTGGATTTAATCATTAGTACATCCGGTAGGAATTGACTTGTTTGAATAGATCAGTATGCCCACCAGAGAATCCCTAGCATGCATGGAGTATTATGCTTATCAGTGAATCCCTGGCATGGAGAGATCAGTATGCCCACCAGGGAATTCCAAGAATTCTAAGAGCATCATATGCCACAGAGAACCCTTGGCATTATTGATCAGTACAGTTGCCGGGAAACCCTAGCATGCATAATGTATTATGCTCATCTAGAAAGCCCTGACATTTGATAGATCAATATGGCCGTCAGAGAACCCCTAACATGCTTAGAGCAGTATGCCCAACAGGGAACCCCTGGAATCACTTCATTAGTACAGTTTTCAGATAATTTCTAGAAGCTTTAAACATTATACCCATCACACAAAACCTTTCATGTATAGATCAATATGCCCTCCAGAGACCCCCTAGCATGATTAGAGACTATGCCAATCAGGGAACCCCTGGCATTCATTGATCAGTACAGGAGTCAGAGAATCCCTAGCATGCATGAAGTGTTATGCCCATCGAGCAAACACTTTCATGGATGGATCAGTGTTCCCTCCAGAGACTCTCTAGCATGCGTAGAGCCGAATGCCCATCAGGCCCTCCTTGGAATCAATTGATCAGTGTTCTTGTTAGAGAATCCCTATCATGTATAGAGCTGTATGCCCATCAGAGAACCACATGCAACACTAGATTAGTACCCCGTTTTGAGCACTCTCTGAGTAAATAGAGGAGAAGGTGTTGATGCACGCTTTCACTGCGGAGTGTAGTTGTGGTGAAGGCTTCAGGGCACACTATCAGCTGGATGGAAGGGACTTCTGGGCAGGCTTGGGATACAGAACGGTGTCGCTCATGTTTCACCTACTCTATCTCATCTTTATTTCCGTGTTCTCAGCGGTGGCAGCAAAGGGAAGGATATCAACACCATCAAATCCCTGCGTGTCCTACGAGTACTTCGACCTCTGAAGACAATCAAGCGCCTGCCAAAGCTGAAGGTGAGTTCTGGGTGTGCGTCTTGCTAGATGTTATTCTTTAGCTATAACCGCAGATATTTGTATGTAGACAAAGATTGAGTATCATAAATGTTCTATGTTTTATTCAATATATCATTGAGTTTTCTTGCTGTTTGTCCATTTATCCCCTCCACCCTCTAAAACAGACGAGCCTCTACTAGAGGTAAACATGTCCCGGACTGTTTCTGTAAACATTTTCATCTTGTTAAAGTGACGCTGGTTTTAAATGAATAATTTATACTGAACTTTTTCATCCATTTGCATACTTTAGTAAATGTCTGTGTGGCAAACATTTGCTTGTTCCTTGATTCTGGGTGAAGTCCTTCTAGATATTAGCTGTGGATTAGTGTTTCTTTCGCTTCTGTCTTTAACACTTCTGCTTATGCAAAATTGCCTCCTATGTGGGATAATGTTAGAAACCTTACTCAACAAATTTGGAGCTGGCAACTCTACCACTACTTTATATAGACCAACGAAAAGATCTGTGGTACCAGGGTTTGCTCTCAGCTTTGCCTCATCTCACCATCTAACATCCTTTCAAAGTTGCTTGCCATGTCCAAGCACCCAACTACTCATTTCCTATGTATGGCTTATTTGCGATGCCTTTCTCCCCCACACCATTCAGGCTGAAACCATAGGTTAGAAATGGTAAACGGACCACTGGCCTAATCCATAAACGAGTATCCCTCTCCCTCTGCTTTGGGATTAATGCACCTCTTTGGGAATCCTAACCTTTTGTCATTGAAACACCAGGCATCACCCGTGCATCTGTGATACATACGCTACTTACTGATAGTCAAAAATGTGCTGCATTAAATATGGGTCTTTCTGCCACAATTTGGTTACCATTATTCCTATGATGTATTTCAGTGATTTTAGGCTGAACATGTTCTGACATCTTTTGGTCAAGCACTACCCACATCTCACCCTTTGAGAAAATACTGTCTGAACTTATGCTAGAAGCAGCCAAAATATAGGAAAGTACCTCAAACTGACTTGTCTCCTAGATCAGGTGTGCTGCCAGAGAGGGTGTCCATCTTGCTGAAGAAGGCTGTGAAATTCTGCTTGGGCCAGACAGCTACCAGGCCATCATGCTCACACAGCTTTGCAGTCAGTGTTCTTTGGTTGCCATTGTTCCTGGAATGAGTGTGATCATGGCATGGCAGCAGTGCCCTCCTATCTCCGTCTTTTATATGTGCTATTTGTTGAACATTCACATTACCCTGAAGAGCGATGTGCTCTGAACTGATATATAGCTACTAAATATAAGAGCTGCTGAAAAAATAAAATAAGTATAAAATAAGCAATTAAAATCCAGAGAGGATTTTGGTCCATCATAGTTTGTATATTGTATGTGCACCTTTCCTCTGGGGACCAGGTATTTTACATGTCTTCTTCCTAGATTCCTCCCTCTGCCTTCAGCCTTCCCCTCCAGTGAACTAGTGGCTCACCGTCACTCTCTTTATTGCCCTCACACATTTGGATTCAGCTCAGGTGTTTTGGTGCATTCGTGCATGCTGATTTCTGCCAGGATGAACAAAGTTCAAAACACCCTGGTGCCTCTGCCTCACTGTTTTTGACGTATGTATACATTTGTCAAAAACTGCAAAAATATTAGAACAGCTTCAATGTAAGGATTGTTTGACGGTCATATATACAATATTCTTACTGAGACTTTTATTTAGAATACTGTCTCGCATTTTACTTTTTTTACCCATCCGAGAGAAGTAATATAACGCGGATGGGTCAATGTAGATCTAATTGTGGTTGATGTGAACGTTTTGGTGCATGTACCCTTTGTAGCGCCTTAATCAGAACTAAAAAAGTGTGCTAAGTCTTGAGTAGATAGAAAGATGTCATTATAACAAGTAATACATAAGAAACACATGAGTTTGAATGATACAGCAACAGAATTATCTTATAAATATAAATAAAGAATTACTGCTCTATAAGATGTTTTTAGAGGAAGATATTCAAGAAGGGCTAACACGTGTCAGGTAATGAAGGTGCTTCTAAAAGAGTGATTGGAATGGATATAATGTCCAAGGCAAAACATATAAATTCATATCATTTAGAAAATATGCAATGAGAGACATTTGCTGTCTTGCTTAATAAAGATGTTTCAATTGAAAATACAGATACAATTCAAATTCAAGGTGCATATAAAGAGTAATGTAGTAACATCCATTTGTAGGTGGTACTGATTTGCAGCCAGTTGTGGTTAACCTGTGTCACTCATTCTTATTTATGATTCTCACCTCAAGTTTACTAAGGCCTGTAAAAAAATAAATGGGGAATGCTATAAACTGTAGAATGCATTGTATGCAGAAAGATACATACCTGCAAGTCCATCTGCATACCTGAGTCCTAGATAAAGTTCTGAGAAGGGACATAGGAAAAGCTACCAGATGTGTGATCGGCACTCTAAGTGAGCATGATGTTAGGCCTTTTCAGGTACAGAGAGGGCACAGTAGAACACGTACTGGCCTATTCATTCCTACAGAGGCCACTGGATGCACTGCAATAATAATAGATCAATTGCACAGAAGCCCCCAGGGAGGAGGTGTGAGTGAAAGTGGGAAGGGTTAGATAAAATTAGCAAATTTGCTATTGAGATTTGAACCATAATGTGGGATGCCAACTTGACTGTGATAACCATATAGAAGATGTCTCAGGCATTATGTGTTTACAACAAATACCAATAGCCCCAACCGTGAACCTTTATCCTCACCCACCCATCAATTTGTATTTATTTGAAGAAAAGAGATGTCAATTTCGAAAGGAAATGAGTTACAGTAACACATTTACAGATGCGAATGCATTCCCACTGAGGGTGCCTATATAATACCACAAAGATTAGAACAAGTGGTGAGCTAGCTGTTGAGGGTGTGAACAAAGTGCAACATAGACCAGTGACAGAAATTAATAACTGAGTAGCTTCTGAAAAGCCTGGCAGGGCTACAGCGAAGTTGCCGGCTCACGCCGATTGTATGATGTGCGATGATCACAGGACGTTGCCAGGCTTTTCAGAATCTACTCAGCTCTTATATCCAAGACCCCCTATTCCTACATCTCCACGCCTTGATAAAGACCCCTGATCGAAACACGTGTTGGCTTTTTCTAGTCATGTAAATGTACAAACAATTGCTTGAAAGACCCGGGCAAACTAAAAGCAAGCAACATGAAAACTCTGTCTATCAGTGCTTGCATTAGCCTACACCCAGGCATTACCCTAATAAATGACAATAGTCAAATCCAGCACCACTAAAGCCAGGGTTCCAACCCCAGCTTTCCAACTCTCACAAACACCGGGACTTCAGGAGCTCTGTCCCGCAGGAATCCTGGAAACGGCTGCAGGAAGAACAACACAACATTGATTCGCCAAGTTGATCAGTGCAGGGATCAAACCTTTCCTATAAGCTCCTACCTTCCCTTTAGATACAATGAGACACGCACTGACAAGCAAGATGATTGATAGCTTTGTAGACTTGGAGAAGGAACTTCAAAAGGGAGCAGTTGTGCATGTTGTTGATAGGAAGAGGTGGGGTAGCATCTGAGTTGCTTTTAGTGCGGGTGGCGAAGTTGAGGACTTTGTTTACAGGAAGCAAGTAGTAGAGGGGAAAGCCAAGGAGAAGGCTTGAGCAGTAGTCAAGATTGCTGAGCAGAGGGCAGAGATTATATTTGTTGTAGAGTGGTTACTAAGAAAAGGATACCATTGAGGTTAATATGTGTAGCAGAAGTAGTGGTAGTGGTGCATTTCTGCAGTCAGAGTTCACTACCAAAGAGGACCCCAGATTACAAACCTTGGGCAAGAAAGCAAGAAAGTCAGAAGGGAAGGAGTTAGGAGAGGGAAGGGATGGCATTGGAAGCCGGGTGTCGTGGACAAATTCCCACTGACTATTCCGGTGGATTGGTGAACAATTTATTAGTAACAAATCAAACAGCAGGACAACAACATACCAACAACAGTAGGCGACTTTGACGCAAGTGCGAACCCACCTCCCTCCATGCACCATTCTCTTATACTCAGAGGAACACATGCATTTCAATGGAAGGGGTGGTCCAGACAGGGCAGGGAATCCTACTGAAATAAAACATTGTTGCAATCAGGGAACAAAGCCCCGCTATACAAGTCAAGTACCAGCTGTATTCTCACATGTTGAGACAGTGTTATCAGGAAGGACAGCATGAAGTAATACATTTAATGGAGCTGAATATACTCAGCAGAGGTTCACAGACGGTCTGCTTCCAGTATGATGACTTCCATCTGCTAAAGCTGCTTTTCCTAAGAAAGGCGGAGCCTAAAACACGCTTACATATCTAAATGGGAAAGACATCAGAATCGAGAGATGTGAAGGTGAGCATAGCCACACACTAGGCGAAAGGCCTTGACTGCAAGGGCATTAAAGCCTGGAGTCTCACCTCACACTGGCAAGAAACACTTGTTTAAACATGGCAGTTTGAAGTACCTACTCAATATAAACATTCAGCTGTGTGCTAGGGGAGTACATAAAATGTTAAATCCCAGTCTTTCCCCCATAATTCTCTCTTATGAGACCTTCACTCCAGTGAGGAAGTTGGGCGGTGGGAGGCACTACTAGAGATTTGCGATATATATTCAATGGAAATTTGTGCTAGTAATGCAAATATGTAGCTAGTTAGTCTAGAGAAGTAAAAAGAAAACTTCAGGTGCAGCTGGGCAGATATCGAGGCCACTCGTGATCCAAGATACAAGGAACAGAAAAACACATTCTGGACGTTGCCGACCAGAAACCCAGTGTTGCACTCCTAACAGGAAAAAATCCCATGTAAAGTTTTACACCTCAGAGGGGTAGACCCTAGAACCATGACCAGTCAGTCATCCCTAGAGGTTGAGGCGATAATATTGTGGTTTAGTAGCGAGCACCCACCAAAGGCTCATGAGTAATTTATAACTCTGTAACCATTACAGTGTAACTATATATTAATATTTCTGTCCGCCTGCTGGAGTATAGAGAGGAAAAAACAACCACACTAACTCTGGACAGGTTGAACATATAAAAACACAAGTATTTATATAACAAAGTTATTTGAGATCACACTGTTAGCAGCACAGTGTGTTGTATAACACGTAGAAAATATCATAAAACAATGATTCAATACAACAGTGGTACAATTTTTGAGCTGAAAAGATGCTCAGAAAGACACAAAAAGCATAATTTGCGGAGTTATATCACAATTACACTATTGTAAATAACTTTTAAAGTTTGAACATCAGTAAGCACTCCTAGTTCTTGTCTGGTGCCAATGCGTTTCGGATTAAACTAATCCATCTTCAGGGCTGGATGTGCTCATCTTTTATACTGTATTCAAGTACGGACTTTCTTGGTGAGTCCTAAGAGTAATCAAATTACACTAAGTAGTGATTGTATTAGGATGGTAGTTCGAAGAAGGAAAAGCTAGTAAAATCACTAACCTAAATTTTCCAAAGCGTAGGACTCGTGAATGTGGACTGGTCAAGCGGCCAGACCGCAGAGGAATGGTGGCGGGATTAGGTCTCCCTTGCAGGCATCTGCAAGAAAGGAGGGAAACACGCAGTTAGAGCAGGTGGGTAATCCATTTGGGACATTCGTTAAAAGCCCCCCACAGTAGTGAGTAAGCCTGGATTAATGTTATAATACGGTGTACACTTTCTCTTGAACAATGCAAAAAAATCAGGACATCGTTTCGCCATTGGATGACAGTATGCTAGTGTATGGTGCATAAAAACATGCGCCGTTTGAAACTACGACGCTGTATGTAAATCGGCTGGCAGTATGAAGTACCATTCCGAGCCCGGTGTGTATAGCGGAATCTCCTAGTTCAAAAATTCTTTACCTGTCATCCGCGAAGCGAAGGATGTGTCGAGTCGGCCGTCACCAAGACGGGTCGAACTTGACTGAACAATGATAACGCTGGTCGTCAGGGACGCCGCGCATGCGCAATCACGCCGCGGGCACCATATTGAAGTGGGCAAAAAGTAGTGCGATCCGCGGTGTTAGAAAAGACACTGCGGAAATGCAGTTAGTGCTGCTATAGAACGCTGCAGTAGGGCAGCAGTAAGGGTCATGAGGAGAGTCAGATGTATTTGTGTCATCACCTCAGTGGTCGCTATTAGCACATAAGGTGGCAATGTGCACAACAGCGGGGGGTACTGAAATATATCAAGAATATATACGATCGTGTTCAATTGAAATAGAATAGGGGTGGTGCCTAGCTGGATGAACCAGAACCTAGTCTCGTTCAAACGAGGCACTAAAATTACAAAAAGAGTGTAGGAGAGATTAATGGGGTCTGTGCAGGAGCACTAGTGAGTTAGAGGGGAAGGAGGGGGGGCACCACCGTTCAAAAGAAAAGAGTGGGGTGCCCCCCCTCCTGCATGGTAGGTGGTGCATAGTTAGGTGAACCAGAACCATGTCCAGTTCAAAAGAGGCACTAAAAATACAAAAAGGGTGTAAAGGAGATTATTGGGAACAGTCAGATTGGGGTCTGTTCAGGGGCGCTGTCTCATACCAGTGCATATGACATGCCCAATTGAGGACAACTCACATACTGTCGGTCTATAGGCCGTTCATATTCTGAAATAATTATGTCTTTTAACCAGTATTGCACATAATCAAATATGAAGTGTAGTCATTCATCAATTGTCTACATATCAGATTGTCAGACTTAATAATCAGACACAGTTTTATGCACTGGATGGTTGGATAACAAATCACTGGACAATAGCAACAATTATACCACATCATAAGAAGCACATAAGGTCAAATTCACAATTCATACCCCGAAGGGTAAGGTAGTCTAACAGGTCAATCCATATAATTTCCCTCTGAAGCAGTTTCTTATGGATATCACCCCCTCTGGGGCCAACCTTCACTTGTTCTAGAATTAAGCATTTAAGTTGAGCAATCGAGTGTCTAAATTCCATGAAGTGCGTTGACACAGGTGATCTGAGACTTTTAGTCCTTATGTTGGACTTATGTTCTGTCCATCTCAGTTTAACCTTTCTCATAGTGATGCCCACGTAGTAAAACCCACATGGGCATTTCGGAGCATACACCACATTAGTGGAATCACAAGTGCACAAGTGTTTCAGTGAGATTGGCTTGCCTGTGTGTGGGTGTGAAATGGTTATTGCCAGGTAAGATGTTACTACAATGCTGGCAATTGAAACAGGGTTGTGTCCCCTTAAATGTCTTAGACAACGGTTGTTCTCTCAAGGGATCAGCTCTAACAAGGCAGCTCCTCAAGGCCTTGCTGTTACGGTAGGGGAAGGTTGGGAGTTGTTGAAAGAGTGGTTGTGTTAGGCGGTCCATCAGAAGCATGGGCCAATTTTTTTTTGGATAATGTCCCTGATTTTCTTGCTCTGGGCAGAGTATGTTGTCACATAAACCAAGCGGTCATCCTTTGGGCGATTTTTTGAGATTAGCAAAGTGTTCCGCTCTACGGAAGATACTTTTTCTTCAATGCCAGTAATTTTGGCAGGATTGTATCCTCTAGTTTTGAATTTCTCACGTAGCGTAGCAGATTGCCTTACAAACTCAGTATCTTCCGAGATGTTTCTTCGATAGCGCAAAAATTGGCTCAGTGGTACACTGTCTATCGTCCGGTGGGGATGAAAACTAGTAGCTAGTAGCAAACTGTTTCTATCCATGGTTTTTGTGAAGATCCTGGTCTCGAGATTCTCATTTTTCACATAGACCTCCACATCGAGGAAATTGATATTTGATTTGCTCGTGAGTGTAGTAAACTTAATCCGTGGATGAATGTTATTCATCATGGTAAAAAAGTTGTTCAGCTCATCTTCAGGGCCAGACCAAAT
Organism: Ambystoma mexicanum; assembly: GCF_040938575.1. Lineage (NCBI taxonomy): Eukaryota > Metazoa > Chordata > Amphibia > Caudata > Ambystomatidae > Ambystoma > Ambystoma mexicanum. The sequence goes on along the minus strand of NC_090926.1, from coordinate 1,269,779,275 downwards.
TCCAAAAAATGTCGTCAATATATCTGACAAAGAGTGTCAGGTGGCGTGTCCATCTTGGAGATGTAAGGACATTTTCCGATTCCAGGTAATACATATAGGTATTGGCGTAGGCCAGTCTCATTTCATACATCCTTAGAGGAACAAACATTTGTCAGACGATCTTGCAATGTCTGAGACAGTACTTATTGGCAGTTGACATGTGGTGTAGTTAAATGTTCTTCCTGACAATATACCTCTCAAGAGTATGAAAGGACAGATTAAGATGAGTATTGCCCGAAAGATGAGTTACGCCCTGGTACACCGCTGGCTGCAAAGAAAAGCACAGTTATTAGCTGAAAGAACAGACACAACAATGCTATTCAAGAAGTAGTTAAGTAACTCAATAATAGTGTATTAAGGTGCCTTCTAGGGGTTCTGATCTAACACGTGAGAGGCGTAACCCTGGAGAACACAACAAGAACTGATTATTCTAAGTGCGAGAAACCTAGCGGTCTGAAAACACTAAACATGAGACAGAACACCTTACCAAGGATTCCTTGATTCAGGGCTGGAGCAAGTCTCTGGGTATGTGTCCTGCAGAGTTATGTGTTCGGCTGGCATGATGAACGAAGCACTGGAGTCCGTGAATCCGTTCCAAGCTACCACAGACTAAACGAGGACGCCTGAGTTCGAAAGCAGTAAGGAAGAGTAAGTATGAGCTTGAATTGTGGGGCTGCAATGACATCAAACGTAATGATTTCAGAGTGCCCAGATGCAAGGGTCATAGTGATATCAATGGTGTGTTCCGTTACCATCTCTGACAACAATGTGGTACCATCAACCGCGTTGACCAACTCCGGCCATTTCTTGGGAACCACCGGTATAGCATTACCCCGTACATACTGTGCATCCACATAATTTCCAGTAGCCCCTGAATCCAGAACTGCTTCAGAAGACCACGGTTCTCTTGTGCAGTAAACAAGGATAGCATGAATATAAAATGGAATTACACCACTGGAGTCCTGAGTGTTGTGGCTCGACAGGGGGATTCCCTCTATTGTCGGGCTTTGGCGTTTCCTGACTTCTTGGGCTTTCTTGGACAAAGTCTCAGGAAATGGTCAAAAGAACCACAATAAAAACATAGGTTGTTCTTCTTGCAGTGTTCTCATTCTTCCGAAGACAGCGGACCCTGAAGGGCTCCAATCTGCATGGGTTCTGATGGTGTTGTGGGGGTAACCGTAGGAGGGATTAAGGGTACTGCCCTCTTTTCCCCTTTGCGTTCTGCCTTATGGGTATCTGCATCTATCTGCAAAACAAGGTCCACAAGGACTGGAAACATAGAAGGGACCACTGGTACGGTAGCCAGCACACCGTTCAATGGATCAGACAAACCCTTATAAAACAAGGCCCTTTCTTTTCATCTGGCCAGCCGGTTTTGGCGACTAGCTGATTGAATTTAGCTAGGTACCCCAAAAAAGGTGAGAGAAACCTAGCGGTCTTAAATCTCTAAACATGAGACAGAACACCGTACCAAGGATTCCTTGATTCAAGGCTGGAGAAAGTCTCTGGATATGTTTCCTGCAGAGTTCCATGTTCTGCTGGCACGATGAAAGAAGCACTGAAGTCCCAAGATATCCAGATGCAACCCTATTCCTGCCGGCACGAGGACACCTGCAATGGAGCCTGTGAATCAGTTCCAAGCTTCCACCGACGAAACGAGGACGCCTGAGTTTGAAAGCTGTAAGGAACAGTCTCTAGTCCAAGCGCCACAGGTGCGAGTGTTCACAAGTACCTGGAAATGATGCTGTTGTCAAATCCACAAGGCGAAAAGGAGTCCGATGAGCAAATCCGAGGTCTGCAATATCCAAGAGCAAGTAGACAAAAAACAAGAACAAGACGAGTCTGTTAACTTTCCGAGTCCAATACAGTAGGTGAAATGCAGGGACCAAAACCAAAGGAGCAGACAATAGACAGTCCTGGAAGCAAAGCAAGGTCGAAGGAACGTGAAGGTAATGAAGTTCAAACAACGCAAAACGCTACTGCAAACATTCGGAAGCAATGCTCTGCGAAGTGGGCAGTGCTTATATGGAGTATCAGCTGACTGTCTGTACGCCACTTCACAGTACACAAGAAAAGGGGAATTTGTGAGCGGTCTGCCAGTGTTTCCATGACAACCCCCAATGCTCTCTGAAAGAAAGGAGACGTGTTGGGGGTTTACTCCTAATGTGTCTTTTGGCGCCTTGCTTTCCGATCATGGGCCTGCAAGAAGAGCGTGAAGAAGCAGAGGGAGTGAGATAGTAATCAGCTTGCTTCATATTAGGGCATGAGGGCGTAATCGAGGTGATTTCCTGACAACATCACATCCAGGCATATCATAACATATTATTTCTTCAGTAGCATGACAGGAAAGCACTCTGGCAATCTGAGAGACTTCAGAGCAGGTGGTGCATTCTCGCTAATAGAGACACTTGCAAGCCATCATCAGACAGGACAGACTTAGAATTATGGCTAGCGCTATACCTAAAATCTGACCAATAGATGCACCCAGAAGTCCCAATAGACCCTCAATCCAAGGACCAAATGACCAGGAAGCCTCGGGACTGGTGTGAATGAGTTTTATAGTGTGATGAATGTGGGTGACAATGTCAGTGATATTAGTTGCGTAACTGGGTATGAAAGTGCAGCACTTGCTTTTCATGACTGCGCAGATGCCTCCTTGTGAGGCTAGAACGATATCTAAAGTCATATGTTTCTGAAGCACCATGGCTCAGATGGCTACTTGTTTTCAGGATAATAGAGTCAAGGAGGACACTGTGGCATTTCCAGTGTCCTCTACCAACCGTGACTGTTGGGTCAGATGGTCTCTGTTTTATCTTGATCCCAAGGACTGTTCTGAGATATCCTACCCCAGTAACAGTAACAAAGTTTTATCAGGCAGTGCTTCTTCTGGGATGGGGCTGAGCCGGAAAGATGGGAGTATGACGCACTGCGGGCAGTACATACCCTATGAAGCAACTCCCTCCCCAGTTAATGGGCAGCCATGGATAAGCTTTTTCCCCACAAATGAAATAGGTCCCAGAATATGTGGCGTACCCGGATTGGGAAAATGAAAAATTAGGGCCATAGGCAAATGGGACATTTTTGATCACTACACTGGAATTGGTGGACAAGTAATAATCACATTTGCTAGTACCCATGAACTGAGGACCTGGGTTGTTGGAGCATATAAGGCCAGTTGCCGGGGAGGAGAGGTGCAGTGCTGCTGGCTTGGTGTGTCTGGGGTGTGGAAATTTGGATGACAGTTTAACCCTGGTTGGAAAGAGGATCCCTAAAGGGTCCTGGGCTTTGGGATTGGGTGACCAACTTAATTTCTAAACAGACAGCCTCCAACTTGAAGGGTATGGGTGCATACGCATCAGTCAGTAAGATTAAAGATGCAGGCATACTGCCAGGAGAGGCGCAGGTGTTTTCACTGTGAAACAAGGGATGTGTAGAGGGACCATCATTTCATGGCAGGTTGTACGAAAATCAGTAGTCGCAGTGAAATGATGATACATCAGTATTTTGACAATAATGATGATAACAGGAATATAGCCGGACATGGTGTACACTCGGACCAAGCCCTGAGTGCCCAGATTCAAGAATCTGGTTGTGGCACCAGCACAAAGGTTTGTGGCTTGATGGCAAAGTTCTGTTCAGTTCATCAGGGCAGGTGATGTGTAGGGCACTCGTGATAAGCTTGCCAGGCCAAAGCTTTCACTTCAAAGTTTTACTGACTCCATGAAGCAAGGTAAATGTCACTGTTCAAAAGTTCAGAAAAAAATCAGGTGCAAATAATTCTTTAGCCAATAGTTCATAATCAGAAGTTCCAGCCACATGTTCCAACTAGAGATATCCAAAGTACCAGAGCCACGTGCATATGAGGGTCATTAAAACAAGGAGAATGGCCCGCAGGTGGTAGCACCAGGGGCCTTTTCACCCTCTCTCAAGGAGAAACACATCGTCATTCTAATGGACAACACAGTGGCCATGCACTACCACAACAAACAGGGGGTTGTTCGGTCTCTGTCCCTATGCTAGGTGGTGCTGCAACTATGGTTATGGTTCCTGGTGAACCGGATCTCCGCTTCAGCTGTACATCTAGCAGGAACAGAGAACGGGCTGGCGTATGCTCTGTGCAGGCAGAGCACGGTCTCACAAGAGTGGGTAGTGTGTCAGGAAGTTCTCAAGGCGATCTTCGCTCAGTGGGATACTGCGAATGTAGATCTATTTGCCACAAAGTCAAAAACGAAGTGCAGATAGTTTTGCTCGAGGGAATTCCCAGCAAAGAGTGCACTGGGGACGCATTCCTGGTGGAGTGGGTCTTCAACCTCCACTATGTATTTCTTCCGATAACTGTCATCCTGTGGGTTCTCAGGAGGTTGCAGAGATTTCGAGCTACCATGATCTTGATCGCCCTCGATTGGACAAAGAGAACAATGAAGGCCAAGAGAATCGTGCTCTGAAACACGTGTGTATGAGCGCGATAGAAATGAAATACCAATATCAATAACATGGCACTCGGAACTCCTATACTTGACCATCTGCCCACCTCTCTGGTCGACGGCTGGCCCTCCTATCCCAGTCAGAAGGTCAGGTGCTCCACCCCAGCCCAGAGTCCCTCAACCCACACAAGTGACTCTTGAGAGGATGAGGTATAGAAGAGGTACTTGAGGTTATTCTGGCTGCACGTAGACCTTCTACAAAATCGTTGTATGCATGTAGATGGAGAAGATTTGAGGTGTGGTATAGGACACAAAAGACAGACCCTATCACTTGTCCCACCATTGCAGGGATGGAGTTCCTTCTGTCACTGGCCTCTGCAGGCCATCAGATAGACACACATTCTAGGGCTATTTGGCGGCTTTGTGTGTGTTCAAGAGGTCTCTGGATCAAGGATCCTTCTTCACGATCCCGGTAATGACCCAATTCCTGAAAGGCCTTTTATAAAGGGTTCCACCTACTCCAATATTGGTTCTAGACTGGGACCTAAACTTGGTTTTGACTTTTTTGATGATGTCTCCATTTGAGCTCATGCATTCATTTCCTATTTGGCTACTTATCCTGAAAACGATTTTCCTGGTGGCAATCACATCAGCAAGACACGCAAGTAAGCTGCAGTCCCTATTTTGTGAGCTACCTTTCCTGCGCTTCTTCAAGGAGAAATCTTTGCCCAAGGGGCGTTGTAAATTTCCGTGTTTTATCCCCCTCTGCATCCTTCTAAGGAGGAGGAGAGGCGACACAGGCTGGGCCCTAAGAGGGCACTCAGCTATTATATGGCTAGGACAGTGGAATTTAGGTGCGACAACCAATTCTTTGTGGCTCTCTCTATGTTCAGAAAGGGTCAGGATGTGCCCATGCAGACTATCTCTCAGGATATAACTCTGTGCATCGCAGAATGTTATCAGAAAGCATGTAAAGACCTGCCATCAGGCATCAGGGCACATTCCACCATGGGTGTGGCAGCATTATCTGCATTGCAGAGGGGTGTGCCAGTGGAAGAAATATGTGGAGCAGCAACGTGGTCATCGCTCCACACATTCACTAAGCATTACTGCTTAGATGTGGCACGTGATTAGGTCCCTTGGGTCGGGAGAGCGGTGTTGCAGAGCTTCCTTGTCTGAGGGCTTTCATCCCACCTCCACACTCTGTACTGCTCGGGTAGTCTATCTGATGAGGAATCTGCCGGAGAATGCAATCCATTCAGAGCAACATTTCTAGTAATGTTCTTTCTAAGAATTCTTCTCCCACAGATTCCTCATCTCCCTCCCATCCAGCACTGCTATGAAAGTGGTCTGTTGTCGGTTTCCGGTTGTCTTCTTCTAATGGAACATGGTTATGATGATTAGGTGTTAGTATGGTTCTGATCCCCAGACAAACAAACACATCTTTTGGCTGTTTTCAATCCAAATCCTATGGATATTCTTCCTTTGCGGCTGTTGAACTGAGGGGCGGCGGGAGGTGGGGCACTTAGGTACAGGGGCGTAGTGACATAGTATATATATACATCAGACATTCAGAGCCGACGAATGGCACAATCGAGTCAAGGGGAGTCGATGGTTGATATTGAATAATACTGCGCCCCCTATTGAAAATGTTTTCTGAGCAGCTGACAATGGAGGAATATTTAACTGATGAGGAATCTGAAGGGGAAGAATCCATAGAAGGAACATTACTGGTAAGTAATTTCTCCTTCTCTTGAGTCAGTAAGGCGCATGGATGCAATGCTTTTACTTTTTATTATTAGCTGCGGTGGCCAACCTCTTTTACTTTTTCGTATTCATATAAACAGTTCTGTAGGATAATCAAAACAGTTTTCAGATTTCCAAATTCTTTAACCAGGGATAAACATTTCCCCTAACCCATTTGAACAATACTATACAAAACATAAGAATACACAGATGCAGTTACCTGTGTACACTGAAGGCGGCCATTCCCCAACACGATATCCCAAAATCAGAATAATGGTCACACCCTAGTAGGGAATGAGACTAGGAGATTGAACTGAAAGAAGAACAAAGTTTTATATAAGATAAATTGTGCACACAGAGAACTCTGCTGCCCAGACAGTGCTCTGCTAAACAATACAAGGGCAGCGCCTTTTAAGTTACAAAATCGTCATTGATGATGTCACGGTATGGGTACTCAATTCTACAGCACAGTAGGCTCCAATCGTCAATCGTCTATGGATTTGAAGGCGCTGATCATGCTGGATGGGTTGGGGCTTGGGTGTCATCTCCGTCGGGTGAAGGTCAGAATACAAAAATGTTGCCTATCTATCTGTCAAAGCTAGCATAAACAGGATCTGGTGACATGAGACAAATGGTAACCATAAAACCATGGAATGAATGAGGGGTACTCTTATGACCCACTGGCAGATATACTGGCGTGCTACCCCTTGTACTCAGGCACTCATAAACCACTGTGTCCCAGCCACCAGGTGCCTGCTCTTCTGGGTTTTGATCTACCTGATGCCCCAAGATACGAATAGACATGTGTTAGTACAAGGAAGGAAATATTGGTACTCTTAAATTAGGGCTATAACAGGCATTCTCATCTGGTCATTATGAAGGGTCAGATGTGTATTTGTAGTAGAAGGGCTTTAGTCCACTGAGATGTGGCTTGGCAGGTTGGAGTCAGGGGGGCAAAGGCAGGTTAGTTGAGATGGATGGCCACTCAGGCTGAGGCCTGCTCCGGTCTCACACGGCCCAGTGAGCTCATCTGTTCTTGGAGGATACTAGAGATTGCAACAATGAAATGGCTGGACTTCCGGGAGAACAGGGTTTGTGCAGAGTCTACAGGAGGCAGGAGAGTGGGGACCGTGCTGGTGTTGTGAGGCGCTGGCAGAGGGAGATACATGCTTTTAGAGATCATTTTAAGGCCTAGTAAAAATATGGCTTCTGGTGTGTTACAAAAATGGTGTCTCTGGGCTTCAGTAAGGCTTGGTTATACATTTATTTTATTAGTAAAGAAGAAGGTAATCAGTACAGACTACAGTTGATCGGGAGGGGGGACGTCTACCCTCTTTCACACAAGCGAAACCCGTCTGTGGGGAATGGCGAGGGGGCGGGATAGACCAACTTTCCCCCCTTTTTCATCCCTTTTTCATCCTTACTCCGAGCTCATGGACTGCTGATATCACATGCAAACGTGTCCTATGTTGTGCATCTAAAGAGGGTACAAATGTGCAACATGCACATCCGATTTTTCAGCAAACTCTGCCTTCCATAGCTGTGAGGAGGTCCAAAACATAGCGATTCTGCATTGTCATTAGTCTCAGTGCTCCTAGTACTACCTTGATGACATTGAACCCTTCTTCTGTGTCATTGGCCAGTTCAATAAGCTCCCACCTGATGATTTGGAGCTATTTGGCGTTTGCTCATGCTTGGATGCTGGGTATCAGTGATGCAAAACATGTCTCTGTTGAGTTGAAGAGCTTGTTTTGATCAGGGATCTGTGCCAAGAGGTCGGAAGAGTCTTTAGATAGGTAATTGGATGTTCTCTTCCTGCATGATACTTGATCTTGTAGCTTATCTTCTGATAACACGTCATAGATGGGGGGCTCTTCATTTGCAGGTTTGGGTGTCAGCTGCCGTTGGTTTTGCACCCCTTCCCCCTTGATGTGCTTCTCTGGTTTTGTCAATAGGCCGAGTGCAGCGTTGCCAGTGCACAGTAGCCCCTCCATGATGCCTGATTGCCACACACCCAGTAATGGTCAATGAATGCTGCAGTTCCTTTTTGCATGTTAGGTATTATGAGAGTTCTATTGCAGCGGGTATTTGAACCCAGGGTTACTCTTCCCTCTCCTTGGAAACATAGTTCATATTTCTCTTCATGCTGGATCTTGAACGGTTTTTCAAGACCTGTGACCCATGTTAGCTTTGGGATTTGTTGGGACCATATATGATAGGTGTGCCATCCATTGCAGCCTCTTGTCTGACAGGCCTCGCAGTGCTTCTGCCTTACACATCACTGTTGCTTCTTACCATTTGTTTTCAGCAAACATTGTCTCTTTTATTTAGAAAAATGGCTCTTTAGGACATATTGTGCCTTCTGGTTTCTTCTTGCATACCTTCTCATCAGGAGGGAGCAGTTGTAGTTTAACTGTGTGTGCCTGATAGGTGCTCCTTATCCTACAAAGTGTGAGGTGAACGAGACACTGGGCTTCCACTCGAGGGGATTCTTGTGGCACTAAAACCTTAGGCGTCCCTGACGCATGAGGTATTAGTGAACACACATTTCGAAGGGATTGTGTCCTCCGACGTATTCCTCATCTTGATAGATCATCTCCAGCTTGCTGGCCTCTGAAACATTTTTTCAGTAGAGGGCGCTGCGCGTCGACGTCCCTCGAGCCGATGTCCCTCGACAGCCTCCGTATCGGCGCCGACGTCATCATGCGTATAAATAGACTTGCGCAGCGTCCGTTACTCAGTTTGTTTTTCTGCGCTTCGTGGGCCTCAGAATCGCGTTGCTCAATTTGTTAGTCAGATATATTCTTCATTATTCCTCAAGAATACCAACTCTTACTCGATGGCTTCCTCTTCCGAACCGATGACTCCACGGTGCGGCTTAAAAAAATGTCGAGACTGTGGAAAGAAAATGTCGTTGACAGATCCTCACAGGATATGTTTGTGGTGCCTGGGATCGGAGCACCAATGTTTGGAGTGCGAGGACTGCATGTCCATGACGGCGAAAGCCTTGAAGGAGCGTAAGGGGAAGCTCGAGAGAGGTAAGACAGTTAAAACTCCTTCGAAAGTTTCCTCGGCAGAGTCGAGACATTTGTCTCCTCGCCGACACAGGAAACATTCTCGTTCTAGGTCTTGAAGCAGTTCCCACCACTCTTCAAGATCCAAGCATTCGAGTAAGAGACGTCGAAGATCCCCTTCCTCGTCTTCTTCTCTTTCCCAGGAAAGAGTCACCTGCCCCACAAAACATAGCTCTCAGGCTGAGTGGGAGGAATTCCGTAAAAAGGATGCTTAGCGTCTTCGAGAATGCGGCTTCCACCCCCTCGAAGACAGCTGAGGGTGATACCCTGGGTGAAAGACCCGAAAAATCGAAACGCCACGAGTCGTTGCACCCGGCGAAAGAAACTACTCGAGAGCGTCACAAACCCTCGAGCAAAGGCACTGTGCCATCGACGCCATCGTCGAAAGTCCCTTCGACGCATAAATCGGCATCATCAACGCCATTATCGAAGGGCTCATCGACGCATAGGTTGATCGAATCGACGCCGTCTTCGACGCCGAAAAAGAACAAATGGACGGCCGTCACTATCTCACAGCCAGTGGTCATACCCAGGGCCTCTAACACGACTTCGAGAATGTCATCGACAACCTTGAGTAGGATTCCGATCCTCTCAAGCTCTTTGAGGCCTCTCCCGATCTTCTCGACACCTTTTTTGATGTTTTTGAAGCCTTTAACGTCTGCGTCGACAACGTCGACGTTTTCTCAACCAATTATGACAAATTTGGCCCCTTCTGCTCTGGAAATGGAATTTAAGCCATTTCCAAGGTCTGATCATTTCAGACCTTTGTCTTCAATTTTTGAAGAAGGGGAGGATTCGGATCAAGGAAGACCCTTTGGGTTGAAGAGAACTTACAATACCTGAACCAAAGGAATTTACCTCTGAGGAAAATAGGTTAAAGGACCTTCGAGAATCATTACATGAGGCAAGTGGGTTAGATACTTCCCCAGAAATAGAATTTGCCAAACCAGACCCAGGGGAACATGCCGAGACCCCTTACAGAATTCTAATGGCAAGGATTATAGAATTCATGGGTTGGTCTACACCTTCACCTGCATTCCAACAGTATGACCTTAGAGACATTTTAGTTAAAGGCCCACAGGAGGATCCTGTGGTTCCATTTCACGCTGCATTACAAAGAAAGATATTGGCTAACTGGGAAACTCCTGAGGTTATCCCGGCGGTTAACAAGAAGCTATCAGCCAAATATAGGGTATCTGCTACAGACCCTGAATTTTTGTCTAAACATCCAACTCCAGAGAGTCTGGTTGTTCAAGCAGCAACTGCATCAGGCAGTAGATCGGCATACCCTATTGTTCCACAGGACAGGGATGACAAAAGATACGACTCTATGGCTAAGAAAGTCTTTTCTGCATGTAGCATGGCGTTGAAATCTATTAACGCTACTTTTTTCCTCGCAAGGTTCAGCCACACACTTTGGGAGTGTGCTTCCTCAGCGGCTGACTGCCTCCTAGAGGGAGAAGAAAGGGAAGCGTTTCTAAACATCATTAAGGAAGGTAAAGACGCAATGTGCGAATCCCTTCAAACTGGCATTGATTCTGCTGACAGTATCAGTAGGGCCATGGTGGCAAGTACTACAACCCGCAGATTTGCATGGTTGCGAAAGTCTGGGTTTGCTTCATATGTACAAGCCAGACTTTTAAATATGCCCTTTGACGGCTCTTCATTGTTTGGTAAGAAGGCGGATGACAGTCTAGAAAAGTTACAGACATCCAAAGCAGCAGCAAAATCCCTGGGAGCTGCAATCCGTCAAACGCCATATCGCCCCTCAGGAACCTCTTGGAGAGGTAAGTCCTTTCGCTTTTATTCCGCATTCGGAAAAGGCAGAGGACAGTCTGTTCAAAGAGGTCAAAAAAGATTCACCGGAGGTGGACGAGGTAAAAATACAAAAGCCGCAGCAGGTGCCTCTTTACCCTCGGCATCTGCATCAGCCGCCTCTAACTGACTCTGAGGACTCTCCTCACAAGACACCAGTAGGGGGCAGGCTAACTCAACATCTGACGGAATGGCAGGCTATTACATCAGATGCTTGGGCATTGGAGACAGTTGCCCAAGGTTACTGCCTGTCTTTTCTACGCATTCCCCAGAGTCATCCACCAGGTAACAGCTCTCTGAAAGTTCCAGATCTGCTCCTCTTGCAGGAAATTGTAGACCTGCTGGAGAAAGGTGCCATAGAACCGGTACCTGTAGCGGAGCGGAACAAGGGCTGGTACTCCCCCTACTTCCTAATACCGAAGAAGGACGGAGGACTGAGACCTATCTTGGACTTACGAGAATTGAACAAGTTCCTCAGGAAGGACAAGTTCAAGATGGTAACTCTCTCTCAGATCCTTCAGGCCCTCCAGCTCCAGGACTGGATGGTATCTCTGGACATTCAGGATGCTTATTTCCATATGCCAATCCATCGCAAACACAGGAAATACCTGAGGTTCGCAATTGGCGGCTCTCATTATCAATTTCGAGTTCTGCCATTTGGGCTGACCTCCGCCCCGAGGGTCTTCACCAAGCTAATGTCGGTAGTGGCTGCAAGTCTAAGGAGGGAAGGGATTCACGTATACCCCTACCTGGACGATTGGATGATCAGAGCTGTATCTCCGGAACAAGCTCAGATCCAGCTAGATTATGTCTGCCACTTCCTTCACAAACTGGGCTTTTCCCTCAATTTAAAGAAGTCACAGATGATACCATCACAGAGACTCCAGTTCATTGGAGCGGTCCTGGACACTTCCCTGGGAAAAGCCTTGCCACCAGAGGTGAGGGCTCAAGATATTCTGCAGATGGTCACCAAGTTTCAAAATGCCCATCGTCTCCCAGCCTTCGACTTTTTGAGGTTGCTAGGCCTCATGGCATCCTGCATCTTCCTTGTGCCAGAGGCTCGCCTGAGACTGAGATCTCTTCAGTGGGCACTAAGAACTCAGTGGTCGCAATTCTCAGGGAGAATGACAGATCTCCTTCAGGTTCCGGACAAGGTGGCTCGAGACCTTCAGTGGTGGGCCTGTCAGGAGAACATTTTGAAAGTAGAACTGTTTTGGCAACCATGGCCGGAGATAATAGTAGTCACAGATGTCTCACTCACGGGGTGGGGAGCCCATGCCAACGACTTGACCATCAGCGGTCGTTGGTCTCCATCAGAGTCCAGACTACAAATCAACCTGTTAGAGCTGAGAGCAATCAGACTAGCGCTGAAGGCTTTTCTGCCATCTGTACAGGGGAAACATGTCCTGATAATGACGGACAACACAGTGCACTACCTCAACAAAAGAGGAGGCGTAGGATCACTGCCTCTGTGCAGAGAGGCGATGCAGCTCTGGTTTTGGGCAATCCAAGAAGGAATCTCTCAATCGGCAGTTCACTTAGCCGAAGAGCAAAATTTGACGGCGGACGCTCTGAGCAGGCAGAGTACAGTCTCCCATGAGTGGGAACTAGCTCAGGAAGTCCTTCAACAGATCTTCACCCTTTGGGGAACCCCTCAAGTGGATCTGTTCGACACCAGCATCAACAGGAAGTGCGATCAGTTTTGTTCAAGGGAATTTCCCCAGAGAGGAGTTCTAGGGGACGCGTTCATAGTGGACTGGGAGTTTCCACTCCTTTACGCGTTCCCACCAGTCCCTGTCATTCCTCAAATGATCAGGAGGTTGAGAAGGTTCCGGAAAGCCATGATCCTAATTGCCCCGGACTGGGCCAGGAGAACGTGGTACCCGGACCTTCTGGACATGTCCATCTGCCCTACATCTTCCACTCAAGGAGAATCTTCTCTCGCAGAAGGAAGGTCAGGTTCTCCATCCAGACATCAGAACCCTCAACCTTCACGCTTGGTATCTGAAAGGTTGAGATTCAAGGATTGGGACCTCCCAGATGACATCATGGAGGTGTTGCTTTCGGCCAGAAGGCCACCAACAAAGACTTTATACCACTGCCGTTGGAACAAATTTTGCAGCTGGTGTAGAAAAAAGATTATCGATCCCTTTTCATGTGGTACACCAACGGTGGTATCTTTTCTACTCTATTTGGCAAATTCGGGCCTTCAGGTTGGCACTATCAAGGGCTATCTCGCAGCGCTATCGATCTTCAAGCGCACCGCAGAAGAACCATCGTATTTCAAGTTACCCTTAGTAATAGAATTTCTGAAGGGATTAACCAATGTCTATCCTCCAAGACCATTCCAAGTTCCCTTATGGGACTTAAATTTAGTCTTAAATTTCCTGATGGGTACTCCTTTTGAACCACTCCACTCTTGTTCGCTAAGATTTCTCACCCTTAAAACTGTCTTATTAGTGGCATTGACATCTGCTAGGAGGATGAGCGAATTACAAGCTCTATCTTGTAAACCCCCGCATACAATTTTTCATAAACGCAAAGTTGTCCTACAAGTGAAGCCTAATTTCCTCCCAAAGGTGGTTTCTGAATTCCACATCACTCAGAAGATTACCTTACCTTCATTCTATCCCCCTCCCCATCCGGGGAAAGAGGAAGAAAGGCTACATAGGCTGGACCCAAGGCGGGCTTTGAGCTTTTACATCAGCAGACTTGCTAGGATTAGGTAAGCAGACCAACTGTTCGTAGGTTACTCAGGGCACAAATTGGGATTACCGATAACAAAACAGACCATTTCCAGATGGATTATTTTGGCCATTCTGGAATGTTACAAACTGGCAGGGAAAGAGCCTCCTCAAAATCTTAGGGCTCATTCAACCAGGGGTATCGCTGCCTCTTCGGCCCTCCAAAGAGGGGTACCGATTCGAGACATATGTGCGGCTGCCACATGGTCATCTGCACATACCTTCACAAAATTTTACAACCTGGATTCCTCCTTTAGTCAAGAGACTAGATTTGGCAAAGCTGTGTTGCACTCTGTTCATTATTGAAGGGAAACATGGCAATTTTACTCCCACCTCCAGTTACACACCACTGCTATGGGAGTCTATCAAGATAAGGAATATGTCGGAGGACAAAATCCCTTCGAAGAACAAGTTGCTTCTTACCTAGTTACGGTCTTTCGATGGGATGTTCCTCCAACGTATTCCTTATCGCCCCTCCCATCCATCCCCTCAGTAAAACTTCCCTTGTGGTTACAGCTTACGCTCCTTCAGGGTCAATAACCAATTCATGTAAAGCAACTGTTAAACGTCAAAACAGAACTGAGCAACGGACGCTGCGCGAGTCTATTTATACGCATGATGACGTAGGCGCCGATACGGAGGCTGTCGAGGAACATCGGCTCGAGGGACCTCGACGCGCAGCGCCCTCTACTGAAAAAAAAATGACGAGGCCAGCAAGCTGTAGATGATCTATCAAGATAAGGAATACGTCGGAGGAACATACCATCGAAAGAACGTTACCAGGTAAGAAGTAAGTTGTTCATCAGCTGCCGTTAGTCACCTGTCTCCCCGTGGCATTCACGTCTGAGTACCACTTGTTAGACTGGTCTGGATGACGGAGATCTTCACCTTATCCAACACCAACCTGTGGTATGCATCGTATCTATACTGCTTTATGTGCCGCTTTTGTCTATGTATTAGTTCATTTTTACCATTAACTAATGCCCTTTCAGGCAGTTTGCTAGCAACACCCGGTGTTCTGTATGTATTAGCAGCAGACGGTAAATAGTAAAAAGCCCAACATTCGGTTTAACATTAAGACCACTGTTAAATTGGCAGTATTGAGGGGTTGGGAGCACATCTGAAGTGTGAAACGTAGACAGAGGGCCTCATTATAACTCAGGCGGTCCGGAAATAACAGAGGCGGTAAACCCGCCACCACTGTTGTTTCCGGACCGCCTTATCCCGACTCCTGCAGGCGGGAGGTGATGTTTCCGCCAGGTCTGACCTGGCGGGTTTAATACCGCCCGCCTGCAGGCGGACGAGGAAACACCGGCAGCATTACGAGATGCTGCCGGTGGTTCCATGATCCTGGGAATGGGGATTAACACCATTCTGCCTCCGTGATTCCCGGAAAACCGGGGTTGTAATGCCCCGGTAAATCCGGGAATCACGGAGGCGGAATGGTAATACGAGTCCGGCAGTAACCAGGCGGTTTTACCGCCGCGGTTACCACCGGACTCGTAATAAGGCCCAGAGTATACACATTTTTTAAATTTGAGGTAGCATTGCTGATAGTATGTGAGTCTCTTTGTGGCATTGTAAACATTACTGTAGGCAAATAGTCATCATGTACATCCATTTCTTTTTCGCCATCATTCATTAGCAGCAACCCATGTTGTGGTGGCACTATTGTGTGATTCTTATGTAATGTAGTAAGGTTAGAGGAGGTATTATGGTCCCATATTAGATTCACCCCGTCCCATATTAGTTTGCTCCATTCTTATATTAGTTTACCCCACTTTCTTTTATGTCACCAATAATAAAATAAGTGCTCCAGTACAGTCCTAAACACAATAATATTACAGAAAAGAAATGGGCGTAAAATACAGGTCACATTCATATGAATATGTCCTAGTGGCACTAATATTTTTCCTACTGCTATCTAACTCAGTTCTAGCAGTTGTTAGTGGTCTTGTTTCCGCCATCGTAGTACCTACAGAGTGGGATGTAATGGGTTAAGCACACTTTCAGTCGATCAACATTTGTGAATATTTAAGCAATAGGTGCAATTTAATGAACATTCTCGAGTCGAGAGAGAGAGAGAGAGAGAGAGAGGGAGAGAGAGAGAGAGAGAATAGTACAGGTTGCTAATATATTGATTCTTTTTCCACATATTTAGTCGGAGGAGTGTATAAATGCCTACTATATCCACATATATATATATACATATATCTTGCACTGCTATTTTCTACGGTTATGCTGTTTCTTGTTATTTTGCACCCAGTACTTTTTAAGATATTGCTGCTTCACGTTCATCTGGTTGTATTGTTTCTGGTGTTACACCGTCATGTGATTTTCTAACATCTGACAAGTGGATCCAATATTTCAGGCCCTTTACTTTTACTTTACTGCTTAAGGTGTACAATGTATCACCTCATAAGGTTCATGAAATCTTGGAGAGTTCCACCTTCTGACAAAGCTGCGCACATATACTAGCTCACCTGGCATTAAAGGTGTCCTTGGAATGTCTGCTGAGGCCATTAATGTATCTGTTTTACCATCTCTGGTAAAGGGCGGGCTGTTTGTTTTTAGATTGCTCGTACTGCCCTTTTGAGTTGCGTGAGGTATTCCTTGAATTCCTCCACTAGCACTGTGGCGCTTGTATGGGCATCAGACATTCTTCTCACTGGGGACAATGGCATTTGCATTTGTCGACCAGTTACTATTTCATGGGAGGACAAATGGTGGTCCTTGCTAGGTTTCTTGAGCAATTGGAATAGGGTCACTGGAAGGCAATAGTGCCAATTCTTTTCGAGAGTGTTGTCAAGACCCGTGACCCAGAACCCCACTGGCATGGTCACATGCCAGGTAGGTTTAGGGCTCGGGGTTCATTTGGGGCCCCCAGGGCCTTGCATTTTCACCGGGGACTCTCCTGGAGTCAGTCCTGGTGCCTTTGGTGCCAGGCTCATATTTGGAATGGGACTTGAAGGGACTACTTTTTATGTGGAGGCCTGCAGCCAACATGGAGGCACCCACACAGTCTAGTCCCTAAGAACCAGACTGTGCGGTGCAGTGTTTTAGGGTGTGGTAGCCCGGACTACTTTACCTGGACTACTTTACAGGGTAGGCTATATAAACCACACCCAAGCTAAAGAACATGCTTTGCGTTATTCTGCAGCCAGCAGCGTAACGCTCACCGTGTTCAGAGACTAGCACCCGGCGTTCCTGGAATCGCGGACCTGCAGAGGAGATAAAAGAACATCATTAGCAGTTCCAGCTTACCTGCAGTCTTCCATCCTTCGATCCCAGCTGCTCGCGGTCTTCCATCCCGTTGGCAGCATCTTCAGGACATCGCGCTCACACCGGAACGACGCACCTGGGGAAGAGAGAAAAGGGGACAACGTTAAACAGGTTACTCACGGCAATCACAGCAGCAACCAAAACTCCTCACCTGGCTGGCATATCTTGGCCGGTTCCGCTCCGGAAATCACTGCATGCCCAGAAAGACCATTGTAACCTGAAAAGGAATAAAGAATACAGGTTAGCCCAAAAAGACATTAGCGCGCTGCACTTCGCGCTGAACCTACCTTTCTTCATGCGCTCCGCGTCCATAAATCCCGGCAGGAGCCGAAACCAAGCAGCGCACCCAGCGAACTTCTGCATACCTAAGGGGGAAACAATCAGGGAAAGACATTAATAGCCCGAAAGAAAGCAAAGGCCCTCAAAGACTACTATAATCGAACTTACCTCTTTAAAGACACTTGAATGGGTTGGCTTCAGTGAAGTAAACTCGGTCGCTTCAGCCCGTAAAAATTACGCGCCCCTGCGCAGAAAGCAGGACGGAGAGCACGCCAAACATCATAACAAGGTCGAGTCCAAGGGGCTGGTGGCAGGAAACGAAATCTGAGCCTAAGCCCAGTCCTCCTGTGTTTTCAGGTCCACCTGCCATAGAAGACATCATCCCGAATTGGGTACATCTAGGGGGAATCCGGCAGCCAGGGCATACAGGCGTCCCTGTGGATATCAGGTGAGAGTAACAGTGTGGCAAAGCTTTGACAGTCTACTTTTAAGTAGGCCATTTATTTTTTCTACTACCCATTCGCTTGCGGGTGGTAAATTGAACACATTTTCAAGTATTCCCAGTAAGGAGGTATCTTCCTTGAAGAGATCATTTACAAAATGTGTTCCGTTGTCTGAGCATATGACATCACATATGCCCCATCGTGAGAACACTTCTCTCACTAAGAATTTCACTGCACACTTTGCGTTTGGGTGGGCACAGGGCCCTGCCTCCACCCATTGCGAGAAAGGACAAACTACTAATATGAGGTATCTTTCCCCATTGCACCTCTCTCCCATGTCTGCATAATCAATGTGCAGCTCACGGAAAGGTTTGATGGGGCGGGGCAGTCTCCCCTGCAGTGTTCTGAGAGTCACCCCAGAGTTAAAGGTTTGACATGTGACACACTCAATTGTGAATTTAGAAAGATATTCCTGAAGGTTTGGAACAAACCAATCCTCCTGGATGGCTGCAGCAATGTGCTGTTTTGAGGTGTGGGCGGGGAAATGCAGCTTTTGGAACACAATCTGTAACAGCTCCACCGGCATCACTACTTTACCTGTCGTGTCCTGTCTCCATAAAATATCAGTCGGTGACGCTGTACATCCTCTTTTTATCCACAGATCCTGCACTAACTGGGGTGCTCCCTTTTGAAACTCCATTATTTGTGCTGTGGGAAGTGCATTGTATCCATCCTCCTTGGGGACCTTCCTCTTTCTTTTAACACACACTCAGCTGTTATATCTTTCTGAAAATACGCGGCCTTCTTAGCATCTGCCACCCCGTTTCCTAATGATATCTCATTACTGTTATTGGTGCGGGCATGGCATTTTACTAATGCTACTACTGATTGTTCTGCAAGCGCTTTGATCAACTCATTCAATAGTTCTTCATTCTGCACTGGAGACCCTCTCCTCCTCCACCTGGATAGTCCAGCATGTACCGTTGTGGTTACGTATGCTGAATCTGTGTATATTTTTACCCGTACACCACTTCGCTGCACAAAGTGCTTCAATTAATGCTACCGATTCTGCTGCTTGTGCTGAATAGTGCATGGGCAGTCTTATTTGTACCAACATTTCATATTCTTCATCCTCCATCCATACTACTGCTGCACCAACGTGGTTTTCACCGGTCTCTGGACAGATTGATGCCGACCCATCTACAAAGTACACTTCTCCCTCACTCAATGCAATCTCACTTGCTTTGGGAATGTCGTCTCCTTATCCCTCATAGTTGGCACAATCATGATTCTGCATATGCTGCACCGTGCATGACTCTGTGAGGAATGTGGATGGATTCATTGTCTTACAAAGTATTACATAAATGTTTGTGCTCGAAATAATAATTTCATACGCTGTGGCACTTTGTGTCGTGAGTGTGGATTTGGATTGTTAACGTATGGCAAGTAAGGAGTGTTCCACATATAGTGTGACGGAACAACCCATCACAATTGTTGAGCTCTTTTCGATAGCGAAGGCAGCAGTTGCAAGCGCTTGTTTTCAAGCAAAATGTCCCTGCATTACTGCGTCAAGTGTCCCACTGTAATTTGCTAATGGTTTGTGTCCCAGGGATGTCTTTTGTGTTAATACTGCAGTCATCAATGTACCATTTGAATAGGAAAACAGGTAAAACTCTTGTTAGTAATCCGGTGTAGCAAGGACGGGGGCTGTGCAGATCAGTTCTTTTAATGTTGTGAAAGCAGTGTGCATTTCTGATGTCCATGTGATTGCTGTGTTTTCTTTCTGTGTTTCTTTTAATCCCTGCAGTAGGGGTCGCGTGTAAGCAGCATAATCTAAGATCCATGCCCTACATTAGTTACATATTCATGTCCTTTTCTGTGTGGGGTCGTGCTGCTGATCGCACTGTTGCTGCTCTGTCAGGTATTATTCTTCTTCTGTCCTTTGAGATCAGTTGGCCCAGATACAATACTTCAGCCCGACAGTACTGGAGTTTCTTTTTATCTACCCTGTACCCCTTGTGAGCCAGTAGAGTGAGCAAAGCAATAGTCTTTTCTGCACATATCTCCCCCTTCAATACATACTAGGAGGTCGTCAACGTATTGAATGATTGTGCTTTGAACATCCATATTGCTGAGGTCTTTGTGCAATATTCAGTTGAAAATACTTGGGCTTTCACAATACCCCTGGTGCAACCAACGGTGCTCATATCTTTTCCCTCCCATAGTGGAAGCTGCCAGGTATTGGGATTCTGGGTAAAGAGGCACTGAGAAAAAGGTATTCTTTAAATCCACGACCGTGAAGTGCGTGGCTTGTTTTGGAATACTGCATAATGGATGCTGGATTTGAAACAAGATAAAACTCCTTTTGGATAATGTCATTAAGTGGGCGGAGGTCCTGCACCTTCCTCCACGACCCCCCTTTTGCTTTCTTTATCGTATAAATTGCAGTATTACATGGGAAGTTTCAGGGGACAATAATGCCCTGCTGTAGGAGTGCATATATAGTCTCTTTTATTCCCTCTTCCGCTTCTCTTGATAAGGGATACTGGCCCTCATTACGACCCTGGCGGAAATGACCCTATGGGGCAAAAATGGGAATGGGGAAGGGTAAATGGGGATTGGGGACTTACCGCCCCGCCAAGGTCGGAATGGGGCGGTAAGTCCGCCAACCCCCATGGCGGAGTTGGCAGCTCTGCGCCATGGACCATGGTGCAAATTGCACCATGGTGCAAATTGCACCATGGTCCTCTGCCAGGGTCGTAATGAGGGCCACTGTCTGACACTGGCCAATACCGCCCCTGGCTTAATCTTTATTTTTATGAGAGTCACTTCATTCAATAACCCTATATTATGTGGGTTTGTAGTCCACAAATATTGGGGCACTTGCTGCAGATCCATATCCATATCACAGAAAGATGGCGGTGCACTGACAATGGCCATGAGAGAGTTAGTCACTCGTCTGTTTTGTATCATTATATCACATGGCATGCACATTTCCATTATTATTTCCCCATCAGTGTCATTGTCAGTGAACAGCTCTTTATCACTTAGTTCACGCAGCGGTATGTTTGGGTCATTACATAATACTATCCTCTATTCGCAACCATGCATGTCCAGACCAATTGCCACAATACGTTTTGCTGAAACCTGTACCCCTTGCAGATCAATAGACAAAACAGTGGCAGGCAGTATCTCCGTGGCAGCTATTGGCCGGAAGACAAAGTCTGAGGGCACTCTCCAATCCTTACGTGTAATCTCTGGTACCACCCTTGCCAACATTTGTATGCCATAAATAAACATGTCTGCATTAGTAGGTACCCCTCGGATGGCAGTCTAGTTGGATATGGTTTGTACGAGAAGCATTGCTCTGATGGAGCACATGCCGGAGGTGGAACATATGATTCCCCTGTCAGTGAATTCAGTGGTCATATTGAGGTTGCTAAGTAATGCTCATCCTAATAAATTTACAGGTGAGTTTTCATGATACAGTAGGCGTGTCCGCACTGTTCTTTTCCGATTTTAACATCTAATTTTTCTGTGTAAGGGACCGTTACTACAGCCCCAGGGAATCCTTGCATCTCGAGATTTTTGCCTGATAACGGGATATCACCTTCACATAGATATAATTCCTCCGCCCGAGTCCACCATAAAGATGAACTGCTTGTTTCCTATCTCTGCCCCCCGCCAGTGGTTCCTCGTCTGGACATAAGGTAGTTGAGAGGACCGGACACTGCTCTCTGTAGGCTGTCCTAGTCTGGGTATGTGTTTGTTCCCAGGCAAGAGAAAATGCTTTTGCTTACCACACACGTTTCTTGATACAGCCCTGGGGCACGGGGCGTTCCTGCAGGCAGTGCGGGGGATATCGTAGTGTGTTATACCCCGGCAGAGGTGTATTATCGGGCTGGCCATCCGGCGCATAATTTGCCATAGGAATGCCATACGGGCTACCCCCGTGCGAGTGGCTGTACCGTGGCTCGTTACTGAAACTTTGATTGTATTGATAATTCGCCACAGGTCGTACAAGACATCCCAGCGCAAAATGGTCCCACATGACCAACATGGGCACGGTCCGCCTTGGCCTCCATATCCCCCTCCTCTGCATTGACCTCGGTACCCACCTCTCCCTCTTTCATGTCTTCCTTGCCATTGGGATCCCCCATACCGTTCTTCTCCGCCCCACTGATCTTTGCCATTGTCTGCCCAAGCTGCAGCCATCCTGGCCTGTATGGCCACTGACACCTCCCTCTCTTCCCATTGCTGCTCCCGAGGTGGTGCTGTGGTTACCGCTGCAACCTTCACTAACTTGCTCTCCACCAACTTTGCTTCTTCTGCCAACCTCCTCTGAGCTATTTCTTTTTCTCTTTCTTTGATCCTCCGGCAATGGTGTACTATGATGCTTTGTATCTCTGGCCACCCTTTGGCTTCTATCCCAGCAGTTTTATCAAGGGCCTTCTATACCTCTTTCGGGAGGCCTCTTTTAATGATAAAATAAAATAGGAAGGTGACTGGTCCCCGGCCGTGCCCGTCTCTACCCTCCACATCACCTGCACCCTAAGAATGTACTGTGCAGCATCGTCCTTGTCTCCCATGGTGCATTGCATTACTGAGTGTAAATCTGGGGTGTCAGGGAAGGTCCTTCGCTGTGCATCCCATACCTGTGCCCGTACATTTTTGAAGGATGCCCCATCATGCAGGTCATTTCCCATAGTCACTCCCGGAAACACTGCTTTCACCCATACTGAGTCTGCTTGGTATCCCACTGCAGATACTAAAAGGCTTGTGATGTCTCCTATTGTTAATGGCACTCATGCGGTATTCTTTTCAAAGGCATATATCATTTTTCCTGAGCCACCTGAAAGCGCTGGTAGCGCCTTGAGGAGGTTGTTCTTGTCCATCAATGCCCAAGGCACATAATGGGGTCTTCCCGCTCCCTTATGGATGAGGGCCATCTGTAGCTTTGTTCTCATCTTCCCTTACTTACCTTCACTCCTTTCTTCTTTGCCAGTGCTATTCTCCCTAACCTGTTTCGAAGCCTCCCCTCCCATCCTTCTTCTGCTGTTTTTACTTGCGGAGTGGCCCACGGTATTTGTTGTATCCCTCCTACCGCCCCTTCCTCAGCCTCATCGGAATGACTCCAACATTCCTCATCTCTTTCCAACGCTACAGTGTCACACTTTTCACCTCCCCTTCTCGTTCCACTCGCACTTTTTAATCAGGGTACTGTATATTCTAAAAGGGAAAACCCTGGATTTCCATTCATCTTCCGGTACTGCTGTGGCATTGGCCAATGGAGGTGATGCTGGGGGCTGCCCACCCTCCATCAAGGGTAATGTTGTTTCGTACAATGTTCGCAACCGGGCCAACTCTGCCTGAGTGGACGTTAACGCTATCTCTAAATCTCGAGTGCTGGGTCCTGTGTGGGCGGGAGTAGTATTCAACGGAACATACGGAGGAGGTGGGGCAGACAGTGGGGTCGCGGGAGCACTTGGTCCTGGCACATATACTGGATCAGCATATCCCTCAGCATGCGTAGTAAGCAAGGGACATAGTTTATTTGGTTCTCCTTTCTCTTTTTCCTTGCCTCCCCCTTCGTTGCTTGGCACAACCGGAGGTTCTGTTTCCGTTTCTTGTTTATTTGTAGGGGGTGTTTCCTTGAACATCCTCCACAAATCCAAAACCTCGCGTCTGTTCTGTAATTGTTTTCCTTTATACTTTTCCATTAAGTAAGTTGACCCTTCATCTGGCCAGATATATGGTGACCCCTCTCCTTTTATTTCCACCACCAACTGTCCATTTCTTTATCCGGTCATTATACAAGGGGAGGTGCTTACAGATGTGTGTGAGTAGTGTATCTAAACCCATGTTTGTTAAATGACCTCTCCTTCCTGTCCTACCTTCTCTTTTCTGTCACACTTTGACCTCTTGTGTGTCAACCAGAGTTTTACAATTTTTTGGTTTTCATCATAAACACATAAAAACATACCAGTAAACATTTCAACAAGACAAACCAACAAATATATTGTAGGAAAAGTTGCAACTGTGCCTGCACTTATTTGCGCCAAGATAAATTACTGGTGTATTTCCTTTTGCTATGAATGACAAATCCAAAAGTTCTGTTGTATTTGATGAAGTTTTTTATTTTGAATTTTCAGCCCCTCTTGGATGACACGTGTTTCGGCGTACAACCTGCGCCTTTTTCAAATCTGGGCCTTTAATGTGTCATTACGGTTCATACAAACAATAATGTTCTTGTTGTAAATGAAGCACTTTTAGTCTTGGGCTCAATCCCACCTGAAAATTCTGATGCTCGCGCTACAAGCTACAAATATATTGACAGCGTCAAACAAAACATGATGCCTTTAAAATGTTTCCAAATATACCTTGAACCCCTAATTTCCCCATCTTCCACGCTCAACTTTCACACAACCTCTGCCCCTCCTATGCCTGCCTACGTAGAGTTATAGATTGCTAAAAGAGAGCAAAATTACTACTATTTCCCGAGGCTCCTTCTTTTATTCCATTATTCCTTGTCCTCACTTATTTCCTGCACTGATCGGGACAGTGCTTTGTGGCGCCACCTTCCACCCCCTTTTGGAGCTAGGTTCCCATATCTCCTCTTATTTTCTCACCATATTCTTCTATAAAAACCTAATGGCCATGAAAAAAGGAAAAGCGCTTTGTTCCTCAATAATCACTCTATTCATTCACTCTCCGCCCAACCCTTGCGTGTTCCCCTTAATTAATCTGCTCGATACCCTTGCCTCTCCTCCTTTAATCCCCCTTGCAATCAGAATTCACGTATCCGTGGTATTCCGAGAGCCTCCGTTCGCGGTCTACCCACAAGTGGGAGTTTCCCCGTTGTGGCCCTACTCGGTTCTGGCAAGCAGTTGGGTAATTTGCAAAGCCGGGACCCACAACACCTTCTCTGTAGAGTACGTTTTTTTGTTTGATTGTGGTCAGCCGTAGGTGGGGGTCGGCCTTGACAGGGAAGCCCTAGATCTCGCTGCAATATGGGGACTTCAAGAAATATCACGTCGGATGGTCACCAAATGAAGGCGGCCATTCCCCAACACGATATCCCAAAATCAGAATAATGGACACACCCCAGTAGGGAATGAGACCAGGAGATTGAGTTGCAAGAAGAACAAAGTTTTATATAAGATAAATTGTGCACACAGAGAACTCTACTGCCCGGAGAGCGCTCTGCTAAACAATACAAGGGCAGCACCTTATAAACTACAAAATCGTCATTGATGATGTCACGGTGTGGGTACACAATTCTGCAGCACAATTGGCTCCAATAGTCTATGGATCTGTAGGCGCTGATCATGCTGGATTGGTTGGTGATTGGGTGTCACTCCTGTGGCACGTGGTTCAGCAGGGATCATCTCCTCTGCAAAACAAGGTCCACAAGGACTGGAAACATAGAAGGGACCACTGGTACGGTAGCCAGCACACCGTTCAATGGATCAGACAAACCCTTATAAAACAAGGCCCTTTCTTTTCATCTGGCCAGCCGGTTTTGGCGACTAGCTGATTGAATTTAGCTAGGTACCCCAAAAAAGGTGAGAGAAACCTAGCGGTCTTAAATCTCTAAACATGAGACAGAACACCGTACCAAGGATTCCTTGATTCAAGGCTGGAGAAAGTCTCTGGATATGTTTCCTGCAGAGTTCCATGTTCTGCTGGCACGATGAAAGAAGCACTGAAGTCCCAAGATATCCAGATGCAACCCTATTCCTGCCGGCACGAGGACACCTGCAATGGAGCCTGTGAATCAGTTCCAAGCTTCCACCGACGAAACGAGGACGCCTGAGTTTGAAAGCTGTAAGGAACAGTCTCTAGTCCAAGCGCCACAGGTGCGAGTGTTCACAAGTACCTGGAAATGATGCTGTTGTCAAATCCACAAGGCGAAAAGGAGTCCGATGAGCAAATCCGAGGTCTGCAATATCCAAGAGCAAGTAGACAAAAAACAAGAACAAGACGAGTCTGTTAACTTTCCGAGTCCAATACAGTAGGTGAAATGCAGGGACCAAAACCAAAGGAGCAGACAATAGACAGTCCTGGAAGCAAAGCAAGGTCGAAGGAACGTGAAGGTAATGAAGTTCAAACAACGCAAAACGCTACTGCAAACATTCAGAAGCAATGCTCTGCGAAGTGGGCAGTGCTTATATGGAGTATCAGCTGACTGTCTGTACGCCACTTCACAGTACACAAGAAAAGGGGAATTTGTGAGCGGTCTGCCAGTGTTTCCATGACAACCCCCAATGCTCTCTGAAAGAAAGGAGACGTGTTGGGGGTTTACTCCTAATGTGTCTTTTGGCGCCTTGCTTTCCGATCATGGGCCTGCAAGAAGAGCGTGAAGAAGCAGAGGGAGTGAGATAGTAATCAGCTTGCTTCATATTAGGGCATGAGGGCGTAATCGAGGTGATTTCCTGACAACATCACACCCAGGCATATCATAACATATTATTTCTTCAGTAGCATGACAGGAAAGCACTCTGGCAATCTGAGAGACTTCAGAGCAGGTGGTGCATTCTCGCTAATAGAGACACTTGCAAGCCATCATCAGACAGGACAGACTTAGAATTATGGCTAGCGCTATACCTAAAATCTGACCAATAGATGCACCCAGAAGTCCCAATAGACCCTCAATCCAAGGACCAAATGACCAGGAAGCCTCGGGACTGGTGTGAATGAGTTTTATAGTGTGATGAATGTGGGTGACAATGTCAGTGATATTAGTTGCGTAACTGGGTATGAAAGTGCAGCACTTGCTTTTCATGACTGCGCAGATGCCTCCTTGTGAGGCTAGAACGATATCTAAAGTCATATGTTTCTGAAGCACCATGGCTCAGATGGCTACTTGTTTTCAGGATAATAGAGTCAAGGAGGACACTGTGGCATTTCCAGTGTCCTCTACCAACCGTGACTGTTGGGTCAGATGGTCTCTGTTTTATCTTGATCCCAAGGACTGTTCTGAGATATCCTACCCCAGTAACAGTAACAAAGTTTTATCAGGCATTGCTTCTTCTGGGATGGGGCTGAGCCGGAAAGATGGGAGTATGACGCACTGCGGGCAGTACATACCCTATGAAGCAACTCCCTCCCCAGTTAATGGGCAGCCATGGATAAGCTTTTTCCCCACAAATGAAATAGGTCCCAGAATATGTGGCGTACCCGGATTGGGAAAATGAAAAATTAGGGCCATAGGCAAATGGGACATTTTTGATCACTACACTGGAATTGGTGGACAAGTAATAATCACATTTGCTAGTACCCATGAACTGAGGACCTGGGTTGTTGGAGCATATAAGGCCAGTTGCCGGGGAGGAGAGGTGCAGTGCTGCTGGCTTGGTGTGTCTGGGGTGTGGAAATTTGGATGACAGTTTAACCCTGGTTGGAAAGAGGATCCCTAAAGGGTCCTGGGCTTTGGGATTGGGTGACCAACTTAATTTCTAAACAGACAGCCTCCAACTTGAAGGGTATGGGTGCATACGCATCAGTCAGTAAGATTAAAGATGCAGGCATACTGCCAGGAGAGGCGCAGGTGTTTTCACTGTGAAACAAGGGATGTGTAGAGGGACCATCATTTCATGGCAGGTTGTACGAAAATCAGTAGTCGCAGTGAAATGATGATACATCAGTATTTTGACAATAATGATGATAACAGGAATATAGCCGGACATGGTGTACACTCGGACCAAGCCCTGAGTGCCCAGATTCAAGAATCTGGTTGTGGCACCAGCACAAAGGTTTGTGGCTTGATGGCAAAGTTCTGTTCAGTTCATCAGGGCAGGTGATGTGTAGGGCACTCGTGATAAGCTTGCCAGGCCAAAGCTTTCACTTCAAAGTTTTACTGACTCCATGAAGCAAGGTAAATGTCACTGTTCAAAAGTTCAGAAAAAAATCAGGTGCAAATAATTCTTTAGCCAATAGTTCATAATCAGAAGTTCCAGCCACATGTTCCAACTAGAGATATCCAAAGTACCAGAGCCACGTGCATATGAGGGTCATTAAAACAAGGAGAATGGCCCGCAGGTGGTAGCACCAGGGGCCTTTTCACCCTCTCTCAAGGAGAAACACATCGTCATTCTAATGGACAACACAGTGGCCATGCACTACCACAACAAACAGGGGGTTGTTCGGTCTCTGTCCCTATGCTAGGTGGTGCTGCAACTATGGTTATGGTTCCTGGTGAACCGGATCTCCGCTTCAGCTGTACATCTAGCAGGAACAGAGAACGGGCTGGCGTATGCTCTGTGCAGGCAGAGCACGGTCTCACAAGAGTGGGTAGTGTGTCAGGAAGTTCTCAAGGCGATCTTCGCTCAGTGGGATACTGCGAATGTAGATCTATTTGCCACAAAGTCAAAAACGAAGTGCAGATAGTTTTGCTCGAGGGAATTCCCAGCAAAGAGTGCACTGGGGACGCATTCCTGGTGGAGTGGGTCTTCAACCTCCACTATGTATTTCTTCCGATAACTGTCATCCTGTGGGTTCTCAGGAGGTTGCAGAGATTTCGAGCTACCATGATCTTGATCGCCCTCGATTGGACAAAGAGAACAATGAAGGCCAAGAGAATCGTGCTCTGAAACACGTGTGTATGAGCGCGATAGAAATGAAATACCAATATCAATAACATGGCACTCGGAACTCCTATACTTGACCATCTGCCCACCTCTCTGGTCGACGGCTGGCCCTCCTATCCCAGTCAGAAGGTCAGGTGCTCCACCCCAGCCCAGAGTCCCTCAACCCACACAAGTGACTCTTGAGAGGATGAGGTATAGAAGAGGTACTTGAGGTTATTCTGGCTGCACGTAGACCTTCTACAAAATCGTTGTATGCATGTAGATGGAGAAGATTTGAGGTGTGGTATAGGACACAAAAGACAGACCCTATCACTTGTCCCACCATTGCAGGGATGGAGTTCCTTCTGTCACTGGCCTCTGCAGGCCATCAGATAGACACACATTCTAGGGCTATTTGGCGGCTTTGTGTGTGTTCAAGAGGTCTCTGGATCAAGGATCCTTCTTCACGATCCCGGTAATGACCCAATTCCTGAAAGGCCTTTTATAAAGGGTTCCACCTACTCCAATATTGGTTCTAGACTGGGACCTAAACTTGGTTTTGACTTTTTTGATGATGTCTCCATTTGAGCTCATGCATTCATTTCCTATTTGGCTACTTATCCTGAAAACGATTTTCCTGGTGGCAATCACATCAGCAAGACACGCAAGTAAGCTGCAGTCCCTATTTTGTGAGCTACCTTTCCTGCGCTTCTTCAAGGAGAAATCTTTGCCCAAGGGGCGTTGTAAATTTCCGTGTTTTATCCCCCTCTGCATCCTTCTAAGGAGGAGGAGAGGCGACACAGGCTGGGCCCTAAGAGGGCACTCAGCTATTATATGGCTAGGACAGTGGAATTTAGGTGCGACAACCAATTCTTTGTGGCTCTCTCTATGTTCAGAAAGGGTCAGGATGTGCCCATGCAGACTATCTCTCAGGGGATAACTCTGTGCATCGCAGAATGTTATCAGAAAGCATGTAAAGACCTGCCATCAGGCATCAGGGCACATTCCACCATGGGTGTGGCAGCATTATCTGCATTGCAGAGGGGTGTGCCAGTGGAAGAAATATGTGGAGCAGCAACGTGGTCATCGCTCCACACATTCACTAAGCATTACTGCTTAGATGTGGCACGTGATTAGGTCCCTTGGGTCGGGAGAGCGGT
Organism: Ambystoma mexicanum; assembly: GCF_040938575.1. Classification (NCBI taxonomy): domain Eukaryota; kingdom Metazoa; phylum Chordata; class Amphibia; order Caudata; family Ambystomatidae; genus Ambystoma; species Ambystoma mexicanum. Next base: position 1,269,749,701 of record NC_090926.1, on the reverse strand, counting down.
GTTGCAGAGCTTCCTTGTCTGAGGGCTTTCATCCCACCTCCACACTCTGTACTGCTCGGGTAGTCTATCTGATGAGGAATCTGCCGGAGAATGCAATCCATTCAGAGCAACATTTCTAGTAATGTTCTTTCTAAGAATTCTTCTCCCACAGATTCCTCATCTCCCTCCCATCCAGCACTGCTATGAAAGTGGTCTGTTGTCGGTTTCCGGTTGTCTTCTTCTAATGGAACATGGTTATGATGATTAGGTGTTAGTATGGTTCTGATCCCCAGACAAACAAACACATCTTTTGGCTGTTTTCAATCCAAATCCTATGGATATTCTTCCTTTGCGGCTGTTGAACTGAGGGGCGGCGGGAGGTGGGGCACTTAGGTACAGGGGCGTAGTGACATAGTATATATATACATCAGACATTCAGAGCCGACGAATGGCACAATCGAGTCAAGGGGAGTCGATGGTTGATATTGAATAATACTGCGCCCCCTATTGAAAATGTTTTCTGAGCAGCTGACAATGGAGGAATATTTAACTGATGAGGAATCTGAAGGGGAAGAATCCATAGAAGGAACATTACTGGTAAGTAATTTCTCCTTCTCTTGAGTCAGTAAGGCGCATGGATGCAATGCTTTTACTTTTTATTATTAGCTGCGGTGGCCAACCTCTTTTACTTTTTCGTATTCATATAAACAGTTCTGTAGGATAATCAAAACAGTTTTCAGATTTCCAAATTCTTTAACCAGGGATAAACATTTCCCCTAACCCATTTGAACAATACTATACAAAACATAAGAATACACAGATGCAGTTACCTGTGTACACTGAAGGCGGCCATTCCCCAACACGATATCCCAAAATCAGAATAATGGTCACACCCTAGTAGGGAATGAGACTAGGAGATTGAACTGAAAGAAGAACAAAGTTTTATATAAGATAAATTGTGCACACAGAGAACTCTGCTGCCCAGACAGTGCTCTGCTAAACAATACAAGGGCAGCGCCTTTTAAGTTACAAAATCGTCATTGATGATGTCACGGTATGGGTACTCAATTCTACAGCACAGTAGGCTCCAATCGTCAATCGTCTATGGATTTGAAGGCGCTGATCATGCTGGATGGGTTGGGGCTTGGGTGTCATCTCCGTCGGGTGAAGGTCAGAATACAAAAATGTTGCCTATCTATCTGTCAAAGCTAGCATAAACAGGATCTGGTGACATGAGACAAATGGTAACCATAAAACCATGGAATGAATGAGGGGTACTCTTATGACCCACTGGCAGATATACTGGCGTGCTACCCCTTGTACTCAGGCACTCATAAACCACTGTGTCCCAGCCACCAGGTGCCTGCTCTTCTGGGTTTTGATCTACCTGATGCCCCAAGATACGAATAGACATGTGTTAGTACAAGGAAGGAAATATTGGTACTCTTAAATTAGGGCTATAACAGGCATTCTCATCTGGTCATTATGAAGGGTCAGATGTGTATCTGTAGTAGAAGGGCTTTAGTCCACTGAGATGTGGCTTGGCAGGTTGGAGTCAGGGGGGCAAAGGCAGGTTAGTTGAGATGGATGGCCACTCAGGCTGAGGCCTGCTCCGGTCTCACACGGCCCAGTGAGCTCATCTGTTCTTGGAGGATACTAGAGATTGCAACAATGAAATGGCTGGACTTCCGGGAGAACAGGGTTTGTGCAGAGTCTACAGGAGGCAGGAGAGTGGGGACCGTGCTGGTGTTGTGAGGCGCTGGCAGAGGGAGATACATGCTTTTAGAGATCATTTTAAGGCCTAGTAAAAATATGGCTTCTGGTGTGTTACAAAAATGGTGTCTCTGGGCTTCAGTAAGGCTTGGTTATACATTTATTTTATTAGTAAAGAAGAAGGTAATCAGTACAGACTACAGTTGATCGGGAGGGGGGACGTCTACCCTCTTTCACACAAGCGAAACCCGTCTGTGGGGAATGGCGAGGGGGCGGGATAGACCAACTTTCCCCCCTTTTTCATCCCTTTTTCATCCTTACTCCGAGCTCATGGACTGCTGATATCACATGCAAACGTGTCCTATGTTGTGCATCTAAAGAGGGTACAAATGTGCAACATGCACATCCGATTTTTCAGCAAACTCTGCCTTCCATAGCTGTGAGGAGGTCCAAAACATAGCGATTCTGCATTGTCATTAGTCTCAGTGCTCCTAGTACTACCTTGATGACATTGAACCCTTCTTCTGTGTCATTGGCCAGTTCAATAAGCTCCCACCTGATGATTTGGAGCTATTTGGCGTTTGCTCATGCTTGGATGCTGGGTATCAGTGATGCAAAACATGTCTCTGTTGAGTTGAAGAGCTTGTTTTGATCAGGGATCTGTGCCAAGAGGTCGGAAGAGTCTTTAGATAGGTAATTGGATGTTCTCTTCCTGCATGATACTTGATCTTGTAGCTTATCTTCTGATAACACGTCATAGATGGGGGGCTCTTCATTTGCAGGTTTGGGTGTCAGCTGCCGTTGGTTTTGCACCCCTTCCCCTTGATGTGCTTCTCTGGTTTTGTCAATAGGCCGAGTGCAGCGTTGCCAGTGCACAGTAGCCCCTCCATGATGCCTGATTGCCACACACCCAGTAATGGTCAATGAATGCTGCAGTTCCTTTTTGCATGTTAGGTATTATGAGAGTTCTATTGCAGCGGGTATTTGAACCCAGGGTTACTCTTCCCTCTCCTTGGAAACATAGTTCATATTTCTCTTCATGCTGGATCTTGAACGGTTTTTCAAGACCTGTGACCCATGTTAGCTTTGGGATTTGTTGGGACCATATATGATAGGTGTGCCATCCATTGCAGCCTCTTGTCTGACAGGCCTCGCAGTGCTTCTGCCTTACACATCACTGTTGCTTCTTACCATTTGTTTTCAGCAAACATTGTCTCTTTTATTTAGAAAAATGGCTCTTTAGGACATATTGTGCCTTCTGGTTTCTTCTTGCATACCTTCTTATCAGGAGGGAGCAGTTGTAGTTTAACTGTGTGTGCCTGATAGGTGCTCCTTATCCTACAAAGTGTGAGGTGAACGAGACACTGGGCTTCCACTCGAGGGGATTCTTGTGGCACTAAAACCTTAGGCGTCCCTGACGCATGAGGTATTAGTGAACACACATTTCGAAGGGATTGTGTCCTCCGACGTATTCCTCATCTTGATAGATCATCTCCAGCTTGCTGGCCTCTGAAACATTTTTTCAGTAGAGGGCGCTGCGCGTCGACGTCCCTCGAGCCGATGTCCCTCGACAGCCTCCGTATCGGCGCCGACGTCATCATGCGTATAAATAGACTTGCGCAGCGTCCGTTACTCAGTTTGTTTTTCTGCGCTTCGTGGGCCTCAGAATCGCGTTGCTCAATTTGTTAGTCAGATATATTCTTCATTATTCCTCAAGAATACCAACTCTTACTCGATGGCTTCCTCTTCCGAACCGATGACTCCACGGTGCGGCTTAAAAAAATGTCGAGACTGTGGAAAGAAAATGTCGTTGGCAGATCCTCACAGGATATGTTTGTGGTGCCTGGGATCGGAGCACCAATGTTTGGAGTGCGAGGACTGCATGTCCATGACGGCGAAAGCCTTGAAGGAGCGTAAGGGGAAGCTCGAGAGAGGTAAGACAGTTAAAACTCCTTCGAAAGTTTCCTCGGCAGAGTCGAGACATTTGTCTCCTCGCCGACACAGGAAACATTCTCGTTCTAGGTCTTGAAGCAGTTCCCACCACTCTTCAAGATCCAAGCATTCGAGTAAGAGACGTCGAAGATCCCCTTCCTCGTCTTCTTCTCTTTCCCAGGAAAGAGTCACCTGCCCCACAAAACATAGCTCTCAGGCTGAGTGGGAGGAATTCCGTAAAAAGGATGCTTAGCGTCTTCGAGAATGCGGCTTCCACCCCCTCGAAGACAGCTGAGGGTGATACCCTGGGTGAAAGACCCGAAAAATCGAAACGCCACGAGTCGTTGCACCCGGCGAAAGAAACTACTCGAGAGCGTCACAAACCCTCGAGCAAAGGCACTGTGCCATCGACGCCATCGTCGAAAGTCCCTTCGACGCATAAATCGGCATCATCAACGCCATTATCGAAGGGCTCATCGACGCATAGGTTGATCGAATCGACGCCGTCTTCGACGCCGAAAAAGAACAAATGGACGGCCGTCACTATCTCACAGCCAGTGGTCATACCCAGGGCCTCTAACACGACTTCGAGAATGTCATCGACAACCTTGAGTAGGATTCCGATCCTCTCAAGCTCTTTGAGGCCTCTCCCGATCTTCTCGACACCTTTTTTGATGTTTTTGAAGCCTTTAACGTCTGCGTCGACAACGTGGACGTTTTCTCAACCAATTATGACAAATTTGGCCCCTTCTGCTCTGGAAATGGAATTTAAGCCATTTCCAAGGTCTGATCATTTCAGACCTTTGTCTTCAATTTTTGAAGAAGGGGAGGATTCGGATCAAGGAAGACCCTTTGGGTTGAAGAGAACTTACAATACCTGAACCAAAGGAATTTACCTCTGAGGAAAATAGGTTAAAGGACCTTCGAGAATCATTACATGAGGCAAGTGGGTTAGATACTTCCCCAGAAATAGAATTTGCCAAACCAGACCCAGGGGAACATGCCGAGACCCCTTACAGAATTCTAATGGCAAGGATTATAGAATTCATGGGTTGGTCTACACCTTCACCTGCATTCCAACAGTATGACCTTAGAGACATTTTAGTTAAAGGCCCACAGGAGGATCCTGTGGTTCCATTTCACGCTGCATTACAAAGAAAGATATTGGCTAACTGGGAAACTCCTGAGGTTATCCCGGCGGTTAACAAGAAGCTATCAGCCAAATATAGGGTATCTGCTACAGACCCTGAATTTTTGTCTAAACATCCAACTCCAGAGAGTCTGGTTGTTCAAGCAGCAACTGCATCACGCAGTAGATCGGCATACCCTATTGTTCCACAGGACAGGGATGACAAAAGATACGACTCTATGGCTAAGAAAGTCTTTTCTGCATGTAGCATGGCGTTGAAATCTATTAACGCTACTTTTTTCCTCGCAAGGTTCAGCCACACACTTTGGGAGTGTGCTTCATCAGCGGCTGACTGCCTCCTAGAGGGAGAAGAAAGGGAAGCGTTTCTAAACATCATTAAGGAAGGTAAAGACGCAATGTGCGAATCCCTTCAAACTGGCATTGATTCTGCTGACAGTATCAGTAGGGCCATGGTGGCAAGTACTACAACCCGCAGATTTGCATGGTTGCGAAAGTCTGGGTTTGCTTCATATGTACAAGCCAGACTTTTAAATATGCCCTTTGACGGCTCTTCATTGTTTGGTAAGAAGGCGGATGACAGTCTAGAAAAGTTACAGACATCCAAAGCAGCAGCAAAATCCCTGGGAGCTGCAATCCGTCAAACGCCATATCGCCCCTCAGGAACCTCTTGGAGAGGTAAGTCCTTTCGCTTTTATTCCGCATTCGGAAAAGGCAGAGGACAGTCTGTTCAAAGAGGTCAAAAAAGATTCACCGGAGGTGGACGAGGTAAAAATACAAAAGCCGCAGCAGGTGCCTCTTTACCCTCGGCATCTGCATCAGCCGCCTCTAACTGACTCTGAGGACTCTCCTCACAAGACACCAGTAGGGGGCAGGCTAACTCAACATCTGACGGAATGGCAGGCTATTACATCAGATGCTTGGGCATTGGAGACAGTTGCCCAAGGTTACTGCCTGTCTTTTCTACGCATTCCCCAGAGTCATCCACCGGGTAACAGCTCTCTGAAAGTTCCAGATCTGCTCCTCTTGCAGGAAATTGTAGACCTGCTGGAGAAAGGTGCCATAGAACCGGTACCTGTAGCGGAGCGGAACAAGGGCTGGTACTCCCCCTACTTCCTAATACCGAAGAAGGACGGAGGACTGAGACCTATCTTGGACTTACGAGAATTGAACAAGTTCCTCAGGAAGGACAAGTTCAAGATGGTAACTCTCTCTCAGATCCTTCAGGCCCTCCAGCTCCAGGACTGGATGGTATCTCTGGACATTCAGGATGCTTATTTCCATATGCCAATCCATCGCAAACACAGGAAATACCTGAGGTTCGCAATTGGCGGCTCTCATTATCAATTTCGAGTTCTGCCATTTGGGCTGACCTCCGCCCCGAGGGTCTTCACCAAGCTAATGTCGGTAGTGGCTGCAAGTCTAAGGAGGGAAGGGATTCACGTATACCCCTACCTGGACGATTGGATGATCAGAGCTGTATCTCCGGAACAAGCTCAGATCCAGCTAGATTATGTCTGCCACTTCCTTCACAAACTGGGCTTTTCCCTCAATTTAAAGAAGTCACAGATGATACCATCACAGAGACTCCAGTTCATTGGAGCGGTCCTGGACACTTCCCTGGGAAAAGCCTTGCCACCAGAGGTGAGGGCTCAAGATATTCTGCAGATGGTCACCAAGTTTCAAAATGCCCATCGTCTCCCAGCCTTCGACTTTTTGAGGTTGCTAGGCCTCATGGCATCCTGCATCTTCCTTGTGCCAGAGGCTCGCCTGAGACTGAGATCTCTTCAGTGGGCACTAAGAACTCAGTGGTCGCAATTCTCAGGGAGAATGACAGATCTCCTTCAGGTTCCGGACAAGGTGGCTCGAGACCTTCAGTGGTGGGCCTGTCAGGAGAACATTTTGAAAGTAGAACTGTTTTGGCAACCATGGCCGGAGATAATAGTAGTCACAGATGTCTCACTCACGGGGTGGGGAGCCCATGCCAACGACTTGACCATCAGCGTTCGTTGGTCTCCATCAGAGTCCAGACTACAAATCAACCTGTTAGAGCTGAGAGCAATCAGACTAGCGCTGAAGGCTTTTCTGCCATCTGTACAGGGGAAACATGTCCTGATAATGACGGACAACACAGTGCACTACCTCAACAAAAGAGGAGGCGTAGGATCACTGCCTCTGTGCAGAGAGGCGATGCAGCTCTGGTTTTGGGCAATCCAAGAAGGAATCTCTCAATCGGCAGTTCACTTAGCCGAAGAGCAAAATTTGACGGCGGACGCTCTGAGCAGGCAGAGTACAGTCTCCCATGAGTGGGAACTAGCTCAGGAAGTCCTTCAACAGATCTTCACCCTTTGGGGAACCCCTCAAGTGGATCTGTTCGACAACAGCATCAACAGGAAGTGCGATCAGTTTTGTTCAAGGGAATTTCCCCAGAGAGGAGTTCTAGGGGACGCGTTCATAGTGGACTGGGAGTTTCCACTCCTTTACGCGTTCCCACCAGTCCATGTCATTCCTCAAATGATCAGGAGGTTGAGAAGGTTCCGGAAAGCCATGATCCTAATTGCCCCGGACTGGGCCAGGAGAACGTGGTACCCGGACCTTCTGGACACGTCCATCTGCCCTACATCTTCCACTCAAGGAGAATCTTCTCTCGCAGAAGGAAGGTCAGGTTCTCCATCCAGACATCAGAACCCTCAACCTTCACGCTTGGTATCTGAAAGGTTGAGATTCAAGGATTGGGACCTCCCAGATGACATCATGGAGGTGTTGCTTTCGGCCAGAAGGCCACCAACAAAGACTTTATACCACTGCCGTTGGAACAAATTTTGCAGCTGGTGTAGAAAAAAGATTATCGATCCCTTTTCATGTGGTACACCAACGGTGGTATCTTTTCTACTCTATTTGGCAAATTCGGGCCTTCAGGTTGGCACTATCAAGGGCTATCTCGCAGCGCTATCGATCTTCAAGCGCACCGCAGAAGAACCATCGTATTTCAAGTTACCCTTAGTAATAGAATTTCTGAAGGGATTAACCAATGTCTATCCTCCAAGACCATTCCAAGTTCCCTTATGGGACTTAAATTTAGTCTTAAATTTCCTGATGGGTACTCCTTTTGAACCACTCCACTCTTGTTCGCTAAGATTTCTCACCCTTAAAACTGTCTTATTAGTGGCATTGACATCTGCTAGGAGGATGAGCGAATTACAAGCTCTATCTTGTAAACCCCCGCATACAATTTTTCATAAACGCAAAGTTGTCCTACAAGTGAAGCCTAATTTCCTCCCAAAGGTGGTTTCTGAATTCCACATCACTCAGAAGATTACCTTACCTTCATTCTATCCCCCTCCCCATCCGGGGAAAGAGGAAGAAAGGCTACATAGGCTGGACCCAAGGCGGGCTTTGAGCTTTTACATCAGCAGACTTGCTAGGATTAGGTAAGCAGACCAACTGTTCGTAGGTTACTCAGGGCACAAATTGGGATTACCGATAACAAAACAGACCATTTCCAGATGGATTATTTTGGCCATTCTGGAATGTTACAAACTGGCAGGGAAAGAGCCTCCTCAAAATCTTAGGGCTCATTCAACCAGGGGTATCGCTGCCTCTTCGGCCCTCCAAAGAGGGGTACCGATTCGAGACATATGTGTGGCTGCCACATGGTCATCTGCACATACCTTCACAAAATTTTACAACCTGGATTCCTCCTTAAGTCAAGAGACTAGATTTGGCAAAGCTGTGTTGCACTCTGTTCATTATTGAAGGGAAACATGGCAATTTTACTCCCACCTCCAGTTACACACCACTGCTATGGGAGTCTATCAAGATAAGGAATATGTCGGAGGACAAAATCCCTTCGAAGAACAAGTTGCTTCTTACCTAGTTACGGTCTTTCGATGGGATGTTCCTCCAACGTATTCCTTATCGCCCCTCCCATCCATCCCCTCAGTAAAACTTCCCTTGTGGTTACAGCTTACGCTCCTTCAGGGTCAATAACCAATTCATGTAAAGCAACTGTTAAACGTCAAAACAGAACTGAGCAACGGACGCTGCGCGAGTCTATTTATACGCATGATGACGTAGGCGCCGATACGGAGGCTGTCGAGGAACATCGGCTCGAGGGACCTCGACGCGCAGCGCCCTCTACTGAAAAAAAAATGACGAGGCCAGCAAGCTGTAGATGATCTATCAAGATAAGGAATACGTCGGAGGAACATACCATCGAAAGAACGTTACCAGGTAAGAAGTAAGTTGTTCATCAGCTGCCGTTAGTCACCTGTCTCCCCGTGGCATTCACGTCTGAGTACCACTTGTTAGACTGGTCTGGATGACGGAGATCTTCACCTTATCCAACACCAACCTGTGGTATGCATCGTATCTATACTGCTTTATGTGCCGCTTTTGTCTATGTATTAGTTCATTTTTACCATTAACTAATGCCCTTTCAGGCAGTTTGCTAGCAACACCCGGTGTTCTGTATGTATTAGCAGCAGACGGTAAATAGTAAAAAGCCCAACATTCGGTTTAACATTAAGACCACTGTTAAATTGGCAGTATTGAGGGGTTGGGAGCACATCTGAAGTGTGAAACGTAGACAGAGGGCCTCATTATAACTCAGGCGGTCCGGAAATAACAGAGGCGGTAAACCCGCCACCACTGTTGTTTCCGGACCGCCTTATCCCGACTCCTGCAGGCGGGAGGTGATGTTTCCGCCAGGTCTGACCTGGCGGGTTTAATACCGCCCGCCTGCAGGCGGACGAGGAAACACCGGCAGCATTACGAGATGCTGCCGGTGGTTCCATGATCCTGGGAATGGGGATTAACACCATTCTGCCTCCGTGATTCCCGGAAAACCGGGGTTGTAATGCCCCGGTAAATCCGGGAATCACGGAGGCGGAACGGTAATACGAGTCCGGCAGTAACCAGGCGGTTTTACCGCCGCGGTTACCACCGGACTCGTAATAAGGCCCAGAGTATACACATTTTTTAAATTTGAGGTAGCATTGCTGATAGTATGTGAGTCTCTTTGTGGCATTGTAAACATTACTGTAGGCAAATAGTCATCATGTACATCCATTTCTTTTTCGCCATCATTCATTAGCAGCAACCCATGTTGTGGTGGCACTATTGTGTGATTCTTATGTAATGTAGTAAGGTTAGAGGAGGTATTATGGTCCCATATTAGATTCACCCCGTCCCATATTAGTTTGCTCCATTCTTATATTAGTTTACCCCACTTTCTTTTATGTCACCAATAATAAAATAAGTGCTCCAGTACAGTCCTAAACACAATAATATTACAGAAAAGAAATGGGCGTAAAATACAGGTCACATTCATATGAATATGTCCTAGTGGCACTAATATTTTTCCTACTGCTATCTAACTCAGTTCTAGCAGTTGTTAGTGGTCTTGTTTCCGCCATCGTAGTACCTACAGAGTGGGATGTAATGGGTTAAGCACACTTTCAGTCGATCAACATTTGTGAATATTTAAGCAATAGGTGCAATTTAATGAACATTCTCGAGTCGAGAGAGAGAGAGAGAGAGAGAGAGAGAGAGGGAGAGAGAGAGAGAGAGAATAGTACAGGTTGCTAATATATTGATTCTTTTTCCACATATTTAGTCGGAGGAGTGTATAAATGCCTACTATATCCACATATATATATATACATATATCTTGCACTGCTATTTTCTACGGTTATGCTGTTTCTTGTTATTTTGCACCCAGTACTTTTTAAGATATTGCTGCTTCACGTTCATCTGGTTGTATTGTTTCTGGTGTTACACCGTCATGTGATTTTCTAACATCTGACAAGTGGATCCAATATTTCAGGCCCTTTACTTTTACTTTACTGCTTAAGGTGTACAATGTATCACCTCATAAGGTTCATGAAATCTTGGAGAGTTCCACCTTCTGACAAAGCTGCGCACATATACTAGCTCACCTGGCATTAAAGGTGTCCTTGGAATGTCTGCTGAGGCCATTAATGTATCTGTTTTACCATCTCTGGTAAAGGGCGGGCTGTTTGTTTTTAGATTGCTCGTACTGCCCTTTTGAGTTGCGTGAGGTATTCCTTGAATTCCTCCACTAGCACTGTGGCGCTTGTATGGGCATCAGACATTCTTCTCACTGGGGACAATGGCATTTGCATTTGTCGACCAGTTACTATTTCATGGGAGGACAAATGGTGGTCCTTGCTAGGTTTCTTGAGCAATTGGAATAGGGTCACTGGAAGGCAATAGTGCCAATTCTTTTCGAGAGTGTTGTCAAGACCCGTGACCCAGAACCCCACTGGCATGGTCACATGCCAGGTAGGTTTAGGGCTCGGGGTTCATTTGGGGCCCCCAGGGCCTTGCATTTTCACCGGGGACTCTCCTGGAGTCAGTCCTGGTGCCTTTGGTGCCAGGCTCATATTTGGAATGGGACTTGAAGGGACTACTTTTTATGTGGAGGCCTGCAGCCAACATGGAGGCACCCACACAGTCTAGTCCCTAAGAACCAGACTGTGCGGTGCAGTGTTTTAGGGTGTGGTAGCCCGGACTACTTTACCTGGACTACTTTACAGGGTAGGCTATATAAACCACACCCAAGCTAAAGAACATGCTTTGCGTTATTCTGCAGCCAGCAGCGTAACGCTCACCGTGTTCAGAGACTAGCACCCGGCGTTCCTGGAATCGCGGACCTGCAGAGGAGATAAAAGAACATCATTAGCAGTTCCAGCTTACCTGCAGTCTTCCATCCTTCGATCCCAGCTGCTCGCGGTCTTCCATCCCGTTGGCAGCATCTTCAGGACATCGCGCTCACACCGGAACGACGCACCTGGGGAAGAGAGAAAAGGGGACAACGTTAAACAGGTTACTCACGGCAATCACAGCAGCAACCAAAACTCCTCACCTGGCTGGCATATCTTGGCCGGTTCCGCTCCGGAAATCACTGCATGCCCAGAAAGACCATTGTAACCTGAAAAGGAATAAAGAATACAGGTTAGCCCAAAAAGACATTAGCGCGCTGCACTTCGCGCTGAACCTACCTTTCTTCATGCGCTCCGCGTCCATAAATCCCGGCAGGAGCCGAAACCAAGCAGCGCACCCAGCGAACTTCTGCATACCTAAGGGGGAAACAATCAGGGAAAGACATTAATAGCCCGAAAGAAAGCAAAGGCCCTCAAAGACTACTATAATCGAACTTACCTCTTTAAAGACACTTGAATGGGTTGGCTTCAGTGAAGTAAACTCGGTCGCTTCAGCCCGTAAAAATTACGCGCCCCTGCGCAGAAAGCAGGACGGAGAGCACGCCAAACATCATAACAAGGTCGAGTCCAAGGGGCTGGTGGCAGGAAACGAAATCTGAGCCTAAGCCCAGTCCTCCTGTGTTTTCAGGTCCACCTGCCATAGAAGACATCATCCCGAATTGGGTACATCTAGGGGGAATCCGGCAGCCAGGGCATACAGGCGTCCCTGTGGATATCAGGTGAGAGTAACAGTGTGGCAAAGCTTTGACAGTCTACTTTTAAGTAGGCCATTTATTTTTTCTACTACCCATTCGCTTGCGGGTGGTAAATTGAACACATTTTCAAGTATTCCCAGTAAGGAGGTATCTTCCTTGAAGAGATCATTTACAAAATGTGTTCCGTTGTCTGAGCATATGACATCACATATGCCCCATCGTGAGAACACTTCTCTCACTAAGAATTTCACTGCACACTTTGCGTTTGGGTGGGCACAGGGCCCTGCCTCCACCCATTGCGAGAAAGGACAAACTACTAATATGAGGTATCTTTCCCCATTGCACCTCTCTCCCATGTCTGCATAATCAATGTGCAGCTCACGGAAAGGTTTGATGGGGCGGGGCAGTCTCCCCTGCAGTGTTCTGAGAGTCACCCCAGAGTTAAAGGTTTGACATGTGACACACTCAATTGTGAATTTAGAAAGATATTCCTGAAGGTTTGGAACAAACCAATCCTCCTGGATGGCTGCAGCAATGTGCTGTTTTGAGGTGTGGGCGGGGAAATGCAGCTTTTGGAACACAATCTGTAACAGCTCCACCGGCATCACTACTTTACCTGTCGTGTCCTGTCTCCATAAAATATCAGTCGGTGACGCTGTACATCCTCTTTTTATCCACAGATCCTGCACTAACTGGGGTGCTCCCTTTTGAAACTCCATTATTTGTGCTGTGGGAAGTGCATTGTATCCATCCTCCTTGGGGACCTTCCTCTTTCTTTTAACACACACTCAGCTGTTATATCTTTCTGAAAATACGCGGCCTTCTTAGCATCTGCCACCCCGTTTCCTAATGATATCTCATTACTGTTATTGGTGCGGGCATGGCATTTTACTAATGCTACTACTGATTGTTCTGCAAGCGCTTTGATCAACTCATTCAATAGTTCTTCATTCTGCACTGGAGACCCTCTCCTCCTCCACCTGGATAGTCCAGCATGTACCGTTGTGGTTACGTATGCTGAATCTGTGTATATTTTTACCCGTACACCACTTCGCTGCACAAAGTGCTTCAATTAATGCTACCGATTCTGCTGCTTGTGCTGAATAGTGCATGGGCAGTCTTATTTGTACCAACATTTCATATTCTTCATCCTCCATCCATACTACTGCTGCACCAACGTGGTTTTCACCGGTCTCTGGACAGATTGATGCCGACCCATCTACAAAGTACACTTCTCCCTCACTCAATGCAATCTCACTTGCTTTGGGAATGTCGTCTCCTTATCCCTCATAGTTGGCACAATCATGATTCTGCATATGCTGCACCGTGCATGACTCTGTGAGGAATGTGGATGGATTCATTGTCTTACAAAGTATTACATAAATGTTTGTGCTCGAAATAATAATTTCATACGCTGTGGCACTTTGTGTCGTGAGTGTGGATTTGGATTGTTAACGTATGGCAAGTAAGGAGTGTTCCACATATAGTGTGACGGAACAACCCATCACAATTGTTGAGCTCTTTTCGATAGCGAAGGCAGCAGTTGCAAGCGCTTGTTTTCAAGCAAAATGTCCCTGCATTACTGCGTCAAGTGTCCCACTGTAATTTGCTAATGGTTTGTGTCCCAGGGATGTCTTTTGTGTTAATACTGCAGTCATCAATGTACCATTTGAATAGGAAAACAGGTAAAACTCTTGTTAGTAATCCGGTGTAGCAAGGACGGGGGCTGTGCAGATCAGTTCTTTTAATGTTGTGAAAGCAGTGTGCATTTCTGATGTCCATGTGATTGCTGTGTTTTCTTTCTGTGTTTCTTTTAATCCCTGCAGTAGGGGTCGCGTGTAAGCAGCATAATCTAAGATCCATGCCCTACATTAGTTACATATTCATGTCCTTTTCTGTGTGGGGTCGTGCTGCTGATCGCACTGTTGCTGCTCTGTCAGGTATTCTTCTTCTTCTGTCCTTTGAGATCAGTTGGCCCAGATACAATACTTCAGCCCGACAGTACTGGAGTTTCTTTTTATCTACCCTGTACCCCTTGTGAGCCAGTAGAGTGAGCAAAGCAATAGTCTTTTCTGCACATATCTCCCCCTTCAATACATACTAGGAGGTCGTCAACGTATTGAATGATTGTGCTTTGAACATCCATATTGCTGAGGTCTTTGTGCAATATTCAGTTGAAAATACTTGGGCTTTCACAATACCCCTGGTGCAACCAACGGTGCTCATATCTTTTCCCTCCCATAGTGGAAGCTGCCAGGTATTGGGATTCTGGGTAAAGAGGCACTGAGAAAAAGGTATTCTTTAAATCCACGACCGTGAAGTGCGTGGCTTGTTTTGGAATACTGCATAATGGATGCTGGATTTGAAACAAGATAAAACTCCTTTTGGATAATGTCATTAAGTGGGCGGAGGTCCTGCACCTTCCTCCACGACCCCCCTTTTGCTTTCTTTATCGTATAAATTGCAGTATTACATGGGAAGTTTCAGGGGACAATAATGCCCTGCTGTAGGAGTGCATATATAGTCTCTTTTATTCCCTCTTCCGCTTCTCTTGATAAGGGATACTGGCCCTCATTACGACCCTGGCGGAAATGACCCTATGGGGCAAAAATGGGAATGGGGAAGGGTAAATGGGGATTGGGGACTTACCGCCCCGCCAAGGTCGGAATGGGGCGGTAAGTCCGCCAACCCCCATGGCGGAGTTGGCAGCTCTGCGCCATGGACCATGGTGCAAATTGCACCATGGTGCAAATTGCACCATGGTCCTCTGCCAGGGTCGTAATGAGGGCCACTGTCTGACACTGGCCAATACCGCCCCTGGCTTAATCTTTATTTTTATGAGAGTCACTTCATTCAATAACCCTATATTATGTGGGTTTGTAGTCCACAAATATTGGGGCACTTGCTGCAGATCCATATCCATATCACAGAAAGATGGCGGTGCACTGACAATGGCCATGAGAGAGTTAGTCACTCGTCTGTTTTGTATCATTATATCACATGGCATGCACATTTCCATTATTATTTCCCCATCAGTGTCATTGTCAGTGAACAGCTCTTTATCACTTAGTTCACGCAGCGGTATGTTTGGGTCATTACATAATACTATCCTCTATTCGCAACCATGCATGTCCAGACCAATTGCCACAATACGTTTTGCTGAAACCTGTACCCCTTGCAGATCAATAGACAAAACAGTGGCAGGCAGTATCTCCGTGGCAGCTATTGGCCGGAAGACAAAGTCTGAGGGCACTCTCCAATCCTTACGTGTAATCTCTGGTACCACCCTTGCCAACATTTGTATGCCATAAATAAACATGTCTGCATTAGTAGGTACCCCTCGGATGGCAGTCTAGTTGGATATGGTTTGTACGAGAAGCATTGCTCTGATGGAGCACATGCCGGAGGTGGAACATATGATTCCCCTGTCAGTGAATTCAGTGGTCATATTGAGGTTGCTAAGTAATGCTCATCCTAATAAATTTACAGGTGAGTTTTCATGATACAGTAGGCGTGTCCGCACTGTTCTTTTCCGATTTTAACATCTAATTTTTCTGTGTAAGGGACCGTTACTACAGCCCCAGGGAATCCTTGCATCTCGAGATTTTTGCCTGATAACGGGATATCACCTTCACATAGATATAATTCCTCCGCCCGAGTCCACCATAAAGATGAACTGCTTGTTTCCTATCTCTGCCCCCCGCCAGTGGTTCCTCGTCTGGACATAAGGTAGTTGAGAGGACCGGACACTGCTCTCTGTAGGCTGTCCTAGTCTGGGTATGTGTTTGTTCCCAGGCAAGAGAAAATACTTTTGCTTACCACACACGTTTCTTGATACAGCCCTGGGGCACGGGGCGTTCCTGCAGGCAGTGCGGGGGATATCGTAGTGTGTTATACCCCGGCAGAGGTGTATTATCGGGCTGGCCATCCGGCGCATAATTTGCCATAGGAATGCCATACGGGCTACCCCCGTGCGAGTGGCTGTACCGTGGCTCGTTACTGAAACTTTGATTGTATTGATAATTCGCCACAGGTCGTACAAGACATCCCAGCGCAAAATGGTCCCACATGACCAACATGGGCACGGTCCGCCTTGGCCTCCATATCCCCCTCCTCTGCATTGACCTCGGTACCCACCTCTCCCTCTTTCATGTCTTCCTTGCCATTGGGATCCCCCATACCGTTCTTCTCCGCCCCACTGATCTTTGCCATTGTCTGCCCAAGCTGCAGCCATCCTGGCCTGTATGGCCACTGACACCTCCCTCTCTTCCCATTGCTGCTCCCGAGGTGGTGCTGTGGTTACCGCTGCAACCTTCACTAACTTGCTCTCCACCAACTTTGCTTCTTCTGCCAACCTCCTCTGAGCTATTTCTTTTTCTCTTTCTTTGATCCTCCGGCAATGGTGTACTATGATGCTTTGTATCTCTGGCCACCCTTTGGCTTCTATCCCAGCAGTTTTATCAAGGGCCTTCTATACCTCTTTCGGGAGGCCTCTTTTAATGATAAAATAAAATAGGAAGGTGACTGGTCCCCGGCCGTGCCCGTCTCTACCCTCCACATCACCTGCACCCTAAGAATGTACTGTGCAGCATCGTCCTTGTCTCCCATGGTGCATTGCATTACTGAGTGTAAATCTGGGGTGTCAGGGAAGGTCCTTCGCTGTGCATCCCATACCTGTGCCCGTACATTTTTGAAGGATGCCCCATCATGCAGGTCATTTCCCATAGTCACTCCCGGAAACACTGCTTTCACCCATACTGAGTCTGCTTGGTATCCCACTGCAGATACTAAAAGGCTTGTGATGTCTCCTATTGTTAATGGCACTCATGCGGTATTCTTTTCAAAGGCATATATCATTTTTCCTGAGCCACCTGAAAGCGCTGGTAGCGCCTTGAGGAGGTTGTTCTTGTCCATCAATGCCCAAGGCACATAATGGGGTCTTCCCGCTCCCTTATGGATGAGGGCCATCTGTAGCTTTGTTCTCATCTTCCCTTACTTACCTTCACTCCTTTCTTCTTTGCCAGTGCTATTCTCCCTAACCTGTTTCGAAGCCTCCCCTCCCATCCTTCTTCTGCTGTTTTTACTTGCGGAGTGGCCCACGGTATTTGTTGTATCCCTCCTACCGCCCCTTCCTCAGCCTCATCGGAATGACTCCAACATTCCTCATCTCTTTCCAACGCTACAGTGTCACACTTTTCACCTCCCCTTCTCGTTCCACTCGCACTTTTTAATCAGGGTACTGTATATTCTAAAAGGGAAAACCCTGGATTTCCATTCATCTTCCGGTACTGCTGTGGCATTGGCCAATGGAGGTGATGCTGGGGGCTGCCCACCCTCCATCAAGGGTAATGTTGTTTCGTACAATGTTCGCAACCGGGCCAACTCTGCCTGAGTGGACGTTAACGCTATCTCTAAATCTCGAGTGCTGGGTCCTGTGTGGGCGGGAGTAGTATTCAACGGAACATACGGAGGAGGTGGGGCAGACAGTGGGGTCGCGGGAGCACTTGGTCCTGGCACATATACTGGATCAGCATATCCCTCAGCATGCGTAGTAAGCAAGGGACATAGTTTATTTGGTTCTCCTTTCTCTTTTTCCTTGCCTCCCCCTTCGTTGCTTGGCACAACCGGAGGTTCTGTTTCCGTTTCTTGTTTATTTGTAGGGGGTGTTTCCTTGAACATCCTCCACAAATCCAAAACCTCGCGTCTGTTCTGTAATTGTTTTCCTTTATACTTTTCCATTAAGTAAGTTGACCCTTCATCTGGCCAGATATATGGTGACCCCTCTCCTTTTATTTCCACCACCAACTGTCCATTTCTTTATCCGGTCATTATACAAGGGGAGGTGCTTACAGATGTGTGTGAGTAGTGTATCTAAACCCATGTTTGTTAAATGACCTCTCCTTCCTGTCCTACCTTCTCTTTTCTGTCACACTTTGACCTCTTGTGTGTCAACCAGAGTTTTACAATTTTTTGGTTTTCATCATAAACACATAAAAACATACCAGTAAACATTTCAACAAGACAAACCAACAAATATATTGTAGGAAAAGTTGCAACTGTGCCTGCACTTATTTGCGCCAAGATAAATTACTGGTGTATTTCCTTTTGCTATGAATGACAAATCCAAAAGTTCTGTTGTATTTGATGAAGTTTTTTATTTTGAATTTTCAGCCCCTCTTGGATGACACGTGTTTCGGCGTACAACCTGCGCCTTTTTCAAATCTGGGCCTTTAATGTGTCATTACGGTTCATACAAACAATAATGTTCTTGTTGTAAATGAAGCACTTTTAGTCTTGGGCTCAATCCCACCTGAAAATTCTGATGCTCGCGCTACAAGCTACAAATATATTGACAGCGTCAAACAAAACATGATGCCTTTAAAATGTTTCCAAATATACCTTGAACCCCTAATTTCCCCATCTTCCACGCTCAACTTTCACACAACCTCTGCCCCTCCTATGCCTGCCTACGTAGAGTTATAGATTGCTAAAAGAGAGCAAAATTACTACTATTTCCCGAGGCTCCTTCTTTTATTCCATTATTCCTTGTCCTCACTTATTTCCTGCACTGATCGGGACAGTGCTTTGTGGCGCCACCTTCCACCCCCTTTTGGAGCTAGGTTCCCATATCTCCTCTTATTTTCTCACCATATTCTTCTATAAAAACCTAATGGCCATGAAAAAAGGAAAAGCGCTTTGTTCCTCAATAATCACTCTATTCATTCACTCTCCGCCCAACCCTTGCGTGTTCCCCTTAATTAATCTGCTCGATACCCTTGCCTCTCCTCCTTTAATCCCCCTTGCAATCAGAATTCACGTATCCGTGGTATTCCGAGAGCCTCCGTTCGCGGTCTACCCACAAGTGGGAGTTTCCCCGTTGTGGCCCTACTCGGTTCTGGCAAGCAGTTGGGTAATTTGCAAAGCCGGGACCCACAACACCTTCTCTGTAGAGTACGTTTTTTTGTTTGATTGTGGTCAGCCGTAGGTGGGGGTCGGCCTTGACAGGGAAGCCCTAGATCTCGCTGCAATATGGGGACTTCAAGAAATATCACGTCGGATGGTCACCAAATGAAGGCGGCCATTCCCCAACACGATATCCCAAAATCAGAATAATGGACACACCCCAGTAGGGAATGAGACCAGGAGATTGAGTTGCAAGAAGAACAAAGTTTTATATAAGATAAATTGTGCACACAGAGAACTCTACTGCCCGGAGAGCGCTCTGCTAAACAATACAAGGGCAGCACCTTATAAACTACAAAATCGTCATTGATGATGTCACGGTGTGGGTACACAATTCTGCAGCACAATTGGCTCCAATAGTCTATGGATCTGTAGGCGCTGATCATGCTGGATTGGTTGGTGATTGGGTGTCACTCCTGTGGCACGTGGTTCAGCAGGGATCATCTCCTCTGCAAAACAAGGTCCACAAGGACTGGAAACATAGAAGGGACCACTGGTACGGTAGCCAGCACACCGTTCAATGGATCAGACAAACCCTTATAAAACAAGGCCCTTTCTTTTCATCTGGCCAGCCGGTTTTGGCGACTAGCTGATTGAATTTAGCTAGGTACCCCAAAAAAGGTGAGAGAAACCTAGCGGTCTTAAATCTCTAAACATGAGACAGAACACCGTACCAAGGATTCCTTGATTCAAGGCTGGAGAAAGTCTCTGGATATGTTTCCTGCAGAGTTCCATGTTCTGCTGGCACGATGAAAGAAGCACTGAAGTCCCAAGATATCCAGATGCAACCCTATTCCTGCCGGCACGAGGACACCTGCAATGGAGCCTGTGAATCAGTTCCAAGCTTCCACCGACGAAACGAGGACGCCTGAGTTTGAAAGCTGTAAGGAACAGTCTCTAGTCCAAGCGCCACAGGTGCGAGTGTTCACAAGTACCTGGAAATGATGCTGTTGTCAAATCCACAAGGCGAAAAGGAGTCCGATGAGCAAATCCGAGGTCTGCAATATCCAAGAGCAAGTAGACAAAAAACAAGAACAAGACGAGTCTGTTAACTTTCCGAGTCCAATACAGTAGGTGAAATGCAGGGACCAAAACCAAAGGAGCAGACAATAGACAGTCCTGGAAGCAAAGCAAGGTCGAAGGAACGTGAAGGTAATGAAGTTCAAACAACGCAAAACGCTACTGCAAACATTCAGAAGCAATGCTCTGCGAAGTGGGCAGTGCTTATATGGAGTATCAGCTGACTGTCTGTACGCCACTTCACAGTACACAAGAAAAGGGGAATTTGTGAGCGGTCTGCCAGTGTTTCCATGACAACCCCCAATGCTCTCTGAAAGAAAGGAGACGTGTTGGGGGTTTACTCCTAATGTGTCTTTTGGCGCCTTGCTTTCCGATCATGGGCCTGCAAGAAGAGCGTGAAGAAGCAGAGGGAGTGAGATAGTAATCAGCTTGCTTCATATTAGGGCATGAGGGCGTAATCGAGGTGATTTCCTGACAACATCACACCCAGGCATATCATAACATATTATTTCTTCAGTAGCATGACAGGAAAGCACTCTGGCAATCTGAGAGACTTCAGAGCAGGTGGTGCATTCTCGCTAATAGAGACACTTGCAAGCCATCATCAGACAGGACAGACTTAGAATTATGGCTAGCGCTATACCTAAAATCTGACCAATAGATGCACCCAGAAGTCCCAATAGACCCTCAATCCAAGGACCAAATGACCAGGAAGCCTCGGGACTGGTGTGAATGAGTTTTATAGTGTGATGAATGTGGGTGACAATGTCAGTGATATTAGTTGCGTAACTGGGTATGAAAGTGCAGCACTTGCTTTTCATGACTGCGCAGATGCCTCCTTGTGAGGCTAGAACGATATCTAAAGTCATATGTTTCTGAAGCACCATGGCTCAGATGGCTACTTGTTTTCAGGATAATAGAGTCAAGGAGGACACTGTGGCATTTCCAGTGTCCTCTACCAACCGTGACTGTTGGGTCAGATGGTCTCTGTTTTATCTTGATCCCAAGGACTGTTCTGAGATATCCTACCCCAGTAACAGTAACAAAGTTTTATCAGGCATTGCTTCTTCTGGGATGGGGCTGAGCCGGAAAGATGGGAGTATGACGCACTGCGGGCAGTACATACCCTATGAAGCAACTCCCTCCCCAGTTAATGGGCAGCCATGGATAAGCTTTTTCCCCACAAATGAAATAGGTCCCAGAATATGTGGCGTACCCGGATTGGGAAAATGAAAAATTAGGGCCATAGGCAAATGGGACATTTTTGATCACTACACTGGAATTGGTGGACAAGTAATAATCACATTTGCTAGTACCCATGAACTGAGGACCTGGGTTGTTGGAGCATATAAGGCCAGTTGCCGGGGAGGAGAGGTGCAGTGCTGCTGGCTTGGTGTGTCTGGGGTGTGGAAATTTGGATGACAGTTTAACCCTGGTTGGAAAGAGGATCCCTAAAGGGTCCTGGGCTTTGGGATTGGGTGACCAACTTAATTTCTAAACAGACAGCCTCCAACTTGAAGGGTATGGGTGCATACGCATCAGTCAGTAAGATTAAAGATGCAGGCATACTGCCAGGAGAGGCGCAGGTGTTTTCACTGTGAAACAAGGGATGTGTAGAGGGACCATCATTTCATGGCAGGTTGTACGAAAATCAGTAGTCGCAGTGAAATGATGATACATCAGTATTTTGACAATAATGATGATAACAGGAATATAGCCGGACATGGTGTACACTCGGACCAAGCCCTGAGTGCCCAGATTCAAGAATCTGGTTGTGGCACCAGCACAAAGGTTTGTGGCTTGATGGCAAAGTTCTGTTCAGTTCATCAGGGCAGGTGATGTGTAGGGCACTCGTGATAAGCTTGCCAGGCCAAAGCTTTCACTTCAAAGTTTTACTGACTCCATGAAGCAAGGTAAATGTCACTGTTCAAAAGTTCAGAAAAAAATCAGGTGCAAATAATTCTTTAGCCAATAGTTCATAATCAGAAGTTCCAGCCACATGTTCCAACTAGAGATATCCAAAGTACCAGAGCCACGTGCATATGAGGGTCATTAAAACAAGGAGAATGGCCCGCAGGTGGTAGCACCAGGGGCCTTTTCACCCTCTCTCAAGGAGAAACACATCGTCATTCTAATGGACAACACAGTGGCCATGCACTACCACAACAAACAGGGGGTTGTTCGGTCTCTGTCCCTATGCTAGGTGGTGCTGCAACTATGGTTATGGTTCCTGGTGAACCGGATCTCCGCTTCAGCTGTACATCTAGCAGGAACAGAGAACGGGCTGGCGTATGCTCTGTGCAGGCAGAGCACGGTCTCACAAGAGTGGGTAGTGTGTCAGGAAGTTCTCAAGGCGATCTTCGCTCAGTGGGATACTGCGAATGTAGATCTATTTGCCACAAAGTCAAAAACGAAGTGCAGATAGTTTTGCTCGAGGGAATTCCCAGCAAAGAGTGCACTGGGGACGCATTCCTGGTGGAGTGGGTCTTCAACCTCCACTATGTATTTCTTCCGATAACTGTCATCCTGTGGGTTCTCAGGAGGTTGCAGAGATTTCGAGCTACCATGATCTTGATCGCCCTCGATTGGACAAAGAGAACAATGAAGGCCAAGAGAATCGTGCTCTGAAACACGTGTGTATGAGCGCGATAGAAATGAAATACCAATATCAATAACATGGCACTCGGAACTCCTATACTTGACCATCTGCCCACCTCTCTGGTCGACGGCTGGCCCTCCTATCCCAGTCAGAAGGTCAGGTGCTCCACCCCAGCCCAGAGTCCCTCAACCCACACAAGTGACTCTTGAGAGGATGAGGTATAGAAGAGGTACTTGAGGTTATTCTGGCTGCACGTAGACCTTCTACAAAATCGTTGTATGCATGTAGATGGAGAAGATTTGAGGTGTGGTATAGGACACAAAAGACAGACCCTATCACTTGTCCCACCATTGCAGGGATGGAGTTCCTTCTGTCACTGGCCTCTGCAGGCCATCAGATAGACACACATTCTAGGGCTATTTGGCGGCTTTGTGTGTGTTCAAGAGGTCTCTGGATCAAGGATCCTTCTTCACGATCCCGGTAATGACCCAATTCCTGAAAGGCCTTTTATAAAGGGTTCCACCTACTCCAATATTGGTTCTAGACTGGGACCTAAACTTGGTTTTGACTTTTTTGATGATGTCTCCATTTGAGCTCATGCATTCATTTCCTATTTGGCTACTTATCCTGAAAACGATTTTCCTGGTGGCAATCACATCAGCAAGACACGCAAGTAAGCTGCAGTCCCTATTTTGTGAGCTACCTTTCCTGCGCTTCTTCAAGGAGAAATCTTTGCCCAAGGGGCGTTGTAAATTTCCGTGTTTTATCCCCCTCTGCATCCTTCTAAGGAGGAGGAGAGGCGACACAGGCTGGGCCCTAAGAGGGCACTCAGCTATTATATGGCTAGGACAGTGGAATTTAGGTGCGACAACCAATTCTTTGTGGCTCTCTCTATGTTCAGAAAGGGTCAGGATGTGCCCATGCAGACTATCTCTCAGGGGATAACTCTGTGCATCGCAGAATGTTATCAGAAAGCATGTAAAGACCTGCCATCAGGCATCAGGGCACATTCCACCATGGGTGTGGCAGCATTATCTGCATTGCAGAGGGGTGTGCCAGTGGAAGAAATATGTGGAGCAGCAACGTGGTCATCGCTCCACACATTCACTAAGCATTACTGCTTAGATGTGGCACGTGATTAGGTCCCTTGGGTCGGGAGAGCGGTGTTGCAGAGCTTCCTTGTCTGAGGGCTTTCATCCCACCTCCACACTCTGTACTGCTCGGGTAGTCTATCTGATGAGGAATCTGCCGGAGAATGCAATCCATTCAGAGCAACATTTCTAGTAATGTTCTTTCTAAGAATTCTTCTCCCACAGATTCCTCATCTCCCTCCCATCCAGCACTGCTATGAAAGTGGTCTGTTGTCGGTTTCCGGTTGTCTTCTTCTAATGGAACATGGTTATGATGATTAGGTGTTAGTATGGTTCTGATCCCCAGACAAACAAACACATCTTTTGGCTGTTTTCAATCCAAATCCTATGGATATTCTTCCTTTGCGGCTGTTGAACTGAGGGGCGGCGGGAGGTGGGGCACTTAGGTACAGGGGCGTAGTGACATAGTATATATATACATCAGACATTCAGAGCCGACGAATGGCACAATCGAGTCAAGGGGAGTCGATGGTTGATATTGAATAATACTGCGCCCCCTATTGAAAATGTTTTCTGAGCAGCTGACAATGGAGGAATATTTAACTGATGAGGAATCTGAAGGGGAAGAATCCATAGAAGGAACATTACTGGTAAGTAATTTCTCCTTCTCTTGAGTCAGTAAGGCGCATGGATGCAATGCTTTTACTTTTTATTATTAGCTGCGGTGGCCAACCTCTTTTACTTTTTCGTATTCATATAAACAGTTCTGTAGGATAATCAAAACAGTTTTCAGATTTCCAAATTCTTTAACCAGGGATAAACATTTCCCCTAACCCATTTGAACAATACTATACAAAACATAAGAATACACAGATGCAGTTACCTGTGTACACTGAAGGCGGCCATTCCCCAACACGATATCCCAAAATCAGAATAATGGTCACACCCTAGTAGGGAATGAGACTAGGAGATTGAACTGAAAGAAGAACCAAGTTTTATATAAGATAAATTGTGCACACAGAGAACTCTGCTGCCCAGACAGTGCTCTGCTAAACAATACAAGGGCAGCGCCTTTTAAGTTACAAAATCGTCATTGATGATGTCACGGTATGGGTACTCAATTCTACAGCACAGTAGGCTCCAATCGTCAATCGTCTATGGATTTGAAGGCGCTGATCATGCTGGATGGGTTGGGGCTTGGGTGTCATCTCCGTCGGGTGAAGGTCAGAATACAAAAATGTTGCCTATCTATCTGTCAAAGCTAGCATAAACAGGATCTGGTGACATGAGACAAATGGTAACCATAAAACCATGGAATGAATGAGGGGTACTCTTATGACCCACTGGCAGATATACTGGCGTGCTACCCCTTGTACTCAGGCACTCATAAACCACTGTGTCCCAGCCACCAGGTGCCTGCTCTTCTGGGTTTTGATCTACCTGATGCCCCAAGATACGAATAGACATGTGTTAGTACAAGGAAGGAAATATTGGTACTCTTAAATTAGGGCTATAACAGGCATTCTCATCTGGTCATTATGAAGGGTCAGATGTGTATCTGTAGTAGAAGGGCTTTAGTCCACTGAGATGTGGCTTGGCAGGTTGGAGTCAGGGGGGCAAAGGCAGGTTAGTTGAGATGGATGGCCACTCAGGCTGAGGCCTGCTCCGGTCTCACACGGCCCAGTGAGCTCATCTGTTCTTGGAGGATACTAGAGATTGCAACAATGAAATGGCTGGACTTCCGGGAGAACAGGGTTTGTGCAGAGTCTACAGGAGGCAGGAGAGTGGGGACCGTGCTGGTGTTGTGAGGCGCTGGCAGAGGGAGATACATGCTTTTAGAGATCATTTTAAGGCCTAGTAAAAATATGGCTTCTGGTGTGTTACAAAAATGGTGTCTCTGGGCTTCAGTAAGGCTTGGTTATACATTTATTTTATTAGTAAAGAAGAAGGTAATCAGTACAGACTACAGTTGATCGGGAGGGGGGACGTCTACCCTCTTTCACACAAGCGAAACCCGTCTGTGGGGAATGGCGAGGGGGCGGGATAGACCAACTTTCCCCCCTTTTTCATCCCTTTTTCATCCTTACTCCGAGCTCATGGACTGCTGATATCACATGCAAACGTGTCCTATGTTGTGCATCTAAAGAGGGTACAAATGTGCAACATGCACATCCGATTTTTCAGCAAACTCTGCCTTCCATAGCTGTGAGGAGGTCCAAAACATAGCGATTCTGCATTGTCATTAGTCTCAGTGCTCCTAGTACTACCTTGATGACATTGAACCCTTCTTCTGTGTCATTGGCCAGTTCAATAAGCTCCCACCTGATGATTTGGAGCTATTTGGCGTTTGCTCATGCTTGGATGCTGGGTATCAGTGATGCAAAACATGTCTCTGTTGAGTTGAAGAGCTTGTTTTGATCAGGGATCTGTGCCAAGAGGTCGGAAGAGTCTTTAGATAGGTAATTGGATGTTCTCTTCCTGCATGATACTTGATCTTGTAGCTTATCTTCTGATAACACGTCATAGATGGGGGGCTCTTCATTTGCAGGTTTGGGTGTCAGCTGCCGTTGGTTTTGCACCCCTTCCCCTTGATGTGCTTCTCTGGTTTTGTCAATAGGCCGAGTGCAGCGTTGCCAGTGCACAGTAGCCCCTCCATGATGCCTGATTGCCACACACCCAGTAATGGTCAATGAATGCTGCAGTTCCTTTTTGCATGTTAGGTATTATGAGAGTTCTATTGCAGCGGGTATTTGAACCCAGGGTTACTCTTCCCTCTCCTTGGAAACATAGTTCATATTTCTCTTCATGCTGGATCTTGAACGGTTTTTCAAGACCTGTGACCCATGTTAGCTTTGGGATTTGTTGGGACCATATATGATAGGTGTGCCATCCATTGCAGCCTCTTGTCTGACAGGCCTCGCAGTGCTTCTGCCTTACACATCACTGTTGCTTCTTACCATTTGTTTTCAGCAAACATTGTCTCTTTTATTTAGAAAAATGGCTCTTTAGGACATATTGTGCCTTCTGGTTTCTTCTTGCATACCTTCTCATCAGGAGGGAGCAGTTGTAGTTTAACTGTGTGTGCCTGATAGGTGCTCCTTATCCTACAAAGTGTGAGGTGAACGAGACACTGGGCTTCCACTCGAGGGGATTCTTGTGGCACTAAAACCTTAGGCGTCCCTGACGCATGAGGTATTAGTGAACACACATTTCGAAGGGATTGTGTCCTCCGACGTATTCCTCATCTTGATAGATCATCTCCAGCTTGCTGGCCTCTGAAACATTTTTTCAGTAGAGGGCGCTGCGCGTCGACGTCCCTCGAGCCGATGTCCCTCGACAGCCTCCGTATCGGCGCCGACGTCATCATGCGTATAAATAGACTTGCGCAGCGTCCGTTACTCAGTTTGTTTTTCTGCGCTTCGTGGGCCTCAGAATCGCGTTGCTCAATTTGTTAGTCAGATATATTCTTCATTATTCCTCAAGAATACCAACTCTTACTCTATGGCTTCCTCTTCCGAACCGATGACTCCACGGTGCGGCTTAAAAAAATGTCGAGACTGTGGAAAGAAAATGTCGTTGGCAGATCCTCACAGGATATGTTTGTGGTGCCTGGGATCGGAGCACCAATGTTTGGAGTGCGAGGACTGCATGTCCATGACGGCGAAAGCCTTGAAGGAGCGTAAGGGGAAGCTCGAGAGAGGTAAGACAGTTAAAACTCCTTCGAAAGTTTCCTCGGCAGAGTCGAGACATTTGTCTCCTCGCCGACACAGGAAACATTCTCGTTCTAGGTCTTGAAGCAGTTCCCACCACTCTTCAAGATCCAAGCATTCGAGTAAGAGACGTCGAAGATCCCCTTCCTCGTCTTCTTCTCTTTCCCAGGAAAGAGTCACCTGCCCCACAAAACATAGCTCTCAGGCTGAGTGGGAGGAATTCCGTAAAAAGGATGCTTAGCGTCTTCGAGAATGCGGCTTCCACCCCCTCGAAGACAGCTGAGGGTGATACCCTGGGTGAAAGACCCGAAAAATCGAAACGCCACGAGTCGTTGCACCCGGCGAAAGAAACTACTCGAGAGCGTCACAAACCCTCGAGCAAAGGCACTGTGCCATCGACGCCATCGTCGAAAGTCCCTTCGACGCATAAATCGGCATCATCAACGCCATTATCGAAGGGCTCATCGACGCATAGGTTGATCGAATCGACGCCGTCTTCGACGCCGAAAAAGAACAAATGGACGGCCGTCACTATCTCACAGCCAGTGGTCATACCCAGGGCCTCTAACACGACTTCGAGAATGTCATCGACAACCTTGAGTAGGATTCCGATCCTCTCAAGCTCTTTGAGGCCTCTCCCGATCTTCTCGACACCTTTTTTGATGTTTTTGAAGCCTTTAACGTCTGCGTCGACAACGTGGACGTTTTCTCAACCAATTATGACAAATTTGGCCCCTTCTGCTCTGGAAATGGAATTTAAGCCATTTCCAAGGTCTGATCATTTCAGACCTTTGTCTTCAATTTTTGAAGAAGGGGAGGATTCGGATCAAGGAAGACCCTTTGGGTTGAAGAGAACTTACAATACCTGAACCAAAGGAATTTACCTCTGAGGAAAATAGGTTAAAGGACCTTCGAGAATCATTACATGAGGCAAGTGGGTTAGATACTTCCCCAGAAATAGAATTTGCCAAACCAGACCCAGGGGAACATGCCGAGACCCCTTACAGAATTCTAATGGCAAGGATTATAGAATTCATGGGTTGGTCTACACCTTCACCTGCATTCCAACAGTATG
Source organism: Ambystoma mexicanum (assembly GCF_040938575.1). Lineage (NCBI taxonomy): Eukaryota > Metazoa > Chordata > Amphibia > Caudata > Ambystomatidae > Ambystoma > Ambystoma mexicanum. The sequence continues at coordinate 1,269,721,031 of NC_090926.1, read as the reverse complement.
ACCTTAGAGACATTTTAGTTAAAGGCCCACAGGAGGATCCTGTGGTTCCATTTCACGCTGCATTACAAAGAAAGATATTGGCTAACTGGGAAACTCCTGAGGTTATCCCGGCGGTTAACAAGAAGCTATCAGCCAAATATAGGGTATCTGCTACAGACCCTGAATTTTTGTCTAAACATCCAACTCCAGAGAGTCTGGTTGTTCAAGCAGCAACTGCATCACGCAGTAGATCGGCATACCCTATTGTTCCACAGGACAGGGATGACAAAAGATACGACTCTATGGCTAAGAAAGTCTTTTCTGCATGTAGCATGGCGTTGAAATCTATTAACGCTACTTTTTTCCTCGCAAGGTTCAGCCACACACTTTGGGAGTGTGCTTCATCAGCGGCTGACTGCCTCCTAGAGGGAGAAGAAAGGGAAGCGTTTCTAAACATCATTAAGGAAGGTAAAGACGCAATGTGCGAATCCCTTCAAACTGGCATTGATTCTGCTGACAGTATCAGTAGGGCCATGGTGGCAAGTACTACAACCCGCAGATTTGCATGGTTGCGAAAGTCTGGGTTTGCTTCATATGTACAAGCCAGACTTTTAAATATGCCCTTTGACGGCTCTTCATTGTTTGGTAAGAAGGCGGATGACAGTCTAGAAAAGTTACAGACATCCAAAGCAGCAGCAAAATCCCTGGGAGCTGCAATCCGTCAAACGCCATATCGCCCCTCAGGAACCTCTTGGAGAGGTAAGTCCTTTCGCTTTTATTCCGCATTCGGAAAAGGCAGAGGACAGTCTGTTCAAAGAGGTCAAAAAAGATTCACCGGAGGTGGACGAGGTAAAAATACAAAAGCCGCAGCAGGTGCCTCTTTACCCTCGGCATCTGCATCAGCCGCCTCTAACTGACTCTGAGGACTCTCCTCACAAGACACCAGTAGGGGGCAGGCTAACTCAACATCTGACGGAATGGCAGGCTATTACATCAGATGCTTGGGCATTGGAGACAGTTGCCCAAGGTTACTGCCTGTCTTTTCTACGCATTCCCCAGAGTCATCCACCGGGTAACAGCTCTCTGAAAGTTCCAGATCTGCTCCTCTTGCAGGAAATTGTAGACCTGCTGGAGAAAGGTGCCATAGAACCGGTACCTGTAGCGGAGCGGAACAAGGGCTGGTACTCCCCCTACTTCCTAATACCGAAGAAGGACGGAGGACTGAGACCTATCTTGGACTTACGAGAATTGAACAAGTTCCTCAGGAAGGACAAGTTCAAGATGGTAACTCTCTCTCAGATCCTTCAGGCCCTCCAGCTCCAGGACTGGATGGTATCTCTGGACATTCAGGATGCTTATTTCCATATGCCAATCCATCGCAAACACAGGAAATACCTGAGGTTCGCAATTGGCGGCTCTCATTATCAATTTCGAGTTCTGCCATTTGGGCTGACCTCCGCCCCGAGGGTCTTCACCAAGCTAATGTCGGTAGTGGCTGCAAGTCTAAGGAGGGAAGGGATTCACGTATACCCCTACCTGGACGATTGGATGATCAGAGCTGTATCTCCGGAACAAGCTCAGATCCAGCTAGATTATGTCTGCCACTTCCTTCACAAACTGGGCTTTTCCCTCAATTTAAAGAAGTCACAGATGATACCATCACAGAGACTCCAGTTCATTGGAGCGGTCCTGGACACTTCCCTGGGAAAAGCCTTGCCACCAGAGGTGAGGGCTCAAGATATTCTGCAGATGGTCACCAAGTTTCAAAATGCCCATCGTCTCCCAGCCTTCGACTTTTTGAGGTTGCTAGGCCTCATGGCATCCTGCATCTTCCTTGTGCCAGAGGCTCGCCTGAGACTGAGATCTCTTCAGTGGGCACTAAGAACTCAGTGGTCGCAATTCTCAGGGAGAATGACAGATCTCCTTCAGGTTCCGGACAAGGTGGCTCGAGACCTTCAGTGGTGGGCCTGTCAGGAGAACATTTTGAAAGTAGAACTGTTTTGGCAACCATGGCCGGAGATAATAGTAGTCACAGATGTCTCACTCACGGGGTGGGGAGCCCATGCCAACGACTTGACCATCAGCGTTCGTTGGTCTCCATCAGAGTCCAGACTACAAATCAACCTGTTAGAGCTGAGAGCAATCAGACTAGCGCTGAAGGCTTTTCTGCCATCTGTACAGGGGAAACATGTCCTGATAATGACGGACAACACAGTGCACTACCTCAACAAAAGAGGAGGCGTAGGATCACTGCCTCTGTGCAGAGAGGCGATGCAGCTCTGGTTTTGGGCAATCCAAGAAGGAATCTCTCAATCGGCAGTTCACTTAGCCGAAGAGCAAAATTTGACGGCGGACGCTCTGAGCAGGCAGAGTACAGTCTCCCATGAGTGGGAACTAGCTCAGGAAGTCCTTCAACAGATCTTCACCCTTTGGGGAACCCCTCAAGTGGATCTGTTCGACACCAGCATCAACAGGAAGTGCGATCAGTTTTGTTCAAGGGAATTTCCCCAGAGAGGAGTTCTAGGGGACGCGTTCATAGTGGACTGGGAGTTTCCACTCCTTTACGCGTTCCCACCAGTCCCTGTCATTCCTCAAATGATCAGGAGGTTGAGAAGGTTCCGGAAAGCCATGATCCTAATTGCCCCGGACTGGGCCAGGAGAACGTGGTACCCGGACCTTCTGGACACGTCCATCTGCCCTACATCTTCCACTCAAGGAGAATCTTCTCTCGCAGAAGGAAGGTCAGGTTCTCCATCCAGACATCAGAACCCTCAACCTTCACGCTTGGTATCTGAAAGGTTGAGATTCAAGGATTGGGACCTCCCAGATGACATCATGGAGGTGTTGCTTTCGGCCAGAAGGCCACCAACAAAGACTTTATACCACTGCCGTTGGAACAAATTTTGCAGCTGGTGTAGAAAAAAGATTATCGATCCCTTTTCATGTGGTACACCAACGGTGGTATCTTTTCTACTCTATTTGGCAAATTCGGGCCTTCAGGTTGGCACTATCAAGGGCTATCTCGCAGCGCTATCGATCTTCAAGCGCACCGCAGAAGAACCATCGTATTTCAAGTTACCCTTAGTAATAGAATTTCTGAAGGGATTAACCAATGTCTATCCTCCAAGACCATTCCAAGTTCCCTTATGGGACTTAAATTTAGTCTTAAATTTCCTGATGGGTACTCCTTTTGAACCACTCCACTCTTGTTCGCTAAGATTTCTCACCCTTAAAACTGTCTTATTAGTGGCATTGACATCTGCTAGGAGGATGAGCGAATTACAAGCTCTATCTTGTAAACCCCCGCATACAATTTTTCATAAACGCAAAGTTGTCCTACAAGTGAAGCCTAATTTCCTCCCAAAGGTGGTTTCTGAATTCCACATCACTCAGAAGATTACCTTACCTTCATTCTATCCCCCTCCCCATCCGGGGAAAGAGGAAGAAAGGCTACATAGGCTGGACCCAAGGCGGGCTTTGAGCTTTTACATCAGCAGACTTGCTAGGATTAGGTAAGCAGACCAACTGTTCGTAGGTTACTCAGGGCACAAATTGGGATTACCGATAACAAAACAGACCATTTCCAGATGGATTATTTTGGCCATTCTGGAATGTTACAAACTGGCAGGGAAAGAGCCTCCTCAAAATCTTAGGGCTCATTCAACCGGGGGTATCGCTGCCTCTTCGGCCCTCCAAAGAGGGGTACCGATTCGAGACATATGTGCGGCTGCCACATGGTCATCTGCACATACCTTCACAAAATTTTACAACCTGGATTCCTCCTTAAGTCAAGAGACTAGATTTGGCAAAGCTGTGTTGCACTCTGTTCATTATTGAAGGGAAACATGGCAATTTTACTCCCACCTCCAGTTACACACCACTGCTATGGGAGTCTATCAAGATAAGGAATATGTCGGAGGACAAAATCCCTTCGAAGAACAAGTTGCTTCTTACCTAGTTACGGTCTTTCGATGGGATGTTCCTCCAACGTATTCCTTATCGCCCCTCCCATCCATCCCCTCAGTAAAACTTCCCTTGTGGTTACAGCTTACGCTCCTTCAGGGTCAATAACCAATTCATGTAAAGCAACTGTTAAACGTCAAAACAGAACTGAGCAACGGACGCTGCGCGAGTCTATTTATACGCATGATGACGTAGGCGCCGATACGGAGGCTGTCGAGGAACATCGGCTCGAGGGACCTCGACGCGCAGCGCCCTCTACTGAAAAAAAAATGACGAGGCCAGCAAGCTGTAGATGATCTATCAAGATAAGGAATACGTCGGAGGAACATACCATCGAAAGAACGTTACCAGGTAAGAAGTAAGTTGTTCATCAGCTGCCGTTAGTCACCTGTCTCCCCGTGGCATTCACGTCTGAGTACCACTTGTTAGACTGGTCTGGATGACGGAGATCTTCACCTTATCCAACACCAACCTGTGGTATGCATCGTATCTATACTGCTTTATGTGCCGCTTTTGTCTATGTATTAGTTCATTTTTACCATTAACTAATGCCCTTTCAGGCAGTTTGCTAGCAACACCCGGTGTTCTGTATGTATTAGCAGCAGACGGTAAATAGTAAAAAGCCCAACATTCGGTTTAACATTAAGACCACTGTTAAATTGGCAGTATTGAGGGGTTGGGAGCACATCTGAAGTGTGAAACGTAGACAGAGGGCCTCATTATAACTCAGGCGGTCCGGAAATAACAGAGGCGGTAAACCCGCCACCACTGTTGTTTCCGGACCGCCTTATCCCGACTCCTGCAGGCGGGAGGTGATGTTTCCGCCAGGTCTGACCTGGCGGGTTTAATACCGCCCGCCTGCAGGCGGACGAGGAAACACCGGCAGCATTACGAGATGCTGCCGGTGGTTCCATGATCCTGGGAATGGGGATTAACACCATTCTGCCTCCGTGATTCCCGGAAAACCGGGGTTGTAATGCCCCGGTAAATCCGGGAATCACGGAGGCGGAATGGTAATACGAGTCCGGCAGTAACCAGGCGGTTTTACCGCCGCGGTTACCACCGGACTCGTAATAAGGCCCAGAGTATACACATTTTTTAAATTTGAGGTAGCATTGCTGATAGTATGTGAGTCTCTTTGTGGCATTGTAAACATTACTGTAGGCAAATAGTCATCATGTACATCCATTTCTTTTTCGCCATCATTCATTAGCAGCAACCCATGTTGTGGTGGCACTATTGTGTGATTCTTATGTAATGTAGTAAGGTTAGAGGAGGTATTATGGTCCCATATTAGATTCACCCCGTCCCATATTAGTTTGCTCCATTCTTATATTAGTTTACCCCACTTTCTTTTATGTCACCAATAATAAAATAAGTGCTCCAGTACAGTCCTAAACACAATAATATTACAGAAAAGAAATGGGCGTAAAATACAGGTCACATTCATATGAATATGTCCTAGTGGCACTAATATTTTTCCTACTGCTATCTAACTCAGTTCTAGCAGTTGTTAGTGGTCTTGTTTCCGCCATCGTAGTACCTACAGAGTGGGATGTAATGGGTTAAGCACACTTTCAGTCGATCAACATTTGTGAATATTTAAGCAATAGGTGCAATTTAATGAACATTCTCGAGTCGAGAGAGAGAGAGAGAGAGAGAGAGAGAGAGGGAGAGAGAGAGAGAGAGAATAGTACAGGTTGCTAATATATTGATTCTTTTTCCACATATTTAGTCGGAGGAGTGTATAAATGCCTACTATATCCACATATATATATATACATATATCTTGCACTGCTATTTTCTACGGTTATGCTGTTTCTTGTTATTTTGCACCCAGTACTTTTTAAGATATTGCTGCTTCACGTTCATCTGGTTGTATTGTTTCTGGTGTTACACCGTCATGTGATTTTCTAACATCTGACAAGTGGATCCAATATTTCAGGCCCTTTACTTTTACTTTACTGCTTAAGGTGTACAATGTATCACCTCATAAGGTTCATGAAATCTTGGAGAGTTCCACCTTCTGACAAAGCTGCGCACATATACTAGCTCACCTGGCATTAAAGGTGTCCTTGGAATGTCTGCTGAGGCCATTAATGTATCTGTTTTACCATCTCTGGTAAAGGGCGGGCTGTTTGTTTTTAGATTGCTCGTACTGCCCTTTTGAGTTGCGTGAGGTATTCCTTGAATTCCTCCACTAGCACTGTGGCGCTTGTATGGGCATCAGACATTCTTCTCACTGGGGACAATGGCATTTGCATTTGTCGACCAGTTACTATTTCATGGGAGGACAAATGGTGGTCCTTGCTAGGTTTCTTGAGCAATTGGAATAGGGTCACTGGAAGGCAATAGTGCCAATTCTTTTCGAGAGTGTTGTCAAGACCCGTGACCCAGAACCCCACTGGCATGGTCACATGCCAGGTAGGTTTAGGGCTCGGGGTTCATTTGGGGCCCCCAGGGCCTTGCATTTTCACCGGGGACTCTCCTGGAGTCAGTCCTGGTGCCTTTGGCGCCAGGCTCATATTTGGAATGGGACTTGAAGGGACTACTTTTTATGTGGAGGCCTGCAGCCAACATGGAGGCACCCACACAGTCTAGTCCCTAAGAACCAGACTGTGCGGTGCAGTGTTTTAGGGTGTGGTAGCCCGGACTACTTTACCTGGACTACTTTACAGGGTAGGCTATATAAACCACACCCAAGCTAAAGAACATGCTTTGCGTTATTCTGCAGCCAGCAGCGTAACGCTCACCGTGTTCAGAGACTAGCACCCGGCGTTCCTGGAATCGCGGACCTGCAGAGGAGATAAAAGAACATCATTAGCAGTTCCAGCTTACCTGCAGTCTTCCATCCTTCGATCCCAGCTGCTCGCGGTCTTCCATCCCGTTGGCAGCATCTTCAGGACATCGCGCTCACACCGGAACGACGCACCTGGGGAAGAGAGAAAAGGGGACAACGTTAAACAGGTTACTCACGGCAATCACAGCAGCAACCAAAACTCCTCACCTGGCTGGCATATCTTGGCCGGTTCCGCTCCGGAAATCACTGCATGCCCAGAAAGACCATTGTAACCTGAAAAGGAATAAAGAATACAGGTTAGCCCAAAAAGACATTAGCGCGCTGCACTTCGCGCTGAACCTACCTTTCTTCATGCGCTCCGCGTCCATAAATCCCGGCAGGAGCCGAAACCAAGCAGCGCACCCAGCGAACTTCTGCATACCTAAGGGGGAAACAATCAGGGAAAGACATTAATAGCCCGAAAGAAAGCAAAGGCCCTCAAAGACTACTATAATCGAACTTACCTCTTTAAAGACACTTGAATGGGTTGGCTTCAGTGAAGTAAACTCGGTCGCTTCAGCCCGTAAAAATTACGCGCCCCTGCGCAGAAAGCAGGACGGAGAGCACGCCAAACATCATAACAAGGTCGAGTCCAAGGGGCTGGTGGCAGGAAACGAAATCTGAGCCTAAGCCCAGTCCTCCTGTGTTTTCAGGTCCACCTGCCATAGAAGACATCATCCCGAATTGGGTACATCTAGGGGGAATCCGGCAGCCAGGGCATACAGGCGTCCCTGTGGATATCAGGTGAGAGTAACAGTGTGGCAAAGCTTTGACAGTCTACTTTTAAGTAGGCCATTTATTTTTTCTACTACCCATTCGCTTGCGGGTGGTAAATTGAACACATTTTCAAGTATTCCCAGTAAGGAGGTATCTTCCTTGAAGAGATCATTTACAAAATGTGTTCCGTTGTCTGAGCATATGACATCACATATGCCCCATCGTGAGAACACTTCTCTCACTAAGAATTTCACTGCACACTTTGCGTTTGGGTGGGCACAGGGCCCTGCCTCCACCCATTGCGAGAAAGGACAAACTACCAATATGAGGTATCTTTCCCCATTGCACCTCTCTCCCATGTCTGCATAATCAATGTGCAGCTCACGGAAAGGTTTGATGGGGCGGGGCAGTCTCCCCTGCAGTGTTCTGAGAGTCACCCCAGAGTTAAAGGTTTGACATGTGACACACTCAATTGTGAATTTAGAAAGATATTCCTGAAGGTTTGGAACAAACCAATCCTCCTGGATGGCTGCAGCAATGTGCTGTTTTGAGGTGTGGGCGGGGAAATGCAGCTTTTGGAACACAATCTGTAACAGCTCCACCGGCATCACTACTTTACCTGTCGTGTCCTGTCTCCATAAAATATCAGTCGGTGACGCTGTACATCCTCTTTTTATCCACAGATCCTGCACTAACTGGGGTGCTCCCTTTTGAAACTCCATTATTTGTGCTGTGGGAAGTGCATTGTATCCATCCTCCTTGGGGACCTTCCTCTTTCTTTTAACACACACTCAGCTGTTATATCTTTCTGAAAATACGCGGCCTTCTTAGCATCTGCCACCCCGTTTCCTAATGATATCTCATTACTGTTATTGGTGCGGGCATGGCATTTTACTAATGCTACTACTGATTGTTCTGCAAGCGCTTTGATCAACTCATTCAATAGTTCTTCATTCTGCACTGGAGACCCTCTCCTCCTCCACCTGGATAGTCCAGCATGTACCGTTGTGGTTACGTATGCTGAATCTGTGTATATTTTTACCCGTACACCACTTCGCTGCACAAAGTGCTTCAATTAATGCTACCGATTCTGCTGCTTGTGCTGAATAGTGCATGGGCAGTCTTATTTGTACCAACATTTCATATTCTTCATCCTCCATCCTTACTACTGCTGCACCAACGTGGTTTTCACCGGTCTCTGGACAGATTGATGCCGACCCATCTACAAAGTACACTTCTCCCTCACTCAATGCAATCTCACTTGCTTTGGGAATGTCGTCTCCTTATCCCTCATAGTTGGCACAATCATGATTCTGCATATGCTGCACCGTGCATGACTCTGTGAGGAATGTGGATGGATTCATTGTCTTACAAAGTATTACATAAATGTTTGTGCTCGAAATAATAATTTCATACGCTGTGGCACTTTGTGTCGTGAGTGTGGATTTGGATTGTTAACGTATGGCAAGTAAGGAGTGTTCCACATATAGTGTGACGGAACAACCCATCACAATTGTTGAGCTCTTTTCGATAGCGAAGGCAGCAGTTGCAAGCGCTTGTTTTCAAGCAAAATGTCCCTGCATTACTGCGTCAAGTGTCCCACTGTAATTTGCTAATGGTTTGTGTCCCAGGGATGTCTTTTGTGTTAATACTGCAGTCATCAATGTACCATTTGAATAGGAAAACAGGTAAAACTCTTGTTAGTAATCCGGTGTAGCAAGGACGGGGGCTGTGCAGATCAGTTCTTTTAATGTTGTGAAAGCAGTGTGCATTTCTGATGTCCATGTGATTGCTGTGTTTTCTTTCTGTGTTTCTTTTAATCCCTGCAGTAGGGGTCGCGTGTAAGCAGCATAATCTAAGATCCATGCCCTACATTAGTTACATATTCATGTCCTTTTCTGTGTGGGGTCGTGCTGCTGATCGCACTGTTGCTGCTCTGTCAGGTATTATTCTTCTTCTGTCCTTTGAGATCAGTTGGCCCAGATACAATACATCAGCCCGACAGTACTGGAGTTTCTTTTTATCTACCCTGTACCCCTTGTGAGCCAGTAGAGTGAGCAAAGCAATAGTCTTTTCTGCACATATCTCCCCCTTCAATACATACTAGGAGGTCGTCAACGTATTGAATGATTGTGCTTTGAACATCCATATTGCTGAGGTCTTTGTGCAATATTCAGTTGAAAATACTTGGGCTTTCACAATACCCCTGGTGCAACCAACGGTGCTCATATCTTTTCCCTCCCATAGTGGAAGCTGCCAGGTATTGGGATTCTGGGTAAAGAGGCACTGAGAAAAAGGTATTCTTTAAATCCACGACCGTGAAGTGCGTGGCTTGTTTTGGAATACTGCATAATGGATGCTGGATTTGAAACAAGATAAAACTCCTTTTGGATAATGTCATTAAGTGGGCGGAGGTCCTGCACCTTCCTCCACGACCCCCCTTTTGCTTTCTTTATCGTATAAATTGCAGTATTACATGGGAAGTTTCAGGGGACAATAATGCCCTGCTGTAGGAGTGCATATATAGTCTCTTTTATTCCCTCTTCCGCTTCTCTTGATAAGGGATACTGGCCCTCATTACGACCCTGGCGGAAAGGGTTTTACGCCAGCGTAATGCATGGCGTACCCTTCCGCCATACTAGGAGTTCCCGTAGCGCCATGGCGATTTTTTCGCCTGGTTTTTCCGGGCGGAAAAATCCATGGCGCTACGGGACCTGTTGTTAATTACGCCACCGTAATTTACTGTGGCGTAATTAACGCCTTCCCCACTCCCATTATACCCTATGGGGCAAAAATGGGAATGGGGAAGGGTAAATGGGGATTGGGGACTTACCGCCCCGCCAAGGTCGGAATGGGGCGGTAAGTCCGCCAACCCCCATGGCGGAGTTGGCAGCTCTGCGCCATGGACCATGGTGCAAATTGCACCATGGTGCAAATTGCACCATGGTCCTCTGCCAGGGTCGTAATGAGGGCCACTGTCTGACACTGGCCAATACCGCCCCTGGCTTAATCTTTATTTTTATGAGAGTCACTTCATTCAATAACCCTATATTATGTGGGTTTGTAGTCCACAAATATTGGGGCACTTGCTGCAGATCCATATCCATATCACAGAAAGATGGCGGTGCACTGACAATGGCCATGAGAGAGTTAGTCACTCGTCTGTTTTGTATCATTATATCACATGGCATGCACATTTCCATTATTATTTCCCCATCAGTGTCATTGTCAGTGAACAGCTCTTTATCACTTAGTTCACGCAGCGGTATGTTTGGGTCATTACATAATACTATCCTCTATTCGCAACCATGCATGTCCAGACCAATTGCCACAATACGTTTTGCTGAAACCTGTACCCCTTGCAGATCAATAGACAAAACAGTGGCAGGCAGTATCTCCGTGGCAGCTATTGGCCGGAAGACAAAGTCTGAGGGCACTCTCCAATCCTTACGTGTAATCTCTGGTACCACCCTTGCCAACATTTGTATGCCATAAATAAACATGTCTGCATTAGTAGGTACCCCTCGGATGGCAGTCTAGTTGGATATGGTTTGTACGAGAAGCATTGCTCTGATGGAGCACATGCCGGAGGTGGAACATATGATTCCCCTGTCAGTGAATTCAGTGGTCATATTGAGGTTGCTAAGTAATGCTCATCCTAATAAATTTACAGGTGAGTTTTCATGATACAGTAGGCGTGTCCGCACTGTTCTTTTCCGATTTTAACATCTAATTTTTCTGTGTAAGGGACCGTTACTACAGCCCCAGGGAATCCTTGCATCTCGAGATTTTTGCCTGATAACGGGATATCACCTTCACATAGATATAATTCCTCCGCCCGAGTCCACCATAAAGATGAACTGCTTGTTTCCTATCTCTGCCCCCCGCCAGTGGTTCCTCGTCTGGACATAAGGTAGTTGAGAGGACCGGACACTGCTCTCTGTAGGCTGTCCTAGTCTGGGTATGTGTTTGTTCCCAGGCAAGAGAAAATGCTTTTGCTTACCACACACGTTTCTTGATACAGCCCTGGGGCACGGGGCGTTCCTGCAGGCAGTGCGGGGGATATCGTAGTGTGTTATACCCCGGCAGAGGTGTATTATCGGGCTGGCCATCCGGCGCATAATTTCCCATAGGAATGCCATACGGGCTACCCCCGTGCGAGTGGCTGTACCGTGGCTCGTTACTGAAACTTTGATTGTATTGATAATTCGCCACAGGTCGTACACGACATCCCAGCGCAAAATGGTCCCACATGACCAACATGGGCACGGTCCGCCTTGGCCTCCATATCCCCCTCCTCTGCATTGACCTCGGTACCCACCTCTCCCTCTTTCATGTCTTCCTTGCCATTGGGATCCCCCATACCGTTCTTCTCCGCCCCACTGATCTTTGCCATTGTCTGCCCAAGCTGCAGCCATCCTGGCCTGTATGGCCACTGACACCTCCCTCTCTTCCCATTGCTGCTCCCGAGGTGGTGCTGTGGTTACCGCTGCAACCTTCACTAACTTGCTCTCCACCAACTTTGCTTCTTCTGCCAACCTCCTCTGAGCTATTTCTTTTTCTCTTTCTTTGATCCTCCGGCAATGGTGTACTATGATGCTTTGTATCTCTGGCCACCCTTTGGCTTCTATCCCAGCAGTTTTATCAAGGGCCTTCTATACCTCTTTCGGGAGGCCTCTTTTAATGATAAAATAAAATAGGAAGGTGACTGGTCCCCGGCCGTGCCCGTCTCTACCCTCCACATCACCTGCACCCTAAGAATGTACTGTGCAGCATCGTCCTTGTCTCCCATGGTGCATTGCATTACTGAGTGTAAATCTGGGGTGTCAGGGAAGGTCCTTCGCTGTGCATCCCATACCTGTGCCCGTACATTTTTGAAGGATGCCCCATCATGCAGGTCATTTCCCATAGTCACTCCCGGAAACACTGCTTTCACCCATACTGAGTCTGCTTGGTATCCCACTGCAGATACTAAAAGGCTTGTGATGTCTCCTATTGTTAATGGCACTCATGCGGTATTCTTTTCAAAGGCATATATCATTTTTCCTGAGCCACCTGAAAGCGCTGGTAGCGCCTTGAGGAGGTTGTTCTTGTCCATCAATGCCCAAGGCACATAATGGGGTCTTCCCGCTCCCTTATGGATGAGGGCCATCTGTAGCTTTGTTCTCATCTTCCCTTACTTACCTTCACTCCTTTCTTCTTTGCCAGTGCTATTCTCCCTAACCTGTTTCGAAGCCTCCCCTCCCATCCTTCTTCTGCTGTTTTTACTTGCGGAGTGGCCCACGGTATTTGTTGTATCCCTCCTACCGCCCCTTCCTCAGCCTCATCGGAATGACTCCAACATTCCTCATCTCTTTCCAACGCTACAGTGTCACACTTTTCACCTCCCCTTCTCGTTCCACTCGCACTTTTTAATCAGGGTACTGTATATTCTAAAAGGGAAAACCCTGGATTTCCATTCATCTTCCGGTACTGCTGTGGCATTGGCCAATGGAGGTGATGCTGGGGGCTGCCCACCCTCCATCAAGGGTAATGTTGTTTCGTACAATGTTCGCAACCGGGCCAACTCTGCCTGAGTGGACGTTAACGCTACCTCTAAATCTCGAGTGCTGGGTCCTGTGTGGGCGGGAGTAGTATTCAACGGAACATACGGAGGAGGTGGGGCAGACAGTGGGGTCGCGGGAGCACTTGGTCCTGGCACATATACTGGATCAGCATATCCCTCAGCATGCGTAGTAAGCAAGGGACATAGTTTATTTGGTTCTCCTTTCTCTTTTTCCTTGCCTCCCCCTTCGTTGCTTGGCACAACCGGAGGTTCTGTTTCCGTTTCTTGTTTATTTGTAGGGGGTGTTTCCTTGAACATCCTCCACAAATCCAAAACCTCGCGTCTGTTCTGTAATTGTTTTCCTTTATACTTTTCCATTAAGTAAGTTGACCCTTCATCTGGCCAGATATATGGTGACCCCTCTCCTTTTATTTCCACCACCAACTGTCCATTTCTTTATCCGGTCATTATACAAGGGGAGGTGCTTACAGATGTGTGTGAGTAGTGTATCTAAACCCATGTTTGTTAAATGACCTCTCCTTCCTGTCCTACCTTCTCTTTTCTGTCACACTTTGACCTCTTGTGTGTCAACCAGAGTTTTACAATTTTTTGGTTTTCATCATAAACACATAAAAACATACCAGTAAACATTTCAACAAGACAAACCAACAAATATATTGTAGGAAAAGTTGCAACTGTGCCTGCACTTATTTGCGCCAAGATAAATTACTGGTGTATTTCCTTTTGCTATGAATGACAAATCCAAAAGTTCTGTTGTATTTGATGAAGTTTTTTATTTTGAATTTTCAGCCCCTCTTGGATGACACGTGTTTCGGCGTACAACCTGCGCCTTTTTCAAATCTGGGCCTTTAATGTGTCATTACGGTTCATACAAACAATAATGTTCTTGTTGTAAATGAAGCACTTTTAGTCTTGGGCTCAATCCCACCTGAAAATTCTGATGCTCGCGCTACAAGCTACAAATATATTGACAGCGTCAAACAAAAACATGATGCCTTTAAAATGTTTCCAAATATACCTTGAACCCCTAATTTCCCCATCTTCCACGCTCAACTTTCACACAACCTCTGCCCCTCCTATGCCTGCCTACGTAGAGTTATAGATTGCTAAAAGAGAGCAAAATTACTACTATTTCCCGAGGCTCCTTCTTTTATTCCATTATTCCTTGTCCTCACTTATTTCCTGCACTGATCGGGACAGTGCTTTGTGGCGCCACCTTCCACCCCCTTTTGGAGCTAGGTTCCCATATCTCCTCTTATTTTCTCACCATATTCTTCTATAAAAACCTAATGGCCATGAAAAAAGGAAAAGCGCTTTGTTCCTCAATAATCACTCTATTCATTCACTCTCCGCCCAACCCTTGCGTGTTCCCCTTAATTAATCTGCTCGATACCCTTGCCTCTCCTCCTTTAATCCCCCTTGCAATCAGAATTCACGTATCCGTGGTATTCCGAGAGCCTCCGTTCGCGGTCTACCCACAAGTGGGAGTTTCCCCGTTGTGGCCCTACTCGGTTCTGGCAAGCAGTTGGGTAATTTGCAAAGCCGGGACCCACAACACCTTCTCTGTAGAGTACGTTTTTTTGTTTGATTGTGGTCAGCCGTAGGTGGGGGTCGGCCTTGACAGGGAAGCCCTAGATCTCGCTGCAATATGGGGACTTCAAGAAATATCACGTCGGATGGTCACCAAATGAAGGCGGCCATTCCCCAACACGATATCCCAAAATCAGAATAATGGACACACCCCAGTAGGGAATGAGACCAGGAGATTGAGTTGCAAGAAGAACAAAGTTTTATATAAGATAAATTGTGCACACAGAGAACTCTACTGCCCGGAGAGCGCTCTGCTAAACAATACAAGGGCAGCACCTTATAAACTACAAAATCGTCATTGATGATGTCACGGTGTGGGTACACAATTCTGCAGCACAATTGGCTCCAATAGTCTATGGATCTGTAGGCGCTGATCATGCTGGATTGGTTGGTGATTGGGTGTCACTCCTGTGGCACGTGGTTCAGCAGGGATCATCTCCGTGGAGTGAAGGTTAGAATACAAAAATGTTGCCTATCTATCTGTCTAAGCACAAACAGAAACTGATGACATGAGACAAATGGTAACCATAAAATCATAAAATGAATGATGGGTACACTTATGACACACTAGCAGAAATATTGGTATGTTACCCCTTGTACTCAGGCGCTCATAAACCACTGTGTCCCAGCCCCCAGGTGCCTGCTCTTGCGGGTTGTGATCTACCTGAAGCCCCATGATATGAATAGACATGTGTTAGTACAAGGAAGGAAATATGGGTACTCTTAAATTAGGGCTATAACAGGCTTTCTCACCTGGTCACTATCAGGGGTCAGATGTGTATCTGTGTTAAAGAGTAGAGGGGCTCTAGTCCAGTGAGATGTATCTTGGCAGGGTGAATGTCGAGGGGGCAAAGGCAGGTTGGTGGAGATGGATGGGCACTCAAACCGGGGCCTGCTCCGGTCTCACACAGCGCAGTGAGCTCATCTGTCCTTGGAGTATACTAGAGATTGCAACAATGAAATGGCTGGACTTCCGGGAGAACAGGGTTTGTGCGAAGTCTACAGGAGGCAGGAGGGTGGGGACTGTGCTGGTGTTGTGAGGCACTGGCAGAGGGAGAGACATGCTTTTAGAGATCATTTTCAGGCCTAGTAAAAATATGGCTTCTGGTGTGTTACAAAAATGGAGTCTCTGGGCTTCAGTAAGGCTTGGTTATACATTTATTTTATTAGTAAAGAAGAAGGTAATCAGTACAGACTCCAGTTGAGCGGGACGGGGCACTTCTTCCCCCTTTCACACACACGAAACCCATCTGTGGGGAATGGCGAAGGGGGTCGGATAGACCACCTCTCCCCAACAACACCAACCCACTTGTGGACCACCACCAACATGGGAACAGTACAAGAACCTTTAGCAGTGAATAAAGTAGCGTCCCCTGTAAATTTTGTATAGCGTGCAGGGGCCTCACCTCAGTCCCTTCTTCTGCACAGACAGTGTCGGACCTGGGAGCTAGGTGTGGAGACCTTTCTAATTTTCTGCTTGCTCCCCTGCTTTTTCTGCTTTTCTTCACCTCCCGTCGGTGCCTCGCCTCCCCCAGCGCACAACAGCTGCAGGAGGATTCATGAGATGTGCATCCTGTGACCGCTCGTTCGAGGCCTGGGATCCCCATGCACTCTGTCTTGAGTGCCTGGAGCCAGACCACCGATGGGACGCGTGCGCGTCATGCAGCGCTCTCGGTCAATGGACATTGAACATTCGGCTGTCACGTTGTTGTTATGCTTGAACTAAAATGGCGCTGGTGCGCAATGCATTCTGGGAGCGCTCGGAACCATGATGGATATTTACTTCATGCTGCAGTGAAAAGCTGCACACATTTGTGTTAGATTCACGATGCTGAGAAAAACATGCTTTCCAAACCTGGTATGCGGTCAAGGACATTTCTGCTGGGAAAGCTAACTTTGTTATGGTTTGCTACTGTTCTCCGTGGAGCGTGTTTTTAGAGAAGGGAGGCACTGCGCTTCTTGGGGGGAGCTCTCGATTGACCCAGCTGGCAACCGACAGTTGTTCCTCAACTGCGCAAGTGCAATTTCCAGAAGGTTCGAGAATTGACTCCCCTTTGTGGAGTGTGTACATATGCGGAATCCCGGAGGTGGTCAGGTGAGACTTCAGCTGGAGAAGGACGCTTACGTCCGGCCCTCCTGTGAGCTGTGGTGCTCTCGGCCTGGCTGGTCCCGGGGTCTTCGAGCCGCTTCTGGGCGAGATGAGGAATTCTGTTACGCTCACAGTGATGTATTTCCTTTTGAATTCTTTATTTCTTCTGTGATTTATGTCCATATTATTTTTGTAAGTTATTTCTATTTACTTCTAAGCTTTGAATAAATAGCCGTATAAGAGCTGATTATCTTCTAAGAGTGCGTGGCTGTGAGTTATTGCGTCTGTCTACGTTCAAAGTATTTGCTCTGTAATTGCATTGGTGATTTATGTTTGTTCCGTGCACTTTGGGGAGAGCAATACAGTTGTCTACCTCAAGGATATAGTCAAGGAGGTGATCCCGCATGTCGTGCCTCCTAGGCCTCCACCTCTGTGCCCTCCTCCTGTTCCTCGGTGCTACCGCTAACGCTGCAATTGCCTGTCCCTCCTCTGGTCCAGGCGCTGGCGGTTATTCAGACCCCTCCTCCTGTACCACCAATGCCCTCCCCTCAGCAACCATTGGATCTGTCTTTGAGTGCGGACCAAGAGTGTACCCTGCTGGCACCTGTGTTCCAGGGCCCAGACTCTCCTCAATCTGTTAAAAAGGGGGGGGGGATGATGACGATAACACCGAGGATGACGACCCCTCACCATCTGTAAAGGACTTTCTTGACCGCCTTCAGGGCCTTGTGTCTTGTGGAGTTCTTGGGGGTCTCCCTGCCAGAGGAGGCGCCCCAGGAGTCGGGAGTGCTAGCAGAGGTTTTGTGCAAGTGCACCATGAGTCGTTCAGGCATTCTGTTTCAGAAGGATGTCCTGAAGGTGGCAAGGAAGGTCTGGGAGTGGCCCAGGGCCAACACCCAGATGAACAAGTAATTAGACAGCAGGTTCAGGCTGACGGATGGGGAACCAGTCCTCCTGGGCCCCGACCCTCAGCTGCACTCCCATCGTCTTCCTCCTTGGGAGCCACCTCCAGTTGTCTATCCAAGGATGACAAGGTTATGTTATGTTATGTTAATAGAATTTATAGAGCGCACGCACGCCCGAGGGCATCATGGCGCTATGATGAACCAGAATAGTAAAAAAAACAGAAGAAAATAATCTAAAATAACAGTGTTTTTAATGACTGTCGAAAGAGGAGGTGGTCAGCATTCTTTCGGAGATCAAGAGGAGGTTTATTCCAGGCCTTTGCTGCCACAACAGGGAACGCGCGCCGCCCCATGCGAGTGCCCCTGAACCTGGGGACAACAAGAAGATGAGCGGATTGAGAGCGCAGAGTGCGAGTAGGAGTATAATGAACAAACTTAGCTTGCAAATACTCTGCACTGATGCCGTAGAAAGCCTGGTGAACCATACACATAGACTTAAACCTAATTATAGCCTCAACACGAAGCCAATGGAGTTGTCTTAGTAATGGGGACATATGTGTACCAAAGGAAGGACGAAAAACCTATCTTGCTGCAGCATTCTGAAGAAGCTGCAGCCGCTTGAGCAAGTAGAGGGGCTGACCTAAGTAGAGCGAATTACAGTAATCAATTCCGTTCAAAACCAGGGCAGCTACCACAGGTGCTAGGAAGGTCCTTCAGTCTTTGGGCAAACAATGCTATGCCATCTCAGGGCTGCATTTGCGACAGGCTAATGCCAAAGCCCTTTTAGCCGCAGCTAACTAGACGCTGTGATGGGAGCTCAGGGAGTTTCTACCTGACCTCCCCCTGGAGAGGCAAGTCTCCTTCAAGGCCGGTCTGGCGGATCCCCATGCCATTGCGCAGGACCTCATGGAGTCTTCGGTCTCCCATATCGACACAGCCAGCAGAGGGATGTGTCTGGTGATCTTGGAAATTCCCTTTGACTGTGTGGACCTTTTTCATTCATCCAGCGATGATGAGTTGACAAAGAAGACCTCTACACAAACCGCCAAATCCTTGGCCATCCTGACTAAGCCAGGGCAGAAGTCCTTCCCTCAGTCTCAGGGCAAGGCTGACTTCAGACCCTGTGCTTTCACTGGCTTCAAGGGGTATCGGGACTGTGGTGCACAAAGGCATGACAGGTCGCCCATAGACAACAGGAGTAAGAAGCAGAGGACTTTGTATGTTCTTTTCCACTCCCCCTCCTCTGCTCCCGCCTCAGACGCCAAGAAGCAGTGACGTCATGGTCAGGCAACACAGCACGCCAGACTGACTGGCTTTCTTCCAGAACAGCTGGAAGCGTTATTTCAAGAGTCCTTGGATCCAGGCTATGGTATCCATGGGCTTCAGTCTTCCTCTTCCTTTTCCTCTACCATCCTCTCCTTTACATCAGATAGGGTGCCCGGCTCTTTTACGGGAGATCCTTTCACATTTGGACATGCAGGCAGTGTAACCGGTTCCTCAGTCAGACAGGGGCTCCGGCTTCTACTCCAGGATTTTTGCAGTACCCAAGAACAGCCAGGCTGGCCTGAGGGTAGTCCTGGACCTATCATTTCTCAACCTGTCATTACCGCTCGAATGCTTCAAGCTAATTACGACCGTGCACATAGCGGAATCTCTGTGGCGACTGGGTGTGTTCTCTAGACCTCAAGTATGCGTACCTTCATGTCTCTATTTACCAGCCACATCAGAAGTTTCTGCAGTTTGCGATTATGTCATACCATTTCAAGTACAAGGTGCTGTCCTTCGGCCTCGATCCGGCCCCTCGTGTGTTCACGCAGCTGATGAATGCAGTGGGTGGTCTCCTCCGCCTGAAGGGCCAACAATTGTTCCCTTACCCAAGAGGGCAGTGCACTCCTGTCAACGGCTGGCAGACGTTCTTCACCATTTGGGCTTTTCCAGCAAAAGACAGAAGTCACAGCTGGCTCCCGCCCAGGATTTGGTCTTCCTTTGGGTGCACTGGGACACAGCGGCGCGGCGGGAGTTCCTTCGGCAAGGCGATAAGGCATTTTCTGGCCAACTCAACCAGCCCAACATGGTGGTTCCAGCACCTCTTGGGGCTGATGGCATCTTGCGCACCCATGGTGCAGCACGCCCGCCTGAAAATGAGAAGCATCTATCTCCACTTGCTGACCAATTGGAACCAAGAGATGGTGTCTCAGTCAGACAGGATCCCAATACCCCCTTTACCTGACCGTCTGGTGGTGATGTCGGATTCTTCCCTTTCGGGTCAGAGGTCTTCCTGGGAGGGCTAAATCGATCCATGGTGCATGGTCCAAGGCGGAAGCCCTGCATATCAATCTGCTCGAGCTCAGGGTCATGGGCCTGGCACTCAAGGCTTTTTTGCCCCTCATCAGGGACAAGGCATTACTGGTCAGGACGGACAGTTCCACAGCAATGTTTTACCTGAACAAGAAGGATGGCACCCGTCCCCCCACCCCCTCCTGTGCATGGAGGCAGTTTTGATCTGGTAATGGCCCCTCACAGACAGGATTTGGATTTCTGCAGTCCACCTCCAAGGGTACAGCAATGCAGAAGCTGACCAGCTGAGCCACCTAGGGCTCAACACCTATGAGTGGGAGTTACACATCACCTCCTTGTTGCCCAAGTTCTGGATCTAGACTTATTTGCATCACCTCTGAATTCCAAGTGCCCCCGGTTTGCTTCATGAGCAGGACAGTGTCAGGGGTCTCTGGGAGATGCCTTCCAGCCCTGCTGGCACAACCGCAGTTGTTATTCGTTCCCTCCTCCCCCATTGCTCCAGGGTTACCAGTCATTTGGTCGAAAACCAAATGATCGAATGCCATTTGGTCGAATGCCAAATGGTCGAAAAAATTGTCAATTTTTTTTAACTTTTTTTTTATGAGGGGGGTTCCCCCCCAACCACTCTTTTTCGATCTTTTATTTTCGACCAAATGACTGGACACATGCTCTCAAGCGGACACTCTGCAAATTCTAGGCATTGGTAGGTTGCAGGCTCATCCTGATTGCCCCCACTGGCCTTGCAGGGCTTGGTTCTCAGATCTGCTGCAGTTGTGCTCCCAGAGCCCTGTCCATCTACCAATCCACAGCAGGGGCTTCCTGACACTTCAGGGTAGGGCAGTGGAGCACCCGTACCCAGTAAGGCTGGCCCTAGCAGCCTGGTTCCTGTCCAGCTGAGACTACGGCATGCTCAGTTTTCAAATGACAACTGGGACATTATGCAGGAGGCCAGCTACTCAATCTCAATATAAGAGCAAGTGGACTAGGTTTTGCCTCTGGGCACGCGACGAGGGGCTGGACCACTTCTCCTGCTCCCTGGATAATGTGATGGCTTTCTCCTCACATCTGGCTCACTCTGGCGTGCAGGTGAATACATGCCGCACCTATCTGGCGGCCATTTAAGCCTACAAGAATTTCCCAGAGCACGTCTTTTCAGCGGCCAACCCGGTGGTTAAAGCCCACCTCAAGAGGGGTGTCCAGGCTTTTTCCTCTGGTGCAATAGGACGCATCCGGTCTGGGACATCAATGTGGTTCTGGCAGGATTGAAGCCAAACCCTTTGAGCCGATGGCCTTGGTGGACATCTGGCTGGTGACACTAAAGACAGTACTATTGGTGGCGCTCACTTCTGCGTGCAGGGTCAGCAAGCTACAGGCGTTGTTGTGTGAGCCCTTCACCACATTCCATAACGACAAGGACATCTTGCACATGCAACAACAAGGTGGTCTCTCCATTCTGTTTGAATCAGGAAATCTGTCTGCCGGTGTTCTTTCCGAATCCACAGTCGGAGGCACAAAGGATTTTACATTGAGATTACAGAGAGTCCTCAAGTTTTATCTCTCCTGGACAAAGTCTTTCAGGAAGTCTGATGCATTGTTTATCACTTTCAGGGGCTCGTCTCCTGGTATCCTGGCATCCAAAGCTTCTATCACTCGTTGTATGGTCCAGGCCATTTCAGTGGTGTATAGGGCCATGGGCAAACTGGTTCCTGAGGGGAGTGCTCCAGATAAGATTTTGAGGTGGTAGTATTTTACTCCCTATTTTTTTTTACTTTTGAGAGTAAAATGAGTTTTCTCCTTTGCAAGAGAGTAAACATTATGTGATGCATAGCCGTTGTGTGCAAAAACTGCATGGACATCATTACCATATAGCAACTTTCTGCATTGTGACAGAAAAACAGGTTTCTCTCACAATTAACAGATAAAGCACATGATGCATTGGAATAGACACCCTCTCACAAATGGAAAGAAATGAGCACTAACAGTGAGTTCCCCTTGCATATAAAAAAGGGTACAACAGCCGTATACATTTTTAAATGCTTCACTCACACAGAGCAGGTTAGCTTGAGTAGGAACCTTGCAGGCTTCACCCATACAAACAGAAAGGCGAATCAGGGCAACCTTTAATTATGTAGAATGGGTGGTGATCAGTGCAAGGTGCAAAGCAAAGGTGGACGGTTCCCACACAGAGAACAGATCAGGAATGTGTCTGCACTCCTCTCATATACAACAGGTGTAACATATCCTTGGTAGTGCAAACTCCACTCCTAATATAGAAACCGTATTCCATGGATCTCAGAAGATAATGCTTTCCTCACATAGAACAGGAATATTGTGAGTCTCAACACTGCAAGATTACCACACTTGGAACAGATACATTGTGGGTCACTACAGTAGAAGTTCCACTTGCATAGAGAAAACTGCATGGGATAGAGCACTGCAAACACCCCCCCCTACTGAAGAGGTAAATTAAGGACTTCACCACAGCAGTACAAGCTCACTCACATATAACTAGAACATCATAGAAGGAGAAATTATACCCCGTAATGTTCTTTCTATGTATTCTTCTCCCGCAAGATTCCTCATCTGAGAGATATCCCATCCAACTTCACTGCTTTGTACATTTTTTCGACCAGGGGCGTAGTGGACCTTGACTTGTCCATCGATTGTCAATCCGTCTTGCCGGTACTCGATTGTCGGCTTCAGGCGTGACGTCAGGCATCGTATATAAACTCTGTTCTACGCCCCATACCTCAGTTTCTCCCTTTTTTCCCCAAGCTGACCATGCTGCATAGTAAGACAGAGAGATAACAAAGGCCTAATAAGCCCACAAAAGGTTAAATAACAGCAAATCTCCAACGAAAGGAAGAACTTTGTGCAAGACACCACAATTCGTAGTGTCAGAAAATATATATATATTTTATTTTTTAACGAAACAAACATGCAGCAAGAAAGACAGAAAACTGTCACCAAGGACCATCGCCAAGTTATCATCAAAGAGAAGATGCGCCCTAACCATTAACTTTCTGAGCGTTGATAGACAGGAGGGGAGATGAAGAATCTGCGGGTGAAGAATCCATCGACAAAGCGTTATGGTAAGTCATTTCTCCTTCAATGGATTGCTTTTGTCTCGAAGATTCCTCATCTGATAGACTCACAAAGCAGTAGGTGATGGAGGCAGGCAGAAAGTTAGAATAACAGATTTTGTAGCACCGCACTGCCAAAATGCGCATCAGCTATGCGAGCAACATCTAAACTATAGTGTTTAGTAAAAGTATGAAGAGAGGACCATGTTGCCGCACATCAAATATCCCTCACAGGGATGCCCCTTTGTAATGCAGTCGATGCAGAGACCCCCCCCAGTCGAATGCGCCCTGATGCCTGACGGTAATTCCCTGCCTGCAGATTAGTAACACTCTGCTATGCAAAAGATGATCCAGCGGTACAATGTTTGTTTTGTTATCTCTAGGCCTTTACGGTCTAAAGAGAAGGCCACAAAGAGTTGGTCAGTTCTTCTGAACTCAGACGTCCTAGCGATGTAGAAGTATACAGTCCTTTTAGGATTCAGGCGATGGAAACGCTCCTCTTCCTTAGAAGGGTACAGTGGTAGGTAGAAGACCGGGAGGTCTATGGACTGTGGTAGGTGTAATTCGGAGACTTTTGGGAGAATTGCAAGTCTCATCCTGAGCGAGACTTTCTCTTGAAAAAACTACAGGAAGGGTGGTTTGTAGCTTAAGGCTCGTAATTCACTCACCCACCTAGCAGATGTAATTGCCACTAGAAAGTCTGTCTTTAAGGAGAGGAGCCGCAAAGAGCAAGTGTGCATCGGCTCAAAGGGAGCCGTCATGAGATATGTCAAAACCAGATTAAGATCCCAATCTGGAACAACAAAGGGAGTTGTCGAAAACTTATTTACAAGGCCCTTCAGAATTGTGCCATCACCAGGACCGTAAAATATGAACCTTGATCCAGAATCCCCTTAAACACAGACAAAGCCGCGAAATATCCTTTGACTGCGGTGACCTGAAGGCCTGGTGAGGCCAGTGACAAAAGGAACTCCATCACTGTAGTAGTGGGGCAACAGATTGGATCAATCTCACAATCCCTGTACCATGCCTCAAATCTTCTCCACCTGCATACATACAAGGATCTTGTAGATGGTCTGTAGAGGATTCAGTCACCATACATAATACTCTCAAGAGCCATGCATGTATGTTGAGGGACTCTGGGTTTGTAGATCCGGCCGCCGTTGCAAATGGCCAGATTCTGAAGGTCTGAGGCCCAGTCGGGTGCGATCAGGATTAGCCACCTGAGAACCCAAGGAATTATGGGAATCGGGAGGAAGGCATAGTGGAGAGGGAAGGTCCAGTCCACCAGAAAGGCGTCCCTTAGCGCACCATTTGCTGGGAATTCCCTCCAGCAAAGCTGTCTGCACTTCCATTTGGATTCCGTGGAAAACAGGTCCACCGTTGGGGTAGCCCAGTGAGAGAAGACCTCCTCTAGGATGAGGGTCAGTGAGTATTTGCATTACTTACTGGTGGCCCCCTGGCACAGCCGATCGTTTTTATGCACGAGTATGCCTTAAAGGTACTCGAACTTGGCTGGGTTAGCTTGCGTTCCCTAGCTATTCTCACCACTTGAATACTGATTTTCCACCAAGGGCAGGGCCTACTTGAATAGTGGGAACTTATTCTGCATTGCCCCTCAAGCCCCTTCCTGACTTGCTACAGCTGCTCTTTTGTTCTTCTGCGCAATCGTGCGTTTTTACGCACAACTGTACTGTTGAGCACAAGGCTCCCTTCTTCTTAGGGTTGGACTTGAAAGTTAGGGAACTAACTCTGAAAGATTACCTATTGCTATTTGTGTACTAAACTTAACCCTTTCTTTGCAGGTTGTGGTTGTAGATTATGACTAAATCGCACTAGGAAATGTATATATAATGTATAGATTAAGGAGTGTGTGATATTTGTTTTTCTCATTGCTAAAGTTACATGTGTCTATTTGGTGTGGCTGACAATAAATGTATAGCTATTTTTCATATACACTTGTCTAAGAGTAATTTGTGGTTTGTTGCTGTGTGTGCTCATTGTGGGCTTCCGATCACTCTCACCCCTCCTGAAACTTAGTCTAGACCGCCTGCCAAGCTACTTAGATTGATCTGGCTTGTCCAGAAGGTTCCTCTGTTTCGCTAAACCGAAGGTGGCCTCCTAAACTTCTGCCCACCAGGTCAGAGTTTAGAAATCCATCTTAACAACCTCTCTTGAACTCCTGTGTCATCGGCGTCGAAAATGCTCGACATAGTGCCGAAGAAATTGGATCGGGAGAACAGGGTGAAGGATTTATCGACGAGTGTCATTGCGGACAGCGTGGCCGTAGGTGTCGACCGAGATTGTGACATGGAAGCACTGGCACCTTGAAAGCGCAAGACGGATCCGGCATCGATGGCCTTGACGCCTCCTTCGATGTCGGATTCATCCACACCAATGGCATCAGCACCTGGGCATGTGAGGGGTTGGAAATACTGAGTGCCGCTCTTGCTTCTGAGGCCTGTTGCATGGGGGATTACCCGTGCCTATAGCGGCATGCTTCTTGAACAGTTTGAGCATGGTGGTTTTGAAATCCTCCCACTCCTGGCGAGAGGTAGGCCCCACTGACGGCTTACCTCTTTCCGTCGTCAAATCAGAGTCCCAACTATGGGGGTGACACCTCATCTTCTTAAGGGATGAGGAAGAATGGCTCCTTGAGTGGGACCGTTTCTTCTTCCGCTGATGTTCTTTCTCGGGGCTATGACCCTCGGTTTCAGCCTCTGACGACCGAACTATCGACCGTGCCAGAGAATGTTAGGGCGGTCGCCCCAGCACGAGCTTAGCTCAAAAAGAAATGTTAGAATGGCTTCAGTGTCAACTCCCTTCCCCAGGTTCAACCTCTCGGGGTCTATAGAGTCTCATAAAAATAAAGGAAAGGTGGATGGCACACTTCTATCAGTTCCGCACACTTTGCTTTACTCGTACACTTCAACAATAAATGCATAGGCTTCCGCCTTCTGGTAGTATAATCACTTCCTTTAGGTTTCGCCCGCCTTGCCATCAAAATTCAGCTCACATTTACTTTCTCAATTTCTCTCAAAGTTCTACATAGGTTTGCCTCTGCCAGGCTCTAGCCTGTCTCTCTTTCGTGGGGGGTCTCCTTCCCCACGTTTTATCTAAGGGATCCTTTTCACTGTCGAAGACTTTTGAAACTGAAAGGAATTTGCATAGACCTCTTACTTTGTAGCCTTTCCCTTCAACAATTGTCCTCTTCATTTTCATTTTGTCAGCACACGTGCAACCTTCAACTTTCAAAATAAAGATACTTTTCATCATCAACCAGACTTTTGTTCCCTTCGATACCTCACCGGTCGTGCTAATGGGATTTCTGCATCTTTTTCCTGCAGCTCAAGGACTTTACCAACGCCTCCTCTGCTCCTCCCCAAATCTGCCGTTCACCCTGGAGGGTCGTGGACCACTTTCTGGCAACTTGAAGGTTTCTTTCTTCCGCTCACTCGGCTTTGCTCTTTGAACACTCACTGCTTCTCAAAAGCACAGAAATCTTGCCTGGCTTTCTCTTGATCCTCCCAACTGCCGATCAGCCCGCTGGCCTTCCAACTTCCACAGCCTGGTGCGCATCAGTCTCGGAAGAGCTGTTCCTTCTCATACCTAGCCTCGCTCAAAGTGTGCTTGTGTCTGCTGCCTTTTATCTTCACAGGGAGTGTTAATAAGTGTAAGGTGTACATTGGTAGAGTTACGTGCTTGACTCTGCCTGGCTTCATTACAGTGACAGGGTCCATGCAAGTCAGGGGAGGTCATCTTTCTGACCTCCTTCCTCATCTTCCTCAGCGCCATCTGTTGTTAAGAGAATGTGGGAAGAAATTATGGGAGTTGTAGTTTCCCATGAAATACGGAGAGATAGGGGTTAGATTTGTTGCGTCTCACTATTGGGTGCCTCTCCCCCACTGCCCGAGGACCCCCTACCCAGGTGATCCTCCCTCGCTTGTCCACCCCCAGGCTTGGGATCCAAAAGCAACAGCCTTTCGCTGGCCACCTGAGTACTGTTGCCCAGGGAATAGGTTGTGAAACACCCTCTGGTTTTTCACACCTTTCGACGTTGTCGGTGCCGAACGGCACTGTGGACGCTGCGATTCCATGTGTATACGTCCCACTTCACTGACATTTACATTTATGACGAGAAAGGCAACCAGATCCCATTTGGGTTTGAACTCATGGATTCTAGGGAAGAGAGGGACTTCCCGGAGTTCTACAGGAGTAGCGACAGGCTGGACCTGCAGCTGATCTGCAAGGAGGCAGCGGTCTGGGCACTTCCTCAAGTTGGACAGTCTGTCAGCACCAACACCAGGTAAACCTCAGGCTGCTTTTCAGCGCCTAATGGCAAAGGTGACCGATACACTGGGTCTCCTGATGCCGTCCAGGTTCAGTGTTCAATATGAACTCTGCGACATTCGAGACGATGCCCCACTGAAAAAGACAGGCCTGCCCTCCAACGTGGCATTGAAGGCCCCAGTGTCGAAAGTGTAGGAGAATCCTGCCTCATTTGGCACAGTAGACAGGCCTCTGGTGAGGAAACATCATCCTGCACCAGCGGACCGAGCTTCCCTCTCTGCCCACTTATCACCTGAGAGGCTGATGGTACAGGCCGCAACAGCAAGCTTGAAGACCTCTACTTTTCCATCCCAGCCACCGGACAGTGAAAGGAAAAGGCTGTATGCGTGGGGCAAGAAGATGTTTGTTTCATGAAGTCTAGTACTGCAAGCCGTGAATGCCTCTTGTGCCATGGCGAAGTCCTCCTTTGGCCTCTGGTTGGCTGCAGCCATTGCGGCAGAGTATATGCTGTAGGGCGAGATGAGGGATTGGTTTCTGTCCCTGCTCTCGGATGACAAGGAGCCGGTACGGCAGATGCTGCAAACTGGCCTAGACATGGCAGACTGCGTGGGCAAGTTCATGGCCACTAGCACAGTGTCAGATGTTATTTATTGCTAATGTTTGTGTCCGACGTCCAGTCGAGGCTGCTTGATATGCCCTTTGATGGACAGAACTGATTTCCAGCTAAGGCTGACAACGCCCATCAAAAAGTCCAGCAGGCAAAGGCGACTGCCAAGCCTTTGGTACCCGCGGTCCAGCAGCCCACCTCACAAGCCTTATCATTTTGCAAGGCTTTTCTCCCATTTCCTGTGTTTCCCCAGAGGGGCGGTGGACAACCTGCCCTGGGGTGCCCTCCATGATAGTCATGGGCCGTTCGACCGCCAGGTCATTGGAGCACGAGGCAGAAGGTCCTACCCCGGAGGACAGGCACCAAAAGAAGGCTAAGAAGAGGTTGCACTTGTCGAGCCACTTATCGCCCTCCTTGTCCCACAAGAAGAAGCGCTGTCACCGACTCCAACACGATTTGGACTCCTCGGATGAGCAAGGAAAGTCCCACCAAGATATGAGTGCATTGAACACCAAGTGGTAGGCCTTTAAGGAGCAAATGCTCACGGGTGCTCCCCCGACCCAGCAGGCCCACTCGGCTCCAAGTATGCTCAGTGTTTCTGGCACCAGGGAGGCTGGATTGGGCCTGATGCTGTCGGGTGTGAACCCTTCGGGCTCGGTGCTGACGGTCCAGAATCAGGCCATGCCTCCGAAACCGCTGTGGGTGTTGAAGCCTTCGATGCTGGCATTGACGCTGGTACCGGGAGACGATCAGTCGTTTGCCCCTGAGTCAAGGTCGTCCTTCTTTGGGACGATGCAGTCAATATTTGACGATTAAGGGGATGCAGTGCCTTTGGGACTTGAGCCCAGGGTAGTAGGATTTGGGTGGAGTGCCTTTTTTGAATCTCAGGCCAGCTTGCTTGCTCTTGCAGAGGGGACACGCTGGCAAGATGCTAGCGGCCTAGACTCCTCCCCAGACCAAGATACCCAGCAGGCACACCCATATGGGCATGCCGCCTCCCAATACCTGAGGCCCGTTGATAGAGTGATGGATTCTTTGGGTATGTATGCCACAGCAAAACCACTGTCAACTCATGGATTAACTGACATTTTGGATAGGTGACCGCCGCTGGAAAGGGCACTGCAGCCATTGCTGACCCCATTTTCACTCTTTGGCAAAGACTGTGTTATGCTCCTCCAGTTCATTGTGACCTTACAAAAAACTATAGGCAAACAAGGTGGGGCGGAATCCACCATTCTTTCTATGCACCCAACTCCTGAGGGGTTGGTCGTTCAAGCATCCATGGACAACACAAGGCCATTACCATCTCCAGTTCTGGAAGCACCTCAAGACCTTCCTCTTTGCTTCTGCTTTCTCTCCTCCTCTCCCCTGCTGATCGCCTGGCTGAAACTGAAACTGCACTGATTACATGGCTACCCTCTGATCTTGGGCCCAGGTCCTCTCCCAGCCAGTTGCACACCTGCACCGCCCCCCTGGAAACCCTTGCACTCTGGGGCTCTTCTGTATCCCTACAGCCCCCTACCAGCACTTGACACCTGATGTCTGCACTTACCGTTGCACTTGCCACCAGCTGGCAGCACTTTTTATTTATTATTTTATTTATTTTACTGTTATCCTATGTACTGCACTGCCCCCTTCCCTTTTCCCCCCACACTTTTCCCCGTCTTCCCTCCCTGTTAGGCAGAATTCTGGGCAGTGCCCTAAGGGACCACTACACAAAATTAAGACTGCAAGTGGTAATAGAATTTCACCTTTGGTACAAGCCTGTACTACACAGAAAGAGTGATAGCAATGGCTGAGCAGCCAGACTTATGTCAAGAGCAAATGAGCAGTAGTAGTGATTACATGAAGGACTACAATTACTGTGACTCAAGCAAACACTGACTCAAGGTTTCTGGTTAAAAAATATAAGTACATTTATTTTTAAACCATCTGTTCACAAAACACTTCACTTCTATTAAAATAAAACCACACTTCAAATACACTACACACAACCAATTCCCCTTATGTAGATAAATTCAAAGTAGGTACATTGGGATTTGACAGACCAGTGTTGTAAAACAAAGACGTTACCGGGAGTACATATGCAATCACTTTTTGACAGTAATGACAGTTCGGTCTTACTAAAGATAAGCCTACCCGCGGGAAGAAATGTAACCGTAGTCAAACACACTTAGCACCTGAATTCACACAAGAAAGTTGGGGATAAAATTCATAGGCAATACTTTTGTCAAGGCAGATAGAATCAGAGGACACCTTCTAACCAGTAGATAAAAGTCAATATGCCTGCGCCAGTATCAAGTGTAACAGAGGCACTGTTGCCAAGGATCACACGGTTAGTATAGTTCACGATTCGAGATTGCCAGGAGTACTTAGATATCGTCACGAAAGGGAGGCAACATAAGAGGGAAGGAAGAAAAGGACAAGCCTTTGGTGAGGAAGAAGGGTTCACCCCAACTCCTCGAAGTTGGACACAGTACCTTATTCATTGAAGAAAGCTGGTGCCCCTGCAGTTGTCGAAGGTAGTTCCTGCAGACTCACGGTTCCTGGAGCTTCAGTCGGGGAGACAAGAAGGAGGATATCTGGAGCGATCTGCACTACCGAGGGATGAAGCCAGTAGCAGCGAAACAACGGTGAATAAAAGGTGTGCTCATTTAAAACAGGAGAGGTTCTTCAGATGGCTATCTGGACCACTACAGCAGTGTGCAGCGATTTCGACCACTAAGAGGATCCTCTGGCTGTGGAAGATGAGCTGGTTGATCCCACCAGGCTCAAGGGAAGAAGACTTCGGACTGGATCTTCTCTTGTCGTTGAAGGGTAGATAGCTCAGGACTGCAGTAGGGCTTCACCGGGACTCGGTAGTTGCAGCAGCCGTCTTCTTCTCCGCTTCTCTTCGGTTCTTTGCAGTTCCAGTAGCGACTCTGGCTTCCAGCCCAAGTGTCCTGCCTTTGATGCCAAAATCCCCCATTCACACAGCCTGGCTGTCAATCACTCAGCAGGGGGGTTGTCCGGCCCAGACAACCACCTCAGCCAATCGACACAAAGTGCAACTTTGTGCAGGGGGTGACTAAACCCTTCCCTCACATTCAGCCCACCTAGACACCCAGACGCCAAAGGAGGGCTTCTAGACAGAAGCCCGCCAAAGGTCGGCGAACAAAGAAGGCAAACCTGGTTTGGCGCAAAAAGTAAAACACAAGAAGGCCTTTAACAAAAAGAAATGGCAACTAAACCCGACCAGAGCCAAAATAAAAAGTATTTGGTGAAGCGGGTTTATGTTCGAGGCTAATATAATAACCTAAAACAGTACCACGTTTATATTGTATAATCGCGGTAGAAAAGTTAGGGTAGACACCACTGCCACCAGCCAAGTCTTAATGTTAAGAGAACAAAACAAAGCTCAGAGAGGTACAGACAAAAAGGGGTAGGAATTAACCCTTTCCAATACTCAATGTAAGATGGGGTGTACTGGGTCTGTAGTTTAGAGTGACTATATAAAGTTAATGGCAACTTTACCTGTTTCTGGGGGACAGTAGTCAGCCCCAGAAAAATTGAGTCAGTGGAAGTCTCAAAGACAACCCTGTGTCACTGCACTGAAGGTGCTGTGTAACACACACAAAGTGGGGCTCATGGAGTGGTGTGGCTCCAGAGCCCAAGATCACACAAAAAGTAGAAATACACATGGCAAAACACATGTAAGAGTGGAAAAAAGGCTCACATTCTTGCCAGGTGGAAAAAATAAACCCCAGAAATCCAGCAAAGCTGCTGAGGGACTCCCTAGGTGAGGGAAATTATCCATACATGAGAATTCTCCCTAACACTGCCCTGCACTTGCATGCTCTCCCTTTCATCTTGCTTAGTAAGATCGTTGTCTCTGTCTTCCCTCCGTTCCCCCTCACTTGCCTCGTCGCACCTTGAAAAACGTGTGTATAGGCGTGTTATAAATGCCAAATCATATCATATCTTCAACATCCACATCAAATCTGCTGACTGATAGGGTGTCGAAGAAGTATGATGCCCTTGCGAAAAAGGTCTTCTGTTCAAACAGCATGGCCCTGAAGGCTGTAAATGGGTCATGTGCATTCGCCAAATATTCGCCGGGTCTGTGGAGAATTATAGAAATGGCGGCAGAATATCCCTGCTGGTGAAATGCGGGACTTGTTCCTGCACTTAGTGAACGATGGAAAGGAGGTGGCCTGGGCCATGGAGTCAGCCACAGTGTTACAGAGGCAAGATTAAGTTTGGGGTTTTCAACAAACGTCCAGGCAAAGCTGCTTGACATCGCCTTTGATGGTGAGCACTTTTCCGGAATGAGTCATTTGAGAAGTGCAATGACTCCAAGACAGCGGCTAAGTCGCTAGGCCTGGGTGTGCAGCAACCGCCCGAGCCATCCTTTAGCTTTTCCTCTAGAGGCGGAAAGGCATAGTTCCCTCAACCCAGGCAAGAGCAAAGGTGTTTCCTGCATCCCAGAAGGGACAGGAGGGCTTCGAGGGGCCAGCAGACAGTGGCAACGGCAGAACAGCCCACAAAGTTGCTTTGCGTTCTACCCACATGTTTCACAGGTTGTGGACCGAATTGGCAAGCATTTGCCCCAATGGCGGGAGATAACCTCCGACGCTTGGGCATTGCAGCTTGACAAATGAGGCTACTGACTGTACTTTGTAATAAAACCTCTGGACAGACCACCCCATGCTCCCCAGAAGCTGACTGAAACAAGAGCTCCAGGACGAACCTGTTGTTGAAGGGTGCATGGAAGAGGTACCTCCCGAGCAGAGAGGATCAGTCTGGTATTCCCATTGTTGCCTGTTGTGATGCTGGAAATGCATTGGAGGGACAAGGCCTCCTTATCCTTGTCCTCTACCTCCTTAAACTTTGTGTTCTGCTTATTTTCTGCACAGGAGTCCAGTTGGACCACTGGCAGTGCAGCTCATCATTTTGTTCTTGGTGAACAGTAGCCTGTACCCCTAGTGCATGATTTGGGCACATGTCCTCCATTTTTTGGTATACCCAGGCCCTGCTATAGGAATCATTGGATTCCTACACAAAGGCAAGATGGCCACTGGTGGCCTCTTGGTTTCCTTTGCCTTACCCCCTTGTTTCTCAAAGTCCTGAGAAGCCCTGGCTCTGTGCCCTTCCCTTGAATGGTTGTTGGGTGAAAGGACCATATATGGCTGTGAGGCTGCCTCCTGTCCGACTGGCTGGAGCCTTCCCATGGGCTGCTTGTTGTGCGTACACCTTTGGGGTGGAGCCTACCTGAATGGAGTGAGTAGTCAATATGCATTCTGTGTTGTGGGTGTCTAGTTTCTGGTGAATAGCCTGAATGCCTTTTAGCCTAATTGGGTGCTGCCAGTATGAATGCACTTGTGTGGGACTGGCTGGCTGAACATGGCTCAGTCTGAGTGAATGTGAAATGTTTAGTATAACAGGGAGCCTCACACTCATCTCCTGATCAGAAGCTGTAACAAGAAACCTGAAGCTGAGGTCCTCTTAAGCTTGCACCCTGGAGTCCAGCTGGAGGAAGAAGTCTGCATCTGCAAATCTTCAAGCAATAGCTGCTATGACTCAAGAACTGAACCAGAGAGGACCTGGATAGGCCACCTCTTCCTGAGCTATGAGGGATCATCATGCAACTGCTGCTCTTCACCCGAAGTGTCCTGGAAGCCAGTCCTGTGTGCATGCTGTCCGGAGAAGGGATCTTCGTGAGTCCAGAAGAGGAGTACCTGAACCTCTTGAAGCCAATAAGTTTGTCTATGTCACCCAATGTTCGGAGGAGTGATCTTGACTACTGAAAGACAGGTTTCTGAGTATTGCCCAAAAGAGGGCATACCCTGGCATAGTGCTGCTTGTGAAAGTTCCAAATCATTGAAGATGAAGAATCATCCAAGGGGCATCCCTGCCAGGACATCTGTCCACTTGTCCACGCCAGAGAAGATCCAGGGTCGCTGCCTGCAATGGAGTGTTCAACGGTGGGTTTTCACGCCACCAAAATTCGACTAAGACATCCTGAATGTCCAGACTTGGTGAGGGTACGCAGACTAGTGCTCGGATCCAGGTCACCAGAAGCCATCCTGAGATGTGTGGCGGCTGCAGCACTGAAGAACCCAAAGTTGGTAAACCGCAAAATCCCAAACCCTGACACCTACTTCTGCCACTGCACCCGTCACTACGTAAAAACTCCCCAGGCCACCTAGGGCCTTATCTTCTTCAGTCAGGCCCTGTTGAGGTTCACAGCCAGAAATACCTTTGTGGGCCATCCATCTCTGGAGTAACAACCCGCTTACGGAGACCACCGCAAAGATCGAAAGTGCTGCCTTTCTGACACTGCTTGGTTCCCTCCTTCTTCTCGCCATCAACATCCCAGCGACTCCTTTTCCAAAGGGCACCCATCCTTGAGAGGTCTTATCGAATGAGCCCAAGAAACTCCACCACTTTGCCTGCCAACGCACCTAAGGTACTGTGATGAGGAAGAGCATCTTCTATCCTTAGGAGTCATCCAGGGGTGCCAGATTGCGCCGGTCCCGTCCCTAATGGGGGCACACCCATATAGAATAGAAGCGAAGGGGACTTAGTATAGTACTCACTACGGTGAGTAACCTTTTCTTTTTCAACCTATGCATATCCTCCTCCTCCACCTCTACCTACCGTTACCATGCTAGATGCCTCGCCATGCAAAATTACTCTCTATAAATTCCTGCCACACGTCTATCAATCAATACATGGTCTTACCCCCACTACCTAACTGATTACATCTAGCCGCATCCTCCTTCTTGAACTCCACTCCTCGTATCTTCACAATCTATCAGTCCCCCGCAACACGTATGCCTCCTCCCTCTTTCTCTCCTTTTCCCTACTTTCCCCACCCCACTGAAATGCTCTCCATCCAGCCATCAAAGCATCTCTTCTGTGGGACATTTCAAAACGAGGCGCAGATGCCCATTGCTAGCAATGGAAGGAGCCCCCGAAACTCTTCCACCCTCCTATCCAAACTAACTACCCAAACCACCTCTCTTGCATTCTTATATTTGGATGTGTAAAGACTGGCCTCAGGCTGCTAAAGTTAAACATTATTGTGTCTTCCAGTATACGTCCCTAGTAAATGTTCTCACCTTTACCCTTTCAGCACCTGTTATACACCACTCAGTCACACAATGCTCTTAGGTAAAGGCACTGTACCTAGGACTACCATTGTTTTCTGTTGTTGCCTACTTTGTGAATCATTTGTCTTAGAATTGAGAACCTGTTTTCAATAAATACTAATACAAATAAATAGAGGGGGTGAACATACTAGGGTAACAGGCTCACTACAGAAGGAAGGAAATGAAAACAACGTTTTTTTAACAATAGAAACAAAGGAACTACATTTCGGACATTTTTGTATTCACTTCTTCTACAATTGAAAGTATAGGGAACACAGGTTTCCCAAAAATACCGTATCTTCATGCTATAGTGCATTGAACCTTTTTGTTTTACTGAAGCTACTAAAAGGAAGTGTTAGGCCTGGCTTTGTGGGTCTCATGAGCCTCTTTTCAGGCTGTCTGAGGTAGGCTGGGTTCTCATTGAGTCTCATGTGAAGCTGTCTGAGGCATGTCTCGCCCTGTACTTTGCCGTTCAGGTTTCAATATATGCTCTTCTTGCAGTTCCACTCAGACAGGTCTCATCCTGTTCTTTGCTGTGCGATATTCATTCTATTTTATTGGATCGCCTTTGGGGCTGTCTCGCCCTGTACCTTTCTAGTCAGGTTTTAATGAATGCTCTTCTTGCAGGCTGTGTTTGACTGTGTGGTGAACTCCCTCAAGAACGTCCTGAACATCCTCATAGTCTACATGCTCTTCATGTTCATCTTTGCCGTAGTGGCTGTCCAGCTCTTCAAGGGAAAGTTCTTCTACTGCACCGATGAGTCCAAGGAGTTCGAGAGGGACTGCAGGTATGGTCAGAGGAATTAATTCCTGTAGGAATGATTGGGAAGGTACTCAAAGGTGTGCCCAAGTTGCCGGGACGGATACAATATATGTTCTCCTAAATATTAGATTTATTGAAAGCCTAGGAAACCTGTTTTTTATGATGCTGTTTTGAAGTACAATGACAATACATTTTTAGGTTGAATTTTAGATTGATAAGGGACAGGTTTTGTGAGATATTACAAAGGAGCTTTGTGAATTTGGCTCTGATTTATTGGTATCAGCTGTGTTCTTGTCTGATGCTAATGAATATTTAGGGCATATCAAGAAGGAGATCTGGGGGAATGAGAATGTTTATTAAGACTCGACAGGCAGATTGAAACAGAGGTTATTTTGTTTATGTTGGTTAATGTAGAGAATTTCTAATGCTTATGGGGTGATCTAGAAAAACACATAGGAAGTTATATTTTATGATTTGTGGATGAAATGGAGGCCTACTGTATGGCAAAATAAACTTTGAGAAAGGATGTTTAAAGCATTATGTAGGAGCAAAATTGTTCAAAGAAGTGAAGGCGGTATGGCAGGCCAGCAGCAGATATATTTGAGGAAAAGTGTTGTTAGGAACCTTGAAAGATGGTAGAATGGCGGACCAACCTTGCAAGGGCTCATAAAGAGTTTTTTCAGTGTTCAACAGAAATAGCCAGGTGATGTAAAAAATCTGAGAGTATTCTCCCTCTTAAACACCTTGGATTCTCTCTGCAGGTGGCTGGGGAAAGACCATTGCTCTTGGATGCCGAACCGGGGGGCGGCGAACTGAGGGAGGATCTCCTTGGTGGAGGGTCTGTGGGGTCTGGAAGTGGAGTACCATTGGGTGAAACATGGGATCCCCCTTTTCCTATTGACGACCAACTCTTCCCTAGCCTTCATAGGTTGTTATAAACCAGTTTCCCTGGTTTCCCCACACATTACAAATGACAGAAGTTGCAACTAAGAGCAATGAAGGCTATGCTCTTTTACCCCTCTGGTACGGGGACGAGGAAGATGCCTGCTAGGATCTGTGAGGGTCAGGCATGTCCCGTTGATTGTGGTCAGGCAGGACTAGTTGAAATTCCCCACTGCAGCCTGTCTAGGAGCTACAGGTGTATAAAAGGAGACTAGCCCAACAGCAAAGGGAGCCACTGTGGAAGCCACCAGGAGAACCACTGGGTGAGCGGCTGGGCAACCAAATTGTACAAAAACAGCAGGAGAAGCAGCATGAAGGCCGGTACAGGCATTAAGGAACCATAGGAGCGGAGGCTCTGTGGAGCAGATTGGAAGTTGTGAAGGGAATCGTGTTGAGAGGCTGTCCCTTTCCTGTGGGTCCAAGATACTCCTTTCCCTGTGTTCAGAGATCCACACAGGAGTGCCTGAGGGGCCGGAGTTGGACCCCTGACTCGAAAAGCAGAAGGCTGTGTGTTCTGCGTTGCTGGGAAGGCTGCGAACACGACCAATGAGTTTCTAATGAGTGAGAACCTTGGTGCACAGGCGTTTGAACTTTTCTAAAGGTGGTTGTGTGTTTGAGGAGAAACATTTTCGAAGGTCTCTGAAGAAAACCTTTGTCAACTATTGAACTTTCAGTAATACTTAGTATCAGAGTGGTTGCGTGTTGAAGAAAAGCTCATTTTTGAAAGTCTCAGAGTGCTGTGTATTTTGTTTGAAGTAAACTAAATGAATATTAAACAGAGGGTTGAGTTAAAAGTGTTTTACAACTACAACCCGTGCCTACCGAACTAAATGAACACTTTACAAATAAACAGAGCTGCTACATATTGAGTTTAAAAGGGAACTGAACTTTCCTTTAAAGTAAAACCACCATATGATGAATTCTAAAATGGAACTTTAAAAATGAACTTTAACTCCAAGCAAAACCATTGTATGCTGAACTCTAAAGTGAATAGAACTTCAAAATGAAATTAAAAAGAGGCATATTGAAAACCAAATTGTGTGAAAACTACCCATAACAGAAATACACTTTAAAAGCCTAATTAACAGGAACCCCGACATTTACATCTAACACAGTTAAGATATTTACATGAAAAACTACCATAAAAGGTGGGCACAAGTGTGGCAAAGAGCCCTAAGAAGAGAAAGGATATTTAGTGAACCCTGAGACTTGAAACATTTACTGCCTTGAGGACCGAGTCTCAAAGTGTTTTGTGTTTTGAACTGTGGTGCTTGGAACTTGGGGAAGGGAACCCCGAGTATTGACTAAAACTGTATTATCCTGAACTTAAAAGTAAATTTGAGACTTTTTGTTGGAACAGTTTTGTACTCGGGGAAGGGAGCTGAAAGGAAGCTGCGAGATGGAAGACACTCAGAACTTTATGTTGGACACTGTTTCTTTTGGTTTCTGACATCCCGACACATTGTATAGATAAGTAGTGAGGTCAAACATGTGTTTTGGACACAGACAGATTCTTAAATTGACCTCTTTGACTCAGACTTTCCTTAGTTTCATTTCAGTAGGATACTACTCCCTTAGCATAGGGCAAGACAGGCCTTTTACCATCCTGACATTTAAGTTACTAAAGTATTGTATGTTAATTCAGAATCTGTTATCTGTGTTTTGCTTGATGATGTCTTCACTGTGAGCTAATCTGTGAAATCATGATGTGTGCGTCTTGAGTTTATGACAGAGATGGTGGAGTATGTAGAAGGGTTTAGAACAGAAATTGTTTAAATGGGGGAAATTATGCAGGAGGTTATAGCAGTTTAAGATATACATAGTAACATATGTAGGAGAGATTAGGGCTGGGCTAGTGACCCATGTGACCGAGTTTAGTTCAAAGCTGATGAAGTAATTGAGACTGAATCGGTGAAATACATGGTAATGTGTAGTGCATTCTTGCTAAGCTTGCAGGAGAGTTTGAGGGCAGTGGAAGAGAGGTTTGGGCACATCTACTGACACATGGGGAAGGGTTTAGAGCTGAGCTGTTAAAGTAATGGGAGTGCTTAGGCAGGAGCTGGTGAAGTATGAGAGCATTAGGGGCAGTAGTACATGGGGCAGTTTAGAAATTAGCTTCTGTTGTCCTTTGTAATTATTGTTTTCATTGCACATGGAACAAGTACTAACAGGTTTTGCAGTGTCAGGTTATTTTGGAGCAGGATCTGAGCACCTCATCAAGGATTCGGGTCTGTCTGGTGAAAACTATGGGCAATGTATTCCAGGTGTTTGAAAGTGTTCATCCCTCTGTGATCAGCAACTCTTATGGGAAGTCCACCTACAGCTATAATAACCTGCTTTTTGAATATAAGGGATTTGTGAAATGTGTAGCGGTGCCAGAAGCTTCAGGAAGTTTTGAGAGCACTCCTGTAGTATTTTCACAACAGTGATAACCGGCTTGGGACATTTCCGTTACCTATGACTTTTCTTCCCCATTGTCATTGCTCTACATTATGGCTTTGTATGCCTCTTCTGGTGGTTATCTCAGGTGCACCTCACCACATTTTGCAGTGGGGTCATGCTATTGGGAGAAGGTGCTGCAAGGACAGTTATTAGGATGAAGTTTTGAAATGGACACTGCACTCTCTCGCTTCTTCTCTTTCAGGAGTTTCTCTCAGGGTTATTTCCTCTGCAACCTCTGCCACTCTCTCTATTCTACCCTCTGGCCCGACACACTCTGCAGGGCACACACTGGATGTTCTGCTCTCGTCAAACCTGTCCCCCACCCGCCCCTCCAAGCTTCTCACCACTCCTCTTTCTTGTACTGAGCACTTTCTTCTCTGCTCACATCTGTCGCTCTCTGCCCCTCAGGTTAATCCGACCCCAGCACTGCCAACCACCTTCTCGGTCATCCGGCCAATGAAGCGTGTGTCAGGGGAGGCTTTTGCCACTACTTACTCCTACGACCCGTCCCCTTTCCTCCATACTTGTGGGACATTCCTCCGTCCTGTGGGACAGGACCGGAGCACTTTGTAAAAGCATCTAAAAATGTCAAACAGTCCTTCCTTTCTTTCTATGGGGGGCCCGGCACGCGGCCGTAATACCACCCATCTCGGCGAAGCCCCGCGCATCACCCATCAGCCCTTTTCTCCGCTCGTTCGGGACTGGACGTGCTTGTTAGGGAGAATTCTCATCTTATGGCTAATCTCCCTTACCTATAGAGTCCCCCAGCAGCTTTGCTGGATTTGAAGGGTTTGTTTTTTTCTCCTGCTAAAAGTGAGACTCTTTTTCCCACTCTTAGGCATTTTTGCTATGTGTGTTCTAGGCTATTTTTGTGTTTAATATCTATGGGGTTTCTCTCACCTCCATAGGAACCATCTTGATTCACATGTGTTACACAGCACCCTCCGTGCAGTGACACAGGGGTGTCGTAGCGACCCCCAAACATAGACTCCATACCCTGGGACTGACTACTGTCTCCCAGGGCATGTAAAGTCCACATTGACTTTACTAGTCAATTTTTGTGAACTAAATCAGTACGACCCATTTTACTATGGAAGTACTGGGAAGGGTTAATCGTTTTTCCCTAATGTTCATTTTCGAGAGGGTACCGTACAGTCCCTCTCTCAAAGGTTTCTGGCTGGTGGCAGTGGTTTCTACCGTAAATATTCAACCGCGAATGGGATTTTTTCATTGTTCGAGGCTACCACATTTTCTGACAGCCTCTAACATACCGCCGGTGTATTTTAATATTAACTTTACTCTGGTAGGTTTTATTTGCCAGAACTTTAATATAACTTCTTTCTCGTGTCTTTCTCTAAACTCCTAACCCAAGTCGGAGAACCTTTGTTCGTCCTTTTGGCGGGATTCTACCCACTGAGTCTGGGGTGGGTCCATTGTGTGGGAGAGGGATTAGGACCCCTGGACAGGGTTGCTCAGCAACCCATGTCGCACTCTATCCTAATAGGCTGGACGGTCTCCCGCCAGGATGACCACTCCACTGTGTGAGTGACAGCTAGGCTGTATGAATGGGGATCTTTTTGCATAAAAGCAGGGTCCTGAGGACTGGAAGAGCAAGACGTCGCCACTGGAACTGAGAAGCCGAAGAGAAGAGAAGCCAAAGACACCTGCAATGACTGAACCACTGGTGAAGCCCTGCTGCAGCGTCTCACCACTTTTCTCCACACGACGAGAGAAGATCTTCATCTGCAAGAGCCTTCTTCCCTGAGCTGGTGGGGCCAAACAGTTTGCCAATCGCCTTACCAGACCTGCCTTGGTCGAATCGCCAGTACCCCGTACTCGGAGACCGGATAGCCAGGCACCAGTCCACCCGGACCGCGATTTAAAGGAGCGTACCTTTTATTCGTTGGGCAGCACCGCTGCTGGTTTCATCCCTGGGTAGTGCAGTAACTCGAACCTTCCTCCA
This sequence comes from Ambystoma mexicanum, assembly GCF_040938575.1. Classification (NCBI taxonomy): domain Eukaryota; kingdom Metazoa; phylum Chordata; class Amphibia; order Caudata; family Ambystomatidae; genus Ambystoma; species Ambystoma mexicanum. The sequence goes on along the minus strand of NC_090926.1, from coordinate 1,269,679,862 downwards.
CGACGAGAGCTTCTCTTCCTCTGTTGGATCCCTCGAACTGCAGAAACTACCAGGAACAAACAGCAATGCAGGAGCCACTCCTTCATTTATAAGGTACATTGTTCCGCCAGGCCGCCCTTTCTGCGCGGTAGTGCTGAAGGTGTTTTAAATCCTTTACCTACCTGTTGGGTTGGCCGCCCCTCTCTTTAACATTCTCTTTCACCTTCTGCATCCACCTTTTCGAATGGTTAACCAAAGACTTGACTGCAGCTACAAGAACATTTTGCTCCTGGACCCTTGCCATGTACCACTGACTCTTGCACAGGCCTACTGACTCTGGCTAAATTTGTTAGAACTGCCTTCTCTAGATTGCTTCTCAACTAGAAATGTGTTGGTGCACCTACTTCTTATCACCACCCTTTCCTTCCCACTTTTAAACCTTGTGAAATGCCATTTGCTCAGTTTTCATTTAAGTATTTTTTTACTGATGCGCTGTCTTGCTTAAACTGGTTTACAAACTTATGGAAAGTGTTGCTAGGGTGTGTAAGGAGGAATTTCTGTATAACTTGTGCTTTCGCTCACTTGTGAGAAATTGCTAGAGTGCCATTTGTGTTTGGTTTACACTGTGCCGTTTTGCTCAGTTTTCACTCTTGCTCAAACTTGTCTACAATTTAACTAGGGAGTTGTGTATACTTTCTTTGACCAAATTTAACTTGCTTTAAGAACTGTGATAGATGTGTTTTACTTGAAGTGTATAAAATAAATATACATATATATATATATATCCTTTTACTACAAAACATTGTTCAGTGTTTCCTTGTCCCACAGTACTGAAGGCCTATTGTGTAAACCCAGAATACTGCTCATCTCCCTCTTGAGATAAGTCTGACTGCTCAGCCACAGCTACCAACTAAATCTTTGTGGTACAGACTGATACCAAAGGGGATTTATTGCTCTCACCTGTAGCCCTCATCTTCTGTAGTGCTCCCTAAGGGAACTGCACAGGATTCTGCCTAACACTGGTGTACAGCGGTGAGGATAAAAGTATTGGATTTATATTTTAGAGTTCTGCTAGTACCTTGGTTCAAATAACCACAAGGCTAACCATCACAAAAAAGTTTATTTTGAACAAAGTCAAAAATGTGGAAAGTTACAGCCAGGAGACCCTCCTTACTAATACTGCTGATTATTTAAGGGATCTGTGTAGACAGAAAGGTCTTCCTGTCAAAGGCAAGAAATTAGAAATGATTGATAGACTGTTAAAGAAACAAAGTCTGAACAGTGGTGCTGTAGTGCCCACTACCCCAGCAGATGTAGGAAACATTGAGGATGATAATGCTGAAAATGTTATTGTTGAAACAGATGAGGAAGAGGAGGATAACAATGTCACCTCCTCTGGTCCTCTGCCTGCTCAAAGGCCTCAACCTGTGGCTACTGGAGCTTTAACAGGTCCGACATTAAGTCCTGAATTTATCTCACTAGAAAAAATGAGACTTGAATTAGAATTCAAAAGAATTAGTGCCCAAACTGAACAGAGACATCAAGAACTAAGGCTCAAAGAAATGGAGCTCATTCATGAGCTTGAGATGAAGAAATTGTCTTCGGAAAATGCTTCTCTCCCCTAATCCTCTAGATCTTCCAGTCCAAAAAGACCCCGGATGCCTAAAGATATTGTGGGTATGTATGAACCTAAGTTGGATGTATTAGATTGGTTAGCTATGTTTGAATATAATCATGGGCTCCAGTTGATCCCCTGGTTATTCTCTAGGCTTCCCCCCGTTGCATCTGATATGGTAATGGAGTTGGGGGAGGTGGATAGGACGGATTATGAATGTGTGAAGCTAGCTTTGATAGCTAGATCTGGGAAGACCCCTTCCAAGTACCTTAAGAGGTTTAGGACGCCCAAAAGCAGGATGGTACCCCTTGGGCTACCTGGGTGAGTGAAAGTCTGAAGAATTTAGAGGGATGGATTAAGGATTACAGAGTGAACACTTATGAGGGAATGAGAAATCTTGTTATGTTGGAGTCAATTTATGATGCCTGCTCTCCTGAGCTCAGACAGCACTTGGCTGATTCAAAGGAAATAGATCCCAAGAAGCTAGCTAAGGCTGCTGACTTGTGGGTTGCCAACAGGGCTACTCACAAGGATTCAGGGGTCACTCAGAAAAAGGATGAGGGAAAGCAGCCACCAAAAGGGAACCAAGAGACTTCTAATACCTCCCAACCCAAATAGGGCCAAAAACAACAAAATAACCAGCGTAAGCCCCAAAGGAAACCAAATAGGGCTAGTGAGTCGTCTGCTGTTCAACCAGAAAGAGGTCAGCAGAAGCCCCCCTTCCAGAGAGCATTTGGTACATTCTATGTCTGTGGGGTAACTGACCATATCAAAGGAGATCCCAGATGTAAGGGTAAACCTTCTGGGATCAGCACAGTCTCCTTAGCCTTCACTCCTGAGGAGGAAGTAAAAGTGGCCAGTGCTCACTTTGAAGTCTTTGCTGAAGGACCCGTGGGTCTTCAAACAACTGTATCCCTAGATTCCATGGGTCTGGTTAGAAAACAGAATAGGGATGTGTATGACTCCCTACCAGAAAACTCTAAAGTGTATTACATGGACAGTGTTCTTGTCAATGGTCAGGATACTCCTGCCAGGAGAGTCACTGGGGCCAGCAGAACAGTAGTGGATGAAAGCTTTTTCAAACTTAAGGATGTTGCTAAGGCACCCAAAGGTCCCACAACATTTTCTGGAGGCCCTGTCCAGATGGTTCCTATTCTACCAGCCCTCACTCAGTGTAATGACATGACAGTGAGGATTCCTGTCAGTGTTCGAACTGAGGTGCCTGGGAGAGTTCTGTTGGGGAATGATCTAAAAACTATAGGAGTAATATCCAGTACCACAAGGCCTCCCAGTATGGAGAAGCAGGACCTAACCAAATTGGCTAGAGAGGCCGCCTTAAGGGACCCCTCTAAGCCTGTGGGAACCTCTACTGAGAACCCCAACCCAAGCCCTGGTGTTAGTAAGTTGACCTCTAACCCAGGCAAATTTCAGGCTAGTATGTTAGGGAAATGGGAGCCCGAAGCAAGCTCCATCATTGTTCCCCCAGTTTTAGAGTCTCTGATTCCCCCGCTTCTGAGAAAGAGGTGGATAGACCAACTGGACCCCTCTCTAGACCTAAGAGAACTGGTAATTCTCAGTGCTGGTGGAAAACCAGAAAAGAGAAGTCTAAGGCCAAAAACCTTCAGACTGTTGGACCTTCTACTGAAGACTCCAACTCAAATCCTAGTATTGGGAGGGTGTAACGCTCACCTGATTCCCGTAGAGGCGCCGGTCTTGACTGGGCGTATACCGTATCTTCAAAGGTGATGTGTAACACACGGCTGGCTCTTTGGGCTGGACCTCTGTGCACTGTATGTCTGACTCGGAGGGTAAGATGTCTGCAGATAGAAAATATGGGATTAAGGAACTGGGTTATTGAATGTCTCTCTCTTCTTCCCTTTCTCTTCTCCTGTAGAACCCCAAAGGTTAACGCTCTCACCTTAGGTAAGTGAACGCCGTGCTCTCCATCTGCCTCGGGGCAGGGTGCTGTAACCAGTTTCTTCACTGGATAAGGGGAGCAGGCCTCTTGACTTCAGAGGACTGCTGTCCGTCGTTTACTGCACGAACGGAAAGTTTTGAGTAATTCTAATGTCTTTAAAGTCTTTAGTAATGATGTTTCTTGTTTTGCAGGGTTCCGGCGATGGCGGATGACGGGCTGAAGTGAGTTGAAGATGGAGCCCGTGTGATGAATAGAAGCGCCTGGAAGCACGTAAGTAAGCGCTTGTTGCCTGCTTCACGATGCGCTCTAACTGTCTTTTTATTTTGCAGGTACAAGTTCGGAGCGGCTGCAGGGTGCCGGAATACCCACTGGGTTAGATATGGAAAGGAGTAATGGCACGTGAGTATTAAAATTCCCCAATGTCTTTAAACGCACCTTGTTTTGTCTTTCAGATGCAGGATGCAGCGCCGAAGGCCTCCGGAGCATGCGAATAGTTGGTAAGCTTTTGTCTTTCAGATGCCGGAATGCAGTGTGAAGACCTCCGGAGCGCACGAAGAGTAGGTAAGCCTTTGTCTTTCAGATGCCGGAATGCAGCGCGAGGCGTTGGTGACAGCCGATGGACCAGGTAAGTGAAGAGCTGTCACTGAGGACCGTAATGCTAACCTGTTCTTTCTTGTCTTTATAGGTGTTGCTGAAGACTGGATTCAGGATGGTAAGCCTTTTTCCTTAGGCCCAGGATCAGATGCAGAAGACACGATGAGCGTTCTGCTGCAGAGGATGCAGAATAACGCAAAGCAAGATTCATCCATCGGGTGTGGTTTAAATAGCCTCCTGTAGTGCTTAGGTGTCTCCTTCCACAGCCATGCCTAGGTAAGAAAAGAGTTCCTGCTTTCCAGAAGAGTTCCAGTGTTCTGAATCTAGGGAGTGGCTCCTGCCCCACCCAACAGGAAAAGTAGTTCCAAACAGAAGAGGATCAGAGGCTCAACTGGCAGGCAAGTAAGCAGCATGGTCTGCTGCAGGTAAGTCCACCCAAGCATTATGAGCCCGGCGCTTCCAGCGCTGGGACTGGGCATATTTATGAGCCTGGTGCCACTGGCGCCAGGACTGGGTCCAAAAGGTCCCAATTGGGACTGGTTGGCACTCGGAACCTGGGTTATGGATCTGCTTCCAAGGGAGTTGGGAAAACCCTGACCTTTTGGAAGCAGAGATCATGACAGAGGGAAACTCCTAAAGTAGGTAAGGTTAGATCTAAGAGGAATGGGAAGCAGGTACATTGCCTAACACCAGCCCCTCCACCCATGAGGCCTGAGACCCAACCTGCTCCCAACAGAGAGGTGGTGAGGAACCCTGGAGGCCCCTCTAGATCTAAGGGAATCCTTTATAAGGACCCCTTGAAAAAGCCTATCACAGGTTCAGGAGTTGTCCCAACTTCCGAGGGACTGGTCAATCAGATCCCCTATAGAATTAAAAAGAAAGTTGTTCCTCAAAGGGTTTGTAGGTCATATAGCTTACAAAGGAAAACCTTTGATTTCACCATTAAGCACAGGTCAGGGTGTCACCACCAAAATGCTGATGGTCTCTCTAGGATGTTTGTAACCGACTAGAGGTATGAGATTCATCCAGGAGTGGATTCAATCCTCCTGTCCCTAGACTGGGGGGGGCGAGTGTTAGGGAGAATTCTCTTATAAGGCTAATTTCCCAAACCTAGTGAGTCCCCCAGCAGCTTTGCTGGATTTTTGGGGTTTGTTTTTTCTCCTGCTAAGAGTGAGACTCTTTTCCTCCCACTCTTAGGCATGATTTGAGGTATGTCTTTGACTTATTGTGTGCTTATGGGCCATGGGGTCCTTTACTCCATAGGGTATCATCTGTTTTAGTGTATGTGTTACACAGCACCCTCAGTGCAGTAACACAGGGGTGTCATAGTGACACCCAAAAATAGACTCCATACCCTGGGACTGACTACTGTCTCCCAGGGCATGTAAAGTCACTATTGACTTTATTAGTCCAAAATTGTGAACAGAACCAGTACAAACCATCATATTGTGGAAGTACTGGAAGGGGTTAATTAAATTGCCTCTGTTTCCAAGGGGGCACTGCCCAGTCCCCCCTTGTCGAGTTTCTGGCTGGTGGCAGTGGTTACCACGCAAAATATTCCACCAGAATATTTCCTATGGGATTTTTCCATTGATTTTAAACGCACCACTTTTTTGGTGCAATGTTAGAGATACCGCTGGTTTATTTATTTAATATAAAATCCCTGGTTGGGTCTTTTCGCCAGAACTCTTTTCCAAAATGGCGTTTGTGTGGCTCTCTGTAACTCCAACCAAGGTCGGGCCCTTTGTTCCACTTTTTGGCGGGCTTCTCCACAGAAGCCCTCTAACTGGTGCCACTCTGTCTGGGTTCCACAGGATGTGTGGGTGGGGGAATTGGCACCCTGGACTGCGTTGCCGTAGCAACCCAAGTCGCACTCTGTTCTGATTGGCCCAGTGGTGAGCCACCCGGCTCATCACTTAGCATGTATGAGTGACAGCTGGGCTGTTGAATGGGGTTTTTTCTGCATAAAAGCAGGGCTTTTGGGACTGGAACTTCAGAAGTCGCCACAGGACCTAAGAAATCCGAAGAGGGGATAAGCTGAGCCATCTGCAATGACGACACCACCCGTGGAGCCCTGGTGCAACGACCTCACCACTTTCCCGACGACAAGAGATCTTCTGCTGTAAGAGTCTTCTCTCTTTGAGCTGGTGGGAACAACCAGTTTGCCAATGGCCTTCCAGGATGTCCCTTGCTTGAATCGCCAGTGCCAAGCACCCCGGCGGCCGGATAGCCAAGCTTCACCATTGTGACCGCGAATAAAAGGAACGCACCTTTTAACCGAACAAACTACGCGGCTGGTCTCTTCCCTGGGCAGTGCAACGACCCCAACTTTCCTCCTCGACGAGATCTTCTCTTCCCCTGGTCGAAACCACGAACTGCACCCGCTGCCAGGAACAACTGCCACCGTTGGAGCTTCCTCACTTTTAAAGGTACTGTGTTCCACCTGACCTCCCTTTCCACGGTTTGCTAAAGGTGACCCTTAAATCCTTGGCTGTCCAACAGGTTTGGCCCCCAGACCTTCTAACTTTACCTTTCGCATCAAACCAACCTCTTTTGAACATTTTTGCAAAGACTTTAGTGCATTTTAAACTGTGTGATCTTGGGCACATTCCGCCTTGCTCCATTTAATGTGGGCCTGGCCTATAAACTTTGGCTCTACAGTAGACCCTGCCTTCACTAACTTGCTGTGGTCTTAGAAAAGTGTTGGGAACTGTTTTATTTTCATGACCTGCCTTTTTCTCTCCCTTTAACTTAATTATTGGAGTGCCATCTAAGTTACGCGCTCACATCTGTTTTTACAAATAGTGGTGTTTTGACCTGGACTTGTCTAATAATTATTAAGGGAGGTGTGTATACTTTTCTGATTGTGTTTGAACTTGCTTTGATCTATAGTGCTTAGTGTATTTTCTAAAGTGTGTGTTAAATAAATAATTATATACTTTTGATACCAAGCTCTGGTCAGTGTTTGCTTGCTCTACTGTGTTTTAGCACTATTGTGTATCCTCTGTATACTGCCCTACTCATCTTGAGAGAAATCTGACTGCTCAGCCACAGCTACCAGGTAAATCTGGGTGGTGCAGACTGCTACCAATTGGGTTTACTGCTTACTCCTGTAGTCTTAATATTCTTGCAGTGTTCCCCAAGGGAACTGCACAAGATTCTGCCTAACAATGGTCTATCCCAGTTGTGTTAGTACCAAAGGCAGGATCCAAGGAGTTGAGATTCTGTGTGGACTATAGAGCTCTAAATACAGTCACTAAGATTGATGCCCATCCTTTGCCAAGGACAGATGATCTAGTGGATAGACTTGGTTCAGCCAAGTTCCTCAGCACATTTGACCTCACGTCAGGCTATTGGCAAATAGCCCTGACTGACCATGCCAAGGAGAAAACTGCATTCTCCACCCCAGTGGGCTTATACCAGTTTAAGGTTATGCCTTTTGGATTAAAGAATGCACGTGCTACATTCCAAAGGATGGTTAACCAGGTTCTGAATGGGATGGAGGACCTCTGCATGGCATACTTGGATGAGATTGTAGTGTTAAGCCCTACTTAGAAAGAACATGTTGACCACCTAGGCTATGTTTTGCAGGCCCTGGAACAGGCCCATCTGGCCATAAAGGAAAGCAAATGTCAAATTGGTCAGATAAAGTGGTCTACTTTGGGCATGAGGTAGGAGGTGGTGAAATAAGGCCTTTGCTCAGCAAGATTGAAGCTGTGCAAAATTGGACAACCCCTTCTACTCAAACCCAGGTGAGAGCCTTCCTAGGCCTCACTGGGTATTACAGGAATTTCATTGAGAACTATGGATCCATAACTTCTCCACTGAATGTAATCTCCTTCTAAGTTCCCTAAAAAGATCAAATGGAATGAGGAGTGCAATCAGGCCTTTGAAAGCCTGAAGAAAGCCCTTTGTCAAGCTCCAGTTCTCAGAGCTCCTGACTACCACCAACCCTTCATTGTGCAGACAGATGCTTCCAATATAAGTATAGGTGCAGTCCTCAGTCAACTGGATGACAAAGGTAGGGAGCACCCCATTTGCTTCATCAGTAGGAGACTGAAGGAACCTGAAACAAGGTGGGCAACTATTGAGACACAATGTTTTGCCATTGTGTGGTCTTTGAAGAGGTTTAGACCATACTTGTATGGATCTACTTTCATCATTCAAACAGACCCCCAACCCTTGAGATGGTTGATGCAAATGAAAGGGGAAAACCCAAAACTGCCAATATGGTCAATCTGCCTCCAAGGATTTGATTTTACCATTGAGCACAGGTCAGGATGTCACCACCAAAATGCTGATGGTCTCTCTAGGATATTTTTAACCGACTAGAGGTAAGAGACTCATCCAGGAGTGGATTAGATCCTCCTGTCCCTTAGTCTGGAGGGGCGGGGGGCGAGTGTTAGGGAGAATTCTCATTTTATGGCTAATTTCCCTTACCTATAGAGTACCCCAGCAGCTTTGCTGGATTTGGAGGGTTTGTTTCTTTTTCCTGCTAAGAGTGAGACTCTTTTTCCCACTCTTATGCATTTTTGCTATGTGTGTTCTAGGCTATTTTTGTGTTTAATGTCTATGGGGTTTCTCTCACCTTCATAGGAACCATCTTTATTCACATGTGTTACACAGCACCCTCTGTGCAGTGACACAGGGGTGTCGTAGCGACCCCCAAACATAGACTCCATACCCTGGGACTGGCTACTGTCTCCCAGGGCATGTAAAGTCCCCATTGACTTTGCTAGTCAATTTTTTTGAAATAATCCAGTATGACCCATCTTACTATGGAAGTAATGGGAAGGGTTAATAGATTTTCCCTTATGTTCATTTTCGAGAGGGTACCGTACAGTCCCTCTCTCAAAAGTTTCTGGCTGGTGGCAGTGGTTACTATCGTAAATATTCAACCGCAAATATTTTCCTATGGGATTTTCCCATTGTTCGAGGCTACCACATTTTCTGACAGCCTCTAACATACCGCTGGTGTATTTTAATATTAACTATACTCTGGTAGGTTTTATTTGCCAGAACTTTAATATAACTTCTTTCTCGTGTCTTTCTCTAAACTCCTAACCCAGGTCGGGGATCCTTTGTTCGTCCTTTTGGCGGGGGTCTACCGAGAAGCTCTCCTTTCGGCGCCACTGAGTCTGGGGTGGGTCCATTGTCTGGGAGGGGGAGTAGGACCCCTGGACAGGGTTGCCTCAGCAACCCATGTCACACTCTATCCTGATAGGCTGGAGGGTCTCCCGCCAAGATGACCACTCCACTGTGTGAGTGACAGCTAGGCTGTATGAATGGGGATCTTTTTGAATAAAAGCTAGGTCCTGAGGACTGGAAGAACAAGACGTTGCCACTGGAACTAAGAAGCCGAAGAGGAGAGAAGCCAAAGACACCTGCAACAACTAAACCACCGGTGAAGCCCTGCTGCAGCGGCTCACCACTTTCCTCCACACGACGAGAGAAAATCTTCATCTGCAAGAGCCTTCTTCCCTTGAGCTGGTGGGGCCAACCAATTTGCCAATCGCCTTCCCGGACCTGCCTTGGTTGAATCGCCAGTACCCCGTATTCGGAGACCGGATAGCAAGGCACCAGTTCACCCGGACCGCGATTTAAAGGAGCGTAACTTTTATTCGTCGGGCAGCAATGCGGCTGGTTTCATCCCTGGGTAGTGCAGTAACTCAAACCTTCCTCCACGACGAGAGCTTCTCTTCCTCTGTTGGATCCCCCGAACTGCAGGAACTACCAGGAACAACCGCTACCGCAGCAGCCACTTCTTCATTTATAAGGTACATTGTTCCGCCAGGCCGCCCTTTCTGCGTGCTAGTGCTAAAGGTGTTTTAAATCCTTTACCTACCTGTTGGGTTGGCCGCCCCTCTCTTTTAACATTGTCTTTCACCTTATGCATACACCATTTCGAATCGTTAACTAAAGTCTTGACTGCAGCTACAAGAACGTTTTGCTCCTGGGGCCTTGCCCTGTACCACTGACTCTGGCACAGGCCTACTGACTCTGGCTAAAGTTGTTAGAACTGCCTTCTCTAGATTGCTTCTCAACTAGAAATGTGTTGGTGCACCTACTTCTTATAACCACCCTTTCCTTCCCACTTTTAAACCTTGTGAAATGACATGTTGCTTAGTTTTCATTAAGTATTTTTTTACTGATGCACTGTCTTGCTTAAACTGGTTCACAAACTTATGGGAAGTGTTGCTAGGGTGTGTAAGGAGGAATTTCTGTATAACTTGTGCTTTCCCTCCCTTGTGAGAAATTGCTAGAGTGCCATTTGTGTTTGGTTTACACTGTGCCGTTTTGCTCAGTTTTCACTCTTGCTCAAACTTGTCTACAATTTAACTAGGGAGTTGTGCATACTTTATTTGACTGAATTTAGCGTGCTTTAAGAACTGTGATAGATGTGTTTTACTAGAAGTGTATAAAATAAATATATATATATATATATCCTTTTACTACAAAACTTTGTTCAGTGTTTCCTTGTCCCATAGTACTGAAGGCCTATTGTGTAAACCCTGAATACTGCTCATCTCCCTCTTGAGATAAGTCTGACTGCTCAGCCACAGCTACCAACTAAATCTTTGTGGTACAGACTGATACCAAAGGGGATTTATTGCTCTCACCTGTAGTCCTAATCTTCTGTAGTGCTCCCTAAGGGAACTGCACAGGATTCTGCCTAACAGTGCTTGTATCCTTGGAAGAACTTCTTCCCTTTTTGTCCTCCTCTCTGGCTCTCGCTAGCGATCGTGTACTAGTCTGTCTATGTCGTTCAAACTAGACTTTCCAGATTGTTCATCGTGTCACTGACGCTGTTGGGTGTTTGGGTCTGGATCACCGTTGGGGCTCCTGTTTTTATTGCGACTCCCTTTTGGTCTGGGCACTTCAACGTCGGTTGGAGCGGTGGGAGGAGGTGTTCGGACATACTCCTCTTTCGCATTTTCAGGCGTTTATCGACGAAAAGAAGAAACGCCCGGTAAGTTCTTTACTTTTCAGAGCACCCCGGCCGGGAGATACCTTTCCATGCTCTTCCCGAGCCGGGAGGAGCGTTGATCGCTCTGTCACCGGGGATTGCCCTGAGGTGCATTCTGGGCCTAATAATTGTACCGGAGTTCTCTCCGAGGGTCTCCATAAGGGACCTGTGGATACCGGAGCACGCTCTGGGGCCCCTCCTGTGGGAGCTGCCTGTAGACCCTGTTCTACTGAGTCATGGGGTACGGGAGCTCGCTCTGAGACCTCGTTATCGGCTTCTCTCAAAAGTAGTGGGGTGCGGCCTAAGGCCTCGGCTGGGCTTGGTGTTTCCGAACGGATCTTCGAGGCCCAAGCTAGTAAGGCTGTTACCGGACCTGGGTCCGAGGTCCCTCGTGCAGAGGCTAAAGTGACCAATATTTCTGAGAGGCCTGCCAAGGCCTTATCGGTGAAAGTTGTTCCTCACCGTTCCCGCTCTAGTGCCGACGCCAGAACTGTTGAGGAGGCAAGGAGTGAAAGTTCTTCCTTTACCGGCAGTGCCGAGGTCCTTCCTGTGAAGGCCAATTTGGCTATTGGTATGTCACAGAAACATTCCAGGCCTCATAGTACCGGCTCGGCCGAGGTTCCTAATATTAAGGCTAAAATTAAGACCCCTGACCCACCGACGGAGACTCCTGCCTCACTTCCACACATGCTGCAGTTCCCCTCAGGTGATGGCAAAATGGCGGCCGTTCCCGCCACGACCACGGCGGCCATTTTGGGTGCTTCTCCTACAACTACACCATCGGCCTCAGGTGTAGGAGTTGGTTCCGCGGGTGAACATAAAATTCCTTGTAAGCATCCTTTTCATCCAGTTTACGATTGCAACGCCCTATGCCCCTTCCGCACAATGTCTCGTTGCCTTTGGGTTCGGCACCTTTGATTTTTGTGGACACTTCGGGGGATGGGCCTGTATGGCAACCCTCCCCTCTGCGTCCCTGGAATTATCCTCCTCATGAGAGGCCTTCACCGACAGATCCAAAACCGTCTCCGGAGGACGCCTTTTTTGGCAAATTTCAGACGCTCATGCGTACCGACCCCATGAGAGAGTATTTCAAGGGTCTTTTTAGGGAGATATGCCCGCCTGCGCCTCCGGCTCCACCTGTTCCGACAGTGGTTCAGCCATCGCCGCCCTTGCCTACGGTGCCTCCACCGACCCTTCCGCCCTTGCCCCAATTGTCCCCCGTGGACAAGGTGGTGCCTGACACGGTTCAGCAGGATCCTGACCTGTTGGATGATGCGCAAGGCGAGCAGGACAGCGAAGACCAGCACCGCTCTATTAGAGCTTTTCACGACCTGGTACTGGACATGATGTGCCTATTGGATGTTCCAGTCCCCGAGGCACCCGCTCCACAGGCGGGTGTGCTATCGAGGGTGTTCACCTTGTCTCCTTCGGAGCGTACCGGCCTGTTCTTGCAGAAGGACGTTTTGGCCGAGGTCCGCAGGGTCTGGGAAAAGCCACACTGTGGACTTTTTGCCAATAAGAAAATTGATGCGCTATACAGACTGCATTCTTCGGAAGAGGTGGCCCTGTCATCTTGTCTGCCCCCCTCCTCTACAGTAGTTAGCTGCGGCCACTTTGCAGTCCAGGCCTGAAGCGTCCTCTTCTATGACGGCGACTCAGGTTCTGGGGAAAGGGGACAAACTCCTGGACTCCCTTGGGAGTAAGATTTTCACTCACTTGCAGCTCTGGCAGGCTAATGCGGAACTGGTAATAGAGGGGGCGACTATGAAGATGTGGAAAGGTCCGTCGGAGTTCGAGGAGTTCATTCCGGTCGAGAAGCTGGAAGACTCAAAGTCGGGTTTATCTGATGCCAGAGTCTTGGCTATGGATCTGTTTGAGGCCACGGCTCATCATGTCGAATCGTCAGCTCGGGCCTTATGCTGGGTGTAGACACCTCTCGACAGGCGTGGTTGCATGCCACCAAGTTCTCGAAGGAGGTGCAGGACAAGGTGTTGGACCTGCCGTTTGACGGTAAGGAGCTTTTTCATTCCACAATGGATGTGGAGCTCACCAAAACAAAGGACAGCACCCAGACAGCTAAGTCCTTGTCAGTCCTGGTTAAAACCCCTTTTAGGACCCAGAGGCCGCTGTCACAAAGCCAGCCCTCCTCTGGTTTCAGGGGCTTCCTAGACTGGAAATCCCACAGAGTGGATACTCCTTCGGGTAATAACCGCCAGAGGCAGCAACAGACTCGGTTTTTCTCCCGCTCCTCAGCCTCCTCCTCAGGTTCAGGTGGTAACACCACTGAAAAGTCTGCCAAATGAGGGTTATCCTTGCTCGCACAAGACCCCGGTGGGAGGACTCATTGCGTCTAATTGGGAGGCGTGGCAGGCCATCACCGAGGACAGGTGGGTCTTGTCAGTCGCACGGGCGGGCTTCCGCTTATCCCTACCCTCTACCCCAGCCTTCAACCCTCCTTTCCAGCAGTCGGGATCGCCCTCCCTAAAAGCCGAGGTGCAGAAACTGCAGGACCTCAGAGCTATGGAACACGTTCCTCTTGGGGAGCGAGGGGAGGGCTTCTACTCCCAGCTATTTACGGTGCCCAAACCCAACCAGGCTGGACTGTGCACGATCCTAGACCTTTCCCAGTTCAATCTTTTCCTTCCCCAAGAGAAATTCAAGATGATCACGCCCAGCCAGATACGGACTTCCCTGCAGATGGGCGATTGGCTCAGCGTGGTGGATGTTCAGGATGCCTACATGCATATCCTGATCTGGGGTCCACACAGGAGATATCTCTGTTTTTCTGTGGGAGAGGAGCATTTCCAGTTTCAAGTGCTTCCTTTTGGCCCAAGTTCGGCACCACGTGTCTTTACGAAGATGATGTTGGTGATCACAGCCTATCTTTGTCTGCAGGGTATCCATGTATATTCGTATTTGGACGACTGGCTCTTGCGCAGCCCTTGCCCGCTGAAAGCTGCCTGCAATCTTCAGTATCTCCTCCAGCTCCTGTTCCATCTCGGGCTGTCGGTTGAACTGGCGGAAATCTTCCATGACGGTCTCTCAGGACTTGATCTTCATGGGTTTTCGCTGGAATACGATCTACTGCAGCGTGTACCTAGCCGGGGATAGAATGGCGGATCTGTTGGCCACGTGTCAGATGTTTGCGCAGTCGGAGAGCATGTCGGCCTGGTGGTTTCAGAGGCTTCTGGGCCTCATGGCCACATGCGTTTCTGCGCTTCCTCTTGCTCGCCTCAAGATGAGGCAGACTCAGATGGCTCTTCGGAGCTCTTGGCTTCAGGCTGTGGATCCGGACTCCAAGTTGATAACGATTCCAGCTTCCATGAGAGCGGACCTGGACTGGTGGTCGTCTCTCAACAACCTGTCCGTGGAGGCGGACCCAGCTCCGACGATAACGGTCACGACGGACTCCTCCCTTCTGGGGTGGGGTGCGACGTTGGATCTTCTTCAGGTCTCGGATCTTTAGTCGCCCCAGGACAAGCTCCTCCATATAAATCATCTGGAGCTCCGGGCGATTTTTCCTAGCGCTCAAGGCGTTCAGACCGATCGTAGCCAACAAGGTGGTCCGAATTCGCACAGAAAATGTGGTGTCGATGTTTTACATCAACAAGCAAGGGGCACCAAATCTCCCCCGCTCATGGAGCTGTCCATCCAGATTTGAGAGTGGGCGGTTCAGCATGGTGTCTGGCTACTTGCAGTACATTCCGGGCCAGCTGAATGTCACGGTAGATGCCCTCACTCGGCGGACTATAGTCAGCTACGAGTGGGAACTGAAGGCGGGGATCCTCTCATGGATTTTCCTGCGCTGGGGCACTCCGGAAGTTGACCTCTTCGCTACAGCGGCAAACAAGAAGCTTCCTCTGTTTGCCTCCAGGAACGGAATGGGGGTCTCCTCTCTGGGGGATGCTCTCGAGATCCCATGGCACAACATGAGGGCTTATGCCTTCCCGCCTCTGCCTCTAGTTCATCTGACGATTTGCAAATTGAAGAACTCGGTTAACTGTTCTCTTCTGCTCATAGCCCCGTGGTGGCCAGCCAGGTTTTGGTTCTCAGAACTCCAACACCTGTCAGTGTATCCGCCGATCAGGCTACCGGTGGCCCCCGATTTTCTTCACCAGGGGGAACAACAACTGTGGCACCCCTCCCCACAATCACTGAGCTTGGCGGCATGGTGCCTGAGTTCAGGTCTTTAGAACATTTTAGCCTGCCTGCGGATAACATGCGCATTATCCAGGCAGCCAGAAAACCTTCGACCAGGTTCCAGTACAGAAGCAAATGGCTTAGGTTCTGTCATTGGTGTTTGAACATGCAGTTGGACCCAAGGCGGGCTATGATTGACACAGTATTGTCCTTTGTATCCTACTTAGCAAAGTCAGGAGTTCATGTTCTGTCATGTAGAACTTATCTTTCGGCGGTTTCCGCCTACCTATCTACCGACCAATGTTCTTACTTTCTGTCTAATCCAGTGGTTAAGAGACATTTTGCAGGCTTGACACGCCCTTATCCTCCAATTCGCACCCGGCGTGGGATTTAATGTAGTCCTGACAGTGTTGTGCCACAAGCCTTTCGAACCAATGGCCACGGTTGACCTCAATCATCTGTCATGGAAGGTGTCCTTTTTGGTGGCTGTCACTTCGGTAAGGCGCGTGAGCGAGCTCCAAGCTTTGTCGGTGGAACATCCCTTCTTGGCTTTTCACAAGGATAAGGTGGTTCTACGGACAAACCCTGCTTTCTGGCTGAAGGTGGTTTCTGAGTTCCATCTAAACCAGTCTATTTCCCTGCCGGTCTTTTTCCCGAACCTTGCTTCAGCGGCAGAAAGGGTTCTAGACTGTCTGGATGTTAGAAGGGCTCTTAAGTTCAATCTTGACAGAACTTCCAAACTTAGGAGCTCTTCTCAACTGTTCGTCACCTTTGATAATCCACAAGGTAAGCAGGCCTCTGAGGCCACCATCTTCCGATGGATCGCGGCCTGCATTACGGAGTCTTACACCGTTCAAGGGCTGAAGCCTCCTAAAGGTATTCATGCACACCTGGTGCGGGGCAAGGCAGCAGCAGTTGCCTTTCAGAAATATGTTCCCTGGGAGACCATTGCAAAGGCAGCTACTTGAGCCTCCCCATCGGCATTTTGTAAACATTATTGTCGAGACCTTAGTTCAAGAACTGATGCTCAGTTTGGTCAGGCTGTGCTGAAGAACCTGTTTCTGTAAGGGGTTTTTCCATCCACCCATAGTTCCTGTAAGGAGTGCTTGGGAATCTCCCATAAGTATGGAGGAAAGGAGACAGGACGTAGGAGTATTACCAGGTTACTCAACGTAGTGACTACCTTACTCCTAGTCCATAGTCCCCTTTCCTCCATACGCCCGCCCGCCGTCCCCGTCACTACAGTGAGTAACCTGGTTATACTCTCCTTCTTCTACACCTTCAGCTGACTCACAATGTGACACAGCCCTTTCCAACCTTCATCTCTCTATCTCTAACACTCTTGATGTCCTTTTCCCTGTCATGAGGATCCTTTTGAAGCCTGTATCCATATGCAACTATTGGTATGATTCTTAACTTGCCACCCTTAAGTGTAAGTGTAGGGTGGCTGAGAGGAAGTGGAGGGCATCAAGTGCATCCTCCGACAAATTGGCCTGCCGACTGCTCCAAAGGCAGTACAGACTTTCTGTGCTCTCTAAGAAGAGAGCCTACATCCAAGCCGGCGTCTCGGCGGCCTCTAACAGCTTGGCCAGACCTTTCAAAATCTGCAAAGAGCTGGAAAATCCTGCTGCAGTCTCTACCTCTCCTGTTCCCTCCCAGGCCCTTTGCACGACTTTGCCATTTAATTTCACCACTAGAATTCATGACATCCTGTCCACTCTCTCTTCTTCTGCCTCTTCTTCCTCTCCATCTACCATTCCAGGTCCCACTTCGGCCGTTTCTCCTCTTCCTTTCTCCTCCTTCCCACAGTTCACTCCCGAAGATGTTTCTAGACCAGTCCGATCTACGAAAGTCTTATCAAAGCAGGTGCTCCCCTGCTCCTCCAGAACCATTAAGGACCACATCGTCACCCTTGCTCTAGCCTTGGCCGATTTCTGCAATCACTCCTTTGCCACTGGAACCTTCCCATCCCCACTTAAGCACTCACTTGTGTACCTCCTCCTAAAGAAGCCATCTGCCGATCCTTCCTCTCTGGTTAACTACCGCTCGATCTCCATCACTCCTTTCCTGGACAAACCCTTGGAAAAGCTGGCCATCGACCAGCTTAATCTGCACACTGAATCTGTTGGTTGCCTCCACAACCACCAGTCTGGCTTCAGAGCTGCCAGAAGCCCGGAAAATGCTATCCTGAACACCCATGAAGACCTGCTCTATAACCTTGATTGCAACCTTCCCTCTGTCCTGATTCTCCGCGATCTTTCTTCTGCGTTTGATACGGTCAATCATGCCATCCTGCTCAATCGCCTCCATGATAACCTGGGTATCACTGGTCAGGCCCTGGCCTGGCTGACCTCCAGTCTCACTGACCGACCCTCTCAGGTCTAACTGGGGTCTTTCCTCTCTTCTATCTCTCTCTATTTTGTTTTAAATTGTGGTTTTGGTTTTCATTAAATCTTTTTGTGAGGAACCTTTTAGAGGATATCAACTTAAGGACCCCTGCGACTGGATTTATGTTATGTTTCAGGTGAAAAAATGTTGCATTTGTGTGGGAAGCTAGGGAGACATAGAGTTCCTCTACTCCGTTGCAAGCATCTAGTTAGATTGAGTTTCTTACACGCCATTTACTGTGCCATAGGAAATTTGGTGAAAAAAAATAAACATTTAGGTTCCATGAATTTGAGTACACACATCTGTTGGAGTGGTTCAACATAAGTTTAATAGTGGCCCTTTCTGATTAGATGTGTTTCGACATAACTCTGTGTCTTTTTCAGATCAGGACATATCGTTGTCAGTTCCCAATTTAGTTTGCTATTGCTATTGTTAAGTATTCATGGGTTAAATCCCGCCTGAAAAGGATGTGTCATTTCGCGTCAGTTAACTTGGTTTTAATTAAAGCTTACACACAAAAAAAGAATAAAATACAAATAAAAAGAATTATTCAGATCATAAAATATTTCATACAAGTACCAATAAAGTCCATTAAAAGAATATAAACTCTGAATATGTAGCTATTTGACATAGTATATCAACAATCCAAATGATCCAAAACATTGGTAAGAAATGGACATAATGAAAGCATCAGTGAAAGATTTTCCCCCCACATAAACCTTGACCAGAGAAAATCCGTCGAGACTACAGATTCTGAGAATACCCTATGTTTGAAGTATTTGGCTCTTTTAATAGCAAGAGCCGAACATTCAGTTGTCCAGTGCTTCATGGTTTCAATGGAATCAGAGCAAGAACAGAACCGACATTCTGTCGAGGTTACCGAGGATTTAGAATGACCACCCCAATGGATGGTTTGCTCCTTAGTAGGTAGTTGATTTAGTTTAAAACGCATGTAGAGGGAACACTTTTTTGGAGAAGAGAAGCGAAAAAGATATGTGGAAAAATATTCCCTTTTTCTCAGGAAATGTATATATTCAGAGTATGAGTGATAGAATTGTATTGATTCAAGAGTACCCGCCCAATCATACCTAAATTGTTTCCGTTTTGTTCTACCCGGTCTATTAAGTAGTTCGTCAACACTCGACCCTATCATATGCAATGATGGTCTGATATCTTTCCCACATATCTGCTCATAGAAGGAATCTGTTTGTTCTTCATAAAACTATTTAGCTCTGTATAGAGTGAATTTTCTGCTGCATTAAGACATTTTGAGTAGTGAAGGAGTTGTCTCCACTGGGATCTGGTTTTAAGTGAGGTAAGTGCCAACTCGTGCTGAATTATTGAATTCGGAGCAGATGCTGACATAGACAGCACCTCTTTCCAGAGTTGTGCCTGTAGCTTGTTTAGCGAGTCCCCCATATCTACAAAGGAAAGTCCCAAGCCATATAAGATCACAGGTTCACATTTTTAGCAGATAGCAACCGAGAGCAGGGACAATCAAGAATCTACAGACTTTGTGGAATTACCGTTTCATATGTGAAACTAGAGGGGTGTTCTTATCTTTCAAAGAAAGTTGACACATAGTGATGGAAGATGGATTCGTAAGGTTGTAGCCAAGGCATCTTATCGAGGAGACATGTTCGATTAGTTCCCCACCCAATGTCCACTTCATAGTTTTGGGGTGCTTAAGTTTGGAAAAGACAAGGGGCCTCATTCCGAGGCTGGAGGTAAGGGTTAACGGTCACCGTTAATGGCAACGGTGACCGTTAACACTTACCACCATATTCCGAGTTCCCTTTTGCGGGTTGGCATTTAACGCCTGCTTTTAGCAGGCGTTGAAAATCCAACCCGCAAAGGGACCTTGGAGTAAATTACGGCACCGTAATTTACCGTGCCGTAATTTACTCCTTCCCCATTCCCATTGAGCCCTACGGGGGCAGGAATGGGGATGGGGAACCGGTATGGTGAATGGGGAATTACCGGTCCCTCCAACCTTGGAATGGACCGGTAATTACTCCATTCACCATGCCGGATTTCCATGGAGTAAATAGCTCCATGGTTGCTTACCATGCTGCTCTTTACTCCATGGATAGCGCCAGCCTCGGAATGAGGCCCAATGATCTTTGATTTTGAGCCTTTGCCCTTAAGATTGTGTTTTAACGCAAACTGCTGAAAAATATCCAGTTTGTGTAAAAGACCAAGCGTAGTACGATCAAAGAGAATGAGATCATCAGCTAAAGCAAGCCATAGTAGGTTAAGGGTACCAAGCCTAGCTGGATATATATTGTTCATACTCCACAGATTCTCCATATCACTCAGGTAAAGGTTGAAAAGAGTCGGGGCAAGCGTGCACCCCTGTTTGACTCCCACATGAGTTGGAAAGGGTCTAGAAAGAGCGCCACCACTTGTCAGACACATTTTAATTGTGGTATTCCGATGTAGGAGGGCAATTAGTTGAACCAAGTTGGAAGGAACTCCAAAATGATTCAGTTTTGTCCAAAGTACTTTGCGTAGTACATAGTCGAAGGCCGCAGACATGTCCAAAGATGCCATACAGACAGGCCCTTTGCCGGGAAATTTCACATTATGCAGTAAGTGCGCCATAACTGTAGCATTAAGTGCAGTGCCCATACTTTGCTTAAAGCCTACTTGCAACTTTGACAAGATAGGGATTGAGCAAGAACCAGATTAATATCTCTAAGAAGGAGAATGGAGAAAACCTTACTTGCAGAGTCAGTAAGTGCAATCAGCCTCTCTCTCTCTACTTGTGGTGTTCCCCAGGGGTATAACCTTTCTCCCTGGCTGTTCAACCAATAGCTGGCACCTCTTGCCCACTGCATCGCTGCTCCAACCTTCAGTGTTATGCAGATGACTCCCAGTTTTCTTTCAGGTTATTCTCAGCTGCCTCATCTCCTATTCTCATTCCAGATTGCCTGGCCGCAATTTAGGAATGGTGTGCCGCCAAATGATCTCTGCCTTGATGCCAGTAAGACTGAGATCCTCCTCATCGGAACACCAGCTTCCTCCTTTCCTCTCTCTCTCTGGCAGCCCACTCTGGGCCCTCTTCCTGCTCCTACCTATGAGGTTAAAAACCTTGGGGTCATCTTCGACTCCACCCTCTCCTTCTCTCCTCACATCGTTGATGTCTCTAAGAAGTCAAAATATCAGCTGCACCTCCTCAGAGGTATTCTTCCTTTCCTCCCTTTCCCTCAGAAGCTCACTGGCTCTCCAGAACTATGGCCCTCTCTAGGCTGGACTACTGCAACAGCCTCTTTCTAAATCTTCCTGCCTTTACTCTCTGACCACTACAACGTATCCAGAACAGGACTGTAAGACTTGACCTTGGCCTCAAGCCCAGGGATTGTATCTTTCCAGCTCTTAAACCTCTTCATTGGCTCCCTATGGAAGCAAGGATCAAGTCCAAGACC
Source organism: Ambystoma mexicanum (assembly GCF_040938575.1). Lineage (NCBI taxonomy): Eukaryota > Metazoa > Chordata > Amphibia > Caudata > Ambystomatidae > Ambystoma > Ambystoma mexicanum. The sequence continues at coordinate 1,269,658,833 of NC_090926.1, read as the reverse complement.
ATCTGCATCGTCCACAAGGCTTTATGGGGCCTGAGACCGCACTACTTCCAACACTGTCTTCCTAAACATCTTCCTTCTCGAGCTGCTCATCCACCTCTAATTCTCTGAGGGTCAGACGCTTCTCCAGGCAGAGAGTGGGAAGTAGATCTCTGTCCTCGGCTGGAGCCTCCATCTGGAATAGCCTTGCTGCCTCTCTCAAACTTGAGCAGGACCACCTAAGTTTCCTGAAGCAACTCAAGACCTTCCTTTTTGCTTCCGCTATCTCGCTCCCTCTCCCTTGCTGATGTCCCTGTGTGCTGCGCATAATGGTTACTTGGCAACCCTCGATATTTACGGGACCATGCTCCTGCACGACCAGTAGCCCTTGCACTGCCTCCGGGCTTCCTAGCCACTTAACAGACTGTATCTGCAACCCTACAGTCCCCTGATTCTCTGCACCTATGAGCCACCTCCTGGCAGCACTTACGAGTTACTTTGCACTCTCCCCTTCCCCTCACTACCCCGACACTTCTCCTCTCCCTCCCCCTGTACTTGCACGATCTGAATGACACAAGGCATAGTAAGATTGTTGTTTTGTCCTCCTTATGTCCTCCCTTGTCTTGTCGTGCCTAGAAACACTTGTGTATAGGCACTTTATAAATGACTTATCATATCATAATATTGTTTATTCTTTCATTCTGACTTCTCTTTCAGAGCAAAGTTACTCTCCCCCAATGCCCTATTCTGTCTCAGAGAATGTCCCTCTCCCCCTTTGCCTAGTTCCCTCTTTATACCATCTCTACTCATACGTCCCCGCCCCATAACTTCATATTTGAAGGAGTTCCCACTGAGCACAAACAGGATGGGAGACTTTGCAAAGCAATGCCTGCTTTCCCTTTAAAAATGTGCACACGGGGGTGCACAGCACGTTCAGAGTGCAGCCACGCCCCAGCCTCAACCCCCCACACTCTTTATCCTCTACCCCTTTCTCAGTGTCAGAAGGGTCAGACGCCTGTCGCAGCTCCCTTGTTTTTGTTTCCTGCTCCCCTGCATTAAGTTTGATTTATTTTTCTTTACCCCGCTCACCTCAGCTGTCTTCCATGTATACCAGGTAAAGCTGGTTTTATGTGCGCTCTAAATGGCGCAGGTCTTTTTTCAGTGGTAAACCCTCACACTTTGTCTTTAGAGTATTTGAGCTCTGGCCACTGCACTTTTCAGAGAAGTCGTAACACCGGTTAGCGTGGTGGTAAAGGGAAGTAAAACCCTTTCTTCAGCACCCTGGCCAGTCAATTCCCTTCGGGGCTTGACCGGGTTGGGATAATAGCCACTGCACTACTGCAGTTCGCTCTGAGCCATCTGATGAGCGTGTTACAGATGCTTGCACTCAAGGCCCTCTGGGATCTTTTATCAGGCTCTGAAGAAAGCTTGGTCTCTGTTGGGGCTCGTATTGGGAACATAATACCTGGGGACAGTTTGCTTCATACTAGTATACGTCCTGAGGCCCAGCCAACTCATGAAAGTAATTGACAGAGTCCCAATTTTAGAGAGGGGTTTAAGCTTTTACTCAAGATTATTTACCTTTCTGAAGAAGAACAAGGCTGGCCTGTGAGCATCTCTGATCCTCTGCTCCTTCAACCTTTCCTTACTCCATGATAAGGCTTGCTCACATACGAACTTCCTTTTAGACAGGCAAGTGGCTGTTTGTTGTGGACCTTCATGGCACGTACATACATTTCCTGCTTGGGGCTCCTCACCAATTTTAACTCTGATTCCCTATTGGGGAGGTCCATTTTCAGAACACAGTTCTTTCTTCCAGCACTATCAAGCTGATGGCTTCAGTGGTTTTCTTCCTTCTGCTGATGGCTACGCACCTATATCCATATTTGGCTAACTGGCTAGCCAACGCAGCATCACCAGCCCAGGCAGCATTCAATCTGTAGTTCTGTTTATAACTTATGTTCACTCTAGTCAGCCGATCAATGTCAAAAAGTCCACCCTGATTACTATGCAGAAACTGGAGCTCATATGATTCTGATTGGGTTTGGCATTAGGGAGAGTGTTTCCAACGGAATACAGAGTCAAGGATGTGTTGGAAACGAATGGTGCTCGTCGTGTACACTCTCAGATATTAGCCTTGCAGTTTCAGTGTCTTCTCCAGCATTGGATCTTTCATAGATTCACATGCTGTGTATATTCCCAGTTGTCAGGCTGGGAATCCTAGGTAACATAAAGCAGTTTAAACTTAAACTCAAAACTTTCAGTCACGTTTGAGATCTATCCCAGTCATTTTGGGTTATACTGCCCACAGCCAGTAGGAACACATCCCTTAGCTCCTCCCCTGTCGGATAGCTTCAGATTTTCTACCACACGTTAGTGTAAGGAGTCCTCTAAAATAATCTCTTCAACTTCTCTACGAATAAACTTCGATTTTAACATAATTTCTATGAGAAAATAATATTTTTCAATGTGTACTCGACGACTGGCGCTAGCGGCAAAACTGCGAGCTCCGTAGACCGTTCCTGACACCGGTAATCTTCGACAAAGGTTTGTCTGCGCAGTTGGGCCTACCTCATAATAATAATAATGTATTTCTTATGTAGCACTACACACCCATAGGACTCAGAGCACTCAAATAACAGAAGACATTATTATCCCACAGAGTGGTAGTCATTTTATCGACCCTGGAAGGATGAAAGGCTGAGTTGATCCTGCCGGGATTCTGAATCCACGAGGAAGAGCCAGTTCAAGGCCTGTGCCCGCTGTGGACTGAAGATTGTCTTTGTGGAAAATCACCACGGCGACTGCCTTCATCCTCACCATGCAAAATCTCCCAGTCGTTTTCCAACAAGACGCAGAGAGATCGTCATCGTTGTCTGGTCACGTGGGTCAAGGATGCTTGCGGGGCCTCTGATTCTGCTTTGGTATGGAGTCATGCTTTGTTACGGCAGGGCAGGACAGCCTAGCAAACCACCTCTGACAGCCTAGCAAACCACCTCTGGTAAGAGGTCTAGGCCGTACGAGGTTCAGGCCACCAGCAAAGGGAGATACAAGGAATCCTCCGGCGACGAGCGCAGATCCTCGCACAAGGCCCGCTCTTCCCCAAAGTTCAGTGCCTAAGGGGTATCAGCTGGGAAGGAGAGCCAAGGCCCTTTCCATCGCCCCAAGAAAGCCACGTCTTCTAAATCCACGTTGAAATCTGGGGGCCACTCTTCGCCTTCAGCATCGAAAGCTGGCCCGTCGTCGAGATCGGAGGCAAGTACGTCATCATTGATGACCAAACCTTCCTCCATGTCATCTACCACAAGGCATTGGATGCCGTCCCCCGGCACACCATCGACAGAGCCGTCAACGGCCACCTATAGGACTGCGACAACGTCAACTAAACTGTTGACGGCCACAAATCCCACATCATCAAGGATCTCATCAACAGCCCCGTCGACAGCTGCAGCACCCTTGTCGGTGGGAAATGATATGATAGGTTATTTTTAACGCGCTTAATACCCAGAGGTTTCTAAGCGCAGACCCGTGGATCGAACCGGTGGTGCTCTGTGTCGTCTTGCTTCCAAGGCGAGCACGTTGCCCGTGAGATATCCTCCCGAGAAAAAGTGCATCTTCCCATTGTGGCTAACATCCCTGACACCCATACCAGCACAGTGTCTGCATTAACAGCTCGTCCAGGGGCTTCATACCCTACCCTTGGGATGGCCGTGCTACCTGGAGGTTGTATTTTATCAGAGCCGAGTCCTTCCCTATCGGAGGGTATAAAGGAGCCAGAATGAACCCATCATGTGAACACCTTTGTTGCCACCACGCACAGCATTGCCTCCCAGAAGGCAATCTAGGTCCTTGCGGGTGAGGCATGCCTGATCAGACTATCACCTTTACCTCCTCTGCATTTATCTCAGGCACAGGACAGTTTGCCTTTAATGCAGCCGGCTCCATTACTGCCTCCCCAAAGAAATATGTCACTGGACATTTTATCTACCTTAACCACTCTGGTGGCAACCTTGCAACAACGGCTCCCTGCACCAGCCCTGGGTTCGAGTGCCTCATAAGTGTTCTCACACAGCTATCCCTGTGCCCTCCAAGGAGGTGGTTGGCACACCTCACCCCCCTGGAGGGGCGAACACCTATCAGTAACGCATAGGCTGTTGGATTCTGGGACAGACACAGATCCCGACCTGTTGGAGGACAGGGTTAACACACATTTGTTCCACATAAAGACTGAAGGGGGGGTATATGTACTCCTGTCCTCTATATGGCAAGAGTAGAAGCACAGAGCACCCCAGCCAAGATTATCTATATGGTAGAATGGACGAGCAACTAAGGCTTAAGCTCTCAAGAGGTGATGCGTGCTGGTTCTTGAGTACAGTGTAGTCCCCAATCCCACACAAAGGAATGTCCACACACTATGTTATGTGCTAACACAGTTCTTTATATAAAAATAAGGTTCAAGCTATATACATCAATTAATAACACACTTTGTACTCTGGAAATTCTAATATGGCAAATATATACAATGTCTATGTGGAACCACACTTGGGTATTGATTCCTTTAAAATGCATCAACTGCTGACAGTTATAAGATAGCATACAAATCATGCAGCAAGGTGTAACAGCATAGATTATAGGAAGGAAGGCAAGTTAGGTTAAGCAATGGCAGAATGCTTTCTTTAGCTACTAAGACACAATTCTGAGTGATGATGCCCTCACCTGGGCAAACTGCAATAGAAGTATTATCAAGCCAAGTCCATAAATGTTTAAATAGTCTTGTTTCCTGGTTAAAATGTTCAACCGCCCCAATGCACCTGAGATAGAAAAGTTTCTTCGATGGTTCGTTGACAGTGTCCTCGAGAGTGGCCTCCCTTTAAAACAGGAGCCCCACGGCGTCGAGATTCCTAGAAGAAAAGGGAACACTTGCGTCGAGACTGCAGCTTCGACTTTCGCGGATACAGAATGTTCTGGTCAGCAATGTACTGACGCAGCTCTGGTGAAAAGGCTTTAGAAAAATGCTCAAAAAACAAAAGGTGGGACAATTTAGCAAAGGTTTTCACCTTGTATCCATCAATCCACCCCATCATGTTCATATGTGCAGCACTCACTCAGTCAACCCAAGACACATTGGGCCGGAAAAACCGGCAGGTTACCGCCGGACCCGTATTACCATTCCGCCTCTGTGATTCCTAGAATCACTGGGGCATTACGACCCCGGTGACCTGGGAATTCCAGAGGCGGAATTGTGTAAGTCCCCATTCCCATGGAGCCCCATAGGACTCCATGGGGATGGGGACAAAGGAACCACCGGTTCCGTCTATGACAGAGCCGGTGTTTCCATGTCTGCCTGCAGGCGGGTGGTGTTAAACCCGCCAGGTCAGACCTGGTGGGAGTGACACCTCCCGCCTGCAGGACTCTTAATCAGCCGGTCCGGAAAGAATGGTGGCGGCAGTTTTACCACCACCGTTCTTTCCGGACCAGCAGGGTCGTAATGATGCCCATTCTCTCTCTTTTTATATTCCCTGAACCTTTTAAGGTATTGGGTAGGTGTCTTGCCAAACATGGCAATCAAAGCAGTTTTCATGCACTCATACCGGCCCCTTTCACCCACACTCAACTTCAGAATGCCCTCATAACCAGTCTGAGGTACTCAGCTTAACAAACACTTAGTCCAATCCTGTCAATCAACCTCATTGATTTCACAAGCCATCTCAATTGCTTACAACCATTGGAGAAGAGGGGCTCTATCTTTGAGTGCTATTGCTGTGCCAGCTCCTCTTTCTACAATTCTGTTTCTGTTTTCAACTTTTTGTATTAAAAAGCTAACTGTTCCCTTTTTAGCTCCAATTGTAAAAGTTCAATCTTCAAGGCCTCCCCCTGAAGAGCAGTGTGGGGTTTAGAAATAGCGGCAGCAGGAGAGGTGACAATCCCATAAACAGATTCAGTAATGGCCCCAGGGGTAGGCTCCTCAGTGGTTCCATTTCCCCCCATCATCAAGAGCATCACAATCATTCTGGTAGTCCACCAAGGCAGCTATCAGCTCAGCCCTAGAATTATCTTCAAAGTCTAACTCCCTAGCTTCACAAGCACACTGGAGAGCCTCTAAGCTCATCCGGGTCAATTTGCCATTTGCAACAGATTCCATTGCTTGTAATGTAGTTATCCTAGTATACACAACTGAAACCTTAAATTAACAAAGTGTGACTATTTTCTACATGGTAAGGTTACACACTGATTCTTAAAACTAACAGCATCTCACTGCTGCCACCAATGTAAAGACTGGAGGGGGGTGTCTGTACTCCTGCCCTCTACATGGCAGAGTTAGAAGCACAGAGCACCTCAGTCAAGATTCTCTATATGGCAGAATGGACGAGCAACCAAGGCTTAAGCTCACAGGAGGTGATGCAGGCTGGTTCTTAAGTACAATGTAGTCCCCAAGCCCCCATAAAGAAATGTCCACACACTGGGCCTCATCACGAGTTGGGCGCTAACCCGGGCGGTCTTACCGCCGGGGCTATTAGCACTACCGCCAAACTGCCCCGGCGCTATTAGCGCCTGATCATGGGTTTGGCGAAACAGTAAGTCGCCATTGCCCATTGGGCCCAATAGGGAATGTTCGGCGCTATTACCGCCAGCACTATTATTCCTAGCAGTAATAGCGCTGAAAATTGGCAAAGTTACGGCAGATTTGCCCCCAGCTCAGAGTTGGGGGTAAATCCACCAAGCCTGTGATTTGGTGGACCCTTAAATGGGGCGGTAATAGCGTTACCTACCGCATTTAAGGGTTACCGCCAAACTCGTGATGAGCCACCCTAAGTTATGTGCGAACACTGTTTTTTATATAAACATAAGGTTCAAGCTATACACATCAATTAATAACACACTTTGTACTCTGTCAATTCCAGTAGGGCAAAAATATACAATCTCTATGTGGTACCACACTTAGCTATTGATTCCTTTAAAATGCATCAACTGCTGACAATTATAAGATAGCATACAAATCATGCAGCAAGGTCTAACAGCATAGATCATAGGAAGGAATGCAAGTTAGGTTAAACAATGGCACAATGCTTTCTTTAGCTACTAAGACACACTTCTGAGTGAGGATCACCCCACCTGGGCAACCTGCAATAGAAGTATTATCAAGCCCAGTCCATAAATGTTTAAATAGTCTTGTTTCCTGGTTAAAATATTCAACCACCCCAGTGTACCTGAGATAGAGGAGTTTCTTCGATGGTTCGTTGACGGTGCCCTCGAGAGTGGCCTCCGTTTAAAGCAGGAGCCACAGGGCGTCAAGATTCCTTGTTGAAAAGGGAACTCTTGCGTCGATAATGCAGCTTCGACCTTTGCAGTGCTCATCGACGATCGAGCGTGGAAGTCCGGTGAAGATGAGACGTGCAGTCCATCTCAGTGCAAAGAGTTCAGTACAGCAAAGATGACTCAGTGAGGGATGTAGGCCCAGCCACAGGTGTTGGGAGTTGCTTCGGCAGTCTTCTGGCCTGTCGCTGCTGCAGCCGCAACACGTACCGCGTGATAGTTTTGGCGATCGGGACTCGACCCCGGGCTGGACTTTGGATCTTCAATTCTCTAGTGTCCCCAGGATGACTTTACCGGCTTCTGGTGGCGGGAAACCCACCTACGGACTTTCCTCGGTAGCCGACGACCTTGACTTTCTCTGGAGGGACAAAGCAGTCGATGGTGATGGTTAAGGGAGCACTTAATTCAATGTTTTTAGGCAAGGTGGAGCTTTGCGGCTCCTGCCGTTGAGCAGCACAGCGTCAAGCTGTCCCTGCTTCTGGGCAACATGACTCGACTGGCTTCCAGCGGTTATGGAAATACTCCCAACCCTGGTCGACAGCAATAGAATTCGATGTCCTTGACGTCCTGGTGCTTCACTTCAAGATTCCCACAGTCACTTGGAAGGCTCCAGCCAGTCTGGCCTGGACTTCACCACAATACCATATATAGTTCTTCTACCCAACAGCCAGTTAGGGGAAGGGACAGAGTCAGGGCTTCCCAGGTTTTTTGGAAACAAGGTAACAGGCAGTAGAAACCAAGAGGCCACAGGGGCCATCCTGCCTTCTATCTGGAATCCCCAAAATGGAGGATACTCAGAGCACCTGTCAAATTCAGCATGGAGCTGCCACCAGCACATACCCTGCTCTGTGCGCCACACATAGGTGTCCAAAAACATACACTAGGGGTACAGAGTTGTACCCCCACCCACGGGACCACAACCAAAAACAGTAAGAGCTGCACTGCCAGGAGTCCCAACTGGACTCCTGTGCAGAAAACATTACAGAACACACATGATAAGGGAGTACAAAGCAATGACATGGAGGCCCTGTCCCTCCAGTGCATTTCCAGCATCACACAACTCTGACGAATTTGACGATTGGGAACCAGGCGACATTCCGCTCAGGGACTCACCACCTGATGAGGTAGGGGCCTTCCACAAGCTCATGTCCAGGGCGGCTGAGATAGCTGGCCTTGCGCCAGAGGAGCAGCGAAAGGAAAGTGTGCTGTAACAGAGAGCAGCACAGGAAATCTGTAATGTCCATCCCGCTGTTGGAAGATGGCTGGGAGGATGGCCTGGTCACATTGGCGCATCCTGCTACTATCCCAGCTAAAAAGACCTGTTCAACAAAAATTACAGGGCACCAGAGAGTGCTGCCGCCTGCCTCCGAACGTACCCCAAGCCGGACTCCGTTGTCTCTGCTGCTGTCAGTGAGTACCTCGTCGTCGACCTCGTCTGCGAAGGCTAGTGTTTCATCGACGGCTTCGAACACACCGAAGGGCTAGTCGATGACCGTTACCCTTATCACTGCAACAGTTACCATGCCCAGGGTATCTTTACCGCTTAGACCTCCGTCTGCGGTTCCGACAGTAGTCCCATCGACAACAGCGCCTTGCTCAGGACATCGCCTCTTTTCCTAAGGGCTCAGATTTGGTGAGCGAGAGGCCTCCAGCTCAAGAATGTCTGCCTAGACCTACTAAGGCTACACCACTTCTTACCTTGTCCTCTCTGGGATCCCCCAGAAGGTCACCAGTATGCTACACCAGCTCTAAGGAGGTCCTGCCAGAAGGTTTCTACTCTGACCAGGAAGGTGGTCAATAGAAACCTGACCCATTCTGCCAATACTTCGTCAGAAAACACCATCTCGTCCTTCTCTGCCTTTTGGCCTATCACTTCGGGGCCTGACTCCAGTGCCTCCTCCGGCATCTGCGCCAAGGGACATGTCATCAGACATTTGAACCACATTTAACACACTGGTGGTGAAAATCCAGAAGCGACTACTTGAACCATCAAGGAGTCCTCTAAAGCCTCTGAGGCCCCAACCGATGGCACCTCACCCAGCCCCTGTAGCCCCCTGGAAGTTGCTGGCCGCATCGCCCACTATGGTGGAAGAAGTAGATCAGGCAGCCACCGGCACTGATACTGTCACAACAGGTACGCATGAAACAGATTACTTTGATGACTCGCTTCCTGCGGATGGGGAACCACTGGGCGTTGATGACTTGATTGTCTCCTTCCACTCCATGATCTCTAGGGCTTTGAAGCTATTCAAACTGGTGACCGAGGAAAATAAAAAGGCAGGCTTCCTTTTCGAACAGGAAGAATCCTCCAGGAAGACCGTTGTCTCAGTCCTCCTGTTGGATGACATTTGGGTGGAGGGCCTGTTGGTCATGAAACACCCTAATAGCACCCCTGCGAAAAGGGAACGACTGGAAATGTAAAACTGGGTCCCCGTCTCGGCCCTTAAGTGCCTCCGTTCCCAGCCTTCGCCTGATCTGTGGTCTCGGCTGCCGCTAGGAGGAGGTCCTCCAATTTGTCTTCCTCGTCTATGGTGCCTTTGGACCAAGATGATGAACGCTGGATGCAACAGGGAAGCGCATCATCATGACTGCTGCACCGACGATCATGGCCACAAACGCCCTTGCCATTCACTAGATATGGCAGGGTTGTGGCACAAGTTGGGGCCCATCCTTGACTTCCTCCCTGATGATAAGAAAGCCAAGGACTTGGCTCTGTTCCAGGAAGGAAAGGTGGCTAAAGGAGATTCATGCCATGCTAACCAGAGGAGCGATAGAACCAGCCCCTCGGCTTATCTGGGGCTCCGAAGCTTACTCCAGAAATGTTCTGATACGGAATAAGTCAGGAGGGTGCAGACCCATTCTAGACTTGCGGTGACTTAACAAGTTCCTCAAATCGCAACAGTTCAGTATGGTTACGTTGCAGCACGTGCTCGACCAGCTGGAGAAAGGCGATTCTTTGGCAATCCTCGACGTGGAGGATGTTTACTTCCACATCCCCATTCATAGAACACACCGGAGGTTCCTGTGGTGTGTCGTTTGGGGCGCCATTAGCAGTTCAAGACCCTGCCCTTTGGCCTCAAATCAGCCTCATGGCTGTTCACTATCCTTACCTGGACGATTGGCTCATCTGATCCCGCTCTCACGCACTAGCACTCCAGCACACAGAGTAGGCCATCCGGACCCTGTCTTCTCTGGGATTCTCAATAAACTATCAGAAGTCCTGCGTAGTGCCATCTCAGAACTCAATATTCTGAGGTACTCGCCTCAACACATGCCCGTGTCTAGCGACTGCCTCGGAAGAGAGGGTGGAGGCCATCCTGGGAAAGGTTCAACTACTGTCGACAGCTTCCATTGCTGCAGTCCAGACCATCAGGTCCCTACTGGGTATGATGTCCTCCTGCATTCATCTGGTACCCTTTTTCAGACTGCAGATGATACCCCTTCAGGAGTTCCTGGATGCCAGGGGGCAGCAAGTCACCGGCACATGGACCGACAAGATCATCCTCAATCAGACACCCCATTGAGCCCTCCATTGGTGAACATTTTGCTCACACCTCTCACAGGGCGCCGCTTTTCAGATCCCTGCATATCAAGCAACAGTCACGCCGAATGCCTCTCTAGAGGGTTGGGGGGCCCACACAGGACATTCACACGCCAGAGGCCAATGGCTCTCTGGAGAGAAAGAGTTGCACATCAGCGTTCTGGAGCTGCAGGCAGTTCTCTGGGCTCTCAAGACTTTTCAATCTCAGCTCCAGGGGAAGGTGGTGCAGGTCTTCATGGACAACACCATCACTATGTTTAGATCAGGAAGCAGGGCGGTAGGTGCTCCCCTGCTCTGTCTCTGTAGGCACATAACCTGTGGTGCTAGGTGATTGCTCAACAAACAATTCTCATCCCTTTTCACCTGGCAGGCGTTCAAAACACCATTGCAGACTCTCAGCAGGGAGCTGCGATCCTGTCATGAGTGGGAGCTACAGCAAGCAAAAGCATCCCATCTTCTTCAAGGTGTGGGGTCACCCTCAAATCGACAGCGCCCAACTCCAAGTGCCAAAGCTTTTCCAGCAGATATAATCAAATCAGAAGTCTGGGAGGCTCCTTCTCATTCCCTTGGGAGGGCCTCTTCCTGTACACTTTTCCACCAATTCCTCTGTTTCAATGTGTGATCAACACACTCTGAAGTTGCCACGGCAAGATGATCCTCATTACACCAGCGTGACCCAGACAGAACTGGGACGCAGATCTTCTCCATCTGTCGGTTGTTCCAGCCGTCAAGCTGCCTCCTCTTCCAAACTTGCTCTCCAGAGAAGGAGGGTCGATCCTGCACCACAATCCAATGTCTGTGAGCTTCACGGCCTGGCTCCTGATGCCCTAGAAATTGGGTACTACTAGCTGCCTTTGGAATGTAGAAGGATTCTAGCCAAGGCTAGGGCTCCCCCTATGGTGGCTTGATACAAGTGGAAGCGCTTTACGGTGTGGTGCCTGTTAGGCAGAATCCTGTGCAGTGCCCTTAGGGACCACTACACACGATTAAGACTACAGGTGGCAATACAAGTTTTACCTTTGGTACAAGCCTGTACTACTATGTCAGAGTGGTAGCAGTGGCGGAGCAGTCAGGCTTATCTCAAGAGTATATGAGCAGTAGCAGAGATTACACAAAGGGACCACAATTACTGTTACTCACGCAAACACTGACTAAAGGTTTCAGGTAAAAATATATAAGTACATTTATTTTTTAACCATTCGTTATAAACACAACACTTCTATTAAACTTAAATAAAAACCACGCGTTAAATATACCACAACTAATCAATTCCCTTTGTACAGTAAGTCTCAAGGTAAGTAGCCTGTGTTTGAATGAACCGGTGTTACGAACAAAACACGTCACCGCAAATACGATTGTGATCACTTTTTGACAGTTCGGTCTACTAAACAAACGCGTATCCGTGACATGAAATGCTACCGGGGCAAAAACACACTTAGCACTTGAGATACCCAGAGGGAGTTGGGGACAAAAATCACAGATAATATTTTGGTTAGGCAGGCAGAATCAAGAAATGCTCAAAAAACAGGAGTTCAAAAGTCAAAGGACCGGAGCCAGGGTCGAAAGACACCGGGGCCAGTTGCCGAAGATCACACGGTCAAACAGTTCATGATTCAACGTAGCCAAAAGTACTTCGATATTGTCAATGTTCAGAAGCAAAAGTTATAAGAAGGAGGGAAGACAAGGGCAAGCCTTGGAAATGAAGAATAAGGGATTCACCCAGTTTCCTGAACAGAACACAGTACCTTGTTCCAATGGTGCAGCTGGTGCCCTGGCAGTTGTTCCTGTTGGTTTCCCGCAGACCCACGATTCCTGGAGCATCGTTGTGAAGGAGGACGTCTGAAGGGGGTCTGCACCACACAGGGATGAAGCCGGCAGCAGCGACAAGGAATAAACGGTGCGCTCCTTAAAAACAGGAGAGGCTCTTCAGGTGGCTATCCGGACCACTACAGAAGTGTGCAGCGATTACGACCACGGAAGAGGATCCTCTAGCTGTAGAAGATGTGCTGGTTATCCCCACCAATCTCAAGGGAAGAAGACTCCGGACTGGATCTTCTCTAAGTCGTTGAAGGGAAGATAGCTCAGGACTGCAGCAGGGCTTCACCGGGACAGGGTAGTTGCAGCAGCCGTCGTTCTTTCCGCTTCTTTTCGGTTCCTTGTATTTCCAGTTGCGACTCTTTGACTTCTAGCCCAAGAGACCTGCCTTTTATGCGAAAAACCCCCATTCACACAGCCTGGCTGTCAATCACCCAGCAGGGGGGTTGTCCAGCCCGGACAACTACCCTGGCCAATCATGACAAAGTGCGACTTGGGTTTCCTAGGATACCCTGTGCAGGGGATGACTACACCCCTCCCTCACATTCAGCCCACCTAGACACCCAGGCGCCTTGAGGAGGGCTTCTGAGCAGAAGCCTGCCAAAAGACAGTGAACAACGAAGGCGAACGTAGTTTGCCGCGCAAAGTAAAACACAAGAAGGACTTTAACAAAAAAGGATTGGCGAATAAACCCAACTGGAGCCAAAAGAAAGACTATTTGGTCAAGTGGGTTTATCGAGGCTAATATAATAGCCAAGAACAGTACCACGTTTATCTAATATAATCGTGGTAGAAAGGTTAGTGTAGATACCACTGCTACCAGCCAAGTCTAAATGTTAAAAGAGTGAAACATTGCTCTAGGAGGTACAGATAAAAGGGATACGAGTTAAACCTTTCCAGTACGCCATGGAAGATGGGGTGTACTGGATCTGTGGTAGATTGACTAAGTAAAGATAATGGTAGCTTTACCCTTTTCTGGGGAAAGTTGTCACCTCAGAAATGGAGTCGAGGGAAGTCTTAAAGACGGGCTGCTGAAGTGGTGTGCTTCAGAGTCCACAATCACAAAAACAGAGAGAAGCACATAGCAAAACACAGGTACGAGTGGGGGAAAAGCTCTCACTCTTACCAAGTGGAAAAAAAATAAACTCCAGAAGTCCAGCAAAGCTGCTGGTGGACTCACAAGGTGAGGGAAATTAGCCATAGATGAGAATTCTCCATAACACTGCCGGCCACAGAGGGTTTCTCCCCTGCGTGTGTCAGAAACTGTTGCTGTAGGATCCTGCAGGAGTGAAGCTGGCCCTCCAGACCCCCTAAGCCTGCCAGCCCAACAATCCTGATTCTATAAAACTATTGGACAGGCAAACCCAAGGGGAAATGGGAATGGAGAAAACAACAATTCAAGAACTCCTACTGCTGGCACTTCTGTCTGTCTTCACATGTATGTCTTTTGAGTTTAAACAGCAGAGAACCTAAAATGAGAAGACAATCTTTTTAAATATATATTCTAACTCTCTATACATGACTGAAAACCTTCTTAACAACACTGTGCTAGTTACCTGTAGCCTAAGCTTGATAGCTTAAAGGCTTTTTCCTTATGTGTCTTTATATTGACTGCAGACTACTGTAAATGCTTTTCTTCACCAAGATTTGTAATGTTGAAATCCATAAAGTACTTCTTCATCACTTAGTTTTTTCACTTAAAAACCTTTTTCCTTTTGCACACAAATTATTGTCCTTAAATAAATACCCAGAAAAAGATGTACTGCTTATACTATTCTAGTCTCTTGTAACTCAGAATATTGTTCTTTTCCTCATAAAAATACCTGGTGCTTTTTAAAAGATGACTAATCCGATAGGCTGTCAGGAATATCAAAAATCAGAAAAGTTATCTTCAATTGAAAAAGTCTACCAACTTCAAAGTCTCGGAGATAAACAAAATCAATGAAATCCCAAAATGACTGCGACGCACACACGACGCCGTATCCAAAATGGCCACGACGCACGCACGCACCACGTCGTAGGGTCCTTTACTCTAAGTGCGCGCATGGAACAAAATACTATGAACGCCCTGACTGAAAGCTTGCGTATAGTGCCCGCAGCAACAAATAACAAGTTAGTAATGGAAATAATGTTAAAGAGTTAAAAACACGGCGAATCGGAACTGCACGCCCTATTAATAATAATTAGCAAATTACATGAGAAATAAACTCTTTACATCAAAAACCCAAAATACAAGTTTACAATTCCAAAAATCAGTTCAAAACTAAAAGTTGTTAAATTACGAATTCTTGACTCCTTTACAAATTTACACTGAAAGTCCAGAATCACTTAGCATAGCCTTTTTCTTGAGGGCAGGGTACTCAGCTGCACTGCAATCAGACGCTCTTGTGTTTTTCTTTCTTCTGCTGCTGTCTTCTAACTATTAATTTGTTATTATACTTAGATGAAGTGAAAACTAAAATATTCAGTAGTCTACAACTACAAAGTGGAAACTGTAACTTTATTTACTGGAGCTAACTAAAACATGTCCTACTCAGAGAGAAACTTTAATGAAAGGCAGTTTAGAATTATAGAAAAGACTCCAAATGACAACACAATGTTGACTTCAATTGTCTAAGCCAATCACTGCTGAAAAGTTGTTCCACCATCTTGGCTTGGGAGAATTTCATCTTTCTAAATGAAAATCAGTTAAGGGAAAATAGACTATGAAAATTACTACACTCAAACCAGAATCTTCCTAATACTTAAACCAATCTCCCCTTCTAGTTCTCCAGAAAGAATGCCTGAAACGCCCAATTCCCCTAGGGCCCTTGGCAGTATGAAGTACATAATGTGGGAACCTGACAGCGTGTGACAGTGCCTCAGCTTGTCCTGTACCTGCTCTCACTAGCCAAGGCTGGCCTTGCTCATGCATCTATCAAAGTCCATCTGGCCACCATTTCCCGGTACACCTGGTCTCCAGGCAAACTCTCATTGTCGTTGAACAGGCTTGTTGGGGAGTTCCTCAAGTGCCTCTTCAGAAAATTTCCTCCAGTGAAAGCTCCTGCCCCGGGATCTAAATGTGGTGCTGTTGAAACTGATGGGGCCTTCGTTTGAACGTCTGCATCAGGCCTCCTGTCATGCCTCAATCCTGCAAACCTCTGTATTTGTCCTTCCACTCTGCTAAGGTGGTTCGGCAAACTCATAATTCCTTCTTCCCGAAGGTTCCATCTGACTTTAACCTAAACAAGCCTTTGGTTCCACCAGTCTTCTTCGCAAATATTTCTTCATCTGCTGAAAGGGCGTTGAATTTGCTGGATGTTCCACGTGCCCTGAAGTTCTATGTTGCATGCGCAAAGGACTTTCGGAAGACTTACAAGCTTTTCAACAATTTTGGACCTGTGTGACATGCAAAGGCCCTGTCTAAAGCTTCCATCTCCAGGTGGCTGTCTGGCTGTATCATGCATTGCCATCGTCTGGCCACCAGACCGCTTCGAGGCCAGTCAAAAGCCCATTCCACCACAGCCATTTCAGGGACTAAAGTGTTTCTCTTTGTTGTTCACCCGCTTGACACTCTCTACAAGATTGCAGATGTTCCCACTCTGCCAAAGAATTCCTTCTGTGGTGTACAAGGTATAAAGCTTACTTCAGTGGATCCAGTTTGAAAATCTACAGACACAGCAGACATGTGTAATGGATACGCAAGGGAGTTCCCATGTACCACCTCACCACCCAGGGAACGTAGTCTGACAAGAAGAAGCTCTATCACATAAACATGCTAGAGCTCAGAACAGTACACCTAGCCCTTAATCCTCAATTAAATCGTGTCCAATTCTGATTCAGTCAGACAACACCACAACCATGTATTACCCCATCCTGAAGGCCAGAATCATTTCCAGGGAAGTTCAGAACATCTGGTAATGCCTCCTGGTGAGGAATCTCATAGTTACTCCTAATCACCTTCCAGGGGTTCAGAAAGTCTAAGCAAATGCACTAAGCAGACCGTTTATAGAGGATCACAAATGGATTCTAAATGACAATGTTGTGAGGTCCCTCTTCGAAATACGGGGGGGAGGGGCACTCTCGTCTAGATTTGTTCACAACAGCGGATAATGCAAAATGACCAAACTTTGCCTCTGTTTTTCCGGAGACAGGATCCTAGAATGCCCTTTTGATTCACTGTCCATGCATTTTTCTTTAAGCCTTTCATTTTGATTCCAATGTTTCCTAAAATGCTCATCAGACTCAAGCAGTTCAGAAGATGGATGATCATCATAGCTCTGGCCTGGCCCCACCAATGGTTGTACTCAGATTTGATCGATATGTCTTCAGGTTCTCAGTGGACTCTGCCGTACAGACTGGACATGTTGACCAAAATGAACAGGAGTGTGAAACACTACAAGCTTCAGTGCTTGAAACTGACCAACTAGCTCCTGAACACCAGACGAATGGACACCTGAATTTGCAAGATAACTGTGTGCAGGTGCTTAGAGAAGCCATAATATCCTCCACAAGCTCGTCCTTCAAGATCCTACAACCTGTCGAGCAAAAGGTACTATTGTACATTTGCTATTTGGCTTAACTGGGCTTGCCGATTTCCTCCTTAAATATACCCTCAGATAAGAGATTTTTTGCACCATCTGAGCTCTATGATGCCCTTATGATACTTAGGGGCCCTCTTTTTGAACCCTTACATAAATGTGACTTACACCAACTCCCTTGGGAAGTAATCTTTCTGGTTGTCATTACTTTTGCTAATAGAATCGACAACCTACAGCCACTCTATATTCATGACCCCTACACTGTATTCCATAGAGACATGGGGTGTCATTATGAGTTGGGCGTTAAGGGATTACCGGCACCGGTAAGGAGACCGGTGCCGGTAATCCCCAACCGCCCAATTCCGAGGTCCCTTAGCGGGAACCGTAAGGGATGTGTGGTTGGACCACACGTCCTTTATGGGTCCCGCTAAGGGACCAGGGCGCTAATAACGGGCTTGCCATTTACGAGCCCGTAATTAGCGCCCTCCCCATTCCCATTGAGCCCTATGGGGGCTGAAATGGGAATGGGGAATGGTTTGTTCAAGGGGACTTACCGGTGCCTCCAGGGTCGGAATGGACCGGTTAATCCCCATTGAACAAGACCGGTGCCGGACCCGGAATTGGAGGCAGCCAGGGCACAAATAGCGCCATGGCTACCTCCAATCTCAGAATGAGGCCCATGGTTAACTTGATAACACATCTTGTACAAAGTGTTTTCATACTTTTATGTGAACTTAATTATTTCATTGCTGTGTTCTTCTCCAACCCTCTACTCCAACATAGATGTCCCTACATAGACATTAAGAGGACACTGATATATTATTAGCAGAAAGGTCAAATAATTATCAGTCACCTATAGGATAGTAAACAGGCTTTCCTGCGCCAATGCTTTCCGTTTCCAGATTGACAGTTTCTTGTAGTTAGCTGTTAAAAGTAAATAAGCCTCCATCACGTAGACATGGAACCCACTCAACAAGAAGAAAAGAGCTTACCACAGCTTTTATGTGAGTTACAAGGCAATTGAAATACCTTTCATAGTTACTTCTGCCTAGAGTCTGATGCAAGAGAAGATGACCAAGTGGGGCAAGCCTCCTGCAAAATTAATTTGGATAAGGTTCATTCTCCTCTGCACTACAGGCCCGGATATCTAATTCTGTTGTGTTCTGGGCACAGCTTTTTTCCAGCATACAGAGTTTTATTATTTTCCTTCACTGACAGAAGCTTCCTGAATGCCCTATGCTTTTTTGGGAGCTTTGTATTCTATTCACTGCTTATTAATCTCCAATGTTAAAAGTTTTCGAGTATTCTGATCTTGTGCTGAGATTTTCACTGTTCATTAATTCATTGAAAATGCCCAGTATTAGGAACTGGATTTACAAGTAAGTAACTATTCCTTTGGTACCATCATCACTGTTTTTTAAATGATCTGTTTCTTGTTGGCTAGCTTAGTAGGCAAGTTTAGGCCTTGTTTCTGCCCCTTCCTTGATAGAAGTGAATGTAAAAGACTGATAGAACAGCCTAGATCCTTCCTGTAATATTCACCTCACTAATCCTGTCTCCTCTTTCTAATTGATTCTTTCCTCCCACAGATTCCTGATCTATGATATCCCTATCCCAGCACAGCTGTTCTCCTGACACTGTTCTGCGTCATGGGGCGCAGCGCAGGTCCCCATCAGCTCTGTCCGATGCCTCTAGGTGCCCAGGCCAGATATGATGATGGGGCCAATATATAAAGCGGCGCTGCACCCCACGACCTAAGTTCCTTTTTTCTGCACAATGTGTTAGCTAATTGGAACATGCTTGTTGAGCTTCCCTACTTTTTTCAAAATATGCCATGCATGCTCCGTCCAAGGCTTACCGGTTCAACCTGTGTGAAGGCTGCAGCCGGCAAATATCAGTCTCAGATCCGGAGTTGCTTATATTGCTTGGTTGAGGAGCACTTGTTGGTCATGCCACTCCATCCACCCGAAGGCCCTCCAGGAGAGTGTGGTGAAGATCTTCACTTTCGTCCACAAGGCGAAATGGGAGGATCTAAAGTCTTGGTTGCACGGTGCAGAGTGTCGCTCTGAAGAGCATGCGGTTACGTACTGGGAAATAGACAAGAAGAACAATAAGCATCAGAAGAGGTGCCACTCCCCGAGTGAGTCTTCGCACTGATATTCATCTTCTTCAGAGAAATGGGAGAACATTAGCCTGAAGATGTTGGACTTGTTCACCAAGGTGCCGGGGGCTCTGGCCTCATCACCTGTGGCAATGGTGCCGTCAGCTCTGGGTACAGTGCTGCAGGGTCCAACGTGTCTGCTGAGACCGGCAGTGTACCCTGTGCAGACCACTACTGCACGCCTAAGGGCTCGGCCCTCGACCAGATGGACATAGAGGTATCTTGGCGCTGACAGGCCCCACCTTCAGGAGTGGGAGCCTCTGCGCCAGCACCAGCATCGTCATCCAACAGGTGCAGCGGACACTGCGGCTCCACTGGAATTCATTCCACTCCCTAGGGGCTCCTTCATATCAACGATGTATGACATCTACGAAGAGGAGGGTGACCAGGTCCCTTTTGGGCTTGAACCCATGGACTCTGGGGAGATGAGGATTTTCCCAGAGGAATTCTATGGGAATGGTCTGGCAGAGGACCAGCAGAGGACCAGTGGCCTCAACACCTCCCAGGAGATGGCATTTTTTACCAGCTCCCCCACCCCAGGAAAGCCTCACACCACCTTACATCACTTGAGGGCTAAGGTGGGCTGTACTCTGGGTCTATCCACCCTGTCCAGGTGCAAGGTTCAGTGCATACTTTGTGATATTCTAGACAATGCCCCCCAAAAAGGAGACGCTTCTGCCCTTCAATCTAGCAGTGGAAGTCCCCATTTTGGAGGTATCGGAGAAACCTCCCTCTGTTCTGGCAGGGATCTGACGAGGAAACACTGACCCGCTCTGATGCAGCTTTTCTTTTTTCCCATGCTTCAATGAGGACTTGGTGGTTTAGGGCGCGAGGTCTAGCCTGAAGACCTCTAGCTTCCTGTCCCTTCCATTAGACAGGGAAAGTAAGAGGTGGGTGCCTGGGGCATGAAGTTGTTTGCGTTGAGCAGTCTTGCACTGTGGCCAGTGAATGCCTCTTGCGACATGGCAAACAGAGGGGAAATATTTGAAAATTGTTTGTTCTTTCATCCTGATGAAGACCACAGAAGATTGAAGGAATAAAATCAGTGTATTCCATGATACGGCCGAAGAACAGCTTGTCGACGCACCTGTTTAATGTTGATGTAGTGTTAGACAACAGGAAGGCATGCACCCTGTGATCATGGACGATAGGAATTCTGTGATATTTGGAACACTGTGAAACTATATACAAAAAAATGTGGGCATTGAGACCATAAAAGCCTCCATTGTGTATCCAAAAATGTGCATATCTGAAAGTGGGATTATCCATCCACTCGCATTGTTTAAAGTTGTCTGTATTGTTTTATGGTGTGTATTTCAGATATATAGATACTAACTCCACCGACTGGGAGAGTGAAAGAACTATGGTATGAGATCTGGTCTAAGAAGCAAAATATACAATTTTGTTATTAACGTAGAAAAAAAAAAGGCAAATATTTCATGGAGAGATAAACATGAAGATTGTGTGATATATCTCTTCCTTAGCTGTCTCTTATTAGCGTCTCCTAAAAGTATTTGATTGATGCTGTCCTTTGTTCTTGGTCTTTGACGGCAAGGAGGCGGCATGTCAGATGCTACAGTTGGGACAGGGAACATCAGATTGTGTGGGAAGAGTCATGGGCACTAGGACAGTGGTCAGGCGCCACATGTGGATGCGGATGTCAGGATTTGCTGCCGACATCCAGACCAGGTTGTTGGATATATGCCGTTCGATGGCCATAATCCTTTTGGAGCAAAAGCTGATGATGCGCTCCAGAATGTCCAGTCATCCAAAGCAACTGCTAGGTCTTTGGGGTTAGCAGTGCAACATCCTTTCGCACAACTGTCATCTCGGGGAAGGGTTTTTTGTCCCTTTCCTGCCTTTGCCATGCTATGAGGGGCCGTGGTCAATCTGTCCTGGGAAGAGGTCAAGGCAGGTGCTTCTCAAGAGGCAGAGGAAGGGGTGCCCAGCAAGGGTGTTGCAGCCGCTGCGGTCCCCTCCGCACCCCAGAGTGCTAGACCTCTGTGACGTACCATTTGTCACTGGTGGGGGGGGGCTTTCCTTGTTCAGCCCGGAATGGTCAAAGACCACCTCGGATGCTTGGGCATTACAGGTCATTCGGCAGGGATATTGCCTCCTATTCCTTCAGCACCACCCAGATGACGACCCTCCGGCCACCCCTTTGTCTCCAGACCCCATTCTACTGGACTAGGTCAATCAGCTTCTGTCGTCAAAACGTGCAATCAATCTAGTTCTGTTTTCAGAACGAGTAAAGCAGTGGTACTCCACCTATTGTTGGTGCAGAGGAAGGATGTAAATGTGTGCCTCATGCTAGAACTGCCACTGCTGAACATGTTCCTACGCAAGGACAAGATCAAGATGGTTACTCTAGCTCAGGTCCTACAAGCCCTCAATCTGCAGGACTGGTCCATCTCCCTCGACCATCAGGATGCTGATTCATCGAAAGCACAGGAAGTACCTAAAGTTTGTCGTGGGTCAATGCCATTATCAGTTCAAAGTTCTGCCATTCAGGCTTTCTTTGGCTCCCAGTGTTTTTGGTTGGCAGCTAGCCTCAGTAGGGAATGCATTCTTGTCTTTCCCTACCTGTATGACTGACTCATCTGAGTTCGCTCCCCAGATCTAGTGTTGGAGTACCTTCTCCGCACATGCACTCTATTGCACAACCTGGGTGCAAAGACTGGAGGGGGTATCTGTACTTCCGTCCTCTATATGGTTGGGACAAAGGCGCAGAGCAACCCCAGCCAAGGTTCTCTATATGGTAGCTTGGATAAGCAACCAAAGCGTAAGCACTCAGGAGGTGATGCAGGCAGTCCACACACTATTTTAGGTGATAACACAGCTTCTTTATGTAAAATAAGGTTCAGTAATATATATACATATAAATAATAACACTGTGTACTCAGGCAGTTCTATTCACAGAATGGCAAATATATAGCACTCTATGTGGTGCCACACAATACTTAAATTCAGTAATAAATGGACTAATTGCCGACAGTGTTAAATAGGTATGTGAATTCCTAAATGAGGTGTAACAGCATAGATTAGGGAAGAAAGGCAGGTTAGTTATGAACAGTGGCAGAATGCTTTACTTAGACAAGATACACAATTCCGTGTGAGACTCCCCCCATCTGGGCAACCTGTAATGGAAACTCTAGGGAGTAACTTATCTTGTCGTTTACAGCCTACTTTCTTCTTATAGGCTCTATCCCCCCAAAGTACCTGAGAGGCCACAGGAGAACAGGATCCAAGACGAGTCTGGGACCCCTGGTCGAATCCTGAGGCTAGATGATGCTCTTCTTCGTCATAGTGCCTTTGGTGCCTTGGCAGGCGAAGTGGAAGAAGGCGCCACTGGGATGCTGAGTGTAAGAAGTATAGCAGTTTAGTTCTTCGGAGTGCTCTCCGTTGGTTGACGATTTCTCCGACTGTAGATGTCCTGGGAAGACAAAACTTGTTATGGGCTGCTTAAAGGCTTGGCATATGAGAATAAGACCCCTGGGGACCTTCAATGACTTCTGGCAACGACAGGTTCATAGGTCACATTTGCTGTTGGATTTCGGAATATCGCAGCAGCCGCAGCACGGACCTCTGTACGGTTTCTGGTGACCTCGACTCGGCCACTGGAGTAGACCACGACCCCACACCAAGTCTGGACCCTCGGGATATCTTTCTTGGATTCTGGTGGCGGGTAACCAACTGGCAGACCTTCCTCTGCACTCAACGACCCTGGACCTTCTCTGGCAGGAAAAAGTGGTCATTGATGAGGATGTCCCTTGAAGTATTCATAGGCAGTTTTGAACTTTCGCAGCTCTGGGTGTCCAGCAGCACTATGCCAGTGTACCTCTTATTTTTTTTAACACTTTATTTAATATTCATGCAAATACGTTACAGAGCGACACCAATCGGCCATCATACAATCACGGTGCAATACATTATTTTGGCATTTGTTATGATCATTCAATGTAGTGATACAGGTCAGAATATTATGTACATCCAACTATCATAGCATACTATGGGCTTCATCACGAATTGGGCGGTAATACCACTGCAATACCGACCAATTCTAATAGCTCTACCGTAATTCGGTCCTGGCGCAATTTGCGCCGGATTGCGAGTTGCTGGGGGCGGTAAATCCCCTTTTCCCATTGGGACTATAGGACTCAGTGGGATTCGAAGTGCTATTACTGCCTGCAGTAATTGCGCTGGAATAGCACCTAAAACGGCCCAAAAATGGTCAATTTTACCTCCAGCAACAGGCCCATAACTGCAGTTTAGCAGCCAAAATGTCAATGTAAGCCTCATGATTGTCCCTATATAGTGTACGATGCAAGCGAGGCACCAGCACACCCAAATATTTGATCCAATTGGAGACCCAACGGAACCCCAATAGATCAGCAGGTTCTAATGTGGTGTCCATCAACAGGAACAGTTCCGACTTTGTCTCGTTTATTCTATACTGAGAATAGTGTGTGAATGTACAGACCTCTTTCATTATCGGTCCCACATTCTGCTCCGGATCTCGAATATATAACAAGGTGTCGTCAGCATATAAGGATACTATTTGTGACGGGCCAGCTATTCGGATCCCTCTGTGCCCATGTCTATCCTGCATCATGCGTGCCAGGGGCTCAATGGTTAGCGCAAACAATAATGGTATAGGGGACACCTATGTCATGTCCCGTGCTCTAAACCGAAATGGTGTTGACAATCTGTCATTGGTTTGAACCCTGTCTACAGGGTTAGCATGTAGAAGCTGCACACACCCAATAAAGTAGTGCCCAAATCTCATATGTCGCAAGACCCCAAACAGAAATGTCCACGACACAGAGTTGAAGGCCTTCACCACATCCCGGGAGACGGCAACCGCCCTGGCCCTAGGATCAATCTGTGACATGATGCCAAAAAGCCTACGCAGATTAAGTGTGGTGGACCGGTTCGGAATAAATCCTGACTGATTTGGGTGCACCAATGTCGTAATATATCGTAACAACGAGAGTACAGGATATTCACGAATATCTTTGCATCTGTATTAATCAATAACAACGGTCTATATGAGGCTGTGTCGTGCAATGATATGATATGGTATCTGTAATGCGCCTACACACATGTGTTTCAAGGTGCGAGATATGGTGATATTCTCCTTTAACAACACCGAAATGACCACCTCGGCGAGCATCGGCGTAAGCTTGTCGGATTCTAGTGATTCCTCCCAGAGCTTCAATAATCTTGGTGCCAGTAGCGACTCAAATTCCTTATAGAGGTCAATACCTGGCCCATCCCCATCAGAGCCTAGGGCTTTCCTAGAGTCTAGCGCAGCAATTGCATCCACTATTTAGGGTACCTCCACTTCTGGGCGGTAGACAGCAACAGGCTTCCAGCGGTCACGAACACTCCTCCGGACACTGGGCGACGCCAGTGGACTTCTTCAACTCGAGAGGTCCAGGCACTCCTCTTCAGGACTCACGAAGACCCCTTCTCCGGACGGCAGGCACACACGACTGGCTTCCAGGGCACTTCAGATGCAGAGTAGCAGGTTGTATGATGGACCCTCTCTGGATCAGTCCAAAGAACACAGCAGCTTTTGGATTACACAAATAAAATAGAACAGCAGACCTCTCCTCCAGCTGGGCTTCAAGGAACAGCTTCTTCTTGCTTCAATTTTGACTTCAGCTTCTGAACAAACTGGAGAGTTAGAGGTCCCCTGTTATACACATTGGTTCCCATTCATTCAGGCTGAGCCGGGCTCAGTCAACCAATCACTCAGAAAGGCATTTATGCAGGCAGGCAGCCAATCAGGCTCACATGCATTCAGGCCATTCACTCCACCCAGACACCCATAACAACAAATGTAAATTGGGGTAAGTACCCAGCCTTTAGGCACACTACACTGCATTCATGTCAGTTTCAGGTTCATGTCAGTTTCACTGAGGGCTGTCTCAGTCATTGTGTCCCACACAGAAACCAGACACCCACAACACAGAATGTGAGTTCACTTCAGACTCCATTCATACAGGTCCCACCCCTATGGTGTTCCCACAACACACAGCCCCTGGGAAGGCTCCAGATAGCCTGACAGGAGGCCGCCCAAGAGCCATATTTGGTATTTCCACCAAACAGCCAGTCAGTAGGACGGGACAGAGTCAGGGCTCCCCAGGACTTTGGGGAACAAAGTAAAAGGAAATAGAAACCAAGAGGCCACAGTGGCCATCTTGCCTTCTATCAGGAATCCACTAATTCCTATGGCATGGCCTGGGTGTTCCAAAATGGAGGACACTCAGAGCCACTACCAGGTCAGCATGTAGCTGCCACCAGCCCATACCCTGCTCTTTGGGCAACACACAGGTTGCCCAAAAACACACATAAGGAGTACAAGGGTGTATACCCACCCATAGGTGCCATAAGGGTAT
Source organism: Ambystoma mexicanum (assembly GCF_040938575.1). NCBI lineage: Eukaryota > Metazoa > Chordata > Amphibia > Caudata > Ambystomatidae > Ambystoma > Ambystoma mexicanum. The sequence goes on along the minus strand of NC_090926.1, from coordinate 1,269,633,102 downwards.
CCCATGGGTGTTGTTCACCAAAGAGAAAAGATAAAGAGCTGCACTGCCAGAGGTCCAGGCTGGACCTCAGTAGCGGAAAACATAGAGAGAAAACACACAAAGAAGTGGTAGGACAAGGACTATGAGGCCATGGCCCTCCATAAAGCATTTCCAGCATCACACTGGGCTTTTTCCTGAACTACATAAAGTCTCAATTTGGCCAACCCAGACCCTCGGATTGATTGTTGTGGTCATGGGCACTCGCCTGGGTAGGGCTTTTCTGCCCGAGGACCGATTGGCAAATATCTTTCAGGTGGTCAATGTCCTCCAGGGACAAGTCCCGACCTCTGTCTTCCTGCAGCTTTTGGTCCGAGTGGTGCTGGAGGCAAGGCTGCGCATGAGATCGCTTCAGTGGCTTCTACTTTGCTAATGGTTTCAGCTTCAGGGCCACATGTCGGGCCCTCTGCATGTCTTGGATCAGGTGGCCCATAATCTTGACAACTTGCTGAAAGGTGCTTTGTTCTGCCAACTTGGGCCCCAGGTGATGGTGGTCACAGATGCTTCTCTGACAGGTTAGCGCGCTCACCTGTCAGGCCTTACGGTGAGCGGACTATGGTCTCCGGTGGAGTCTCGGGAACACATCAACTTGCTGGAGCTGAGGATGATCAGGCTGCCCTGCTTGCTTTCCTCCCACCTATGAAACGCAAGACTGTGTGTGGTGATCCTGACAGACAATTGAGTGGCCATTCAATACCTCAACAAATGAGGTGGTGTGGGGTCTTTGCCTCTGTACAGAGAAGCCAGAGAAGCAATACAACTGTGGTTCTGGGCTCTGGAGAACAGGGTCTTTCTGATGTCGACTCATCTAGCCAGACGAGAGAATGTCACAGCGGATGCTTTGAGGAGACAGATTTTGGCCCCCAACAAGTGGAAGCTCTGTCAGGAAGTTCTGGAGGAGATCTTCTCTTGTTGGGGAACTCTTTGCTACCAATGTCAACAGGAAGTGCAAGTTGTTGTACTTCAGAGAATTCCCTCGCCAGGGAGCTCTAGGGGATGCACTGACGGTCACGTGTACTTTCAACCTCATTAGGCTTTCCCGCTGACCCGTCATTCTGCTGGCTCTCAAGAGAATTTGCCTGTTTGGAACCACAATGATCCTGATCGCCCCATACTGGGCCTGGAGAATGTGGTATACAGAATTCCTTGACATGTCATCTGGCCTCTTTGGTGCCTCCCAGGGGGAATCGACTTGTTATCCCTTCTAAGGGGCGGGTCCTCCAGCCGAACCTCAGGAACCTGGACCATCATGCTTGGTTACTGAGAGGCTGAGCTACAAGGAGTGGGACTTGTCGGCTGACGTCCTTGATGTGCTCCTTTCAGCTCGGAGGCACACTACAAATTCTATTTATGTCTACAGATGGCATACATTCTTGATATGATGCTGGGAGAGGGATCTGGATCCTTTATCTTGTCCGCTATCCCCATTATTGGATTTTCTGCTATCATTGGCCCACGCAGTCCTGCAGATTGGCGCTTTAAAGGGCTACCTCACTTATATTTTAGTGTACAAGAGGTCCCTGGAACAATGCTCATTTTTAACAATTCTTATTGTTGTGCGGCTCTTGCAGGGTTTGTTTCCTCACTGTATGTTTGTGGTCCCGATGTGGGATTTGAATTTATTTTTAAGGTTTTTTATGACGCTCTGTTTTCGCCCATGCACTCCTGTTCTATTAGATTGCTCACCCTTCATTTTCTTGGTTGCAATCACTTCTGCAGGGGTGAGTGAACTCCATGCATTGTCTGTTTTACCTCCCTATTTGTTTTTTTTTGAAAGAGCAGGTAATGTGGAGAGTGAGACCCTCCTTTCTGCCGAAGGTGGTCCTGGATTTCCAACTCTCTCAGAAGATCCATCTTCCTGTATTTGTTCCTCCACCTCACCCTTCCAAGGCAGAGGAACGATTCCATCGGCTAAACCCCCTGTGGGCCTTAACGTCTCTCATACCAGAGATGGTAGGAAAGATAACCAGCTTTTAGTTGGTGACCCTGGTTCTTGTACTGGCAGGGCTGTGACCAAAACAAATCATTTCCAGGTGGATCATTCGATGCACCTCAGAATGCTACGTTCCATTTGTTCAGGTAGGCGTCTTTGCACACGTTTACTAAGCATTACTGCTTGGATTCTGTTGCATTGCCAGGATGCCCGTTTTGGTAGTGCAGTCCTCCAGAGATTTCTGGTTTAGGTGGTGTTCTTGCTTTCTCTCTTCTGCAGGTGTCGTACTGCTTCGGGAGTCTATCATAGATGAGGAATCTGTGGGGACAAAGAATACATTAGAAGAACAAATTACTTAACTTTTTATTATGTTCTTTCTGATGGATGCTCCTCCCACAGTTTCTCCATCGCCCTTCCTACCGGCCCCTCTTTGCAGGAAGCTAGTACACCATTGGGTCTATGGTCCCTTAACTTCAGAGTGCTAGGAAAAAATGGTGGAACCGAGATCATGGGGTGCAGCACCGCTATATTTCTCCAGCATGGGGTCTGGCATGGATTCACATGCTCATGAATATTCCCCGTCGTCAGGCTGGGAATCCTCGGTAAAGAAAAAACCAGTATCAGTTTTGTTTCTGATCTGTCTTTCGTAGTAATATCCAATCACTGGTCTCTGCGTCATACTGACCACAGCCAATGACTGCCCTCTACCAAAGCACCGCCTCTGGCAGCCATCTTCAGATTTTTACCGCACGTTCATGTGTTGGGATCCTCGTGCTATTGCTCTCGAGCGTTAGTGCTATTTTTTCACGTTTTTTGCTCAAAAACTTCGTTTTTTTCGGTCAAAAGAGCCTCAAGCTCCACCGACTCTCCATCCGATCAACGGGGACCCGTGTCGGATTCGTCTGCGCCCCTCAAGGGTGAAGATTTCGTCGAGCTACGTTTTGGAGGACTCCAGAAGCTTCTCAGGCCCGGACATGGCCCAGGAGAAGGGAAGCTCAACGCCCGGAAAGCTGTTCAGGGTCTGCCCTGGATGCCAGCTGCAGAACGTCTTTAAGGAGGCCGAGCACTCCTTTTGTCTCTACTGCTTACATGAGGACAAGACGCACGTGGAGAAGGACTGTGCGTTTTGCGGCAATATGTCGGAGCGGACCATGAAGGACCGCCACCAACGCCTCGCCAACTGGCTGGAAGGGAAGAGCCCATCAGGCGAGAAGAAGAGGAAGAAATCTGAGCGGTCTTCTAAGACCTTTGAGGACGCCCCGGCGACGGGGGTCCAACACAAGGCCAAGCACCGCGAGTCCGCTGGCACCGGGAGCGCCGAACGGTCGGGCTCTACGGGTGCCAGGCAGGGCGCACCCTCCCCGGCACCTTCAGCCACGAGCCAGCGCTCTGGGTCGGGTAAGAGGAAGGGCGAGCACCCGGCGAAGCTCCTGGAGAGGCCCCAGTCGAGCTCGAAGGCCCCATCGGAGGGGGAGCGAGGCAGTGTCCCCCCCCTCAAGGATAAGGCGGTGAGCGAACCTAAGGTGGTGAAGGCCTTAATCCATCCAGCCAAGCCCTCGATCGATACTGTCGCGGCAGCCCTGGCTCTGCCTGTGGAGGCTACACCAGTGGTGGCGACCTCGGGGCTCAGAGTCTCCCTGCCACCTCGGAGGGAGTCCTCTTTTGTGCCCATCGATAGGACCCCCGTGAAATCCCCGGCGGGGAAGAAAAAGGGGGGGCAGGGCGTCGTCGTAGATTCGGCTTCAGAGGAAGAGCTGATCGAGGTCTTAAGCCACGGCCTTGGCGTGGAAGAAGACCGGCCCGTCGGGATGGAGCCCGACGCAGGTGACGACGACAGCGTCGAGGGTGCCGACGGGGCCCCTGATCGCCCGTCGGATTCCCCTCTGCCAGCGCCGCAAGACAACTCGGCGGCCATTTTGTTGTCTATACAGTCCTTATGCTCAGAGATAAGGACGAGACTACCGTTGCCGACGGAGGAGCCTCTCCCGTCGGGGGATCCTGAACCGGACCTTCGGGTGTTCCCCCTCCCAAGAAAAGAAGGATTCACCCTCCACCTCCTTTTCAGCCGTCGCGACCCGTCCAGCCCTCCTCCCCGTCCACCCGAGGGGATGATACGGGGACTGACACGGCAGCGACGGGTACGGACGACAAGGTATACGACGAGGATCTCCCGTCGTCACCTCCCACCAGGGCCTCTCCGCCCGACGAGATTGGATCGTTCCATTCCATGATCGCCAGGGCATCCGAGCTTTTCCAACTCTGCCCTGAGGAGAAGAAAAAGGAAGGATTCCTTTATCAACGGCGCGAGGCCAAGAGGAAGACGGTCCTCGCGGTGCCTCTACTGGACGACATTTGGGATGAGGGCCTCGCCCTCCTCAAGAACCCTTCCACGATGCCAGCTAGAAGAGACCGGTACGAAAAGAAGTACCGGGTCCCGGACGCGGCCCCCCTGTGCCTCCGGGCGCAGCCTACCCCGGACTCCGTCGTCTCCGCGGCGGCCAGGAAGAAAGCGGGGGGGGTGCGGCCTCCACTTCGACTTCCCCACCGGACGGCGAGGGAAAGAAATTGGACGCTATGGGACGCAGGGTCATCTCGTCTGCAGCAACGACGATTAAAGCGGCCAACGCCTTGGCTATCGTGGCCCGCTACGACAGGGAGCTATGGTACAAACTGGCTCCCCTGCTGGACTTCCTACCGGACGACAAGAGGGCGGATGCCCTGGAGATCCTACAGGAAGGTGAGGTGGCGTCGGACCACGCCATCACTATTGCGACGGACATCGCCGACACTGGGTTTCGCCAGTTGGGCAACGGCGTGTGCCTTAGGCGGCGTGGATGGCTCAAGGCTACGGACTTCCGTCAAGACGTGCAGACCAGAGTCCTGGACATGCCGTTCGATGGGAACAACCTGTTTGGGAAAACAGTGGACGATTCCCTTCAGGCCATTAAAGCGGACACTGAGACGGCCCGGGCCCTTGGTGTTCTACAGCAACGACGGACGCCCTTTCGGAGCAGCGGAGGCAAGGGTGCATCCAAAGGTTCCGGCAGCGGTTTCTTTACCTACCGTCAAGCGGCCCGCTCGTCGTCTCAAGAGGCCTACAGAGGACGAGGCAAGTCTGGAGGACCCCGCCGTCGTCGCCAAGGAGGTCAAGGCGGCAAAGCCTCGTCGAAACAGGATTGAACCGGCCGTGGGGTCGGGCCCCCACCATAGCACCCCGGTGGGAGGCCGGCTGGCAAGCTTCGTCAGCGTGTGGGAGTCCATCTCCACCGACCGTTGGGTGCTGGACGCCTTGGCCCGGGGCCACGCGCTCGAGTTTCAAAGAAGGTGCCCGCGCGTCCCCCCCGTGGCCAGGAGAGAGCTTCACGTCTCTCAGCTTCTCCTGGAGGTAAAGGCGTTGCTCAGGAAGGGCGCCATCGAACTCGTCCCAAAGAGGCTTCGGGGCTCCGGAGTTTACTCGAGATACTTCCTCGTGAAGAAGAAGACAGGAGGATGGCGCCCCATCCTAGACCTGCGACGTCTGAACAAGTTCATCAAGGCACAGAAGTTCCGGATGGTCACCCACCAGCACGTCCTGGGTCAGCTGGAGGAAGGAGACGTCCTGTCGTCGTTGGATTTGGAGGATGCCTACTTCCATATTCCCATCCTAAAGGGGCACCGAAAATTCCTCAGGTTTGTGGTCCAAGGGCGTCACTACCAGTTCAAAGCCCTCCCCTTCGGACTACGGTCGGCACCCAGGGTATTTACCAAGTGCCTTGCACCGGTGGCGGCGCAGCTGCGCCGCGAGGGGATCCACGTCTACCCCTACTTGGACGACTGGCTCATCCGAGCCAAGACGAGGCAGCTCGCCGTGGAGCACACGGCAAGGACCGTCCAACTTCTCACGGACCTGGGATTCTCCGCGAACTACGCCAAGTCCCACCTGGTACCCGCGCAAAACGCACTGTTTCTGGGAGCGAAGCTCGACACAGTGTCCCTTCTGGCCTCCCCGTCGGAGGAAAGGACCAGGTCCATCCTAGGCAAGGTACAGCGGATGTTGGTTTCCGACGCGGCCAAGGTGAGGTCCATCAAGTCCCTCCTCGGAATGATGTCCTCTTGCATCTACCTCATTCCCATGTGCAGGCTCCGGATGCGCCCGTTGCAGGAGTTCCTGGACGCGCGCTGGATCCAAACGACGGGCGGCTTCCAGGAGAGGATCACACTCGACGAGAGTTTCCGCCGAGCGGTCCGGTGGTGGGGCACCCGCGCGCATCTGACGGCGGGCATGGACTTCCAGACCCCAGACCACCAGGAGACAGTGACCACGGATGCCTCCCTGGAAGGGTGGGGAGCGCACACCGAGAATCTGCACGCGAGAGGCCTCTGGCTCCCGACGGAGAAGACCCTCCATTTCAACGTCCTGGAGCTCCGGGCAGTGTTCTGGGCCCTCAGGTCCTTCCTTCCGTCCCTCAAGGGCAAGGTGGTGAGGATCTTCACCGACAACACCACCACCATGTTTTACATCAGGAAACAGGGCGGAACCAGGTCCCCAGCACTGTCCAAGGGGGCGCAGGACCTGTGGCATTGGGCAGTCGGCCAAAGGATGTTTCTGGTGCCGTTTCATCTGGCAGGGATAAAAAACACCATCGCCGACTCACTCAGCAGGGAGCTGCGCTCGTGCCACGAGTGGGAACTACGGCAGGATCTAGTGGATCGCCTCTTCCGACGGTGGGGCACACCCCAGATCGACCTGTTCGCGAAGGCGACGAACTCCAAGTGCCGGAGGTTCGCCAGCAGGTTTCCCCAGGCGAGGAGCATGGGCGATGCTTTCTCGTTCCCCTGGGAGGGACTGTTCCTCTACGCGTTCCCTCCTTTGCCACTGCTAATCCGGCTCGTCAACCAGCTCAAGAGGTCACGGTGCAGGACGATCCTCGTCGCACCTGCGTGGCCGAGGCAGATATGGTTCCCGGACCTTCTGGACTTGTCAGCGTCCCCGCCAATCAAGCTGCCGGTGGACGCGGATCTACTCTCCAGGGAAGGAGGCGCCATCCTCCACCACGACCCGAAGTCGCTGAACTTGCAGGCCTGGCTCCTGCAGCGCTAGAGTTTGGAGGATACGACATACCGGCCGACTGCAGGGAGGTTCTTGCAAAGGCCAGGGCGTCCTCGACTCTTAAATGCTACGGACACAAATGGAAGAGGTTCTCTGTCTGGTGCCACGCACAGAAGATTAACCCTCTATGGATTACGGCTCCCCAGGTACTGCCGTACCTGCTGATGCTGGCCAAAGCTGGACTGGCACACGCGTCCATCAAGATTCATCTTGCTGCGATCTCCCGATACACCAGAACCACGGGCCGGACGTCCCTGTGGTCTCATCGTCTGGTTGAAAGAGTTCATGAAGGGACTGTTCAGATCGTTCCCGCCGGTGAAGGCGCCGGCCCCGGCGTGGGAGCTCAACGTGGTGCTGACCAAGCTCATGGGACCTCCGTTCGAGCCTCTGCACTCGGCCCCGTTGAAGTTTCTGTCGTGGAAAACAGCGTTTCTTGTGGCCATCACCTCCGCACGACGGGTGGGAGAGATCCAGGCCCTTTCCTGCAAGGCCCCGTACTTGACTTTTCACGACACGAGGGTAGTGCTCAGGACGCACCCCTCCTTCATGCCCAAGGTACCGTCGGACTTCCATCTCAACGAACCCTTGGTGTTGCCTGTGTTCTTCCCGTCGCCTTCGTCGCCGGATGAGAGGACTTTGCACTCGCTGGATGTGGCTAGAGCGCTGAAGTTCTACGTGGACCGCACAAAGTGTTTTCGGAAGACGTCACAACTCTTTGTGAACTTTGGATCTGTCAATCAGGGGAAGGCTCGCTCGAAGGCTTCCATTTCCAGATGGCTCTCCGGCTGTATCATGTACTGTCATCGGTTGGCAAACCGACCGCTGCCTGGCCGTCCGAGAGCCCATTCCACCAGAGCGATCGCAGCTACCACGGCGTTCCTTTCTGGTGTGCCCCTGCTGGACATATGCAGGGCTGCTACGTGGAGGTCGACGCACACCTTCACGAAATTCTACTGCGTCGATCGGGATTCCAGGGAGGAGTCCAGGGTCGGCCAAGCAGTGCTGCGCAACCTGTTCGCCTGAGGTGAGCCTGGTGAGGAGGTAAGATGCTTAATGTTGAGTTTGATGTAATGCTTAATGTTGAGCCTTTGCCACCTCACGTGGTTGTGCGTGTGTGTACTGCTATGTATTCTTTATTCATGAGCATGTGAATCCATGCCAGACCCCATGCTGGAGAAGGAACACGTTACTTACCTGTAACTGTTGTTCTCCAGCATGGGTCTGGCATGGATTCACATGCAAACCCTCCCGCCTACCCCTCTGCGGCTCTTCACTTGGTCATACTGCCACTTCACGTGCTTCCAAATCTGAAGATGGCTGCCAGAGGCGGTGCTTAGGTAGAGGGCAGTCATTGGCTGTGGTCAGTATGACGCAGAGACCAGTGATTGGTTGTTACTACGAAAGACAGATCAGAAACGAAACTGATACTGGTTTTTTCTTTACCGAGGATTCCCAGCCTGACGACGGGGAATATTCATGAGCATGTGAATCCATGCCAGACCCATGCTGGTGAACAACAGTAACAGGTAAGTAACTTGTTCCATACGATCCCCGATGCAATATCCGGTGCCAACGCATAGAGTCGGATGAAGATAATGTGGAGCTGCGCTGTGTCCTCTGGCAGAAAGGTTTCGAAAGAACAGCTGCGCTGGGATAGGGATATCATAGATGAGGAATCTGATGAGAGGAACATCCATCAGAAAGAACATTACTGATAGGTAATTCATTTGTTATTCACAAATAGGTTCCTCCCAGTCACTGCCCTGTTTTGTATTTACACTCATTCTCTTTTAGGATCAGAGTCATTCCCTTCACTGATTTGCACTGTTCCCACAATCCTTCTCTCGCCTTCTGTTTCAGAAGCAGGCTCCTCCTACGGACTGTCCTGTACTGTCTCTTGCTAATCTTATTTTAGTGGCAGATTCTCTCAACCCAGTGACCAGTCCTGTCTGCAGCTCCTATTCTTTCAGGCTAGGTACCTCCCATTAAGTGCACCATTCAATCCCCCATGCCTTCTATTTCAGGAACAAGTTGTTCCAACAAAATCACTTGTACTGTCCCCTTACCGTTTTCAGAAGCAGTTTCCTCTCACTCACTGCCCTATACTGTCCCAACGACTTCAGTTTTAGGAGCAGATTACTCTCACTCACTGCCTTGTACTGTTACCCAACCCCTTCTCTTTCAGTGCAGGTCCCCTACCACTTACTTCTGTGTAATGTCTTCCAACTTCTTTAATAGATTGCATTCTCCCACAGATTCCTCATCTGATAGATATCGTCTGCATTAATGGACAGGCTCCTTCCTACCTAGCAGATAAGATATCTTGTTATCTCCCAACTAGATCACATAGTTCCAAGAACAAGAATGTACTTATGGTTCAACACTCCCGCTGAGGAGTTTAAGGAGCAAATGCTCCAACGTTTCCCGGATTAATTCCAAACCTTCCAGCCATCACCTCTTTTGTGTTACATAAGTTCTCCAGCATGGGGTCTGGCATGGATTCACATGCTCATGAATATTCCACCAATCACTGGTCTCTGCGTCATACTGACCACAGCCAATGACTGCCCTCTACCTAAGCACCGCCTCTGGCAGCCATCTTCAGATTTTTACCGCACGTTCATGTGTTGGGATCCTCGTGCTATTGCTCTCGAGCGTTAGTGCTATTTTTCGCGCTTTTTCACAAAAAACTTCGATTCTTTCGGTCAAAAGAGCCTCAAGCTCCACCGATCCTACATCCGATCAACGGGGACCCGTGTCGGATTCATCTGTGCCCCTCAAGGGTGAAGATTTCGTCGAGCTACGCTTCGGAGGACTCCAGAAGCTTCTCAGGCCCGGTCTCGGAGATGGCCCAGGAGAAGGGAAGCTCGACGCCCGGAAAGCTGTTCAGGGTCTGCCCTGGATGCCAGCTGCAGAACGTCTTCAAGGAGGACGAACACTCTTTCTGCCTTTACTGCCTTCATGAGGACAAGACGCACGTGGAGAAGGACTGTGCGTTTTGCGGCAACATGTCGGAACGGACCATGAAGGCCCGCCATCAACGTCTCGCCAACTGGCTGGAGGGAAAGAGCCCGTCTGGCGAGAAGAAGAAGAAATCCGAGCGGTCTTCTAAGACCTTTGAGGGCGCCCCGGCGACGGGGGCCCAACATAAGGCCAAGCACCGCGAGTCCGCTGGCACCGGGAGCGCTGAACGGTCGGGCTCTACGGGCGCCAGGCAGGGCGCACCCTCCCCGGCACCATCAACCACGAGCCAACGCTCTGGGTCGGGTAAGAGGAAGGCCGAGCACCCGGCGAAGCTCCTGGAGAGGCCCCGGTCGAGCTCTAAGGCAGAGGAGGAGCGTGGCAGTGCCCCCTCCCTCAAGGATAAGGCGGTGAGCGCACCTAAGGTGGTGAAGGCCTTGATCCATCCGACCAAGCCCTCTATCGAAACGGTCGCGGCGGCCCTGGCTCAGCCTGTGGTGGCTACACCAGTGGTGGCGACCTCAGGGCCCAGAATCTCCCTGCCTCCGCGGAGGGAGTCTTCCTTTGTGCCCATCGATAGGACCCCCGTGAAACCCTCCGTGGGGAAGAAGAAGGGGGGGCAGGGCGTCGTCGTAGATTCGGCCTCAACCTCAGAAGAGGAGCTGATCGAGGTCTTAAGCCACGGCCTAGGCGTGGAAGAAGGCCAGCCCGTCGGAATGGACCCCGACGCAGGTGACGACGACGACATCGTCGAGGATACCGACGGGGCCCCTGCTCGCCCGTCGGATTCCCCTCTGCCAGCGCCGCAAGACAACTCGGCGGCCATTTTGTTGGCCATACAGTCCTTATGCTCCGAGATAAGGACGAGGCTACCGTTACCGACGGAGGAACCTCTCCCGTCGGGGGATCCAGAACCGGGACCTTCTGGTGTTCCCCCTACCAAGAAAAGAAGGATCCATCCACCACCTCCTTTTCAACCGTCGCGCCCCGTCCAGCCCTCCTCCCCGTCCACCCGAGGGGATGATACGGGGACTGACACGGCAGCGACGGGTACGGACGACGAGGCATACGACGAGGATTTTCCGTCGTCGCCTCCCACCAGGGCTTCTCCGCCCGACGAGATCGGATCTTTCCACTCCATGATCAAGCGGCCCGCTCGTCGTCTCAAGAGGCCTACAGAGGACGAGGCAAGTCTGGAGGACCCCGCCGTCGTCGCCAAGGAGGTCAAGGCGGCAAAGCCTCGTCGAAACAGGATTGAACCGGCCGTGGGGTCGGGCCCCGGTGGGAGGCCGGCTGGCGAGCTTCGTCAGCGTGTGGGAGTCCATCTCCACCGACCGTTGGGTGCTGGACGCCTTGGCCCGGGGCCACGCGCTCGAGTTTCAAAGAAGGTGCCCGCGCGTCCCCCCCGTGGCCAGGAGAGAGCTTCACGTCTCTCAGCTTCTCCTGGAGGTAAAGGCGTTGCTCAGGAAGGGCGCCATCGAACTCGTCCCAAAGAGGCTTCGGGGCTCCGGAGTTTACTCGAGATACTTCCTCGTGAAGAAGAAGACAGGAGGATGGCGCCCCATCCTAGACCTGCGACGTCTGAACAAGTTCATCAAGGCACAGAAGTTCCGGATGGTCACCCTCCAGCACGTCCTGGGTCAGCTGGAGGAAGGAGACGTCCTGTCGTCGTTGGATTTGGAGGATGCCTACTTCCATATTCCCATCCTAAAGGGGCACCGAAAATTCCTCAGGTTTGTGGTCCAAGGGCGTCACTACCAGTTCAAAGCCCTCCCCTTCGGACTACGGTCGGCACCCAGGGTATTTACCAAGTGCCTTGCACCGGTGGCGGCGCAGCTGCGCCGCGAGGGGATCCACGTCTACCCCTACTTGGACGACTGGCTCATCCGAGCCAAGACGAGGCAGCTCGCCGTGGAGCACACGGCAAGGACCGTCCAACTTCTCACGGACCTGGGATTCTCCGCGAACTACGCCAAGTCCCACCTGGTACCCGCGCAAAACGCACTGTTTCTGGGAGCGAAGCTCGACACAGTGTCCCTTCTGGCCTCCCCGTCGGAGGAAAGGACCAGGTCCATCCTAGGCAAGGTACAGCGGATGTTGGTTTCCGACGCGGCCAAGGTGAGGTCCATCAAGTCCCTCCTCGGAATGATGTCCTCTTGCATCTACCTCATTCCCATGTGCAGGCTCCGGATGCGCCCGTTGCAGGAGTTCCTGGACGCGCGCTGGATCCAAACGACGGGCGGCTTCCAGGAGAGGATCACACTCGACGAGAGTTTCCGCCGAGCGGTCCGGTGGTGGGGCACCCGCGCGCATCTGACGGCGGGCATGGACTTCCAGACCCCAGACCACCAGGAGACAGTGACCACGGATGCCTCCCTGGAAGGGTGGGGAGCGCACACCGAGAATCTGCACGCGAGAGGCCTCTGGCTCCCGACGGAGAAGACCCTCCATTTCAACGTCCTGGAGCTCCGGGCAGTGTTCTGGGCCCTCAGGTCCTTCCTTCCGTCCCTCAAGGGCAAGGTGGTGAGGATCTTCACCGACAACACCACCACCATGTTTTACATCAGGAAACAGGGCGGAACCAGGTCCCCAGCACTGTCCAAGGGGGCGCAGGACCTGTGGCATTGGGCAGTCGCCCAAAGGATGTTTCTGGTGCCGTTTCATCTGGCAGGGATAAAAAACACCATCGCCGACTCACTCAGCAGGGAGCTGCGCTCGTGCCACGAGTGGGAACTACGGCAGGATCTAGTGGATCGCCTCTTCCGACGGTGGGGCACACCCCAGATCGACCTGTTCGCGAAGGCGACGAACTCCAAGTGCCGGAGGTTCGCCAGCAGGTTTCCCCAGGCGAGGAGCATGGGCGATGCTTTCTCGTTCCCCTGGGAGGGACTGTTCCTCTACGCGTTCCCTCCTTTGCCACTGCTAATCCGGCTCGTCAACCAGCTCAAGAGGTCACGGTGCAGGACGATCCTCGTCGCACCTGCGTGGCCGAGGCAGATATGGTTCCCGGACCTTCTGGACTTGTCAGCGTCCCCGCCAATCAAGCTGCCGGTGGACGCGGATCTACTCTCCAGGGAAGGAGGCGCCATCCTCCACCACGACCCGAAGTCGCTGAACTTGCAGGCCTGGCTCCTGCAGCGCTAGAGTTTGGAGGATACGACATACCGGCCGACTGCAGGGAGGTTCTTGCAAAGGCCAGGGCGTCCTCGACTCTTAAATGCTACGGACACAAATGGAAGAGGTTCTCTGTCTGGTGCCACGCACAGAAGATTAACCCTCTATGGATTACGGCTCCCCAGGTACTGCCGTACCTGCTGATGCTGGCCAAAGCTGGACTGGCACACGCGTCCATCAAGATTCATCTTGCTGCGATCTCCCGATACACCAGAACCACGGGCCGGACGTCTCTGTGGTCTCATCGTCTGGTTGAAAGAGTTCATGAAGGGCCTGTTCAGATCGTTCCCGCCGGTGAAGGCGCCGGCCCCGGCGTGGGAGCTCAACGTGGTGCTGACCAAGCTCATGGGACCTCCGTTCGAGCCTCTGCACTCGGCCCCGTTGAAGTTTCTGTCGTGGAAAACAGCGTTTCTTGTGGCCATCACCTCCGCACGACGGGTGGGAGAGATCCAGGCCCTTTCCTGCAAGGCCCCGTACTTGACTTTTCACGACACGAGGGTAGTGCTCAGGACGCACCCCTCCTTCATGCCCAAGGTACCGTCGGACTTCCATCTCAACGAACCCTTGGTGTTGCCTGTGTTCTTCCCGTCGCCTTCGTCGCCGGATGAGAGGACTTTGCACTCGCTGGATGTGGCTAGAGCGCTGAAGTTCTACGTGGACCGCACGAAGTGTTTTCGGAAGACGTCACAACTCTTTGTGAACTTTGGATCTGTCAATCAGGGGAAGGCTCTCTCGAAGGCTTCCATTTCCAGATGGCTCTCCGGCTGTATCATGTACTGTCATCGGTTGGCAAACCGACCGCTGCCTGGCCGTCCGAGAGCCCATTCCACCAGAGCGATCGCAGCTACCACGGCGTTCCTTTCTGGTGTGCCCCTGCTGGACATATGCAGGGCTGCTACGTGGAGGTCGACGCACACCTTCACGAAATTCTACTGCGTCGATCGGGATTCCAGGGAGGAGTCCAGGGTCGGCCAAGCAGTGCTGCGCAACCTGTTCGCCTGAGGTGAGCCTGGTGAGGAGGTAAGATGCTTAATGTTGAGTTTGATGTAATGCTTAATGTTGAGCCTTTGCCACCTCACGTGGTTGTGCGTGTGTGTACTGCTATGTATTCTTTATTCATGAGCATGTGAATCCATGCCAGACCCCATGCTGGAGAAGGAACACGTTACTTACCTGTAACTGTTGTTCTCCAGCATGGGTCTGGCATGGATTCACATGCAAACCCTCCCGCCTACCCCTCTGCGGCTCTTCACTTGGTCATACTGCCACTTCACGTGCTTCCAAATCTGAAGATGGCTGCCAGAGGCGGTGCTTAGGTAGAGGGCAGTCATTGGCTGTGGTCAGTATGACGCAGAGACCAGTGATTGGATATTACTACGAAAGACAGATCAGAAACGAAACTGATACTGGTTTTTTCTTTACCGAGGATTCCCAGCCTGACGACGGGGAATATTCATGAGCATGTGAATCCATGCCAGACCCATGCTGGTGAACAACAGTAACAGGTAAGTAACTTGTTCCATACGATCCCCGATGCAATATCCGGTGCCAACGCATAGAGTCGGATGAAGATAATGTGGAGCTGCGCTGTGTCCTCTGGCAGAAAGGTTTCGAAAGAACAGCTGCGCTGGGATAGGGATATCATAGATGAGGAATCTGATGAGAGGAACATCCATCAGAAAGAACATTACTGATAGGTAATTCATTTGTTATTCACAAATAGGTTCCTCCCAGTCACTGCCCTGTTTTGTATTTACACTCATTCTCTTTTAGGATCAGAGTCATTCCCTTCACTGATTTGCACTGTTCCCACAATCCTTCTCTCGCCTTCTGTTTCAGAAGCAGGCTCCTCCTACGGACTGTCCTGTACTGTCTCTTGCTAATCTTATTTTAGTGGCAGATTCTCTCAACCCAGTGACCAGTCCTGTCTGCAGCTCCTATTCTTTCAGGCTAGGTACCTCCCATTAAGTGCACCATTCAATCCCCCATGCCTTCTATTTCAGGAACAAGTTGTTCCAACAAAATCACTTGTACTGTCCCCTTACCGTTTTCAGAAGCAGTTTCCTCTCACTCACTGCCCTATACTGTCCCAACGACTTCAGTTTTAGGAGCAGATTACTCTCACTCACTGCCTTGTACTGTTACCCAACCCCTTCTCTTTCAGTGCAGGTCCCCTACCACTTACTTCTGTGTAATGTCTTCCAACTTCTTTAATAGATTGCATTCTCCCACAGATTCCTCATCTGATAGATATCGTCTGCATTAATGGACAGGCTCCTTCCTACCTAGCAGATAAGATATCTTGTTATCTCCCAACTAGATCACATAGTTCCAAGAACAAGAATGTACTTATGGTTCAACACTCCCGCTGAGGAGTTTAAGGAGCAAATGCTCCAACGTTTCCCGGATTAATTCCAAACCTTCCAGCCATCACCTCTTTTGTGTTACATAAGTTCTCCAGCATGGGGTCTGGCATGGATTCACATGCTCATGAATATTCCACCAATCACTGGTCTCTGCGTCATACTGACCACAGCCAATGACTGCCCTCTACCTAAGCACCGCCTCTGGCAGCCATCTTCAGATTTTTACCGCACGTTCATGTGTTGGGATCCTCGTGCTATTGCTCTCGAGCGTTAGTGCTATTTTTCGCGCTTTTTCACAAAAAACTTCGATTCTTTCGGTCAAAAGAGCCTCAAGCTCCACCGATCCTACATCCGATCAACGGGGACCCGTGTCGGATTCATCTGTGCCCCTCAAGGGTGAAGATTTCGTCGAGCTACGCTTCGGAGGACTCCAGAAGCTTCTCAGGCCCGGTCTCGGAGATGGCCCAGGAGAAGGGAAGCTCGACGCCCGGAAAGCTGTTCAGGGTCTGCCCTGGATGCCAGCTGCAGAACGTCTTCAAGGAGGACGAACACTCTTTCTGCCTTTACTGCCTTCATGAGGACAAGACGCACGTGGAGAAGGACTGTGCGTTTTGCGGCAACATGTCGGAACGGACCATGAAGGACCGCCATCAACGTCTCGCCAACTGGCTGGAGGGAAAGAGCCCGTCTGGCGAGAAGAAGAAGAAATCCGAGCGGTCTTCTAAGACCTTTGAGGGCGCCCCGGCGACGGGGGCCCAACATAAGGCCAAGCACCGCGAGTCCGCTGGCACCGGAAGCGCTGAACGGTCGGGCTCTACGGGCGCCAGGCAGGGCGCACCCTCCCCGGCACCATCAACCACGAGCCAACACTCTGGGTCGGGTAAGAGGAAGGCCGAGCACCCGGCGAAGCTCCTGGAGAGGCCCCGGTCGAGCTCTAAGGCAGAGGAGGAGCGTGGCAGTGCCCCCTCCCTCAAGGATAAGGCGGTGAGCGCACCTAAGGTGGTGAAGGCCTTGATCCATCCGACCAAGCCCTCTATCGAAACGGTCGCGGCGGCCCTGGCTCAGCCTGTGGTGGCTACACCAGTGGTGGCGACCTCAGGGCCCAGAATCTCCCTGCCTCCGCGGAGGGAGTCTTCCTTTGTGCCCATCGATAGGACCCCCGTGAAACCCTCCGTGGGGAAGAAGAAGGGGGGGCAGGGCGTCGTCGTAGATTCGGCCTCAACCTCAGAAGAGGAGCTGATCGAGGTCTTAAGCCACGGCCTAGGCGTGGAAGAAGGCCAGCCCGTCGGAATGGACCCCGACGCAGGTGACGACGACGACATCGTCGAGGATACCGACGGGGCCCCTGCTCGCCCGTCGGATTCCCCTCTGCCAGCGCCGCAAGACAACTCGGCGGCCATTTTGTTGGCCATACAGTCCTTATGCTCCGAGATAAGGACGAGGCTACCGTTACCGACGGAGGAACCTCTCCCGTCGGGGGATCCAGAACCGGGACCTTCTGGTGTTCCCCCTACCAAGAAAAGAAGGATCCATCCACCACCTCCTTTTCAACCGTCGCGCCCCGTCCAGCCCTCCTCCCCGTCCACCCGAGGGGATGATACGGGGACTGACACGGCAGCGACGGGTACGGACGACGAGGCATACGACGAGGATTTTCCGTCGTCGCCTCCCACCAGGGCTTCTCCGCCCGACGAGATCGGATCTTTCCACTCCATGATCTCCAGGGCTTCCGAGCTTTTCCAACTCTGCCCTGAGGAGAAGAAAAAGGAAGGCTTCCTTTATCAGCGGCGCGAGGCCAAGAGGAAGACGGTCCTCGCAGTGCCTCTGTTGGACGACATTTGGGATGAGGGCCTTTCCCTCCTCAAGAACCCTTCCACGACGCCAGCTAGAAGAGACCGGTACGAGAAAAAGTACCGGGTCCCGGACACGGCCCCCCTATGCCTCCGGGCGCAGCCTACCCCGGACTCCGTCGTCTCCGCGGCAGCCAGGAAGAAAGCGGGGGGGGGTGCGGCCTCCACATCGACTTCCCCGCCGGATGGCGAGGGAAAGAAATTGGATGCTATGGGACGTAGAGTCATCTCGTCGGCAGCGACGACGATTAAAGCGGCCAACGCCTTGGCTATCGTGGCCCGCTACGACAGGGAGCTCTGGTACAAGATAGCTCCCCTGCTGGATTTTCTGCCGGACGACAAGAGGGCGGAGGCCCTGGAGATCCTGCAGGAAGGTGAGGTGGCCTCGGACCACGCCATCACCGTGGCGACGGACATCGCCGACACTGGGTTCCGCCAGCTGGGCAACGGCGTTTGCCTTCGACGTCGTGGATGGCTCAAAGCTACGGACTTTCGGCAGGACGTCCAGACCAGAGTCCTGGACATGCCCTTCGACGGGAACAACCTGTTTGGGAAGACAGTGGACGATTCCCTTCAGGCCATCAAGGCGGATACTGAGACGGCCAGGGCCCTTGGAGTCCTGCAGCAACGACGAACGCCCTTTCGGAGCGGCGGAGGCAAGGGCGCCTCCAAAGGTTCCGGCGGCGGTTTCGCTTCCTACCGTCAAGCGGCCCGCTCGTCGTCGCAAGAGGCCTACAGAGGACGAGGCAAGTCTAGCGGACCCCGCCTTCGTCGCCAAGGAGGTCAAGGCGGCAAGGCCGCGTCCAAGCAGGATTGAACCGGCCGTGGGGTCGGGCCCCCACCGAAGCACCCCGGTGGGAGGCCGGCTGGCGGGCTTCGTCAGCGTGTGGGAGTCCATCTCCACCGACCGTTGGGTGCTGGACGCCCTGGCCCGGGGCCACGCGCTCGAGTTTCAAAGAAGGTGCCCGCGCGTCCCCCCCGTGGCCAGGAAAGAACTTCACGTCCCTCAACTTCTCCTGGAGGTAAAGGCGATGCTCAGAAAGGGCGCCATCGAACTCGTCCCAAAGAGGCTTCGGGGCTCCGGAGTCTACTCGCGATACTTCCTCGTGAAGAAGAAGACGGGAGGATGGCGCCCCATCCTAGACCTGCGACGTCTGAACAAGTTCATCAAGGCGCAGAAGTTCCGGATGGTCACCCTCCAGCACGTCCTGGGTCAGCTGGAGGAAGGAGACTTCCTATCGTCGTTGGATTTGGAGGATGCCTACTTCCACATTCCCATCCTAAAGGGGCACCGAAAATTCCTCAGATTCGTGGTCCAAGGGCGTCATTACCAGTTCAAAGCCCTTCCCTTCGGACTACGGTCGGCACCCAGGGTATTCACCAAGTGCCTCGCACCGGTGGCGGCGCAGCTGCGCCGCGAGGGGATTCACGTCTACCCCTACCTGGACGACTGGCTCATCCGCGCCAAGACGAGGGAGCTCGCCGTGGTCCACACGGCAAGGACCGTCCAACTCCTCACGGACCTGGGATTCTCCGTGAACTACGCCAAATCCCACCTGGTGCCCGCGCAAGTCGCACTGTTTCTGGGAGCGAGGCTCGACACAGTGTCCCTTCTGGCCTCCCCGTCGGAGGAGAGGACCAGGACCATCTTGGGCAAGGTGCAACGGATGTTGGTGGCCGACGCGGCCAAGGTGAGGTCCATCAAGTCCCTCCTCGGGATGATGTCTTCCTGCATCTACCTCATTCCCATGTGCAGGCTCCGGATGCGCCCGTTGCAAGAATTCCTGGATGCGCGCTGGATCCAGACGACGGGCAGCTTCGAGGAAAGGATCAAGCTCGACGAGAGTTTCCGACGAGCGATACGGTGGTGGGGCACCCGCGCGCATCTGACGGCGGGCATGGACTTCCAGACCCCAGCCCACCAGGAGACTGTGACCACGGATGCCTCCCTGGAAGGGTGGGGAGCGCACACCGAAAATCTGCACGCAAGAGGACTCTGGCTCCCGACGGAGAAGTCCCTGCATATCAACGTCCTGGAGCTCCGTGCAGTGTTTTGGGCCCTCAGGTCCTTCCTTCCGTCCCTCAAGGGCAAGGTGGTGAGGATCTTCACCGACAACACCACCACCATGTTTTACATCAGGAAACAGGGCGGAACCAGGTCCCCAGCGCTGTCCAAGGGGGCGCAGGACCTGTGGCATTGGGCCGTCGCCCAAGGGATTTTTCTGGTGCCGTTTCATCTGGCAGGGATAAAAAACACCATTGCCGACTCACTCAGCAGGGAGCTGCGCTCGTGCCACGAGTGGGAACTACGGCAGGATCTGGTGGATCGCCTCTTCCGACGGTGGGGCACACCCCAGATCGACCTGTTCGCGACGGCGACGAACACCAAGTGCCGGAGGTTCGCCAGCAGGTTTCCCCAGACGAGGAGCATGGGCGATGCTTTCTCGTTCCCCTGGGAGGGCCTGTTCCTCTACGCGTTCCCTCCCTTGCCTCTGCTAATCCGGCTCGTCAACCAGCTCAAGAGGTCACGGTGCAGGATGATCCTCGTCGCACCTGCGTGGCCGAGGCAGATATGGTTCCCGGACCTTCTGGACTTGTCAGCGTCCCCGCCGATCAAGCTGCCGGCGGACGCGGATCTACTCTCCAGGGAAGGAGGCGCCATCCTCCACCACGACCCGAAGTCGCTGAACTTGCAGGCCTGGCTCCTGCAGCGCTAGAGTTTGGAGGATACGACATACCGGCCGATTGCAGAGAGGTTCTTGCAAAGGCCAGGGCGTCCTCGACTCTTAAATGCTACGGACACAAATGGAAGAGGTTCTCTGTCTGGTGCCACGCACAGAAGATTAACCCTCTACGGATTACGGCTCCCCAAGTACTGCCGTACCTGCTGACGCTGGCCAAAGCTGGTCTGGCACACGCGTCCATCAAGATTCATCTTGCTGCGATCTCCCGATACACCAGAACCACGGGGCGGACGTCCTTGTGGTCTCATCGTCTGGTGAAGGAGTTCATGAAGGGACTGTTCAGATCGTTCCCGCCGGTGAAGGCTCCGGCCCCGGCGTGGGAGCTCAACGTGGTGCTGACCAAGCTCATGGGACCTCCGTTCGAGCCTCTGCACTCGGCCCCATTGAAGTTTCTATCGTGGAAAACAGCTTTTCTTGTGGCCATCACCTCCGCACGACGAGTGGGAGAGATCCAGGCCCTTTCCTGCAAGGCCCCGTACTTGACTTTCCACGACACGAGGGTAGTGCTCAGGACGCACCCCTCCTTCATGCCCAAGGTGCCGTCGGACTTCCATCTCAACGAACCCTTGGTGTTGCCTGTGTTCTTCCCGTCGCCTTCGTCGCCGGCTGAGAGGACTTTGCACTCGCTGGATGTGGCTAGAGCGCTGAAGTGCTACGTAGACCGCACGAAGTGTTTTCGGAAGACGTCACAACTCTTTGTGAACTTTGGACCTGTCAATCAGGGGAAGGCTCTCTCGAAGGCTTCCATTTCCAGATGGCTCTCCGGCTGTATCATGTTCTGTCACCGGTTGGCAAACCGACCGCTGCCTGGCCGTCCGAGAGCCCATTCCACCAGAGCGATCGCAGCTACCACGGCGTTCCTATCTGGTGTGCCCCTGCTGGACATATGCAGGGCTGCTACGTGGAGGTCGACGCACACCTTCACGAAATTCTACTGCGTCGACCGGGATTCCAGGGAGGAGTCCAGGGTCGGCCAAGCAGTGCTGCGCAACCTGTTCGCCTGAGGTGAGCCTGGTGAGGAGGTAAGATGCTTAATGTTGAGTTGATGTGATGCTTAATGTTGAGCCTTTGCCACCTCCCGTGGTTGTGCATGTGTGTACTGCTATGTATTCTTTATTCATGAGCATGTGAATCCATGCCAGACCCCATGCTGGAGAAGGAACAAGTTACTTACCTGTAACTGTTGTTCTCCAGCATGGGTCTGGCATGGATTCACATGCGAACCCTCCCGCCTACCCCTCTGCGGCTCTTCACTTGGTCATACTGCCACTTCACGTGCTTCCAAATCTGAAGATGGCTGCCAGAGGCGGTGCTTAGGTAGAGGGCAGTCATTGGCTGTGGTCAGTATGACGCAGAGACCAGTGATTGGTGGAATATTCATGAGCATGTGAATCCATGCCAGACCCATGCTGGAGAACAACAGTTACAGATAAGTAACTTGTTCCTCATCCCAAGTGGGACGGGTATGCACAGTCATGGGACCCGAGCCTGCAAGGCTTAGAGACCCAAGCTAATCCATACTGATGACGCCCAATGCGGCCCAAACATGTCTGGGGATGCTTGTGGTCCCGTGCAGAAGGGATATGTCCTAGCGGGTCGGGCTGGACTGCCCCTTTTGGAGTGGGACCAAGCATGATTTTGATATCACCTTTCCCCTTCTACAATGACTTGGCAAGATGAAGAACGATGGTCTGGAGGATTGCATAGAGTAATGCCAGAGGTTAGGATTAATTCCAAACCTTCCAGCCATCACCTCTTTTGTGTTGCATAAGTCAACCCGACTGGGACAGGTATGCCCCGACGTGGGTCCCGAGCCTGCTGGTCCTAGAGACCCAAGCTACTCCTCACTGATGATGCCCAATGACGCTGAAACATGTCTGTGGATGCTTCTGGTCTCGTGCAGAAGGTATGTGACCTAGCAGTTCAGGCTTGACTGCCTGTTTTGGTGTGGGTCCATGCCTGATTTGCATATTGTCTATCCCCTTCTGTAATGGCTCGGCAGCATGAAGAACGACGGTCAGAAGGGTTTCCCAGAGCGATGCAAGAGGTTAGTATTAATTCCAAACCTGCCAGTCATCACCTCTTTTGTGTTACCCAACTCTGCCAGAAGGCTGCAGTGGGTACTCCTTTGGCCTTGATGCAACATGTGAGTGAGGCACCAGTTGCGCTTAGAGCTTCTGGCGCCATGGTGACCATGTCAGGTCCTATGCCCTTGAGCTCAACCTCGATGACTACAAAGCCGATACCAGCGCCAGTGGACCTCGAGGCACTGGCGCCGAGAGGCCTCACCTGAACGATCCCGTCGGCGCCGGTGGTTGAGCGTTCTTTTGTCCCTAAGTCTCGATCGGCATGCTTCGACTCCATGAGGTCGATTTACGACGACGAGGGCTATCAGGTCCATGTCTCGGGAGGATAGCTTAGGGGCAATGTGCTCGCCTTGGAAGCAAGACGACACGGAGCACCACAGGTTCAATCCCCGGGCCCGCGCTTAGAAACCTCTGGGTATTAAGCACGTTATAAATAACCTATCATATCATAACCTTTCGTTTTGGTTTGGAGCCAATGAGCGGGCGAGTTGGGGGCAACAGTTTTTTAACAGACTAGGCAGATTTGCTGGCCCTGGCTGAAGGTCTGCATTCTGGACAAAGAACTGCAGACTGAGACAGCATTACACTTTAATGCGGCTATATCAGACCCCCATTAGTACATGTGGCAAAAGCCATGTTCCACATTGGCTGTGGATGCTGAACTTACTAAAAAGTACAAACCGGCTCAGGGAGACTTAGCCCTCCTGTCATCTCCCTCTACACCAGAAGGTCTGATGGTTCAATCCACTACAGTGAGCTCTAGACCGGCCCTATCTACCGCCAACCTCCACACGGACAGGGAGTCCAAGAAAACGGATGCCCTGGCAGAGAAAATATTTGTGTCAGGGAGATCATGGCTCTGAAGGCAGTCAGTGCCTCCTGCCCCTTTGCTAAATACTCCCATGGGCCGCAGAGATTTGTAGCTTACCTCCACAGTCAGGGTTCTCACCTAACTCCAAGTCAAGCTCCTGAACATAGAATTTGACGGTGAGCACCTGTTTGGCCCAAAAGCCGGCGAGTCTCTGGAGAGATGTAAGAACTCCAAGTTAGCTGCTATGTTGCTGGGCCTAATTGTTCAACAGCCAACCAAGCAATCCTTCAGCTTCTCCTTTAGAGGTAAAGGTTACAGGCAGTATGTCCCGTTTGGAAAGAAGGCACAGCTCCCACCAGCCAGGCAAGGTCCCAGACGTGGCAGAGGGTCCTCTGGGGGCCAGCAGACTGTGGCAGCAGTGGCTGGGATGAGGGCGTCCGCTGAGCCACTTTGAGTTCTCCCCACAAATGTCTCCAGTTGGAAGGAGAGTTTCCAAACACTGTGATAGGTGGAAGGGCGTCACTTTTCCGACCCTGGGCCTTCCAGCTCATCATATTGGGTTACTGTCTACCTTTTCTTAAAAGACCCAAGATAGACACCCAAGGTCCTACCCAGCAACTGGAACAGAAGCGCCAGGAAGAACTGAGAGGCCTGTTGTTAAAGCGTGCAGTGGAAGAGGTAGGTGCCACCTGAGGACAGAGGATCGTGCTGGTATTCACAATACTTTCTGGTACCCAAGCTCTCAGGAGTTTGAGGAAGTTCTAGACCACCATGATCTTGTTCGCGCTAGACAGGCGAGGAGAAAATGATACTGGGAACTCCTGGAAATGTCCATCTGCCCACCACGCCGGCTTCCTCAGAGGCCGAACCTTCTTTCCCAACAGAAGGTCAGGTGCTCCACCCCAACCCCGAAGTCCCTCAACCTACACGCGTGGCTCTTGAGAGGACTTATCGACCTTCAGATAAATATGGTCATGGGTGTGGCTACTTTCACTGGACTGCAAAGGGGTGTGCCAGTGAAAGAGATCTATCGGGCTACTGTGATCTGTGACAAAATGCGTCATCACTCCACATGTCACAAAACACTGCTGTCTTGACATGGTGCCGGGTGCTGATGCCCAATTTGGAAGAGCAGTGTTACAGAACTTTCTGATTTGAGACTCCTCCCACCCCCTCCATATGCTGTACTGCTTTCGGAGTCTATCAGATGAGGAATCGGAGGGAAAATGCAATCCATTGAAAGAGAAATTACTTACCAGCAATGTTCTTCCTATGGATTCTTCTCCCACCGATTCCTCATTGCCCTCCCATCTTGCCCCGCTATGAAAGTGGTCTGTTGTTGTATGATGGTGTCTTTCCACGAGTGGGACGACAACTTAAGGTTGTGACGTTTGATTTGTTAGGGATGTTTTGGTGCTCTGCTGATTGTGTACTGTCAGGCTTTTGCTCACAGTACAGTGTCCGTTCCTCACAAAAAAGAATCTTTAAAAACTTCTTTTTCGACTTTCCTTAAGCCGAATCCTTTGTATTCTTCCTCTGTGACTGCTGAGCTCAGGGGAAGAACGGTGGGGATATGGATGAATAATACCTGCAAACGTCACCTCCGGAGTCGAGGAGTGATGCTGCCGAGTCAAGTTGGAAGGATGGTCAACGGCGAGCAGTACTACGCCCTGGTCAAAAGGTTTCCAAGCAGCTGACGGTGGCAGGGATATCTATCAGATGAGGAGTCCGCGGGAGAAGAATCCATGGAAAGAATATTACTGATAAGTAATTTCTCATTCTCTATCATGAACATGTTCCCCAACACTCCCTGTACTGTGCCTATATATTCAGTGTCAGGAGCATATTCCTCCCACTGATATGATCTGTACTATTTCACCACTCCTTCCCCTTCAGGAGCAAGTTCCCTGCACTGTCTCCACACAACCTCCACTTTCAGATGTGGGACCCTCCTCCTCACTGTCCTGTACTGTCACATAGTCTTTCTATGTTAGTTCCAGCCTATTGGTCTGTTCTGTCTACCTAACTCACTCTTAGGTTCTGTCTCTCCTTTTCTTTCAGGATCAGTTTTCTCGCACTCACTGGCCTGTACTGTCTCCACACTCCCTCAGTTTCAGTTGCAGATTCTTCCCATTCACTGCCCTGCACGTTCGCACGTCTTTATCTTTCAGGAGCAGGTTCCTCCCACCCACCACCCTGTTCTGTCTACCCCCTACACTTTCAGGAGCAGGTTCCCTGATCACTGCCCTGCACTGTCTCGTGCTCTTTCTTTTTTAGTGATAGGTTTTTTCAACTTATTGGCCTCTTCTGTCTCCCTTTCCGCTCACTCGTTTTCTGCCTACTGCTCATTCTCTTTAAGAGCAAGTTCCCCAACACACTGCTCTATTTCAGGTGCCCAATCATCTCACTCACTCTCCTGTTTCAGGTTCTTTCAATTTATTGGCCCATTCACTCTTCCCACCGACTTGCATTTTTCTGCCTACTTCTCTTTTTGGGGGAAGTTCCTACCACTCATTGGCCTGTTTCAGGAGCAGCTTTCTCTCACTCACTACCCTTCTCTCACTCGCTACCCCGTTTCAGGAGCAGCTTTCTCTTACTGACTACCCGATTCTGTCTTATTTTTCATGTCTTTTAGGGGCGAGTACCTTGTCTACGAGAAGCACAATGAGGTGAAAGCCCAGAGACGAGAGTGGAAGAAGTATGATTTTCACTATGACAACGTGCTTTGGGCACTCCTCACCCTGTTTACGGTGTCCACAGGAGAAGGCTGGCCACAGTAAGAAGACGGAAACGTGGGCATTTTATGCACGTGTGACCTCAACAGTACCTGTGGAAATAGAAAGGCTTACTGCTTTTGTATAAAGAGGAGGGTCACTTTTTTGTTGTGTCCATAGCATGTTGTATATCCTGATTTACTTGTGCTGTCAGGGAATGTGGCATGATTCTTATCCAGTGCTGCTGTTTTGAAGCATGTTACTTCTTTACTACCTCCATAATTCACACATGTGAGAGTCAGAGGGAGCTAGAATCTCTGAATTAGCAACACACCTGAGTGAGGCCCCTCTCCTCCAATGCTGAGATCCTGTTGGGAAGGGTTGTCAGCTCTTACTTTCAATTCTAATTTTTCACTATAGAAACATTAATATTTTGATTGTCTATGTGAGATGTACTCAGGCCAAGATTGTCAACAACACACTTTTTTATTTGATTGGGGCATTTTACAGAGAACTAGACCACATCTCTCTCTGTATGGGAGTTTGCACCAGGCGGTCATAGAAGCTTCTCTGGTGTACACTGTACTAATGTGCTGTTTTCTCATTAACCCTATACATCTGAGTGGAAGGTGGTTTCTTAGGCAAGGGCCTGTGAATAGTTTCTGAATCCCATCTTTTATGTAGTCCTGTCCAGGTCAGCTGAGTCCGCTGTTCAAATACACCAGACCCATGGAAAGAGTAATAGCGGTTGCCTTTGCCTCCACCTACTCTCCGCCTCCTACTCCTGCAGCGGACTCCCACCCTGACACAGCCTTTGCTAACTTCAATCTCTCTATCTCTAACACCCTTGATACTCTTGCCCCTGTCATGAGGGTCTGACTGAATCCTTCCAAAAGGTGCAACTCTTGGTACGACTCCCAATCTGGCTGCCCTGAAATACAACTGTAGGGAAGCTGTGCGCAAATGGAATTTGTTTGGCAGACCCTCTGACAAACTGGCCTGTCGCCTCCTTCAAAGACAATATCGACTGCAGCCACACCAAGAAAAGAGTCTTTATTCAAGCCTGCATGTCCGCGGCATCAAACAACACGGCCAAACGTTTTATAGTCTGTAAGAAACTGGCCAATACTGCAGCAGCCGCCTCTTCTGTCACACCCACCCCAGGACCTTTGCTCGGCCCTGGCTGCACACTTCATTGCAAAAACCCATGACATCCTTTCCTCTATCTCCTCCCCACCACCTCATTCACCAACACCTCTGGGGCCTCCCTTGGCCCCTCCACCACTTCTCTTCTCTCACTCCCATCACACCTGATGAGGTCACCAGACAAGTCCGGTCTATGAAGGCTTCATCCAAACAGGTAGACCCCTGTCCCTACAAAACCATTAAGGACAACATTGACTCTCTCGCTCCAGCCTTGGCTGATCTCTGCAAACTCTCTTTTGCCACTGGAGTTTTCCCAACTTCTCTTAAGCACTCCATTGTGCACCCTCTAATTAGGAAACCCTCTGCTAACCGCTCCATAACGGCAAACAACCGCCCTATCTCTATCGCCCCTTTCCTGGGCAAACTCCTGGAGAAGCTGGCTATCTTTCAGCTCACCCTCCACACTGGAACTGCTGGTTGCTTATATGACATCAGTCTGGCTTTAGAGCATCCAGAGACACAGAAACCGCTCTTCTGAACACCCGCAAAGCCCTGCTCTCAAATCTCAACACTAACACTGCCCCTGTCCTCATTCTTCTTGACCTCTCCTCTGCCTTTGACACGGTAAACCACAACATCCTGATCACACGTCTGCATGACACCCTGGGACTCAGAGGTGAGGCTCCGGCGTGGTTAACCTCCTTCCTTTCCGACCAGCCATCCCAGGTGGAACTTGGGCCCTTTCTCTCTACTATCACTCTTTCAAGCTTTGGCGTTTCCCAGGGTTTTAACCTATCCCCCTGGTTCTTTAATGTCTACATGCCTGCCCTTGCACGTGTGATTGCCACTGTCATCTCTAACTTCCAGTGTTATGCGGATGACACGCAACTCTCCTTCAGGCTACCCTCAGCCACCTCCTCTACCTTGCTCATATCTGACTGTCCGCAATTCAATAATGGTGTGCTGCAAACGACCTCTGCCTCAACGCCAGTAACACCGAGATCGTTTGCATTGGGACTCCTTCTCCCACTTTTCCACTTTCACTCTGACCGGCCACCCTTGGCCCCACGCCCGCACACAACTGTGAGGCAAAAAACCTTGGGGCCGTCTTCGACTCCACTCTCTCCTTCTCCACTCACATTTCGACATCTCTAAAAAGTCCAACTACCAGCTACACCTTCTCAGAGGTGCTCTTCATTTTCTCATCTTCCCCCAGCGACTCATTGTCTCCAGAGCCCTGGTTCTCGCAAGGCTAGACTACTGCAACAGCCTTTTTCTCAACCTCGCAGCCTCTGCTTTGCGCCCTCTGCACCTCAGGGTAAAAGAGTGATTTGAGCAAAAAATGTTACTCAATTTATTGTGAAGGGGGCTGTGGTGTAGGAGGAATGAACATGAAAGTAACAGTGAACATAACCAGATCAAGATTGCAAAAAGACATGGTGTAACAGTGTCTACACTCTGATGTGTTTCTGGGGAAAATGACAACACTGTTGCAGTCTAAGTCTCATCAGTAATATCCCAGGACCCGTCTTTGAGACGCAGCTGGTTTAGGAAAGAGGTTACACTGTCTGCATGGCACCTATGTATCAGTGTTTTAACCTGGAGACAAATAAAATGGGGTAAGTATAAGACTTTATATAAAAAACCATATTGGTGGTGACCTGAGTGTTATAAATGACAGAGTAGCAATCCTTCTTGAAAGGGGCCCCTAGGGGACCCTGACGTCTATGGAAACAAGGCAAGTCACCACACACGATAGAGACGCCAGACACGAGGTTGTATTCCCAAAGCTAGGGTTTTATTGCAAAGCAAAAGTCTCAGTTGGCCAACTCGGTCTCGACGCCCCGCGACGTGTATCTCTAGACCTCGTGGGATGCAAGAGTGCAAATTACGTACATCAGTTACATATATACAAAATGCATATCAAACAATCAGCTATGTCATGGTTAACACCCCTCTTCATTGGGTTTCTTTGAACTAGGTGTGACGATGGACATCTCCGGCCACTATGACACCTTCAAACATCTATTCTAGTAACAATTTGCAATTTGTGAGTGCGTAGGCATCTTTTGGTTATTGAATAGAACATGGCGCTTCTGTTCTTGGAAGCGAGCTACATGCAGAGGCGGTTACATTCCGGACCTTACTATCTATCAGGTGCTATTCGCGTCCTGGGAGCCGACATGCTCTTAGCGGGCTCAGCAAAGGGGGGCATAATTCAAGTCTTTAACGGTATTATTCTAACATATTCTACCATATAACGAGACTGGCTGGCAGCTGTGAAATGATTAAATGCCCTGCGGCTCTGCTTCAAGGCTACATTAAGGAGGGAGCCGGGCATTCTTCCTGGCACTGCCTACGTTTGTGTTTCAGCAAAACTCTTGTTATCCTCTCGGCCCTGTGGCCTTGTCCTTTTCATATACAGACAGCATTGTTCCTCAGTTGAGCAGTGTAAGCGAAAAATATACTGCGAAGCAATAGGAACAGAAAGCAATGAGCAATGGTTAAAAAACAAAATGACGATTCTTGTTACATCAAAATGGCTGTTCATTAGAACACTCGAAAGCCTATATCCTGTCGTATCGTGCATGAGACGGTTGGCCCACGGCCACCAAAATAACGTTTGCGGTCTCGAATTAGATTTCTAGACTGACAAACCCTCCTTTGGCCGTATACCAAACGTCTCATCTATTTATTGAAACCTCCTCTAGTGATGATGAATCTGAAGTACTTATGTCTGAATCTCGCATGCTATCGTGGTCATCATTGCCTTCAGTAATATCTATTGCCATCAACTCTTTCATTACTCTCATCTCATTTGGGTCTGGGCTAGTTCGATCATGAGGTTGTTTTTTCTTTGTTATCATTTGCATGCATCCTTCCTTACATCCTTCAGTTACCTCTGCACAAACTATGGGTAAACAATGTATACAACAACAACACGTTAGGAATATTCCGAACACCACTACTAGTATCGAGATCAGCTTCCATCCCCAAGCTCGTAGTATTCCCCAAAACCAAGATCTTATTTCCCAGCTCCCTTCTCCCGTGGGGAGTTCAGAGCTTAGAACGTACATTTTCTTTATTGCTTCAAAGATCGTGGGGGAATAGTCATCGACATAAACGCAACATGCTGATCCCACTATTTTGCAAATTCCCCCACGATCAACCAGGATTACATCGAGAGCCATTCTATTTTGCAGCGTCATTAACCTGATTCCTCTTTCTTCCAACGACATGTTGAATAATATATCTGTTGTTGTGTTTATTGTATTCTTTAGGATTCTGGACAATTGCCTTATATTATAGGAGTTCACTATCTGTCCTAAGAATGGAACGAATGATTTTGCTACATCAGTTGCTATTAAAACACCTTTGTCAGTCCTTTTGACTCTAGTTCTGGATAATTTGGCCATGGCTGCTGTTTCCAAGAGGAATACTCCTGGGAACAATAGCCCAAGATAACATGTAGCTCCCCAGTTTCTGGGCAACCAAGGGTATGCTTTCTCTCCACATATAAAATAAACTGGATCACCTACGTATACTGGTTCTATTTCCCATTTTAGTACCACTGTATTCATACAACCAGTATATGTTCCGACTGAAAAAGATCCTTTCTTTTTTAGGCAAAACGAGACAGTTCTTGGGCTATAATTCACCGTGTAAGATGGGGGAATCGCATCTTTGTTCCCTTCTGTTCTTACACGAAACTTCATTACAGATGTTTTTTCTGGCAGGGTCAATCTATCTCGTCTATTTTGTCGTGTTATTTTACGTGTGCTTTTCCTCGTGGGCTCTGGGGCTATTACTTGTGCTTTATGGAAAATGGAACAACCCACAGGCTTCATTATTATCTCCTCAAACTCATTCATGTTGGTTCTCTCTAATTGACCCGTACTACTCTCATTCCATTTCCCATAGAGCATTGCACCTAAAGATGCACTACATGCAGAATTTAATGGTAACGGCTGCACATTCCACCCTATTCCTTTCCAAGCATGTTGTGGTTAATGGGCACATACCCAGCAGTTTGTTTTCTTCAGGATTGCATGTGTCATGTGCATGATTAATAATAATGTATTATTCCCAAAACCTTCCCTGTGTTTTTCTTCCATTGGGGTCAGGTTATAAGTGATCACCTGAACTGGGCTTTCAGTAGTGGATATATTAATTATTGGTAAAAACATTTCTAATGGGTGTAGTGTTTCTACCCACCATAATATTAGGGCTGTTGATATTGGTGCTACCACGCTCATAAAGCACATCATTATTGTTAGTGTCAGCATACAATTTGTTTTACCATGCGTTTTCCTTAAAGTTATAGGGCCTCATTACGACCCTGGCGGAAAGTGACTGACCGGACCGCAACAGCGTAAATAGCGTTTCCGCCATTGCACGAAGGAGCAAAGTGCGGCTAATTACGACCCATCGGGCACGAGCATTACGCCATGGCGGAATCTGAAAGGCTGCGATGGCGGAAATGACCCCAAAACGGCCCTTACCGCCGCCGTACGCTGCACCAGGTGCAATACCGCCACCCATCTTAGCGGTCACCGTAATGAGCGGTCACCGTAACGAGCGGGCACCGCAAATTACGGGCACCGTAAATATACGGAAACGGAAGTAAAAGCATGTGGCCGGAACGGGAAACAGCACGCCGCACAACTATAAAATCCGAATCCCAACACAACCATTAAAAATCCGACCCTGACACACATCCCAACCCGTTAGCAACCCCAGTTAAAAAAATAAATATGGGAAAGGTAGCCAAGAAAGCGTGTGATCGCAAGCGGCAGGTACACTTCTCCCGAGAGGAACTGACCGTGCTCACCGAGACCCTCCAGGAAAATGCCGCCGTCGTCTTCTCCAGTCAAATGACCAGGACGGCCCTTGCCAACAAGAAGGCCATATGGGCCCTGGTGGCACAGCGCGTAAGTGCGGTGGGGACAACACCCCGCACGCCACAGCAATGTCGCAAGCGGTGGGACGACCTGCGGATCCGCGTACGCAGCATACTTTCTGCGAACAGGAACATCGCCACAGCTACCGGGGGGGGTTCAGAGTCGCCCATCAAGTTGACCCCCTGGGAGGATATCTGCGCCTCCACCATAGGAATGGAGAGCATAGAGGGAGTCGGAGGGATGGAGAAAGGAGTGCCGACATCCGGAGAATCAGGTAGGTTGGCCAAGAGAAACAATGCGAAATCCACAAAACACGAACATGTGCAGTACCATGTGACCCCATAGTGCAATACATACTTTGCCCTGACAGCGCCCTCTAAAAGTCAGAATGAATAAACAAATCAATCAAGATGCCATAAACAACCCCTACATGTGCAGCATGCACCCCCTAACTGCAGGCAGCCAAATGAATGCATCCTCAATCCACACGAAAATGAGACCACCTCCAAGGCCCAGTCCCAAATCAGCCTCATGTACCACCCCAATGCATTTGATACGTTGCCATTCCAAATCCGACAGACCCATAACTAACGCTCGCCCCTCTTTACTCCACCACAGGGTCCGATACCAACGACGAGCTGCAGGACACCCCTACCAGCACGCCTGCAAAGAGGGCCAGGACCAACGTCCCAAGAGCCTCCACCTCAGGTGCAAGGATCAAGACACGGCAGCAGCAGGAATCAAGTGGCAGCACACTGGAGGGGACTGCAACAGGCACCCCAGCAGCCAGCAAGTCCACAACCCCAGCACCACAGGTCCCCCCAAAGAACGTATCTGATGGCACTGCCTCTGGTGGTAGCAGCACCATAGGTGACACAGCTGTCATGCCAGCATGCTCCGACACGGAAAACAGTGCTGGCGACGTAGGTACCATCCATGACCTTTCCCAATCCCCCTGCATGTTCCATCCCCTACACCATGACGAAACCACGCAGGGGCACCCTGAAGACGACGACTGGCCAACCCCCACAAGTCCTGTGCCAAGGCAACATGTGTTGAGCAGCCCCCCTGTCACACCACCGCAAATGTCCATGGCCCAGCAGAGGCAACAGTCCCTCGACCTGCTGATCGAGCAACAGCAGGAAGTGTCCACGCTACTCAAGGACCATGCAAATGAATGCGGGGGTTCCAGGGCAGCCATGGAAACATCCACCGAGACACTCAGGGCACAAATAGAGAAAAGTAGTGAGAGCCTCAGGGGAGAAATGGAGAGAAGCACCGAGAGCCTGAGAGCACAAATGGAGAAAAGCACCGAGAGCCTGAGAGCACAAATGGAGAAAAGCACCGAGAGCCTGAGGGGGGAACTGCATGCGACGTCCAAAGACGTTTGTGCTGAACTTGCTGCTGTGCGCCGTGTGCTCTCGGAGCTCTCACAAACCCTCAGAGACATGCATGGACGCGAGCAGGCAGAGACATCATCCGTGGCAAGTTCCGTCCAGGGCAGCCCCCAACGCAGATCTGGCAGGAACCTGCGCTCCACGGGCAGGGGTGCCCCTGATACCCGTAGAGGGGGCTTGCAATAGCGTCTACCCACGGACAGCATGCATATTTGGACACTGGTGTTGGGGGGGGAGGTAGTAGGGTGGAGGGGGTGTGTTGGGCTTCACTGGGTGGCGGGTCCATAGGGTGTATAAATCAAATCACATTAACAATACAGCACCTCATTATCATCCAATGACATGTGTGGACATTGATATTTGCGTACAAGGCCTTCATAGGCGTACAGTCCACAATGTGCCTGTACTACACACACACAGTGCCACAGGTCCCCTTTCCGTGTAATAGGCACCATGCGTGGTTGCTAGAAGCATGCATCTATGATGCTCTGTCGGATTGCACGTGCATCCTGTGCCTCATGGACTCCTTGAGGTGCCTCCACATCCCCACCCTCATCATCATCATCATCATCTTCAGGTGCATGCAGTACAGCGTCAGGGGGCATGGGCACATTCCTACGTATGCACATGTTGTGCAGCATGACACATGCCATGACCATCTTAGAAACCTTCTCATGGCTGTACATGAGTGCCCCGCCAGACCTGCTGAGGCTGCGGAAACGAGCCTTCAGTAGGCCGAATGCCTGTTCAATGACCACACGGGTACGTGAGTGGGCATGGTTGTAGTCCTCCTCATGCTCGTTCTGTGGGTTCCGGATTGGTGTAAGGAGCCATCTCTTCAGTGGATACCCGGCATCACCTGTATGAGACGAATAAAGGGTGTCAGTGGAATGATAGTGCTAAGTAGCCCCCCCCCCTCCTGCAAGGTCATTGACGCATCAAATGGGCCACGATGTCATGCATGGAATGAGACTCACCGAGTAGCCAGGATCTGTGCCCTGCGTGTCGCTCCATGTAGCGTGGTATTCTTGTGTTCCTCAGGACCATAGAATCATGGGTAGATCCTGGAAATCTGGCACAACAATGCGTAAAGATCTTGTTGGAGTCACACACCATTTGCACATTGATTGAATGAAATTGTTTCCGGTTGCGGTACTGGACCTCCATGGCATGTGGGACAACCAATTCAACATGGGTGCAGTCGATGGCACCAATGCAACCCGGGATGCCGCCAAGTGAATGGAATCCCACTTTTGCGTTGGTAATCTCCTGGTACGTGCGTGGTAGTGTGATGTGGTCGTCGGCGTGCTTCAGGAGGGCATCGTGCACTTGGAAGAGTGTCCGTGAGAACAGCGGCTGTGAAATGCCATGCAACTGTCCCACTGTGTGCTGGTAGGTGCCTGTGGCCAGGAAGTGGAGTACAGACACCACCTTCAGTAGGGGTGGGATGGCGGTTGGGCTATCTATCATGCTCACGAGGTCAGCATGTGTCATGTCCACAATGGCGATTATGGTGTCCCGGTCCAAACGGTAGAGGGTGTGGATCTGCTCAGCAGTGAGGTTGAACGGATCAGCTCGGAGGCGTGGGATTGCGGGCCGCCTGCGTGGTGGTAGTGGCAGTGCTTGTGGGCCTTGCTGACCCTGCCTTGCCCTCCTCCTCCTCCTTCTCCTCCGTCTCCCCTGTGCGCCCGGTTGTTGTACCTGTTGTTGTTCGTCGTCTTCTTGTAGTTGTAGCACTTGCAGTGCTATCTGGTCCCCCAGGCCCAACATCGCTAGTCCTGCCGGTAGCATTTTGGAGTGGGAGTGGTTGTGGGAGGGGTTTGGGTCTGCTATATATGTGCTGTCGGCCTGTATGGCCTCCACCTGTGCTGATTGAATGAATCTGTGGCAGATGCAATCCCTTCTGGCCGAGCACGTCCCGCACGTAAGGCTGCATTTGGCCGCATGGCATCTTGGGATTGGAATCATGTATCAAATCCCGATGGCAGTGTGATGTACTTTGACTGATTTTCATGCTATGCTCCCATTGTTACACATGCTATGATTGCAGCCGCTTACATACCTGTGAAGAGTCAGTGTTATGTAGGGCTCGATCGATGGCCGACCCTCATGCAGCACAGTAACGTACTTCACCGACGGGCGTGGCGTCCCATTTGTGATTGCAGCCAGTTAGCATTATGACACACAGCCGCACTACATTGATGTAATTGTGAATGCAAGCGTTCACAGAAGCCTTTTCGACGTAATGTTGCAAGTGAGGAATTCGAAGGCCAGCATTTTTGGTTTTGAAGTAGCGGCGAGGATACGCCCACAGGTCTGGCTGGGAATGTAACGTTCTATTGTAGAATGTCCTTGGGACATGGCCCATAACGAGCAAGCAATGAATGATATGAATTGAATGGGATGCGCAATAGCGTAGTGGACGATAAGGCAGGACGTTCCCAAATCCATCTTGCTTCACAACACTACAGATCCGGCCAGGAGCACAGTGGTTTTTGCAGACTGCATTACGCACAGACGCGATGGAAGTTTCACATATTATGTGAGTGAATATTCATGCGTTTTCATTGCGGGATGAGGGAATGATGAATGGATGCATGGACAGATGATTCCGTTTAGGGTCTGCCATGTACATGGGTTTTTTGAATCACTCCCCTTCCCCTGCGCTATGTGATGCAAGGCTGCCATAGTGGGACTTACGTCTATCTGCCCTTGTCGGATCCTCCCTGTCTCGACGCGCCTTCATACACTTGTGTCTAGGCACGTTACTAATCCCATGTCATGGGTTCTATCTTGACGGACGCATGCACAGTAACCGACGTTGCCAATGGTGTATTTACCTCGATTGATTTCGTTATGAATCGATACTGATTTAGGGGTCTGTATATTCCTTTGGAGTGGGCTAGCATGCATATGGGTGTGGATTTGGTGTGTTGAATGAAGATTGTAATGCATCATGAGTCCCGTAATGCAATCGGTTAATTTGTGTTTCATTTGGGTGACAGGTATCTCCTGCCCTATTGCAGATGCCATCTCTACGCCACTCCTCCAGATGGGTTTTACTCTCGACACCTGCAGCTTCGGGTGAATCAGTGGAGCACCATTTCGATCTTATGGGACGATCGCCAATGGGCCACATGCCCTTACGCTGTACTGGTGGCTAGGTGCAACATTTCGGCCTTTCAGCTCGACTAGTGCCTGCCTCATGGGACGGACCTGCGGTTCTTGCCGCTTCCATGTTGCCTTTTGGAACGTTGATGTAGGCCCTGTGTGCCATGATGGTACAGGGCGTCACACAAGTGGAAGCTGGTCAATTATTGCAGATGCAGCCCTCGGTGATGATGGATGTTTTGGTGTTATTTTGCAAATTGCTGTGGGGCCTTTGTCATTTGGATGTGCATTTAAATTGTATTCCGATATTTGTCGTGTTGCGTTATTCTTTGCAGGTGATGTGGCGATTTTCGATTTGTGGCGGTATGTATTGCGAGATGATCTGCATTGTGTTCCGCCTTCTGAGTTGAGTTGTGTGGTACAGTACTGGCCGCGTTTGCCTACGTAGCACAGTATGGTCACGGATAGGGGCTGCCATTGTGACTGTTTACATGATGTGCTGTTCAGGGGCGGGGGATTGGCTTTTGGCCGACTGGTGCCTGTCAGCCAGGTCGATTGGTGGAATGATGGGATGTTCAGAATGTGGCTGGTCACAGGTGCCTGTGTTTGCGTGCGTTTGTTGGAGGGGGACTGGGGTCATGTCCATTGGAATAGCTTCTGTATTCATGCCATCTGTGCCCTGCAGCTCCCATCGGCCCCTCTTGGGATGAGCCTGGCTGCTCAGTCACTCTGCCAACTTGTGTGGTACATGCTTCTGCTGATGGTTGGTTTGTTTACTGGCAAGAGTACAGGGCTGGTGCAATCCCCCTCAGGATGCTGTTTTGGATGTTGCCTTGCGCTGGTGGCAAGCGATGGGGGACTACTGTTGTTTTGTGTCATGTGTTCTTGATTTTCATTTTGATGTATTGTACCTTCACATGCCTGTGCTGCATCAGTACGGCTATGGTGACATGCCGTACATGGATGCCCACTCACGGGGCGCTTTGAGCCCCTGCATGCATTTCTACGTTGGCATGCATGGGTGAATTGTAGATTTCACTGGTTGCATAGTGTGAGTACATTGCGCCTGCCAGGAGTTGTGCAATGTGGCCAGGGAGTGGAGTACAGGCACTCAGTGGGCCATTTACGGTTGGTTCACGATGCCGTATTTCTCGCCATGGCGGAATGGTACTTTACGACGTGCTTGATGGCGTTCAGTACATGTCCGCTAGGGTCAGAATTCGCGTACCGTTGCGCCATGGCGGTGATTCCGGTTTTGCAAGGCGCGCGTGCGCGTACTTGGTGCAGTTAGCGTTGCCGTTCACTGCGGTGTCGCTAATGGCATCGTACTTTACGGTGACGGGTCATAATCGCAACGAGCGGTGTTCGATGGCGGTATTGCATTTCCGCCATCATTTTTCCATTTCCGCCAGGGTCGTAATGAGGCCCATAGTCTTTATAACTGACTCATTTTCAGCAGTGCTGGTGCAGGAGGAGGCTGGAACCGGTCCCGGCATGTTTCTCGTCGTCCTTCTTCCTTATCACAGTTCGTTGTGGATATCGCTCTTCGTCGCGTTTGCTCTGATGTCTATAAGTTCAATGAAATTCTCCCAGTTCAGTTTTGCCTGTCCTTTTTTGTTTTAGCCTGGATTCGATTATTCGTTTTTTAGGCAAGATCACTTGTCCCTTTTTATACTGCTCAGAGGACCTTTGATCAGTTTTCGCCTCAGTACCATGCGCGCCCTACTTGTCCGCTCTGGTTCCGGACACATGCACTGTTAATCGTACCATGTGCGCCCAGCTTGTCCGCTCTGGTTCCGGACACATGTACTTTTATGATCGCACCGAGGAGCCACGAGTCTTGAATTGTCCGACTTGCACAATTCTCATGCTTCTCTCCTCTACATCCCTGGTTCCTTCTCCGTCCATGAGCTGAACCAGAGGTTGACATAAACACCAAAAGAAAAAGAATGCAGATCACCTGGTCTTCTGAGGCCACAGGTTGTATCGCCTTGCACCTGGTATCGTATGATCCGTGAACAGTGCTGGTGCACTTTCAGATTCAGGCTTGAAGTCAGCCTGAGATTCGGTCTTTGGCGTGCTGGCAAGTGCTGGTGGGCGCCAAAGGGGTACACGATTTGTTTCTGCTGGTATTTGCAAGGCAGATTTCACGTCGGTCAGCAGTGATGTCGATTCTGCTGGGCAACTTTGGCGCACTCTTTGCCCTTCCCCCTATTTGGCAATCGTCTCAGGCTTTGTTTCGAGTGTCACTTCATGTTTTGGCAGATCAGGTGGCTGCACACTGGCAACAGTTTCTTTTGTCTCTGCGACCGCTGTCTCTTTCCAGTCATCGGTGTCAGGCAAGACTTTCAGTGCAGTTGGAATCTTCTTGGCATGGGTGGCATGGATCCACGACTTCCTTCCATCCACCCGGATTGCCGTTTGCGTCGCCAAAAGTACTTAATAGGACCCGCGCCACCTGGGTGCTAATGATGACTTTCTTTCTAAGTTTTTTAGCAGCACCCAGTCTCCTGGCTCCAGCGCATGCCCCGGACCGGTATACCGCACGGGTAATGCCTCCTGCACCTGCTGATGAATCAAACGCAATTTCTGCATTAAAAGGCCACAATAAGTACTAAGCACAGGATGTTCTATCTCACTGAGCCGTTTTGGCTGAGGTGCGCACCATACATTTGCCGGCCTCCCCATTATG
Source organism: Ambystoma mexicanum (assembly GCF_040938575.1). Taxonomy (NCBI): domain Eukaryota; kingdom Metazoa; phylum Chordata; class Amphibia; order Caudata; family Ambystomatidae; genus Ambystoma; species Ambystoma mexicanum. Next base: position 1,269,594,090 of record NC_090926.1, on the reverse strand, counting down.
ATCTCGTATGGGGAGAGCCCAGTTTTACCCCCAACAGACGTACGCATGCATAATAGTGCTTTTGGTAATGCATCCACCCAACTCAACTTGCTTCCCGCACAAATTTTGCTAATCTTTGATTTAAGTATCCCGTTGTGCCTCTCCACAACACCGGCAGAACTCGGATGCCTTGAACTGTGGAATCTCTTATCAATCTGGAGACCTGCACATATCTGTATCACCACTGCACCCACAAAATGTGGTCCATTATCAGACCATAGGACACGGGGCAAGCCAAATCTGGAAAAATACTCCTTCAACATTACTTTTGCCGTACTCATCGCTGTGCAGTCTTTTAAAGGATATGCCTCCACCCACTTACTGAATGCACAGATTACCACCAAGACGTATTTTAAGTTTTGGTACCTTTCCAGCTCTATGAAATCAAAATGAAATACCTCAAACGGCATGGAGGGCGAGCCAAAACTTCCTGTTGGTGTCACTGTTCCCTTTCCTACATTGAGTTGTAAACACGTGATACAGTTCTGCACCAACCTTTCTGCATTCTTTTTTATGTTTGCATTCTGCCATACTGTAGAAAGGTGCTGTATCATTTTCTTAGCACAGATGTGCGTAGGACTGTGGGCCATTGTGACCATTGCAGTCACATATGAATTTGGCAACATCCAGTTTCTAGTTCCCTTGTCCACCCACCAACCCTCCAAATCCAACTCAGCAGATCCCTCTGCCCATCCCTATATTTCATCGGCCGTAGCCTCGGCCTGCATTTCTTTGACAGTCGCAACTCCATCTTCTATCATACAGGGTACTTCCTCTGTCTGAACCGTCATCATCTTGGTATTTAAATCAGTGGCAGTTTGTTTCGCAATCCTGTCTGCAAACGCGTTTCCCTCTCCTATTTTGCATGTTACTTTTTTATGTGCCTCGCATTTCACTATTGCTAGGCTCTTTGGAAACGTGAGTGCAGACAGCAATCGTACAATCAAAGGGCCATGCTGAATTCTGGCACCATGTGATGCCAGAAACCCTCTCTCAGCCCAGAGTCGTCCAAAGTTATGAACCACTCCAAACGTGTACTGACTGTCAGTATATATATTCATGTTAAAATTTTAAGAAATCTCGCAGGCTCTGGTTACTGCTATTATTTCCGCAGCTTGTACTGAATTATAGGGGATTCTTTTACTTTCTACAACACTCTCTAGGGTAGTGATAGCGTATGCGGCAGTTGTCGTGCCATCTGGTAATTTAAAACATGAGCCGTCACAAAATAACTCTCCATCCGGGTCTTTCTGTGGAATATCACTTAAATCAACTCTCCCCTTGGTTTCTTCCTCAGTGACCATTAAGCAATCGTGGGGGGCTGATTCATTCTTCCCAATTTCTATTATGGTTAATGGCAGTAATTCTGCAGGATTCAAAGCGCTACACCTCATAATTTGGATATGGGGCGCAAACAAGATAATCTCATATCTTGTCAATCTAGCAGAGGTGAGGTGTTGCATCTGTGTCCTATTTAATAGAATGTCTATGGCATGTGGCACCATCAGAATTAAAGTGTGCCCCAATACCATTCCTTCCGTTTGTTTCACTGACGCAGCAGCCGCCGCGACAGATCACAAACATCGTGGTAGTGCGCGCGCTACAGGGTCCAGCGCAGATGAAAAATAGCCGCACAGCCTATTTCTTCCACCTTGTTCCTGTGTCAAAACCGCCAATGCACATCCTTCACTTTCACACACAAATAGTCTGAAAATGTTCTTATAGTTCGGCGTACCCAAAACTGGAGCCGAGCATAATGCAGTTTTCAATCCCTCAAATGCTCTCTGACATTCCTCATCCCACTGCAAAGGCATAACCACATCCTTTCTAGTCAAATTCACTAATGGTTTCACAATCAACGCAAAATTACCAATCCATTGTCGGCAATATGAAGCCATGCCTATTATTGCTCTGACTTCTTTTTGTGTCTTTGGAATAGGCATACAAGAAATACTTTCTATGCGTTCTGGCGTTAGTCTTCTCCCTCCTTTCGAAAGCAGGTAGCCCAAATAAACTACCTCCTTTCGATTATACTGACATTTCTTCAAACTAGCTTTATGGCTATGTGCCGCTAGGTGTGACAGTAGTAATACAGTGCTTTCTTTACAAATCTCCTCTGTGTCTGCAGCTAGTAATACATTGTCTATGTATTGCAAAAGTACGCAACCCACGGGTAATTCCAGCATGTCTAGCTGCTCTTTTAATGCTCTACTGTAAATACTTGGACTTTCCGTGTAACCTTTTGGAATCCGTGTAAATGTAAATGATCCTCCTCCTAATGTGAATGCGAACAAGTATCTACTGTCCTTGTCGACTGGAATACTAAAGAATGCGTTCTTCAAATCTATTACACTAAAATATTCTGCTGAAACAGGTATCATTGTCAATATTGTAGTGACGTCTGACACTAAAGGAAATTGCGGATGTACTACCTTGTTTAATGCGCGCAGATCAATTATGAAACGGTATGGTACCTCATTACCTCCTTTTTTATAAACCGGAAGGATCGGGCTGTTACATGTACTGCCTGTAATTTCCTCTATTACCCCTAATTTCATCAAATCGGTAACAATACTCTTCAATCCTTTCTCACCTTCAACCGAAATTTTGTATTGGGGTTTTCACGGTAGGGTAACACCTTCTTTTAAAATAATCTTTACTGGCTCTATCTTTAAACATCCCACATCATTGTCATGCATTGCCCATATACAGGTTGGTACTTTACTTAGTTCCCCTGGTAATGCTTCGGACATGAATTCTGACACAGGGGCATTGTGTGGCCATATCGATAGAAACACTCCGTCTGCCGTGCAATGTATAACAGAACCTAGTTTTTGCAACAAATTCAATCCCAACAAATTTTCTCCACAATTTTCTGTTAGAAGGAAAGGATAATGTTCAGTGAATGGTCCTATGGTAACTGGGACTGGTTTGGACACTAGGTTTATGACTGGTGTACCTGCGAACCCTACAGAAATATTCTTTTGCCCTGACAGTGGTATATTCAGAACCAAGTGATGGTCTATTGAACATTTCTGTGCTCCTGTATCTACAAGAAAGCGGTGTTCCTCATTCCCGACTCTCATTTCTACGTAGGGTCCTCTCTGATTCACGGGAATAGACACTGGTTCCGACCCCTGTCCTGGGCTGTCCTATTGGGGAAATAACATTGTCCGAAGTGTAATCATTACTATTACTGTAATACGTGTTTGCCTGTGTATCGAAAACATTTGCACTCTTCCCTCTATTTCCCCCATTCTGATTTCCATATTGTTGATTTGGCTGTCCCTGACTCTGGTTTGGGGCATTTTGGTTTTGGCCTTGGTTTTGATTACCTCCATTATTATGATGCTGCTGCATACTATTCCTATTTGGTCCATACGCTCCTGGGTGTCCACTATGCTGTCTGCTTTGACCAGACCCATTTCTGTTCTGTAAATGCGGGCATTGCGCTCGCCAATGTCCTTCCTCTTTACAATATGCACACTGATTCGGCCCCACTGTTCCCCCATACATATTCGAACTACTCCTCACTTGTGCGATCCCTCGCCCTCTATTATGTCCTACTACTTGCTGCATTAATACCCATGTCTTAATTAGACATTCCTTTAAGTCTGCCCCCACCTGTTTTAGCAACGATAATTCGTTCACCATCTCCTTCTGCCCCGGCGATGGTAACTGCTGCCGTTTATTATGCAACCCCTTTTCCTTCTTCCCCGGTCTCCCGACTTCCCCTCTCCTGTACCCAGGTGCAGTAAACACTTTGATAGGTGCAGTAAATGTTTCGACATAATCATTATCTAATTCATCTCTAAGCTCAAAAAGTCTATACACATGTTCTCTTACTTCTTCATCCCTCTCGCTATAGCGTGTTAATGCATTCAGATCTAGCAATCGCTGCGGTGGTAATTTCCCAATTAGCTGTTTCCATCTCTCCACCAAATATTCACCCAGGCATTCCAACACTACCTGTCCTTCGTTGCTTCTACGAAAGTCATATATCGAAGCCAATGTTGCCATCCCATCATTCCCATCTATATACATCCCTGCCTGTTGCTGCAATTCCACCTTCCTCTCCTTGCTGATTGCGCTGCGGGTTACCCTTGTGCACTACCGTTGGTCAGTCCCGCCTCTTGCCCCCGCGGTTTGAACTTCAACCCCGGGAAGAACGGACGGTACCGAGTCTGTGTCTAAGGCGGGAGGTGCGGATGGGACAATGGGAACAGCGAGTGTCTGTTGTGGGCCTGGTTGGCTAGCAGGAAGTGTTACGTGCGCGGTCTGTGGCTGTGGGAGGGCTTGAGCTACCGGAGGGGGAGCTTGAGCTACGGGCGGGGTCTGGGCAATAGTTACTAACGTATCTGGTCTTTCTTCTGATCTTGGGCCTTGTTTTGTATGAGTCAATATATTTTCTATCAATTCATCTGTCATGTGTAATTCTCGTTGTGGGTATATTTTTTCTATATTCAACTGGTCACGCCTGCTTGCCCTTCTTGGACTCTCAGACCACTCCTCCTCTTCTTTTTCTTCCGCTACCTCACCTTTTGATTTATGCCTGCGCGCATGCTTTGCTCTGCTTTTAAATCGGAGCATTGCTTCCTTTCTCCGGTCTTTAATAGTTTCAAATGCCGCAGGGCGCGCTTTATTTCATATCAACACCCTTTCCAAGTGGGCGTTCCCCCAGGTGGTACAATTTGGCCATCTTCCAAAGATTGTCTACCACAGCGGAAAAACCCCAGTAAGGTGGACAATACCCCAGGCATGTTTCAACCTTCCCTTTGGTTAATCAACCTTACCCAGGGCGTTTGATTTTGCAAAGTCAACTCACAACCAATAGCAGGATGCTATGAATCGGGGAATGACTCACCTGATAAATCAAGTCGCGTTTCTTGGCTTCCGCCTCGTTTCGGGACCCTCGCCTCCTTGTTCTCTAGCCAGGCACGTCGATCAGGGATCAGATGTGTGCAGATCTGCAAAGGAGTCTCTCATCACTTTTACAGGGCGCCCCGAACACCTCTTGATCCCGGCTCGATCGTCCCGTCCTCGCCGTTCTCTGCCTTTCTCAATTACAACGTTACGTGAAGGAACAAGTGGGGGAGGGTCCCTATTCGGGGGCCATCTTGAAAGGGGACCCTGACGTCTATGGAAACAAGGCGAGTCACCACACACGATAGAGACGCCAGACACGAGATTGTATTCCCAAAGCTAGGGTTTTATTGCAAAGCAAAAGTCTCAGTTGGCCAACTCGGTCTCGACGCCCCGCGACGTGTATCTCTAGACCTCGTGGGACGCAAGAGAGTGAATTACGTACATCAGTTTCATATATATAAAATGCATATCAAACAATCAGCTATGTCATGGTTAACACCCCTCTTCATTGGGTTACTTTGAACTTGGTGTGACGATGGACATCTCCGGCCACTATGACACCTTCAAACATCTATTCTAGTAACAATTTGCAATTTGTGAGTGCGTAGGCATCTTTTGGTTATTGAATAGAACATGGCGCTTTTGTTCTTGGAAGCGAGCTACATGCAGAGGGGGTTACATTCCGGACCTTACTATCTATCAGGTGCTATTCGCGTCCTGGGAGCCGACATGCTCTTAGCGGTCTCAGCAAAGGGGGGCCATTGGAAAAGCATAATTTAAGCATTTAGCGGTATTATTCTAACATATTCTACCATATAACGAGACTGGCTGGCAGCTGTGAAATGATTAAATGCCCTGCGGCTCTGCTTCAAGGCTACATTAAGGAGGGAGCCGGGCATTCTTCCTGGCGCTGCCTACGTTTGTGTTTCAGCGAAACTCTTGTTATCCTCTCGGCCCTGTGGCCTTGTCCTTTTCATATACAGACAGCATTGTTCCTCAGTCGAGCAGTGTAAGCGAAAAATATACTGCGAAGCAATAGGAACAGAAAGCAATGAGCAATAGTTAAAAAACAAAATGGCGATTCCTGTTACATCAAAATGGCTGTTCATTAAAACACTCGAAAACCTATATTCTGTCGTATCGTGCATGAGACGGTTGGCCCACGGCCACCAAAATACGTTTGCGGTCTCGAATTAGATTTCTAGACTGACATACTAACCTTGTGTCAGTTTCTTAGGGTGTAGAGGGCGAGATGATAGCACTAGTCAATCTGATTTGGCGGCAGATTAATCAGCCAGAGGTATTCCGTACTATAAACAAATATATGTTTGGAATCAGTAATTCTGTAACAACAAATTGCTTCTTATCACAATTATGTATATTTTAAGTAGACATAAATGTCTTCTGTTGACGTGGCCACAGTTAAAGGATAGTTCCGGGACTTTTTTTTTATTGTCCCTACGGTTCGGCCATGTGTTTTTAAGCATAAATCGGTAGATCGTAGAAAACTTTCCTATGGACCTTACCCGACTTTTCGTCCATTAACGCACTCGAAATCAGCCGCCATTTTGTGATAATCCTATCATTTCCCCCCATCGACCTGGCTCACCTGGGTTTGCGGCACTAAATCAAATCCCCCGCCCCTGAAACAGACTTTATCAAAACATTCATATTCCCCGCCTCTATCCGTGACGTAACTGTGCTGCGTAGGCAAACGCGCCCAGGCGTCTTCTACGCGACTCCACACAGAACCCGGAAACAAACACAGATCAGCTCACAACACAGCGCGCCACAATTCGGAATATGAAACTGTACTTTTAAATCAAACCGCAAGATTGTAAATTTGGTAAAGTACATTTATTTGACATCCAATGTTTAGAGAATATTCAGTGATTTGCATTTTTCTTTGCTCTCGATCCAAAATAGTTCGTCTTGAGGCAAGCGATGTTCGTGTGCAGTACACAGGGTGTTGGTTTACGATAAAATAAGCTCTTCGGTCGCACTGATAATCGCATGGCTGTTCCAACAACGAGGCACTAGGCCACCACAACGGTATGTATGTTGCATCTAGCCATTAGTACCGCGTAAGGGCATACTTGTACTTGGCGATCGTCCCATAAAATGGTCAGGGTGGTAACGTTGTTCACGCGGAGAAGCAACTGGCGGTTGTAAAAGCCATCCGCCGGTGTCTGGTACTCGTGACACATACAATAATGAAGGATGTACCTGTTTTAAAAACATAAAAAATAAAATTAGTCTCACCATCAGATCTTTATTAAAATTATTCATTTTATATATTAGGTCGGGAAATTATTTCATAGCTAGGACAGTGCAACTGGGTATTATACGTCATTTCCAGTAACCCACCCCCTCTCCTCCGCCTTTTTCAGAGCCGCCTGAGCGCCAGTGGACCACTTTGTCACTGATATGATATAAAATGGCATTTGCAACGCGCCTATACACAAGTGTTTCAAGGCGTGGCGAGGCAGGGAGGGGGGGAACAAGGAGAAGACAGACAACGATCCTACTAGGCCAGGTGTCATTCTGATCGCGCAAGTGCAGGGATAGTGGGAAGGTAAAAGTGCAAGGGGAAGGCGAGGGGGCAAGTGGAGTACAAGGTAAGTAGCATAAAATAATAAATACATAGGGCCAGCTGGTGGCGAGTGCAAGGTAAGTGCAGAACAAGTGCTGGGAAGGGGGAGCTGTAGGATACTGAGACAATATGCCACATAGAACGAACAAGTACAACTTAACCCGTCTTTAAAGCTACTGTATAGTAATTAAATTGCGGTATAAACTCATCTAAAGAGTTACTTACATTATATTTTCATTTTCCATTGTGTCTGTGCGTAGGGCAGCCCCGAAATACCACTCTTTCTATGCCGACGTTATTTCTTCTAATGAACGAACATTAAATGGCTTTTGTTTCTGAAATTATATTCATTATCGTTTACGTTATTGCACCACACCCCCAAAAAGAAGTCTTTCGGGATGGTCCCGGCCTGTCAAGGTCAAATAAGAATAGAACCTTATACTGAGTCGTGGGCCATTCCGGCACCCGGGCAAAAAATCAAAGCAGCTGACCTTCACTTTGAATGAGCACACATTCCTAGTTAGCTACATTCAGTGTAAGGCCATCTCACAGGACTTGAAATTTACACTCCATCTTTGCATTTTGTCTGCGTGCATTTGCAGCCCCAGAGAACCATAAATACGGAGACATTCTATATTTTGTGAAAAATTATTTATATTACTGTTAATTTAATGCACACATGAACAAGGTTGGATAGACACATTGCATGTACACTGAGCAATCACTTTTATTTACACAATACATAGCTACACATATTCAATGGGCCTGCGACATGAGGAGACTCCAGAGCAAAGTCACAGGTGACACCTGGGTGGTTCGCACAACTGCACGGTGAAGGGAGGGGCAACGGTGGAGAGACACATTGCATGTACACTGAGCAATCACTTTTATTTACACATTACATAGATACACATATTCAATGGGCCTGCAACATGAGGAGACTCGAGAGAACAGACAATCAAATTACAATCATTTAAACCGTGATGTGTATTTCTCAATGAGCTCTGCTTTAGGTGGACATGGAACAGAGGCAAAGTTGGGTGGCAATGCAGTTGTCCCCTGCACAGGTTCGTTCACAACTCCATGTATGTGCCTATCTAGGACATCATGAATAAGTCTCTCAATAAACTCATATTGCATATCCTGAAACACTGGTTTGATCACCCATTGTTTACTTCTTTTAGTGAAGGCATTATTGTAGCGAAGCGTCCCTAAAGTTCCGGTCGTCCTACTTTGTTGACGGCCAACATTATGGTTATGTGCCAAGACCGCTAGAAGAGTCCGATTTATCATGCCCTCCATGCCAAAATGCAATAGTTTTGGCCTGTACTTTAGGCACATATTGTGGAACACCTCCAAATCTCCTGTGTGGCAGAATTCCGTGAGTCCCCTCAAATCTCTTGTTATAGTTTTATCAAATACAATCTTTTCAATGGCTTTGTGAGTGGGTGATGAAGGAATCAACCACTTCTTCTTCCGTGCCTCCTCTGTGGACAAATGGCCATGTTCACAATTGTGGAAATGTTGGTTTGTGGTCCAGCGGTGAACGTTGCTACAGTGTAGCATTACTGACCGCCATTTTTCCAGTAGAATTTCCAACGACCCTCCACATGTTTTTGAGCTCCACCAAAGATGGTTGCTGATTGACTTGGACCACTGTGAAATACCTTGCATATCTTTTTTTTTACCTGCAGCCAACATTTTTTTATTGATTGTTTTTGCAAGATGCCATACGTCAAATTGGTGATTTATATTTTTGTACTCTTCTCTCATTGTCTTGGCAATTGAAACGTGTCTGTCCGTGGCTATCAGGTCGATCACCATTCCCCGCGATTGTAGTTCTTGCAATGATGCTACAAAGCCAACTTTCTCCATGGCCACTGAGGATGTACTTTGTGACACCTGCACGACCACCGAACTCACAATTTTCTTACTTTCCATGTCCTGAAAGTGGTAGGTGCAGTACTTGGCTGAAAATCCTGGGCTGTCGCACTGTCCATCACCGGCTAGCCTGAACCGTTTGCCCGCAAATGTACTATCAATAGACATTTTTTCCATTCTCCAAGCTTCGCTAATGGCTGGAAATAGATAATCGATTTGGTATTTGTAGAGCTGCGTTTTCGCAATGAAATGGATTCCCACAAACTGAAAGAAATACTCTAAATTTTTAAAACTTGAACCACTAAAAAGTGCGGCCGCTGCACAAAGTAGATTGCCTGCTGGCAGTTGCCCCAGCATGGGTTGTGCAGACCATGAGAAAGGATGATATTTTGTACAGGTGGCATGTATTTTAAGGTTAGTGCCTCGAATTGCACGAGTCACATTAATCAATGGCTCCCCACATACTTCCCCACCAACCGAATGCCCACATTTCATCCTAATAATAATATCAATCAAACAACTATCGAATACAATGAATTTGGCCTCTTTCCTTATACTGTCACTCTGCATCCCAGCTGGTTCGGCCTGTAACGTTGAGGACATGTCACTCACATGAAAGGTAGAATCTCTGATATCGTCTTCTGCTATGTTCAGTGATATTGATGGTGTTTCATTGTCGTCCACTTCATTCTCTTCCATTGCAACATCTGTCCCTTCTCCGGCGATGGGTGAATAAAACAATTTCTTCAACTTTCTCGCGGCCTTAGTTTTTGCGGGTGTGGATTCTGTGAATTGATCTCCGACTGCATCCAAACTACCAGGAGGACATTCACTATCAATGGCTGGTGGTGGTATAGCTCCGTTGTCAATCACTTCATATTCTTCCCATTGGCACGATGCATCTCCAGTCTCAAGTCCCTGCCAAAAGGTTTGACAAGCAACATCTCTCGTTCGCTTCACTGTCTGTGTAGATCTAGTTTGTACACCCACTCGCAACTAGAGGACAGATTGGAAAAGGGATGTTCAGTTTAAACACAACTTACAGTATTGAACTATTAACAGTGAAAAACAACATAATATAGTGACCAGGACACTAGCCTTCTTTTGCTTTCTTTTCTTTGAAACTTCCTTGCCTCGAACTTCAACATCAGGACGCTGTTGCTCCGACTCGTGTGTGCATGTCTCCACTTCCTCTTGCGCTGCAACGACTATATTTTCATGATAAGCACAGCCATCACGCACTGACGCTCCATCGACTCCCTGAAACATAGAACTTTCATTAGTATGTATAATAATATTGAAAACACAAAATGTACTTGGGGACCAATACCCACGTACATCTCAATAGCAAAACACGAATGAACGCATTGTGTAGAACATTCAAACGACAATTATTCACACATTGTTGATCTAGTTAGATGGAACTGTCAAGATCCATACCTCGGGCTCCGCATAGACTTCCATTGATGATATTATTGAAGATGACGCTTCAGCAACTCCCTGAAACACAGTAATTGCATTAGTATGGTTTTCTATTTTGTTAAAAAAAACATAAACTTTGTGCAGGCGTCAACGGCTCATCTAAATAGACCTGCACAAATGATCAGTTGTCTAAAATAAGTAATGGATATCTAAATATGATTCGATTTGCTCGATCGTTGGAAGTGTCACCACCCAGAGATCTGCATCAACTACTAGGGGTGATGTTCTTGTAGAACATTGCGCCGACCCGTAACTGCATGCTCCCCCTTCGTCTTGGACTAATGCTCTATCGACTCCCTGAAACATAGGACTTTCATTAGTAATGAACACAATATTGAAAAAAGAAGACACATAGGAGGGCGACGACAGAAGGACATATCAATGGCTAAAAACGAAAGAAACATTGTGTGTAACAATCACCCTACAAGAATGCAAGATCTGATGATCTCCATCGATGGAACTGTCCGGAAACGTACCTCGAACATCTGAGTGACATCAACGGTTGTCGTCAATGCGTTGGACTCCTCAGCATCTCCCTGAAAAACAGTACTTGCATTATTTTGGATAACAATAATTATAACTGAAAACAAAGACTAGAGGACGAGTACTAGGGTGTACCATTAGGTAAATTAATTACACGATAAATTAAAACTATTGATTTACATGCCTAAAACAAGTCAGTGGCAGAATAGCTAAGTAAGATTACCCGATAGGGGCTTGAAGTGGCTGATGACTGCAATAACGACACGGATGGAGAATCTTCCGCCTTCATATTGAGTGGATACATAAATGGGGAAATTATTGTTAGCTAATGCTACACACTACGGCAAGGCCGAGAGCTAAATCCGTAAACTTGACTCACCAGTGGAGGGATGTGGACGAATAGAGTGGGAATAGCGGTTGAGAGCAATTTTCGCTTCGCTCGCGGTGTGTTCTTCTTTATTAGCAATGATGTGGAGTACATGTCTGAGCTAAAGTGCCTGCTGCAGATGCGGTATCGATCACCCCTCTTGTCCGCAAAGACTTCTAGGACTCTACTTTCAAGCTCAGACGGTGGATATCCACAATATCGGACCCATTCTCTTATCTGATCTATTGTCTTAGGGAAAACATGCATTATAGTACCTTCAGATTTTTTATGGGTCTTCGAAGGGCAACCGCCAATGGAACAGGCAGGCATTGTGGAAAGTTCTGAAAAGTAAAGATCAACAATTCTCTATGAATACCAATGTGTTAAAAAATTAAATGACACATAAAAGGTTCAATGCAAGGTTCGTTTTGGTTCTTGGAACTATACACGTTATTCACATGCGGATAAGTATTTGAATAACTTTAAAAAAATAGAAAAATAATTTGACTAAACTCAGAACATGTGACTAGTTCCTTGCATGTACTGTCTTGAACGAAAAGAAAACATGGATGCAATTTGATGACTACTAGCAAATAGATATAAATTAAAAAATTGGACGCAAAATGATTATGGTACATGGCCTTACCTTGACGAACAAACAGTTAGATGCAGGGATCAGAGTAGTTTCTTGTCGTAGAACAGGGAGCAGTTCACAGGTGGCAAACTGACGAGTTTGCTCGAAGTGGTCACGGAAGTTCACAGAGACGAAGAGCAGATAACCAGCACCTTCACGGGTTGACTAGCAAAGCGCAAAGAAGTTCTCATTAGAAATATGAAGTGGGTTATAAAGAATTTGAAACAGGGGTGTGTTTGTGAATGAATGACGTGAATATGTCGTGGCATTATGCGGTTTGCAGGGGGGCGTCCAGCGTGAGGGGGGATGCTTGGCAGGAGACACGGGGTCTGGAGGTAGACATGGGAACAACAACCCATGCTCTATAGACCACTTTGAAGTGTACATGGTCTTTGGCACCTCTTGGCCTTTATCGCTCTCTGACAGCTCCACTTGCCAGCGCAAGTACCCCGGTGCGAACTGCCTTTGATAGGGCGGGGGGGGGGGTGGATTGGGGCGGTGGTTGTGCAGACAAGACACAGGAAGACTCGTGAATGGAGACACACTTATGTGGATTGCAGGGGGGCGTCCAGCGTGAGGGGGGATGCTTGGCAGGAGACACGGGGCCTGGAGGTAGACATGGGAACAACAACCCATGCTCTATAGACCACTTTGAAGTGTACATGGTCTTTGGCACCTCTTGGCCTTTATCGCTCTCTGACAGCTCCACTTGCCAGCGCAAGTACCCCGGTGCGACTGCCTTTGATAGGGCGGGGGGGTGGATTGGGGCGGTGGTCGTGCAGACAAGACACAGGAAGACTCGTGAATGGAGACACACTTATGTGGATTGAAGGGGGGCGTCCAGCGTGAGGGGGGATGCTTGGCAGGAGACACGGGGTCTGGAGGTAGACATGGGAACAACAACCCATGCTCTATAGACCACTTTGAAGTGTACATGGTCTTTGGCACCTCTTGGCCTTTATCGCTCCCTGACAGCTCCACTTGCCAGCGCAAGTACCCCGGTGCAAACTGCCTTTGATAGGGCGGGGGGTGGATTGGGGCGGTGGTCGTGCAGACAAGACTCGTTTGCCGCAGGGCCTCACCAAGGAGAGGCCATCTAACTGCATGTAAGAGGCAGGCTGCAGGATCTAGTACATGGAAGGCAGGGGGGTGAGTTTATAAATACCTCACCCTCCCAGGAGAATATATGGGTGCAGTTCACCCTGGAGACCCTGGATGCCTAGGCAGTTAGTCAGCAGCAGGCTGGCCTGTGGTGGCAAGGCGGCACGGGCCAGAGGGGGTCATCTCTGTACCCGGTGCCCAAAAGGATGATTTATTATGATCAACCATATTGATTATTCACCTATAACCATGTTTTGTATCAATAAATTCCAACGGCCTTTTATTGCCAACGCTTGAACAAAGTGGTGTGGTAAGTATTTTTGGGGGAGGAGGCAAGGCCGGGAGGCTTGATGCCAACCCGCAAAATAACATATGTATATCTGCTGCATATGGGTTCAATGGTTATGTGGATTGAAGGTGGGCGGCCAGCGTGAGGGAGGATGCTGGCCGGAGACATGTGGTGTGACAAGACAAGGTACAGGAAGACTATTCAATGGAGACACACTAGATTCATTTAAAAAATCAAAACAACCATTGTTAAAATATATGTTGGGTTTTATTTTAGATCTTAATTTCAATTGAACATAAATAATAAACATTGCACATTGTAAAGTTCCGGTTGGAGCACATCCAGGGAAAATCCGCGGTATTGTCCACTGTCGCTGGGGAAATGTTGTCTAATGGCAAGTACCGCACAGGCAGGTATTACTCTCCGAACGCGGTGTCCGAGCCTCCCGTGAAGCCACCAAGTGAAGCAACGATAGGCCACCAGCCTGTACCACCTGTGAAAAAGAAAGATGCAAACTGTATTAAAATGACAAAACTTTCTTATCAATGTCGATTCAGGTAAAAAATGTCATTCTGCTTTGAAAAAAATTCTATCTAGAAAATGCACAATATGGAACCAATTTACATGCGTTCGAATGATATGTAGATGTAATTTTATATGTGGGAGACGACCATGAAATAGTAGTGGCATCACTGACATCACAACCAGAGTATACTTACTCATTACTCGGATTACGCGGACGAACAGTGCCGCGAAGTTCGTGCATAAGCACCATCATCATCCTCAACACGGTCCGTGAGAGGCAGGCTTCCCTGAACTCTGGCAGCTCGGTGATGCATTGCGGACTTGGCTCGCCTTCCGAAATGTAGGCCAAGCACCCGGAATTTTCACGGCAGCAGCAGTTCTCCTCCTCAGTTGGAATTAGCTCGCACCGATTGCACGTGCACCAGGTGGAGACGCCGTCCATGCGACATGGTCCAGGCTCTTCATCCGTTGACTGGTCCTCCCAACTGCCGTCCGAATCCCCATCGTTTTCGCGTGCTTGCCTTTCCAGTAGTTCCTCCTCGGTGTACTCGGGCTCGTACATATAGGGCATTATTGTAGCCATTGTGTGGTAAAGAAAGTAAAATAATTTACAGAGATGGTACAGGTGTTCACAAGGCCTAGAAGCGGCGAAGGTAGCTGACCAGAGCACAGAAACGAGTCACAGAATACTCAAAGTAACACAGAGAGAGTAATGGAATCAAAAATGTGCTGCTGTGTGTTGTGAAACGGTGTGTTTATACTTATTGAGGAAAGAGGCGTCCTGCCATTTCCATGGCGACACTTCATTAGCTGAGGCGCAGCGATTGTTGACACAAAACGTGCTTTGGCGTTGGGAAATGGGCGGTACGCGTCTGCTGATGTCAGGCTCAGGGGCGGGGGATTTGATTTAGTGCCGCAAACCCAGGTGAGCCAGGTCGATGGGGGGAAATGATAGGATTATCACAAAATGGCGGCTGATTTCGAGTGCGTTAATGGATGAAAAGTCGGGTAAGGTCCATAGGAAAGTTTTCTACGATCTACCGATTTATGCTTAAAAACACATGGCCGAACCGTAGGGACAATAAAAAAAAAGTCCCGGAACTATCCTTTAAAGTTTCCAAAGTCACGTGTTGGAAGTAAATTGTACCAAGAATGGCAATCCAGGACTACCTATCCCACACTGCACCATGGAATCTATTTGAAACATGACATGAAGGTATATTGGTGCTGCAGCTTTTATTTTAATTAGCACTCTAAATGCCCATCATTGGCTAGAGATTCGAAAAAAGCGTAACGCTTACTTAGAGTGTGCGCGTACACGTGTCACTCGAAATGTTCGTCCTATAATTATTTAAAGAGAGTGGGTCAGTGAGCGGCCGGCGTTATTTTGCCATATTCATCCTACATATTTCAAGCAGGCACGTCAGATACTCGGGGCTTACCACCACAAACATGAATTTGCATTCAGGGAGTTCAGCAAAAACAACTAGCTGTAACCACGAGGCACCCTTGTTTTCAATCAAAGAATTAAACATGGTCAACGGACTACACCGCCGTCGTCTCCTGTCTACTTGTCTGCAACTAAACAGAGAGAACGGAGCTGTTTCTATGGTGTATGGCACTTTCCTGGCACAGAAAAAGCACGCCATCTTGGAGTTATTAGGTGTCTTATATCAGGCGGCAGAAAAGGTATAATTAAACTGTGCCTGTACTGAGAGATGCCATATATGTTAGTTAGTCCATCTATTATTTGGCATATCTTCTTCATAACTAACCGCATTTGCTGGGGATGATATTTTAACAAAATGCAAAATGGAAGAGACTCATCTGCATGCTACAAAAGCCGTTGGAGCATCAAATATCAAATTTCTTCCCCTGGGTTAGTACAGGTCTAAAAGCACCTCTGTGATATACAGCATGGGGGGAGTCGTCTGGACTCTATCAAAACAATGGACACAGCCTCTTTTAATAGTTGCAGATATGTTTCAGTGGACGGACCGGTGTTAAGGAATAAAGAGATTCCATTCCACAGCAATGTTAAGTCCAAATTGGGCAGTTTTTAAGTTATAAATCCATTTCTGCTCCAATTTTCTGAGGCACAAATTTCTATTGCCGCCTCGTGGATGTGCTTTCGTGGTCTGAATAACGAACCAAAAAATATCTTCACAGGTATGCTTAGCCTCTAAATAGTGGGCTACTAAGGGTTTGTCAGGTGTCCCATTTCGAATTGCTGAATGGTGTTCGCCTATTCGTAGTTTGACAGATCTAATAGTTTTGCCCACATATATGAGCCCACAGGGGCATTTTATCCCATATATTACCCACTTTGTGAGGCAATTTGAAAAGGACCTGTATTTCCACAAACAACTATTTAGGTCAATTTGCTTCAGGTTTTTGGTGAGGTGGCATACCGAACATTGTCCACAGACTGGGGGTAATCCCCATAGTGTTGGCTGCGTCGGTGTCTCAGTTTTGTTCATTGGGTAAGTGTGAACTAGTTTATCTCGAAGATTAGGCATCCGTTTGAATGCAAATCTTGGGCATTTGGGTTTAAAGTCTTCATTTTGAACAGTTTTCCAATTTTTTTGTATAATCCTTCTCAAATCATTACTTAATGGGGAGAAGGATGAAATACAAGTGATTCTTTCTTCTTGAGGTTTAGTTTTTTTTTGTAAAATGGCTTCACGGTTCGCATTGCATGCTCGTTTCATGGATCTCCTGATAATCTTGCAGGGATACTGTCTATATTGCAGTTTGTTACTGAGTTCCTGTCTGTTGGTTTTGAAATCATCGATATAAATACAATTACGTCGAATTCTAAGTAATTGGCCATAGGGCAAATTTTCCCGAAGGCTTGACGGGTGAAAGCTGCTAAAGAGCAATAATGTATTCTTGTCCATTGGTTTTTTATACAATGTCGTACCCAACGTTTGATCATTCTTTTTGAAGATCTTTAGATCAAGGAATGCAATACTTTCACTGAATGGATGAGTACGGAGAGCGGATAAGTGCGGGGAGCATGGAAAGCGGGTGAGCGCGGGAAGTGAATGAGTGTTGAGAGCGGATGAGTGTGGGGAGCGGATGAGAGTGGGGAGCGGATGAGTGTGGGGAGCGGATGAGTGTGGGGAGTGGATGAGTGTCGGGAGCGGATGAGTGTCGAGAGCAGATGAGGGTCGAGAGCTGATGAGGGTCGAGAGCGGATGAGGGTCGAGAGCGGATGAGGGTGGAGAGTTGATCAGGACGGAGAGTGGATGAGTGTGGAGAGCGAATGCACGTGGGGAGCTGGTGAGTGCGGGGAGCAGGTGAGTGCAGGGAGCAGGTGATTGCGTAGGGTGGGTGAATGCGTAGATCAGACGAAGGTGTAATGAACACGAGGGGATAAAGCAGACAAACCCCTAGAGCAGATGAGCTACACAGACCAGGTGAGTGCGTAGAACGGATAAGCATGTAAACTGGATGAGTACCGAATGCATACAGAATGCGGGGAGCGGACGGATGAGCGGAGCTGGATGGATGAGCTGAGCAGAAGAATGTGTAGAGCGGAGGACTGCATAGAACAGACTAGTGGGTAGGGCTGGCAAATTTGTAGAAAATATGAATGCATACGAGCGAATGAGTGCATATGGAAAAGGGGAACGTAGAGGGGACGAGTGCGTAGAGGGGACGAGTGCATAGAGGGGACGAGTGCAAAGAGGGAACGAGTGTGTAGAGAGGATGAGTACGTAGAGGGGATGAGTGCGTAGAGGGGTTGAGTACGTAGAGAAGATGGGAGCGGACCATATAACCCTTCATATCACACCACCACGCTTACTCTCTCCTTTACACCATCACTCAGCTAGAACACAGAGATACTATGACACCATTCGGTATAACTGTTCTCATACCAACATCCGCGGCACACTCCACATCATTCTAAGTAAACACTGCTGGTTACACACCCCCCAGCCAGGTGTTCTACTCAGGCCTAACGCAGCCACATCCGGTCTGGATAAATCCTGCCAGAACGAACACATAATCCAGATCTCTCAACCACCACACCTACCGCTAAGAAGCAGCTATTACCCGAATACCGCCCCAGCTGCACACATTCCGGTACTCACACGCACCTTAACTCTCTCTACTCTCTCTACTGACCTGAACGTCGGTTCCCAAGGGCGCTCAACCTACCAGCGCCTTCAGACCATACCAATGGTATATAAGGCGCTATATAAATGCAAAATAACATAACATAACATAACTGTTGTGAGTCATAGTGAATTTGATGGTCAAAGTTTGTCTATTGAGCCATAGAAGGAACCTTTCCAACTTTTCCTGACTGCCATTCCACCGCCTGAATATATTGTCAATATAACAATGCCATGAAATGATGTGGTTGTGGAAGAGATTTGTATCCGCATAGATGACATTTATTTCGTAGTGATCCATGTAAAGATTGGACAAGTCGGGTGAAAATGTAGCTCCCATAGATGTGCCATGTCTTTGTTGATAGAAGGTATTATTGCATAGGAAGAAATTCTTTGTAAGTGCCAGTCTGATACATTCAATAATGAAGTTGGAGGGAACTGGGCAGTCTATCCTTCTCTCGAGGTATTGATATAGTACTTCTATATAGTGGTCTTGGGGAATGTTACTGTATAGTGATTCCACGTCAAGGGTGACCAAGATATCATTAGGTCTAGGGTGTAGGTTTGTAATGGTATGAATCATAGCTGTTGTGTCTTGAATATAAGACTTCGGGCCTCATCACGACCCTGGCGGTAAGTTACCGCCAGGGCCGTGACTTTACCGCCATGGCGCTAACTACGTTTACGCCATGGCGGTAAGGGGATTTACCGCCCCATTCCGACCTTGGCGGGGCGGTAAATCCCCAATCCCCATTTACCCTTCCCCATTCCCATTTTTGCCCCATAGGGCATAATGGGAGTGGGGAAGGCGTTAATTACGCCACCGTAAATTACGGTGGCGTAATTAACACCAAGTTCCCTTACCGCCATGGTTTTTTACACCCGCTAAAAGCAGGTGTAAAAACCGCCATGGCGGAAAGGGAACTCGTAATTGGCGGAAAGGGGTTGGCGCAGCTAACGCTGCCGCAAACCCCTTTCCGCCAGGGTCGTAATGAGGCCCTTCATCTTTGCAACAAACGGTCTTAAGAAGGAGTCTGCATAGATGGATAGTGGCTCCAACAATGAGCCTGTTGCTGACACAATTGGACGGCCTGGGGGGGCTAGCCGCATTTTTATGCATTTTAGATAGCATATAAAAGGCCGGAATGGTGGGATTTGGTCTAGTCAAAAAGATAAATTCATCTTTGCAGATCCACGTTTGGTAATGTGCATGATTCATAAGGCTCGCTATTTCCTCCGTCAATCCCATGGTTGCGTTGCTCGGTAGTTTCCAATAGCATTATTGGTTGCCCAATTGTCTGTCTACTTCGGTATTGTACGCATTTACATCCCATAAAATAATTCCACCTCCCTTATCAGCAGGTTTCACCACAAAAGAGGTATTGCTCTCAAGGTCTTTTAAAGCCATACGCTCTGTTTTTGTCAAATTGTCTTTTTGTTGATTTTTACTCTTGAAGAGATAATTTAACTCTCTCAATGCTTTATTTTCAAACGTCAGGATCTCAGGAGGGATCATAGTCGACGTCAGTGTAAAAGAGGAGGTTAATTTCAATCCTGTTACATTCTCATCTGGGCTTATCCCATCTTTAGGATTACGGAAATAATATTTGAGCCTTATTGATCTGAAAAAAATTCTCATTTCCATTTCAGTAGTAAATTTGTCTGCTATCTTAGTAGGTACA
The DNA here is from genome assembly GCF_040938575.1 of Ambystoma mexicanum. Lineage (NCBI taxonomy): Eukaryota > Metazoa > Chordata > Amphibia > Caudata > Ambystomatidae > Ambystoma > Ambystoma mexicanum. The sequence continues at coordinate 1,269,574,024 of NC_090926.1, read as the reverse complement.
AAAGATAGCCACTTACTCAAAACACTGATTTCTGTGTCAGTGAGAGGGTGTGAACTGAGTTTGAAAACAGGCATTACCTATTGGTCTGCGGGGGTTGCCACTGTCGGAATGGCATCGTGCTGTCGCCCCATTGTTTGTTCTTCCCCCGTTTCCCTTGTCCTTGAAAAAACTGAGGCTGTGCTCCTCTTTGTGCCTGGCCCCCTCTGCTTGTTGAGGGTTGTGCTGCTGAAGAATCAGAGTCGCTACTGTTAGAGGAGTTGGAAAAGGTAACATATTTGTTACTGCGACTTTTATTATAGGGGGACCCCTTCCACCATTTTGGTTAGAATTCTGCTGTTGAAAAAAACTGGCATTTAAATATGGATAGGTGGATTCCTCCTTATAATTAAAGATATCTTTCTTCAGCTTCCAGAACTTTTTTTCAAGGGTAAAGGATTTGAATCTTTTCATTTCTTCCTCAATTTTTTCTAGGAGTCCTTTTGTTTCTGGAGTTGTTGACTCATCCTGGATTTTCTTTTCTAAGGTCAACAAGTCTTCTTTTTGTTTTTTTGATTCTTCCTCTGCCGTCTCAATAACTAATATTACCCATCTCGAGAATATTTGTTTGCTACCCCACTGAAGTTGCCCATGAATTTCGGGTTGTCTAGGAAAACACGGGGGATGTTTTTTACTTGTAAGCCCTCCGGAATCACCCCGGCTCTTAGGTATTCAACCATTAGTTGGCCGTGTGATTCCGTACGGACAAGTTTCTTCTTTTTTTGGGTAAGCAAATCAAGGTCGTTTGTACTGTTCGGTGCTGTTGCTGCTATTGTGGGTCTTGGAGATGGACCTAGGATGGAAGGAAGCTCCAAACATCTCTTATATAGATCGTCAGAGAATGATACATAGTTTACATTCTCCATGGTTTGATTTATGCTCCAACGACCAAAAGGGGCGTCCTAACAGGGTAAAAGAGTGATTTGAGCAAAACATTTTCCTCAATTTTTTGTGAAGGGGGCTGTGGTGTAGGAGGCATGAACATGAAAAAACAGAGCACATTCACCACCAGCTACCCACCTCTGTCACACCATGGTTGTTGGGAAGCTACTCAGTTTTAAAAAGAGCTCAAATAAACACTTTTGTCCTTTGCCCCAGAAACACATCAGAGTGTAGACGCTGTTACACCATGTCTTTTTGCAATCTTGATGTGGTTATATTCACTGTTACTAACATCACGTAACCATCTAATGCATATGAATTATAAGTGCATTTATGAAAACAACAGCCAAAAGTTTTTTATTTGAGCTCTTTTTTGTGGTAATTCATTTATGACAAACGCATGTAATGTTTTTTTTAAAGTATTTTAGAATAATTGTTTGAGAGATAAATGATTAAAATATGCTAATTTTGATACATTGACCTTGGTGGTATATAAAATATTTGATAACAGTTCTATTTTGAAAAACTGAGTAGCTTCCCAACAACCATGGTGTGGTAGAGGTGGGTAGCTGGTGGTGAATGTGCTCTGTTTTTTCATGCCCTCTGCACCTCATCCAGAACAGAACCGCAAGACTTATACTTGACCTCAAGCCAAGGTGCTGCATCTCTCGGGCGCTGAAATCCCTCCACTGGCTACCCGTTGCTGCAAGGATCAAGTTCAAGACCCTCTGCGTTGTCCACAAGGCTTTCTGAAGCCTGGGACCTACCTATCTGCAGCATTGCCTACCTTAATACTGTCCTTCCCGAGCCTTCGCTCCTCTACCACCAACCGTCTGCGAGTGAGTCGGTTCTCCAAGTAGAGATTTGGAGGGAGGTCGTTATCCTCTGCAGGGGCCTCCCGCTGGAATAGCCTCCCTGCCGCACTCCGTCTTGAGCCTGATCTCCTTAAGTACCGGAAACTCCTTAAGACATTCCTCTTCTCCTCTTCCTTCTCTCACCCTGCTAACCTTTCTCTCCGCTCCATCCCTCTCTTCCTCCTTTTCCACACAGCCTGCTGACTGGCTGGTGTACCTCAGAGTCTCACAGGTCCCTGGCACCCTTGCCAGTCCTCTCGCACTTGCCTCTGGGCGTTGCACTTGCTTCATTGTTACTGCACTTGGTCAATGACCCATGAGAGTGCAATCTCTCAGCACTTAGCCCAGCTTCTGACTGACTGGGCGTACTTGGTCCCCTCTACCCCTGACTCCCTGCACTTGCCCCCCCCCTACTCTCTCCGTCACCTGTCTGCTCACTTGCACAATCTGAATGCACCATGCCTTGAAGATCATCTATCTGTTTTTCCCTTGTCTCCCCTCCTTGCATGTGGCACCTCAATGCACTTGGAAAAACTGTGGAATCGTCATCAGACCTATTTGCTGTTATCTACATCGTTAATTGTATCATATGCACTTGTTCCATGCACCCACTAAGCCTGTGCAGACTTGTATCGTTCAGAAGTTCAAGGGCTCTGAATGACAGTTGTTTTTTCCCCTTGTTCCCTCCCTCCTTGAGCGCGTTGAAACACTTCCTTTGTGTATAGGGGCTTTACAAATAAACAGTATCATATGATACCATACCATACCAATACCATAGATCATGGCTGTGAACAAAGATGAAAAGTATTTTTTTTAGATATTGCTTATATTATCATATGGGGCACTGATCACCTTCTGCTAGTACTGCAGACACGCAGGTCTGCTTCTTACTTGGTTACCTGTACAGCCGTAATGCTATGAAAGTAGCTGATACACGATACAGGGGGGGAAGGAGCAGTGCACAGCCAGGGTTTATGACTTCACGGCTGCACATGTTTTAGGCACCTTGCCTGACTGTTTGGTGCAGGCTTAAGTCACTTTTCAACTCTTCAGACATGGTACAAATCCAACCCAGGTAACAAGCATTCAAAGGTTGTTACCACATGCAGGGCTCTTTAGTGTTCATTGTGAATGAGGTGATGATACCAGTCCTGCCCGAGATTCCTTTTACACAGTGTCCAAATTTGGTTGATAAATATGGACGGGCATGCAGTGTATAGAAAATTGAGCTGCACAGGAGAACTCCAGCCAGCATCTAAATCCACTGTAAGGCACACCATGAATGAACTCTGCTCCCTTGGTGTGGCTCAGCACCTGGTATGAGCACTCCACCTGACTCCTCTCCCCCCTCATCTCCTTCATATTGTGGCACAGTTGCACATAACCTTAGAAGGCTTCGATGTTGAACCATATTCCATTTCTAACTCTCTCTACCTTTCTCTCGTTTCCTACAGAGTTCTTAAGCACTCAGTGGATGCCACATATGAAAACCAGGGACCCAGTCCCGGGTTCCGGATGGAGATGTCCATTTTCTATGTGGTCTACTTCGTGGTCTTCCCTTTCTTCTTTGTGAACATATTTGTGGCCTTGATCATCATCACGTTCCAGGAGCAAGGGGACAAGATGATGGAGGAGTACAGCTTAGAGAAGAACGAGGTGTGGGAGTCATTGCATGACATGGAAATTCCACTGCTTCTCTTTCTCTTCCCCCTCAAACAGTGACAAAACGAGACACATGCACACGTACAGACACATACACACACCCACCCACTTTGGCCTATCCAAAGTGGGTGGGTGTGTGTAGCAGGACACAGTGAATCCTGAGGTTGGTTAATTTTAAAAAAGATTAACTCCTACATTAAGGCGTGAGTTCACTCTGCACATTTTGTCACTGATCTCAGCTGCCCAGTTACTGCATTGTTTTGGTGATCTCAAGAGCCCTCCGGGCCATCTCACCACCTGCCTCTTTGTGTCCTTTTGTCCCCTAGAGAGCCTGCATAGATTTTGCCATCAGTGCCAAGCCCCTGACGCGGCACATGCCGCAGAACAAGCAGAGCTTCCAGTACCGGATGTGGCAGTTTGTGGTATCCCCGCCCTTCGAATACACCATCATGGCAATGATAGCGCTCAACACGATTGTGCTCATGATGAAGGTGAGTAGTGTGGTTGAAGGAGAGGACCATCGAATACAGTATATTTTCAGCCACAGACGACGAACGTGTATCATGCACTTCAGGCGCTACAAACATTGGTTTTCGATGTAACATCATGCCTGCTTGCAGGAACACTCAACAGGTCCAATCTATATTTTGTAATGGTCAGCCATTACCTACATTGCAAGGTGTTAGATTACCTTGGAATTTGATTCTCTCATGGTTTGATGCCACACGTTCAGAGGCAATCAGTCAAAATGAGGCAAGCAAGTCGCACAGTTTGCAGATTTACCAGTTAACTAGGAAATCATACCTCAGGTACATTATTGAACGTGTACAATGCCAAACCTTAAAAGCTATGTAAGGGGCTGAAATCTGGAGGGTGAGGAGATAACCAAAGTTACAGCTCCTGTGTGTTGTAAAATCCTTCTTTGGGGATTTGGGGTGTCAAAATCAACTTCAGTCATGCTCTTGCTGAAAGATCTAGAATTGTATTTTTAACAGCACTATGTGCTGTAAAAAATGTCAATAGTATGAAGTCATTCTGCAGTCTCACCATATATCTTATTAAAAATGTGACGATATAAAGTGATGTAACACCCAAGATACGATTGCTAAATTACCTAAAAAGATCTTTAACCTCATTATTGTGCAAACGTTGACTTTTAGATACCCGTGAAGGAAATAACTATATACAGTTTTGAATGGATTCCTTTCTCCCATAGATTCTTTATCTGTGATATCTATCTCCCAGTGCAGCTGCTCTTCAGAAACCTTTCCACTTCCAGGGGGTGCAGCACAGCTCTGTGTCCTCTCAGCTCTTAGCCTCTATGTGTCCCAAGCTGTACATTATGTTGGGGCCAGTATACATTGATGGACTGTGACCTCAGTTTCTTTTTTCTACACGCTCTGCTTGCATCAGGAACAGCACTTTGTTTGTAAGTTTTTCTGGTTTCACACCATACAAAGGCCTTAGGTTTGAAGCCATGTGCTCAATGTGAATGCCAGATGTTGGTTTCCGACCCTCACAAAATAGGTCTCTACAGTTTAAGGGAGGAACATGGCATAATGGACTGTGTGTGGATTGTGTCTTTCAATGCACCTGAAGACACTCAGGGAGTGGGCTGTGAAGCTGTTTAACATTTTCCACAAGGAAAAGGATGTCATATGGACCCATTTGAGCACAGAGCTCCAAGTGCAGAGCGAAGTACAAAAGACTGTGCTCCAATCCAAAACATGTGAAGAAGAAACATATCAAGAGTTATCGCTCAGCCAGCAGCTCCTCTTGGCACTACTCAAAGAATAGGGGGCTCTTCTGAGGACATGGCTTCACAGGTACCATTCCCAACTTAATCCTCCATAGCAGAGGAATGGGAGGCATCTAGTTTGACAATGATTGAAACATTTAGGGAGGCTGCTGGTCACGTGGCAAGGTCCTGCAGCTTAGTTGCTCTGCCTACTACCATTTCTCATGCCTTGCATGTACTTTCTCAAGAACCCCAGGCCAGCTCCAGATAGACTGCATTGAAGAGGCTGCTGGTCACATGACCAGGCCCTGCCACTCAGTTGCACCGCCCACCACCCATTTAACTGTTCCTCCCTAGGCGTCCTCAGCAAAGGATGGACAAAGACAAGGACCTCACCTGTTTTTGTCTGTGCGGGCCTGATAGGGCCAAGGGTCAGACACGCTATCCAGAATTCCACCTACAAAGTAGTCGCTATTGCAACTACTCACCAAAAGACATTGCCACGTGTCTCCTCCCTCTACAGCCTATCCCCACACTTGCTAGGGTTTGAATGGCCAAGGGCGCTGGCAGCCCCGGCAAGCTACACTTTCTTCATCAATACCCTCTCCCCATCCAACACCCTCCAACCAAATGGATATGCTCACTTATGCTGATCCATGCTCAGTCAGCAGTCGCTCACGCTGCAGAAATCGCAGACCTCATTACATACAACAACCTTGATGCCCTCTTTGTCACCAAAACATGGTTTACCCCACCCTCCCCCCATGTTTTCAATGTCCTCCTTCCCTCAGGCTACTGCATCCACATGCTGACCAGCCAGGAAGGGCAAGAGGCGGAGTGGCAATCATCCAAAGAAGCGATCAGCCAAACTCCATCATCCCCTCTCCCAGAACAATTTTGTTCGAAGCACTTGCCTGCAGGTTCCCTTTATCTCAAAAGGAATCTATCACCTTTCACCTCATCTGCAGATCACATCACAGGAGCGACTCTTTCACTGCTGACATCTCCAACTTACTATCCTCTGCCATACTACACACTGCCCCTCTGGACTGAAATCACTCTTTTCTCTTCCCCCAGACTGCCTAAAAACAATTGCCTCTCTCAAGCCTACTTCCTACTCATATGATATCATCCCGCCTCAATCAATTGATGGTCCCGGGACTCAGCATCATCAGTGTCTCCCTCACTTTAGGGGCATTCCCAGACACCCTTGAGACTGGTCTTTTGTGACTTCATTTGAAAAAAACCACCCTATACCCAGACAACCTGATCAGCTACCGGCCCAATACGAATCTCCCATATATTGACAAAATCTTGGAAAAAGTAGTCCCTACACTACACAACTACTCAACAGAATCAATCAACGACACCTTCTAAATGACTATCAGTCGGGGTTCCATCCCAAGTGTAGCATCGAGATGGCCACCATCCAGGTGGTGGATGATGCCCTCCAAATCATGAATAAGGACAACTCATGCCTCTTCATCCTCCTTTACCTCTCGGCTGCAATTGACACAGTGTACCACCGTATCCTCCTCTGGCCCCTCGTCAACAGGATGGAATTCTCTGTTGCTGTGCTGGATTGGTTTACCTAATACCTCTTGGGGAGACACCAGGCCATCCAGAAGAACATGTTGTGTTCTAACTGACTGCCAGTCTCTGCCGGAGTCCTTCAAGACGGCGTCCTCTCACTGAACCTTTTTTTTTTTTCACTTTACATGGAGCCTCTAGGTACAATCCTCAAAGACCCAAAAATAGCCAATATGCGCACCATACAAATTCCACTATAAACTTTATTTTACATGTGACTAATTGGGTTCATGACCTTGACTTCTTGCTTGAATCATACCTTTTGAAAAAATGTTGGTTACATATCTGTTTTATTCGCATCTCTTTCTACCTACAGTTTGTGCAGCGCACCGTGAATGAGGTGACACCCCCCCTTCTTTTACGATACATAGTTGTACATGAGAATAAAAATCCCACAGGACATCCGTCGTCTCTGTGATTACCAAGCCATCATCAAGTCCTGGATGTCAGCTGCCTACCTCAAACTTAACCCAGCCAACACTGAATTTGTCCTCATCGGTCCCCCCGCTAAACAACAACGTCTCAATGATATGTATTTAATCTGCAACATTCAGATTTAGCGAAAGCCGTAGACTTCACCTTTGACAGCAGCCTGTCCTTCCACAACCCTTCGCAAAATCATTCCTTCAATCCGCCGCACGACTTCCGGACCGTCATGTAGGCCCTTGTGGTTTCGCAAATCGATGGGTCAAATGCCCCCCTGACAGGGCTCAATGCTGCTTACTTGGCTCCCCTAAAAGCAGTCCAATACCCTGCAGCATGATTTATTTCGGGTGCTCAAAAATCTGACCAAATCACCCAGTCCAAGGGCAAGTTCAAAATTATTGCACTGGCCTAGATCCTTCAAGCCCTTGACCTGCAGGACTGGGTGGTATCACTAGAACTTCAGGATGTGCTGGTTCATCTCAAGCACAGGAGGTACCTGGGAGTGGACCATTGCCAATTCAAGGTCCTGCCATTCAGTCTTTCTTTGGCACCCAGGGTTTTCACCAAACGTCTGACAGTGGTCATGGCTCTGAACATTTAATTTCAGTTAATTTGGTTATTTATAATGCACTTAATACCCTTAGATTTCTAAGCACACCCAGGGATCGAACTTGTGTTGCTCCTTGTTGTCTTGCTTCCAATGTGAGCGCATGACTCTGAGCTATCCTCCCAGCGAAGATAGTTCATGTCATCAAATCACAAGAGAGAATAAAAGCTCCTTTCTATAAAGAGTGGATCTGTTCTCCCCATTTGCAAAGGTGGGTGCTCCATCTAAACTGCAACAGCCTGAGTGTTCATGTTTGGCTGCTGAGAGGCCGAGATATAAGTAGTTTGTTTTGCCTGCTGGCATTCTTGTCATGCTCCTCTCTGCTCAGAGGCTTATCACCAAGTCCATTTATGACAAAATGTGTATTTGTGCCGGGAGAGGGATCTGGAAACGTTTACTTGTACAGGATGTTCTGCTTTCCTTTTCCTGCAGAATGGCACTGTGAAGGGGTACCTTTACTCTATTTCAATTTTCAAAAGAAACCTTGAGCAGGGTTTGTTCTTCTTGACCCCCCCCAGTGATGCAATGTTTGCAAGGCTTTTGCAATCAATTTCCTCCACACCAGTTTATTGCTCCGGCATTGGATTTGAATTTGGTGTTAACATTTCTTATATTTACTCTGTTTGAGTCCCTGCATTTTTGTTCTTTAAGGTTGGTTGGCAAAATCCACATTGTTATGAATGGAATCACTGACAAGGTTGTCTAAAGAACTGCCCTTTCAGGAAGATCAAAGTTATGCTTCCTGAATCAAGGACCAGCATATAAGTGAGAAACACTGGGTCCTCCTAGAAAAAGCCATATTATGCTGTATTACAATTTACGAAGACAACAGATGATCTAACGCTGACTTCACCAGCCCTGATGAAAGTGGTGTACCTATCAATACCACTGAAACCGGTCGGCTTATCATTGGGCTGCAACTTGGCACAAGAAGGATTGAGGAGGATGAAAATCCCTCCACGCACTAGTATTTATGAGAACTGTTTGAAATATTTGGTCCATTCATCTCTCTGATACTTTTAATTACGCTAACCTACAGATACCATTGGCTTATAGTAAATACATAAAGATAACTTCCAAGACCCCGTGGGTTTTTTGTAACTTTCTGCTTTCCATAGAAACTGATTAAAGACTAAAACAATGTTTCACTTGGAAGGTAGTAGTCTTCATATGGCAAAAAGGCAATAGAAAATGAAAATCAAATATTGATTGCCCCAAACAAGTTATTGAGCAAAAAAAATGATCCGAATCAGAATGTGTGATTGTTCTTTAAGGTTGCTCGCCCTCAAGGTGATTTTTCTGGTTGCCATTACTTCTGCTGGATGGGTTAGTGAGCTCCAGGCACTGTTTGTTAAACATCCCTATTTGTTTTTTTCCAAAGAGAAGGTTACTTTGAGAGGACTATCCTTACTCCCTAAGGTAGTCTCTGACTTCCATTTCTCATAAAAGAACCATCTTTCTGTTGTTTTCCTTCACCTCATCCTTCCAAGACAGTGGAGCGATTCCAACGGCTGGACCTGGTAAAGGACCTCAACTGCTACGTCTCTTGGACGAGGAATTGCAGGAAAGATGACCAGCTTTTTGTGGGTTATGCCGGTGCTGGCATGGCTGTGACTAAGCAGACCCTGTCAAGGTGGATCATCCTCTACATTTCAGAATGATGCAACCTGGCTAGAAAGGCTGTGCTTGAAGGTCTTAGAGGCCATTCAACCACAGGATTGGCTCCACATCTGCCTTGCAGGAATGAGTCCCTATTCTGGATGTTTTCCAGGCAGCAATGTGGACCTCACTGCACACGTTTGGCAAACATTACTGTTTTGATTCCCAGTCAGGGCTGGATGCTTGTTTTGGTAGGGTGTATCTCCAGGGCTTTCTGTGATAGGTGGTGTTCTTACTCTCTCCCCTGTTCCAGGTCTCTGTACTGCTAAAGGAGTTTATCAAAAATTATGAATCTGTAAGAATGAAAGAATACATTTGAAAAATAAGTGACTTACCTCTCAGTAATATTCTTTCTGATGGATGTTCCTCCCACATATTCTGTCTGCAAGGTTCTGCTGTCCATTAGCTTCAGAGTGCAGGGTAAAAAGGGTGAAACTGAGGTCATAGAGAGCCGCACCTCGAGATATACTGACCGTGATGTCATGCCGCATGTAGAGACATTGAGGAGAGCTGATGCAGCGAAAAAGTTCCCAAAGAGCAGCTGTGCTGTAGATGAGGAATCCGCAGGAGGGACATCTATCATAAAGAACATTACAGAGAAGTAATTTGTTCCTTAAAAGTGACTAAGGACACCATTGTCGATTGGCGTACATTGGCTAGGGCTTTTGATCTTTTTTACCTATTCAAGGTTTGGCTGTGTATCGCAAAATGGATTGATACTCTTAAATGCAGAACTCTGTTGATGTCTTTGCAACCTGGTTCTTTTCCAATAGCAGTTCTTATAGGATGACCATGTGTAAGATGCACAAAAGACATTGACACTCTATAAGACTTTAGTGTGGTAGACCATGTAGTAAAAGACTTTGTGAATTCAACAGGCGCAGGGAGAGGCACAAACAGACAGGCTTATTTCTCACCCTGTCAAGATTTCTTTTGATCTGTGACAGCCGCGGAACCGCAGCTGTCAAACTAGCATTTCCATACCCCTTAAACAGGGCTGTTCTTTGTGAAGCCTTTCTTCTCTGAAAAGCTTTAGTTGCGAGGAAAAATACATGCTGTGTCTCCTTCAGTTTTCGTTGTAATAGTCAGACAATGGGTGGGTTAAAATGTATCTGCACAGGTTCCACAGATTGAGCTGGGAGTGTCTTCCCCCATTGTGTTGTTATTGGATACATATCAGTCTTGTAGACTGCTGAAATGAATTATGTATTTGTTGTTTTCTCCAGCACTACTGCCAAAGAAATGAAAACACTGTTTGCAATTTTGAAATGTCTACTCAGTGCACTTAGTTTCAGAATCACCATCAGTAAACATGCTTTGACTTTGCATGAGTGCTGAGGGCAAGTTATAATGTGCATTAATGTCTGATTTTTTAGGCTTGGATCTCTTAATGGGGCAGACCTACTTGTTGAAACCAGGTGACAGACTTTGAGTGACTGGAAGGGAGAACATCTCTGCAATCAGTCTGGGAAAAGGCCTGTATCACCTTGCGGTCTAGCAGGGCCTCAGCTTTACTGGGAAGATGGAATTGGTCCTTCTGGGACTCAGTGAAGCAGCTTGCTCAGTGTCCTCAAAGTGAGAAGACAGAGGACCTAAGGACGGTAAACAGATGGCTCTGGTCTCAAGCCCAATCATCAGGGCCTGTTACAGGATGGACACCTGCTGAACCCTGTGGAAGTCGACATGCCCCGGTGAGGGGCGTGACGCCTGAGGACCGAGTACCTGAATGATAAAAAGACAAAGAGAAGAAGTATACGCGCGTAGAATTACATGGCCGAACCCAAACTCAGGAGCGCTGGTGAATTCGGCCCGTTCCCGTCAATGTGGAACAGGGTACTTAAGTGTTGTATTGCTCGCCAAGAGTGCACAGGCAGTTATTTATCACCAGTACATTTGCAGAGCAGAGAAAATACTTTGAACGCAGGTTGACGGAACAATAACTCACACCCACACGCGCAGTTAGAGGATAATGAGCACTTATACAGCTATTTATTCATAGTTAAACATACATAAAGCAATAAGTGATAACACAGATGTAAATCACAGAAAAGAGGGCATAACTGAATTCCTTATCTCGCCAGAAGTGGCTGGAAGACCCCGGTAACAGCCAGGCTGAGAGCACAACAGCCCACAGGTATGTCGGAACAAGGCGTCCCCCCTCCAACTGAGGTCTTTGTGCTTTTTCCGCCTGACCTTTCTAGAGCACCGCATATATGCACTCCTCAAAAGGGGTGGCAATTTCTCGAACCTTCTGGCATTAGTGCTTGCGCATTGATGAGTGACCGTTGGCTGCCGGCCGGGTCAACCGACTTTAACCCCAAGGAGCAAAGCGCTTCACTCTCCTAAAGCACCACGGAAAACAATTCCATAACTCATCTTGAGAACTTGGCACAGACATAGCAAGCCATAAGAAACCTTTTTTATCTGGTACCAGCCGGCACCTGTGAATCCTAGCTTTCCCAGCGCTGTGTCCTTGGCTGAGGCATGCATACCAGTCTTAGCAACGGATAACATTGAAAACATGTTTTTCAGCAAGTGCAGCTTCCACTAAGGCATGGAATAAATATCCATTATGGCTCTGAGTGCCCCCAGAATGCACTGCGCACCAGCGCCATGTTTTAGCTCAAGCATCACAGGTGTGGCGCCGGAGGGCGAAGTCAGTGCAGCGCATGCTCCCTGGGCCACTAAATTTAAATGGGAAGAAGGTTTTTTCCGGTGAAAAAGGTTCTGTCTCCTTGGAAGGGATGCCCATGCAGTATGGAGGAAAGGGGATGGGACGTAAGAGTATGAGGAGACACTTGGCTCAGTTCATGCTGATATTGGCAAAAAGGCGGGTGTCTATTGCCTGGAACAAACCCCAGGGTCCGTCCTTGATACATTGTATGGAGGACATCCGTAGGTGGGGGATGGCAGAGTTGTACATTCTGCAAAGAACCCGGGATCCATCTGGAGGAAGGGATCATGGTAGATTGGATCCAGCTGCTGAATGAGCTGCATTCCTCCGCTGACTTGGAGCCTCCTTGAATGGGATGTATGGACCAACAGCATGTTCAGATGTGGGTTTGGGGTAGGTGTAGAAGGAGTGGGGGGGCAGGATGTTTAATCCCTGGTAGTAGGAATTGTTGGTCGGAATGCTGTATGATGCACCCTATTGTCAACTTTAGGGTGTTATTGGTAACCGTAAATACTGTACTGTGGTTTCAATGCACACTGAAAACCTGAATAAACAAATCTTTAAAAAAAGTGGCACGTTTCCACTTTTGTACATTATTGAAACGAAGTGAGGGGTTAATAAGGGCAGAGTGCATCCTGGCTTCAAACCCAAGGCCCTGTCTTAAGAGGAAAAAGTGGCACCTGAGCCAGTCTACCAGATGAGCAGCGTACAAGCTGCGGGTCTGGTGTGCTGTTTGAAGGGAAAAACTGCCTTTGTCTCAGCTGGAGACGTTCTTAGTTAGAAGGTATTGCAACTAGCAGCAGAATTATTTCACTGGACTTGTTAAAATGCAGAACACATTGAGAGTCGGAGAGGCCTATCGGGGCACTTGCAGACTGGCTTGCACTGGGGGTAGGAATATACAAGTAGGGAAGTCAGCGAAAAAAACATGATTTGCATATGCAACTATGTTCAAAATGTGAAAGCATAGCGTTGCACATTAAGCTGGTCAGCTAGTTCAGTAGGTTAGACATTGACATTAGAGGTTTGTGAGAAACCTGCTACCCACATATTTGATTTCTGGTATGACCAATTTGATTAATGTATGTTCTTTCTGTGAAATGCTGATATACTGGAAGTACTAGTATGTGGTACTTACGCTGGAGTTTCTGATGTCTGGCAGGAGGGGGAGTGCAGTTCCCCCACAGGGCCCCCCCCGATGGCAGATCTGCTTCGAAAAAGCCACCGAAACACCTGGTGCCGAAGGAGCCGCACCAAAATATCCTGCTTCGGGGAGAGTTGTACTGATAAATGCTTGTTGTGTCTTCAGACCTTTGGGATATACTTTGGACATATGGAGTAGGTTTAAGTACCACAGTTTTATGTCCAACGCATATACAATCAGGATTATCGGCCGAAGCTGCTGTTGAAGGTTCCACATGACATTCTGGATCTGGAGTATCGCTGAAAAGGCATGGGCAATTGTCCGTGAGTAGGGAATTGAGAACGCCACCCAGAGGATCCCATTGCTCAAACCTGCTTGTGTAGGTAGGATTGGCATTTCCAGTTGTGTGCAGTGACAAAGAGGTCCACCTATCTGAACCCTTATATAGGTGAAATATGTGGTGGTGTAGAACTCCCTCCCCAAGCCCTCCTCTAGCCACTGATGGTTCTTGGATAGTCATACCTTGCTTTCCGATATACGATGCTGTAGTGGTAATGTTTATGAGAACATAGACCACTTTACCGTTGACCAGCAGAATGCCCACCTTACTGCTCACAGACCCAGTATGTTGTTCTTTGTGTGTGGATTATTGTATGTGGAGCTGGGACTCTTGCACATCCCAATGGCCTTTGAATTGATGGCTTTGGAGCTGTAAAGATCAGACATCCAATCAGGCAATTGTACCCACTTTCACGGTAGAACAAAATTGGACTCGAGATTGACTCGATTCTTCCAGCAAAAGAACGATTTCTTAAAAGAGTTCTCTGGTTGGATTTTGTCTTCCTGTTTTCCTGTTATTTGTTTCTAGTATAAGCTTTTGAATAGTTTACCGTCTCAATCTGCAGTAAAGGATTAGCAGAATGTTTGAGGACAGTGGGCATAGACACGTCATGCATTTCTCGACCATCAAAAGGAGTTGTTTGGTCAGGGATTGTTCCAGCGCAGGACAGAGTTTACCATCCCTTCAAATAGCTGATGAATGGCAGTGTTAGTATTGAAGTGTGCTCCCAGAAATTGCACTTCATGCAATGGAGGCAGTTGCGGTTTGCCGAAGTTCATCGAAAAACACAACATAGTCAATAGTGCCATTGTTTATTGGATGGATTACTTGGATCTAACACCTGAAGATCCCGAACCAACAAGATGGTGATACACATTGTGATCTTGCCTCGTGAGGGGCACTGCCACGAGCGAGAGGAACTTTGTTAATATGGGCAGGGCGGATCTGATGCCAAAGGGCCACACCATGAATTGAAAATGTTGATCATCATTGGGTATGTGGAAGCATGAAACTTTTCCACTGCTCTGGGATGAGGCACGGATACTCGTCGGCTCGGGCCGATGCCTCTACATGCCTCCTGACACCTGACATGACGTTGGGGCCAGTATATATAGCAGCGCCACACTGTGTGTCCTCGGGCATTCTTCTTTTGTTTGCCATGCCTACTCCGTCTGAGGCCTTTGGCTTCAAGCTATGGGCAATCTGCTACTGCCCGATGTCGGTCTCGGATCTGCACCAAATTTGTTTATGTTGCTTGGGCGAGGACCACGGCACCCCGGATTGCAGATCGTACCAGTCTATGCACTGAAGGCCCACCAGGATTGGGCGGTGAAACTCTTCACGTTTGTTCACAAGGTAAAGATGACGTTCTGCGGTCTCAGTCGAGATCGCACAGTGCGGATCATCGCTCTGAGGAACGGGCAGCTGCGCTCAAGGAAAAGAAGAAGAAAAAGAAACAATGGATGATGTCCCGCTCCCCGAGTGAGTCTTCACACCGCCATTCCTCTTCGAACAAGAAGAACCACAGCTCCAGGGATTCTCCTGAACTGCCGCCGCTGGTACCTTTTCCTACCCAGTCCTCCTTGCCAGAGGAATGAGAGAACCACCGTCTGAAGAAGTTGAACATCTTTGCCACGACTGGTCCCACCGTGTCTTTTGCAATTTACAGTTCACCCGCTGGGGACCACTCCTGCACACTCTGGCCTGGACCAGAAAGAGACTGGGTTCCCTCAGCAACGACAGGCCGCACCCTCAGGCCCGAGGCCTCGGTGCTGGCTTTGTCGGCGGCGCTGACCAGTGTCGTTGACACCATGGCTCTGCAGAAAAACTCCCCACTCCCTATGGACACCTTCATGCCCAAGATGTATGACATCTACGGTGATGAGGGTGATCAAGTTCCCTTTGGGCTAGAACATCTGGTTTCTAGGGAGGAGAGGTCTTTTCTGGAGGGGCTCTAGGGGAAGCCGAGGATGTACTGAACTGGCAGAGGACCTGCAGGTCGCCAATGGCCTTGATACCTCTCCGGAGATGGACATTTTGCCAGTTCCAACCCAATGTAAGCCTCAACCTGCCACATCCAGGCCTAAAGTTCAGTACAAACTATGTGCCATATTGGACGATGCCCCCTAGAATGAGACACTCCTGCCCTTTAATGTGGCAGTAGAAACCACTGTACTTTAGGTATGGGAAAATCCTGCCTCTGTTCCAGCAGTGGGCAGGGAACTGCTACATTGGATCAAGCGTTTCTCTCCTCCCAAGCTTCACCAGAGAGATTGTTGAAAACGTCTACCTTCCTATCTCTGCCAGCCGACAGGAAAAGTTAGAGGTTTGACGCATGGGCAAAGAAGGTTTTCATGTCTGTCAGTCTTGCACTGCATGCCGTGAATGCCTCTTGCGCTATGGCGAAATGTTCCATCGGCCTGTGGACGGCTGTAGCCAATGCAGCGTAATAAATCCCAGAAGGAGAAATAAGGGAGCGTTTCCTGTCTTTGCTCACTGATGACAAGGAGGCAGCACAGCAGATGTTGCAATTAGGGCTGAACGCTGCAGACTGTGTAGACAGATCCATGGGCACGAGCACTGTGGTCAGACCTTGGCTGAGGACATCAGGTTTTGCGGCCAATGTTCAGCCCAAGCTGTTGGACATGCTCTTCAATGGACAGAACCTCTTTGCTGCTAAGGCTCATGACGCCCTCCAGAAGTTTCAGTCATCTAAAGCAATGGCTAAGTCTTTGGAGCTTGCTGTGCAAACCCTCCACACAGGCGGCATCTCGTTGAACGGGTTTTCATCCCTCCACCACATATGCCCCAAGAGGCCGCAGTCAGTCTGCCGTGGGAAGAATACAGGGCAGATGCTTCCCGTGGAGAAGAGGTGCCGCAGCCGCCATCTCTGCTGTTCTCCAGGGTGCAAAGCCTCACTGACGTGCTATGCCACTCAACACTGGGAGCCAGGAATGGTCAAGGACCATGCAGGTCATCCAACAGGGATATTGCCTCCCATTCCTACAGTGCCCTCCAGACCACGTCCCTCAAGAACTCATTTGAGCTGGTACCACGCTCGGAGCGATTAAGGATGTGGTACTACACCGATTTTCTGGTACCGAAGAAGGTCCAAGGCTTGCGTCCCATCCTGGATCTGCTACTGCTGAACAGGACTGGTATCACTGGACCTTCAGGATGCCTTCTTCCACTTGTCGATTCATTGGAAATACAGGAAGTACTTGATGTTCGTAGTGGGCCAACACGCACCACCAACCAGTTTGAGCTCCTGCCTTTCAGTCTGTCATCAACACTCAAGGTTTTCACCAATCTGCTAGTGGTGGTAGTGAATTGCCTCATGAGAGAGGGCATTCATGTCTTTACCTACCTGGATGACTGGCTCGCCCGAGTCCGCTCCCAGGTACGAGTGTTGGAGCATCTACTTCGTACATGCACGCTATTACACAGCCTGGGCTTTTCCCTGAACTTCAGAAAGTCTCTGGTTTTGCCATTCCAGTTCCTCAGATTTATCAGAGCGGTCTTGGACACTCACCTGGGCAGGGCTTTCCCACCTGAGGATCTTGTGGCAAACATCTTTTGGATGGTCAATGTCCTTCAATCACATGAACAACTCGGCCTCGGCTTTCCTGCATCATAGTGGTGCCAGAGGCGAGGCTGCGCATGAGATCACTTCAGTGGCTTCTCCGTTGTCAATGGTTGCAGTTTTAGGGGCACATGTTGGACCTTTTACAAGTTTCGGACCAGGTGGCTCAGGATCTTGCATGGTGGGCTATGCGAGACAACTTGGTGAGAGGCGCATTGTGTAGTCAACCTTGACCCCAGGTGACAGTGGTCATGGAAGCATCGCTGACTGGTTGGGGCTCTTACCTGTCACCACCTTGGACTCCCGCAGAGTCTCGGGAACACAAAAACTTGATGGAGCTGAGGGCACTCAGGCTGGTCCTGGTCACATTCTTCCCATCTGTTGAACACAAGACTGTCCTCAGTTGCTGAGTCTTCATAACATTTATTAATTTTTAAATTGCTCTATCGAGAGGGCTCTTTCCTCCTTTTTTAATCATGGCACACTCAGCCACAGTATAGGCTAATAAAGCAATTATTCCTAAAATATCGGTGGGGGTCTCTGTCCTGTTTTTAATTGCTACGTAGCTAGCTCATGGCTCCATTCTCAACACTTGTCCTCCCTTGGGCTACACTTGTCAGAGTCTAGTACACTATCACTGTTACAAGAAGACTATCAAGAAATTAGATAATCCACATCTACAGTTGAAGCATTTGATAAAGAAAACAAAGCTATTTGAAGCATTTCTTTGCACCTCCTTCTTCTATCCACTTTTAGATAAGCTGTCCACCAGCACTGTCTTGGGAAAGTGGCTTACAGAGGTAGGGCCAGATAGAAATGTCTCTGCCCCCTCTGTAGCTTTTCTTCCTTCTCAACATTAATCGTTGTACAAATATGTATAAATACCTATCTGATGAACTGATTCTTTGTAGACATGAACGGGTGGTAACAAGCTACTTCTGTACCTCTCCTTTGGGGAGACCAATTCAGTACAACAAATCACTGAGGAAAATTATATATTCCCCTCCTTTTAAATGTATGGGTGATATGTCCTTCTTCTTTTTTGTGTTAATATACTTTGCTTGGGCATTACCCAGTTTTAACGATGGACAAGCATCTAAAATAATAACCCCTATATTGTGTGTACCTGCTCTGTTTGTACCCCTTCATTCCTGTTCTATTAGATTGCTCACCCTTAAGGTGATTTCCTTCCACGAGACGGGCGAGTGAGCTCCAAGCACTGTCTGTTTTACCTCCCTATTTGTTTCTTCCCAAAGAGAAGGTGACTTTGCAAGTGAAACCTCCTTTCTGCCGAAAGTGATCTTGAATTTCCATCAAACAGAAGATTCATCTTTCTGTGTTTTTTCCTCTGCGTCACCCTTCCAAGACAGGGGAATGATTTCATCGGCTTAGGTTTTATGTCTGACACCGATTTGTCACAAGAGAGCAGAAGAAAGGGGAAAGCATAGAGGAATTTATGACAGCACTGAGAGGGTTGGCAATCAAATGCCAGTTTTACCATTGTCAGGAGGAGCACCTCAGGGATCAGGTAATGATCAAATGAGCTGATGATTTATTTATTTGTTTCAATATTCTTTGAGCGCCACACCCCTGAAGCCTCAGAGACAAACAAACATAGAACATAAACCAACACAACCTATCACCCCAAGAAGGCTTAATCTATTCCTTTATTAAACAGGAATGTTTTGAGATCCTTTTTTACATTTTGAAATGCATGGACAGCAGTGCAGTGCAAGGTGTAGGTCGTTCCATGTCTTAGGAGCCCAAGCGTCAAAGCTTGTGGCCCCATAGGTTGCCAATTAAAAACCGGTTGACCTTCATTCAAGCGTAAAGCTCTAACAGGGGTTTTAATGTGTATTCAACTCAAGTAATGTGGAGCAGATGCAGCCACACATATCTTGGTTAGTGTTAAAACCTAATGTTTGATGCAATGTTGCACCGGGAGCCAGTGAAGATCTCGTCTCAGAGCGGTAACATGTTTGCCTCTCTTGGGACCATGGAGAGCTCTAATCCCACCATGTTGTACGGTCTGTAGCTTGTTAATGTAGGCTATTGCAATAATTCAAACAAGAATTGATCAGAGTGGTAGCCATTACCACTCTGTTTTCTATGGCTAGATATGGGCTGATTTCATACAAAAGCTTATTTATACAAGTGCAAGAAGATCTAATAGAATCAATATGTTTATAAAAAGACATCTGAGCGTCAAAATAGACTCCCAGAGTCTTCACGTGGGATGCTACTTTAATAGTGCAGCCTGCAATGTTAAAATGTGAGTTCCGGGAGAACACCTGGGGGCGCTGACCAGCATGGCTGCGTTATAAGGGACCTCCAAACACCACCGTGACCTATGGCGATCTTTGTGGTGAAATCACACACAGAGGTCCAGGTGCCCAAGAGGTGGTAGGTGCTGACAACGGAGCAGGCTGTATTGATGCGCAGTGCAGGGCCGGCACTCACCAGCTAAGGAGAGACAGTGGTTGCATTCTGGGTCCACGTGACCCCCATATAGTGTTATAGCCCCGAGAGGGATCGGCAGGAGGACCAGACTGGTTTGAGGGGAGGAAGACCTTGCTCCCCGTGGCCCTGCATGGAAAGGAGATCGCTCACGCGGACCGGCGACGAGAGCAGTGTGAGCCTGGTGAAGCCAGCGGGGCTTGAAAATTGCAGCGGTCCAGATCGGTCCCGGGCCTCTGTTGGTGGCGAGGAGCCAGTCCAGGCCTGACGACGATGAACACTGGGCCGGCGCCGGCTGTGGGCCCGCTGGTGACTGCCGGTGGGAGGCCCCTGCCTGCGGCAGCAGAGGAACTGGCTGATTGTAGAGCAGGAACGGTGGTGGTCGGCTATCCCAGCCCCCCATGTTGGCGGTCCAAATGCAATACCAATTCAGTTCCCCCCTAGCAAGCTTAGAGCAACAGGGATGATTTTAAAACACAGGCAAAAATACTTAAATGTGATTGGCAAAGAAGTAAAAATATGCTAAAAATTATTTTAATTCCCTATAGGAGTAGAAAGTCGGTTTAGGGCTTGTTGGAAAACTGAGGATCTTAGCTTTAATATGAAAGATACATCTCGTTCAAATGATACGGACGATTTTGTGGAGGTAGACTTCAGAAATGAAATAATGATTCAGAATGGCAATTGACACTTTCACAGGTTTGAAATCACAGAATGGACACACGATTTCTATGCAGTTCTAAATAGGTTGAAATGGTTTGTATTATATTATTTTAGACTAAGAGATTGGTTTTGCACAGTTCTGGCTGAGTACTCACACTATAAATTTTAAATAGGCTGTCAAGGTCTGGTCAGGTTTGGGCTTCACTCGCCACGGACGGTCTCTGGTACTGGTTCTGCTCACAGCGATCTGGTCTGGGTCTGCTATCGGCACTGCACAGCAGTCTGGTCTGGGTCTCTCTGGATACAGCACTGCGTTCTGGGTTCTGGCACAGGGTTCTAGCCAGAATCAAATAGCACAGCCCGGCTGTTGAAGAGTTTAATTAGGTTGCAAAAGATTTTGAGGCCTGCTGAAAAGGATTCAGCTTTTGGATCCGGCCTCTCTGCTACAAAGTTCTGGAATCTGGAGTCTGGTTTTCTAAGTTCTGGTTCTGGAGTCTTCTGGATATTGTCTGGTCCGGCAAAGTGCTTCGCAAGAAATCAGTTTGAAGTGGAAAGTGAATGTCCCTACCTGGGTTTCAGTGGTCCTTTTTATGTCTTTTGGGCATCAGATGATGAAGTGTCAGATTTTTAACATACAGACACTTGGAGTAACACCGTATTTTCCGCTGCTACTCCCCAGAACATACCACAAAGTCCTAACACCTCTTAAAATGTGCACAGAAAAATCACAGGAATAATGATATTATTTACATAATTTTGACATTTCCGTACTATGAATTATCCATCTTTTTAAAATTATGCTCTGGCCCAGATGGGTGTGGTTTAGGGTACAACGCACATGGGGGAATTTCTGTCTGTCCCCGCCTCCAGCTCAGGTGTCTCCCAGAGGCAGCGCCCCTCCCATTTCCTTCCAAGAGGAAGCCATTTACGACCCCCTGATTTAACATTTGCCTGAGCCAAGGAAAGTTCATTGTTCTGTTTCCTGCAGTCTCAGGTACCCCTCCCCTAATTCAATCAGAGAGGTGTGATCTCCTCTTGGTGGGGCAGCAGAAGGGAAGCCAGGGCTGTGAATACAGTTGCTGGGCAAGTTTCAACTCCTATCGGGGGTAGTTGCCGGGTAGAATTCAGTCCCTTTAAGCCAGGCTTCAGCCAAATGTCACTTTTGTTCCCATTTTTCTTCATTCAAATCAAAATTACAATTTTTACACATGCAGCTAGGACGCTGTTAGGCAGAAACCTGTGCAGTTCCCTTAGGGACCACTGCAAAAGATTTAGGACTACAGGTGGTTGGCAGTAAACCCAATTGGTAGCAGTCTGTAGCACCCACATTTACCTGGTAGCTGTGGCTGAGCAGTCAGACTTCTCTCAAGATGAGTTAGGCAGTATATAGGGTATACACAATAGGTACAGAGATACAGTAGCACAAGCAAACACTGACCAGAGCTTTGGTGTAAAAGTACATAATTATTTATTTAAAGACACACTTGTAAATTACACTAGCACAAAGAGAGGTAAATAAATTCAACACAGTCACTAGTATATATATACAACCCTAATTACTTATTAGACAAGTCTTAATGAGAAACACCACTTATTTTCAGACAGAGGTGAGCGCTTAACATAAGATGGCACTCTAATAAGTTATTAAAAAGGGAGGGAAAAAGGCAGAGTTATGAAAGCACACACATTTCAATACTTTTCAAAGAACCACAGTGAGGCAGGTTAGGCAAAGTCTACTGGAGAGCAAGGAAGTTCAAATGCCAGGCCCACTCTTAGAGAGAGCAAGCGAAATGTGTCCAGGATCACACAATGGGGTTATGCCCAAAGAGTCTTTGTAGATAGTTCACAAAAAGATTGAGATCAAGTCAGAAAAAGTTAGTTAACAGGTCCCAGGCTAACCCAGGTTAGAAAGTCGAGGATTTACTGTCACCCCGAACGATCTGTCGCAAGGGAAGCCAGGTGGGACACAGTACCTGAAAGTGGGAAGAACGCTCCAGCAAGGGCAGTTGTTCCTGGCAGCGGGTGCAAGTCAGTGTTTCGTCCAGAGGAAGAGGAGGTCTCGACGTGGAGGAAAGCTGAAGGTCGTTGCGCTGCCAGGGAAGAAACCAGCCGCAGAGTTTCCTGGTTACAAGGTACCACCCTTTTCTTCGCAGTAGTGATAAACCGTGGTATTCCGGTTGCCGGGGTGCTTGGCATGGGCAAGGCAGCCACGAGATGGTCCAAGAAGGCGAAAAGACGGGCAAACTGGTTATCCCCACCAGTCAAAGGAAGAAGACTCTCCGGACTGGAGATCTCCTCTGTCGTCGGGTGCCCCGGAGACCGGTGGAAACCCAGAGGAAGGCACTGAGTAAGTCAGTGAGGCCTGTGTTTGAGCCTTTTTCTGTACCCTCATCTAGGGATTTATTCCAGCCTTTGGATTATGTCTCAGAGGTGGATGAAGGGTCAGGTGTTGAAGGGTTTGTCCCTCCTGAGGTTCCTGACAACCTGTTGTCTGGTCATAGCCAGATGGAACACCTGCGTCAATCCTTGCATGACGCCAGTGGTCTGGACACCTCCCCGGAGGTTGAATTTGGCAGGCCTGAGCCTGGTACACACGTTGAGTCTTCGTACAGGTGTCTCATGTCGAGGGTGACGGAGTACTTGGGGTGGTCTGCTCCACATGTGGATTTTCTGCATGATGACCTGAGAGATATTTTGGACCCGGTGTTGCCATTTCATATGGCCTTACAAAGAAGGGTGGCGGCGGCTTGGACTGCTCCGGAGAGTCTCCCGGCAGTGAATAAGGCGATGCCGAAAAAATATCGTCCAGCCAGTGGCGACCCCAGCTACTTGTCTTTGCACCCCACTCCGGAGAGTTTGGTGGTGCAGGCGGCTACGGCCCCAGCAAAGCAGGCGGTGTACCCTACCATCCCTCCTGATAGGGACGACAAGCGCTTCGACAGTTGAGCGAAGAAAGTATTTTCATCTAGGGGTATGGCTTTAAAGGCAGCCAACTCCGTTTGTGCTTTGGCAAGATTCACCCACACTTTGTGGAACTGTGTACCTTTGGCGACTGAACATATTCCCGTAGGGGAGGAACGGGATGGTTTTCTTGCCCTCATTCAGGATGGTAAGGATGCCATGTGTGAATCCGTTCAGTCGGTCTGGACGTGGCAGACTGTGTCATCCAGTCCATGGTGGCGAGCACCGTGATGCGCAGGTTTGCGTGGTTGCGGAAGTCGGGGTTTGCTCCTGATGTACAGTCCCATCTTCTCAACATGCCCTTTGATGGTGACCATCTTTTTGGCAGCAAGCCTGACGAGAGCCTTGAGAGGTTGCAGACCTCCAAAGCTGCAGCAAAGTCGTTGAGCGCTGCAGTTTGCCAACCTCCGCCTTTTTGTCCTAGGGGACAGCAATGGAGGGGAGGTTCCTTTCGATACTACTCATCCTTTGGTAGATCAAGGGGAGCTGCCAATCAAAAGGGCCAATGTAGGAGTATCAGAGGTAGAAAACAAGGTACTCGAGGTGCCAAGGCCGCTCGGGCAGTTGCCTCTTTGCCCTCAGGCACTGCCGCAGCCACTTCAGCTCAGTCATGAAGCCATGTCCCATGGTTCGCCGGTTGGGGGAAGGCTGGTGCAGCACCTTATAGAATGGCATGCCATTACTTCAGATGTGTGGGTTCTAGAGATCATAGCCCACGGCTACTGTCTTCCTTTCAGGCAGAGGCCTCACGACAATCCACCATGGAAGCTCTCTTTGAAGAGTCCGGATCCGCTCCTTGCGCAGGAAATCAAATCCCTGCTGGAGAAAGGCGCCATAGAACTGGTGCCTGTAGCGGAGAGGAACAAGGGATGGTATTCCCCATATTTTTGATCCCGAAAAAAGACGCTACAGGCACTGTTGAGACCCATCATGGACTTGCGTGGTTTGAACAAGCTCCTCAGGAAGGACAAGTTCAAGATGGTTATTACTCTCTCTCAAGTCCTCCAGGCCCTTCAACTTCAGGACTGGTTGGTGTCTCTCGACCTCAAGGATGCTTAATTTCATGTGTCGATTCATCCCAAGCACAGGAAGTACCTGAGGTTCGCGGGTTGTCGACTCACATTTTCAGTTTCCGGGTCCTGCCGTTCGGATTGACCTCCGCCCCTCCGTCTTCACCAAGCTCATGGTGGTGGTGGCAGCGTATCTCAGGAAAGGGGGGATTCACGTTTACCCCTACCTGGACGATTGGTTGATCAGGGCGCGCTCTCCCGAGCAAGTCCTGGATCATCTGTCAGTCACCTGCCACTCCTTTCAAAGGCTGGGCTTCTCCCTCAACTTAAAGAAGTCCCACTTGACACCTACCCAGCGACTCCAGTACATCGGAGCAGTGCTCGACACATCCCTGGGGCAGTGTTTGCCTCCCCAGGTGAGGGCTCATCACATTCTGCAGATGGTGGACAAGTTTCAACGTGCACAGAGTCTCCCGGCGCTCAGGTTCTTGAGGTTGCTCGACCTCATGGCATCCTGCATTCTACTGGTGCCAGAGGTCAGGTTGCGGATGAGATCTCTGCAATGGGCTCTCAAGATGCAGTGGTCGCAGTCCTCCGGCAGGATGTCGGATCCCATTGAGGTGCCGCCCTCGGTCGCACAGGATCTTCTGTGGTGGGCCGTCGAAGGCAATCTGATGAAGGGTGCTCCATTTTGGCTACCCTGGCCGGAGGTAACAATCGTGACGGACACATCCCTCACGGGATGAGGAGCTCATGTCAATGAGTTGACAGTCGGTTTTAGGGAGAATTCTCTCTTTAGGCTGAATTTCCTAACCTAGTGAGTCCCCCAGCAGCTTTGCTGGATTTCTGGAGTTTGTTTTTTTCCTCCTGCCAAGAGTGAGACTCTTTTTCTCCTACTCTTGGACATGATTTATGGTATTCCTTTGACTGGTAATGTGTTTTATGGGCTATGGGGTCCTTTACTCCATAGGGTCTCATGTGTTTTTACTATGTGTATTACACAGCACCCTCCGTGCAGTAACACAGGGGTGTCATAGTGACACCCCACCATAGACTCCATACCCTGGGACTGACTACTGTCTCCCAGGGCATGTAAAGTCACCATTGGCTTTACTAGTCCCAAATTATTAACAGAAATCAGTACAAACCATCATATTGTGGACGTACTGGTCGGGGCAATTCGATTGCCCCTGGGTCTGTTAGTCGAGGGGGCACGTACTCATCCCCCCTGATCGAGTTTTGGCTGGTGGCAGTGGAAACTACTTTTTATATTCGACCGCGAATATTTCCCTATGGGATTTTCCCATTGTTCGAGGCTATCAACTTTAATTATTTCATTCTCATAGCCTCGAACATACCGCTGGTTTATTTAATTAATATTAATTCTCCGGTTGGTATTTTTTGCCAAGACTCGATTCTAAAATGGCGTTTGAGTTCTCTTCTGTGACTCCAACCTAAGTCGAGCCCTTTGTTCCACTTTTTGGCTGGCTTCTCCACAGAAGCCTCCAAAAGTGGTGCCACTCTGTCTGGGTACCACAGCGGGTGTGGGAGGGTGTTTAGGCACCCTGGCCTGAGTTACCTTGGTAACTCAAGTCGCACTCTTGTGTGATTGGCCCAAGTGGTGAGACGGCCAGCTCACCAATTAACATGTTTGATTGACAGCTAGGCTGAGTGAATGGGGATATGCTGCATAAAAGCAGGGCTTTGGGGACTGGAACTTCAGAAGTCGCCACAGGACCTGAGAATCCGACGAGGGAGAAGCTGAGCCGACCTACCACGACGACACCACCGGTGGAGCCCTGCGGAACCGACTCACCACTTCCCGACGACAGAGAAGATCTCCCGGCTGGAGAGGCTTCTTCCCCTGACTGGTGGGCACAACCAGTTTACCTTTCTTTCTTCGCACCCCAGACCGGTTTGTGGTCGAACTGCCCGTTCCAAGCACCCCGGCGGCCGGATAGCCAATCACCAATGAACTGCGAATCAACGGACCGCTCCTTGTACCTGAGAAACTCTGCGGCTGGTTTCTTCCCTGGCAGTGCAACGGACTTCTGTCTTCCTCCACGACGAGATCCTCTCCTCCCCCGGACGAAGCACTGACTTGCATCCATTGCCAGGAACAACTACCCCCGCTGGAGTGTTCTCACCACTTTAAGGTACCGTGTCCGCCAGGCCTCCCTTTCTAAAGATTGCTACAAGGTAATAATAACTCCTTAACCTTCTGGACTGGGCTGGACGCCTTGACCCTCTAACTGGTCCCTTTCTTTGGTCCAACTCCTTTTTGAACCATTACAAGACTTCTGCGCACTGCAACCATGTGACCTTGGACACATTTCGTTTCGATCCTCTTAAAGTGGATCCGGCCTACTGACTCTGAATCCACTGTTTTACTTTGCCTTCCTCTCTTGTTATGTTCTTGTAAAAGTGTTGGGATTTGTTTCAATTTGTTCTCTGCTTTTCTCTCCCTTTTTAAAACGAACTATTGGAGTGCCATCTACGTTAAGCGCTCACCGCTGTCTGCAAATAAGTGGGGCTTTACTTAAGACTTGTCTAATATTTTTTTAAGGGAGTGTATATCTTTTAGTGACCGTGTTTTTGAATTGCTTACTATTAGTGCCTGTGTGTTTTTCTAGATGTGGTTTTAAATAAATAATTATATCTCTTTTACACCAAGCCCTGGTCAGGGTTTACTTGTTCTATTGTGTGCTCTTGACCTATTGTGAATACTCTGTATTCTACCTAACACTTCTTGAGGGAAGTCTGACTGCTCAGCCACAGCTACCAAGTGAATCTGTGTGGTACAGACTCCTACCAAGTGGGTTTACTGCCAAACACCTGTAGTCTTAAATCTTTTGCAGTGGTCCCAGAGGGAACTGCACAGGTTTCTGCTTAACAGTCAGCGGTCGTTGGTCTCCGTTCTGTCGGAGTCCAGACTCCATATCAATCTGTTGGAGCTGAGGGCCATCAGGCTAGCTCTGAAGGCTTTTCTGCCGTCTGTGCGGGTGGAAAAATGTCCTGATTCTGACGGACAATACAGCGGCCATGCACTACCTCAACAAAAAGGGGGGGGGCAGGGTCTCTCCCACTGTGCAGGGAGGCGATGCAGCTCTGGTCCAGGGTCATCCAGCAAGAAATTTCGTTCTCGGCAGTTCATCTGGCCGGAGACGAAAACGAGGCGGCAGACGCTCTGAGCAGGCAGAGCACGGTCTCTCACGAGTGGGAGCTGGCTCAGGAGGTTCTCTTGGAGATCTTCGCCCTTTGGGGGACCCCACAAGTGGATCTCTTCGCCACCAGTGTCAACCGGAAGTGCAAAAGATTCTGCTCGTGGGAATTTCCTGCAAGAGGAGCCTTAGGGGACGCGTTCGTAGTGGAGTGATCCTTCCCACTGCTGTACGCGTTTCCTCCAGTCCCCGTCATTCTGCAAGTGCTGCGGAGGTTACGGAGGTTCGGTTCCTGAATGATCCTCATTGCTCCGGCATGGGCCAGGAGAGCGTGGTACCCGGACCTTCTCGACATGTCCATCTGTCCTCCACGGCGTCTTCCTTACCAAGACGATCTTCTCTCACTGGAGGGGGGTTGGGTTCTCCATCCAGAGGTCAAGTCTCTCAACCTTCATGCTTGGTTTCTGAAAGGTTGAGGTACAATGATTGGGACCTCCCTGAAGACGTGATGGAGGTGTTGCTTTCAGCCAGAAGCCCTCAACAAAGTCCCTGTACCGTTGCCGTTGGAGAAAGTTCTGCGACTGGTGCAGGGTAAAGAATGTGGATCCTTTTTCATGTGCCATTCTTGTGGTTCTGTCTTTTTTGCTTTAGTTAGCCCACAATGGCCTGCAAGTGGGTACCATTAAGGGACCTGGCGGCGCTGTCCATATTTAAGCGCTCGTCTGAGGAGTGTTCTTATTTTAAGATTCCTTTGATTTCTCAGTTACTGAAAGGGCTAACTAATGTGTTCCCACCTTCACCTTTCCAGATGCCCGTTTGCGATTTGAACTTAGTTCTGAAATTCCTAATGAGAGCTCTGTTTGAGCCCTTACATTCCTGTCCTTTGAGACTGTTGACCTTTAAAACTGTATTTTGGTTGCGGTTACTTCTGCTCGCAGAGTGAGTGAGTTGCAGGCACTATCCGCCAAGCCACCTTTCACGGTGTTCCATAAGGACAGGGTTGTCCTTAGGGTCCGTCCTTCTTTTCTTCAGAAGGTTGTGTCGGACTTTCATTTGAGCCAGAAGGTCATTCTTCCGGTGTTCTATCCTCCTCCGCATCCTGGTAAGGAAGAGGAGAGGCTCCATAGGTTGGATCCTAGGAGAGCTTTAAGTTTCTACATCTCACGCATGTCCCGGATCAGAGTGGACGATCAGCTCTTTGTAGGATATGCTGGAAGGCATTTGGGTCAAGCTGTTACTAAGCAGACCTTGTCCAGATGGATTATCTTGAAAATCTCTGAATGCTACTGTCTGGTGGGTATAGGCTTACGGGCCCATTCTACTAGGGGTGTGGCTGCCTCTACTGCTCTGCAGAGGGGTGTTCCCATTCGTAACATTTGTGAAGCAGCCACATGGGCCTCTGTCCATACTTTTGTAAAACACTACTCCCTGGATTCTATCCATGGGCAAGATTTGGCCTTTGGCAAGGCGGTCCTCTATTCTGCAATTTAATTGGGCATTCTAAAGTTCTAAATTCTGTTCCCGCCTCCATACGTTGGTACTGCTTTGGGAGTCTGTCATAGATGTGGAATACGTTGGAGGACACAATCTCTTCGAAGAACAAGTTACGTTCTTACCTGGTAACGTTCTTTCGATGGGATGTTCCTCCGATGTACTCCACATCGGAGCCTGCCCCTCTACAGAATTTCTTATGCGATTGCAGCTTACGTTTCCACAAGGTTTTCTGTAGTCATACTGGCAGAAGATTGGTGCCACACGTTCTGGGGGAAAAAACTACAACTGAGGCTACGGGCGTCGTGCGTCCTACTTATAACATCCGGTGACGCCATGGCTGTGGTGATTACCTGTCGTAGATGTGGAATACGTCGGAGGAGCATCCCATCGAAAGAACGTCACCAGGTGAGAAAGTAACTTGTTCGTTTGTTTTGTTAGTAAAAAACAAAAAGTGTCAATAAGAAAACAGGGGTTAGGGGTGGAACCACCCCATTAAAAAATTTTAAAAAACCATTACCATTTTTTATAAAACCATTTTTGTGTTGACAAAATGGCATTTCGAAAATGTGACGTTTGAAAATGTCACTATAAACCAGACAGACCACCTGGCTGTTAGGACCTTGAAAGTGAGAGGTTTAAACTCCCCGACCAAGTGCATGTTGGTGGCAAGGGAGTTTCGGAGAGCAGTGTTAGATGGGTTGATGCTGCAGGAAAGAAGGTTGGTGGATGGTGAAGAGAGTTGCATCCCATCAGGGCTGATAGGAGGGGTGTTCTGAGCTTCAGGGCGGGTGAAGGGTGTGATTGGGGATACTGCTTCATAAGCGGTTGAGGTTAGAGGAGCTAAGAGTTAGGAGAGAACGACGTGGAAGGGCTCTGTTGGTATCGAGTAGAGGGGGTAATGGATGACTTTCGCCATGGTATACTGCCCAAATCAGGAGCAGAAGGCCTTTTTGGTGGAGACCTTGGCACAATTGATGGGGAAGTCAGGGGTTTGCTCATACTGGGTTGAGACTTCAATATGTGGGCGGATCCTAAGCTAGAAAGGAGGACTCTGGGGACTGGGAGAGATCAGGTGACGGAAGATGGACGAGGGGCCGAAGTGATTATGTTGACATATATGGTCTGCTGGATGTATGAAGATGGCTCCACCCGAGTGATCTGGGATACACCTTTTGATATGATATGATAGGTTATTTATAACGCGCTTAATACCCAGAGGTTTCAAAGCACAGACCCGGGGATCGAACCTGTGTTGCTCCGTGTTGTTTTGCTTCCAAGACGAGCATGTTGTCACTGAGCTATCCTTCCTGCCCTTACAGAGGAGGAGGCCCAGATGGCAGGCACGTCCTTTTACCTGAAAGAGGTCCTATTGGCAATCCAGGGGATGCAGGCAGGGAAGGCGTCTGGAGATGACGGTTTCACAACCGGGTTTTATACATCTTTTGCAGGCCTCCTCGCCCCACATTTGGAAAAGTTGTCTTATTGCATTAGGGAGAAGGCGAAGGCGCCAAAATCCTTTGGTCGTGCCCTGATATCATTGATTCCCAAGGCGGGGATGTCAGGTAGCGTGGATCTTATCAGCCCATATCATTACTTAATGTAGCTGCTAAGATTTTTACTAGGGTGCTGGCCTCTCAATTCGAGACGTTGATGGCCCGATTAGTCCATGTTAGGGAGAATTCTCATTTATGGCTAATTTCCCTCACCTAGTGAGTCCCCCAGCAACTTTGCTGGACTTCTGGAGTTTATTTATTTTTCCACTTGGTAAGAGTGAGAGCTTTTCCCCCACTCTCACCTATATTTTGCCATGTGTATTTCTCTGTTTTTGTGATTGTGGACTCTGATGTACACCACTTCAGTAGCCCCCTTCTTTTTGTGTGTCACACAGCACCTTCAGTGCCATGGCACAGGGTTGTCTTTGAGACTTCCCCCCCGACTCCATTTCTGAGGTGGCTACCGTCCCCCAGAAAAGGGTAAAGTTACCATTAACTTTACTTAGTCAATCTACCACAGATCCAGTACACCCCATCTTCCATGGAGTACTGGAAAGGGTTAATTCGT
The DNA here is from genome assembly GCF_040938575.1 of Ambystoma mexicanum. NCBI lineage: Eukaryota > Metazoa > Chordata > Amphibia > Caudata > Ambystomatidae > Ambystoma > Ambystoma mexicanum. The sequence continues at coordinate 1,269,543,022 of NC_090926.1, read as the reverse complement.
ATCCCTTTTTATCTGTACCTCCTAGAGCATTGTTTCGCTCTTTTAACATTTAGACTCAGCTGGTGGCAGTGGTATCTACCCTAACTTTTCTACCGCGATTATATTAGATAAACGTGGTATTGTTCTTGGCTATTATATTAGCCTCGAACATAAACCCGCTTGACCGAATCGTCTTTCTTTTGGCTCCGGTTGGGTTTATTCACCATTTCTTTTTGTTAAAGTCCTTCTTGTGTTTTATTTTGCGCGGCAAACTAGGTTTGCCTTCTTTGTTCACTGTCTTTTGGCAGGATTCTGCTCAGAAGCCCTCCTCAAGGCGCCTGGGTGTCTAGGTGGGCTGAATGTGAGGGAGGGGTGTGGTCACCTCTAGCACAGGGTATCCTAGGAAACCCAAGTTGCACTTTGTCAGATTGGCCAGGGTAGTTGTCCGGGCTGGACAACCCCCCTGCTGGGTGATTGACAGCCAGGCTGTGTGAACAGGGGTTTTTCGCATAAAAGGCAGCTCTCTTGGACTAGAAGTCAGAGAGTCGCCACTGGAACTACAAGGAACCGAAGAGAAGCGGAGAGAACGACGGCTGCTGCAACTACCCCGTCCCGGTGAAGCCCTGCTGCAGTCCTGAGCTATCTTCCCTTCAACGACTAAGAGGAGATCCAGTCCGGAGTCTTCTTCCCTTGAGCCTGGTAGGGATAACCAGCTCATCTTCCACAGCCAGAGGATCCTCTTCCTTGGTCGAAATCGCTGCACACTGCTGTAGTGGTCGGGATAGCCACCTGAAGAGCCTCTCCTGTTTTTAAGGAGCGCACCTTTTATTCCTCGTCGCTGCTGCCGGCTTCATCCCTGTGTGGTGCAAACCCCCTTCAGACGTCCTCCATCACAACGAAGCTCCAGGAATCGTGGGTCTGCGGGAAACCAACAGGAACAACTGCCAGGGCACCAGCTCCACCATTGGAACAAGGTACTGTGTTCTGCTTGAGGAAACTGGGTGAATCCCTTTTTCTTCATTTCCAAAGCTTGCCCTTGTCTTCCCTCCTTCTTATAACCTTTGCTTCCGAACATTGACAATATCGAAGTACATTTGGCTACGTTGAATCGTGAACTGTCTGACTGTTTGTTTGTTTGTTTGTTTGTTTGTTTTATTATTTGTAATGCGCACATAACCCAAGGGTAGCAAGGCGCAGGAGTAACAAGAGGATTGTATAGCTTAGGTTACATAGAAAATGTGTAATGGTTACAATAGCGGACACATAGAGACATGGGGAGCAGGTATCACAGTAGGCATAAAGAGTAATAGTTACAATAGACAATTTGCAATTTACAAATTTGGGTTGTGTCAGGTTCGCGGGCGGGGCGAAAGGAGTGCCAGTGTATTACTTATCGTGATCCTTGATCCATTGAATAAGGCTTGTCCTGAATTGTGGATATGGACGGTCTTCTCTAAGGTAGGGTGGTAGTGAGTTCCAGTGTAGAGCTGTTTTGACAGGGAAGCTGCTCCCTCCGGTCAAAGTGCGTTTGAATCTTGGTACTAAAAGTAGATTGGCATTGGCCTTTCTGGAGGGGCGGTAGGATGATTGTCTAGTAAATCTCGTTATGAGATATTGAGGGGCCGAGTCGTGAAGGCATTTATGGATTAAGGAGACAGATTTGAGGAAAATCTTATCTTTTGTGGAAAGCCAGTTGACAGATCTTCTGATGTCTGAAATGTGGGCTTTCTTCGGGAGATTTAGGGCTGCTCTTAGAGCGTGATTTTGCAAGATTTGGATCTTATTTGTGATATATTTATTGCTACCTACATATAGAGCGTTGCAGTAGTCTAATTTGGATAGGATCAGAGCTCTAGCTAGAGTGATACAGTTATTGGAAGATAGGAATGGTTTGGCTGCTCTGATAAGTTTGCAGGTATAGGAGGTGGCGGAGGCCATAGAATTTACCTGTTTTTTTAATAATAGTGTGGAATCTAGGTAGAAACCTAAGGTGTTTACCTCCTTGGCCACATTGATGATGTTGTTGTCAATTTCGTAAGATGAGTAGTTTTGATCAAGTTTGTTGATATTAGCTGTGGTGCCAAGAATGAGGAGTTCTGTTTTGTCATCATTCAGACATAGTCCATGTGAGGCCATACATGCCTGGATGATGAGGTATACTCTGTTAACAAAGGCCAAATCCTTGTCATAATCTCCCGTCAACGGGATGAGGATCTGGGTGTCATCCGCGTAGTTCGTATAGGTGATACCCAGACCATCGAGATCATCGAAAAGGGGCTTTGTAAAGATGTTGTACAGGGTAGGAGAGACGCATGAGCCTTGAGATACGCCGCAGGTGATGGGCATAGGGTCAGCGGCTGCAAGGGGAGAGAAGACTCGCATAGTTCTATTACTGAGGAAGGACTGAATCCAGTCAATTGCTTCCTGGGAGAAGTGCGCGGCTGATTCAAGGTGGTTGTACAAGATCTCATGGTCGACTAAGTCAAATGCTACTGAGAGATCAAGGAGCAGCATGAGTGCTGTCTTGCCCTCGTCTCTCAACTCATCTATCTGTGTCTTGAGGTCGACCAAAGCAGTTTCGGTACTGTGTTGAGGTCTGAAACCTGACTGCCGGATTCCCAGGAGGTGATTGTGTTCTAGATGATGTTGAATTTGAAGGTATGCCATTTTGTCGAGGATTTTAAGCAGGAATGGCACTGTGGTGATGGGACGGTAGTTTGTGGGAATGGATGGGTGTAGGTTTTGTTTTTTAAGGAGTGGGAGGACCCACGACTGTTTCAGATTGCTGGGTATCATGCCTGAGATGAAGGATGCATTTATTAATTTTGTGATAAAAGGTTAGAGGCCGCAAGCTGCGTCTTTTATAAGTTGTGCTGGGCATAGGTTGCCATGGCAGTTCGAAGGTTTGAGGGTGAGGATAACTTTCTCAACCTCTTTGATGGAAACTTTACGGAAGTTGAAGTGTGGAGTGGATTCATGTGGGAGGGTCGCGGTGGAATACGTCGCTGTCGCATTGCTGTTGCTAAGGTTAGTCTGTATTTTTGTGGTTAGTCTTTGTTTGCAACATAGTGATTTTATTGGCCAGAGCATTTTGGATGCTTGTGCACCAATTTTTGTCCTTAAGGCAAGAGTCTGGTGTTTTGATGGGAGATTCTACCTCTTTCAGAATTGCAAAAAGCTCTTTAGTATTTGACTGAGCTTGTGTAATTCGGAGGTTGTATGAGTTTTGTTTGGCGGAGATGATTTCTTTTTTGTAGCGGGACGATTGCTTCTTAGGTTATTCTTATTAGTCTCTGAAGGATGAAGTCTCCATATTTTCTCACAACGACGTTTCTCAAGTCTGATTGCTTTTAATTGTGGAGAGAACCAAGTATTCACGTGTTTGCGGGGTTTGCTCTTTCTCATCTTTAAGGGTGCTATGGCATCCAGGGATGATAATATCACTTTGTTGTACGAATCGACCATAGTGAAAGGGTCTGCGTGATCTGGAATAGAGATAAGAGTAGGTAAGATCAGGGGAATGAGGTTTTCAGGGGTAATGTTTCTTTTACTTCTGGTGGGGACTGCTGGGGCTACACTGTCAGTATGTAGGGGATGTGAGATCTCTAGTCAGAACATAATCAGATTATGGTCAGACCAAGGCTGGGGCGTTATGGATAGGACCGTGATTGGGCAATTATGCTCGGCAATCCAGTCAAGAGTTCTACCTTTCGTATGGGTGGGACATGTTATCTTTTGAGTAAATCCTAGTTCCTCTAAGGAGTTATTGATTTGTGTAGCATTAAGGTCTAGGGGGTCATTAGTCCCAAGTTAAAGTCTCCTAGTACAAGTCTCTGGGATGAACTTTTCAGGTTGTTGGATAAGATGTTTGTAAGTTCCTCTTCAAAAGGTCCTAAGGGGCCTGGGGGTCGGTAAATAAGGTGGATGGTTACAGACTGTGTGTTGGTTAAAGTTAGTATGGCAGTAAGGGCTTTGCAGGCATCTGTGCTGTGAGGTAGAGCAAGTTTCAATGTGAGGTTAGTTTTATATATAATGGCAAGACCTCCGCCTCGAGAGGTGGTACGATCTAGTCTTAGGAGGGTATAGTCATCTGGGATGGCTAGCATAATAGCTGGACCGGCTGCAGGATGGAGCCAAGATTCTGTGATGGCTAAGAAATCTATGTTTTCATTTTGTAGTAGGTCTGCAATCTCTATTGCATGGGCGATCATAGAGTGTGCATTTATTAGCGCGCCTGTTATCGTCGGCTGAACTGATAGGGGCAGTTCCTTATGAGTATGTTTCGGGGCTATAGTAGTTTCTCCGAAGAGTCTACTATTGAGTTGAAGGTGGTGTCGACTAGATTTGCAAGAATCGGTGGTGGCATTGCTGGGCATTTTTTTGTGTAGGGGGTCATGCAATCTAGAGAGTCTTGCGCGTAGTCTAATGTTCCTCTGGGTTAAAGTGCAAGGTCTGGTAATCAAGTTGGACTGCTTGCAGGGGTGTGTGATCTTCGGCAACAGGCCCCCGGTGTCATTCGACCCTGGCTTCGGCCCTTTGACTTTTGAACTCCTGTCTCTGAGTGTTTCTCGATTCTCTCTGCCTAACCAAAATATTGCCTGTGATTTTTGCCTCCAACTCCCTCTGGGTATCTCAGGTGCTAAGTGTGTTTTTGCCCCGGTAGCATTTCATGTCACAGATATGTGTTTATTTAGTAGACCGAACTGTCAAAAAGTGATCGCAATCGTATTCACGGTAACGTGTTTTGTTCGTAACACTGGTTCATTCAAACACAGCGTACTTACCTTGAGACATACTGTACAAAGTGAATTGGTTAGTTGTAGTATATTTAACGTGTGGGTTTTTGTTTAAGCTTAATAGGTTTAAAAATAAATGTACTTATATTTTTCTACCTGAAATCTTGAGTCAGTGTTTGCTTGAGTCACAGTAATTGTGGTCCCTTTGTGTAATCTCTGCTACTGCTCATATACTCTTGAGATAAGCCTGACTGCTCCGCCACTGCTACCACTCTGACATAGCGGTACAGGCTTGTCCCAAAGGTAAAACTTGTATTGCCACCTGTAGTCTCAATTGTGTGTAGTGGTCCCTAAGGGCACTGCACAGGATTCTGCCTAACAGTCCAAACAGATCAGGTCGATTTCATACAAGGGAGACAGGGAGCTGATAAATTTGACATGGCCCGGGGTAAAGGTTGCAACCCAACACTACTGGCCTTGAATGCAGAGAAGCCCTTTGACAGGGTGGACTGGGCCTTTCTGCATGCGGTGTTGAGCAAGCACGGGTTTGGGGCGAAATCTCTGACTTGCATTAGAGCCTTATACACCGGCTCCTCAGCAAGCGTGGCAGTCAATTGACGGTTTTCTCCTGAACGTTCCGGCTACAAAGGGGGACGAGATTAGGGTGTCGGCCCTCCCCCCTGTTGTTTGCGCTCTCAATGGAGCCACTTACAACAGAGAGTCTCAGGAGCACACCTCATGTCAAAGGAGTTTTGGGCAGTGGATACAGGCCCTCATTATGGGTCCAGCGGACACCGTGCCAGTAAAAATGACAAGTAGCCTCCGGACCCGTAATGATTTACTGCCGCCTGACTTTCCGGAATCACCGGTTCATTACAGCCCCGGAGGTCGGCTAAGTCAGGTGCCAGTAAAATGTTGATCCCCATTCCTGTGGAATCCCATAGGACTCCATGGGAATGGGGACCACAGAAGCACCGGCACCGTTAATAATGGTGCCGGTGCTTCTGTGACAGTCTGCAAGCGGGGCGGGTGCAATTCCACACGCCATGTCTTAACCTGGCGGGCGGAATGGCAACCGCCCACAGACTCGTAGTTTGCTGGTCCGGAAACAGCGGTACCAGTAAGCTTACCGGCACCATTGTTTCCGGACTGGCAAACGTGTAATGAGGGCCACACAGTTCAAGCTTGGCCTATGTGCCAATGATGTTTTGTTGCATTTATGAAATCCACACACTTCTGTCCCGGCGGCGTTGGGGGTGATACAGCAGTACAGAAAGTTGTCTGGGTTTAAAATCAATAGGGCCAAGTCCATCTTGTTCCCATTTGGTGATGATGACGGAAGGGATGTGAGAATACTGGAGTTATTGGGGATGCTTTTGAGGTTGGAGACAATCCGTTACTTGGGGGTAACCATCACTCTTAGGCTGCAGGATCTCTGTGAGGCCAATTATCCGCTGATGCTTCAGACACTGTATGGGGATATGTCAAAATGGCAGAAACATACAACTTCATGGATGGGACGGCTTAACGCTATCAAGATGAATGTCCTACATAGGATTTTGTACCTTTTCCAGATGCTCCCGACAGCGATTCCAGAGTCGTTACTGAGGGAGGCCAAGAGGCATATGTTGTATTTATTGTGTCAAGGACAGAAGCCGTGTGTGGCATATGATGCCCTGGTCCTGCCCAAGGAAAGTGGTGTCGGGGGATTCCCTGACCTCTGAGAGTATTACAGGGCAGCGCAGTTAAGGGTGCTGTTACCGCATCTCTGTGAGGACAAAAGTAGATAATGGGTTTATCTTGACAACCTCCATTTGCTACCCATCACATTGTGCAAATGGTTGTGGGTGCCCAGGGTGTCGATTCCACAGTGATTTCGGGAGCACGCTATCCTGGGGGTGATATGGAGCCTGTGGCATCCGGGTGTAGGGATGCGGGGATCACAACATGGCCCTCGGATCCCTACATGGATGTAGCGAGGTACCAGGCATAGTTTGATGCTGGGTTGGCTAGAGTAGGCCAGCTGTGGCGGGATGGGATGTTCATCTCGATTCCTGATTCAGGGGAGGCCTTGCACATAGAGAAATTACTATTATTTCCGAACCTGAAGATTAAAGGGGTACTTACCGCAGAACGGTGGAAGCATCGGATACAGAGGGAGCTGACCCAGACGGGGTGCATGTTAGATTCTCACCTGGAGATGAAGGGTTTGATCTCGGCTCTATATACAGCATTACTGGAGGCAGGCAGGTCTGGTACAGAGAGTCTTACGGCTAAATCGGAACAGAATCAGGGAAGGGAAATTGATGCAGGGTTGTCGCGAAAGATGTGCTGCAGTGCATTTAAGACATCAATCTCATGTTAGTATAAGCTCCATGGTATCAAACTGCTCCATAGGTTGCATTATGACCCTGTTCGTCTTGCTAAGAAGTATGCCGATGTGAGTCTGCTATGTTGGCATGGGTGTGGAGAGCATGCCACATATTGGCATATGTGGTTAGACTGCTAGGAAGTGCAGATTTACTGGACGGAGATGCTGGCAAGGATTAAGGATGTTGAGTGGATTGCGCGTCCAGTGGCCCCCATTTTGGATTTATTTGCTTTCGACGAGGTGGAGGGGGAATACAGGAGCTTACTGCATATGGTGCATTTCCTATTGTTGGCTGCTAGAGCATGACCTGCGGACCAGTGGAAGTAGGAGAGGCTGCCTAGTCAGGGGAATGGGTTGCGAAGGATATTTACCTGATGGAAAAGATCATGGCAGCTCTCCACGGAGAGAGTTCTGAGATGGAAATGAGCTGGTTGGGCTTCAGTGAGAAATACATGGGGGTGTGAATGTCATTTGTGGGAAATGTGGGTTGGTAAAGTTGGGAACTGGCTGGGAGAAGTGCTCTGCTCCACACCCCGCGCCCACCCCTCCCACGGTTAATGAGGTACTTTGCCTTGAAAGATGGACTGTAGCAAATTGAAGGTATTTGAATTGTTATTTTGACCGCATTGTACGCAATGTTTGAACCCTAGTTAATGTTATTCATGGGGCTGCCACAGGTTGGGTGGGGGGAGGGTGGGAGTGTGGGCCTCGGATTGTGGCTGTTGACTATGAGCTCTTTTTGAAATTTCCTTTGTTCCATTCTAACTCAATAAAAATGTGAAATTTACCAAAAAAATGTATGTGAGTACCTCGGATGCAGATTTTTTAAACTGGGCCCAGAGCCTACGATAAGGCCATCATTTAACACAAGGGAGTTATTGGCCATCCATTGTCGCACCACAGCATAAATGTTATTAATGTCACCTGAATCCTAATATCTTGTTAGTTTAAAAATAATTTAGGTGTCATCAGCGTAGTTAGAGTATACCATGGCGATGTCATTTAGCAGGTCAAAGAAAGGTCTCATATAGATGTTAAAAAGAGTAGGACTTATAATGATAAATTACGAGAGGAGCTGTGGAAGGAGACAAATCCTTTCCTGGAGAGAGCCATAAAAATACCGAAACAGGTGGAGCATACTGGATCACGTATTAAAGAGTTAAGCAAAGAAACTGATAAAAAGAGTGGCAAGGCTGGGGAAGCTAATACCATATGTAAGGATAAAGCCATTACCAATAAGAATGCTGAGAAGTAAGAAGTGGATTGGAGAATAAGTAGAGAAACTGATTGGAAAGGGAGAGGGAAAGGGAAAGGTGGTTGAATGCTGGTCACAAGTTCAATCGACAAGTAAGAAGATTCTACATATGTGGTAGCACTCAACATTTGGCAATGGACACAGAGTGTATCCCCACATACGTGGCGTGTAGGTTGTGTGGGATGCGCGGTATTTTGGCCAAGTGCTGCAGGTTGTCTGGTTCTCGCGCATGTAATGCGAATGAGTATTTCAGTGAGGATAATGATGCTGATGTTTACAATAGTTTGGAGATTGTACAAGTTGTGAATGCAGTAAGCGAAGTAAGCATTTAGAAAACAAAATCAATAATTTAAGTTGATGGTGTAGGAATTGAAATGCTAATCGATAGCTGGGCTGACTATACCTTAATAAGTAAGGAGACATTGGAGTCCAAACTGCCTCGGTGTGTGTTGAGAGAAGCGAGAGTGAAAGCAAATGCATATCCGGAGAATCCCATTGTGATTATACAAGAATTGCAAGTGAAATAGTTATTCACGTGTAAGAGCACGATCAGTCGAGTGTTTGTTATCAATGTTGGTGGGAATTTGCTGTCAGGCAGCTTTGGGAATCAAATTGGTCCCAAATGCCGTCGAACAAATGTATACCGGATCAGGAAAATGTGATGCTGGCAATGCCTTTTGGAGGGACAGGGCCGCCTAGTCCTTGTCCTGCCACTTCTCTGTGTGTGTTTTCTGTATGTTTCCTGCCTCTTCATTTTTACTTTTGATGAACAAGACCCAATGGGATACCGTTGTGGCGCCCATGGGTCGGGGTACACCCTTGTACCCCTTGTGTCTGTGTTTGGGCACCTGTGTGTCGCTCATAGAGCAGGGTATTGGCTAGCGGCAGCTACATGCTGACTTGACAGTGGCTCTGAGTGTCCTCCATTTCTGGGACACCCAGACCCTGCCATGGGAATCAGTGGATTCCTGGACAAAGGCAAGATGGCCACAGTAGCCTCTTGGTTCCTATTGCCTTTACACCTTATTTCCCAAGGTCATGGGAAGCCTTCACTCTGTCCCTTTCCCCCTGACTGGCTGTTGGGTGGAAAGACCATAAACGGCTCTGGGGCAGCCTCCTGTCAGACTGACTGGAGCCTTCCCAGTGGGTACACTCTTGGGATGGGACCTGTATGAATGGAGTCTGAAGTCAACTTACATTCTGTGTTGTTGGTATCTTGTTTCCGTTGTGTGACACAATGCCTGAGACAGCCCTGACTGAAACTGGAGTGTATGCAGTGTAGTGTTCTGAAAGGCTGGGTGCTTACTCCAATCCGTATTCTGTGTTATAGGCGTCTGGTTTGGGTGAATGACCTGAATGCCTGTGATCTTGTCTGTCTGCCTGCATGAATGCACTCATGTATGACAGGATGTCTGAGCACGACTCAGCCTGAGTGAATGGGGAACAAATGTATGTAACTAGGGACCTCTCACTCACCAATTTGTTTTGAAGCTGATCCTTGAAACTGAAGCTGTTCTAAAGCTGAAACCTGAAGCTTGAATCCTGTGTCCATTCGGAGAAAGGAGTCTGCAGCTGCATTTCTTCAAGGAATCCGAAGACTGCTGAGTCTACCCAAAGACGGAATCAAGAGAGGACCTGAATATGGATCCTCTTCCTGACCATCGTGCACCTGCTAGTCTTCCTCTGAAGTACCCTGGAAGCCAGTCCTGTCCGGTGAAGGGGTCTTTGTGAGCCTAGAAGAGAAGTGCTTGGACAGCGTGATCTGAAGAAGTCCAGTTGTGTCGACCAGGGTCCGGAAGAGTGTTCGTGACCGTTGGAAGGCAGATCGCTACGTATCCCCCAGAAGAGGGAATACCCTGGCATAATGCTGCTTGACACACAGAGCTGAGAAAGTTCCACTTGATCAAACAATCTTTCAAGGGACATCCCTGGCATGACATCTGACCACTTGTTCCCACCGAAGAAGATCCCAGTTTGCTGTGTGCAGAGGAAAGTCCGCCAGTTGGTTTCCTGCCACCACAAACCAAAGAAGACATCCCGACGGTCCAGCCTTGGTGAGGGTCTGTAGTCCAGTCCAATCCAATGGTCAAGTCCAGGTTGCCAGAAGCCATCCAGAGATTCATGCTGTGGCTGCAGCACCAAAAGTCGGTAAAACGTGAAAGCCTGAAAACAGACACCTACTTCTGCCACGGCACACGTCACCGCCGAAAGGCATCCATGGTCCCCAAGGCTCTTATTCTCCTCAGCCAGGCCTTTTCGGAGTTCACAGTAAGTTCCACCTTTGTGGGACATCTACAACCGGAGTAATGACCCGGCAACAGAGATCACTGCGAAGACCGAAAGTGCTGCCTTTCCAACACTGTCTGGCTCCTCTTTTTCTCTTGGCCTTGGCATCCCAGCTACTCTTTCTTTCAAATGGGGCCCATCCTCAAGGGGTCCCGTTGAGAGAATCAAGAACCTCCACCTCTTTGCCTGCCAAGGCACCCAAGGTACTGTGATGAACAATACCATCTTCCAGCCTCAGGAATCATCCAGGGATCCAATATTAATCTTGGACCCCGTTCTCCTGTGGCATCTCAGGTACGTTGGGGGTAGTGGAACCTGTAGAAGTAGAGCAGACATTATTGAACATTTATGGACTGGGCTGTAATAGACAAGATAAGGTACATCCTAACTTTTCCCTTACAGGTTGCCCAGGTTGGGGGATTCTCACACAGTATTGTGTGGTACCACATAGTGTATATATATATATGTTTTCCATTATTAAAATAGCCTTTCTAGAGTACAAAGTGTTATTATTTATATGTGTATATTTACTCGAACCTTATTTTTGTGAGAAAGGGTGTCTTACCTGCTAGTCCCCAGGGACCTCTCTCTCAGGTGGCCAGGGCACAGCCATCGCCTTTGGATTCAGACCCTGGTGATGACCCAGTGCGGGAGGATCACCTGGGTGAGGGTTTTTTGGGGAGTGGGAGTGAGGCAGCCGATGGTGAGACTAGATATTCCCCACTTTTTTGTACATCCAACCCCTCCTATTTTGTAGGATCTGATGTCCCAACTCCCCATACTTTCTGCACAAATTCTAGGCAGAAGAAGAGAGCCACTGAGAGTAACAAGACTAACTCTCATACATTGTACTGGACATGTCCTGCTAATCAGGTCATGCAAAGTCAAGCACTTGACTTTAAATCCATACACCTGATTCCAATTAGCTCTCCTCAAATGGATAAAAGGCAGAACCTAGGGACACACTCTGAGCAAGGTGGAACACGAGTACGAGCAGAACTTCCGTGACGAAGGTGAACCTACTGGAGCAGAGCGATGGACAAAGGGACGAGAGCAGCGGGTCGAAAACCCCCAAGAGTTCCCTACAGGAGATTGTTGCTGCCACAAAGACGCAAAAAGCATGTGGAGAAGGCCAGATCTTAATATAGAAGACTGCAATGTGTTTCAAGGATGCCAGCGACCCTCCCGGGTGAACGGCAGAGTGGGGGAGGCTAGACCGAGGATGTGGTACTAACCTTGACTCGTGAATTAGAAATTGAAAAAGCAAGAAAGAACCACACACAGCCAATGAGTTGGCAAGCAACCTGAGAGACCAGTGTGTGCTAAGAAAGATTGAAGTTTGCAACATTATATTGCAATTGAAGGTTGCCCGTGTGTGGATGAGACGCAAAGAAAGGCAGACCTGTGAATTAGCTATGAAGTAAGGACAGCTGTGGAGTCAGCGATACTGAGTAACGGAGTGGTCCGACGAAAGGGAGTAGCCCACTCAAAAGTCTCAGTGAAAGGCACATTGTCTGTTTCGATAAAAGCGAATGAACTATAAAAACAAAAGTGAACAAAGTTAACCCAGAGAGAAGGGGATAGGAAAAGCTGAACATTGAATTCTGAGTCGAAGTGGTCCTGTGGTGGTCTGTAAAGAAAGCCACGCACATTCAATAGTCTTCGACATCCAAAAAGGGGTCTGATCTCGTCTGAGGGAGACCCGAAGTGTAAAATGCTTGGGGAAAGGGAGTCCCCTGGCAAGTGTTGTTGAACTGTGGAAGTTCTGCGCCCGGCAGAGGGTGACCAACGTTCAACTTTTGTTATTGAAGAGGTCTGAGCCAGACAGAGGGGGACTGGTGTGATTTTTTTGTTTCGCTCTTTGGGAGAGACTGGATCAAGAGTCTTTAACGTGGAAGTCCAGACGGACCTCGATCCACGTTCCGAACTGTTTCAGTGTTAAAGTCCGAGCCAGAGTGTGTCGTCCTGCCTACAGAGATTGCTTTATTCCGTGCTGTCTAAACTTGGGGAGGAGAGCTGATGCACCACATTTATTCTTTGTCGAACACTGATTTTCTTTTTATGTACCTACCTTAAATAGGTGGGCTCAAATAGCAGCGTTCGATCTGGAGCTGTTTTATTTTGTCGCACAACAGAAGTCTCTCACTATATTTACCCCGCTCCGCGGCTGAAATTGTGAATTCTGCCCCGTGGACATTTGGCCAATATTCGTGTTATTTCTATAATCCACGGCTGATTGGAACCGCGAGGTCTGCAACTTCAAGATGGCCGCTTGTGCTTAAAATTGGCATACATCTTGGGTTCTGATAATACCTGCCTCTGATTAGGCAGTCACCTTGTCACTGGCTACATAGCCAATCGCATGGCACCGGTAGGCTTTAGCCGGCCCCCAACGAAGACTCACAAAAAAAAATAACTCCTGACTGAGCCTGACCGAGCGTGTCGAGCTCAAGTATCCCATGCCCTTCAACCCAGTTACACTATTGCGGTGCACTCCTACTACCAGGGGATACTGCCACTCCCATCTATGTACTCTAAGGTAAGCCAAACCTAGTATCTGCTATTTGCTCGCCAACCTTGCTAAGCGCTGCCGATAGTGCCTAACTCCTCACTACCTTGCCGCGTCTGGTTCCTGAGTCCTGACTATACTGCAGTTGCATCGCCGTGTGTGTCACGTGACCCTATCACACATATGTGCACTACAGCAATTACTGCCTACCGCCCTGGACCAATTTCGCTAACAATCGCCATTACGTCGTTACCGAGCGACTGGACTCACCGATCTGTCTAACAGCTTCACCCACACCGGAATTCCCAGGGCTGCCTCCAATATTATTCAGACATTGTAGTCATTGCCAGAACGATCCGCCTAGTAGCCTGAACCTTGTCTGCACGTTCGCAACAGTATTGGCTTCTATCACTCTGTCACTGCTTTGTCGACTGCCGCTGATTAACGTTACTTAGGGTGGGACCCTAAGTTACTTGAAATATGCAAATAACAAGCGGGGTCATGGGAGACTCTCTGCCAGACATGAGTCCTGGTTACAAGAGCCTTACCCAGAGTCTTTAACTCACTATCTTTCACAGAGAAGAAATATCCCAAACATATCAGTCTTTGCCCTGCCTGGGGCAGTCCAGCACCGAAATTCTAGGCAATTCTCCTCTGAACAAGAGTACCAAAAGCAACCCCAGACAAGTGTTTCGGTCTGGTTGAACCTCATCAGTAGGATGTAGCTGTTCCTCTCTAAGACTAGTGAGCAAGGGGTCCACGTCTGGATTCCCCTAGTAACTTAGGGTGCGACCCAAAGTTACTTGAAATATGCAAATAACAAGGGGGCTGATTAATGTTACAGCTGCCCCTCACTTGGTACATGTTACTACATCTGTACTCTCCTATTGCTGCAGATAGCATGCAATACCATATGTAACAGCCGTTCAACCTACCTTGAGCTGTTCCCCTTGTGCATGCCCTTTCTTCAGACAACCTGCCTCCTCAACTGTATTTGTTGTCACATCTGATACGTGCTGCTCCTTGATGCTTGCCATTGCCATTCAACTGTATTTGTATTTGTTGTCGCACCTGATATGTGCTGCTCCTTGATGCTTGCCCATTGCCATTCAACTGTATTTGTATTTGTTGTCGCACCTGATATGTGCTGTTCCTTGATGTTTGCCCACTTCCATTGATAACCGACCTTGCACTCATACCTACTGTCACCCGATATGCGCCTGACACTCACCTGATATGTACCTGATTTGTGCTGCTTTTGGTGCACGCCCATCGCTATAGTCAGCCTGCCTGTCTCTTGCACCTACTGACTCACCCGATATGTGCTAGATATGTGCTGCTCGCCTACCTCTGCAGTTAGCTGGCCACGCTAATTGTACTACTGATGCCAAGGATGCTGTTTATCATTTACTACCACTGTATGCGGAGTGATGTTGTGTGGATTCACCACAACAGCATGCTCATTGTTGACAATTGCCATACTCCCACGCGCACCATACGCGCCCTAGCCGCCGGATACTATTGTTCCGCGCCACTTGACTAAACTCGTTCCTAACCTAACCTACTACTACAATTAGTTAGCATCCAGCCCAGCACTAATATATTCACTAACATTGCTCTTAGCCAATAATAAGCACCAATCCTTTGCCATGGTGACTTGGTGGAGTACCTTCTACACCTGCTGGAGTGTCATCCACATCTGGCCTCTGGTCTTACTGCATTTTATTTCTACCATAGACATAACAAGCCTCATTACGCGTACACCTGTAATAGCTCAACAGGATCTAGGCATCTTGCACTACAAGTTGAACTGTCACCTCTCCCTGCTCCACAGTCCTATTATGCATGCGACCGCATTCAATACCTTGAACCTACCTTGTTCCACCACCTGCAGAAACATAATACTTAGTTCCTGCACCACAGAAAAACCCTGTGTACAAAATAAGACCCCAACACTCAACCACTCTAGCACTACCACTAAATGCTTATGCACTCCATCACCCCTCCTACCACAAACTCTGACACTCAGTGCCCTCGGACTACCATCACAACCAGAAGTCGCCTCTATTATTAATGCTAGATCATTAATTGCTCATGCCTTAGACATCTCAGACCTCATCACCGCCAATAAATTTGACTTTTTGGTGATTACAGAATCATGGCTTCACCCAGCTGCAGGTCCCACTCTTATGTTAGCAGTCAGAGACAGGTATAATATCATCAGATCTGATAGAACCACCAAGAGAGAAGGTGGGGTAGCTATCATTGCCAAAAGCACTCTTGCCATCAGAGAAAGTGACAGCACTTCTTTCCCCTCTGGAGAACTCTTCTCCGTAAAACTCCCTCTCTCATCAGAGCGGACTCTCCTTATCCACACCCTATATAGACTGCCAGGCCAACTATCCTCCTTTGAGCAAGACATAACTTGTCTCCTCTCACAAAACACAAAACCTGGCTCGCAAATCCTGCTTCTAGGTAACATGAATATCGGCCTATATGACAACCTAGATACTAATGCCTTTGCCATCCAAAACACCATCTCAGAACTAGGCTTCTCACTACGGATATCTGACCCTACACACTGCAAAGGCAGAATTTTAGACTGGATAGCAGACTTTAACTGCAATACCAAAATCCTCTCTAATACGCCATGTGCATGGTCAGACCACAACGTCATTTCCTTTGAAATCCATGACTTCAAACAACCGTCACCTAAGGATCTCCAAGCCTCACCAGCTTCAACCAGAAACAACCGCCTAATCTCTCTAGAAAGCATACTCCCTTTGCTTCAACCTATCACCCATCAACAGCTGCCCCTTGACTTAGATCCCGCCACAATGGTAGAACTATACAATCAGAATCTACTTAAAGCCCATGACCAACTAGCCCCTCTTAAATTAAAGCACACCTGAATAAATGGTTCACCACCGAGTTGAAAATGCTATGTGAAGCTAAAAGAGACGCAGAGGTGCCCGGGAAAAAAAAACATCAACGCATAACAAGTAAAAATTCATAATTTCCTCCACCACAAATAAAACCGCTATCCTAGAAACAAAAAGGGAAAATTGCAATAGAATCTCTAATGCCAAATCTAGCGCTACAGAGCTCTTCACTATCCTCAAAGAATTGGAGTCTCCTATCACCCCTACAGGCTTCTGTTTGACCATCTAGATGATCAAGGTATATCATATACGAATTACGCAAACAATACGCAAATGCTCATCACCCTATCAGGCGATTACCATTCAGATTCTTTACTCCTAAATGAAATCTACAGCAAAATCCAGGCTTGGATGGCCAAACGCAGCCTATGTCTTAACAACGATAAAACTGAGATCCTTCTCATTGGATCTAAGTTAAGGCTCAACAAGCTAGGTCCCAAATATTCCTCTTTCAATATTGATGGTAACCTCATCAAAGGATGCAAAAACACTAGGCTTTTATCTAGATTCTGCCTTAACTCTTCAAAGACAAATCAACACCACCTCATCCTCAACTGCCTACACATCAAAACTGATAAATGCTTGCAGACCATTTCTGACCACTAATAGCTGTATCACCCTTTCAAGAGTGCTTATACTGTACAAACTGGACTATTGTAATACTCTTGTATAATACTTCACAAGCTACAAGTACTGCAAAATAATGGACTCAGAACTGCCATAAATATTCCTCGCTCCAACCACATTTCACACATTCAACGTAACACTAACTGGCTCCCCATCCAAGATAGGATCACCTTAAGAACGATCATGATTACTCACAAGTGCCTTAACAATTCAGCCCCTAAGTACCTGATGGACACATTTCCTAGAAAAGAGTCCACTAGACCTACTAGAACTAACTATGTCCACTGTCTTAACATTCCGAAATTCAAACTCAACAAAGCAGGAGAATCCAGTTTTCCGGTACTCGCAGCTAAGACTTGGAATAAGCTACCACTTGCACTAAGGTCTGACCCTATGTTCCTTTCATTCCTTAACAAAGTAAAAACTTGGCTGTTCTTGCAATCTAACTAATGTACTATAACCACTTTGTACTATTGTGACTTCTAGACCCAGCTACCCTCTTGACCTTGCCCATAGCTTAGATATGACACACTCCAAGGGCCGCCTAGGCCCTTGCAATCTTCTCCTAAGATATGTTATGAACCTGTACATCATGCGTATGTCCATACTTTGTATATATCTGTATAGTATTGTATTTACTACTGTATATTTTACCGTATCTCTTATTGTATCTCGTATAACCTTTGTAACCATGTACCCTAAGACAAGCGCCCAAATACCTTGGCTGGAGTTCTATGTGCCTCTATCCAAACCATACAGAGGGCAGAACTACAGATACCCCCCTCCAGTCTTTGCCGAAATTATGTTTCGAAGGGATTGTGTCCTCCGACGTATTCCTTATCTTATCTTTGATAATGCGTTTCCAGTTTGCTGGCCCCGGAAATTTTTTCTGTAGAGGGCGCTGCGCGTCGACGTCCGCCAAGTCGATGTCCCTCGACGGCCACCGTATCGGCGCCGACGTCACCATGCCCATAAAAAGCCACGTGCTGCGTCCGTTGCTCAGTTCCGTTTTTCCGCGCTTTGTGGAGCCTCGGAACGTCGTTGCTCAGTTCAGTCAGGATAACCCTCTATATCTACTTGAAAAAATACCAACTCGTTCTTGATGGCATCTTCATCGGAACTGATGACGCCGCAATCCGGCTTCAAGAAATGTCGAGACTGCGGTAAAAAAATGTCGATAACGGATCCACACAGGATCTGCTTGTGGTGCTTGGGAGCCGAGCACCATTGTTCGGAGTGTGAGGACTGCATGTCCATGACAGTGAAAGCCTTGAGCGCAAGGGGAAGCTCGAGAGAGGTAAGTCAGTCAAAACCTCCTCGAAGGTTTCTTCGGCTGAGTCGAGGCATTCGTCTCCTCACCGTCGAAAACATTCCCATTCTAGATCTCGAAGTAGCTCCCATCATTCGTCGAGATCAAGACACTCAAAAAAGAGACGTCGAAGATCCCCTTCCTCGTCGTCTTCTGTTTCTACAGAAAGGGTCTCCTGTCCCACAAAACACAGCTCTCAGGCTGAGTGGGAGGAATTCAGAAAGAAAATGTTAAGCGTCTTTGAGAAAGCGGCCTCGACCCCCTCGAAGACAGCTGAGGGTGATACCCCGGGTGAAAAACCCAAAAAATCAAAACGCTGCGAGTCACTGCACCCGGCGAAACATTCCACCCGAGAGCGCCACGAGCCATCGGGGAAGAAGGCACCATCTTCGACGCCGTCGTCGATGATTCCTTCGACGCATGGCTCGGCGCCATCGACGCCGTTGTCGAAGGGTTCTTTGACGCATCGGTCGATCAACTCGACGCCATCGTCGACGCCGACATCGACGCCGATGAAAGAGAAGACCAAGGCTACTCCACAGCCAACAGCGGTTCCAAGGGCCTCCGGCTCGATGCCGAGACCGTCGTCGACATCCTTGTGTAGGATCCCGATCCTCTCGAGTTCTTCGAGACTTCTTCCAGTCTTCTCGACGCCGTTCTCGGCGCCTTCGAAGCCTGTCACATCGGCGTCAACGACATCGACGTTTTCTGGCCCAATAATGACGAGTTTGGCACCTTCTGCCTTATAGATGGGTTTTACACCATTTCAGAGGTCAGAGTACCCTGGACTATCTTCAATTTATGAAGAGGGGGAAGATTCTGACCAGGAAACATTTGGGTTGCAGAGGACCACACTGCCTATTTCAGAGGATTTCACCTCTGAGGAAAGAAGATTGAAGGACCTACAGGAGTCACTACATGAGGCAAGTGGGCTGGACACTTCCCCAGAAGTGGAATTTGTTAAGCCGGACCCAGGGGAACATGCCGAAACATCCTATAGAACCCTTAAGGCAAGAATTATTTAATTTATGGGTTGGTCTGCGCCTTCGCCTGTTTTTCAACAAGTGAACTGACAGACATATTAGACAAAGGTCCACAGGAGGACCCTGTGGTCCCCTTCCATGCAGCCTTACAAAGGAAAATTACATCTAATTGGGAAACTCCTGAAATTATCCCTGTGGTCAATAAAAGATTGTCAGCCAAGTATAGGGTAGCGGCTGCTGACCCTGAATACTTATCAAAACACCAGACTCCAGAGAGCCTGGTGGTCCAAGCGGCAACTTCATCTAGCAGTAGGACCGCTTACCCTACTGTCCCACAGGATAGAGATGACAAGAGGTACGATTCTATGGCGAAGAAAGTCTTCTCTGCTTGTAGTATGGCGTTGAAGTCCATCAACGCCACCTGTACGCTCGCCAGGTTCCGTCACACACTGTGGGAGTGTGCTTCATCAGCGGCTGACTGCATACCCGAAGGAGAGGAAAAGGAAGCCTTCTTTAACATTATTAAAGATGGCAAAGATGCCATGTGCGAATCACTTCAAACTGGTATCGATTCTGCCGACAGTATCAGCAGGGCCATGGCGGCAAGTACAACAATCCGCAGGCATGCATGGTTGCGAAAGTCTGGCTTTGCTCCAGATGTACAGGCCATACTTTTGAGTATGCCCTTTGACGGCTCTTCGTTATTTGGAAAGAAGGCTGATGACAGTCTGGAAAAGTTGTAGACATCTAAAGCAGCGGCAAAATCGTTAGGAGCTGCAATCCGCCAAACTCCTTTTCGCCCCTCAGGATCCTCTGGAAGAGGAAAGTCCTTTTGCTATTATTCCGCATTCGGGAAAGGCAGAGGACAGCCGGCTCAAAGAGGCCAAAGAAGACCTACCCGAGGTGGACGGGTCAAAAGTACTAAAGCCGCAGCAGCAGCAGGTGCCTCTTTACCCTCGGCATCTGCATCAGCCGCCCCCAAACCACTGTGAGGCCTCTCCACACAAAACACCTGTAGGGGGCAGGTTAACTCACCATCTGACGGAATGGCAGGCTATAACGTCAGATCCTTGGGCATTGGAGACAGTTGCCCAGGGTTACTGTCTACCCTTTCTACACATCCCTCAGAGTCATCGACCGGGGCACAGCTCTCTAAAAGTTCCAGATCCGCTCCTCTTGCAGGAGATCATAGACCTGCTAGAGAAAGGTGCCATAGAACCGGTACCTGTAGCGGACATGAACAAGGGCTGGTACTCCCCCTACTTTCTCATGCCAAAGAAAGACAGGGGACTGGGACCCATCCTGGACTTACGAGAATTGAACAAGTTCCTCAGGAAGGACAAGTTCCAGATGGTAACTCTCTCTCAGATCCTTCAGGCCCTCCAGCTCCAGGACTGGCTGGTATCTCTGGACCTTCAGGATGCTTATTTCCATGTGCCAATCCATCTCAAACACAGGAAATACCTGAGGTTCGCAATTGGCGATTCTTATTATCAATTTCGAGTTCTGCCATTTGGGCTGACCTCCGCCCCGAGGGTCTTGTTAGGGAGAATTCTCTCTTTAGGCTGAATTTCCTAACCTAGTGAGTCCCCCAGCAGCTTTTCTGGATTTCTGGAGTTTGTTTTTTTCTCCTGCCAAGAGTGAGACTCTTTTTCTTCCACTCTTAGACATGATTTATGGTGTTCCTTTGACTGTTAATGTGTTTTATGGCCTATGGGGTCCTTTACTCCATAGGGTCTCATGTGTTTTTACTATGTGTGTTACACAGCACCCTCCATGCAGTAACACAGGGGTGTCATAGTGACACCCCACCATAGACTCCATACCCTGGGACTGACTACTGTCTCCCAGGGCATGTAAAGTCACCATTGGCTTTTTTACTAGTCCCAAATTATTAACAGAAACCAGTACAAATCATCATATTATGGATGTATTGGTTGGGGCAATTCAATTGCCCCGGGGTCTGTTAGTCGAGGGGGCACGTCTCCGTCCCCCTTGATCGAGTTTTGGCTGGTGGCAGTGGAAACTACTTTTTATATTCGACCGCGAATATTTCCCTATGGGCCTAAGAGATTTTCCCATTGTTCGAGGCTACCAACTTTAATTATTTAATTCTCATAGCCTCGAACATACTGCCGGTTTATTTAATTAATATTAATTCGCCGGTTGGTATTTTTTGCCAAGACTCGATTCTAAAATGGCGTTTGTGTTCTCTTCTGTGACTCCAACCCAAGTCGAGCCCTTTGTTCCACTTTTTGGCGGGCTTCTCCACAGAAGCTTCCAAAATTGGTGCCACTCTGTCTGGGTACCACAGGGGGTGTGGGAGGGGGTTTAGGCACCCTGGACTGAGTTACCTTGGTAACTCAAGTCGCACTCTTGTGTGATTGGTCCAAGTGGTGAGCCGGCCGGCTCACCACTTAGCATGTTTGATTGACAGCTAGGCTGAGTGAATGGGGGTATGCTGCATAAAAGCAGGGCTTTGGGGACTGGAACTTCAGAAGTCACCACAGGACCTGAGAATCGGACGAGGGTGAAGCTGAGCCGACCTACCACGACGACACCACCGGTGGAGCCCTGCGGAACCGACTCACCACTTCCCGACGACAGAGAAGATCTCCCGGCTGGAGAGGCTTCTTCCCCTGACTGGTGGGCACAACCAGTTTACCTTCTTCTCTTCGCACCCCAGACCGGTTTGTGGTCGAATTGCCCGTGCCAAGCACCCCGGCAGCCGGATAGCCACTTACCACTGGACCGCAAATCAACGGACCGCTCCTTGTACCTGAGAAACTCCGCGGCTGGTTTCTTCCCTGGCAGTGCAACAGACTCCTGTCTTCCTCCCCGACGAGATCCTCTCTTCCCCCGACGAAGCACCGACTTGCATCCGCTGCCAGGAACAACTGCCCCCGCTGGAGTATTCTCACCACTTTAAGGTACCGTGTCCGCCAGGCCCCTCTTTCTAAAGATTGCTACAAGGTAATAATAACCCCTTAACCTTCTGGACTGGGCTGGCCGCCTTGACCCTCTAACTGGTCCCTTTCTGTGGTCCAACTCCTTTTTGAACCGTTACAAAACTTTTGTGCACTGCAACCGTGTGACCGTGGACACATTTCGTTTTGATCCTCTTAAAGCGGATCCGGCCTACTGACTCTGAATTCACTGTGTTACTTTGCCTTCCTCTCTTGTTATGTTCGTGAAAAAGTGTTGGGATCTGTTTCAATTTATTCTCTGCTTTTTCTCTCCCTTTTTAAAACAAATTATTAGAGTGCCATCTACGTTAAGCGCTCACCGCTGTCTGGAAATAAGTGGGGCTTTACTTAAGACTTGTCTAATATTCTTTTAAGGGAGTGTATATCTTTTAGTGACCGTGTTTTTGAATTGCTTATTATTGGTGCCTGTGTGTTTTTCTAGATGTGGTTTTAAATAAATAATTATTTCGAAGGGATTGTGTCCTCTGACGTATTCCTTATCTTTGATAATACGTTTCCAGCTTGCTGGCCTCGGAAATTTTTTCTGTAGAGGGCGCTGCACGTCGACGTCCGCCGAGTCGATGTCCCTCGACGGCCACCGTATCGGCGCCGACGTCACCATGCCCATAAATAGCCACCCGCTGCGTCCGTTGCTCAGTTCCGTTTTTCTGCGCTTCGTGGGGCCTCGGAACGTCGTTGCTCAGTTCAGTCAGGATAGTTATCTATTTCTACTCGAATATACCTTATAGTTCTCGATGGCTTCTTCATCAGAACCGACGACGCCACGATCTGGCTTCAAGAAATGTCGAGACTGTGGTAAAAAAAATGTCAATAACGGATCCACACAGGATCTGCTTATGGTGCTTGGGAGCCGAGCACCATTGTTCGGAGTGTGAGGACTGCATGTCCATGACGGCAAAAGCCTTGAAGGAGCGCAAGGGGAAGCTCGAGAGAGGTAAGTCAGCCAAAACCTCCTCGAAAATTTCATCGGCTGAGTCGAGGCATTCGTCTCCTCGCCGTCGAAAACATTCCCATTCTAGATCTCGAAGCAGCTCCCACCATTCGTCGAGATCAAGACACTCAAAAAAGAGACGTCGAAGGTCCCATTCCTCGTCGTCTTCTGTCCCCAGAAAGAGTCTCCTGTTCCACCAAACACAGTTCTCAAGCTGAGTGGGAGGAATTCAGAAAGAAAATGTTAAACGTCTTTGAGAACGCGGCCTCGACCCCCTCGAAGACAGCTGAGGGTGATACCCTGGTTGAAAAACCCAAAAAATCAAAACGCTGCGAGTCGCAGTACCCAGCGAAACATTCCACCCGAGAGCGCCATGAGCCATCGGGTAAGAAGGCACCGTCTTTGACACCCTGGTCGAGGATGCCTTCGACGCTGTCGTCGAAGATTCCTTCGACGCACGGATCGGCGCCATCGACGCTGTTGTCCAAGGGTTCCATCGACTCGACGCCGATGAAAGAGAGGACCAAGGCCACCCCACAGCCAACGATGATTTCAAGGGCCTCCGGCACGACGCCAAGACCGTCGTCGATGCCCTCGAGTAGGATTCCGATCCTCTCGAGTTCTTCGAGACCCCTTCTAGTTTTTTGACGCCGTTTTCGGCGCCTTCGAAGCCTGTTACATCGGCGTCGACGACATCGACGTTTTCTCGTCCAATAACGACGAGTTTGGCTCCTTCTGCCTTAGAAATGGGTTTTACTCCATTTCAGAGGTCAGAATACCCTGGACTGTCTTCAATTTATGAAGAAGGGGAAGATTCTGACCAGGAAACATTTGGGTTACAGAGGACCACACTGCCTACTGCAGATGATTTCACCTCTGAGGAAAGAATGCTGAAGGAACTACAGGAGTCACTACATGAGGCAAGTGGGCTGGACACTTCCCCAGAAGTGGAATTCGTTAAGCCAGTCCCAGGGGAATATGCCGAAACACCATATAGAACCCTGATGGCAAGAATAATTGAGTTTATGGGTTGGTCTGCGCCTTCACCTGTTTTCCAACAGGATGACCTAACAGATATATTGGACAAAGGCCCACAGAAGGACCCGGTGGTCCCCTTCCATGCAGCCTAACAAAGAGAAATTGCACCTAATTGGGAAACTCCTGAAGTTATCCCTGCAGTCAATAAAAGATTGTCAACCAAGTATAGGGTAGCGGCTGCTGACCCTGAATACCTGTCAAAACACCCGACCCCAGAGAGCCTGGTGGTTCAAGCAGCAACTTCAACTAGCAGCAGGACCGCTTACCCTACTGTCCCACAGGATAGAGATGACAAGAGGTACGACACTATGGCAAAGAAAGTCTTCTCCGCCTGTAGTATGGCGTTGAAGTCCATCAACGCTACCTGTACGCTCGCCAGGTTCAGTCACACACTATGGGAGTGTGCTTCATCAGCGGCTGACTGCATACCCGAAGGAGAGGAAAAGGAAGCCTTCCTTAACATTATTAAAGATGGCAAAGAAGCCATGTGCGAATCACTTCAAACTGGCATCGATTCCGCTGACAGTATCAGCAAGGCCATGGCGGCAAGTACAACAATCCTCAGGCATGCGTGGTTGCGAAAGTCGGGCTTTGCCCCTGATGTACAGGCCAGACTTTTGAATATGCCCTTTGACGGCTCTTCATTATTCGGGAAAAAGGCTGATGACAGTCTGGTAAATTCAACAAAGGTAGCAGGCACCCCTCTCTCGGAAGAACAAGGCATGATAACCTGTTCAGTGGTTGTTAACCACATTGAGAGTTCACAGCCATCTGCTTTTTGCTCACGGTAAAGTTACAGACTTCTAAAGCAGCAGCAAAATCTTTAGGAGCTGCTATCCGCCAAACTCCTTTTCGCCCCTCAGGAACCTCTGGGAGAGGCAAGTCCTTTCGCTATCATTCCGCATTTGGGAAAGGCAGAGGACAGCCCGCTCAAAGAGGCCAAAGGAGATCCACCCGAGGTGGACGGGTCAAAAGTACTAAAACCGCAGCAGCAGCAGGTGCCTCTTTACCCTCGGCATCTGCATCAGCCGCCCCCAAACCACTCTGAGGCCTTCCCACACAATACACCTGTAGGGGGCAGGTTAACTCACCATCTGACGGAATGGCAGGCTATAACGTCAGATGCTTGGGCATTGGAGACAGTTGCCCAAGCTTACTGTCTACCCTTTCTACACATTCCTCAGAGACATCCACCGGGGAACAGTTCTCTAAAAGTTCCAGATCAGCTCCTCTTACAGGAAATTATAGACCTGCTAGAGAAAGGTGCCATAGAACCGGTACCTGTAGCGGACAGGAACAAGGGCTGGTACTCCCCCTACTTTCTCATACCAAAGAAGGACGGAGGACTGAGACCCATCCTGGACTTACGAGAATTGAACAAGTTCCTCAGGAAGGACAAGTTCAAGATAGTAACTCTCTCTCAGATCCTTCAGGCCCTCCAGCTCCAGGACTGGCTGGTATCTCTGGACCTTCAGGATGCTAATTTCCATGTGCCAGTCCATCTCAAACACAGGAAATACCTGAGGTTCGCAATTGGCAATTCTCACTATCAATTTCGAGTTCTGCCATTTGGGCAGACCTCCGCCCGAGGGTCTTCACCAAGCTGATGTCGGTAGTGACGCCGAGTCTAAGGAGGGAAGGGATCCACGTCTACCCCTACCTGGACGATTGGCTGATCAGGGGCGTATCTTCGGAACAGGCCCAGGCCCAGCTAGATTATGTCTGCCACTTCCTTCACAGACTGGGCTTCTCCCTCAATTTAAAGAAGTTACAGATGATACCATCACAGAGACTCCAGTTCATTGGAGCGGTCCTGGACACTTCCCTGGGAAAAGCCTCGCCACCAGAGGTGAGGGCTCAAGATATTCTACAGATGGTCACCAAGTTTCAAAATGCCCAACGTCTCCCAGCCTTCGACTTTTTGAGGTTGCTAGGCCTCATGGCATCCTGCATCTTCCTTGTGCCAGAGGCTCGCCTGAGAATGAGATCTCTTCAGTGGGCACTGAGAAGTCAGTGGTCGCAATTCTCAGGGAGAATGACAGATCTCCTCTGGATTCCGGACAAGATAGCCCGCGACCTGCAATGGTGGGCCTATCCAGAGAACATCTTGAAAGGAGAACTGTTTTGGCAACCATGGCCGGAGATAACAGTAGTCACAGATGCCTCACTCACGGTGTGGGGAGCCCATGCCAACGACTTGACCATCAGCGGTCGTTGGTCTCCATCGGAGTCCAGACTACACATCAACCTATTAGAGCTGAGAGCGATCAGACTAGCGCTGAAAGCTTTCCTGCCATCAGTACAGGGGAGAAATGTTCTGATAATGACGGACAACACGGTGGCCATGCACTACCTCAACAAAAGAGGAGGCGTAGGGTCACTGCCACTGTGCAGAGAGGCGGTGCAGCTCTGGTTTTGGGCAATCCAAGAAGGAATCTCTCTATCGGCAGTCCACCTAGCCGGAGAGAAGAACTTGACAGCGGACGCTCTGAGCAGGCAGAGCACAGTCTCCCACGAGTGGGAGCTAGCTCAGGAAGTCCTTCAAGAGATCTTCGCCCTTTGGGGAACCCCTCAGGTGGATCTGTTCGCCACAAGCACCAACAGGAAGTGCGATCTGTTCTGTTCAAGGGAATTTCCCCCGAGAGGAGCTATAGGAGATGCGTTCGTAGTGGACTGGGAGTTTCCACTCCTTTACGCGTTCCCACCAGTCCCTGTTGTTCCTCAAATGATCAGGAGGTTGAGAAGATTCCGAAAAACCATGATCCTAATTGCCCCGGATTGGGCCAGGAGAACGTGGTACCTGGACCTTCTAGATATGTCCATCTGTCCTCCAATCCGTCTTCCACTCAAAGAGAATCTTCTCTCACAGAAGGGAGGTCAGGTTCTCCATCCAGACACCAGAACCCTCAACCTTCACGCTTGGCTTCTGAAAGGTTGAGGTACAAGGATTGGGATCTCCCTGATGACGTCATGGAGGTGTTGCTTTTGGCCAGAAGACCAGCAACAAAGTCTTTATACCGCTGCCGTTGGAACAAATTTTGCAGCTGGTGTAGGGAACAGAATATCAACCCTTTTTCATGTGGTACACCAACGGTGTTATCGTTTCTACTCTACTTGGCAAACTCAGGCCTTCAAGTGGGCACTGTAAAAGGCTATCTGGCAGCGCTCTCTATCTTCAAGCGCACTGCGGAGGAACCATTGTATTGCTCTAGTGGTACAATTTCTCAAGGGACTAACTAATGTTTACCCTCCAAAACCATTCCAGGTTCCCTTATGGGACTTAAGTTTAGTCTTAACTTCTTAATGGGCACTCCATTCGAACCACTTCACTCTTGCGCGCTGAGATTTCTCACGCTTAAAACTGTCCTATTGGTAGCACTAACATCTGCTAGGAGGGTGAGTGAGCTACAAGCTCTCTCCTGTAAACCCCCACATACAATCTTCCACAAGGACAAAGTTGTCCTACAGGTGAAGCCTAATTTCCTCCCAAAGGTGGTTTCTGAATTTCATATTACTCAGAAAATTACCTTGCCTTCATTCTACCCTCCTCCCCATCCGGAGAAAGAGGAGGAAAGGCTACATAGGCTGGACCCTAGGCGAGCTCTCAGCTTTTACATCAGCAGAATGGCTAGGATCAGGCAAGCAGACCAACTGTTTGTAGGATACTCAGGTCACAAGTTGGGACTACCCATAACAAAACAAACCATCTCCAGGTGGATTATTTTGGCCATCCTGGAATGCTATAGACTAGCAGGGAAAGAGCCACCCCAAAATCTCAGGGCTCATTCAACCAGGGGTATCGCAGCCTCTTCGGCTCTCCAAAGAGGCGTACCGGTCCGGGACATATGTGCGGCTGCCACATGGTCGTCCGCACATACATTCACAAAATTTTACAATCTGGATTCCTCCACTGCTCAAGAGACCAGATTTGGAAAGGCCGTATTACATTCGGTCCATCCCTAAAGGGATACATAACACTATCACTCCCACCTCCAATTACATGCCACTGCTATGGGAGTCTATCAAAAATAAGGAATACGTCGGAGGACACAATCCCTTCGAAGAACAAGTTACTTCTTACCTCGTAACGTTCTTTCGACAGGATGTTCCTCCGACGTATTCCTTATCGCCCCTCCCATCCATCCCCGCAGTGATAGTCACTAACCAATTCAGGCATGACTTTTCTTATGCTACAAAACGGAACTGAGCAACGGACGCAGCGCGTGGCTATTTATGGGCATGGTGACTTCGGCGCTGATACGGTGGCCGTCGAGGGACATTGACTCGGCGGATGTCGACGCGCAGCGCCCTCTACAGAAAAATTTTCCGAGGCATGCCAGCTGGAAACGTATTATCAAAGATAAGATAAGGAATACGTCGGAGGAACATCCCATCGAAAGAACGTTACAAGGTAAGAAGTAACTTGTTCTTCTATGGTTAAGGGTCTGGAAGAAAGTGGAATAGCCAAATGGGTTCCCAGTATATTTTAAGAAAACATAGGTTGTCTTAAAGGATTCATTCATAAGGTGAAACAAAAGGTGCTGTTCTCACTGTGGCGAAGTTGAGGTCTCTGCCCATGTCGTTCCAGAGAGAGGTTGACGTGGAATTGGACAGGTGGTTAAAGAGTGTGTGATCAAATGCAGAAACATATCAGAATTGGTCAATCCCATTGTAGTAGTTAGGAAGGGTAATAGTGCAATCAGACTCAGCATAAATTTGAGTGAAGTCAATAAAAACATTGCGACAGAGAGGTTTCCCTTGCCTAAAATTGATGAGATGATCACTGATCTTTCAGGCTCAAAGGTGTATTTGATTT
This sequence comes from Ambystoma mexicanum, assembly GCF_040938575.1. Taxonomy (NCBI): domain Eukaryota; kingdom Metazoa; phylum Chordata; class Amphibia; order Caudata; family Ambystomatidae; genus Ambystoma; species Ambystoma mexicanum. The sequence continues at coordinate 1,269,514,253 of NC_090926.1, read as the reverse complement.
TAGTCCTAAGGTCAGCTTATCACCAAATTAGCCTACATCTGGATTCATTATGACAGTCTTACATTTTTTACCCATGTAGGAATGTCAGGTGTGTGAGGATTCAATTTGGCTTAGTTTTGGCTGCTAGTGTATCACAGAAAGTGATGCACGTTATTCTTGGTGGTGTTGATGGCGTCACGTTTTATCAGGATGACATGCTCATATGGGGATATGACAAGGCGGAGCATGATTCCCCGCTGCAATTGGTTTTGGGGAGGCTAGGTGATTCTGGGCTCACATTGACTTTGGAAAAGTTAAAGTTTGGAAAAGCAGAAATTGATAATTTGGACTACAATTTGTCGGGCGAAGGGGTGTGATCCAAGCTTAGAGCCGCCAAAGCAATTGCGCTGATGGCATCTCCTGAGATTAAACCAGACCTTCTCCTGACCTTCTTCTGCAAACCGACCAGACCTTCCATAGCTTCAGGAAAAACACCAAAAGCTGGCTATCTACGAATGACATATGATTTTCCCCTAGGACATCTGCTACCTTTGATACCATAGCTGTGTAGACTGTTGTAATGTACCTTATTTTGTATTATATAAAATATGACACCTGCTGTATATTTGTATATAATGTTTGCAACTGTTCTGTGTGTAATTTTAACACTGACATTTCTTGTAAAGTGCTCAGATACGTACTGGTTTGGTGCGCTATATAAATCAATAAACAAACAAACAAACAAACAAAACTAGAGTGGCTTCATTTTTGGGGCTTATTGAATACTATGCTAGATTTGTAAAAGGACTGGCAAACAAGACAGTTGCTTCGAGAAAATTGAATAGGAAAGGGGTGAATTTTGAGTTGTCGAACATAAGTGAAGATGAATTCAGTGGCATAAAACGTGACATAATGACCGCACGAGGGTTTGAAAATGATAGTTTACACTGATGCGTCTGAGTACGGTTTGGGTTCAGTTTTAACGCAGGAAAGTGCTGAACGTGAACACACCATTGTGTTTGCCTCTAGGATGTTAAAGGGTGTGGAGGGGTGGTATTCTTTTATTGAACAGGAGGTTTTGGCGGTTGAATGGGCCATAATGAAGTTTTGTGTGTACCTTTATGGGAGGTAATTTGTGATTCGCACTGATCACAAGCCCTTTGTGACAACCTTTAACAAAAAGGGTTTGGATGGTATACCCAGGAGGATTACAAAGTGGATCACCAAGCTGCAGGGATTAGATGTTGGGCCTCATCACAACTGGGCAGTATCCCGGCTTTAAATCCACCAGGATACCACCCAATGCAAATAGCATTACCACAACTCGGTCCAGTGCTATTAACCAAGTTGCGGTGGGGCGGTAAGTCCCCTTTTATATTGAGTTTATTTGACCCAATGGGGCATTTCCGGCGCTATTACAGCGGCACTAGTAGCGCCGTGGTAATTGCACCAAAAATGGCCAGAAAGTGGCCAGATTTACCCCCAGCTCAATGCTGGAGGTAAATCTCAAACTTTCCACTCAACTCATAGTTGGTAGTGCAGCGGTAATATCACAGCATTATTACCACTCCGCCCAACTTGTGATGAGGCCCTTTGTAGTTCAACATGTCACTGGCAGGGAGAATGTTGTCGCTGATGCCCTCTCTAGAAATCCTGTAGAGGAGGAAGAAGAATTTGACATGCACATGGAGAATGACATCATAGACATATTTTCGGTGGAGGAGTGTTTCCAGGAGAATGACTGGATAAAGGCGTGCCTGGATGATGATTTTATCAGGAAGTCCAAAATTTACAAGGAATATATGCAGAGTGGATGACCGAACTGTGAGTAGTGGTGTCAGTGAGTACAGGAGTGTGGAGGGTGAATATGTGTGCATAGGACAAAGGTTATTTGTCCCATGAGGCATGAGAGAAATAGTTGTTGATTTATTACAGAAAAGCCATATGGGCATTTGCATGACGAAATCAGTAATCTGATTAGACTTCTGGTGGCCGCATATGGATGATTTAATTGAGATGCGAATTAAGGAGTGTGATGATTGTCAGAACAGTAATAAAATTTGATACCAGGGTTCCATCCATGGTCGTTCACAAAACTCCCTATGTTCCCTGGAGTAAGGTGGCAATAGATTTGCTTGGCCCCTTGAATGTTTGTGGATCCAGAGATAGTTGCATTGTGGTGGTAATGGATCTTTTATCAAAGTGGCTCGTGGTTGGAATGGTCAAAGAGGTCACATCGAGGAGCATAATTCAATTCTTGGATAAGGTGTTTTGTAGAGGGGTTTTTCCAGCAGAGTTGGTGAGTGATAATGGACCCCACTTTGTTTCGAGGGTTCCATGTGATAATATTGGCACAAAAATATTGCCATACAAAAATGTTGCCATATTTTTGCGCCGATATTACCCCATGGAACCTGCGGGGACAACCCTGCAACCTCCATATATTTTAAAAGGGAGCGGGGGACACCCCCGCAGCCCCCCTATCCATTTACCCCATATATTATCCCCACCAAAAATATCGCCTATGGCCATTCCCGACGACCATATGTACAGCAATATTTTTGGTGGCGATAATATTACCTGATACCGTTTCGAGAGAGTTTAAGACATGGCTCAGTGGGAGAGGGGTGGTGCATAAGAGGACAGCTTTATATCAACCTCGGAGCAATGGTTGTTTGGAAAGATTCAACCACACAGTAATGGATGGTGTAGTATCTAATCAATCCATCGAAAACCATTCCATCGAATGCTATACCATCGAATTATAAGCATCGAAAAGAATTTCCATCTAAATGCCTTTTCATTGACTATAATTCAATGGTATATTCAAAACTAGGGTTAGGGTTAGGGGCGAGGGTTAGGGGTTAGGGTTGGGGCTATGGTTAGATTGGGGTTAGAGTTAGGGTTGGGGCTAGGGTTAGATTAGGGTTCGGGCTAGGGTTCGGGTTAGGATTAGATTAAGGGTTAGATTAGGGTTAGGGGTAAGGGTTAGGTTGGGAGGTGAGTGTGGGAGTTGGGTTGGCTGGGGGGAAACCCCCATTCCCCCAATACACAAAAAAACATTAAAATGTACAAGGTGCTGGCCAGTGGCGAAATTGCAGCACTGGAAAGCTCCATGTAACGTTTTAACGTTACAAAAAAAATGCATTGAAATGCTATCTTTTACATGTAAAAGTGCATTTCCATTGAAACCAGTCAATTTATATTTCGATGGACTGATTTCCATTGAAATGCACTTTTACATGTAAAAGATAGCTGTCGATGCTTTGGTAAACAATGCTTTTTTTCGATGGTGTGGCATTTCAATGTTTTTTTTGCGATTAAATGACTAGGAATCGGATGGTATCAGGCTATTAGTAATGAGCAATGAAGATTGGCAAAGAGATCTATCGTGGAAAGTATTTCAATGTAGAGCGACTCCTCTCCTTTCTACTGGGATGTCTCCTTTTGAAATCATGAGAAGTTGCAAAACCAACACGCTGCTGGTGCCCGGTTGGCTGAATTGTTCCAAGATGGTGGTAACTAATATTGGGCGTGTTGAGGATCAGATAAGAGAGTGTGGTGAAGCTTCGAAATCAAGGTATGATTTTAAGTTTGGATGTAAAAGCAGAGAGTTCCTGCCTGGTGATGTGGTGAAAATTAAGCTTTGGAGAAAGAGTAAGAAATGTGAGTCTAGGTTTTCAGGATCCAAAATCATTGAGAAAGATGATGGCAACACAGTGAGTGTGGAAGGAGGTGATGTCTGGAATAAGTGAAGAGTTGCGAGATTTCATTAGATAGTTGTGAGGTTTCGTTAGACATGTGTTGCTTCATGTAGTTTTCATAAATGTTCATATGTTCATGTTTTCTCAGCATACGTTAACCGTCCTTTCCTTTCCCCCACCCCAACATGCTCCAGTATTTTGTGTTGTGCATACAATTCTTCCAGGTTTCGTAAACAGTTTAAAGGGAAGGAGAAGTGTTATATAATAACATTGCGTGTATTCAGGATGCATGTTGGAGCCCATATTGGAACAGCCTGAAGTCTAATGTTTAGAGTTGAAATGTGGAATGTTTGATGTGTAGAACGAGAATGAACAGTTAGGGGTCACAGCTGAAGGAGACAGATGTTTGATGTTACTGCAGCCGATTCCTGTGAATCAATAAATGATTCTCTTCACAGTTTGGAGTAACCCGCTTTATTTCAATGCACTCTGTGCTTATGCTCCTTTTGGGTGCTGTGAGGGTAGGACCTCTACACGACCAGACCAGGAGGCTGCCACTCTTTTGTTTCCCAGATGTTCTGGATATACACCAAATATCGGGTGGGTGATTGTTGTCTTCCAGAAGTACTGACTCTTGGCTGAATGTTTCTACTTTGAATTGTATGCTTCCCATTTTTTAAGGTTGTGTCATTCTCTCATAGAATGGCTAGAGCAGCTTGAAGATGAAAATAAAAATAATATACAGATCAATAACTTTAACTTTATCTTTCCCTTCTTTCACCTTTCAATAGTTCTTTGGTTCCTCATCAAACTATGACTTCGCGCTCAAGATGTTCAACATTGTCTTTACCTCATTGTTCTCCTTGGAGTCTTTTTTGAAAATCCTGGCTTTTGGCGTGTTGGTAAGAGACCTATCTGTATATTGTTTCTGTCAGTCACATGATGCGATCCACACACATTTCATTTGCAAGGTGCAGTAGGGGGCAGTGCTGGTTTGCCATCAGTGCCACCATGTTTGTCAATAGGTATGTGCCACAAGATGCAACAGACAACTCAAGAAGGAGCTCAACCCTTTTATTTTCCTCAAGGAAATGTTGGATGAACTCCTATAAGAAACTAACTTAAGGTTCTATTTATTTATTTGCATTTTTAAAGCGCTCACACTGCCCGGGGGCATCTAGGCGCTGTTACAGGAATATGTCTCTTAGTTGCGTATTTATAACGCGCTTAATACCCGGAGGTTTCTAAGTGCGGACCCGGGGATCGAACCTGTGTTGCTTCATGTCGTCTTGTTTCCAAGGCGAGCACGTTGCCGCTGAGCTATCCTCCTATATAATAACCGTGTCAGGATGGAGGGCTAACTAAATCTTGTGCAAGAGTCCAACTCTAACCAGTGAGATCTCGGGATTGTTGCACCCTTGGGCATCCTTTTTTTCAATTTACAGAGTCAGTGGATTTACAGCACTCTAGCACGCTTCTTTCTTAGCCTTTAAGTTACTCCAGAAAAAGAGTTGCACTTCTGGTACCTGAAGTCGTAGTCAGATTACACCCCAACCGGGCTTGAACTTGTGATTCCAACCCTTGCCATTGGAAAAGTTTTAGCTGACCCCTTCCACTTGGGTGATTTTCATGCTGCAGTTATCGTTACTCATTTGCTGAGGGTCTCTCTCCTAGACATGAGGCCATTTACTAGCTCTTCTCTTGCTCTCAATATTTTCAGCGCCTGCCAGGCTAAAGCACCAGCTGGGCAGCTATACATCTCTCTCAACATGGCCAGAACTTGCCAGGCTCCATTCCAGGCAGGACAGCAATAATTCTCTCTCTCTGGTTCTCTTGTTCTCTCTCTCTCTCTCACTCTCTTTTTTCTCATTCTCTCTCCCTCTCTTGTTCTCTCTCTCTCTCTCCCCCCCCACTCCCTTCAGGGTTTGTGTGATATAGCCCACAGCGGTTTAATCAGAAAGATGCTCCTTTTTAATGGTTGTTGCCCTATCAGCTTCTGCTTTATAACCCTCAGCATGCTCCTTCCACCAATCTATCCTTGATCTCTAATCTTCAACAGATAGTGGGCTAGCTGGTGCAGCGCTGCCACCTGCTTCCCTTTCCTCTTGCTACTATCTCTGTAAACATACACACTTTCTGGAATGCTGTCCTAACTCTCTTATTCATGCACACCTTCTGCCTTTTATTGGTTTTGATGCACTTTGTTGGCGTAAGCTACACAGAGAAACAGAGAGAGAGAAAAGGGGTCTCAGAAAGCAGAATATGCAGTTGGCATGGCAACTAGTAATGCACCTCGGATAAATCAGGAAAAGCACATCAGGTTGTGCACAGAAATAAGCACAACTTCTTGTTGTTGCCCCTCCGCAAAACAAGAAGTAATGGCTCACCTTATTGGATTTTGCTCAATCAGAAGTGTAAGATGGTTCATGTATAGCTTTCTTGTTTGGAGCTGGGGGTAGGCTGCGTAGTGATCTTTCATTGTCTTTTTGCCGAGCTCTGTCTACATGTAGCCCTCCCCCTTGCTCACCAGCAACATGAACACCTCAGAGTCCTGTCCCTGGTCAGGGTTAGGCAAGGCTTCTGGCTCTACTCCTGCAGGACTTTTTATGTTCTTTTTTTTCCCCCTCCATGTGTGTTAGCCACTATCCTTCGTATTCCCCACCAGACCTCAAGGCAGCCTGATCAAAGAGGATGCAATATAAGCCCTCTACAAGTAATGGAGCTTCCCCTTCCCGTGTTTGAAACGTGTGGTTCCATAGGGAAAAGGAAAGTGGCAGTCGACATTCTATAGGGAAAGTAAGTGGCAAGTGTGCAAAAACAAGTGTTTGTTGTGCATCAATTGTATATATGACTGTATGTGAAGTATTTGGCTGTGTATGTTTAGAATGAAATGTAGATGTGCGAGTGTGTGAGATGCTTGCATTTATTTAATGTGGGTAGGGTGGGGGTAAGCCAGCACCCCGAATGTGCACTCAAGGTAGTTAGTGTGGTGGAATGTATTGTGGATACCATGCAGCACCAGCGGCTCTCCAGGTACAGCACCTGCAACTTATGCTGTACCTTTTAATTGGGTGTTCGAAGGAACAAAAAAAACATTGTAATGCTCATCTAGGTTGTTGCTCAGCTACCATGGCCAGGTATTCAAAGAAAGGGAGGGAGATGGAAGACCGGTTAGAGAAATAAAAGAAAGGAAAGGGCAAGAGACAGTGAGAAAAAAATATGAGTGACAATGATAGAAGAATAAAACAGAGAGAGAGTAAGCAGGAGAGTAGAGAGATAGTTGAAATGGGAGAAGAAGGAATTGACTGAGAGGCTGGTAGGAGACAATGGTCAAGAGAGAGATGTCAGATGAGATAAGAAGAGACAGGCAGCTACATAAAGATGAGGGGGCTGAGAGTAGGATGTAGAGAGAGACAGAAAATCGTATAGTGTTAGTGAGTGAGGAATGGTGGGGAAAGTGAGACCCAAGAGACAGACACATTCAAAGGAGATCGAGAAGCAGTGTTGAAGGGAGAGAACGAAAGACATACAGTTGCAAGAAAAGAATTAAAGGTTTTGAAAGCTACAAAGGAAATGTGGGTTAATTTGTGAAACCTGTGCTTGTCTTGGACAGACCAGATTGTACTCAAGAAACACTTTGTAGGGGGCGCTGTTGTGCAGCATGACGTGAGCACCTCTGCTCCTACGCGGCCGCCACAATCCTATACAATATTCTGCTTCCCCCTTTACCCAAACTGCTCCTGCTTCACACGCTCTAGTGTCCGAAGATCGGGGCTATGAGCTGGCCCAACCTGGGCTAACATCGGAGAAGCTGAAACCAGCAAAACCGTCCGACCACCATCTTGGGCCGTGTGCGCCGACCTGGCAACGTAGCTGCCACTTACCCACACAACGGACCATATCCTACAATGCACCCCGTGGTTCCCCAATCAGCGTTACCGGGCTGGGCAGTAGGATCTGACAATCTTCCAATAGACCACCTGCATACCTGTGCCCACCCGCTCCACGGACAGAGACGCTACCCGCAAGAGAACTGGGGAGAGGAGCTGGAGTTAACCTGCTCCTCCACCTCTGAGGAACACTGGTGACCCAGCGCAGAACGCAGCCGAGCTCCTCTCCTGGAGCGGCTGGGAAAAGGAAACAAGGAATGTGCCCTGCCATCTCCAAGCCATAAGGTGAGCGAACCCCTGCTTCCATGTGATACAACAGGGCACTGACTGCGTGGGACAGACCATCTGTGCACCCCTGGCCGTGCATGATGAACTGCCTATTATCCCACTAGGCCCCAGCCTAACAAGTAGTCCATTAATGTGGGGGGCCTGGGAGAGCGACTGGTGGCAGTGCTAAAAGGGGACACTGCCACAACCAGGACAGGCCCACACGCGCTGTAGGCAACAGAGGATCTGAAGAGCACAAAACAGGTTGGAGGGGTGGATTGGCCATCACTAAAGATAAGTAAGTACAGTGCCCAAAATGGTCAAAGACAAGGCCAAGAAGCCAGTATTACAGAGCAGGATAGACCAATTCACTGTGGGACGTACCCAACTCCCCATGACCCGCACCCAAGAAATGGCAGCTAGGGGGTCGACGCTCAGAATACCCAGATCTCTCTCTGTGACAATATGACCGCCATTGGGGAATCCAGGTTGTTAATGTAAGAAAAGATAGGCGGCCTGTCAATGGAAGTGTCCTTTTTGCGACAAGACCTCACAAACCTGGCCTCAAGGGTGGGTGAATCGGAGCAAGGAATTTCAGACTCTGAAGATGCAATCAAACAACTGGAGAAACAATTATCAGTAGTCTCCCAAAAACTCACGCATCTTGAAAATAGGGCGAAAGACAGTGAAGGGAGGGCGTGCCAAAACAACGTGCGCATCCTTGGAAGGCCAGAGAAAGAAGAAAGACCCTGCATGGAACTCTTCCTTGAACAAAGGCTCACCGATCTATTTGCTCCAAAGAAGCTGCCAAAATTCTTCTTAGTTGAACGCGCACATAGGATCCCGGAAGGCCATACGGTCCCAGCTGCATCACCACGGAAGATCATCGCAAGACTCCTAAACTACTGTAACCACGATGCAGTGCTACAGATGGCCAGGCCACGGGCCTCATTACATACAACGGCTACAAGATTGGCTTCTTCCTGGACTACACCAGAGAGTTCCAAAAGGCACGCCTTTTGTTTGACTCCGTGAAGCGAAAACTACACTTGCCCAACCTGAAGTATGCACTTTTCTTCCCAGCACAGCTCAAGTTGCACCACAAGGCAGTCATACACCTTTTCCACAACTCTCGAGAAGCATGGACATGGCTTGAAACCCGAATCCTATCTGGGCCTGGACCTCACCTGCCCAAGGTGAGCCCCAGACGGAACCCAGAGAACAGCCCGTCCACGGCCCAGTCTGAACCACAGCCTCTGGACCGACTCACACCAGCTGAGAGGGGAACCGAACAAACGGACAACGGGTGACAAAGAAGGAGCACGTAGGGCCTCCGACTAGAAGAGACCGCTTAAAGGGGACTGGTAATATGCAGCCGCAACCCTTGAATGCAGACACACCACCGCGGCAGCAGTGGTTTCCCTGCAGAAGTTTGACTATGCTAGTTATGCACTAGTTGAGTGCATGATTCGGCGACAGGTGCTTCAAGTTGGAGGGAAGTAAAGGGTGGGAATGGGAGCTTTTCTTGGCCCTATCATGTTTCCCGTAGACAGGTTGTTTACAGGTTGGGGATACCCTGCTCGACTATTGTAGGAAACCTCACTGGATACATACGTTTAGACAACAGATGCCCCGGGTTGGAGCACAGTATGGGGAGGGGGGACCTAAACGGTTTTTGCTTCTTTTTCTTTGTACTAACTTCCATCTAGTCATCGCATACATAATTTCTCACACTGCTGTGCACGTAACCCTATCACTGATCAGATATTCCACTGTGGTCAAACTTAATCCCCATGATGCACCTTGACATGCAAGGGAACCGAATGAAAACCCTTAAATTCCTTACGTGGACTGTTATTGGCCTGGGCACTGGAATCAAGCAACGACTTGTCACGCAGTTCCTCAACAGACACTCTCCCGATATTGCCCTTCTTACCGAAACACAACTAGCGGGAACATCTTGCACCTTTTTCCGAAGAGCAAACTACTGGACAGCAATACTCGCAGGCTTCTCTATAGGGTCTAGCGGGGGGGGGTCCTAATATTAATACACTAACACCTTCCATTTGAATTAGTGCTGGTAAACCAAGACCATAGAGGTAGATTTGTGATGCTGATGGGCAAGATATGGGGCAAGACCATTGGTGTAATAGCAGTGTATGCCTCCCCTCCACTCCCAGCAGACTTACTCAATGATATCCTAGCCATGGTAGCAAACCGCTGACCGGACCTGTGGATCCTTGGCAGAGACTTTAACGAGGGTCATGGACGTAACTCTAGACTGCACACACTTACGGGGTAGGAACCCGCAGACCATAACAAAACTAGCAGCCTTCACCTCGGCGCTCGGCCTGAGCGATGTCTGGCAAGAACCTCATCCACGCGAACAGGGATACTCCTTTCATTCAGGGGCTCATGCCTCCATGTCAAGACTCAACTACTTTTTCCTCCCCGAACAGGACACATACAGGGTGACTAATGCGATCACTCACCACTAGAAAGTGAGATCTGCACGAACAGGACGAAACCGACTCCCTTGTGGCATCTAAACAACTACTATCTGAGCTTTCCAGACTTAGATCACATTCACAATTGCACGACAGATTACTTTGACCTGAACGAGGGCACAGTAGATAACCCCGACACACTGTGGGTGGCCTATAAGGCAGTACTCTGGGGGGAAATTCTCTCCTGGACCTCCGCATAAAGAATGGCACAAAGACAGAGTGTAACGGAGGCGAAGGAAGAGGTCATTGAGCGAGAGGAAGACTACCTGCCCGCAAGTAGGGTAGGGAGCAACTCTGTAATATCTTGATGGACAACTCCAAACAGGCCAACTGGGAGAAGCGTAACCACATATATGAAACAGGGGACAAGGCATGTTAAATATTGGCCTGGTTTGAGAGACGAGACGAGGGACATAGATATGTCAAAGAAATTAGCAACAAACTAGTTGTAACGACCTGCACAAAGCCAGTATAGTAGTCATTCCCAAACCAGACAAAACCCCAGAACTCTGTAAATCCTATAGTCCTATCTCACTACTTAACGACAAAACCAAATATACGCCAAAATACTCGCAAAACAGACTGAAGGCAGTCATCTCATCACTGATCCACCCAGATCAATGCGGCTTCATGCTGGACAAGTCAACCCACATGAACATCCGTAGGCTACACCTACCCTTTGAATGAGCCCCTGCCATTAGAGAACCCCTGGCTCTGTTAGCTATAGACTTTGAGAAAGCGTTTGATTCGGTGATCTGGGATGCCCTGTGGGAATTTATGAATGAAATGGGTTTCGGAGCGAACCTTTTGGACTGGGTCCAAATACTGTACAAAGCCATGCTCACGGAACCCAGAGTAAATGGCTGGTCATCCAGAACCTTTCCGCTGGGCAGAGTGACATGTGAGGGCTGTACCCTATCCCCATTCCTATTTGCAATTGCCATGGAGCCACTTGCCACGTGGCTTCGCCAGGTGGTGTCGTGGATGGGCTTCAGCTGGCCAGAAGGTGGGGAAGACAAAGTCTCCCTCTATACAGACGACCTATTAATACCTAGCCCATCCCGGTCCTGCCCGACACCTGCATGAATGGTGAAGGACTATGTAACCTTCAGAGGCTTACGAGTGAATTGGGACAGGTCAATACTTTTCCTAATCCAGGGGATGACACAAGCAGTCCCCTCGGACTGCCTATACCGTGTCGAATGGGAGCACTTTTGCTATTTGGGCGTCAGAGTCAAAGTGGACCTTTCTAGATATCACACCCACAATCTACACCCAATTACAGAATGCTTTGCTTTAGATGTCCGACACTGGAAGGCACTCCCGCTCTCCCTGCTGGGCAGGTGTTAGGGAGAATTCTCATTTCATGGCTAATTTCCCTTACCTATAGAGTCCCCCAGCAGCTTTGCTGTATTTGAAGGGTTTGTTTCTTTTTCGTGCTAAGAGTGAGACTCTTTTTCCCACTCTTAGGCATTTTTGCTATGTGTGTTCTAGGCTATTTTTGTGTGATTTAATGTCTATGGGATTTTCTCACCCCCATAGAAACCATCTTTACTCACATGTGTTACACAGCACCCTCAGTGCAGTGACACAGGGGTGTCGTAGCGATCCCCAAACATTGACTCCATACCCTGGGACTGACTACTAGTCAATTTTTATGAACTAAACCAGTACAAACCATCTTACAATGGAGGTACTGGAAAGGGTTAATGGTTTTTCCCTTATGTTCATTTTCGAGAGGGTACCGTACAGTCCCTCTCTCAAAGGTTTCTGGCTGGTGGCAGTGGTTACTACTATAAATATTCAACCGCAAATATTTTCCTATGGGATTTTCCCATTGTTCGAGGCTACCACTTTTTCTGACAGCCTCTAACCATACCGCCGGTGTATTTTAATATTAACTTTACTCCGGTAGGTTTTTATTGCCAGAACCTTAATATCACTTATTTCTCATGTCTTTCTCTAAACTCCTAACCCAGGTCGGGGATCTTTGTTCGTCCTTTTGGCGGGCTTCTGCCGAGAAGCCCTCATTTCGGCGCCACTGAGTCTGGGATGGGTCCATTGTGTGGGAGGGTGAGTAGGACCCCTGGACAGGGTTGCCTCAGCAACCCATGTCGCACTCTATCCTGATAGGCTGGAGGGTCTGCCGCCAAGATGGCCACTCCACTGTGTGAGTGACAGCTAGGCTGTATGAATGGGGATCTTTTTGCATAAAAGCGGGGTTGAGGACTGGAAGGGCAAGACGTCGCCACTGGAACTAAGAGGAGAGAAGCCAAAGACATCTGCAACGACTGAACCACCGGTGAAGGTGCTGCAGCCTCTCACCACTTTTCTCCACACAACGAGAGAAGATCTTCATCTGCAAGAGCCTTCTTCCCTTGAGCTAGTGGGGCCAACCAGTTTGCCAATCGCCTTCCCGGACCTGCCTTTGTCGAATCTCCCGTACCTTGTACTCGGAGGCCGGATAGCCAGGCACCAGTCCACCCGGACCGCGATTTAAAGGAGCGTACCTTTGATTCGTCGGGCAGCACCCTGGCTGGTTTCATCTCTGGGTAGTGCAGTAACTCGAACCTTCCTCCACGTCGAGAGCCTCTCTTCCTCTGCTGGATCACCCGAACTGCAGGAACAACCGCCACCGCAGGAGCCACTTCTTCATTTAAAGGTACATTGTTCCGCCAGGCCGCCCTTTCTTCACGGTAGCACTAAAGGTGGTTTAAATCCTTTACCTACCTGTTGGGTTGACCGCCCCTCTCTCTTAACATTGTCTTATCACTTTCTGCATCCACCTTTTCAAAATCGTTAACCAAAGACTTGACTGCAACTACAAGAACATTTTGCTCCTGGGCCCTTGCCCTTTACCAACTGACTCTGGCACAGGCCTAGTGACTCTGACTACATTTGTAAGATCTGCCTTCTTTAGATTGATTTTCATCTAGAACTGTGTGGTGCACCTATTTCTCACAACCACCCCTTCGTTCCCATTTTTAAACCTTGTGAAATGCCATTTTGCTCAGTTTTCATTTAAATAGTGCCTATACTGATTCACTGTCTTGCTTAAATTGGTCCACAACTTATGGGAAGTGTTGCTAGGGTGTGTAGGAAACTATTTCTAAATAAATTGTGCTTTCCCTCCCTTCTAAGGAATTGTTAGAGTATCCCTTATGTGTGGTTTTCACTTTGCCATTTTTCTCAGTTTTCACTCTGGTTCACTTGGTATACAATTTAACTTTGGAGTGTGTATATTTTTCCTTTGACTTAATTTAACTTGCTTGATGACTGTGATACATTTGTTTTATTAGAAGTGTATAAAATAAATATATACCTACTTTTTAATACAAAGCTTTGGTCAGTGTTTCTTTGTGCCTTGTAGGCCTATTGTGTAAACCCTGAATACTGCTCATCTCCCTCTTGAGATAAGTCTGACTGCTCAGCCACAGCTACCAACTAAATCTTTGTTGTACGGACTGATACCAAAGGGGATTTATTGCTCTCACCTGTAGTCCTAATCTTGTGTAGTGCTCCCTAAGGGAACTGCACAGGATTCTGCCTAACACTGGCAGGGTGGCCGTCTTTAAGAAGCTTGCCCTACCACACTTCCTTTACATTATACAAAACGCCCTCTTATGCATCCCAGACCCAGAATTCCAGAGGATCGACAATATCCTTATGGGCCTTCTCTGGGGAGGTGGACATCCAAGAATCGCCCTGCCCACATTGCAAAAATCAATGTGGGACGGTGGAATCGGGCTACCCCACATCAAATCTTAATACTCAGTGTCCCAATTGGTGGTTATCAATGATGCGCTACACGGGAACCGGGACTTACCCGAAGTACGGGCAAAAATCATGGGGCTACAAGGCAGGACCCCAATTACAAATTTGTATCAAAGGGTAGGACGGGCCCCCACCCCCCACACTGGCACTCCCCATGACACATATATAGAAAGACGCCCACAGACATATCGGCTGGGACGGCAAATTGACTATGGCACAGCCCTTATGGAAGAATGGGAACATGCCAGAAGTGAACAAATTGCTGATGTGGCAATGGGTGGAAGCAGTCATCGGGAAAATAGAGGACATGCTCACAGAGGAGTCCCTTACCCCCTTTCCGGAACTGAGATGCAAATTTGGCCTACCTAACACGGAACTCTGCCACTTCCAGCAGATCACTCACGCCCTAGCCAAACATCTCCCATGCCCATCAGAGACGCCACACTGCTCACCACTAGAATGTAACGTCCTCCTAGAACTTATTACATCTACACTATAGCAAGCAATCACAGCCTTCACATCTTCAGAACTATCCAACCTCAAGACATAATGGGAAAGGGATGTTGGCCCATTGATCCGGAAGATTGGATATGCCATGATGCACCCAAGCAAAATTGCAATCTTCTCCAGACTTCGCCTGATACAACTCAAGATTGTCCATAGAATATACCACCCCGGAATTGCGCTGTTTCGCTGGAATAAAGCGACCAGCCCTAACTGCCTATGCTGTGGACATGGAGAAAGCACATTCATCCATATTTTATGGGAATGCTCCCGGATCCGTACCTTCTGGCGATCATGCTGCAATAGGCGTATAGGAGCACTAGGAGTGGAAGTACCACTGAACCCTAAATTACTACTCTTGGGTATCTGGGGAGACTGAACTTTGGGCGATATGAGAAACTTGTTCTATCCACTACGATAGGCCTGATCAAACGCAACATTGCAAGGAAATGGGGGTCTGTAGACTGCCCCGGCTATGCACGATGGGTTTCCGATGTAGATAGATGTGTGTTCATGGAACGCTTTATTTATACTACTCGGGATGCCACTAAGATCTGGCAAAAATACGAAGAGAGGAATGGGTGAACCACAACAGTCTTAACTGAGTATGTAAATTGAGGGACATAAATAATTGGGCATAAACTTTCAAACTTTCAGTGCTACTCTCTAATACTTGTGGGACTGCGCTATGACAGGAATTCTGACTAAGCAAAGTAACAATAAACAATAACAAACTGATGGAATGTTTCTGATTGATTGTATGTCGAATGTATCAAAACTCAATAAAATGTTATATTAAAAAAAGATGTACCTTGGCACCTTTAGGCTTTTAGAGGGGCATTTAAGCTACATGCCTCTCTAAGAAGATTCAGACACATTTCAACACTTCCAGACAACCAGGACAGCATATTACTGTGCGAATGAATTCGTGTGCCCTGTCTGAAGCCCCTATTTTACTAGTTATCCCTTTCAGTTACGTTGTATTTTTATTTCTATTAAAAATGTTTTCCAACGCTTGTTTTTCGTGTCAATGTCTACTTAAACAAATAGTTTTGTGTGTTGATGCTATACAAATTACAATCAACAAATAAATAAATAAGTCCCTGGGACTCAGGCACCCAATCGAGAATTTCCAACTATGGGAAGTGTTGCTTAATTGTCACGACCCTCGCCCAAAACCCCCTCTGGCAAACCCATTGGCCAGGTGGAGTCAGGACTCGGGCCTCTAGAGCCTGGCATACTCTTCCAAAACCCTCTTGGGGCCACTCCTGGCACTTATGGCGCCAGGCTCATACACCATGAAAAACATGTGCTTGGGAACTACTTAATGTGTTGCCAACCAACATGGAGGCTTCCACATAGCTTGGTTCCAAGGAACCAAGCTATGCGGTCTAGTGTTTTGGCTGTGGCAGCCTAGGGACTACTTTACCTGGACTATTTTGTTGGGGCTATTTAAACCACACCTGAGCAAGACAACACGCTTCGCGTTACTTTGCAGCTTGCAACGTGACGCTCACCGTGTCCAGCTATTCCCTCGAACCTCGGAGAAACAGAACTTGCAAGGAGACAAAAGGAACATTGTTAGCAGCAGCATCTTACCTGCAGTCTTCATCTTTAGCCACTTGCAGCTACTGAGAACAGCTTCCTCGAATCTGCACGCCTCCCGGACAGAACAACCTGAAAGAGGAAGATAGAGGCAACATTAAAGAAAGCAGTAGAGACATTTGCAAGTTACGAACTGCTCAGAAGGCTTACCTGGCTGGTTGCCTCTTGGCTGGCACCACTCCGGACATTCCACTCGCGCTGAAGAACGCTGCGACCTACAAGGAAGGAAAACACAGGTTATCAAAGGCAAGACTTCGCAGCGCTGCGCATAGCGCTTACTTACCGCATAATAGCGCTCTTAATACGCCATCATTGACCAGTGGGGCTCAACCAAGCCAGTTCGCCGCGCTGAAGCTCTGCATACCTAAGGGTGAAAAAAGAGACATTTTAAACAAAGAAAGGCATGCAGGATAGCAACAAAACTAAAGAGCAGCAATAAGACCTACCTGAACAATATCAAACGGGCCGGCGTCAGTGAAGTAACTGGACCACACATGCCCATGAAAGACAATGCGCCCCTGCAAAGAAGGCAGGACGGTGAGCACGCCTAATTCTACCACAAGGTGAGGAGAGGGCGCCAGAGGGACTGAAATCATACGGGGGTGGAGGGAGGATACTTACCCCAGTCGGTCAGCCTTGAACACAGTCCTCCTGTATTTTCAGGCAGAACCTTCCCCGCAGACCACATCTGGGCAAAGCTGAGAAGCATACCAGCGAGTAACCCGGCTGGGTGGTGTCCCTGTGGATACCAGGTGAGCGTAAGATTAATTGCCCTATGTGTATGGTTAGTGAGGGATGTTTTTGTTCCTTATGGAATTACATCTACTAAAGGGTTTCTGCTCCTTCCTGCACCCCACCCCTTCCAGGAGTTGTCCTCTCTGTACCCAGTACCAGTGGCACCTCCACAAATTGATACTATGGTGGTGAAAAATCAACAAAAGCTATCCCCACGGGAAAATGATCTATAGTTGGTGTAGTTAAATAATTTACTGCACCCTATCTTACTCCAAAAACAAAAAAGAAAGAGAAAACAGGATCTGAATACAATGATTCTCCTTTCTTCTTCATAAATCCTTTTTCTATCCTCACCATATCTCCACACTCAATTCTCAATACCTTTTTACCTCTCCTTGCATTCTCACATGCCACCCATTCCTCTTTCTTCCTCTTCAAGTCTCTTCTCACTCCATCCACCACATAATCGCTTTCTCTACTCCTTCCCTACCGCAGAGGACTGACTGCAGTATTGGGTTTACGACCCCTCATCAATTCAAACGGGGTTATCCCAGTGGTTGAATGCGGCACCATGCACAAACCAAATATCTTGTCTTGAATCGCAACTTTCCCATCACAACCTGTTTCATTTGCCATGCGAATACTCTCCATGATGCATCTGTTCATCCTTTCCACACATCCATTTGTTTCAGGATGATACAGAGCTGTCCTCTTGTGTTTGATCCCACATTCCTTAACATATTTTCTAAAACATCCAAACGTAAACTGGGTACCATTGTCAGTAAGAATGCTTTCTGGAATACCTTCCCTCGCAAATATTTGTTGCAATTCCTTCACCATAACTTCACCAGAAATCTCCTTCACAATGCTAAACTTACACCAACACGAGAATAAATCAACAATCACAATCACATACTTTCTTCGTCCATACCCTAGATCAACTGGACCCAGAATATCCATTGCAACATCTCTTCATACCCCTCCAGGTACATCCATTTCTACCAAAGGTTGTTGTCTTGATACTTCTCCCTTCCCTATTTTGATGCACATGGGACACTCCAATAATCTCTTCTCTATATCTTTATCAAAACCAGGCCACCAATAGTAATTTAGCAAAATACTCTTTGTCTTAGTAATGACTATATGTCCTGAATGAGCTTATTCAATCACTCTATTACTTAGGATTTTGGGTCCAACCGCACGCTCCCATCTGAAAAGTACGCCCTCCATCACACTTGACTCATTCCTGACCTCCCAAAATGGTACTACACCCTGCTCAATATCTCCCTTCCTGGGCCAGACACCCGATTCCACATACACTTCAACCATACTTAAGCAATTATCTTTACCAGATTCCTCCACCCATTCTTCCTTTGATACTATGCCATCAGCATTAACAAATACCATTTCCATTTCCATATTGTCAAATCAGTATCTTCACACTTTCTTAACCTAGATATACTATCTGCAAGTACATTCTCCTTGCCTGGTACCACCTTATGATATGATATGATAGTTTATTTATATAGCGCCTATACACAATGTGTTTCAAAGTGCTTCAAGGCAAGGGAGGGAACAAGAGAAAAAACAATGACATTCCTACAGGCCATGAACAGTAAGGATGCGAAATTAACTATTGTACTCGGCCTGACGACATTTCAGATAGTGCAAGAGCTAAGACATAGATAAGGAAGGGAGGGGGAGAGTGGGAAGGAAACGGAAACAGACAGGCGACTATCGTACTAGGCCTGACGACATTTCTGGTAGAGCCGGAAAAAAACAAGAGGTGAGGGAGAGGGGTGCAGAAAGGTAGGGGAGGAACAAAACAAGCGACTTGACAATTGACCTTGACAATAAAACAATGGCACTGCATGCGGGTAATCCATCCGGCGACCCTTCTGAACACTTTATCTAAACCTTTGTTTTCCAAGATTTCCTTCAAGGGTTTATGATCTGTACAAAACATGTCCCCCAAACAAAATTTCTAAATCTCTCCATGGCCCAATAACATGCCAATGCCTCTTTTTCCAGTACAGCGTAACGACATTCAGCGCCTCTTAAACCTCGAGAAGCATTAGCTATGATAAGCTCCTGCCCTTTATCATTCACTTATGATAACACTGCTCCGATACCCATTTCTGATGCATCCACAGTGATTTTGCTTTGGCGCCTGGTATCAGAATGCCCTAGCGGTTGTGCTAAGTCAATTTCCTTCTTTAGTCTCACAAACTCCTCTTCACATTTAGAAGACCACACAAAATCACTTCCCTTCTTTAATAATTTTCTCAGTTCAATCACCTTATTAGCGTAATTGCACACACATTTTTGATAAAACTCTGTCATTCATAGAAATGAGATTAATTTAGCTTTGTCTTCTGGACTTTTGATCTCTCTAGTAGCACTCACCAAACTTTCTTTCGGTTTTACTCCACTGACCGATATTTCATGGTCCAGATACTCAACTTTGTCAACACCAAACTTACACCTTTCTTCTCTTAACACAATGCCATACTTCTCAAATACTTCCATCACCCTAACAAGAATGCTATTGTGTTCCTCTTCAGTCTCCCTACATACCAGTACATCATCCTGAAAACAATATACACCTTTAATTCCACAAACTAGCTTGTCCATAACATTTTGAAAAACAGCAGAGGCAGACACAAGCCCAAACGGCATGCGTTTGAACTGAAATACCCCTTCATGGGTGATAAATGCCGTTAACTTGCGACATCTTTCCTCTAGTTTCATTTGGTGATACGCAGAGGCCATGTCCAGCTTAGAAAACAATTTCCCATGACCTATTCTAGACAGCATCTCTGACATATTCGGAAGGGGATGACGATCGACCATCACACATTTGTTAAGTTGGCGTAAGTCCACACACAGGCGAAGTTCTCCAGAATTCTACTTGACCACTACCAATGTTGACGTCCAGTCCACGCCTCCTGCTCTCTCAATCATGCCCAATTTCAACAAATTGGTAAGCTCCTCCTTATCCCCTTCCCTCACAGCCAATGGCACCGGCCTTAGTTTTGCTACTACAGGCACGCTTCCTTTTCTTAAAACAATTTGATGTTGTACACCTTTTATCTTGCCAATACCTTTCTTAACTACCCCGGGATGTCTACTCATGACTGTTTCACCTACTTGCAACACTTGTTCAGGACCATTGGGATCTAATTTGATCCTTAACTTCCTCTGCTCCCTCCACCCCAACAAAGTGAGCCCTCTTTTGGTTACATATATTTTTCCCTCACACTCTCGATTCTTAAATTCGAAACGATTCATACTGTATCGCAAAATATCAATTGGCTCTTGACTATAACCATCAGACCTAATGCCGGGCTTCAAGAGTTTCTGTATATGACCTTTTACTTCCCTTTCATATACCTCTCTTGACATGAGTGTGATTTTCGATCCCGAATCAGCCATCATCCATATTTCCTTCCCGTTTACTTTAATACTCGCATATGGACGCTCACACTCATCATCCTCATCACCAACAGCATTTATAGTGTTAACAATAACATTTTCTACAGGAAAGTCATCTTCATCATCTGATGATTTTCGCCCATCATCCTCTGTGACATATAGAACTTTCTTCTGGCCGTTCTGATAGTTTTTACAACAGTTGGCTAAATGTCCTTTCCTGTTGCATTTAGAGCAAATTGCTCTTCGAGGGGATTGTGTCCTTCGACGTATTCCACATCTTTGACAGTAATTACCACAGCTGTGCTGGTTCGGAAACCATTTTTGGTGTAGGCGTTCTGCCTCGATGATGTCGATACGCGACCTCGAGGACCTCCGTCGACGGTCGACATCACGGGATGTTATATCTAGGACGCACGACACCCGTAGCTTCAGTTCCGTTTTTTCTGCAAACATGTTCGCTTCGGAATCTCGGCGCACTCCATTCTTCTACTTCGTTTGTGAAAGTTGAGATCACGTCTTCGTCTTCTTCTACCCCAAGTCGGGCTTCAAAAAGTGTCGGGACTGCGGTTCCAAAATGTCCATAACGGACTCACACAGCGTCTGCCTCTGGTGCCTTGGCGAAAGCCACGCTACCGACGACTGCGATTACTGCCAGTCCCTGACTTCGAAGGCCTTGCGGGAGCGGAAGAAGAAGTTAACAGCAGGTAGGGTATCTAAAACCCGTAAGCCGAAATCTGCTGGACTTTCGACTGATGACTCGAGGGACGACTATCCGCGTCGGCGTAAGTCCAGGGGGTCTCGGTCTCGGAGTGGGTCCCGCCATTCCTCTGCCTCTTCTAGGCATTCTCAGAAGCGATGTCACCGGTCGCATTCCCCATCCTCGTCTGAGGACTCCGCCAGACGGCGGGTAGCTTGTCCGACCAAGTATTCAACACCGGCGGAATGGGACGCATTCCACAAGGAGATGATGCCGATTTTCAAATCGCAGGGCACCGTTCCGTCCGCGCCTTCGAGAGAAGCCGGCAAGAAGCGAGCTAGAGCCACCGCCAGGTCCCGGTCCTCGACGCCGTGGAGACCGTCAGAGCCTTTGAGGCCTTCTAAGAAGGCATCGACGCTGTCGGCGCCATGTCCGTCGAGGGACTCTCTCGAGGCTCCGGCTCAGAGGAAGTCGTCGACGGCATCGGCGCCGAGGCCGTCGAAGGACACGCTCGGCGTTCCGGACTTGAAGCCGTTGTCGAAGTCATCGGCGCCTCAGTCGACGTCGACGCCAATTCCATCGGCACCTTCGATGCCTTTTGAGGAGGATTTACCGGAGGTGCCCCGGAGGGCTGTGGAAACTCTGAGGAAGGCCCTCAGTAAGTCAGTGAGGCCTGTCTTTGAGCCCTTCCCCGGTTATCCCCCCAGGCTTGATTTATTCCAGCCTTTGGACTATATTTCAGAGTTGGAGGAAGGGTCGGATGAGGAGGGGATTGTGCCTCCTGAGGTTCCTGATGACCTGTTGTCTGGTCGCAGCCAAATGGAAGACCTACTTCAGTCTTAAAATGATGCCAGTGGTCTGGACACCTCTCCGGAGGTTAAGTTTGGCAGGTCTGAGCCTGGTACACATGCCGAGTCTCGTACAGGCATCTCATGTCGAGGGTGACTGAGTACTTGGGGTGGTCTGCTCCACCATTGGATTTTCTGCAGGATGACCTGACAGATATAGTGGACCAAGGTCCACCCACTGACCCGGTGTTGCCATTTCATATGACCTTATAAAGAAGGGTGGCAGCGGTTTGGACTTCTCCGGAGAGTCTCCCGGCAGTGAATAAGTCGCTTCCAAAAAAATACCGTTCAGCCAGTGGTGACCTCTGCTACTTGTCTACACACCCCACTCCAGAGAGTTTGGTGGTGCAGGCGGCTACGGCCCCACCATACCCTACCATCCCTCCTGATAGGGACGACAAGCGCTTTGATGGTTGGCCGAAGAAAGTATTTTCATCTGGGGGTATGGCTTTAAAGGCAGCCAACTCCGTTTGTGCCTTAGCAAGATTCACTCACACTCTGTGGAATTGTGTATCTTTGGCGGCTGAACATATTCCCGAAGGGGAGGAACAGGATGGTTTTCTAGCCCTCGTTCAGGATGGCAAGGATGCCATGTGTGAATCTGTTCAGTTGGGTCTGGACGTGGCAGACTGTGTCAGCCGGTCCATGACGGCGAGCACCGTGATGCACAGGTTTGCGTGGTTGCAAAGGTTGGGGGTTTGCTCCTGATGTACAGTCCATCCAGGCTTCTAAACATGCCCTTTATGGTGTCCATCTTTTTGGCAGCAAGGCTGACGAGAGCCTTGAGAGGTTGCAGACCTCCAAAGCTGCGGCGAAGTCCTTGAGCGCTGCAGTACGTCAATCTCCGCCTTTTCGTCCTAGAGGACAGCAATGGAGGGGATGTTCCTTTCAATACTACTCTTCCTTTGGTAGATCAGAGGAGCTGCCAAAGGGGCCAATGTAGGAGTACCAGAGGAGGAAAACAAGGTACTCGAGGTGCCAAAGCCGCTCGGGCAGTTGCCTCTTTTCCCTCAGGTACTGCCGCAGCCGCTTCCGCTCAGTCATGAGGCCATGGCCCATAGTTCGCCGGTAGGGGGAAGGTTGGCGCAGCATCTTGTAGAATGGCGTGCCATTACTTCAGATGTGTGGGTTCTGGAGATCATAGCCCACGGCTACTGTCTTCCTTTCCGCCAGATGCCTCACGACAATCCACCGGGGAATCTCTCTTTGAAGCGTCCGGATCCGCTCCTTGCACAGGAAATCCTGCCCCTGCTGGAGAAAGGCGCCATATAACTGGTGGCTGTAGCGGCGAGGAACAAGGGCTGGTATTCCCCATATTTTTTGTTCCGAAAAAAAGACGGAGGATTGAGTCCTATCATGGACTTGTGTGGTTTGAACAAGCTCCTCAGGAAGGACAAGTTCAAAATGGTTACTCTTTCTCAAGTCCTCCAGGCCCTTCAACTTCAGGATTGGTTGGTGTCTCTCGACCTCAAGGATGCTTACTTTCATGTGCCGATTCATCCCACGCACAGGAAGTACCTGAGGCTCGCGGTTGGCCACTCGCATTTTCAGTGTCGGGTCTTGCCGTTCGGATTCACCTCCGCCCGGAGGGTCTTCACCAAGTTGATGGTGGCAGCGCATCTCAAGAAAGGGGGGATTCACATCTACACCTACCTGTACGATTGGTTGATCAGGGCGCGCTCTCCCGAGCAAGTCCTGGATCATCTGTACGTCACCTGCCACTCCCTTCACAAGCCGGGCTTCTGCCTCAACTTAAAGAAGTCTCATGTGACACCTACCAGCGGCTCCAGCACATCAGAGCAGTGCTCAACACATCCCTGGGGCAGTGTTCGCCTCCCCAGAACTGGGGAGTTCATCACATTCTGCAGATGGTGGACAAGTTTCAACATGCCCAGAGTCTCCCGGCATTCGATGTTCTTGAGATTGCTCGGCCTCATGGCATCCTGCATTTTACTGGTGCCAGAGGCCAGGCTGCGGATGAGATCTCTGCAGTGGGCGCTCAAGATGCAGTGGTCACAGTTCTCCGGCAGGATGTCAGATCCCGTTCAGATTCTGCCCTCGGTCGCCCAGGACCTTCTGTGGTGGGCCTGTCATGCCGTTCGCAAGGAGATTCCCTTGGCGTCTAGGTAGCCAATGGCAATTGCACTGCCATTGAATTGTTCCCCGCTATCTCCTACTTCCTGTTGTTACGCTCTAGTCTCTTTCCTGGCCTCTTCCTGGTTTCGCTATTTAACCACGCCCCATTGGTCTGTTCGGCGCGTTGCAACTTTTTGCAGTTAAGCTCCGCACCGTTCGGGCTTGCTTCCAGCTTTCCTGCTTTGTGCTGCCTTACCGGTCTCAGCCCGGTGTCCTTTCCTTCCTTTGTGCCTCCCTGTTCCTTTCCATACTGCGTTTTTTGTAGCTTTCGGTAGCGTCCTTGTCTACCTTCCTTGGACTCTGTTTTTCCTCTTTCCTCTCTCTGCCCTCACTTTCGGCTTCTTGGCCCCTCCCCCTTTCACTCGCTTACTGTATTCCGACCTCTCTCGGGTCTGCTGTTTCTTACTTCTTACTTCCTTCTTTTCTATTTTTTTTTCTGCTTACCTTTTCAGGCGACTCTAGCCGTTCAGCCTCTTTTTCGGCGTGCGTCCTTCTTCCGGCATTCTGTTCTTGCGGTGACCCTGCTACCACCGCTTTCGGCTCCGGCTCCACTCTCACGTGATCCTCGGCGGTCACGGATTTCTTCTACTACCTGGAACAACTACACCTTCGGAATCAACCACTTACCTGGAAAAGAACCTTGTCTGGTAATCCTACACCGCATCAAGACTTCAATACTCAGGAGAGGTTTTTTTAAGCACACGCTTTTTTCCTCTCTTGCGGCTTCTTCGGGAAAGGAGTCCCTTGCTTCCCTGTTTTACCAGGGGGACAGGGTGGCTTCTAACCACAGAAGACCATTTCTCTTCTCTAAAAAGAAGTCATCAAGGAGAAGAGGGCGAAGACACGAGATATCCACAGAAGAATAAGGTGAGGAGGAGTGGGTTCTGGATAAAGACTGTTCTGACGAATTGAGTGATAAGCCTGATATTCATGACAGGGCCGTCGAAGGAAATCTGTTGAAAGGGGCTCTGTTTTGGCAACCGTGGCCGGAGGTGACGATTGTGACGGACGCATCCCTCACGGATTGGGGAGCTCATGCCAACGAGTTGACCACCAGCGGTGATTGGTTTATGTCGGAGTCTAGATTCCACATCATTCTGTTAGAGCTGCGGGCTGTCAGGCTAGCCCTGAAGACTTTTCTGCCATCTGTGTGGGGGAAGAATATCCTGATTATGACGAACAATACAGTGGCCATGCACTACCTCAACAAAAGGAGGGGGGCACACCCACTGTGCAGGGAGGCGATGCAGCTCTGGTTCTGGGCCATCCAGCAGGAAATTTCGATCTCGGCAGTTCATCTGGCGGGAGACGAAAACGCGGCGGCGGACGCACGGAGCAGGCAGAGCACGGTCTCTCACGAGTGGGAGCTGGCTCAGGAAGTTCTGTTGGAGATCTTCGCCCTTTGGGGAACCCCACAAGCGGATCTCTTCGCCACCAGTGCCAACCGGAAATGCGAAAGATTCTGCTCGCGGGAATTTCCTCCAAGAGGAGCCTTAGGGGAAGCGTTCGTAGTGGACTGGTCCTTACCACTGCTCTACGCGTTCTCTGCAGTCCCCGTCATTCCCGGATGATCCTCATTGCTCCGGCATGGGCCAGGAGAGCATGGTACCCAGACCTTCTAGACATGTCCATCTGCCCTCCACGTCTTCTTCCCTACCGAGACGATCTGCTCTCACGGGAGGGGGGGTCGAGTTCTTCATCCAGAGGTCAGGTCTCTCAGCCTTCATGCTTGTTATCGGAAAGGCTGAGGTATAAGGATTGGGACCTCCCTGAAGACGTGATGGAGGTGACGAAATCCCTGTACCGTTGCCGTTGGAGAAAGTTCTGCGACCGGTGCAGGGTACAGAATGTGGATCCTTTTAATGTTCCATTCCTTTGGTTTTATCTTTTTTGCTTTCTTTAGCCCACAAGTGCCTGCAAGTAGGTACCATTAAGGGGTACCTGGCGGCGCTGTCCATATTTAAGTGCTTATCTGAGGAATGTTCTTATTTTAAGATCCCTTTGATTTCTCAGTTTCTAAAAGGGCAGACTAATGTGTTTCCAGGTGCCGGGATGGGGTTTGAATTTGGTTTTAAAGTTCCTTATGGGAGTTCCGTTTGAGCCCTTACATTCCTCCCTGCTGAGACTGTTGTCCTTTAAGACTGTATTTTTAGTTGCAGTTACTTCCGCACGCAGAGTGAATGAGTTGCAGGCACTCTCCGCCAAGCCACCTTTCACGGTGTTCAATAAGGACAGGGTTGTCCTTAGGGTTCGTTCTTCTTTTCTTCCGAAGGTTGTGTCGGAATTTCATTTGAGCCAGAAGGTAATAATTCTTCTGGCGTTTTATCCTCCTCTGCATCCTGGTAAGGAAGAGGAGAGGCTCGATAGGTTGGATCCTAGGAGAGCTTTGAGTTTCTATCTCTCACGGATGTCCCGGGTCAGAGTGGACGATCAGCTCTTTGTTGGTTACGCTGGAAGGCGTTTAGGTCAGGCTATTTCCAAACAGACCTTGTCCAGATGGATCATTTTGACGATCTCTGAATGTTACCGGTTGGCGGGTAAGGACCCTCCAGTAGGCTTACGGGCTCACTCTATTAGGGGTGTGGCTGCCTCCACGGCTCTACAGAGGGGCATTCCGATTTGCAGTATTTGCGAAGCAGCCACGTGGGCTTCTGTCCATACCTTTGTGAGACACTATTCCCTGGACTCTATACATGGGCAAGATTTGGCCTTTGGTAAGGCAGTCCTATATTCAGCAATTTGATTGGGCATTCTAAATTGATGAAATTGTAAATTCCTTTCCCACCTCCATACGTTGGTACTGCTTTGGGAGTCTGTCAAAGATGTGGAATACGTCAGAAGGCACAATCCCCTCTAAGAACAAGTTACTTATTTTACCTTGTAACGTTCTTTCGATTGGATGTTCCTCCGACGTATTCCACATCGTACCCTCCCAGCCTGCCCCTCTACAGAATTTCTTATGCGATTGCAGCTTACGTTTCCTCAAGGCTTTCTGCAGTCATACTGGCAGGTGATTGGTGCCACACGTTCTGGGAAAAAACTTCAACTGAGGCTACGGGTGTTGTGGGTCGTAGATATAACATCCGGTGACGTTGACCGTCGACGGAGGTCCTCAAGGGAGCGTATCGACGTCATTGACGCAGGACGCCTACGCTGGAAAAGTTTTCTGAAGCAGCACAGCTGTGGTAATTACTGTCAAAGATGTGGAATACGTCGGAGGAACATCCCATCGAAAGAACGTTACCAGGTAAGATAAGTAACTTGTTCTTCTACCAGGACAAACCACTGAAGCAGCAAAGTGTGAATTACTAGCGCACTGGTAGCATAACCGTTCCTCTTTTTCTTCTCTGTCTCCCTTCTGTTTGTAGTTTTTCACTTCATTCCCTCCCTGATGCACTTGTTTGTCCTTTTCCTTAGACTTCTTCTTGTTTTTTGGATTCACCAACGCTCAATACCTCTACCTTGGTGTCGTTGGTGCCTTTCTTTGCCAGCTTCGCTATGCATGCCAGTGAGTGCCAGTGAGCGCGATACCTAACACTTCATCCAAAGTAGGTTCGTCCTTGAGCCATAACTCCTCGCGTATCCGGTCAGAACTTCAGTGTGTCATAAATTGATCTCGTAAATGTTCTTCATATGATCCTTGGAACTTGCAAGATGAGGCTAGATGGCGAAGTGCGGTAACATATTCTTCTACCGACTCTCCCGGTTCCTGCATTCTCATGCGAAAATGATACCTTTCAAGTATAGTGCTAGTCTTCGCATTAAAGTGCAAATCCATCTTCGCAAAAGCACTATCAAGTTCAGAAATGGCATCCCCTTCACCATCGTTCAGCAACTGTGGTAGCGTCTCGAAAATTCTCTGTCCTTCATACCCTAAATGGTGCAGCAGCAAAGCAACTTTCCTGTCATTGGAAAAAGAATTACAACCAGCAGCTTTTAAATAGTGCAAAAATCCTTTTTTCCACTGCTCCCATTTAATCTCGACTGGTCCTGGGGTAGCCATGAACATAGGGGGGCCACTGACATTTGACATAGCCATAAAAGCGAATTCAGAGTGACTTTCTTCACTTTCAGTTTTTCAGTATATGCTGGCAGCCACCTACTCTCTAGCTTCTTGCACTTGCCTCCTCTGAACGCAGTTTACTCCTTCCTTTTACACACTCCTTGCTCTGCTTTAAAATTCTTCTGTTCACCTCTTTGCTTCTTGCTCTGCTTTGAGTTTTTGTGTGCCCCTGGTTGCCTCTTGCTCTGCTCCTTTTACACACTCCTTTCCTCTTGATGCAGTCTACTCCTTCCTTTTATATCAGTTTTTCACCTCTTCCTTTTATTCTGTCCTTGCCTCCTCTTGGCCCAGTCTGCACCTTTCCTTTTTCTTCACCCCTCAACTCTTATTCCATTTACTGCCAAACTCCCTTTTTCCACTTCTCGCCTCTCCTTCCTACACGCAGGGTTAAGGTAATGCAGCGCTTGTATACCGTGTAATATGGTAATATGAAGGCCGAGAGGAGAAACCTTGACAACACGCGAAGAAACACGGCGGGACGACAGATGGAGGTTGTGACGTCCCGAGTGTGCACTGGGCATGCGCGAGCCTCGTTTGGGCCCGCGCATGCGTAAATGAATAAAGGAAGTCCGTGCGGCAGTTGCCGACGGGTGATGCAACCGGCAACATCGCGTCCTGGATCTCTGTGTATGACCGAGTGTGTGTGCATGTATGAGTGGCTCCCCTGACACCGCGGGGCCACACAACAACTGGCGACTAGGCGGGATGCTGCCCGAGCGCTCGCGAAACACATATGGCAAGTATTAGCAGCGACGTCACGGCAGATGAGTCACGGACCCGGCGGGTGCACTCCGGCAACGTTCTAGAAGCAGGAGCACAGTGGTAGCGGCCTGAGAAGGTGCTCGTGCGCCACTGGCTCCATTTCTACCAAATTTTTGGGACTTCTGGCTATCCTCCACACACAGAGGATGGCCCACTGAAGACAGGCACCACATGAATGGGACCTGGAAGCTGCAAATGAAACAAGGAGGCCACACCACGCAGTAAGAGAAGTGAAGGTACGTGCAATACCCTCCAGAGTCAGGTTTGCGGCCTCCAGCCCATCAGGAGGTGCCTGTGCGACCTGTGAACATGGCAGACAGTGAAGGAGAGGCAGAAACTGCAGCAGTGGTGGCGAGCGCACAACAGGGATCCTTGTTACCTATGCAAGAATTTGATGTGTCAGGTCCCCCTTCGAAACTGGGCCCAAGATGGCGGCTCTGGATCAAAAAACTGGATATGTACTTTACAGCAACAGGAATTAATGATGACGATGCAAAGAGGGCCACCCTGTTGTACTCGGCAGGCCTTGAGGTCTTACGCATTTACGAGTCCCTCAACTTGCAGGTAGTCACATACGCCGAGGTGAAGAAGGCGCTGGAGAACAATTTCATACCGCTCTCGAATGTCGATTACGAGAGGTTCCTCTTCTGCGGGGAAAAGCAGAGAGAGGAGGAGTCGCTCGACCAGTTTTGTGCCCGGCTTCGAATGATGGCCACCACTTGTCGATGGGACAATGATGAGTGCATGATACGTAATCAGGTTCTACAGGGTTGCAGCTCCAGCAAACTGCGGAGACAAGTGTTAAGAGAACCAGGCTGGACCCTGCAGCAGATATTGGACAGTGGCAGAACATTTGAGCTAGCCGAGTCCAGAGGTGCGAAAATGGATGCGGCGGTGCGTCCAGGAGCATTGGAGGAAGCGTTCGCCATGGGGAAACGGTCGATGTCAAGAGACAAGTGGGGGCAGAAAAAGCAGGAAATTCGCTCTACTGTGGGGTCTGATTACATTTGCCAGCAGTGCGGCTATGATCTGCCCCACTCAGAGGAATATCCAGCCAAGTCTAGGTCGTGTGGCAGATGTAATGGACCTGGCCATTATGCCAGAATGTGTCGCGCCCCCGCCCCGGTGTCAGTGCAGAGAGGCCCAGCCAGGGTACGTGGCGGTGGCTCGAGGAAAATGCGAAGCATCGCAGCTTTGGAGCAAGAGATACAGAGGCTGCAAATGGCAGAAGAGGAGGAGGAGGAAGAAGAAGAAATATTCTTCATCTCGAACATTGCTTCAGGTGCCAGGAACAAGAGACAACCTAAGTGCGTAGTGGACATCCATGGGGTGCCGACGCAAGTGCTCATCGACACAGGTGCATCGGTCTGTGTGCTGGCCGCAGACCACTATCGGCGGATTCCGGGACCTCCGGCGCTAAGCGCATCAACTGCCAAAATCTTTGCGTTTGGAGGGGATGCCCCCCTTCCAATTGATGGCGTGTTCGTAGCGCCTGTGTCCAAGGAAGTTAAGACCATAAAGGCACGTTTCTTCGTTACGGACGTGAGCCGCCACTCGTTACTCAGCTGTGCAGCGTCCGAGGCCCTGAATTTGGTCCATTTTACGATGGAAGTTTATCAAGTGGACATCGAGACACTGTTAAACACATTTACAGGTATTTTTGAAGGGGTCGGAAAGTTAAAAGCACCACCAGTGCGGCTGCACATTGATAATACGATCAGGCCAACCGCCCTTAAGCACAGGCGGATTCCGTTCCACCTGAGAGAAAAGGTGGAAGAGGAGCTTCGCTCGCTGGTTGACAATGACATAATTTGAAAGGGTGGAAGGGCCGACACCCTGGGTATCCCCCATAGTGGTGGCACCAAAGCCGAAGCAGCCAGGGGCTGTGAGAATTTGTGTGGACATGTGTCTCCCCAACGCCACAATTAAGAGGGAGAGGCACCTTACGCCAACTCTGGATGATATTATAGGCGAACTAAAGGGAGCGAAAGTGTTTTTGAAATTAGACCTACGAGCGGGCTATCACCAGCTTGAGCTCCACCAAGACCCTAGGTTTATCACTGTCTTCACGACGCACGAGGGGCTTTACCAATTTAAACGTCTGAGTTTTGGCATCTCCTCAGCGGCGGAGGTTTTTTAGAACACTATAAGAGGGGCACTCGCAGGCCTAAAAGGGGTATTGAACATAAGTGACGGCATCTTGGTGTTTGCGGACACAGAAGCCGAGCACATGAAAAGGCTCGAGAGCACACTCAAGAGGTTGCACGACCTAGGCCTCACCTTGCACCGCCAGAAATGTGAGTTCCTCAAAGATCGGATTGGCTTCTTTGGTTTCATATTTCACGCAGCGGGAGTGTCACCAGACCCGGAGAAGATCAGGGACATTCGAGAGGCAGCGGCGCCCACATCCCCCACGCAGGTAAGGAGCTTCCTGGGGATGGTGAACTATTGCAGACGCTTTATCAAGGGCCTCGCCTCCTTATCAGAGCCCTTCAGAGCATTGACCAATAGCGATGCCGTGTGGAAGTGGGAAGGCAAGGAGCGGGAGGCGTTTCAAGCCCTCAAAAATGCCCTGTCGGATGGGGACACTATGGCTTACTTTAACCCCGCCGTAGAGTCAGAGATTGTCGTTGATGCCAGTCCGGTGGGAGTGGGGGCAGTGCTTTTGTAGCCGGATGGAAGGGGGGACATGAGACCCATTGCGTATGCCAGCAAGGCCCTCTCTGATATTGAAATGCGATACTCGCAAATTGAGAGGGAGGCACTCGCCATTTTGTGGGGCTGTCACCATTTCCGCCTATGTATTTTGGGAAAGCCTGTTATAGTGGTAACCGACCACAAGCCCCTACTACCAATATTGGCGGGTCTATCTTCGAAGCCGCCATCAAGAATAGAGAGGTGGATGCTGGCACTGATGGAGTATGGGGTGTGACTAATATATAGGCCAGGCACCAACGATCCGGCGGATTACCTATCACGTCACCCCAACGCTGGAGGTACCAACAAAGACGGAGATGTGTCAGACTCCCAGGGACTGCTCTGTCATGTGGTGGATGGGGCGCTCCCCGTAGCATTGTCTAGATTAACCATTGCCTCAGAGTCATCCAAGGATTGACATCACTAAGGAGGCCATTAGAAGTGGAGACTGGAGGGAGATGCTGCGCAACAACTCCCGGCGCCAGCAGGGGGCCCAGAGAGATCTTCAGGCACTCTGGCTGGTAAAGGAGGAGCTCTCGATCTCAGATGATGGTCTGCTACTGTAATCCCGCAGACACTAGGGAGGCGGGTGCTCGAACTGGCACACATCGGACATCAAGGGGTGGTGAAAACGAAAGCAAGACTACGACCAAAGGTGTGGTTTCTGGATCTGGAAGAAAAGGTCGAGGGCTTCGTGAAAAGGTGTTTGGCTTGCCAGGCGGCGACCCCAGGAGAAAGGGCTCCCCCTATAAGCTCGATGGAGCGGAGTGAGAAGCCTTGGGGGACAATCCATGTAGACTTTGGTTCGACGGGTCGGGGCATGTATTTCCTGGTGGCCATTGACCAATGGTCAAGATACCCGGAGGTGGAGGTGGTAGAATCGACGGCAACAGAATCCACCACGAGGGCATTCGACAGAATGTTTGCAACACACGGTTTTCCGGAGATACTCTGCTCTGACAACGGGCCGCCGTTTACCGGCAACCAATTTGCACAATATCTCCGAGATAAGGGAATACAGCACCGCAGAGTCTCGCCACTGTGGCCTCGCGCTAACGGAGAAGCGGAAAGAATGATGCGCACACTAAATAAAGTGCTGAGGATCTCGGCCAACGGAGGTGATGACCTGCAGAAGAAGCTAGTGAAGTTCTTGCGGGAATATCGGACCACACCCCATCAGTCCACGGGTGTCGCCCCGGCAGAGGCACTGTTTGGGCGCTGCCCCAGAGGAATGATACCTGAAATTGAGGGAAGGAGTCCGGGCATCATAGACAATGAAAAAGTACGACAAGAGCGGGCCATGCACAACCAGAAGGAAAGTGACAGACGAGGCCTGCAGGGCAAGGAGATCCGTGTCGGAGATTCAGTGCTAGTCAAGAACCGTCACCCCGAAGGAAAGCTAGTTCTACCGTTTGAACCACACCCTTGGAAGGTCACCCATGTAAAGGGGACCATAGTGACGGCCGCCTGTGAGCGTGGTACGGTCACGCGCAATGTGTCCTTTTTCAAGAAGGTGGACACATCAACAGGAACGTCCGGTCCAGAAGCTATGCCCGCCCAGGAAGGGGGCCCTGAAGAGCTGGGTGAGGCACCCATGAACATCGGAGCCCCAGCGGCAGAAGCGAGCACGGAGGCCCCACCAGTCACATCTAGGTATCCCTCAAGAGTGTCCAGGAGACCGCCTGCCCGTCTCAAGGACTATGTTTTGGACTCAGGGGACTGAGCTCAGGATACCGGTGACCGTCAGAGAATGGCGAGAAGAGACCTGCGGTCAGGTCCCTCCAGTTAATGTTTTATTAAGTTAACCGGCAACATCGCGTCCTGCATCTCTGTGTATGACCGAGTGTGTGTGCATGTATGAGTGGCTCCCCTGACACCGCAGGGGCCGCACAACAGAGGTGTGGGGGCTTGGGAAAAGGCGCACAGGTAATTAAGCAGGGCTGCAGGCGTAGGGCACTTACTTGCTATGTTGGCCGCTGCAACGTTCGCGTGAAAGGATCGGCTGGAACACAGCAACACGGGCACTCAAGCCGCAGTATGACAGAGGCTGCAGGTGCCGGAGGTCCCTCTGAGTGAAATCCTCATCGCCAATGTTAGGACAATCACGCCGGAACACACAGCAGTAAACATGATGTTTTTATCTTTATCAAGTTAAAATATGCACAAAGGACCTCCAGCAACAAAGAAACACCATCACATAAACTGCAGAAGGCTTAACTGACTCCTATAGAACTCTAACAAATGTAAACACCTACATCACACAGATGTAGAACGCTGATGTCATCTGATGACATAGATGCACTCAGCATTGTTAGATATTAACACATACACTAAAGCTGTACAAATAAACTTCAAAGCTAACAACATAACAGTATTCTAGATTAAATATGTGCAGAGCCTATATGTAGAAAAATAAGGGCACAAATACCTTCAACATCGCCTGACGTACTGAGAATGGCTAAGATTCGCAGGATATAGGTCAAACTTTGCAATATTGCAGTCCGTCTGATGTGTTTAAATCATTCACATTTACAACGGCGCGTGTTATAATGTACTCTCTGCCGGCGGCACGCTGCAATTATAGAAAGCAAAATGTATCAATTCTATGATACTAACGTCCATGACCCCAAAAGTTTATCAAGACCCTACAGGAAAAATGTTACAAAGTGTACCCTTTATGGCATGCATAGGGTTGCTACGTGTTGTCTTGTTCCAATGATGAGCGCTGAATCGCGCACGCGTTCAAACAGATAGCAGTCACAAAGGTTGAAAAGCCGCTGAAAAGATGAAACCCGGATTAGATGAAATGCGAAAAATCTAAACCGCATCAGTTAGAGCACTAATCCCAACATGGTCGTTATTTACCAAATGTCACTCGAATAGTTTGCCAGCACACTGTCTCCTTCCTGTTTTACCCAGTCACCACAGTAGCAAGGGGAATTTCTCGGCTACTAGATATTTCGATTGGCGCCCCCTTCTTGCAGTGGTCATGTCATGAACTGCAAGCATCATAATAGAAGAGAATAATATCTCGATCTCTATGTTAGATGGAAGAAGGCTGGCAAGCTGCCTATTTTGCTGTTTGCCCAGTAACAAAATCGAAGCATGATGTACACACAATTGCCGCCTCAAATGTTTAAAGAGGCTTTATACTGGGACAGCCACATCTAAAGATATATAAAGATAAAATTGTAGAGACATCGCGAGAGCCCGCACTCTCGCGAGATCTCGCAGCCGATCAAGCTCCGCCCCCGCGCGCTTCGCGGGCACTATGGAACGAGCGGAGGACGCGATAAGGTGCGTCCTGCACAGCGCTCCTTATACGGGGCCCGCTTGAAAGACAGATTGGACTGAGTTCATCCATGCTGCTTTCTCCCTGCCACTTTAGGCCCGTTGGCCATTATAGTTGATGCACGCGTGTTGGGTGCATTCTGCTTGAAGCTGGTTAAGCAAATAAACACATCGTCACCAGATTACAGGCTCCTGTCTTCATTGAAAGAATTATACAACATAAATTGGCGACGAGGATCACCACCAGAACCCACGGGAAAACATGCAAGGAGCAACGCCACCGCCGCCATTTCTACAAACTCCGGGTAGGCCTGCCATTCCATGGCCACAATGGCAGCCCCTATTCACGACATACGTGGAGGCCCTAGGAGGGGCGGGGTTTTCAGCGGCGAGGCGCAGGGCCATGCTATTAAATGCCCTGGGAGTGGAAGGACAGAGAATATTCGAGAGTCTCACTCCGATACCAGTGGCTGGCGACAATGACAATGTTTTCAAGGAGGCTGTCAGGAGAATCATTAAAAGGTTTGCTAGTAAAGAGAACACAGTGCTCCACCGAATACGGTTTTACACACGTAAGCAAGAAATATCTGAACCAGTCGACGATTACGTCACCAAGCTGAGGGAATTAGCGGCGCTGTGTAACTTTGGCAACAACGCGGAGAGCCTCATTTGTGATATGTTGGTCGTCCACACCAACAGCCGGAAGGTCCAAGATAAGTTTATTGTCGAAAAAGAACTGCAGTTAGAGAAAGCGATCGAGATCGCCAGGGCAGTCGAAGAAACGGCGGGAAGACGTAAGGAGCTAACTGGGGCCCAGGGTTCGGCAGAAATACAAGCAGTGGGTTATCATGCAAGAAAAGAGAGGCCGGTTGCTGACAAGAAAGAAGGGAGAGGGAACAGAAAAGAACCCCTGAAGTGTCACAGGTGCACCAGCACGAAACACCTGGCGTTTGACAGAGAGTGCCAGCCAGAGACAAGGAGTGCTCCATTTGCAAACGCATTGGCCATTTCTCCATCGTGTGTCGGTGGAGGAACAAGAAAGTACCCAGCCTCAATGCTGATCACAATCCGGAGAAAGAGTCATCCTCCGAAGATGAAGAGAGACCCACGGTCATCATGGTTAACAGCACAAGAGCGAGGAGAGAGAAGCCTCACTGTGTGATCAAGATTGATGGAAGAGAAACCAGGGTCATGGCGGATTCAGGGTCCGATCTAACGATCCTTCCCCTTCGCACATACAAGGACATGGTGGGAAAGGAAAAGGTACAAGTGCTTACAACGAAGCACAATCCCACGGTGTTTGGAGGGGCGTCAGTCGAACTATTAGGATGCATCAATGCCAAAGTTGAATTCAAGGGAAGGGAAACCACGACCAGGGTCTATTTCAGTCATGAAGGCCCAGCAGTGCTAGGGTGGGACGACCAGGACAAGTTAAAAATCAGACTGGATCCCAGCACCGACGAACAAGTCCTGTCAGTCAAGGTGACGAGAGGACACGTGGTCAAAGGCGACTACCCAACACTTTTCTCGGAGGAGCCGGGGCACATCAGGGGTTTTCTCCACAAGATAATACTCAAAAAGAATGATGTCCCCGTAAAGCACCGAGTGAGGCCAGTACCAGCCACGGCAAGGGATACCCTTAGATGTCAGCTGGAAAAGATGAAAATGGAGGGTGTCATAGAGGAGATTGAAGCATCGGAATGGCTGAGCCCCGTCGTACTCATAAAGAAACCCCAATCACAGGAACTCAGGGTATGCATAGACTTACGCAGCTTAAACCTGGAAGTCATCACCGATAACTATCCCCTTCCAAGCATAAATGAACTCATTCTGTTAATGAAAGAAGCCAAGATATTTTCGAAACTGGACATGAGGAACGCATATCACCAAATACAGCTACATGACGAATCGAAACCCCTCACGGCATTCATCACTCCCTTTGGCACATACCAATTCACCAAAATGCCATTCGGGCTGTCATCGGCAGCGTCTGCGTTCCAACGCATGATGGACGTCTTGCTGAAGAAGGTTAAAAATGTCGTGTACTTCCAGGACGACATCCTCGTGTATGCGGAGGATGAACAGACGCACGACGCCACATTGAGAGTGGTTTTAAATAAGCTACAAGAAGCAGGAGTGCGGTTACGCTATGAGAAGTGTCTCTTCAGCGTGAAAGAAGTTGGATACTTAGGTTATAAGATTTCAGAAAAAGGGATCAGTCCCAAACAGAATCTCATGCAAGCTATCATTAAAGCACCGGAGCCAGTCAGCAAAGAAGAAGTAAGGTCATTTCTGGGGCTGGCTGAGTACTATGCGAAGTTCATACCTAAGTTTTCCGAAACCACGGCACCCCTTTGAGAAATACTCAAAAAGGGCTCGGAATTTATGTGGCAGGAACCCCAAAAGACAGCGATGGTGAAGATAAAACAGCATATCGTAGAAGCGCCATTCGTCCAACCGTTTAATCCCGCGTGGGAAACGGTTGTCACCACCGACGCCAGTGCCTATGGACTGGGAGCAGTCCTAACACAAAAGAAAGGCGACACCGAGCAAGTAGTGGCCTTTGCATCGAAGGCATTATCAGAGGCTGAACAGAACTACTCCACTATAGAAAAAGAAATGTTGGCCTGCGCATGGGCGGTGGAACACTTCAGGACATATGTATGGGGCACCAAATTCAAGCTGGTGACTGATCATAAGCCCCTGATCCATATGCTTAGTCCGGGAGGCACAAAAGTATCCACGCCCAGATTGGCACGCATTGCAGCCAAGCTGCAAGAGTACACGTTTGAGATCCAGCATACCTCAGGCTGGAAAAACTCACAAGCCGACTGCATGTCGAGACTGCCGGAGGGAAAGGATAAAGCCACCACCTTCCTCCACGGAGAATGCATAGTGGCATCGATTACGGATGTGAGAGCGCCAGAGTACCTGGAACTCAGTGAGAGACACTGGGAAGAGGAAGATGGAAAAGACCCCACCATGGCCATGATTCGAAAATGGACCAAGGAAGGTTGGCCAAGCGAAAAGGCGTTACCTGAGGGCATGAGACCCTACT
This sequence comes from Ambystoma mexicanum, assembly GCF_040938575.1. Classification (NCBI taxonomy): domain Eukaryota; kingdom Metazoa; phylum Chordata; class Amphibia; order Caudata; family Ambystomatidae; genus Ambystoma; species Ambystoma mexicanum. The sequence goes on along the minus strand of NC_090926.1, from coordinate 1,269,476,301 downwards.
GGAAGGTGTCGGACGAACTATCGGAAACGGAGGGAATAATCATGAAGTCAGAGCAGATTATTCCTCCCACAGGAATGAGAAGAATCATCCTAACTAGAGCACACGCGGGCCACCTGGGAAACACCATGACCCGTCGCAGAGTGAGAGAAGCCTACTGGTGGCCATCCATGGACCAGGAAATTCGATCCATGATAGAACGTTGTCATGAATGCCTCAACAGCTACAAGAGACTCAAAGTTCGCCAAGCACCCCTCATACCCACAGAAATTCCAGAAGCGGTGTGGTCAAAGGTCGGCATCGACTTCATAGGACCTTTGGAAGCAATGGCACCTGAACACCGGTATGGGGTAGTACTAGTTGACTACTTAACCAAGTGGGTGGAGGCCGCGTTCGTCCCGAACATAACCACGGCAACCGTTATAGAAGTGCTGACAGACATCTTTCAGAGGGAGGGTCTTCCCAAGGAAGTAGTAACCGACAATGGGGTGCAACTAGTCTCGAAAGACATGGAGAGTTCTTAAGAAGAAACCACATAAAACAAAAGAAAGCGGCCCTATATCACCCACAAGCTAATGGGCTTGTCGAAAGGGCCAACAGGTTCATAAAAGGCGCCATCCAACTGGCGACAGCTTCGGGCATGGACCCGCTCAAAACCACCAAAGAGGCCATAGCAGCCCACAGACTCACACCCAATGGGATCACCCAGATATCCCCGTTTAAAATGTTGAGAGGGAGGAGTGCAGCATCCACGCTGATCCCACCCTGGTTGTCGAAAATACGAGAGGATGAGGTGGTGGACATGACAGAAGTAGTCTGGCGAATTGAAAGCGATAAGACACGCATGAAACAATGGAGCGACCGAAGAAGAAGAACCAAGCAGACGTCAGATATCGGAGAGGGAGATTTGGTCAAAATCCAGTTACCAAAGAAGGATCAAAGCACGGGGTCTCGGTTTAGCCGACCCATCAAAGTGATTCACAAAGGGACAAACCACATCCGCACGGAAGACTGGTGAGCGTGGAATCTAGAAAGAGTAGCATTGTACCAGAAGAACCGAGAAAGAGCAAAGACCCTAGAGAGACCACCAGCGGAAAACGAAAGGGACTTTGGAGCAGGCGAAGAAAGAGAACCAGAAGGAGACGACAGAGAGATGGGTGAAACAGAAGTTGAACCGGAACCATTGGGTGAAGGTCCCGATCCGGAGCAACGAGAGAATGTCACCCGGACTGTTGATCGTCCCAGAAGGGAACACAGAAGACCGGTGAGATATAATGACTATGTTTTACAATGATTTGATGTGCGTTGAAAAAGGGAGATGTGTAGAGACATCTCGAGAGCCCGCACTCTCGCGAGATCTCGCAGCCGATCAAGCTCCGCCCCCGCGCGCTTCGCGGGCACTATGGAACGAGCGGAGGACGCAATAAGGTGCGTCCTGCACAGCGCTCCTTATACGGGGCCCGCTTGAGAGACAGATTGGACTGAGTTCATCCATGCTGCTTTCTCCCTGCCACTTTAGGCCCGTTGGCCATTATAGTTGATGCACGCGTGTTGGGTGCATTCTGCTTGAAGCTGGTTAAGCAAATAAACACATTGTCACCAGATTACAGGCTCCTGTCTTCATTGAAAGAATTATACAACAAAAATGTTATATGTATATGGTGTAGTCACTTCACATCAAGTAAGGGCACAATGGAGCTACTTGCCGAAGATATAGAAGCAGCCCTAGCACTGCGGATGAAATACTCTGACTATATATGCATAAACCTCAGGGTATAGTTGGTAAAGGGGAATTTCTTCATTGAACCCCCTTTGGTTGTCCAAAGTACGCAAACAATGAATCCATCTCGATTCTTTGTTCTTCAGTGCTCGCTGTGTATTAGAACTATTTTTGACAACGTCAGTGATCCACCATTTCATATCATCAGGAGAATGGGCAAAAGCGACATAGTGTGAGACAATTGGTGCTAGATAGTACTTACATCTAATCCTAGAACGATGCTCACTAATTCTCGTGTGGACTGGTCTCGTGGTCTGTCCCACATATCTTAGTCCACACGGACATTCCATGCAATACACAACATTCGAGGTTTTGCAATTTGATAAGAATCATATGTCCAACACTCTGTCCTCGATCTGGAAACAAGTCGTTTTCTTCGTAAATTGGCAAGCTCTACAGTTTCCACATGGGAAATGGCCCACCAGCGGGCAATGGACCCTCTGACTGATGTTAGATTATCCCTTTCAGTTACGTTGTATTTTTATTTCTATTAAAAAAATGTTTTCCAATGCTTATTTTTTGTGTCAATGCTCACTTAAACAACTAGTTTTGTGCGTTGATGCTATACAAATTACAATAAATAAATAAATAAATCCCTAGGACTCAGGCTCGCAATCGAGAATTTCCAACTATGGTAAGTGTTGCTTAATTGCCCTCTGTGTATGGTTAGTGGGGGATGTTTTTGCTCCTTGTGGAATTACATCTACTAAAGAGTTTCCGCCCCTTCCTGCACCCGACCCCTTCCAGGAGTTGTCCTCTCTGTACCCAGTGCCAGTGGCACCTCTACAAATTCATACTATGGTGGTGCAAAGCAGGTGGCACAAAAAACGGGCAGGTGGGGCAAACAAATAAGGGCCAACAGGCCAAATTAGTTGAAGCAAACATATATTTTACCCTACTATTTTTATTCATTAAAAAGCTGACATTATGTAGTTCAGAATTGGTTTTAGACAATGAAAAGGTCTGCTTCAAGTTAAAATTAAAGGTACTGTGAGGAGCCAGGCATGAAACTCAGACATAAGTTAGACATGTTTTGTCTAAATACTGTTATTGAAAATGAAAGGGGTTGGAAAAATGCCTCTCTGACCCTGTTCTAAGAGGAGCTTACCTATCTGAACCAAAAACTAAGACTCTGTATCTGATTGTCGAAAACAAAGTTGTGCCGTGTCCAAAGTTCTATTTACACTATAAACTAAATTCTAAGGTGAAGATGGTTACGTCTTTGGCCTTGGGTAGTTTTAGAAAAGTGGTCAAAAAGGAAGAATACATAACACAAACGTTCTTCAAGGATAAAGATCCTTGCTCCAGAGAGTGGCACCCTTCCCCTGGATTCCTCTTTACTTTCTGATATCTTTACAAGTATCAGTTTCTTGTGCCTTTCTTGACCAGCAACAACACTGACACACAAAACCGTCTGGTTTTCTACTTCTGTCCCTTTCCGGATCCCTAGTATACTTTCCTGCCAGGGTTTTGCTCCTTCTCTGCTGATTAACTCAATCCTTTTTCCTAGACCTGATATTTCTTCTCAGGATCTCTTTAACCTTTGTATTTTTCTTATAGCTGCCTAGTATACTGACCTGCCAGGACATTTTGCAATCACACACTTGTAATTGCCTGGTATACTCTCATGCCAGATAATTGCCTGGTATACTCTCATGCCAGGGCCTCTTGTATTCACACACTTGTAATTGATTGGTATACTCTTCTGTCAGGGCTTCTGTGCATATGGGGTCTCTGCCCTCTCCCAGACTTGCACCTTTACGTTATTTGATAATGTATCTGCTTGATATATTATCCTGTCTGGGTTTCCCATATACTGATAATGATAATAATAATTTAGCATTTATATAGCGCTAAGAACCCTCAAGCATCTGAGCGTTGCTTATTATTACCCACAGTGTGTGGTGCTCATTTATCGACCTTTGAAGGATGAAAGGCTGAGATTGACCCTGCTGGGATTCGAACCTGCATCAGCAGACTCTACACAAATGTCAAAGCGAGCGCTCTACTCACTGTGCTATTGGACTGGCTATATACTTGCACAATATGCGTCACATTCTTGTAAAGTTTTCACTCGCAGTTCATTTCCCCTTTTGACAACATGCTCTCCCTCTCTTTCTCTTTTGGCTTTGGTATTGTATCCGACGTGGCCGCCGATATGTCCCAATGGGCCTGCTGTCTCTGGGTGGACTCATCGGTTCTTGTTGGTGTTGCTGGTTTCTCTTGTGGGTAGCCATTGACCGTGTTTCGGTTCGTTCCTTCCCGCGACCACTTCCTTTTGGCTTTCCCGTCTCTCTCAGCTTCCGCTGGGCTCATCTGCTTTGTTCCAGGCTCCGGTGAGTTTGATGCTGCTTTCTGACACGTGAACACCCCGGAGTATAATGTCAGCTCTTGGCATTCCCGCAGCATGTCCTCTTCATTTGGCATCTTCTTTCTCCTTGGCTCTCGAGCCGCACTGCTCCACCACACTGACCCCAGACTTCCGGGCTCTCGATCCGCACTGAGAGGCGCATTTCTCTCCTGCCAGCAGCACACCTCGACTCTCTGCTTCTGGTTCTGCTCTGTAAATTTCCTAGTAACAACTAGACCTCTCTTAGGTCCTGTGGCCTCCTTCTCTCTGCATTGCTCGGTTCCTCTTTCTCGTCCCAGTATTTTGGTAATTAAGGGAAAGGAAGTCCATTCTTGACATTCACATGATAAACTTGGGTAAATATCCTTAATGGTTTTCAAGAGCAAGTCAGTCCTGGATGAATGTTAGGTGGAACTTGAGAAGGCGTTTTCATAAGTTTCACAAGGCAGATCAGAGTGGGAAGGTTAGCCTACGGGTCTTGGGAAAAGGTTTCATAGAGAAGGATGAGACGTATGACAATAGGCCATGAGGGTATTAGGTATGGGAGGGTTATCCTCAAGGAAAAATGGGGAATACCATGTCTCCCAGAGGTTGTCACCCCCCATGTGAACCTCCCTCATATAACAACCGCCAGGGTCAGAATCAGGTAGCGGCTGCTGTCCCATGGCCACATGGGTGGGGGTCACCGCTGGGGAAACAGTGATGACTCCATCAGATTCATCACAGGACCTTGTTCAATTGTTGCATTCGAGTAAAGCTTGCACTTCTACTGCTCATGCACTCATGCTGCTAATGCTGGTAAACTTGCAATAATCCTGCCTGTTAGCCATGCTTTCCTACCCATAGAATCCCCTTTAAAGGGATTAGCTCATTTATGTGCGCTTTGAATTTTACACATTGAATATGATAACAAATCGTGTCAGTGGGGAGTGGTTGAATATGGTTACGAGATAACTATATGCCACTGAGACACCTTTTTTCAAGCCCCTTCTTATTCCTGGAACTATCCCAACAGTCTGAAGGAATGGCTAATGGGACAAATGACTAACCCACTAATGCTTATAATATTCTCTAGAAATATCCAGAAAGAGAGCTCCTGAGATGTCCCCTGTAAGGGCTAACATATTCATGTACTGCCTTTTAGCGTTCCTCATCAGATAGATATCCCTTCCAGCATCAGCTGCTCGAAAACCTTTTATGACAGGAGGTGTAGTATGTCTCGACCTCGACAGTCGACACCTCTTGACTCGACGTGCGACTCCTTGACACCGGATGTGAAGCCGGCCGTACATACATTATGTCACTTAGCCCCCGTACTGCATTTCCTTTTTCTGCATGCTTAGCACGCTGCCTTTTGGAGCGTTCTAGTGAGAGAAATTTTCAATTCTCTAAAGTCGTCGAAATGTCTGGCCCTAAGGCTTTGTGGTTCAAACTTATGTCAGGACTGCAACTCGAAGATGTCGATCACCGACCTGGATGGCATCTGCTTGTGGTGTCTGGGGAAAGGCCACGATACCGAGCAATGCAGTCCTGTCAACAAATGTACTTGAAGGGAGCGGTCGTCGAAATTAGCGCTCAGGCTGACTCCATCGAAGTCCTGGAATCTTTGACCGCCATGTCATTGGGCCAATACACCGAAGGGTCCACACCCGAAAAGGAGGACAGGCACTGCAAGAAGTCAAAGAAACGTTTGCACTCCTGAAGCTGTTCATCCTCCTCATATGCCCACAAGAAGAAGAAATGCCATTGGTACAGACATGATTCTGATTAATTGGAAGGATGGGTTAAGACCTGCCAACTTAAGGCATGTGGAGGGAGGAGTCCTGGGAGCAAATGCTCCAGCTTTTCCAAAACGCTGCGCCAGGTACAACTCCGGTCTCAACGCTACAGGCAAATACGGCACCGGTTGCACCTAGTGGTTCTGGCATTAAGGTGACCATGTCTGGTCCTACTCCCTTGTGCTTGACCACGACAAACGAGAAGGCGATTCCGGTGCTGAGGCGCTTCTAGGACCCAGCGCCAATAGTCCTTGTAGCGACTATTGCATTGACTTCGGTACCAACATTCAACTGTGTCTTTCATCCCGAGTCTCGGCTAGTGGTTTTCTATTCTATGAGGTCAATTCATGAGGAGGGGGATAAGTAAGGTACAAGGAAAAGAGGGGACACTTGCCCTAAGCAATACAGGAGCAAAGGAGCAAAGGTGGTACAACCAGGAGACTTTAGGCTACATCACCTGGCCCCCGTGGAGTAGAGAGGAGCTCCAGTGATCAATAAAAAAGGGGGCCGTGGGAAGAGGGAGCAAGTAACATCCTGATGCCAAAAGAGAAGGGGAAAGAGACCCCAGTTTGCCTGAAGTCACAACGCCTCCTGGTGGAAGGGGGCTTGCACCGTTGTTGTATACAGGGGATGAATCCAGAAGAGGATTCACAGCTTGTGGAGAAGAAAGCCATTGAACAAACGATTGTGTCCACTACGCTGACAGCGGTAACAAAGGAAGAACTACTGCAGTGCCTAACAAAAGATTACAGCATCATTCCAAGACCAATATGCATCACTCAAAGCGGAAATAAAGAAATCCATTCAAAAAATAAAATAGGAGATTTCCAAACTAGAAGAAAGAACAGCCACTACCAAAAGGGCCCTGCAAGGCATTGCAGATGATGCTAAGAAGAACAGGAGAAGGGATTAACTTTTTACTCTCATGTCCATGGAACTTTCTCCCATAAATATTATGTGTGGTTGTTGGTTCAGATGTTTGGGAGGCCCGTCGGAAATGAGCTGGGGTCCATTTCAATATCGGCCCTACCATGCTCCCATTTTGGTTACACTCAAACTCCCAGTCACACATAACAGTCTGTGGAGGTGGGCTTTCTGACAGAATTATTTCAAGATAAGGCCATTACAGAAACAATATAAAACCAGATCAGGGAATATTTCGAGATCAACCTGACCTCCGACACAGCTCCAAGCACATACTGGGATGCCTTTAATACGGTCCTAAGGGGAGAACCTATAGCCCTGAAATCTTTAAGGGGAAACAGTTGAGACAGATGGAATCCGGTATAGAGGAAGAATTAAGATCAATCATGAAGGAAATGGAAAACCACCCCCCCGAGAGCTCATTTGAGGGCATATAGGAGCACAAGGGTTCAATTAGAACTCCTGTACACTAGACAGGAGGAGAAGGCACTACTAAATACGAGGCAGAGATATTATATATATATATATATTATATAAAAGCTAACAAAGCAGACACCCTATTGGCTAGAACACCAAGGAAACAAATAGCGGCAAGGACGATAGACAAGCTATGAAATGCAAAGGGTGGAAAAATCACAAAAAGCTCTGCGATAATGATAAATTTACCAAATATTATACATCCCTGTATTCCTCAGACATGTCGTTGGAGTCCCTCCAACATGATTTTTTTTACATATACAAAAGGTCCCTCTAATGGAGAGGGAAAACCTTGAAGCGGACATCACAGAAAGAGTAGTGGAGGCAATGAAATTGCGCCCGGTAAATAAACCTGATGGTTTCTAGCCGTTTTTTATAAAGCTTTTGGTAAATCCTTGGCTCCAAGATTGACAGAGCTGTTTAATACCTTCAGATTGAGTGGAATGACTCCCTCCATGGACAAAGCAAAAGTTGTTGTGTACCCTAAATCGAACAAAGACCCGACCCTATGCGGCTCGTACAACCGTATTCCTCTGATTATTATAGACGCGTAGATATATATGAAAATCTTGGCCAATAGATTAGAATCATTGCTCTTGAGCTTAATAGTTCCGGACCAATATGGATTTATCAAGAACCACCAAAGGTTTGATAATACTAGAAGGGTTTTCCATCTCATAGAGAAAGTGTCTAAAGCAAGATTACTGGCACTTCTCCTCTCCCTCAATGCCGAGAAGGCTTTTGATCATATATATTAGTCCTTCCTATTTAATACGATGCAATTCATGGGGTTCTGATAAATGTTCCTACAAATCAGGCATGCAAACTACCAATCTCCTTTGATTTGGCTAATAGTCAACAGGCAGTTATCCCAAATAATGTATACCAAAAGGAGAACAAAACAGGGATGCACGCTTTCTCCTCTCCTGTTCACAATGTATTTATAACCTTTTTTTAACCCCTAAATGGGCAACAGAAGATGTGCAGGGAATACCATTTGTGGGGGGAAGATCAAAAAGTGTCAGCATTTTCTGATGAAATACTGCTAGACCTGACAGACCTGGTTAACTTGCTGACTGCTGTTGTGCGTGACTTAAAAGTCTTTGGAGAAGTAGCGGAACTCAAAGTGAATTTAAGTAAATCTGGACCCAACCTCTCTGTTAGGGGTAACACACTAGAGGAGGCAAAGAGGTGCTCGCCCCTTCAAATGGAACCTAGAAGGCATTACTTATTTGGGGATTACCATTAGAGGCCATATATGTAGCTATCTATGTTCCGCTCTTAAACAAAATCAAATTGGACCTTGGAAGATAGGGTCCACTTTCTGTCTATATTTAGTTAACTATTTTCCGCTCTTAAACAAAATCAAATTGGACCTCAGAAGATGGGGCCCGCTTTCTGTCTCATGGATTGAAAGTTTTGTATTTTTTTTGCGTGTTACCTCTACTATTACCAATAACATTTTTCAAATCACTAAATAAAATGATTACAACTTTTGTATTGAACACTAAAATACTGCATGCTGGGTTTAGAACTTTGGCAGCCCCTAGGAATGAGGGAATGAGGGTGGGGTCTAGCTCTCCTGAACTTCACCGCCTTCTACGAAGCAGTGCAGTTCACGGTTATACGGGAGTGGTTCTTGTTAGAATCAAACAAAGTTTGGGCAAGAATGGACAAGGAGGTGATGGGGACACTGTTAAATGAGGTCTTAGGGCTACATAAAACCCACAGACCCAAAACATATATATGAGCCGGGTTTCAGGTCTTGTGGAGGTTACCTGGGATGCTTTGATTAGCAAAACCAGCATCCCATAATTCCCCTTACCCTTCACTCCTCTGTTTCACAACCCTCAGTTTAAGCTTGAATGGAAGTAAGTGCCTTAACACGATGGAGCTGCCTTAAACTGAGAGACATGCTACAAGGGCAATTAATACCACTTTTGAAGAGTGTAAGGAATCATTTGGGCTAGATAAGGGGAAAGGCTCTGCTATTATCAATTACTCCACTGGGTATCGGATGCACAGGTTAAAGGGGTGGGAATTAGACCTCCCTCCCCATTTGAAAGATATTTAATTACCCCGACAGGCTCCAAAAATCTGATCTTGTCGCTGTATAAAATATTTATGGCGAGCACCCTCCAGATACAATGGGCATATATAAACATATGAGAAGAGATCCTGGGACGAACCATAACACAAGAACACTGGGACTTCTTATGGGGAAACATATCCAAATTAACTAGGACAATACAGCTCAGGGAGATGTGGTATAAGGTGACGATTCGGTGATACTACAATCCAGATACCTTACAACGAATGGCTCCCCCTTCTTCCCCAAATAGCTGGAGGGGCTGTCAAATTAGAGGTGACTGGAATCACATATGGTGGAGGTTTCCAGTGGTCAAAGCTTTTTGGAGGAATGTACACACAAGAAATGAGGGAATGTTTGGCCCAGGTTTAAAGTTAGGGCCGAATGAGTGTTGAGTGGGGTATGGAACCCAGAGTCTATACTGGATTCCAAACCTCATTTCAATGCCTGCATGATGATGATCTTAGCCGCCTTGCTACTAATAGGACAGAAACGGAAAGAGGAACTATCTCCCACAGAACAAGACTGGATAAGAAAAGTGGGGGACCTTTTTGTGGTGAAATGGGTCACATACTCTATTCAAATAGAACATGCGTCGTTTAGACAGGACCAATGTCTGGTTCTGACCTTTCTACAAGATGGCTATATGAGACCTCTGTGCCCGCAAAGATTCTCAATATCATATAGAAAATGAAGGTTCATAGGAAGGCATACGCATTCTGCGAATACCAAGGCTATTGTTGGATTAAGGTGGGGAGGGGTAGGGAGGGAAAGGGGTAGAGAGGCGAGGGTCCTTGTCGGGTGTTATAATGTAAAGTTGAAGAAATGGAAATACAAATAAAAAATAAATGTAAAAGAAATCTCAACGAAATCAAGGAAAGCTGGCAACGCTGTAGTGATGATGGATTCCGTAAACTTGTAGGTGGTTTTTACTGCTGCATTGTTCAGATGTGCTGGCACGGTGCCCAACTTAAAAATAGGTGCTAATGATTTCAATTATATCTAAACTTATAGTTGTACGAACTGTTTTTAAATACTGAGTAGAGACAGGATCATATGGTGATCATGTGGGTCTCAAATAGTCCATTACTTTCAGAAGTAGTGCTTTAGAACTGAAGTTAAAATGGTCCAAATCTATATTGACACCTGAGTAACCTCAGTAGTTGGTAATATACCATCATGGGAAAAGCGCTAACTTGTCAAATACTATGTGGGTCACGACTATTGTGGGGGGGCAATGATTATGGGCTCTGAAATTCTTTATTAACCTTAAACCTTTAAGAACATTAAACACTTCCTTCACAAAGTTTGGTAATCCTCTCCAGTCCTGAAGTACTAGGCATCATACCTGCAGCCCTACAGTGTCATTCTATGTGATGGAGCACCCACTGTACCAAAATTACTAGACCTCAGTCCCATAGTGCCGCCACCCCCTAGATCTGGCGTACCAAACGTTACACCTTATTGCCATCTGTTGTCCTAGAGTACCACTTGATGCCTTGGGGAATCTACCTCATACATGCAATATTAGGTCTCAGGTCTACAGTACTGCACTCCATCCGTGGGTTTCCTCTCCGGAACATGAGTGCTTGACCTTATACCTCAGTACACCCTACTTGCCAAATTGTCTGTGATGTACAGGCCCATTCTATGCTGGAGTTCTTCCTCTCTCATCCTTTGAGAGTTATGCAGACTTAAGTAATGCTGTGGTGGTCATAAGGATTCCTTCCCCAGCCCAGAGATACCTTCAGCTTTGCCTAAAACACACGTACCATATTCTATTTTTGGGAGTTTCTTCCTCCAGCTTGTTTCAGGATTAACCTAGCTCAATATATGATAATCATCCCTGTCTGCACAATGAGTACCCTCCTGCCTCTCTGGATAGTTTCTTCCTAAACCCTCAAACTTTTCCCCTTTCTATGTCATTTCATTCCCAACTCTAAAGTACCCTCGTTCAGCTCTGGAAGATTCTTTCGCATCTTTGAGATACCCTCTAGCCTTTTCTCATGCCTGGTGTACCCTTCTATACAGGGGTCAAGCACTTTTAAAAAAAGGTGGGGGGGGGTCATTAACATACCAATTGAATGTGGTCTCACCAGAAATCAGCATATCAAGGTGCCCTCTGAAAAAAGTGGGTGGACTCCTGAATAAAGTGAGGGGACTCCGTCCACCCGTGTGTACCCTCGACTCGAGCCCCGCTTCTATAGCTCTGTGAGATTATTTCTTAGGTCTTAGGAGCACTCAAATATTGTCCTTCAGCCTTTCCTCTGCCTTGAAATACCATTTACCATGCTTGAGATACCATCCTCCAGCCCTGTCTCAGCCCAGGATATCCTACATCGGCCCATACTCATCCCGATGTACTGTACTCCAACTCTGCCTCAGCTCTAAGGTACCGTGCTCCATCTGTGCCTAAGCCTTTAGTTCCCTTCCAACAGCTATTCCTCAGTTCAAAAGTATTTGCTAGCACTGAGACTGGTGCGAGGTAAAGGACAGTGAGCATCTTGTCGTGTCAGCAGTGTGTTGCATGTCTTACTCTTGCTTTTCTTGCATCCTCTTTTCTTCTGCCTTTCAGAACTACTTCCGGGATGCCTGGAACATCTTTGACTTTGTCACCGTTCTCGGTAGCATCACGGACATCTTAGTGACAGAGTTTGGGGTAAGTTCAATGGTAGCTCATTTCTGGCGTGTTAGCTAACTTTAGACTTCTGCTGGCATGAGGGGGCAGATGCTGGTTGGGTGCTTAGATGGGGCAGGATGAGTACAGGGCCAAAATGGGTGGATCAGCCCAAGGCTGTTCTTCTGCAGCTTGCTACTACATTCCCAACAGAAGGGTTCTGGTAAGAGATGCCATGGCATGTGGGACTTGGAGCCAGTGGTCAGTGATCATCTATGCTGTCAGCCATTGTATACTCGATGGATTGGGGTTAGGGAGCGAATTGCCTGGGACATTCTGCCTCCTTGAAATCAACAAAAGTATATAAATATCAATTGGACACAACCAGAGGGACAAAGTGAAATAATTGTTAGGGTGATGAAAACGTGGGTGCCTTGGTGGGGAACCCTGCAGTGTCCTCCCACGCGAATCACAACTTGTGAAGGACACACCACCCAGGTGAGGCTGATTTAAGGCATAGTTAGCCGGTGAGGTTCCCCTCTCCCTTAAGGATTATTTCTGAAGGTAAACATCTGGCTTTCCTGACCAGGAACTTTGGGATGCACTACCTTTGCTACTGACCTCTTCATTGCAGCCCACACTGCTTCTCTTCGCAAGCAATCATAACATTTCAGAAGGCTGTCTAGCAAGCAACATAGGAAGAACAGTCTTCCCTGGCCTTGCCAGACCGGTGTATGAAGGCTGTCCTGGAAACAGTGCCAGGAAAGCCGAGCCAATATTGATATTGCTCAAGGTAGAGATACTGGTAGGAGCCCTAAGGGGACTGTTTTGGCACATTTCATAAACTTTTGGGAATCTTTTGCGTGCTTAGAGCTTGTTCACACCCCTCAGAGCATACATGCAAAATCTTTTTCCCTAAGACACACGGCTCTTTGAGTTGGGTCTACAACATGTGAAAAGTTAAATACAAACATTCTCTAGGAGACATAACCAATTCATTTTGGGGTAATGCACGGAAGAGGTTTTTGAGTGGAGGTAGTTTCGAGATTGCATTTGTCTCCCTATTCAACGTGAAGTTGATGCATTTTTCCCATTTTTGGGAGGAACTATTGCAATACCATTGTCGATCCTCAGTCCGTCTCTCTACAGGACTGAGTACTGTTCCCAGTCTTTGCCACCACCGTTTAAGGTGTCTTTCCATGGTTAGCCCTCTGTTCATGTCAATGGAACCCTTGGTGCTTATCAAAATGTTCATCATCTTGTTGTGGCACACAACCCTTGGTGCTGCTCCCACAGTCAGCCAACATTCCTTGGCCATATAGCCCCGGGTGTCGTTAGGTATTTGGGTGGAACAGGCACTGCAGGGTATGCAATCCCAGTTCCAGATCTGAGTAATGGGGAAAATGGGGTGGTGCGATCGATCCTGTGGGGCATGTGATCTTAGGCCAAGGTGTGGGTAGGGGGGGTGTAGCGGCAGTTGTGTTGATCCTGCAATGCATGCGATCACAGGCTCAGATATGGGTAGCGTGTTAAAAGAACATTGTGACAGGTCCTACAGTGCATGTGATCTCAGGCCCAACTCTGGGTAGTGGGCGTAGAATTGCAGAGTGACATGCCCTACAGTGACCCTGCCCTCGGTGGCAGTAGCATAGTCCAGTGAGTGGGTGTTGTTTTTTCACTGATGATGTATACGTCGGAATTTGCTGTTTGCAAAGTATAATGATTTGTTGTGTTTCTTATCTTGTCTTTTTCCATGCTCTCTCTTTACACTGTGCTATTTTGGCGCAACGCCCTCTGAAAATTTCATCCAATCAAAATGCACTATGAAAATCATTTGTCCATCCATGAATCGGTCTGTGTCTCCATGCCAACTAATATTTCTAAAACAAAAAACAAAAAAAAAATACTACAAATTTTCTATGAAAAATGAATACTCATAATTGAAAAACAAACAAATTTGTGTTCTGGTTACGAACCAATCTGCTATGTAAAACACATCCTAAAAACTCTCCCCCATTCATCTTCAACATGTGCATCTAAGAATCCGGTTGGTTTGTAATTTCTTTCTGAAACCCTAGTGCATTACATTGACTAAATGCTTCCTCCGTGCATGTCCTGCTCCAAGCTTCCTAACTGGAGACTGCCTGCAGCGTGCTCTTCTGTCTCAGACTCTCTCTTTTTCTGCTCTTCCTCTCTCTGCCTTCTTTCATCCTATCTAACTCCACACTGCCCATGTTCTTTTTCCTTTGCTCACTTATATCCTCATCACTTTTTTTCCTCTCTCCGTCTTCTTCCCCATCATCACTATCGAAGCTCCCCCTACATTTCTTTTCCCCAATGTCTTTCATCCCCTCCATGGCTCTCCCTTCTTCTGTTCTTGTCCCTCTCACCCACAAAATCATCTTTTACTTTTCGTTCTTACTCATTGTTCCTCCATCCCTTCATACCTTATAATCCGTCTACTCCCAATTTCTCTCTCCTTAACCTCCTTGTCTGGTTTTCCTCCCTCTTCAACAACCTCTCTGACTGCCATCTTCCTTATCTCCCTATCTTCCATTTACTCTCTCTGTATTTATTTCTCACACACTCTCTCTTTCTAGACTCTTGCTTTGCTTGCAGTATAGTATGCATCTTCCCCTGTATGAGTTTAATGTGGATGGTTTATAGGTGACAGAGTACTAACCCAGGAATGCATTGATTGGAAAAACTATGTTTTATTTAGTTGCCTGAGACTAGAATGTTTAGCATGTGTCTTGGGAAGTTGTGTAAACATAGGTGTGGATATATTGTGCGCAGATGCATTGTGGTGCGCATAGGGGTGCTCTCTTGAGAGCCCCAATGCACACATCGGGTCAGACAGTTTCTGTTCTTGAGATTATGAGCCACCTTAAACTGTAGGAAAGGAAGATGGTATATGCTAATGTACATCCACCTTTTGCTAGCCTGACAATGTGTTTATTTATCCCATGTTCAGAGGTGAGTAAAGATAGGGACGACTAGCTAACACCCTTCAGATGATATTGCAGTGAAGACAAATCAATCAGGGCACAATCCATTGCATCAATTCTCTTATGGCAGGCTAGTGGGGTTCTCTGGCATATGATGAGTGTTGAGTGATGTAGCCAACCCAAGTGTGCAGAGATGTGCACTACTGAAGGTAGGCAGTGCGTAGGCGATATAGGAATTATTCAGGGTCTTTTTCCTGATAAGCAGTATCTCTTTTGAGATGTGCAGGGATATTGTAATTCATTAGATGTAAATGGTCTGTGGGGATGAAGGCTTTGTTTAAGATATAAAGAGTCTATGATTATTGAGGAGTCTGTATCCAGGTCTTTGGCTTAGTGGACTAATGCGTTTACTAAAGGGATATGCATTGACCTCGTGGTCACAGGTTAGAATTCCAAGAGTTACACTCAGCCCTTCAACCTTCTGACGTCGCTAAAATGAGTATCATTGAGTTGGGTAACAATCTACATCTGCTATCTGTCCCAAGCACCAAGTTACCCCTCTGGGGGTAAGAGAGTGTTCTACAAAAACACCTGTTATGTTAGGTACATGATCTGTGCAGGATCTATGATGATGGGGGATTCAGTTGAGATATTGAGAATGTGGTAATGGAAGTATCTGTTGAGTTTTGACGGGTGTGTGGTGATAAAGGTTTCTATTGAGTCTGTGGTAATGGAGGTTTCTGTTGATATGTGGATTGTCTGTGGCAATGAAGGCTTTGGTTGAGAAGCACAAGGTCTGTGGTGATAGAGGTTTCTGTTCAGATGTACATTCTCTGTGATGATGAAAGCTGTGTTTGAGAAGCAAAGCATCTCTGGTGATTGAGGCTTTGGTTGTGTAGCACAGGGTCTGTGATGATAGAGGTTTCTCCAGCATTGGATCTTTCATAGATTCAGATGCTTGAATATTCCCCGTCGTCAGACTTGGAATCCTCGGTGATAAAAATGATTACATTTTTTTAATATGCGTCCAAGCTGATCAAACATCTACCAGCAGATTTACAGGAAGAAGCCAGGTCCATCATTGCGGACAGAGAAGCCACTTCAGACCACATGATCGACACGGCTGTCGATGTTTCTGAATAAGGTTTCAGACAAATGGCCCACGGCACGGTGCTAAGGATACAGGCATGGATGAAGGCCACGAATTTCACACATTTTGGACATGCCCTTCGACGGGCAAGACTTATTTGGCAAAAAGATAGATGACCACCTTAAAGGAATTAAAACAGACACAAATACAGCTCGAGCCATCAGTTCCTTGAAGGATAAATATAAAGACTGCAGGTCTTTTCGGCCCTTTCGAGGTGCAGCGTCAAAAGACAGAGGATATACACGTTCCTCCTATGGTAAAAAGTCACAAGGTAACACATTCCAAGGCAACAGATATCAATCCGCCAACAGGTATTCCCAGAGAGGAAGGCACGGCTCTTCCCATGGTAAAGCCCACAACAAACAGAATTGAGCATTCGATTCTTCCCCCTGTATGCAAACGCCTGTGGGGGGAAGGTTAAGCCAATTTTTTCAACGCTGGAATTCGATAACATCGGACAAGTGGGTATTACAGGTGGTCCTCAGAGGTCACACCATAGAATTTCTAGACCAGCCTCCATCCCTTGCCCCCACCCCTCGCAATGTTCACATGCTGCGGAATGTCTTGGCAGAAGTTCAGAAGTTACTGCACAAAGCAGTTACAGAGCCAGTTCCGTATTCCCAGAAAGGAAAAGGTTTCTACTCCCACTTCTTTCTAATCAAAAAGAAAAACGGTCAATGGAGGCCCATATTGGACTTAAGGGCACTCAACAAATACATCAAACGCATCAAATTCAAAATGATATTCCTGCAAGGAGTCTTACTGTGGCTGAACAGAAACGACTTCCCAGCCACACTGGACTTAGAAGACGCATACTTCCACATTCCAATTCATCCTCCCCACAGACAGTTATCAGGTTCGCTATAGGAGACCTACATTTCCAATTCCGGGTACTCCCGTTTGGGCTAAAATCAGCACTGAGGGTATTTACCAAGTGTCTGGTGCCCGTAGCAGCGAACCTCAGAAGGTGGGAACGGAGGTCTTTCCATATTTGTACGACTGGTTGACAAGGGCAAGCTCCTCAGTCAAGCTCAATTGGCATTGTCGAAAACGATAAAACTCCTAAAAGGGTTAGGTTTTTCGATAAACAACATAAAATCCTGCCCAGTACCCAGCAAGATGGTTCTTTTTCTGGGGGCCGAGTTCGACACCACCATTCCCAGGGTAACACCATCGCGGACAGAGTAACAGCCATCCTCCGCTCAACATCATTGTTCCTAGAAAGAGAGACAACCACGGTACACTCTTTCGAATCCCTCCTGGGCATGATGTCCTCATGTATATTTCTCATACCAAATTGCAGACTTCGCATGAGACCAATCCAGCCCTGGACCACCAATGGAAACAAGCCACGGGTTCATGGGAAGATTTGGTCCAGATACCGACGACAGTGCACAAGGCGCTTCGATGGTGGAACACTCCACAGGACCTGCTCCAAGGGATGCCATTCCAGGCACCAACATCCACTCGTCTCTTAAGGACAGATGTGTCCCTTTCGGGATGGGGAGCACACTTGGCGGACCTCCAGACAAAAGGGACTTGGTCAGACCAAGAATTACAGCTCCACATCAATGTCCTAGAGCTGAGGGCGATACGATGGGCTCTAAAAGCTTTCCTTCCAGTAGTGGCGGGTCAAGTCGTCTTAACCATCCAGACAGACAATACACCCTCCATGCACTACACAAACAAGCAAGGAGGCACGAAGTCAGAGATCTTATCACAGGAAGATCAACTACTATGGTCATGGGCCTTGCACCACAAAGTGCAGATCAGGGTGGAACATCTCCCGGGAGTGGACAATGTCTTAGCGGACAAACTGAGCAGGGAGTATGCGTCTTCCCACGGATGGGAGCTAGACAAAAAGTAAGTTCAACAGATTTTCTCTGTATGGGGCCAGCCACAGATCGACCTTTTTGCCACCAGGATCAACAGGAAATGTCAAGCATTCGCCTCAAAGTACCCAGAACATCAATCAGCAGGAGATGCAGTCTCGGTGGACTGGACTGGGAAGTCCTTTATGCTCGTCTCCCCATTCCACCCATAGCCAGAGTTCTGCGCAGAATGAAGGAACAGAATTGCTCCATGATCCTAATAGCACCGGATTGGGTGCGACAGATCTGGTACCCGACTCTGCAACATCTATCCCGATGGCCTCCTATTCGCCTCTGGGCTCATCAATACCTCTTGACTCAGCAGAACCACAAAGTCCTCCACCACAACCCAGCGAGCCTCTCCCTCAAAGCCTGGTTCCTGAGCAGCGCAAACTCATGAACTTGAACCTTCCGGCGGGACATAAACAGGGCCTCTAGAACCCCCTCAACAAGGATCACCTACGTGCGGAAATGGACACGCTTCTCTAAGTAGTGAGAAACATCGGCAGTTAACCCACTTACAGCTTCCTGAAAGGGTTGATGCGTACTTATCCTCCTACGCCCTCATCAGTTCCTTCCTGGAGCCTGAATACTGTGTTAACGGCTCTCATGGAACCCCCTTTCAAACCCATTAACAGATGAGAAATACAATTCTTATCTTGGAAAACGGCTTTTCTGATAGCCATGACTTCGGCCAGGAGGATCAGTGAATTACAAGACTTGTCTTCAGAACCTCCTTTTACTTTGTTTCAGCAAGACCGTGTCATTTTGAGGACAAACCCAAAATTTCTGCCCAAGGTCTTATCGGAAATGACACTCACAGAGCGCATTGTTCTACCATCTTTCTTCCGGAACCATACCTCGGAGGCGGAAAGGGCTTTACATTCCCTAGATGTGACTAGCGTTTTGAAATTCTACTTGCAGAGAACTAAGGAGTTCTACTTATCTAACAGACTGTTCATTGACTTTGCGGGCCGCACGAAAGAACAACATATCTCCAAACAAAGTCTGGCAAGATGGGTCTCGTTATGCATTACCCATTGTCATCAATTGAAGGGCGACCCCCTCTCTAAACCGCCTTCAACGCACTCCACCAGAGGAAGAAAGGCATCAGTAGCGTTTCACGCAGGGGTTCCCTTGAAGGACATCTGCAGAGCCGCTACCTGGAGCACTCTGCACACGTTCGCTAAGCACTACTGCCTAGCAGAAGATGCCAACAAAGAATCTGCAGTTGGACAGGCAGTGCTCCACCACCTCTTTGCATAAGGTAGGACCAGCCTATTTTCCCACCTTTCCCTGAGTATGTAACCTTGGTGTTGCTGCATGGTAAAGGTTTGTCAGAAATATTGTTTCTGCATCTATGCTTCTATGCATATATATATATATATGTATTTATTATGGTGGCATGCTTTAACTGCTTGGTATTCTATTCAAGCATCTGAATCTATGAAAGATCCAATGCTGGAGAAATCTTAGTTACTTACCTGTAACTGTATTTCTCCAGCATCGGTATCTTTCATAGATTCACATGCGCCAGCCCACCTCCCCTGAGAGGCTGCTCCTATGCTCAGCACCCATCATACTGTATTTCCTATGGTTCAAAATCTGAAGATGGCTGCCTGGGGTGGAGCTTAAGCCCTGCCACCTCATTGGTTGGGGCCATAAAGGACCAACGTGAGGTGGAGGGACTACACAATGGAGTATCTACATGCATCCTCTAGGGAAGAAGGGATGTATATTAAAACATTTTAATAATTAATGTTTATCACCAAGGATTCCCAGTCTGATGACGGGGAATATTCAATCATGTGAATCTATGAAAATACCAATGCTGGAGAAAGATAGCTAAAGGTAAGTAACTAAGAATTCTGTTTAGAGCTACAGGGTCTGTGGGGATGGATGTTTCTGTTAAGGTGTACAGGGTCTGTGGTGAAGAAAACTTTGGTGGGGAATCATGGGGTCTGGTGATGGAGGATATCGTTGAGATGTATATGATATGTAGTGATGAAGGCTTTGCTTGAGAGGAACAGGGTCTGTGGTGATTGAGGGTTTGTTTGAGAAGAACAAGGTTTGTGGTGTTTGAGGTTTGGTTGAGAAGCACAGGTTCTAATGGATTGTCCTCCAACGGATTCCTCGTCTTAGATATAGTTTCCTGCCTTGCAGCACTCTGAGAAACCTTTTCCCAGGAAGGGGTGCCGTGCAATCCACCATTGAGAATCCTCGAGTCATTGGCTTCAGAACCAGATGTGTCATCAACTTCTGTACAAAAAGCACATGCAGCGTGATGTGACCTCAGTTCCTTTTTTATGCATGCCCAGCACGCAACTCAGGAATACATTGTTCGCCTCAGAGTATTTCTCTAATGCATTTAAAAAACAATTCTTGTCATTGTTCCAAAATGTCTTTGACTATGATGTCTACAAAACCCTCAGGTTTAAAAAAATGCTGTGATTGTGGTGCCGAAATGTTGTTGATAGACCCCCACAGAATTTGTCTGTGGTAACTCGGACAGACCATGTCGTGATATACTGTGGCCCATGTCAAGACATGACGCCAAAAGCCCTAAAGGAGAGAGCCTCCAAATTGACCTTTGGTCGTTCGTCTTCAAAGTCGTCAAGTACGACGCCATCTAAATGTAAAATCGATGACAAAAGCTCTGTGGCTGTAAAATCGCCAGAGAGAGACTAAGCTGTCAAAGAAGCACTGTAAGAGATCTCACTCGAGGAGCGACTCCTGTCATTCATCTCCTTCCTTGTCACTTGAACTAATCTCCTGAAAAACAGGTATGCTTCCTGTCTAAAACCGCTTCTGCAGAAAAGTGTGGGATGAATTTTGCATCAAAATGATGCAGGTCTTTGAGAAAGCAAGCCCACCACTTCTGTCTTCCTCTGGAAAAAGCCCACTGCGCCCAAAAACGATGACAGGGACTCGTTTCATAAGCCTCATTGTGTGCCGAAAAGCCAGAGAGCAGTGAAATCCCTGATTTGAAGATTGTCAGCGCCACCGACGTCTTTGTTGGCTGCCACGTTCTGAGACACTCTGGGCCTCGTTATGGGTCTGGCGGTAACATGCCGGTAAAATCGGCAGGTTGCCTCTGGACCCGTAACGAATTACCGGCGCCTGACTTCCCGGTAACACCGGGGTATTCCGACCCCGGCGGCCGGGAAGCCAGGCGCTGGTAATTCTGTAATTCCACATTCCCATGGAGTCCTTTAGTCCTTTAGGACTCCATGGGAATGGGGACCACAGAAGCACGCACCGTTGTTAACGGTGCCGGTGCTTCCATGAAACACTGCGTGCGGGTGCCTTTCCGCCCGGCAGGTCTGACTCTGGCGGGCGGGCGGACGGCACCCGCTCGCAAAGTTGTACTGTGCCGGTCCGGAAACACTGGCGCTGGTAGCCTTACCGGCGCCAGTGTTTCTGGACCAGCAGAGTTGCAATGAGGCCCTCTG
This sequence comes from Ambystoma mexicanum, assembly GCF_040938575.1. NCBI lineage: Eukaryota > Metazoa > Chordata > Amphibia > Caudata > Ambystomatidae > Ambystoma > Ambystoma mexicanum. Next base: position 1,269,454,868 of record NC_090926.1, on the reverse strand, counting down.
TCAGCATCAACTTCGAAGGAACGATCGATAGTTGAAGACCCCCTCGACTAGGTTCACACCAAAATCGAGAAGAGAGTTTATTTCCTCATACTCATATGTCCCATCCCCTTTCCTCCATACTGTATGGGCGTCCCAGTGCAGGGACTTGTACCTTTTTGCCTTGCAAAAATGAAATTTCCCCATTTGGAGCATGCAGCCGCAAGTGCATTCATGCCCCGCTAGCTTCCCCCACCGGCTCCTCACCTCAGTCCTCTATTCCTCTTGGGCAGGATCGGGTTGGCCTTGCTTTAGCATGCAATTGTTTTGCTATGCTGTGAATTTTTTTCTCTGTGCTTTTCCTTCTCCGGCGTCTGAAGCCTCGCTCCAAGCAGGTTTTTCAAGGTTCACATCCTGCGAGAGATCCTTTCTGGCTTCAGACCCCCATTCTTTCTGATTAGAGTGTTTCTGGCGGCTGAAAACCAGTGGGATTCTTGCGCAGGCATGTGATGCACTTACCCAGAAGTCACATAAGAACTGTCTGTCACCACTTCAGCAGGGAGATCTTCTGCTGGGAGGGGTCCTCTAGATTCTCACACCAGTGTTAGGCCTTGAGCCCCTATGGCTAATGGTGCACGCACCGAGGGGTCATCTAACTCTTCCAGGCCAGGCGCTGAGGGGCTAAACGGTCTTTCTACCGGACACAATTCCAGCTCCTACCCAGCCACTGGAGACGTTTCTCCAGAATGTGGCTTCAGGTCAGGTACCCACAAGGGAAAGTCTCCACACAGATGTGATAGCAGGCATCGACTGCACCCATGCCGCGTTGGTGGCGCCCCAGACCCATGAGGTTGTGTACAGGAACCGGAAGCACTACCACTCCATGTACGTGCAGGTGACCTGTGGCCCTGACCTCATCATAACCCACTGCTGTGCTCGCTACGCAGGATGCACCCATGACTCCATGGTCCTACGCAACAGCACACTGATGGGATTCATGAAAAGGCACAGAGGACAACGGAACTGGATAGTGGGTGAGTACAAACCCTGCCACATATGCACATTGAAGCACAAGAAACCAAAGGAGGGGTAGCCACAGGAAGCATTGCATGGCAAGAGGAGGCACTGGCAGCACCCATGCAGCCCCTGCACCATCGGGGGACATCAAATGGTGCATGCACACGTTTGACACACCTGGACACACACATGGTGATCGACACCCACCGCCCATGTGCAGTCAACTGGGATACGCCACAGAACACCCACCACAAAGTCACTGGGTGCATGTACATGACAAGTCATACACATACACATTTAGACTGCAGACCCATGCATGAGACAAATGACTGATGTTCATATTCCACCCCATGCAGGTGACTCTGGATATCCGCAGCCTGCGTGGCCGATGACCCACATACACCACATGAGACCACCTACAACCATGCCCACAGCTGGCCTGCATATGCAAAGAGCACAACTTCCAAAGACACAATTCCGGTGCCTAGACCGCACTGGATGGGCCCTAATGTATACCCCAGAGAAAGTAGGGAAAGTAGTCTTGGTGTGTGATATGCTCCATAACATTTGCCTGAGGAGGAATGTGCCCCTACCCCCGATGCTGACAGGCCACACCCAGAGGAACCTGGAGATGACGGCCAGGAGGTATGAGCCAGGGCAGACACCCAGAGCGATGAAGTGAGGGAAGGGAGAGTGACTTGACAAGCGCTAATCAACAATTACTTTTAGTACGTTGACCGGACCCAGTACACAACCAGCACAGTGTGAATAAAGAGCACGAGAATACAATCATGAATGTCCTTGCATGTTATTTATTCAACAGATTGTTATGTAACTTTTTCAAAACTCCATGCCCCCACCCACCACCAGCACCCCAGCACATAATCTCCCTCCCCTACTCACCACCAACACCCCAGCACACTATACCCTCTCCCCCACCCACACCCAAAACCCCAGCACACAATACCCCCACCCACCACCAACACCCCAGCACACTATCCCCTCCCCCCACCCATCGCCTACAACCCAGCACACAATCACCCCTCAACCAAACAACCGCCAACACTCCAGCACACTGTCCTTCCACCCACCACCGTGTCCATAACATGGCCACTCAGGCCAAAAAGAGTCATGCCATTCATGATGGCCGTGCCCTCTTCTCCAGACCCTCAGCATCCGGGGAGTTTGACCGGAGCTGGCACATGGACCTCTGTCTAGGGGTGCCATGTTGGGGGGTATCGGGTAGCGGCCTCACCTCCCTGGCCTCATGAGAAGGGTCAACCCCTCAGGGAGAATGGACAACACTGCAGGATTTGTCACATACCCTTTCCCTCATGTTGCTGATTTCCTCATCTTCTAACGGAAAACGGGACAGGAAATCCAGGAAATCCCCATTTTCCTGTTCCTTACACTGAAACAGAAAGGTTGATGGTTGAGGAACCATGCGCATGGTTCTTGGATTGGTGTCTTTTCTAAGACTAAGCCATGTGAGGGGTGAATGGTCTGTGACTAGTCTGAATTTCCTTCCTATAAGGTAATACCTGATGTAACCTACATCCCACTTAATAACCAATGCTTCTAATTCAATAGTAGCATAGTTTTGTTCAAAGGCAAACAGTTTCCAGCTGAGTTAAAGCGCGGGATGTTCAATGCCATCATACTCCTGTGATAGGACGGCCCCTAAATCTACATTAGAAGTGTCGGTTTGAAGTATGACCTCCTTGTTGAAGTTGGGAACTTTTAGGATGGGCTCACTACACAAGATTGCCTTAAGGGTATCAAAACAGGCCTGATCTTCTTTTTGCCATTGCAGTTTCTGGTGTTCGACTTTCTTAAATTTATCGGTTAGACAGGGTTAATAGTGGAATAGTTTGTAACAAATCTTCTATAATAACCAGTAAGTCCTAAAAAAGCTCTCAAGTCTCGTTTTGAGACGCCCCAGACGTTTTCTGTTTCAGGTTGTACTAAGCAGTGTCCTACAAAAAAGACCAAGTACCTTGCGGCTGATTGGGCTAAATTGCAATTATTTGGATTGATTGTTAGGCTTGCTGGTGTCAGGGCTCTATTAATCTTATAAAGGTGGAACATATGTTCTTTCCAGGTCTTACTATAGATGACGATATCTGCAAAAACTGAAGTATGGCCACAAAACCTGGTCCGTTAGCCTTTAGAAGGTGGCAGGGGTGCCATGGAAGTACATGGAAGTTCCTTAAAGTGAAATAGTCCTCTAGGGGTGAAGAAAGCGATTATTTCCTTCTACTTTGGATGGTTTTAATGGTACATGCCAATAACCCTTGGTGAGATAATTTGTGGAAAGATAGACCGTTGTGCCCAGTCAAACAATACGACTGTCACTCTGTGGCATGGGGTAGTTGTCAAACTGGGACATGGCATTGTTTTCTAAATTCTATGCAAAACCTACATGGTTGATCAGGTTTTGCTACCAGGACTATTGGAGAGCTTCAAGGACTCTGGGATGGTTTGATAATATCCGCCTCCAGCATTTTCACCAACTCTTGGAGAACTATTTCTTTTCAGGCCTCTGGGATCCTAAAAGGTTGGAGGTTAATGATTTTGAAGGTGGAGTACGGATGTGATGGAATATTCCTCTGACTCTCCCCGATTCACAGCTAAAGAAATCAGGGAACTGATCTAAAAGATCTTATATATCTTGTTGCTGTGATGGAGGAAGATCAGATGGTATCAGGTTAAGTCTGTTTGTTTCTTCCGTTAAGAGGCTGGCCATTACCACAGAGGAAGATGCTATTGGGTCCTCTTTCTAATCCTTTAGTAGGTTGACATGGTAAATTTGTATTTTAAATCAACTATCGGGCTGTGCAACTTTATAATTACAAGGACACGTTTGTTCTAACACCATGTAGGGTCCATGCCAGCCTGATAACATCTTGTGGTCTGAAGTAGGGAGTAATACTGAGACTTTCTGTCCAATGGAGAATGACCGGGCCCCCACCTTAATGCCATACTGGGACTTTTGGTGTTCTTGGATCTTAGTCAGATTAAATTGTACTATGTTTTGCACCACTTGCAAATGTTCTTTAATCTGCTGGGTGGTATAGGATGGTGGTAGAATAGCTTCCTCCCTTTTCTCCCATGTCTCTCGTATCATATCCAGCACATCCCTGGGATTACGTCCATATAATAATTCAAAAAGTGAAAATCCCAGCGAAGCCTGAGCGGCCTTTCTGATGCCGAATAGGGCCCAAGGGATCACCATATCCCCGTTGTTCCCATCGGCTTCCACTAGTTTCTTATGGATATGCTTTAGAGTTTTATTACAGTGTTCGACCAGACATGGGTCTGAGGGTGATAGACGGAAGTCCTCAGCATGGTTATCTGTACGATTTGTTTTGCCTCTGCCATTATCTTGCTCATAAAGGTTGTTCCCGGGCCTGTCAGAGTTTCCTTAGGAATACCGAGCCTTGATAAAAAGTGGATCAAGTATTTCAAGATATGTGAGGTGTTGCTTCACATGGGGAAGGCCTCGCGATAGCGGGTGGCATAATCTAGTATGACTATAATGAATCTATTTCCTATCCTTGATGGTTCTAGGGTTCCTACAATATCCATCCCTATTTGGGAGAAGGGGACCGCAATGATTGGCAGGGGTTGTAAGGGAGCTTGGGGAGGGTGGTTTGTGTCTGTCTTTTGATATAGAGCACACGTGGCAATGACATTTTTAATGTCAGCATACACTCCCAGCCAATAGAATCTACTCATCGCTTGTTCTTGGGTCTTTGCTGTTCCTAGGTGACCAGAAGTAAGCTGGGTGTGCGCAATTTCTAAAACTACCCTACAATGCGTTTGGGAAATGGCTATTTGGGAGCAAGGGGTACTCTTACGTCCCGCCCCTTTCCTCCATATGCATGGGAGTCCGTCACCAGAAAAAACCTTACTCCCCTTTAAATTTAGAGGCGCCCAGGGGTGCGGCCCTGGGAGCCTGCACTACCCTGTCTCCTCCCACCGGCGTCACACCTCAGTCTCCTTTTGCATGTCGATGGGAACTGGCCGATTTCACCAGTGCTCCTGGGTTTGGCTTCAGCCATGTAATACCACACGCTCTTCCCCGGATTCTTCTTCTATCTTTTTGTCTTCTTTTTGTCATTCAAGTACTCGGTCCTCCGGCGCCACGCTCCTCCCCGGTGAATGTCGACTTTAGCAGGCTTCAGCAGGTGTCCAGCATGCAAGGGGCTCTTCCCTACGTCCAACCCCCATGCTCTTTGCCTCCGCTGCCTTGGCCCTGACCACGGCTGGGAAGGTTGTAACACCTGCAACGCATTGACTACACGCGCACTGAAGAACAAGCTAACTAGGTGGAGGGAGCTCTTCGAAGGGTCACCTCCAGAGGACTTGAAGAAATTCGTCAAACAGAGATCGAGGCCCAAGGGAAGGCCGCTATTTTCCATCGTACCCCGTAAGGGCAACTCCTTCCTGAGCCATAGCGGGAGGAACCTCTCGGGTTCTGGAACCAGCACACGCACTGAGGCTAGTCCAGCTACCAGCCTCATGGCCGAGGGGTCGTCAGATCCTTCCGGAATCAGTGCTGAGGGACCGTAAGGTTCTTTTACTGGGTTTATACCGAGAGGCAATGACCTAGTACTGGCTTAATGTCCGAGGGGGCGCCTACATGCAGCACTACCGGCGACACTGCCCAGGGCAATACGCCTTCCAGGCCTAAGCCTGAGGTGCAGCATAGGCCTCATGCTCCACCACCAAGAGTCTTGGAGGAGGACGCGCCCAGGGAGCCATGCACCACGACTTTGGCACGTGGAACCCACCTCGACAAAATGGATGCTGTGCCAAACAACATGGCTGTTCGTCCGATGCCACTCCTAGGAATGGAGTAGGCGAGCGAACAAGTTTCAAGGTGGGACTGGTGTCAACCAGGTATGTGGCCTACAGTTTATCCATCAGCAGCACAGGGTAGGTTTCCCCGGCAACCTAGACAGAGTGCGCCCCAGCCCCAGCAGCCCCCGGCAGCTCTGTCAATATAACCGGCCACCTCTTCTGCCTCCGAAGACAGGTTCTTTGAAAGGTTCCTGGCGCTGATGCGAACCCCCAGATGGGGGCCACCCTACGGGATGCAGTCAGGGACTTGCTCCCTCTGTCCACTCCACCAGAGCCCATAGTCCTTCCTCCCATGGCTCCGGTGCCACAGGCCCCAGCGCAGCCCCCGCTGGCCTGCTAGCTCCTTCTATTCCAGCTTCCCTGACTCCCACAGTACAGGTCGTTCCACACCAGCCTCTGCAGCAGCTCACTGCTCCGGTCTCCACACCGTAGCCCACAGCGCCCAGTACTCCTCCACCCGCTCCGGACCAGCTGGACACTGGTGGACACAGACGAGGAGGAGGACCCTGACACGCTGTCGTCAGCAAAGGCCTTCCACGACCAGATTGCAGGTTTGGCTGAATACCTGGGCCTTCCTCAACCTGAGATCGACCAGCCCGAGGAGGGGGTCTTAGCAGAAGTCCTAACCCTACGACCCCCTACCAAGATGGGTATCCCGATACAGAAGGACAACATTGCCTTGGCCAAGAAGGGGTGGCTTAAGCCACACTCGGCTCAACCTGTCAATCGGCGCCTCAATGCCAAGTATAGACAGATGGAGGGGGATCCACACTCAACCACACACTTTGGTGATTGCTGCGGCGTCACTTTACTCTAAGCCTCAGTCGTCCTCTGCCACCTCGTCCTCGGCACTGCTAGGCAAGGAGGAGAAGATCTTGGAGGTGTACTGGAAAAAGCTGTACTCCAATGCCTCCCTGGACCTGCGCCAAACCAACGCGGACGCCATGCTGGCAGAGGCTTTGGCGGGAAATAGCAGACTTCCTTCCAGAGCTTCCAGTGCAGAGCCAGGCACGCTTCAGATTGGGTCTAGGAGAAGCCAAGCTGGTAGTGCAGGACATCATGGAGTCCACTGTGGCCCACATCGATACCTCTGGCCGGGCCATCTGCATCGCCACGGACATGAGAAGAATGGCCTGTCTTCGGGCTACTAAATTTAACCCCGATGTCCAGGAAGGCATATTGGGCCTTCCGTTCGAGTGTAGTAACCTCTTTCTCTCTACCACTGATGAGGAACTAGATAAAAAGAAAAACAGCTCTCAGACTGCAAAGTCTTTATCTATCCTAACGCCCAGACCCATCAACTTACCAACAGTGGCGGTCGTTCAGCAGGTTCTGTGGCTTCCAGGAGAGAAGGGGGGGCAAGGACTTCTTCCAGTCACTCTTCTCAGCAGCAGCCTCAGAAGGAAAGAAAGCATGATGCGTCCGTTCGGGTACACGTGTCTCCAGTGGGGGGCAGGCCTGCCTTCCACGTGCAATTTTGGTGCCAGAATTTTGCGGACCCCTGGATCCTCTCTGTAGTGTCCTTGGGGTACCGCCTACCGGTCCGTCTCCTCCTCCTTCCTCTCCTCCACTCCCACAGATTCGGACGGCAACTCTATTGGCGGAGATCCAGTCGCTCTTCGAGAGCCAGGCTGTGGAAGAAGTCCTAGCGTCCCGGAGAGGCTTGGGCTTTTAGTCCAGGATTTTTGCCATACAAAAGAAGAACCAGGCTGGTCTGAGAGTTGTGTTGGACCTATCCACCCTCAACCTCTCCCTTCCTCTTCAGAAATTCAAGATGGTTACGCCAGCACTCATTGCAGAGACACTAGACAAGGTAGACTGAATGTGCTCCCTGTATCTGAAGGACGCCTATCTACATGTCCCGATTTGCAACCACATTGCTCCTTCCTGCGCTTCAGGATCATGGACTGCCATTTCCAGTACAAGGTGCTACCCTTCAGCCTCAAATCAGCCTCCAGGGTATTCACCAGACTCATGAATGCGGTGGCAGCCCTCCCCAGAACCCGTGGCCACCATGTCTAACCGTACCTGGACGACTGGCTGGTTAGGGCGAGATCTACGGAGGGGGTTAACCACACCTCCTACGCGCTTATGAGCACTCTCCACGACCTGGGGTTTACTATCAACCTCAAGAAGTCTCAGCTGCAGCCCACGCAAGCCTCACCTTCCTTGGACTCATCTGGGATACGAGCTCCGAGAGGTCTTTCCCTCGGAGGACAAGATTACGGCCATCAAGAGGGCCACTACGCACTTCCTTACCAGAGCAGTGACCTCGGCCTGGTGGTACAAACACTTACTTGGTATCATGGCAGCGGTCCCCCTGGCCGTGCCACACACAAGACTCAGAATGAGGAGATTACAGCTGCCCTTCGCAGGCTCATGGAATCAGGAGAAGGGCTCAGAAGTGGAGCTCATCAGCATACCTCCTTCTCTCCACTCGGACCTCACTTGGTGGTCATGGACTTCAACCTGCGGACGGGCAAGCCCTTTCCGGCAGCCGTCTCTGCAGGTTACCATCACTACGGACTCCTCCCTAGAGGGCTGGGGAGCCACTCTGGACAGCCACAGCATCCATGGAATCTGGACCCGGCAGGAACAGGAGTCACACATCAACTGGCTGGAACACAGGACTATCTGGCTAGCTCTCAGAGTTTTTCTTCCACTCATTGGGAGCAAGACCGTCCTTATCCAGACTGACAACTCTGCCTGCATGTACTATGTCAACAAGCAGGGAGGTACCATGTCTCCACCGCTGTGCACCGTAGTGGTCAGCATGTGGGAATGGGCCCTGGGGACCAACATATACCTCACGGCCGTCCAGCTCCCGGGGGAGGCCATATTGGAAGCGAACAGACTCAGCAGACTGGGAGCAGACAATTACAAATGGCAAATGAATGACCAGGTCCTGCGGGAGGTCTTCAACAAATAGAGCTACCCTCAGGTGGATCTCTTTGCCTCCTGGAAGAACAGGAAGTGCCATCAGTTTGGGTCTTGGTAGGGGCAAGGCCCCGGATCCCTGGGCGACGCATTACAGATTTGGTGAGAAGGCATGACAGCCTATGCCTTTCCTCTCACACCACTGATCCACAGGGTAATCCGCAAGATAAAAGAAGCTTGTCACATCAGCATCATTCTGATAGTGTCACTTTGGTCGAATTCCCCTTCTTCTGAAGTGGTATATTCAGTAAGGAGATCCTCCTCCTCACCTGATGTGCTGGGTTCTGGTGTTGGATCCTTCTTCTTTCTCTGAACTGGACTCTATTTTTTTAGATAGAGTCTGCCACGAAAGGAAGCCACCTTGACGGCCTCAAAGGCAGGACAGGGACGCCGTTCCCGGAGCAGCCAATTCAAAGGGGAAAAAACTGCAAGGCATGAAAAACCCTGTGTGAGATCTTATCCTTGATAACCAGTGAGGAAGGCTGAATGTACTGATAAGATCTTGTCTGTCCATATCCCAGTAGTAAGATGATTTGTATCAAAAAGAGGACAAGATACCAAAGGGCTCTGGTTAAACACAGAAGTACAGGAAGCAGTGGAAGATAGAGCCAGGTAAGGAACCTGGTGAACCGCTTGCAAGAGGTCCTATAAGCAAACAGTTCCGAAGGCGAACAGCAGCGGCACCGAACAAAAGGGGATCCGGAAGCCGCGGAATACCAATGCAGAAAACAAGCACAGGTAAGCAAGAAACAAACAAAAAGAAGGAAAAAAGAATATGTCAAGGGACAGCAGCGGAGAGACGTTACGGAGGAAAGCTAGCCTTCGAGCTGAGGAGGACGAGAGAGGTCTGGCGAGGGCCAGAGCAAAAGGGAAGGAAGGCAGAAACAGAAGCGAGGAGGGCAAAGGACAAAGACAGAACAGAAATGGGCAGAGCACTGGCAAGTGGAAAACACAGATAGCGAGCGCAACAAATTTTAGTGAAACACTGATCAAGTTGCAACGTGCCGACCACCGGAGAACGTACTGAATAAAAGGTTCCCGGGGGCGGCCATGTTGAAAAAGATTAGACCGCGCATGCAAGACCGTGAAAGAAAGTAATGGCACATTCAATGGAGTCCACCTTTCCACCAGTTCCATAACTTCCAGCCTCCAGAACTCTTGACAGATAGCTACTTGGTGGCCGGCGAGACCGTGGTTCTCCAAACTGCTGAACCTCACGGACATACGACCAAGTCACCTTCTGCTGGGTCCAGCCCATCTCTTGTCCCAGCAGAGGGGCAGAGTCATCTACCCCGCCCCACAGAAGTTAGCCCTTGCTGCGTGGCTCCTGGGCAGGTCACCCTCAGGGACCTGAGCCTCTCACAGGCTAACCTAGAGATCATTCAGTTCGCCAGGAGCAAAGCTATCAGGAGCCAATACAAGAGTAAATGGACTAGGTTCTGTCATTGGGCGGACTCTAAGGAGATCGACCCCCTTACGTGCACACTGGATGATGTACTCTCCTTCTCGGCACACCTTGCGCACTCAGACGTACAGGTGGACACATGTCGCACCTATCTGGCAGCCATAGGGGCCTACAGAAATTCGGAGCAGGAGGTCTTCTCGTCTTCCAACCCGATAGTCAAGAAACATCTGGCGGGCTTGTCTAGGCTCTACCCGCCCATCAGGTGGTCCTGCGGACTCAACTGGCGCTCCTACCTAAGGTACCCTCCGCTTTCCATTTAAACCCACTACAACGTTACCAGGACCCCACTTGGGGCTTATAGCCATGCTTACATGGTAAGAGGACTTTTCTCCTCCATATCCCTAATTCCAACCATAAACCACCCCCTCCTACCTCCCTTGCTAACCTCTCTCTTCTCTTTCTCCCCCTCTTTTTCCAACTGGAATGTAAATCTCATTACAATTGAATATGTGTATTATGTCATGTTTTTAACCTGTCACAACCAACTCACATCACTTAAACACCACGCTAACTACATGTACTTAAACTATCTTGTCACGATATGTCACATATCACACATCACTTGGTATTCTTGAATATTCTTCAGCCTTGAGAAAGACCCTCAGGGTCGAAACACGTGTCGGCTGACCAATCAAGCCCACAAATGCTAAAGTAGTTTTTTCAAAAACACTCACCATTGTATTGAGAAAAACCGCTCAGAATATCAACAAAAAAAGCAAATTTGTATCGCATCAACTACTGTGTTAGAAAAAATCTCAAGCAAGATAACCAGGAGTAAACCCACTTTACCTACTTACCAAATTGGGGCCCAGGCTAAACCCCAACCCACTCCTCTGATCTTGCGACACCGGAACACTCATCCAACTCAGATAAAAGTGGAGCTCAGCACGGGCAGGTTCCAATTCTAGAGCCAATCCAGACCCTATAAACAAGGAAATAGTCTTACCTATGTTCTTCGATGGCCCCAAGGACGAGACTCAGAGAGTCTTGAACTGTCTGGATGTCAGGCGTGCTCTGAAATTCTGTCTGGACAGGACCATCGGCTTCCGCAAGTCGGACGCCCTTTTTGTCAACTTTGGGGACTCCAGGTGCGGGTATCAAGCATCCAAGGCTTCTATTGCACGGTGGATGGTTGCGGACATCAAAGAGGCCTATGAGGGGCAGCACAAGCCTATGGCAGCTAACATGCATGCTCATGCTGTCAGAACCAAGGCCACGGCCATCGCCTTCCAGCGGCAGGTTCCGTGGCAGGTCATAAGCAGGGCGGCCACCTGGGCCACCCTTTCGGCTTTCTGTAAGCATTACTGTTTGGACGCTGGCTCTGAGTCAGACACGGCCTTCGGACAGGTCGTTCTAAGAAACTTATTTGCTTAAGGAGGGTCTCCTCTCCACCCTGGGGCTACATTCAGTTGTAATTGCCCAGGCAGTATGGAGAAATGGGGACGGGACGTAACAGTAATTATAAGTTACTCAACGTAGTGATTAACATACTCCTAGTCCTTAGGATGCAGTGGAAGAGGTACCTCCTGAGCAGAGAGAATGGGGCTGTATTCCTAGTATTTCCTGGTACCCAAGAAAGGGGGGGACTGTGACCAATCTTGGACCTCAGGGCCTTGAACAAGTTTCTGAGAAAGGACAGGTTCAAGATGGTGACGTTGACAGAAATTCTCCATGCTCTCAGACTTCAGGACTGGCTGGTGTCAATTGATCTCCAGGACGCATATTTTCACATGTCGATCCACCAAAAGCACAGGAAATGGCTGAGATTCTTCATAGCGGACAAGCACTACTAGCCCAAGGTGCTCCTCTTTGAGTTGACCTCCGCTCCAAGGTTTTCAGCAAGCTAATGGCGGTAGTCGCGACCCACCTCAGGAGATCCGGCATCCATGTGTTCCTATACCTGGACGACTGATTGAGCCAAGGGAAGTCAATGGAGCAGGTTTCGTCTCAGCTCAAGGACATTTGCTCGCTACTCCACAGGCTGGGCTTCTCCCTGAACTTACAGAAGTCCCACACAACACCAACTTATAGCTTCCAGTTCATCGGAGCAGTACTGGACACTCAAGTGGAGAAGGTTTTCCCTCCGAGTAGTCGCCAGTGTCAGGCAGATGGTTCAACTGTTCCAGAGCTACACCACATTGCCACCTGTTTCCTTGCTCCGCCTCTTAGGTCTCATGCTCTCCTGCATTTTTCTAATGCCAGAGGCCAGACTGTGAATGCGGTTTCTGCAATGGCTCCTACGGGGTCAATGGTCCCAGTACTTTGGCACTTTAAAGCACATTCTAAAAGTGTCCAGGTCAGTGGGCAACAATCTTTCTTGGTGGGCCAGCAGCGAGAACATGCTGGCGGGGGAACCTTTTTGGCCTCCGTGGCCACCGGCCATGCTGGTCACAGATGCGTTCCTATTGGGGCGATTGGGGCGCTCACTGTAAGGATTTGCAGGTGGGCGGCATTTTTGGTACGTAATGGAAGCTCAACGGCACAAATCGGCTTTTTGGTGTGACTTCCAACCCTACTACATCACGGCTACTCCTTTGGGAGTTTATCATGATGAGGAATCTGTGGGAGAATGACATTCATTTAAGGAGAAATTACTTACCAGTAATGTTCTTTCATTGGATTCTTCTCCCACAGATTCCTCATTGCCCACCCAGCCTAACCCCCATGGAAGTTCATAGTCTTACTCGTATTCTTTGGTCATGTTTCAGTGGGTGATGACATGAGGAGCAGAGTGCTACATTTTGGGCAGCAGCTGTTGGCTGACAAGATTGCCCTATTTCTTCTGGTTCATCTCCAAGGTTGAGATATAATAGAATAAAGTAATCAAACAACTGTTGTTGTATTGTTTGTTTATATGACTTTCCCAGTTGCTGCATGATTCCTCTTGCAGGCTGAGGCATAGTGTTTCCTTTTATATGACGTTATGTCCGATCGAGGAATGCTACGGCTGTATACAAGAGAGTCGTTGACAACGATATGGAGCGGTACTATGCTTCCTTTGCCAGGCAGCTGTCGCTGGATAACTATCTATCAAGATGAGGACTCTGTGGGAAAAGTATCCATAGAAAGAACATTACTGGTAAGCGATTTCTCCTAATGGATTGTGCCCTCCCACGGATTCCTTATCATAGATGTTTATTATCGTACTTTGCAGTTCTCTGAAACTTTTTCCCAGCAGGGGCCTTTGTGAGCTGTGGCATTGATGACCGTCAAGTCAGTGTGTCTCTGACCGGACGTGACATCAAAGCGGGAACAAACAGCACACTTAGCGCCCCTTGACCTCAGTACCATTTTTCTTCATGCCCAGCACGCTACTCAGGAACTTTGCCTCAGCTATCTTCTGACGCATTTGATTTTTCTTCAAAATTCTTTGTTATGCAGCAAAAGGTTAAAGCATTGCAGACAACTTTGTGGCTATGAAAAGATACCACCTCCAATGAAATATGGTATGCCCTGAAGGCGGCTGGGTAGTGAAAATAAATAGACCCACATAGCCGTAACTCGAGTTGGCACACAAGAGAAAGATGTATAACCATTTCTTTAGCCTCTTGGGATTGATGTGAATTGAGTGCACAATCCAGCAGCTTGTGAATAATTAAACACACATTAGATCCATTGTGTATTACTTGTACAGGTAGCCTCCATTTTCATTACTCATACGTCCTGTCCCCTTTCCTCCATACTGAATGGGCGTCCCTCGCTAGGGATGGGAAACAGAACCTTTTGCACCAGAACAAATGGTCTTCCCCTTTAAATGTATATGTGCGCTGGGGCACAGCCCTGGGAGCATGCGCTCCCCTGATTCTGCCCACCGGCGCCACTCCCCAGTCCTCTTTTCTGTGTCGACAGGAATAGACCGATTCACCTCGGTTAGGCCGCCGGGCTTGTAATTACACGCGCTCTTTCCCAAAAAGGCTTTCTGTTTTCTCTCGTAGCAGTTATCAGAGAAGACTGGTGCCACCCTCCTCCCCGGCGCATGTCGACGACGGCAGGTTTCAGCAGGTGTCCGGCCTGCAAGAGTTCCTTCCCCACGTCGGAAGCCCACGCGCTCTTCCTCTGGTGCCTTGGCCCTGACCACAGCTGGGACGGCTGTTCTGCGTGAGACACGTTGACCCCGCAAGCTCTCAAGAATCATTTGGCCACGTGGAGGGAGCTTTTCGAGAGATCACCTCCAGAGGACATAAAGAATCACGTGAGGAGGAAGACTAGCCCAAGGTAGGGACCCTGTTCTCCTCCGCACCCCCCAAGTGCGACTTCTTCCCAGGGAAGTGCGTAAGTGTGAGGGACCTTCCAGGTCCCAAGACCAGCGAAGAGACCGAGGTTCTCAGAGCTACCGACCAACAGGCTGAGGGGTCGCAAGATCCTCCCGGTTCTACAGCTGAGGGGCCACAAGGCTCTGCTACTGGGCTTGTGCTCGAGGGGGCGCCTATACGCAGCACTACTGTTGTCATGGCCAAGGGCACTCCGCCTCCCAGGTCGCTACCTGAGGTGCAGGGAAGGCCCAAGCCTTCGCTTTTAAGCATGCAGGCGGCGACTGGGCCCAGCTCTTCAGGCACCACGCAGCAGGGATGTGGCGCGTGGCATGACAAAATGGCCTCCAGGCCCAACAAGATGGCGGCTCGCCCGGATTCTCCTCCTTCTGGAGAGCAGGCATGGGAACGCACGTCTAGGTGGGACTGGGCCAGTGGTGCTGACCATTCACTCTTCCACAAGAACTGGCATCCCTCTGCAAAAGGACGTAGAAGCCCTGGCCACGAAGGGGGATGGGTGGAGCTGCACTCAATGCAGCCTACCAATAAACGCCTCAATGCCAAGTATAGGCAGGTGGTGCATTCTGGCGCTGCACCCTCAACCGCATTGATCGGTCAGTGTTCACCATCTGCATCCACCTCAGCACTCTTAGGGAAGGAGGAAAAGTTGTTGGAATCCTACAGCAAAAAGATGTACTGTAATGCCACTCTCCATCTGCGCCAGGACAATGCTGATGCTATTTGTAGGATACATCTTATTGTATATGTATAAGAAATGAGTTAATTTTAGCATGCACTTAGTATATTCAGGTAATTTTGTGACTCTGCATTTGTAATTATGCTATAATATGTGACTTTGTTATACATGAGTTTATTTTTACAAAATTAAAAATGTATTAAATTGTATAAAAAAACATTTTTTTGAAGGAATATAGTTAAGTGACAGGGACCCCTTCCGGAATTTTGTATGCTTTTGATCGCACTTGGGGATTCCTGCAGTAGAATATAAAATTTGGTTTACCACTTTTTTTCTGTCTGATATAGGAAAATGTTGGCAAAAGTAAAGGATGCATAAATTGTGGTCTCTCACCTGGTCAAACAACGGAATGTGACTTAACAGATATTCTGGACAAAGGCATGCACATCCGTTGAGCCTGTTCTCCCGTTACATAGCGCCATAAACAAATACCCTCTGGAGCTTCTCCTTGATCGGGTCCAGCTGTCCATAAAGATTTTGCAAAAAAGTATAAATGATCTTTATTTTACCCGAAGTTCCTAACAAGGCATCTGAACCATGGCAGTGTGGTGGGACAGGCTGCAACTGTGAGCAATTAGGTGAGCGCCTTTCCACCGTTACCACCTGACGATGATGACAAATGTTACAACGGTTTGACGCAAAAAGTCTTTGCCTCGGGCTGTATAGCACTTAAAATTGTTAATGCTTCATGTGCCCTGTCAAAATACACACACACTTTGGTCTGTTATTGCTGTGGCAGCCGAGCACATCCCAGAAGATGAAACGAGGAACGGTTTCCTCAACATAGTGTAGGTTGTAAAAGAAGCAATGCGACAGACTCTACAGTCAGGACTCAACACAGCTGACTGTCGGGAGATCTATTACGGAGAGATCCGTCATGCGTAGATTTGCTTGGCTAAGAAAATCTGGATTTGCTCAGGATGTCCAAGAGAAGTTGCTTGACATACTTTATGATAGCTTGCATCTTTTTGGCCAAAAGGCAGAGGACAGCCTTGACAAATTGCAGGCATCCAAGGTTGCAGCAAAGTTCTTAGGGGTAGCAATCAGACAACCTGCACAACCTTCCATTTAATGGCAAGGTAAGCCTTTTTTTCTTTAATTACCGACAAAAAAGGTAAACAGCCTGCCGGCCAACAAGGGCAAGGTCAGAGGTGTTCTAAAGACTGGAGGGTGGTATCTGTGTTTCTGCCCCCAATACAGTTGCGGTAGAGGCACGAAGCACCCCAGCCAAGGTTCTCGAGATGGTAGAATGGATGAGTAACCAAAGGCTGAGACTCAAGGGAGATGAGGCAGGCTGGTTCTTAGGTACAGTGAACCCACAAGCCCCCACAAACGAACGTCCACACACTATGTTAGTAGGTGCTACCCTAGATCTTTTAATAACTAACATAGATTTAAATAAGTATGGTTCAGATGAATATATACAAGTAAATAATACACTTTGTATTCAGGCAATACTATTCTAATAATGCCCATCATACACAACTCTCTGTGATACCACAATATACTTAGAATCAGTAAAAAGGCACCAACTGCTGACAGTTATTAAAAAGCATGACAATTATATGCAAGGTGCAACTTCCTGGATTACTGCAAGAAGGCAGGGACGCTACCCTGCGATAACACATATTGGCTAATCAGCCGGCTATCAAGAGCAGACACTGCTCAAACACTCAAGCCCTAGACATCCCTAAGAAGGACCACCTACGACTTGCTCTCCACCTTGACAAAGACTTCAGTCGAAACACGTGTTCACTCCTTTCTCACATGCACCTAGCATATTATGCTAGGCCAACTGGAAATCTACTAAAACTAACAATAAACCTTACATGTGAACACAAACAAAGAGTTTTAACTCATTTCAACCGGTAACAAGGAACCTAATGGTTCCAACCATTCTCAAGCACCATTAATAAACAAGGGTTCCATGTTCACCCGAACATTGGCAGAAGGCCTTCTTTAGAGTATATATGCAATACTGTGTGAGGATCCCCCCACCTGGGCAACCTGCAAAGAAAAGTTGAGGTGTATTTTATCTTGTATATTACAGGCTAGTCCAAATAGGTTCACTTTCTACAGAACCCACTACCCCAGAGTACCTGGGAAGCAACAGGAGAACAGGATCTAAGATGAATCATGGGACCCCAGTATGAATCCTGAGGATGGAAGATGAGTACCTTGGGTGCTTTGGCAGGTGAAGTGGTGGAGTTTCTTGGCTTTACTCGACGAGACCCCTCGAGGATGGAGCCCACATGGAAGAAGGAGTCGCTGGGATGTCGGTGTCGAGAAGAAGAATGAAACCAAGCAGTGTTGGAGAGGCAGCACTTTCGGTCTTTGTGGTGGTCTCCATGGCGGGTCGTTACTCCGGCTGTGGATGTACCACGAAGGTGAAACTTTCTATGAACCGCGACAAAGCCTGGCTGAAGAAGATAAGACCCTTGGTGGCGACAGGTTTGGTGGCAGAACTAGGTGTCGGGTTTCAGAATTTCACAGTTTACTGACTTTCGGTTCTTCAGCCGCAGTGCAGACCTCAGAGTTGCTTCTGGCGACCTGGACTCAACCACTAGACTGGACTGTGGACCCTCACCAGGATGTCTTCTTTGGATGATTTTGGTGGCAGGAAACACACCAGTGTACACTCCACTGCAGGCACCGACCCTGGAGCTTCTCTGGCATGCACAGATGTCGTGGCAGGGATGCCCCTTGAAAGATTCTTCAAAGAATTGGAACTTTCCCAGCTCTGGGCGATACTCAGCAGATTGGCTACCAGTAGTCACGAACACTCATTTCAGGCGCTGGGCAACACAGATGAACTTCTTGGCTTCAAAATGTTCAGGTACTCCTATTCTGGATCCACAAAGATCCCTTCTCCGGGTGGCAGGCACACAGGTTTGACTTCCAGGACACTTGTGGCGAGGAGCAATAGCTGCACAATGTTCCCTCGTGGCTACGGGAACAGGTTGCCTATCCAGGTCCTCTCTGGTTTAATCTTTGAATCAGCAGGGCAGTTTTTGGATTAGATGACGAGATGCAACCAAAGACTTCTTCCTCTAATTGGATTTCAGGATGCAAGCTTCTGACAAGCAGGTGAATGTGAGGCCCCCTGTTAAACAAAAACTCCCATTTACACACAAGTGCATTAAAGCAGGCAGCACCCAATCAGGCTCACAGATATTTAGGCTATTCACCAGATACCAGACACCCACAGGATTTCGATTGGGGGCTACTCACCAGCCTTTCAGTGCACCACACTGCATTAATTCCAGTTTCAGTCAGGACTGGCTCAGGCATTGTGCCACACAACCAAAACCAGACACTCACAACACAGAATGCATGCAGGTTTCAGAAAGTGGCTGTTGTAGCACTCGGCTGTGGCAGTGTGGCTCGATGCGATACACGTTCACTGTTGCTTTCCTCTATCACCTGTGTTTGTGCTTGATGCAGGGACACAGAAGCATTGCATTGATAGCTTTGGCTGCTGTGTGATAAATCTGAGAAATCCGAGTGGGCACTGCATCCCGTCTCCCTCCTCGGAGGTGAGATGCCTTTGGGTGCTGGTGAGTAGAGGTTGATAGAAGGAGTGTCCTTGATTCCTGGTGCAGCGGTTTTCTAGGCGTGCCAATTCCCAGGTTTTAATGGGAACCATTGCAGTTCTGTATCAGTTCTATATTGGCTCCTCCTCTACTTGAGCAGCAGCCTCAAAACTTAAGGCCTTTCTAGTCTGGCATTGGGTGAAGCCTGTCTAGCCACACGCTTATAAGATCATAAGCCCTTATTTCATTTTTCTATTCTATCTCTCCACTGAATAATGTACGATTTATGGAGCGGTCAGGTCCCAGTTAAATCATCAGCCGAGACCCTTAACATGCAGCCTCACCTAATGTGAGTGGGTCCCCGGCCAAGCTCTGCACTATTGTCTTCTAGTACAGAGCAGCGAGGAGATGTGGCTGAGAGATTAAAAGATGGGTCCCCCGTGTTGTTGGTGATGTCGCCCTGGTGATGTCGCCCCTGGACGTAGCATTTTTATCCACCCTTACGGTTCTAGGAATAAATCGGAGCCCACCATTGTAAACGCTCAGTGCAGTAAACATGTTGGAAATACACAATGTTCATCAGAAGGCACAAATGGTTAATGCTGAATTGAATGAATGATCAGAGTGTAGTTGTAAAGAATCTGGTTTTGCGTTTAAAATCTACAACTCTTTGCTCCGCAAGAGCTATTCACCGCAAAAATATGAAGAATTCTGTTCCTACTGCAGGCACAAGCACTTACATCCATACCCAATCTACACTCTCAGGGGGCACCTGCTGTACATTTTTTCAATGATGGGAGCATCTTGGAGACAGCAACCATAATAGAGGAAGATGGCGTCTCATCTATTTGCCCTGTGGAGTCAAATGTGATCCAGCTGGAAGATGAGGCAATGCATGAGGCTCCTCAACTAAACGTGGAGAGAAATTCTGTCAATTTTAACTGAGCATTTATCTCTTAGCTCAATTGTATCCCTCGTTGCGGAGCAGAATCATGCACTGCATTGCACACTGCGAGAAACGGATGAGAGGGTGAAACTCACTGCGTCCTCTATTTCGGCCTTCAACTTAGTTCTGCGCTCCTTTGTGAGCATTTACCAAAACATAAAGTTAAAATTATCTGCAAATACATTGCAGTAGAGTAAAATTAAGATTGCTCTTTTTATGCTGAGGGAATCACTGGAGAATAAAGAGCATGAGAAAAACAAGCACAAATTAAAGGTGCCGAACCCTACATCTAAAGAAGAAAGTCTTAGACAAAGCTCCTAATAACATAGAGTCCCCGAGTCATGGTTGGACTCCAAGTTCCATGACACGGGGGTCGCCTTGAATCATCTGGCCGGCCCCTGTAAGTTTGAGAATTATTTGCATCAGGCTTTTTCAATGGATTGCTTTTCTCCCGCAGATTCCTCATCATGATAGACATCCAGCTCTGCCGTCGGAACCTTTTAGACAGGGGGCATAGTGGACCTCGACTCGGCTATTGATCGTCGATCCGTCTTGTCCGGCTCTCAGTCGTTGGCTCCAGAAGTGACGTTAGGCGTCGTATATATAGCACGTCACTACGCCCCATGCTTCAGTTCCTTTTTTCCGCGCACTTGCATGCTGCGTCGGAACACAACTTCAGTTTACTCAACTTTTTTTGTACCTAGTGGTATGTTTTTCTCTGAAAACCTTGACGCAATGTCATCTCACAGGGTCTCAGGTTTCAAGCGATGCTGTGATTGCGAGGCCAAAATGCCGGTAACCGACCCCCACAACGTGTGTCTGTGGTGCCTCGGTGTTGGTCAGAACATGGAGGCCTGTGCGCCGTGCGCAACAATGCAACCCAAGTCCCTACGTGAGAGGGCCGGAAAACTTGCTTTGGGTTGACTGGTCGCCAAATCTCTGTCTCAGTCTCTTGTTTGGTCCTCGGAGGCTGAGATGGGGGAGCCCACTCCCGACAAGGGGGAAGAATGTGATCGCAAGAAGACTAAGAAATGGTCCTACTCCAGGAGCCATTCCTTGTCACCTTCCTCGTGGAAGAATAATTGGCACCACCACCATCGACGAAAGTCCAGCTCGTTGTCGGATCGAGTTAAGCCCTCAGCTAGCTGACCACTCGGGAAGAGTAGGAAAGCTTTAAGACTTCCATGCTTGATATGTTTAGGCAACAACCTGCTGTAGGTGCAGCTCTGCCCCCTGACCAGCAAGCTTTGGTGGCAAAAGCGGTGCTCAGTGCTCCCGAACCCAAGCCAGCTATTCCATCGACAGCGTTGACGTCGAGCATGCCTTTGGCATCATGCCTACGTGGCAATGCCAAAAGAACCTTCAGCATCGAAAGCTTTGGCTTCGAAACCCATTCTCAAGCACTTGTGCCGACAGTCAGCGATGTTTCATTTGTGCCGCTGTTGAGATCGGGTTTCTTCAACTCGATGCAATCCATATTTGGGATCAATGACCCTGATGAACCAGTCAACCCTGTTTACACGGGAGCTGGCGGCGCCGATTTCTTTTGGACGACCAGGCCGATTTATTGGCCCTAGCTCAAGGTCTACAAGACGCCAGTGATGTGGATTCTTCCCCAGACCTTGAGTTACAACAGAACCAGCTCTATACCCATGCTAATATCAAGTTCAGGGATCTGGTTCACAGGGTTGTTGACACCCTTGGGTTGAAGGCTCCACCACACCTCTTCAGGGATCCAAGCTCACTGACATTTTGGACGAGGGTCCCACAGTTGAGCATAATATGCCATTCAACCCAGCCATTGCAGACCTGTTAACCTTTTTATGGCAGCATCCTTGTACTATTCCCCCTGTGAATGCCAGTTTTACAGGGAAGTATAGGCTGGCAGGAGGAGATCCTTCTTTCTTAGCCACACAACCTTCCCCGGAAGGGTTGGTTATACAGGCTGCCACTATTTCCAACAGACCAGCGGCATCCACTTCCAATCTGCCTATGGACAGAAAGGAAAAGAAATCGGACGCATTGGCCAGAAAGGTGTTCACCTCTGGCAGCATGGCGCTCAAAGCCACCAGCATAGCATGTGGATTCGGCAGGTACTCCTTTGGCTTATGGAAGGCTGTGGAACATGTTGCTGAATACGTCCCTAAGGGTGCCATGCAGGACGTTTTTTTACAGCTGGTGGAGGATGGGAAGGAGGTAGCCAATCAGTCATTGCAAACGGGCTTGGACGTAGCAGACAGCGTTGGCAGAGCAATGGGTTCAGCTGTAGTGAGGAGATAACAAGCCTATCTTAAAACTTCTGGTTTCTCTCCAAATGTTCAAAACAGGCTGCTGAACATGCCCTTTGAAGGTGACATGCTTTTCGGTCAGAAAGCGGACACATCTTTAGAGAAAGTTAAGGAATTCAAGTTGGCTGCTAAATCATTGGGCCTAACAGCGCAGCCGGCCAAACCTGCCTTCAACTTTGCCTCTAGGATCGCCTTTCAGTGTCCAGCCGGGTAGTCCGCAAACTCGGCTGGTGGAACACACGCAGCAATCTATTGGCGAGGGAACCCTTCTGGCCTCCTTGGCACCAGGCCTTAGTGGTCATGGCTGCGTCCCTGAAGGGTTGGGGCGTTGTTAGGAAAGATTCACATTTATGCAAAATCTTCCCTCGAGTTGTGTAACCCCCCAACTTTTTGCTGCTGTTTAAAACCATAGTCTGACTTTGCCAATACAGTGCACTTGGGTCCTCCTGTCATTGCCAGGGCCCTAGACACCCTCAAAGGATTTTTTAGGAGAAGTGCAGGTGTGCCTTGGACAGGGCTGGTGGCAGCTTATATTTCCACGTATTTTTAACCCTTTTGTGCCCGGCAAACTGCATTTACCGCATTTGGCACAGAAAGGTGGCCAGGCTCTAAAATGGGCATGCCACAAGGTTCTTTGTACTGTCCTTTGGTCATCTTGCCCCTTCACCTTCCCCAGGTCGAGCCGACTCTGGTCAGTGCTTATTTGGGCGTGCATTCTCCAGCGAAACGCCAAGCTTTCGCGGGCTTCTGCATGCCTTGTGTGTGTGTGCCCCCTGGATGTGGGCTGGACTGTCTGGTTCCAATACACATCCTGGGTGCCAGAGATTCTGGTGTGCTGTGAATGTGTGGGACCACTGTGGTCCGTGATTGGTCCACGTATGGTGTGCCTGTATGTGAACAGATCTCCAATTGGGTCCTCTTCGTTTTGGTGCGAAGGAGATTCTGGATAAGAGAAGGCTCCAATCACCCATACCATATCAATCTCCTGAGTTCCCACAGAACGAAGGATAAGATCCAAGTATTCTGAAACCAAGAAGCTAAATCGAGGAACCGCTGGTGACCCACTGAAAGGTTTGGCATCCCGAGCCCGCTGTTGTCCCACTGGACCCCTTTGCATCTGATCGAACTAGAAAGTCTGTGAAGATGCTTCGACCCATTGGAATAGTGGGACTAACTATTCTCTGCACCTTCATCAAACCCTGCAAGTAAGCCTTCGCGGAAGTGTACCTGAGTCAACCAGTGGGCTGACCAGCTTGCGTAGGACCTTTGCTATGAAACCGCTGCCGTTTTGAGGAGACCCTTGAAACTTGCTACATCGCAAGCTCTGTGTTCACGACACTCTCACACCGAATTGCGTACACTTGGCATTCCCAGGTCTGGAGTAAAGAGAGAGCCTGAACTGGAGTACACACGGTGACTGTGTCGCCCAGTCATGGTGACGAACTACACAGGTGCTTTGCTGCTGTGCCCCTCTGTGCCCTGAAGCCTGCTGCAGTTAAACTGGCCTGATCCATCCACCAGGAGCAGAGAAATCATCCCTGTCCCGTTTGAGAATCATCGCTGTAACTTCGCAGCTGAAAGCCGTAGAGACGCACAATTGCCATATTTGAGCCTGCAACCGAAGTGGACTTGACTACCGAAGTTTGGTCCAGAGTGCGCCAGGGGTCGATGAGTAATTGCAACCGTGATGGCTCTGAAGTGGCCACTTCTATCTGGCTAGTTGCTTGTTTTTCAAGCGCCTAGATGATTCTGGGTTTTGTGCGCTATATATAAATGACTAAATAAATAAATAAACAAACGAAAAAAGAAATCTTTCAATTTTCTTTAATTCTGCAGGTTTCACCCCATTGGGATGTTTCCCATTGTTACATTGTTTTACAGGATAGTTAGCCTTGTCTCCCATTGTTTTCCTGTGCAGCGTTCAAGCACGGGGAAAAATGGGGGAACTGAGGTATGGGGCGTTGTGACGTGGTATATATACGACGCCTGATGTCACGGCTTCAGCTGACGATCGAGCACCGAGCTAGACGGATTGACGATCGATGGCCGAGTCGAGGTCCACTACGCCCTTATCAAAAAGTTTCAGAGCAGCAAAGCTGGATGAAGATATCTATCAGATGAGGAATCTGCGGGAGAAAAATCCATAGAAAGAACATTACAGTAAGTAATTTCTCCTTTTCCACTGGCCTACCTTTGCCTTCCGGAAGTACATTTGTACCCATTCAGCACATGAAAGAACCTTATCTTTGGATTGAAACCTAGCCTCTTTAGGTCTCATTTGTGACTCCTTGAAGTCTTGTTTTATCAGTAAATCAGATAAAATCCCTGCAGACCCACTGTCAAAAGATTTATGATTGCCAAAGTCTGGAAAGACCCCTGGGGAGAATGTGTTCACTACAGATTTTTATAAGAAGTTTCAGGACTGCCTTGCCATGCCCATTGCCAAACTGATTAATTCTATAACGGGGGAGGGATTCATGCCGCCACCATTTCTGCAAGCTTTGATTACGGTAATCCCAAAGCCGGGTAAAGACCCAACCAGTTGTGCTTCATATAGGCCCATCTCGTCGGTAAACATAGACGCAAATATCTTTACCAGGGTATTGGCGTCTGGACTGGAGTCCTATCTCCTAGCGCTAATACATGCAGATCAGGTAGGGTTCATATTTCATAGGCAGGGTGCCGACAATATGCGGAAAACGCTTCATATCCTCAACTCACCCGGGGTGTTGAGGGAGGGCACCCTTCTTCTGACCTTAGACGCTGAGAAGTTGTTCGACAGTGTAAATTGGGCATTTTTGTGGGAGGTACTCTCAGTAATAGGTCTGGAGGGAGATGGAGGCAGTGGATTGCAGCCCTATATTCGAAACTGACTGCTAGGGTTGTGGTGAATGGGAGTATGTCGCAGACATTTCAGCAACAGCGGTTCCCAAAAAAGGGCTGTCCGCTCTCTCCATTGCTCTACTCTTTGGTGATGGATCATGGGTTAGGGGGATGCAGAAAGCAGTGGGGATCAAAGGGTGGAGATCGGAGGGAGAATGTATAAAATGTGGCTTTTCACGGACAATGCCCTTTTTACATCTCGGACCTGGTGTACTCATTGCCAAGCCTTATGGACAGCCTGTAGCAGTATGGCAAATTATCAGTATTTAATAAATCTGTTGCCCTGTTGGTAGGTGGATTGTCGGGAACTGAGCGAGAATATCTCAGCAGGCTTCCACTCCAGTTGCAGGAAAAACGTGATATTTGAGGATTCAGGTATATAAACAAGCAGGGGATCTGTATGCAGGGAACTATCCGCCATTATAGGAAGCTGTGTGAAAGGATGTGGATCGCTTGGGCAGATTGGAGCTTACATGGATGACCACGGTTAAATTGCATAAAAATGGTGATACTACACAAGTTCCAGGTCCTGTTCTAGATGCTCCCAGTAGTGGTCCCTAAGTACTTCTTTGAGGAGGTTAAGGGGGTCCTGTTGAAATTACTATGGGCGGGGGCCAAGCACAGGATTGCATATAAGACACTGGTCTTGCCAAAGGAGGAGTGCGAGGTGGGCTTCCCAGTTCTCTCGACCTACTACAAATCGGCTCAGCTTCGGGTGGACCATTTTGATCAGACGTTGGAGAAACAATGAGTGCTGCTAGATAATGGGATCCTGTCACCCATCCCCCTTGGGGAGTGGCTGAGTGTTCCCCCGCGCTTGCATCCTGAGGCGGATGTTGCATCACGCGATTTTGGAAGTTCTGTGGACTCTATGGTGGGAGTGGGGGGACAATAGATGGTTGTCTACGTGGCCATTCCCACTGAGCTGCATCTGGGCACGACCAATGCAAGACGGGATTGAAGAGCCACTGGCCTTCCAATTATGGTATGAGGCAGGGCTTTGAAGAGCGGGCCAAATGTGGGAAGAGGGTGCCTTCATCACGATAGAGAGGTTAGCAGAGTGCCTGCAGATTGGCACACTGTCCATATTTCGCTACCTGTAGCTGAAGGGAGTCGTACTGGAAGATCTATGGGGGAGAACCTGTGAAGGGGGTTGACGGACTTCGAGAAGTTTTTTCTCACGAGGGAGGTCTCTAGGGGCCTAATCGTTCGACTCTATAAAGGAATATTAATGGGGTAGCCCAGGATCCCGCGTCCAGGCAGGATTAGATGGGAACGCAATCTAGGGGAAGAGATCAACAATGCCCTTTTGACATTGATGTGCAGAAAGGTTACCAGTTTCACAGAGTCCCTGAAGTATCGGCATCAGGCCCTAAAAGTCCTGCATAGGTGGCACTACCCGCAGGCGGTGTTGGCAAAAATGTGTAAGGGTTACGACCTGGGCTGTTGGAAGTATATTGGGGGCTGAGGTGGACTATGGCCACATGTGGTGGGGGTGTGAAAAGGTGCAAACGTATTGTCGGGAAGTCTTGTCATGGATTAGACGGGTTGACAGGATTCATAGGGAACTCTCTCTGTGGCTGCTACTCTTTGGGGTGGCGTGGGGGACAGATGAAGGGAGGGAGGGGCACATGGTAAGGGTGATGTTGGTAGCAGCTAGATGCTGCCTTGCCCAGCTTTGAAAAAGTCTGAAGATGCCAGCCAAGAGAGATTGGGTGGCGAAAGTACAAGCCATATATGTTATGGAGTTCCTCACGCATCTGCTTGACGAGTCCAGATCCAACATTGAGGGCCTATGGGTAGCCTTTTTTAGAAGTATGAGTATTGCAAAGTGGGGGAGGGGTGTTGAGGCAAGATGATAGGGGCCTAGGGGCTTCATGGTGGGTTGCCTCTGAGTCCTGGGTAGTATTGCCCCCGAGAACAACTCGCCTATGATGACTCTTGATGAAGCAAGCCTGATTGAGGGATTGTGGCGCAACTGGCCAAGGGGCCTCGGGACTGTTAGTATGAGGAAGGTTACTATGGTGGGGGAGCTAAAAGTGATTAGGGTGTGGGGGCTGCATGAGGGAGGGTATGGGGTATTGGGGGAATGGACAGGGGAAGGGGAAGAGGAGTGGGAAGGATTGGGGTTAGTGAATGGGAATTTGAAGGTTGCCTGTTATGCAGTTACTGGTTTGTACTTTGTGACTGAGTTATCCGTTCAAGTGTGCAAGCCTGGTGCTACAATGCTGGGAATGGTATAAGGAAAAAGGGCTTGGTTGAAAAGCCTCTACTGTTTTTGTGATATTTAAAATGTCAATACAGTTTAATTAAAAAAAATAAAAGATGTATGATCTTGGAGCGATGATGGACAGCCCTTCCATCCGCTTCTTCTGAAACGATTGGTCCTGATGCCAGCTATTCTTTTATTCCTGGAAGGAGAGATGGGCTGCTGGATATATGGATTTTTGGGGGGCTAATGCATTGTGAATTCCTGGGATGCTATTAATCAGGTTAGGGGTGAGACCCTCATATTTTCACCTTGCTTTTTCTCTGAACCAAATTCTTAATAACCAATCCAGACAGGTTGTCATTCTGTCCAGGTGGAAGCAGTCTCTGCTTTAGTGGAAACAGGGTGCAATCCTTTAAAAAGCAGCATCCGCAGGTCAAGATAACCACAGAAAGATCTCACTTTGGCTGTTGAGCCCATTGTCTGCACCATCAGATTTGTGAGCTTTGGCCACTTTGTGATGTGTGGTTCTATATAAATCATTTGAAGATTTAGATATATAGGACACTGTCTATTTTTGAATAAAGTGTAGCAATAATCACAAATAAACGTTCAAGGGAAAAATCCTAATTAGCTTGAATTTTTTCAGTAAGCCGTTAAAGAATGAGATCTCTGATGACAAAAAGAAAGAACCTTACTCTTACGTCCTGTCCCCTTTCCTCCATACTGCATGGGTGTCCCTTCCAAGGGACGGGAGACAGAACCTTTTTCACCAGAAAAACCTTCTTCCCCTTTAAATTTAGCGGCACTCGGGCGTGTGGCCCTGGGTGCATGCGCTGCCCTGACTCCACCCTCCGGCGCCACACCTCAGTCCCCTTTTCCGCGTAGACGGGAATGGGCTGAATTCACCAGCGCTCCTGGGTTTGGCTTCGGCCATGTTATTCCACGCGCGGATACTTCTTCTTTTTGTCTTTTTATCATACAGGTACTCGGCCCTCAGGCGTCACGCTCCTCCTCGGCGTATGTCGACTTCCACAGGGTTCAGCAGGTGTCCATCCTACGATGGGCTCTTGCCAACTTCAGACCCCCATGCCCTGTGCCTTCGTTGCCTTGGCTCAGGCCACAGTTGGCAAGCTTGTACTGCTTGCAACGCCCTGTCATCTAGGTCTCTGAAGAACAGGCTAGCCAGGTGGAGGGAGCTTTTCCAGAAATCGCCTCCAGAGGACCTGAAGGACTTCGTCAAACATTGATCCAGGCCCAAGGTAAGGCCTTTGTTCTCCATCACACCCCGCAAGGGAGACTTCTTCCCAAGGACTCGCCCGCACGGGAGCTACTACCAGCATGAGCACCGAGGCCTTCCCCGCTCCCGGCCTACGGGTCGAGGGATCCTCAGATCCTTCCGGTGCCAGTGTTGAGGGACCAGAAGGTTCTTGTACCGGGGCTTCCCACGAGGGTCTAAGCTCTTGTACCGGGCACGTGTCCGAGGGGCAATGCCCTAGTTCCGGCAATACATCAGAGGGGGCACCTATAGGTGGCTCTACCGGCCCCCGGACCGAGGGCGTTTCCGCCTACCAGGCCTCGGCCCGAGGAGCAGGTTAGACCTCATGATCCACACTCAAGAGTCCTGGAGGACCTCATGATCCACGCTCAAGAGTCCTGGAGGAGGCTTGGCCCAGCAAGCCAAGCAACACGACACAAGCATGTGGAGGGCAGCTCGACAAGATGGGCGCCGTGCCAGCCTTCACCCATCCGACGCTGCACCAGGAGCGTCAATTCGGCAAAGAACGAGTGTCAAGGTGGGACTGGTGTCAACCAGGTATGTGGCCTACAGCATATCCTTCATTTGCGCAGGGCAGGTTCCTGCTATGTCCATATGGGCAGGGTATGCAGCACCTCCAGCAGCCGACTGCTGCTCTGTCTATATCCCCTACCACTCCCCCAGCCTGTGAGGGCAGGTTCTTTGGTTCCAACACCTCAGCCTCCTCCGCCGGCGCCTCCGGTCCCGGCACAGCCTTTGCCACCTGCTCCGGCCCCTCAACCTCTTCGGGCGGTTCCGTACCAGCCTCCCCCACAGCCTCCGTCTCCGGTCCCAGCACCCGAGCCTCTGGCTCCCGCTACTCCTCCTCCGGTGCAGGATCCTCCAGACCCACAGGTGGACACAGACGAGGAGGAAGACCCAGACACGCCATCGTCAGCCAAAGCCTTCCATGAACATCTTGCAGGGCTGGCCGAGTACATGGGCCTGCCTCAAACCGAGGCCGAGCAACCAGCTGAGGGGGTCCCTGCAGAAGTCCACACGCAACGCCCCTCTGCTAAAACGGAAATTCCACTGCAGACCGATGTAGTTGCCCTGGCCAAGAAGTTGGCTCAGGCCCCACTCTGTCCAACCGGTCAATCGACACCTGGAAGCCAAGTACACAGAGATGGAGGGGGATACACTCTTGCTATCGGCCCACCCTCAGCAGCACTACTTGGTGATCGCTGTGGCATCACTATACTCCAAACCTCAATCGTCCTCAGCCTCCGCCTCTGCGGCAGTGTTAGGCAAGGAGCAGAAGATCTTGGAGGCGTACGGGAAGAAGCTGCATTCCAACATGTCTTTGCATCTTCGTCAGGCCAACGCCGATGCCATGCTGGCTGAGGCCAAGCTGGTGGCGCAGGACATCATGGAGTCCACTGTGGCCCACATTGACACCTCTGGCCGGGCCATCTGCATCGCCACGGACATGAGAAGAACAGCCTGGCTCTGTGCGATTAAATTCAACGCGGACATCCAGGAACGCATATTAGACCTGCCGTTCGAGGGGGGGACCTCTTCCACTCCACCATGGATGAGGAACTGGACAAAAGATCACAAAGACCACGCCCAAATAGTACACCCAGTCACAGCAGTGCTCCGACAAGGGGTGTACACATAGAGGGTTCCGCGGCTTCCAGGAACGGAGGTCCAAGTACACAGAGATGGAGGGGGATACACTCTTGCTATCGGCCCACCCTCAGCCGCACTACTTGGTGATCGCTGAGGCATCACTATACTCCAAACCTCAATCGTCCTCAGCCTCCGCCTCTGCGGCAGTGTTAGGCAAGGAGCAGAAGATCTTGGAGGCGTACGGGAAGAATCTGCATTCCAACGTGTCCTTGCATCTTCGTCAGGCCAACGCCGATGCCATGCTGGCGGCCACTAACCACAGCTTGTGGCAGGAAATTGCTGATTTCCTCCCAGAGCTTCCTACGCAGAGCCAATCATGTTTGAAGGCGGGACTGGCTGAGGCCAAGCTGGTGGCGCAGGACATCATGGAGTCCACTGTGGCCCACATTGACACCTCTGGTCGGGCCATCTGCATCGCCACGGACATGAGAAGAACAGCCTGGCTCTGTGCGATTAAATTCAACGCGGACATCCAGGAACGCATATTAGACCTGCCGTTCGAGGGGGGGACCTCTTCCACTCCACCATGGATGAGGAACTGGACAAAAGAAAAAGCAGCTCACAAACGGCCAAGTCTTTATCCATCCTGACAAAGACCACGCCCAAATAGTACACCCAGTCACAGCAGTGCTCCGACAAGGGGTGTACATATAGAGGGTTCCGCGGCTTCCAGGAACGGAGGTCCAGGCAGCCGGAACGCTCGCTGACTCCACATCAGCACAAGCAACAAAAAGGGGGGGTAAGGTCTTTTTCCAGTCCCCCTCCTCCGCAAAAGCCTCTGAGGGAGAGAAGGCATTACACGCCCCTCCAGGTCCACATGTCTCCAGTGGAGGGCAGGCTTGCTCTCCATGCTCATTTCTGGCGCCAAAATTTCGCAGACTTCTGGATCCTCTCCGTAGTATCCTACCTATCCCAGCCTCTCCTCCCTCCTCCCCTCCACTCCCTCAAGTTGGGACAGCAACTCTTCTGGCGCAGATCCAATCGCTTGTAGAGAGCCAGGCCGTGGAGGAAGTCCCAGCCTCCCAGCGAGGCTTGGGCTTTTACTCCAGGAATTTCGCCAATCAGAAAAAGAACCAGGCAGGCCTGAGAGTTTTGCGGGACCTTTCCACCCTCATCCTCTCCTTACTTCTACAAAAATTCAAGATGGTTACACCAGCTTTTATAGTGGAGACACTGTGCAGGGGAGACTGATGTGCTCCCTGGATCTGAAGGACGCTTACCTACACGTCCCCATATGGCAGCCCCATCGTTCTTTCCTACGGTTCAGGATCATGGGCTACCATTTCCAATACAAGGTCCTTCCTTTTGGCCTCAACTCGGCCCCCAGGGTCTTTACCAGACTCATGAATACTGTGGCTGCCCTCCTCAGGGCGCAAGGCCTCCACATCTACCCGTACCTCGACGACTGGCTCGTTAGGACTACATCGCCGGAAGCAGTCCAGCACGCTTCCCAGGCTCTTATGAACACACTACACGATCTGGGCTTCTTGCTCAATTTCAAGAAGTCGCGGCTGCAGCCCACGCAGCCTCTGATGTTCTTGGGTCTCATCTGGGACACGTGCTCTGAGAGGGTATTTCCCTCGGAGGACAAGATCAAAGCCATCAAAAGGGCCACTACCCACTTCCTCAGCAGAGAAGTGCCGTCGGCCTGTTGGTACCAGCACCTCTTGGGTCTCTTGGCAGCGGCTCTATTGGCCGCCCCCCACACAAGACTCAGGATGAGAAGGATACAGCTGCACTTTGCGGCATCATTGAATCAGGAGTGGGGCTCTCAATCTGAGATGATCAACATTCCTCCATCTCTCCACCTGGATTTACATGGTGCTCCAGGGACTGCAACCTACGGACGGGCAAGGCCTTGCGGCCTCCCACCCCGCAGGTCACCATCACCACGGACTCCTCTCTAGAGGGATGCGGAACAACCCAGGACGATCTCTCGGTCCACGGCACCGGGACCCGACAAGAGCGGGGGTACCACATCAATTGGTTGGATCTGAACGCCATCTGGCTAGCACTCAGGGCATTCCTCCCACTTATCAGGGGCAAAGTTGTCCTCATCTAGACGGACAATTCGACCAGCATGTACTATGTCAACAAGCAGGGAGGCACCAGATCCCCTCCACTGTGTAGACTGGCAATCAGCATGTGGGAGTGGGCCCTGGAAAAGGACATCTACCTCACGGCAGTCCACCTTCCAGGGGAATCCAACCTGGAGGCTGTAAAGACTGGAGGGGGGGTCTGTACTTCTGTTCTCTACCTGCTAGAGGAGAGACACAGAGGACCCCAATCAAGATTCTCTATTGTTGGTTGCAATGGATGAGCAATCAAGGCCTAGCTTCTCAGGAGGTGATGCAGGCTGGTTCTTAAGTACAATCAAGCACCCACAAAGGAATGTCCACACACTGTATAAGTTAAAACACAGTCTTTATATAATTAAGGTTCAAGGTTATATACACAATCACAATAACTCACTTTGTGCTCAGTTAATCTATAGTGGCAAATATATACAGTCCTAAATGGTACGACAATTATTAGATTTCATTAAAGTACATCAACTGTACTCTGGTCAAATGTCACACAAATCACTTAATAAAGGGAACTAACAATAGACATGGAAAGCAGTTGGTTAGAACAATTGGCAGAATACTGGCCCCTACCGTTAGACACAGTTCTGTGTGGAGATCCCCCCACCTGGGCAACCTGTAAAATAAAGATATGCTATAAGCCCAGTCCATATATTGTTCTATAAGTCTTATTACCTTCTATAATGTTTCTACCACCCCAATGTACATGGAATAGCAGAATTCGACGGTGAGCCGTCGACGGATCCTTCTTGAGCGGCTCCCTTTAAAGCAGGAGCCGCAGATCGTCCAGATCCCTTGAAGAAAGTGAACTCAGCATCAAGGCGGCAGCTTCGGTCCCAGCGGTGCTCGTCGGCGACGAAGCGAAGACGTCCTGCAAGGAAGAGATGTGCGGGGCACCTTGATGTCGGTAGTTCAGGACCGCAAAGAGTTTGTGAAGAACTGGTGCCCAGCAAGGGCGTCGAGTCGTCCGGCGTCTCTACGGTCGTTGGGTGGCGGGAGACCCTTCGGCGGATGCTCCTCGGCATGTCGACGGCCTGGCCTTCTCCAGCGGGGTAAGGCGGGCGGCAGTGCAGGCGAGCGCGTCTGTGAATCAAAAGTCTTAGGCAAAGGAACGTGCGTCTCTGGTTGTCGATGGCACGGCGTCCAACGGTCCCCTCTTCTGGGCAACACGGCTTAAACTGGCCTCCAGCAGTTATGGCAAACCTGCGAACCCTGGTCGACGATGGTGGACGGAATGTCCAGTGCTTATCTCCGTTCTCCTTGGCTGTCCCAGTCTCCGGTTGGCAGCCTGTCGAGGGTCTGACTTCTAGGGCGCTTCGGCGAAGGTTAGTGTTAGGCAGAATCCTGTGTAGTGCCCTTATGGACCACTACACACAATTAAGACTACAGGTGGCAATCACACAGTCAGACAGTTCACGATTCAACGTAGCCAAGAGTACTTCGATATTGTCAATGTTCGGAAGCAAAAGTTATAAGAAGGAGGGAATACAAGGGCAAGCCTTGGAGATGAAGAAAAGGGGTTCACCCTGTTTCTTCAAGCAGAACACAGTACCGTATTCCAATGGTGCAGCTGGTGCCCTGGCAGTTGTTCCTGTTGGTGTCCCACAGACCCACGGTTCCTGGAGCTTCGAGGTGAAGGAGGACGTCTGAAGGGGGTCTGCACCACACAGGGATGAAGCTGGCAGCAGTGACAATGAAAAAAAGGTACGCTCCTTAAAAACAGGAGAGCCTCTTCAGGTGGCTATCCGGACCACTACAGCGGTGTGCAGCGATTTCGACCACGAAGGCGACCTCTTGCTGAAGAAGATGACCTGGATATCCCCACCAAGCTCAAGGGAAGAAGACTCCGGTCTGGATCTTCTCTAGTCGTCGAAGGGTAAATAGCTCAGGACTGCAGCAGGGCTTCACCGGGACGGGGTAGTTGCAACAGTCGTCATTCTCTCCGTTTCTCCTCGGTTCCTTGTAGTTCCAGTGGCGACTCTGACTTCTAGCCCAAGAGACCTGCCTTTTATGCGCAAAACCCCCATTCACACAGCCTGGCTGTTAATCACCCAGCAGGGGGGTTGTCCAGCCGGGACAACCACCTCAGCCAATCATGGCAAAGTGTGACTTGGGTTTCCTAGGATACCCTGTGCAGAGGGTGACTACACCCTTCCCTCACATTCAGCCCACCTAGACACCCATGCGCCTGGTAGAGGGCTTCTGGGCAGAAGCCCGCCAAAAGTTAGTGAACAAAGGAGGCGAACCTAGTTTGCCGTGCAAAGTAAAACACAAGAAGGACTTTAACAAAAAGAAATGGCGTTAAACCCAACCAGAGCCAAAAGAAAGACAATTTGGTGAAGTGGGTTTATGTTAGAGGCTAATATAATAGCCTAAAACAATACCACGTTTATCTAATATAATCACGGTAGAAAAGTTAGGGTAGATACCTCTGCCACCAGCCAAGTCTAAATGTTAAAAGAGCGAAACAATGCTCTAGGAGGTACAGATAAAAAGGGATACGAAGTAACCCTTTCCAGTACTCCATGGAAGATGGGGTGTACTGGATCTGTTGTAGATTGACTAGGTAAAGTTAATGGTAACTTTACCCTTTTCTGGGGGACGGTAGTCAGCCTCAGAAATGGAATCGGGGGGGAAGTCTCAAAGACAACCCTGTGCCACGGCACTGAAGGTGCTGTGTGACACACAAAAGAAGGGGGCTACTGAAGTGGTGTACTCCAGAGTCCACAATCACAAAAACAGAGAAATATACATGGCAAAACACAGGTAAGAGTGGCGGAAAAGCTCACACTCTTACCAAGTGGAAAAAAAATAAACTCCAAAGTTGCTGGGGGACTCACTAGGTGAGGGAAATTAGCCATCAATGAGAATTCTCCCTAACAGCGGTGCTCGATGGTCCCTCAGAGCAGAGGAAGAGGGTGCCTAACCAGGTCCTCTGTTGGATCAGTCTCGACGGCTTTCGGATTTCGGCGAAGGGAGACAGCAGTCAACCTTCTTCTTCAGGCTCGGCTTCGAGATTCAGCTTCAGTTTCAAGGTCAGTTTCAGCTCCAGCTTCTGAACGAATTCTAGCAGTGAGAGGCCCCCAGATATACTAGTTGATCTCTCAGTCATTCTGCTGGGTCACACTCAGGCAACCAATCACTCAGAAGGGCATTAAGCAGTCAGTCAGCCAATCAGGCATAATGTGCATTCAAGCCATACTCCTCCCTCTGAGACACTCACAACAAGGAATGTGTATTGGGACAAGTACCCAGCCATTGAACACTGCACACTATATTCATACCATTTTCGGGCAGGGCTGTCTCAGTCATTGTGTCAAACACCAGAAACCAGACATCCACAACAAGAAGTGCATATTGGTGATGCACTCCATTCACCCAGGTCCCACCCACAGAGTGTCTACCCTCAACATACAGTCACTGGGAAGGCTCCAGCCAGTCTGGCCTGGACTTCACAACAACACCATATATGGAACCTCCACCCAACGGCCACTCAGGGGGAAGTGACAGAGTCAGGGCTTCCCAGGACTTTGGGAAAACAAGGTAACAGGAAATAGAAAGCAAGAGGCACAGGGTATCCCAAAATGGAGAATACTCAGGGCACCTGTCAAATTCAGCATGGAGCTGCCACCAGCCCATACCCTGCTCTCTGTGCCACACACAGGTGACCAAAAACATACACTAGGGGCACAGGGTTGTACCACACCCATGGTGCCATAAGGGTATCCCATGGGTCTGTACACCAAACCAAAAACAGGAAGAGCTGCACTGCCAGGAGTCCCACATGGACTCCTGGGCAGAAAACAATACATAACACAAATGAAAAAGGACTACAGGACAAGGACAGGTAGGCCCTGTCCCTCCAATGCATTTCCAGCATCAGAGTCACCCCCACCCGCCCAACTGAGGTTAGGGTGCCTAATCTCCCACTAGATAGACACCCTCATCTAGACGGTCAACATAACTTCTGGAAAGGCTATCTGCATTATCGTGACTCTTCCCTGGTCTTTGCTCTATGGTGAAGTCTAGCCCTTGCAGGCTAATGGACCACCTGAGCAGTTTCGGGTTCTCACCCTTCATCTGCTTCATCTGCATAAGCCACTTCAGGGGCTTATGATCTGTTTGGACCTTGAAGGTAGACCCCGTAAGGTAGGGCCTAAAACGCCTAAGGCTCCAAACTATGCTAAAATATTCCTTTTCAACAGTAGCCCACCTAAGTTCTCTACCCTTGAGTTGTCTACTGATGAATATGATCAGATGTTCTCTCCATTTGTCATCTAACTGGGACAAGACAGCTCCAATTCCGGTGTTGCAGGCATCCATCTGGACGATAAATGATTTACTGTAGTCAGGCGCACACAACACAGGTGCCCTACACAGACCTTCTTTCAAGCCATCAAAGGCCCTCTGACAGTCTTCAGTCCAATTAACTTTCCTACGGTGTTTGGGTGAAGTCAGAGATGTCAGCGGTGCAGCTATGATTCCATAGTACGCCATTAAATTGCGATAATACCCAGTGAGGCCCAAAAAGGCTCTCACCTCGGTTTGAGTAGTGGGAGTCTCCCAGTAATGTACATCCTGTGCCTTTCTGGGGAGAGGTTGGATTTGACCCCCTCCTACCTCATGACCAAGATACGTGACTTTCCCCTGAGCTATCTGGCACTTGGTGGCCTTGATACTGAGATTATCCCTTTTCAAGGCCTGCAACACCTTATCCAGATGTGTCAAATGCTCCTCCCTGGTGGAACTGTAGACAGCAATGTCGTCTAAGTAGGCCACACAAAAAGCCTCAAGCTCACTGAGCGCATGATTGACCAATCTCTGGAAGGTGGCAGGGGCATTCTTCAACCCAAAAGACATGACCCTAAACTGGTAGAGTCTCTCAGGTGTTGAGAACGCCGTCTTTTCCTTCGCATGGTCCGTCAGAGCTATTTGCCAATAGCATGAGGTAAGGTCAAAGGTGCTCTCAAATTTGGCAGCACCTATGGTGTCCACAAGCTCATCAGCCCTGGGCAATGGGTGCGCGTCAGTTTTGGTGACGGCATTGACTCCTCGGTAGTCCGCACAGAACCTCCAATCCTTGGTACCTGCCTGGAAACTTGCCTTGGGGACAAGGACCACTGGACTGGACCAAGGACTGGTTGAGGGTTCAATAACCCGCAGATCCAACATCTTGGCAACCTCAGCCTGGATGTGGTTCTTAACTGTATCTGACATACGGTAGCACTTCCTTTTGACAGGCACACTGTCACCAGTGTCGATTTCGTGCCTACACCACGGTGTAAGGCCTGGTGTCAATGAAAACAGAGAGGCATACTGCCGGAACAAAGCCCTGCAGGCCCTCTGCTGCTCTGTCATCAGGTCTGGAGAGAGATGTACTCCCTCCACCGAGCCATCCTGAGGGTTGCTATGCAGCAAATCAGGAAGGGGCTCGCTGGCATCCTCTCCTTGCTCTGATGCTAGCAAGAGACATGAGACCTCTGCTCGCCTGTGGAAAGGCTTGAGCCTGTTAACATGGAATACCTGAGGGGCTACCCCAGGGATTCCCATGTCAACCAGATAATTGACTTTGCCCATTTTGGAGATGATCCTGAAGGGTCCAATCCACTTGTGTGCCAAAGCTCTAGGCTTGGTAGGCTCCATCACAAGGCTTTCCTGTCCCGGAGTCCAATCCACTTGCGAGGCTTTAAGGTCATGCCAGTACTTATTCAATTCCTGGCTGGCCTTGAGATTCGCTGTCGCCTGACCCTTCATTTGTGTCATCCTCCATCTGAGGCCTAACACATAGTCCCCCACCTGGTGGTGGGACCTGGAGGTGTGGCCTCCAAACCTTCTCTGATCAAGGCAAGGGGCCCCCTCACGGGATGTCCAAAGAGTAACTCAAAGGGGCTGAAACCAAAACCCTCTTGAGGTACCTCTCTGTAAGCGAACAGCAGGCATGGCAGGATGAGATACCATTTCCTCCTTAGGGGCTCTTCCAAAGTGCCTAGCATGCCCTTGAGAGTTTTATTAAATCTCTCAATCTGACCATTTGTCTGGGGATGGTAAGAGGTGGAGAACTTGTAGGTTACCCCGCACCCTTTCCACATGGTTTTCATGTTACTAGACACGAAGTTGGATCCTCTGTCAGAGACAACTCCTTAGAGAATTCAACATGGGTGAAAATGTCCAGGAGATCCCTGGCAACCACCTTGGCAGTAACAGTCCGAAGGGGTATAGCCTCAGGATACCTGGTGGCATGATCAAACGAGACCAGGATGAACCGATGTCCACCTGAAGTGGGAGGGTCAAGGGGACCGACAATGTTGATGCCCACCCTCTCAAACGGAGTGCCAACCACTGGCAACGGCTGCAGTGGGGCAATGACACTGCCTCTTGTCTTGCCAGATAACTGACAAGATGGGCAGGTCCTGCAGTGGGACTCCACTTCTACTCCCATCCGAGGTCAGTAGAAATGGGCAGAGAGCCTCTGCTTAGTTTTCTTGGTACCAAGATGACCAGCTAAGGGCACCTCATGTGCCAACTGCATCAGAAAGGGCCTGTAAACATGGGGTACCACCAACCTCTTGAGGGCACCAGGCTCAGGCTTAGTGGGCTCACTAACAAGGAGCTTACCCTCCCAATACATTCGGAATGTCCTAGGCACTTCTCCTTGTGCCTGGGATAGGGCCTGTTTTCTCAGACGCTCGAGAGAGTGGCACTCTCTCTGTCCTTTACAGAAGTCCGACCGGGAGGATCCCTCTTCAGCCAACAGGCATTGAAGGTCGAGGTGGTCCTCCGGGTTGATAACCTTTCCCACAGGAGGGTCTTCTGCCTCTTCTCCCTCAGGAGTTGAGTTTGGGTTTTCCAATGGACCCAGCCCGTCCGGAGCATGGATCCCAATGGGTGCTGTAGGAACAGCAGGAAGAGAAGGAGCCCCACTTCACAGAGGTGGCCTTCTTGTTCTTCCGTCTTCTTGCCTTAGACCTCGCCTTTGGCTCGGGTACCTGACTCACAGCCAGACCCTGTGTCACATGTGACCTAGTGACTGCAGCAGCAGTCATTGGTAGACCATCCCAGATCTACCCCAACTCTACTAAATCATTGCCTAACAGAATGTTAGCAGGGACATTTTCCTGAACCAGGACAGGAAGCGTTGCTGTCTTGTCTCCAATCATGAGTGTGACTAAGGCTACAAGCGATAATTTGGGAGGCCCACCACCTAACCTGTTGGTTCTCAGAGGAGCACCTACATAGTACTCTGGCTTGAGCAGGATCCTGTCCACTAATGTGATCCCTGTAGAGGAGGGGAGGACAGTGGCCTACACCTCAGACATGGGGTAAGGGTAGCTCAGGCTGACAGCCTGGACTCCAAGTGCCTTACCGTTACACTTGGGGTCACCCTTCTTGTCATCCAGAGCCCCACAGTCCCAACAAGTGCCAGGAATGTGGGGTACGGCACTGGAACCACTGGGAGCCTGCTTTGCAGCAGGTGGACCACTACTCTTATTCCCACCCACAGATGACTTATCCCCACTAGATTTTTGGGTCTTTGGAGAGGAATGTTTTGGTTTACCCGACTGTGATTGCTTTCTGAGAGGTCCCCTTTTCTTTGTCCTTGTCCTTCCCACTAGAGTCCTTAGGGGAAGACCCATTTGTCAGCTAGCCTGGCCAGCTTAAAGGGATCCAAAATGTTCTGGTCAGCAACATACTGACGCAGCTCTGGTGAACAGGCTTCAGAAAAATGCTAAAAAAAAAAAGGTGGGACAATTCAACAAAAGTTTTCACCTTGTATCCATCAATCCATCCCATCATGTTCATGTGCGCAGCACTCACCCAGTCAACCCAAGACACATTCTCTCGTTTTTTAAATTCCCTGGCAACTTGGCAATCAAAGCAGACTTCATACATTCATACTGACACTTTTCTTCCACACTCAGTTTCAGAATACAGTCATATCCAGAACCGGTTTAGCTGAAGTCCCCACTACAGCTTTCTTTAGCTGGATTCTCAGACATTCAGTGTCCTTGTCTATGAGTTCAAGATCCCTATTCTTGAGTTCCACTTGCTGTGGCAGCTCCCCTTTCTTAAACTCAGCTTTTATTTCCAACTTGCGGTATTCAAAGGCCAATTTCATCCTTAATAATTCAAGTTCCACAGAATTGCTAGGGGTTGGAGCAGAGGCAGCAGGAAGGGTGGCATTCCCAGAAACAGATTCAGCAACAACCCCAGGGACAGAGTCCTCATTGGTTGCATCCCCCCCTTCAAGAGTTTCACCATCAATCTGGTAGTCCACCAGGGCAGCTATCAGCTCAGCCCTAGACTTATCCACAAAGTCTAACTCACTGGCTTCACAAGCACTCTG
This sequence comes from Ambystoma mexicanum, assembly GCF_040938575.1. Classification (NCBI taxonomy): domain Eukaryota; kingdom Metazoa; phylum Chordata; class Amphibia; order Caudata; family Ambystomatidae; genus Ambystoma; species Ambystoma mexicanum. The sequence continues at coordinate 1,269,414,384 of NC_090926.1, read as the reverse complement.
GAGAGCCTCTAAGCTCTTCCTAGTCAATTTATCTTTTGCAATAGACTCCATTGCTTGTAATGCAGTTATATTGTACACAACTAAACCTCAATTTAACAAAGTGCAGATATTTTGTAAGTGGCACGGTTATATACTGATTCTTAAAACCATAAGCATCCCACCTCTGCCACCAGTGTAAAGACTGGGGGGGTATGTACTTCTGCTCTCTATATGGTAGAGGAGAGGCACAGAGGACCCTAGCCAAGATTCTCTATTGTTGGTAGCAATGGACGAGCAATCAAGGCCTAGCTCCTGAGGAGGTGATGCAGGCTGGTTCTTAAGTACAGTGTAGTCCCCAAGCACCCACAAAGGAATGTCCACACACTGTATTAGTTAAAACACAGTCTTTATATAATTAAGGTTAAAGGTTATATACATAATCACAATAACTCACTTTGTGCTAAGTTAACCTATAGTGGCAGATATATACAGTTCTAATTGGTACCACAATTATTATCAGATTTCATCAAAGTGCATCAACTGTACTCTGGTCAAATGTCACACAAATCACTTAATAAAGATAACCAACAATCGACATAGGAGGAAAGCAGTTGGTTAGAACAACTGGCAGACTACTGGCCCCTACCGTTAGACACAGTTCTGTGTGGAGATCCCCCCACCTGGGCAACCTGTAAAATACAGATATGCTACAAGCCCACTCCATATATTGTTCTATAAGTCTTATTTCCTTCTATAATGTTTCTACAACCCCAATGTACCAGGAATAGCAGAGTTCGACGACGAGTCGTCGACGGATCCTTCTTGAGCGGCTCCCTTTAAAGCAGGAGCCACGGACCGTCGAGATCCCTTGAAGAAAGTGAACTCGGCGTCGAGGCAGCAGCTTTGGTCCCAGCGGTGCTCATCGGGGACGAAGCAAAGACATCCTGGCAGGAAGAGGTGTGCGGGGCACCTCGATGTCGATAGTTCAGGACCGCAAAGAGTTTGTGAAGAACTGTGGCCCAGCAAGGGCGTCGAGTTGTCAGGCATCTCTATGGTCATTGGGTGGCGGGAAACACACCGGCGGATGCTCCTAGGCGTGTCGATGGCCTGGGCTTCTCCGGCGGGGTAAGGCGGGCGGCGGTGCAGACGAGCGCGTCCCTGAATCAAAAGTCTTAGGCAAAGGAGTGTGCGGTTCCGGTTTTCGATGGCACAACGGTACACGTTTCCCTCTTCTGGGCAACAGGGCTTTGATGGACCTCCAGCAGTTATGGCAAATCTGCGAACCCTGGTCGACGACGGTGGACGGAATGTCCGGTGCTTATCTTCGTTCTCCTCTGCGGTCCCAGTCTCCGGTCGGCAGTCTGTCGAGGGTGTGACTTCCAGGTCGCTTCGGCGAAGGTTAGCGGTGCTCGATGGTCCCTCGGAGCAAGGGAAGAGGTTGCCTAACCAGGTTCTCTCTTGGATCAGTCTCGACGGCTTTCAGATTTCGGCAAAGGGAGACAGCAGTCAACCTTCTTCTTCAGGCTCGGCTTCGAGATTCAGCTTCAGTTTCAAGGTCAGCTTCTGAACGAATTCTAGCAGTGAGAGGCCTCCAGATATACTAGTTGATTTCTCAGTCATTCTGCTGGGTCACACTCAGGCAACCAATCACTCAGAAGGGCATTCAGCAGTCAGTCAGCCAATCAGGCATAATGTGCATTCAGGCCATACTCCTCCCTCTCAGACACTCACAACAAGGAATGTGTATTGGGACAAGTACCTAGCTATTCAACACTACACACTGCATTCATATGAGTTTCGGGCAGGGCTGTCTCAGTCATTGTGTCAAACACCAGAAACCAGACATCCACAACAAGAAGTGCATATTGGTCACACACTCCATTCACCCAGGTCCCACCTACAGGGTGTACCCACAACATACAGTCACTGGGAAGGCTCCGGCCAGTCTGGCCTGGACTTTACAACAACACCATATATGGAACTTCCACCCAACAGCCAGTCAGGGGGAAGGGACAGAATCAGGGCTTCCAAAGACTTTGGGAAAACAAGGTAACAGGCAATAGAAAGCAAGAGGCCACAAGGGCCATCTTCTTTTCCTATCAGGAATCAACTGATTCCAATGGCAGGGCCTGGGTATCCCAAAATGGAGGATACTCAGGGCACCTGTCAAATTCAGCATGGGGCTGCCACCAGCCCATACCCTGCTCTGTGGGCCACACACAGGTGCCCAAACACATACACTAGGACTACAGGGTTGTACCCCCACCCATGTGTGCCGTAAGGGTATCCCATGGGTCTGTACACCAAACCAAAAACAGGATGAGCTGCACTGCCAGGAGTCCCACATGGACTCCTGGGCAGAAAACAATACATAACACAAATGAAAAAGGACTAAAGGACAAGGACAGGGAGATCCTGTCCCTCCAATGCATTTCCAGCATCACAGAGGCGGACAGGCTCAGCAGGTTGGAAGCAGACAACTACGAGTGGCAGCTACACGGCCTTGTTACTCAGATCTTCAGCGGATGGGGTTTCCCCCAGGAGGATCTCTTTGCCACCTGGCACAACAAGAAGTGCCCTCAGTTTGCCGCCTGGCTGGGACAGGGCCCCGGCTCTCTGGGCGACGCATTTCGAAATCATTGGAACGGTATGACAGCTTATGCTTCCTGCCCACACCTCTGATTCATCGGGTGATTTGCAAGATCAAGGAGTCTCGCCAGCTGAACATCATTCTAATAGCTCCATGGTGGCCAGCGATGCCATGGTTCTCGGAGCTGCTCAGCCTCTCGGAGACGCCTCCGATTCACCTCCCAACGGGGCCAGCACATCTTTTTGCACAGCAGGGGGGGCATGGGCATCCACCCGGCTCCATAGAAGCTGGCCCTCACAGTGTGGTTCCTGAGCAGATAGCCCTAAGGCACCTCAGCCTCTCACATGCTATTCTAGAGGTCATACAGGGTGCAAGGAGCAAGACTACCAGGGCCCAGTATAAATTAAAGTAAGTGGACCAGGTCCAGCCACTGGGCAGACTTCAAGGACATCGACCCCCTGGCATGTACTTTGGACCCCATGCTCTCCTACTCAGGCTTATAGGTGGGCACCTGCCGCACTTACCTCGCAGCCATCGGGGCTTTTAGGAATTCAGAGGAGGGGGTCTTCTCCTCCTCCAACCCGATTGTCAAGAAACATCTGATGGGACTCCCAAGGCTCTACCCACCCATCAAGAGGCCACACCCCGTGTGGGACCCGAACATAGTCTCGGGCGCCCTGCCGCACAAACCATTTCAACCAATGGCGTCCGCTGACATCAAGCTCGTCACCATTAAGACGGCCCTACTAGTTGGCCTCACCTCGGTTCGCAGAGTGAGCGAAATCCAGGCGCTGGTCGCCTCAGAACCATATACTACCTTTCACAAGGGCAAAGTAGTCCTGCAGACACAACCAGCATTTCTGCCTAAGGTGCCATCTGCTTTCCATTTAGACGAGGAAATAGTGCTTCCTACATTCTTTGCCAATCCTAAGGACGAGGCTCAGAGAGTGCTGCACTGCCTAGATGTCTGGCGTGCCCAGTAATTCTACCTTGATAGGACAAAAAGCTTCCGCAAGTCTGCTATTCGTTACTTTCGGAGGTGCGAGACCAGGCTATCAGGCCTCCATATCCCTCTGGATGCTCTCGGCCATCAAAGCATACTAGGGGCAGCACAAGCCTCTTTTGTCAAACATGCACATCCACGCAGTCAGGGCTAAGGCAACGACCATCGCTTTCCAGCGGCATGTCCCTTGGCATGTCATAAGTAGGGCGGCCACGTGGGCCACTCCCTCGGCTTTCTGCAAGCATTACTGTTTGGATGCCGGCTCTAGATCTGATGCGGCCTTCGGACAGGCGGTTCTCAGAAACCTATTTGCTTAGGGAGGTTCTCCTCTCCACCCTAGGGCTACATTCAGTTGTAATAGCCCATGCAGTATGGAGGAAAGGGGACGGGACGTAAGAGTAATTATAAGTTACTCATCAACATACTCTTAGTCCTTAGTCCCCTTTCCTCCATATATCCCACCATCCTCCCCCTAATAAAACTGGTGTCATTAGGCAATGTTAATCTATTGTCGACACGTCTGTGGGGACTGAGGTGTGGCGCTGGAGGCGGGGTCAGGGCAGCGCATGCTCCCAGGGCTGCACCCCCATGCGCCGCTGAATTTAAAGGGGAAGAAGGTTTTTCTGGTGAAAAGGGTTCGGTCTCCCATCCCTTGGAAGGGACGCCCATGCAGTGTTGAGGAAAGGGGACTAAGGACTAAGAGTACATTAGTCACTACGGTGAGTAACTTATAGTTTTTTTGTTAAAGTAAAACTCTTATAACACCTTAGTATTATGAAACAGGGTCCAGGAGGCAGCAGGTAAGGTTTTACATAGGTTCCTTTATTAAAGTTCACCAGGTTACATCAAATAGGATAGGAACAGGACAGGAGCTGGAGCAGAGCCTACTGACTCCCACCAGCAAAGCTACACGGCTCCAACTTCCCGCTGTGGAACACATACACTCATACAACAACATTCCAACATTCCAGGCACTCAGAGGATATTCTCACCATGACATCACTTAATCTAAGCAAGCAGGAAGTCACGATAAAACACACCTCTCTTCCTTACAAATATACAACGACCAAACACATGCACACTGAGAGGGACACGGTACAGGAACACGATAAAACACACATTCCTTCTACAAATGTACAGAGAGGGTCACATTCACAAATATACAGAGAGGGTCACATTGACACAATATGGACACCTGACACAATAACCAAACTTTAATCTGCCAGCCGTACCATACAAACACACACACTCACATCCGCTAGTGGAAAACAAGCGATCCAGAACTACAAACAATCATAATAAACCAGCCAGCAGCAGATCTGCACCACATTGCTACGTTCCCAACCAACCGAAATGCACAAAACACTGTATACGCGAAACTGCCACTAACAGTTCTCAGGCGTGCCACGCCTAAGCATTGCCTACCCCTGCTTGGGCCTACAACCTATACTCATGACCCACCACAAAAGAACTCAACACCTTCCACTCACCACTGCCACCAGTGACTCTCAGACCTGCCATATCCAAGCACTAACTGCCCCTCGCTGGTCTGGTACGTGGACCCGCTGCACAGTGTATAAACTAATCTAGCAACCGAGATCCAGAATGGAACAACACATAGTATCTTTAGATAAACAGGGAATCCCAAAAAATATCACGTTGCCCTATTACCCTATAGGCCAGTCCGAGCCTGGCGGCTCATCCATAATGGGCTAGGGAAAGTCCACCCAGTGGCCCCCTCACCCATTATGGAGGAGCCGAGGACTGACAAAGGGAAACACTGTTCCCCTTTGACAGTTCAGTGCCCCAGCCGCACATGCTCACTGAGCTATGCAAGGCTGGGGGCGTTTTGCTTCGCCAGCCTTACATGGCTCATTGGAAATGCTGGCTGGGGCACTGCATGTCTGTATGTGTGAGGCGGAGCTGCTGCACCTCCTCGCACATACGGACAGAGCAACCTGGAGTGGGGCATTTCAGCACCCACATGCAGGTCCCTGCAGAAGGTACGTTTATGTTCATTTATTTTTTATTTAAATATATGTATCGATGCATGTATGCTTGTGTTGTGATTGAGTATGGTGATGGGTGCTCGTATGAATGATAGTGATTGCTGTGTGAAGGTGTGTGTGTTTGTTTTGGTCCGTTGAGCTGATTTTGGCAAGTGGGGGGTAAGGAGGGAAGGAGGGTTATACAATAAAGGCATTTTAAAAATGCCTTTGTTTCATTGTGCCCCTACCCACCTGCCAAAATCAGCTCTCCTTCTGAGGCGCTTTGGAGCGCAGGGGACAGGGATGGTATTCTTTTTATGTACCATAGATGTCCAGTCAAAAATACCATGCTTTCCCCCTTGGCCCCCCAGCGCCAATTGTAAACTGTTTGGCTTTTTACCCATTTTTATTTAAACGTATGCTAAAAAATGCAACATTTTAACCCATTCTTTTTTTAAAATTCACGGGGGAAAACCCACCAAACCCCACTTGATTGGTTCAGGCTCCCTCGCTGAGCTCGGTCGCTATGGCATTTTTGTGGGAAATATTTATGCGCCTCCACTTAAACAATTCACCAGCTCCCACTGGCCCTCGGACTGTGTTGGGAACAGGGTGGGGGGCGCCCAGGGACTTTGGTGGGAGCAGGATGTGCGGGAGCACTGGGATAGTGGTGGGAGCAGGGTGTGAAGAGCCCAGGCTCTGTGATGGGGTGGAGAGAGTCCAGGGCCTGGGTAGGAGTGAGATGAGGGAGCCCAGCGACTGTGATGGGAGCAGGTGGGGGAGCACAGGGACTATACTGGGAGTAGGGTGCAGTGACAGCGCACAATAGTTCATAGCCATGTGTACATACTGTCCATTTGGCATTTTTTGGGGGGGCCGGCCTGCCCAAATTTTGCTCAGGGGGGCCCAGGCCAACAACGTTTGAAGACCACTCCTCTAAAGTGATTTCCCTACCATATTTTGGGTAAGATTAAACAATATATATGTGGGAGGTAGTTGGATACTATCAACAAATATACCAGTATGAGGTTAATACAAAAAAACATTACATGTTATTTAGAATATTGAATAAAACACAACAAAAGCATGTTGTAGAAAAATACAGTGCATAAAATATTAAAAAGACAGTAAAAATACAATAGTCTTTGTGACAAAATATCCTACGTAGTGGAAAACTGAGTGCTAGATAAACTCAATTAATTATAGGGCAACATTAGAATCAGTTGTAATCTTATCGTTGTCACAACACATAGGATGCCAGCACACAAGAACCACAACACATAGTGAACACCACCTTCACCACAAACATATATATATTGAGTGACAACACCATGCATAAAATGCTTGGGAACCCTCGAACATACCAACACCATATCCTAGTCTGCTGGCCAGTCAAACTAGGCCCAACGTGGTCGAGCTCCACTGAGCAAGACAACTCCCGACTTTCCAAACCAAGAAATAAGATTGTGGCAAAGACTAGTAAACTATTGTCAGTTGACCCAACACAGATGTAAAGTCAGCAAACACCTTGGATGTTCAAGCTACCCAAACGCATCCGTCCACAAAATAATGCAAACATTCCAATTTAGACTGAGCTCAGAATAATCCACATCAGCATCTAACCAGCAATCAAACATTCTCAACACTGGCACAGACTGAGCCCTGTCTACACCACTGTCTTCACTCCCACAGTACACAGGTAGTACAGCTTAGTGGCAACGCACTTGTCTTGGAAGCAAGACGATGCCGAGCAACACAAGTTCAAATCCCAGGTCTACGCTTTGCAACCTCTTCGGTATTAAGTGCATTATAAAAATGTTTTTTTATAATATAATAATTATAATACACATGGCTACTTACTAACAAACCTGCTAGATGAGGTGCACTTGAACCCAGAATCCGACCACACAGAAAACTCCACAATAAAACACAGGATTAAACCAAACCAAAAATCCTGCGTTAAAGCTCCTAAACTCCAAATAGTGCATTGATCCTTGCATACTTCCACTGCATTTGGCAATGCAAAACCTCAACCAAATAACTGGACAGTCCAAGACTACATCTAACAACGACAGACAAAAACTTCTCAGACCCTCTTGACATCAAATAGACTCACTGGGTGTACAAGGCATCCCAACCTACACCACCAGTAACTTCCTCCAACTGCAATGTGGAAGCCGTCACACCACACACCAGCCAAATACACCTCACAATAACATACAGTCGACAGAAATTGTTAACTGCAAAAATACTCAAAACAACACACTCACAAAATTATTCACACCGCAAACAATTCAAACACCTAAAGTTGCTTGTTAAAGTTCCATATACCTATTCAACAGCTACAGTGAATGCACACATTGAATGCACAAAACAAATATTTGAATACCACACATGTAAAGAGCCCTAATAGTCTTTGTCATAATGTACGACACTAAAATCTGAAAAATTGATAACCACACAATCAAACCATAGAGAACACATCACAATGTACATGTCTTTTTCACACTGTAATCTAGCGCTAAAAGTCCATGCTGGATAACACAGAGGACCATGGTATAAGAAAACATTATAAAACATAGCCATAAAAAAGGGACTGTCACAAGGGCTCCTTTGCCCTTAAATTATTCCTCATGGGTGAGGACCTTGATGCCTTACTCATTGCACATTTTAAGTAGACAGGATTCTTTTGCAAATACATTCTCACTGATCCTGCTTGCACTCCAGGACATACACGACATGTTCTTCAATCTGCAGCTACTGTGGGGGATGCTGATTCTCCTACAGACCACCCCACAAACTCCCACTCATCCTTAAAATCGTCATGTCACATCTAAACTGCTGCAATTAGATGTATACTGTATTCCCTATGAAAACATTTCAAAGAATCAAGTAAGTGCACTTGACTTATCTTGGGCAATTAACCCACATCCTGACCCTTCAAGCACTGCTGCAGCTGCCAGCAAAGCTTGACATTGACTTTAACATACTAACCCTGTCCCTAACGTCATGTCATAGAATTGTTCTCCCTGCACCACACAATTAAGTTCATCCTCACAGAACTTGCTGCCCATACTCCAGCACAGATACATTTGTGATAGTGGTAAAACAATTTCTTCTAATGGATTGTGTTCTCCCAAAGATTCCTCATCTTCAATATATATTAGCCTGCCTTGCAGCTCTCTGCAAACTTTTTCCCAGTAGGAGGCGCTGTGCACTCTGGCATTGATGGACATCGAGTCGTCTTCATGACTGAATGTGGCGTTGATGCTGGTACAAATAGAGCGCTTGCCATCTCGCAACCTCAGTTCCTTTTTTTGCATGCCCAGTACACTACTCAGGAACTTTTGCTTTAAAAAAATTCATTCACATCTCCAGAAAGACAGGTAGCTTTCACGTCTAAATCCGCCTCGGCAGAGAAGTTGGCAGAATTTTGCGTCAAAATGATGCAGGTCTTTATCTAGGAAAAAGAACATCGAGCGCACTGCACCTGACAAAGCCGGCAGGGACTCGGTTCACCAACTATCTTGTGCATCAAAGTGCCAGAGACCGGTGACGTTTTTCAATTCGAGGACTGTCGATGATCCGACATCATCAATGGCTAATGCGTTCTTTGATGTTCCGTCAGCTCCATTGGTGCCATTGTCGTAAAAAAAAACATACATCGACGATAGTCGAAGATCCCACGAGTAGATTTGCTCCAAAATCTAAAAGGGACTTTATGTCCAGTTTACAGGACATTTTATGATGAGGATGACAACCCGGTTCCCTTCGGGTTTGAGCCTATGTGTCTTCCTCGACATCCTGAGGAGTTCCAGGGGGACGAAAAAGGCTATCTGATCTATCCTATGCCCTGCACAACGCAAGTGGTTTGAATACCTCTCTTAATGTAGAATTACCACAAGGAGATCCTCAAGCCCACTCTAATGTGGCATATAGGAGAATGATGGCAAAGGTAACTGATGCCTTACGGTGGGGTGCTCCAGCCGGTGACATAACGGAATGCGACTTGACAGACATTCTGGACAAGGGCACAACCATTGACCCTGTCCTTCCCCTGCACAATGCTATCAAAAATCCCCTCATGGAGCTATGGTAGTCTCCCTGCTTGGGGCCAGCAGTCCAAAAGGATTTTGCTAGAAATACATACCGGCCTTGTCTGATCTAGAATTCCTTACCGGATATCCAGCACATGATGGGCTGGTAGTCAGGACATGATAGTCTGGTACTACAGGCTGCGACTGTTTGTAACACGGCTACCGCCTATCCCTCTTTACCCCATGACAGTAATGACAAGCGTTATGACGCTCTAGCAAAACACGTATTTGCCTCTGGCATTATGGCACTAAAAGTGGTTAATGCTCCATGTGCATTGTCTAAATATACACACACCTTTTGGTTTGTAATAGCTGAGGTAGCTGAGCACATGCCTAAGGGGGAAATGAGGAAAGGCTTCCTAAACATAATGGAAGATGGAAAGGAAGCCTGGTGCCAGTCTCTTCAGTCAAGTCTCGACACAGATGAATGTGTCGGGAGATCTATAGCGGTGAGCTCCATCATGCAAAGATTTACCTGTCTCAGAAAATCAAGGTTTGCGTCTGATGTCCAACCGTAACTGCTTGATGTGCCTTTTGATGGTACGCACCTTTTTGGCCAAAACGCACATGACAGCCTTGAAACATAACAGGCAACCAAGGCTTCTGCAAAATATTTAGGGATGACAATAATGCAACCAGCTCAGCCTTCAACCCAATGGAAGGGCAAACCCTTTTGTGACTACAACTATAGACAGAAAGGTACGCAACCCACCCTGTGCCAAGTCAGAGACGCTTCTCTCGACCTTCCAGAGATAGAGGAGGTAAGACACAGACAGCTCCCGCGTCTTTGCCCTCCAGAGCAGCACCTGCTGCAAAACCTCTGTAAAGACTTCTGCCATGCTACACCGGCAGTGGGGCGTCTGTCACACCATTTGCAAGAATTATGCGCCATTACTTCAGATGCATGGACGCTTCAGCGAGTCTCTCAGGGTTACAGCCTCCCCTATTTAAAGCGCCTTCCAGATTGGCCCCCTCTGGTTAGACACCTCCTGTTCCAGAATGTGTGCTCCTGAAAGAGGTTCCCTCTCTTCTGGAGAAGGATGCCATAGAGTTGGTACTTGTACAGGAAAGGAACCGTGGGTGGTATTCCCCCTATTATTTGATACCAAAGAAGGACAGAGGTCTGTTACCCATCTTGGACCTTAGGTGTTTGAATAAGTTCCTCAGGTAGGACAAGTTCAAGATGGTAACACTCTCACAGATCTTGCAGGACCTAAAAATTCAAGATTGATTTGTGGCACTCCACCTACAGGATGCTTACTTCCATGTGCTGATTCATCCAAAGCACAGGAAGTACCCGATGGTCGCCATAGACAACACTCACTACCAATTTTGAGTTCTGCCTTTCAGGCTTACCTCGGCCTGAGGGTCTTTACCAAGCTTCTGGCGGTATTGGCAGACAATCTCAGGAAAGGAAGGATTCACGTGTTTCCTTACCTGGCAGATTGGTTAAACAGGGCACGGTTTCCGGATCAAATCCTGGATCATCTCAACTGCACCGCCCTCCACCCCACCTCCTTCACATGCTTGGCTTCTCCCTCAATTTAAAGAAGTCCCACTGACATGTCCTCAAAAGCTCAATTTCATAAGAACGGTCCTGACTGCACCCCCGGGCAAGGCTTTCTCCCACTGCCCTCCGAAATGATGGCTCTACGCATCCTGCAGATGTTAACCAAGTTCCAGAATGCCCATTATCTGCCAGCCTTGGATTCTCTGGTGCCAGAGGCTTGATTGAGAATTAGATCACTCCAATGGGTCCTCAGATCTCAATTGTCGCAGTTCTGTAGCAGTATGATGGACTTGATTCAAGTCTCGAGCAGTGTCGCTCAGGATCCCCTGTGGCAGACTTGCACAGAGAACATGATGGCGGGAGAACCGTTTTGACAACCATGCCCACGGGCGACCGTAATGATGGACGCTTTTCTGAAAGCCTGGGTTGCTCTCCTGAACAAGCTGACAATGAGCGGGTTGTGGTCCCTACACGAGACAAAACTTCAAATAAACCTGTTGGATCTGACGGAGATCAGACTGGTGTTGATGGCCTTTTTGCCCTCCATACAGGGGAAGACTGTCCTGATCATGACGGACAACACAGTGCCCATGCACTTCATCAACAAGAGAGGTGTTGTAGGGTCACTTCCCCTGTGCAGAGAGGAAATACAGCTCTGGTTCTGGGTGTTGTAGAACAAGATCTACCTATCAGCACTTCACTTTGCCGGGAAGGAGACTGTGACAATGGACACCCTATTCAGGCACATTTCTGTCTCCCACGAGTGGGATCTTTGCCAGGAAGTTCTTCTAGAGATCCTCACCCTCTAGGGAACCCCTCAAGTGAATCTGTTCACCTCCAGTGTGTACAGGAAGCGCAAACCTTTCTGCGCCATAGTATTTCCCCCTAGAGGAGCACTAGGGGATGCATTAATGGTGGACTGGAACTCCCATTCCTGTATGCGTTCCCACCAATTCCCGTCATCCCTCAAGTGATAAGGAGGTTGAAGAGGTATGGAGCAACCATGATCCTGATTGCCCTGGACTTTACCAGGAGGACGTGGTACCCGGACCTTCTGGATATGGCCATCGGTCCTCCACATTGTCTTCCCCAGAGTCCAGATCTTCTCTCTCAGGAGGTGGGGCTGGTTCTTCACCTCAGCATACAAATACTCATCCTGCATGCCTGACTTCTGGAAGGCTAAGGTACCTTCAAGGAAGACGTGCTGCAAGGTGAAGGCGTTGCTTTCAGCCAGACGTCCAGCAACTAAAACTCTATACCACTGCCATTGGAAGACATTCTACAGCTGATACAGAGCACAGGATGCAGATCCCTTTTTATGTGACACCACAAGGAGGGGGAAACATAGGGAAGACAAAACAACGATCTTACTAGTCCTTCTGTCATTCAGATCGCGCAAGAGCAGGGAAGAGGAAAGGGAGAAGTGGTGGGAGGAGGGCGTGCAGGTAACTCAAAAGTGCAGTCAGCGTGTGGCTCAGTGCAGGTAAATCAAGAAGTGCAGCGATCGGGTGGCTCATAAGTGCAGAGAGAAGGGCCTGTATGGTTGCAGATACAGACCACAGGTGCTAGAGGAGCCGGGAGGCAGTGTGAGGTGCAACTGCACATGCCGGAGCCTGGACCCAAGTTCAGAGGCTATCCAGGTTGCCAGTACGTGGAGCAGTCTGGAATCTGCAGGGGAGAGGAAGAGAGAAAGGGGAAGCAAAGAGGAAGGTCTTGAGTTGCTTCCGGAACCTGAGATGGTTCTGCTCAAGTTTGAGAGAGGCAGGGAGGCTGTTCTAGAGGGAGACCCCAACCGAGGAAAATAGGCTGTTGCATTAGTCCAGCCTAGAGAGTACCAGAGCTCTGAGACAGTGAGCTTCTGGGGGAAAGTGAGGAACGGAAGAATACCTCTGAGGAGGTGAAGTTGATAGTTTGACTTCTTAGAGATGTCAGAGATGTGAGACGAAAAAGAGAGGGTGTAGTTAAACATAGCCTCAAGGTTCTTAGCCTCACAAGTAGGAGCTGGAAGAGGGCCCAGAGTGGGCGGCCAGAGAGAGAGAGAGAGGAAAGGAGGGAGCTGGTGTTCTGATGAGGAGGCTCTCAGTCTTACTGGCATTAAGGCAAAGATCATTGGCGGAACACCATTCCTGAATTGCGGGCAGACAGTTTGGAATGAGTGAAGGAGAAGAGGAGGCTGAGTGGAGCCTGAAGGAAAGCTAGGTGTCATCTGCATAACACTGAAAGTTGGAGCAGAAGGAAGCGATGCGGCGGGCATAAGGTGCCAGGTATTATTTGATCAGCCAGGGAGAGAGCTTAGACCCCTGTGGAACACCACAAGTGAAGAGAGAGATAGAAGAGAAGAAAGACCCCAGGTGCACCTGGGAGGGGTGGTCAATGAGAAAGGAGGTCAGCCAAGCCAGGGCCTGATCAGTGATACCCAGGTTATCATGGAGGTGATTGAGCAGGATGGCATGGTTGACTGTATCAAAGGCAGAAGAAAGATCTAGGAGAATGAGGACCGAAGGAAGGTTAGAATCAAAGTTTGAGAGCTGATCTTCATGGGTGTTTAGAAGAGCAGTTTCCGTGCTTCTGGCAGCTCTGAAGCCAGACTAGTGGTCGTGGAGACAACCAACAGATTCAGTGTGAAGATTAAGCTGGGAGATGGCCAGCTTTTTCACGAGTTTGCCCAGGAAGGCTGTGATGGAGATCGGGTGATATTTAGCTGGAGAGGAAGGATGAGCGGAGGGCTTCTTTATCAGGGGATGCACAAGGGAGTGCTTAACAGGGGAGGGGAAGGTTCCAGTAGCAAAGGAGTGATTGTAGAAATCGGCCCAGGCTGGAGCAAGGGTGTCGATGTGGTCCTTGATGGCTCTGGATGGACAGCGGAGAACCTGTTTTGATGAGACTTTTATAGATCAGACTTGTCTTGAAACATCATCAGAGGTGAACAAGGGAAAGGAAGGGAAGGGGAGGGACGGCTACAGGTGGGCCAGGAGTGGAGGAGGAGCGGGAGGAGGAAGAGGAAGAGAAGATGGACAGGATATCCAGAGTTTTAGTTATGAAGGGGGAGGGAACAGGAGAGGTAGAGACTGCAGCAGGATTGGTCAGCTATTTGCAGATTTTGAAGTGTTTGGCCGAGCTGTTAGATGCCGCAGAGACGTGGGCTTGGATGTGGGCTCTCTTCCTGGCGAGGACAGAGAGTCTGTATTGCTTTTGGAGCAGACAGCAGGCCAGTTTGTCAGAGGGTGTGCCTGATGACCTCCACTTCCTCTCACCCACCTTGCACTTGCGTTTGGGGGTGATGAGGTCGGAGTCGTACCAAGAGTTGCACTTGGATTTGGGTTTCAAGCGGATCCTCATGACAGGGGCAAGTACATCAATAGTGTTAGAGATAAAGAGATGAAGGTTAGAAAGGGCTGTGTCACGGTGTGAGTCAGCCAAAGGTGCAGAAGGAGGAGAGATGATAGCAGCAAAACCCTCAACAGACACACGCTTCATGGGTTAGATGACCGAGAAGGTAGGTGGCAGGGCTGGGGTCGGCTTGGCCTGAGGGGTGGAGAGAGAGGGGTGGGAGGAAAGCACAAAGTGATCACTCCAGGAGAGAGGAGTGGTTCGAGCGTTGGAGAGGGGGAGGCCTGAGGAGATCATTACATCCAGGGTGTACCCTGCAGAGTAATTTGGGCAAGAGGGAAGAATAGAGAGAAAGGGAGAGTCTCAAAAGTTGCAAAAAGAGTCCTGAAGAAGGGCAGGTAGTGTCTAGGTGGATGTTAAGGTCACCGAGGAGGAGGAGGAGTTGAGAGGTAGTGGCAAGGAGAGAGGAGGAGAAGTCTGCCCACTCAGAGAAGAAGGGGCAACCTGGCCAGGCGGCCTCTAGATAATGGCCATATTGAGAGAAAGGCCCGGAGAGATAGAGAGCCTGCAGACCAGGCATTCAAAAGAGGAGTAGTCCTGCATAGGAATGATAGAAGCAGGGATTCACTCCAGGAAGATCAAGGCTACACCCTTACCGGGATGGTTGGTTCTGGGTTCGGAGAGGATCTTGTAGCCATCAGGAAGGAGAGTGTCAAAGCTTGTGACAGAGCTGGTCGTGAACCAAGTCTTGGTCAGGCCGAGTAGATCCAAATCAAGTTCTTCCAAGCAATGGCAGGTGTCAGCGGAGTGTTTGACAGCTGAGCTAGAGTTAAGATTAGCAATTTGGAGCAGGTTACCTCCTTTGAGGATTTCCGTTGAGAGGTACAGGTCAGAGGTACGCCCTGCAGAAGAGTTGCAGGTGCACGATGATGGGCAGAGGAGGAAGGAGGAGAAGGCAAGGTAGCCAGGGAGGAGGAGGTGGGTGCCAGAGGGGAGGTGGAGGAAGAAGGCATCAGGGTGGCCAGAGAAGCAGCAGAGGCATCCGTAGAGGAAGGAGGCAGCATAGAAGCCAGAGAGGGGAAGGAAGGAACAGCAGGAGAAGAAAGGAAGTTGATAAGGTGCGGGAAGCGTCTATCAAAAAGGAGGAGGTTGACCTGAGGGCCTTGGACCAAGACAGTGCCATTTAGGTAAACATTGATGATGCTCTTGGAGGAATGCAAGGGGTTCAGGAGGGCCTTCCTCCGGGTGCCACCATTAATGGGTGAAGAAAAAGGAGAGAGAACAGAGACCATATGGGATGTCCATAGGCCTGGAGAGGGAACAACAAAAAGGATGTCGGTAAGGGTCTGTCTGGAGGAAGCACTGGTACTGGTGTAGGTATCAGCGATAGGGATGCCTGGGTTGGAGACCAGGATATCCCTCTTGAGCTTCTTCCTGCCAGACCTAGTGAGAGGGATATGATAGTTGAAAGAAAAGCAGTTAGAGAAGGAAGGTGAGACAGAGAGCACCCTAGAGGGTGCAGAGATGAAGGGGGGTTGTATACAGGCGATAGGGAGCAAAGCAGGGAGGGGGAGTAGCGATAGGAAGCAGGCAGGCAAGGGGGAATACTGGGAGTGGGACGCGGAAGGAGGGGGGGCAAACAGAGGACAGAACACAGTCAGAAAATCAGATGCAAAGCATGGACAAGTCAGTCACCAAAGGAACCTAGAAGTAAGGAATGAACGCACAGGAATGCAGGCAGTACAGTGTAAGCAAACAACCCTGGGGAACGAAAACGATAAGGAACAGAACAATCACCAAAGGAACCTAGAAATAAAGCAAACAACCCTGGAGAAAAAAGCAGGCACGGAACAATCACCAAGAGACCTAGAGGTGAAGATGAACACAGCAGGAATGCAGGCAATAAAATATAAGCAAACAACCCTGGATAAACAAAAACGTAAAAAACAGCAAGGGACAGAACAGTCACCACAGGAACCTAGAGTAATGGATGAACACAGCAGGAATGCAGGCAGTACAATGCAAGCAAACAACCCTGTAGAAACAAAAAACGTTAAAAACAGTACACAAAATATATGGTGGAGGAGCTAGAAAGAGGGTATAGAAGGCCCGTGCGGGACACAGGAGCACAGCGGCAGGAGAAAGGAGGGAGGTGCATGCAGCCGAGTAGAGAGAGAGAAAGAGTGCACGCAATCTCAGTTAACAGGGGGCGCACATGACCACGAGTTGCGAGGGAGTGCACGCAGCCTAAGTTGCGAGGGAGTCAATGCAACCTAAAGTGAGAGGGGGGAGCACGCGGCCTAGAGCTGCGCTGGAGCGAGCACAGCCTAAGTTGCGAGGGAGTGAATGCAACCTACAGTAAGAGAGGGTGCACGTAAGCTAGAGATGCGCGGGTGTGCCCACAGCCTAAGATGCGAAGAAGTGAATGCAACCTAAGTAAGAGGGAGCACGCACGGCCTAAGATGCAAGGGAGCGCAAATAGGCAGGGGGGGCAGGACGCGGGGGAAACAAGGATGTGCAAGAGTGGGAAGGGGCACTCGGTCAGGGGGATGCATGAAGTGTAGCAAGCTAACTCTTCACGCACCTTCTTACCTGGCGCCGCAGACAGGAGGTTGAGGTCGTATGCACTCACTGTCTATGCCGCAACCCCATCGCCTCCAAACACCTGCGTCGCTCAACACCACAGCCTTGTACTATAAGGGCTTTGACGCAGAGGGTCCGTACTTCGGTTCTTATAGGCACAGAAGCGTGGACCTAGCAAAGCGTGCTATGTATAGTCAGGCAGCGTCTCCTGCGCACATGTGTTGCTCCACACCACGGCTTTGTCCTACGAGGGCTTTGCCACAGAGGATCCGTACCTCAGTTCTTATAGGCACAGAAGCGTGGATGTAGCGAAGCCCGCTATGTATAGTCGGGCACCTGCGCCGCTCAACACTGCGGCTTTGTCCTGCGAGGGATTTGGCAAGACAGGGCCTTCAGGGCACCACCATTAAGGTCTATTTAGCAGCGCTCTCTATCTTCAAGTACACGCCAGAACAAGGGTCCGACTTCTCGATGCTCTTGGTGGTTCAGTTTGTAAAAGGCCTGACTAACACTTTCCCTCCGACCCCCTTTGTGGTACCGGCATGGGAACTTGGTGTTAACATTGCTCATGGATTCACTTTTTGAGATGTTACATTTGTGTCCTCTGAGGCTGCTAACTTGGAAAAGAGACTTTATGGTAGCTTGTTACTCACCGGAATGGAGAGTACGTAAACAGGTCGGACCTCTATTGCTGGGGAGTTGCTTGAAGGAGCAAGGGTTGGAGCCTCCACCCAAGCCTCCTCTCTGTGAGGGAATGAACTCTTTAAACCGATATGACCACCTGCTGAACTGTACAGACAAGGGGACCGATCGATCAAAAGAGCGGGGAGAACAGACCGTCTCAAACCCAGGCTGTAAAGGAAAGAATAACAAGTTAAACAATCTGCTTTTCCCAAAACTATTCCCCTTCAGTAGTACCTGGTTTAATCTCCCCTTAAGCCAAAAGAACCGGAGCAACCTATAAAGTAAAGAGGCTTTAGTATATGGTTAAAGGTGTAACTCTTTAGTATTGAAAACCAAGAAAACTATACTTTACCCCTGATGGAAATAGGATTGATGTAAAGAGTCCTGGGAAACAACGAAAGTATAAAATAAAAAAAGGGAGGTTAGTAAGGCAGCTATCCCCGAGCGGAACGAGGGTTGCACTGGTTTCGGGATGGTGCACCACAGCAAAGCGTTCAAAAAGATGCACTTAGGAATGAAGCCAAAATCCACAGAAAATGGGATTCCAATTGGAGTCGTTCTTACCGGAGTAGTTACTATCCCAGAGTCCAGGAAGCAGGCAAGGGGTCTGGTACACGGGCGGTCAGAAACGCAGCAGAATCAGTGTCCAAGAGTTCAGGAAGCAGGCAAGGGGTCTGGTACACGGGTGGTCAGAAAACAGTTCAATCGAGGATTCAGAAGAAGGAGTCCGTGTGCAGGCAGGGTCGGTACACGGGAAAAACAAGGACTTCACAATTCAAGATACAGGGAGCACTTCGGAAAGTATGCCGGTTGTAACTTTAAACAGAAGCAGCGTTCTGTATGCCGCTGTGGAATAAGTAACAACAAAGAGGCGTACCGTTTGAAAATGAGGCTCCCATCTCAACGCCGAGAACTACAACTCTTAACAGGTTTTCTGGATATTGTAGTTCGTGTAGCAATTTTCCACGGCAGCTGCCAGCGCGATAAGAAGGGCGCATGCCGGCGCCGTAACCCTTTATGAAGGGCGATCACTTTCCTGTCCCTTATTCTGGCGTTACCTGGAATTCCCCAATTGTTCTTGCGTATACGAGAGCAACGAGGCAGAACCCGGGGAACGTGGTGCGGCTGAGGGCGAGGTGTAACATCGCTATTTCTTTGGCAAGAAGAGTGAGCGAATTGCAGGCCCTGTTCTGTAAGCCGCCTTTTACAGTCTTTATCAAGGACAAGGTGACTCTTAGAGTACGTCCTTCATTCCTTCCGAAGCTCGTATCAGAGCTTCAACTGTCGCAGACATTTTGTTTACCAGCCTTCTATACACCTTCTCATCCATCCAAGGAGGAAGAAAGGCTGCATAGACTCGACCTCAATAGGGCTCTGAGTTTGTACATCACCAGGACAAACCGATTTAGACTGGAAGACAAACTGTTCATTGCTTATACCGGCCCAAGAACAGGCAAAGGAATAACCAAGCAAACCATCTCAAGATGAAAGTGCTATGTGTTTCTGAATGCTACACCAGAGTGGGCGAGGATATCCCTGAAGGCTACAGGGCACACTCCACCAGATACCTGTAAAGGATATATGTTAGGCCGCGACGTGGTCCTCCATACACACATAACACTAATGTCTGGACACAATATTCTCAAATGAGTCTAATTTTAGCAACAATTGGTGGCATAATCTCCATGGAGTTCGCTCCTTCCCTCCTCCATAAGGTCTTACTGCTATGGGAGTCTATTTAAGATGAGGAATCCATGGGAGGATACAATCCATTATAAGAACAAATTACTTACCCCTGGTAATGTTCTTTCTACTGGATGTTCCTCCCACGGATTCCTCATGGCCCTCCCAGCTTACCCCATGGTTAAGGAGCGCCCTAATAACGATTATGCAATGACTCTCCTTTAACTCTTAAATAGTTACTTTTGTCTATAATCTCTAATACAGCTGTGCAAGGGGAGAAAATGACAACTGAGGTCACGGGCGCCAAGTGTCCTATTTGTTCCTGCATCTATGTCACATCCGGTCATGAAGATCACGACTCGATGGCCACCGACACCAGAGCATGTGGCACCCCCTGCTGGGAAAAGGTTTTCCGAGAGCTGCAAAGCAGGCGAATATGTATCTAAGCTGAGGAATCCGTGGGAGGAACACCAAGTGAACGAACATTACCAAGGGTAAGTAATTTGTTCATCCTCACTCCATTTTCGCTCTGAGCCCGACCAGTTGAAATTCGGAAGGGCTCGTAAGGCAGAGCTGCTTTAATTAGCTTACAGTTTGAGGAGCATACATCATGATCCCCTTCGATATCATTGCTCCCATGGACTGTGCGTACCCGCCTCTGTGAAGTGATCTACTGCACTACAAAAATCTTATTAAAATGAAATAAAGATAAAAAGGGGTTGCTGTAGGAGAATATGCAGTCAACAGAAGCGTTAGAGAATCAAGGAGATACTGGAGGCAAATTCATTGAATGGCCGGGTTATCATTGTGCAAGAGGCAACTGGTACTGCTGGTACGCATGTCCGGTGACAACTGTGCTGCTCCTGTCCTCTGCCTTAGGTAATGGATAAATTGTCAAGTTTTCTGGCCTCAGGTTTCTGAAAAGATCCTGACCCAGTGGACAGACCCCGAATGCTGTGTTGCGTGTGCCAGCGTAGCTCATGAGCCCAATATATGGGGCAGTCATGCCATTGCATCAGGCTGCGGGTGGAAGGTAACTACACTTTTGAAAGAGTTTATTTTCACAGAATATGTGCTACAGACAAGCTCTGATGGGGTGGGGGAAGAGGGTTAATCCTCTACGACCTTCCTTTACTTCAATACGCCTCAACCTCAGGGTGTCAAGCTGATGTTTCTTTTCACAGACGTTCTTGCCAACTGCTGGATTCAACAGAAGGGTCATGTGGATCATTCAAAATCTATCTTTTTATCTCTTGAGAGGAATGTGGGGGCTTCAGATACAGTCTTCCTCTTGTCTGTCACTCAGTCACGCCCTCCCTCTTCTGCACTGCGTCTTCCTCTCCGAAGAGTTAGGTGTTGCTGCCTCATATCTCACTGCTTTCTGTCTTTCTCTTCATCAAGAGCGGTGGTGTTTTGTCATGCCTCGCTCCATCCTCCACATCCAGCACTCCATTGAGGCTGGTGGGGTTCTGTCTCATGCCTTTCCCCCTCCATTCTTTGCCTGACGCTTTGTGGAGGTTGGTGCCCCTGTCTTACGCCTTCTGTCTTATGTCTGTAGGAGTTAAAGAGCTACCTTGCTTCCTCACCACTCTCTGATATACCTGTCTGTCTGTATGGATTTTGTTGCAGCCTATTTTCCTGTCTATCTCCGCAACTGTTGTCTTTCACATTTTAACATAGTGGAAACTGGTGTATCTGTCTCATGCCTCTTTCCTCCAATATGTGCCTATTCCTGGTGTTGGGGGTTGGTAGTGCAGTTTCATGCTGCAGACAACGCTTCTGTCTTGTTCACATTCTAGGTGTTAGTCCTACTCTCACAATCGCTCTTTCCTTTCTGTCCTCTCCCTTTCTCACTGTCTCTCTCTCTCTCTCTTCATGGCTGTTGCCAGTGTGGCATACTTCCCTTTTTTTGTCTTTCTCCATTCGTTGCTGGCAGTGTCTCATGCTTCTCTTCTTTTCCTTTACTCATAGGTTGATTGTCATGTCTGAGTAATCTCTGTCTCGCCACTCACTTTGTCTCTTGTTAGGCTGTTTTGTCTGGGTCCTCACCACACATTGAAGCCGAATCGTAATGTGTAGTCCTTTCAGTGAGAGCCTATATCTGTAGTGGCCCTCTTGAAGAATGACCAGTACACAATTGAGACTTCAAATCTATGATGAACAGAGATGAAGGTATTAGGAATCAGAGAACGCAGGCCAGGTCAGACTGGATTGATTGAAACTAACAGACTCATTGTACAGAATGTTGCAATAAGGAACGGCAACAAACCAACTCATACCATGAGACAATAAATAAATCGAAGGTCGTACATCATGGACACTGCCACATGTAATGGGAAGTAACGCGCCACGGGAAGTGAAGTGCCATGCGCCCATCACTACTGGCCGACATGTTTAGATCAGCCCAGATCACTAACAGAGAAGAATATCTGAGCTTGTTCTGTACTGTACTGTACTGTACCCACAATGCCTATTAACACTAACTAAAAATAGTGTCCTATCCTTACACGAGGACTAAGGCATGATCAGTAGAAACCACAGGACTTGTAGTGATTTTTGTTAAAGAATGCAACACTGGCATACTTGGAATTCCACAAATTAAAATGCTGCAACAGAATAATTAGACTAATGAAGAGAGGGGTGAGCACCAGGTGACTGACAGTATTGTGAAGGACAGATCTAGATGCTAAAGATAGAACACATACAAAATGCTGCAAGTTTCTGTCTGAGGGAATCTGGGAATTACTAGAACCATGCCAAAGTGTGTCATGCCCAGTAGGAATAGGGGAAGACAAGAGTAAGTGATGCCCAGACACCAAAGGGATTGGATGAATACGGCTAGGTCCCAGACAGTATAGGGTTTTAGGACATATGTCAGTGGAGAAGCCTGCTTAGGAACATTAGGATTTTCTACATACTAGGAAGTCAAGGAGAAGCAGAATAGGGCAGCAGACCTAACATTTAGAGCACACTGGTCCAACAGCAGGGCAATTTCATGAAAAGAGGCTTAGCATTATATTAAGTGGTGGTTTCAGTTACACCCCAGCATGAAGTGAAGTGAAAGGAGAAGCCTGCTAGAAATGTCAAATGTGAAAAAGACAGGCCAGATGATACCCCTTCATGGGGAACTGCAAAAACCCCTTGGGGGATAGATTGTCTCAGGCTTACTTGCAGGGATAGGGGGTGAAGGTGTCACAGGATTCCCCAAGAGGGAGCCATCTAGCTACTGAAGAATGCGTTCCTGGCATGCTGCCAGGGTCTCTCTTTTCCCTGTCTTCTCTGTATATCTTTTTTCTTAATGGGTTTGTGGCAGTGCTCCTGCTTCCTTTTCTTCCACGTCTGTCTCTTTCTTCGTGAGTAAGTGGCTCTGTATCACACTTCATTTCATATTCATACCTGCCTTTCTCTCCATGAAGGTTACTAGTGCTGTTTCATCACTCACTATTCCACTCCCATGTCTAGTACTTATTGGCAGGTTTCTCTGCTTCTATGATGTCACTGTTACTCCCGGGTGCTTTTCTTGCCCCATTCAATGCATCTATCATTCTATGTTTCACTTCTTTCCCCCTTTTGACATTTTTAGCATTCTCTTAATGTTGCTGTTTATTCCTCACATCGCTTCCTCTACTGACTCCATTCCATTCAAAGCCCTTACCACTACCCCTGTTCCTACACTCTTTCTCTCTCAGTGAAATCAGTGTTTTACACATCTTCTTTCATCTCTCTGTTCCTCTGTCTGTGTGGAGGATTCAGCCCCATCCCAACCTTCTTCCAACATGTCTTTCTTTCACTCCATGGAGGTTCTATCTCATGGGTGCTGTCTCATGTCTCTACCCTTCCTCCCTAGGCTCCCTGTCTCTTTCTGTGGGTGTGTCTATTGTCTATATCCCTCCTCCCTGGCCTGTCTGTCTGCCTCTTCCCATGGAGGTTGGTGCCACAGTCTCACTCTTCCCCTTCATCTGTCTGTCTTTCTGTCCCTCTCTCTTGGTGGAGGTGGCTGGTTTCCTGCATGCCTCTCTCCTCTGGTACAGCTCGATTTCTCAGTCAAATCAAGGGCTGATAAATCTCTGCCTCTGTCTGCACTCTTTCCCCTCCTGCTTCAGGTGGCGCCTTCCTCCTGCATGCTTTATTGGAGTTAGTATGTTATGCTCCGCCTACTTAAAGGGACAGTGTACACTTCTGGAATAAACTCAAGAGCAGTGGTTGGGAGAGCCAGTAAACCGCCTATCCCCACATTCTATACAACGGAGTAGCACTGAAATGGCCTTTTTCTGTGCTAGTGCCCTATTGTACACAGCATTGCCAGTCATGGGGGATCCCCAACATCTGAGATTACCACACAGCATTGGCTGCCAGGGAGCCATTCTGGACGACATTATCAGACTACCTGTACCTGCCACTTGCTTTTGATCCCTAATGCATCTGGGTGTTGGTCAAAGTGACCGAAGGCCACTCTTTCTCATAGTTCACAATCCAGCCAGTATTGTCTGAGGGGTGTTATCGGGGCATGGTATTTTCATGCTGGTGTTCATATAGGAAACACATTTGTCAAGCCAATAAACATTAAACACACGCCTCTTTCGAGTTTGACCATCATTTTTCACCCTAGGCAGCATTTCTTGACAATCTTTTCCTGGACATTTTTCTGCAAACTTGAAAATTCAGAGTGAGCTGTCGCATGTCTCTCCTGGGTGGTTGCATATATCCTAACCCCCTCCCAGACTGTGGTGGGCAAATATTCGTCAGACCCATACTGCTCAGTGATCATTGGGAGCTAATACTAATTGTATCCACCTTCACTATATGCCTTATGTAAGCATCTATGCTATGGGTAATCATAGTCCTCCCTTCAGGGTCTTTGAATATAGTCGTGTATGGGTTCACCAAGGTGTGTGATTGTGGCGCTTTACTAGCCTCTCCAGGGTGTGTGGATTATAGTCGTGGTACAGTACTCACCTTTCAGGCTTTGTGAAGATATTTTTATTCTCTATTGTTGATGAAATGTATATACATCTGGGTTGACTAATATTTGCACAGCTCATCTAAATCATGCTATACAGAATACAATATGGCTCCTGAATTGCTGGACCTTATCATGTGCTCCTGGAAAACACCCTGACAGATTTGGGTTGTTTTAGTTGTACGTCTGATTTGTTTTATGTGATCCAGAACCACACTCTGGCAGAAAGCGGGTTGTCCATTTGCATGTCTGTTTGTATTCATCATCCTAGTTATGGGCTCCAGGACAACAGCCTGTAGACCTGAGTATTGGTTCAGATGTACATCTTCGCAAAGCTCTTGGTTATCACAGTATCCCGCACAGACGCTGTCAGAATGGAGGGTTTCTCCAGAGGTACAACTGGCTCTTCCTTACCATGAATTTAAGGGGTTGTTCAGTATGTAGCTTTAACTCCTCCATCACAACATTAGTGCTTGTATTACACTAGTCCAACATTCAGTCCATACATCAGTAGAATAAACATGTAGTTTGGAGGTCCCCAATGACACCTTGTGCGCTCCCACACTGCTCAGCCGATCCCAGAAGCTGTCACAGGTCCCCTGAGATGGCGTTGGGTGGGTGGGAAATGAACCCTCACAAATTCAACAGAATCGGTCTCAGTCGCAAAATTGCCAAACAGCAATGGGGGACGGCACGCCTCTTCGTCCCGTCGGACTCCACCGGGGGAAAAAGGAAAGCAAGCAAGCACATCAGGTCCCAAGCTGGTACTTTTGTTTTTGATTGAGGGAGCAGGGTGGGAACCGGGTCGTGGGCGGGGACTGGGAGACGCCTGTTGAGTCTGTGTGACGGTCATTTCTGGCCTAGGTCATAACATACACATGTAACACACACACGCCTGTCCATGCTGGTCTTCTGGTGTGTGAATTACATGTGCAGTGAGACTCCACTGTGTGACTGCACCTGCTGCTTGTCAAAACATCAGTGCATTTGGTTGTTGGGATAAAACAAAAACAAAACACAAAATATTTCTTTTTTTTTCCCCGATTGGATGACGATGCGATTTGAGCTTTTGTTCTTTGTTTTGGGGGGAGGAGGGGGTCGGTAGGTGGATAGGACTTGCTTTCCTTTATTTTTGGTTTTTCCTTATGTTTTTTTCCTTTTATTTATATCTTTTATATATGTAACTATATATACTTATTTTTGTTATCATTTTTATTATTTAAATAAAGTTGTCTGTGCCTGTTTGTTTGTTGACCTTCCCGTGAGGGAAACTAACAGCTGTCTTTTTTTCCTTTTTCAATGGGGGGGGTTTCCATAGAACAATTTCATCAACTTGAGTTTCCTTCGGCTCTTCCGGGCAGCCCGCCTCATCAAACTGCTGCGCCAGGGCTACACCATCCGCATCCTTCTCTGGACCTTTGTTCAGTCCTTCAAGGTATCCCTGGCTGGTGGCCAGTGGCATAGCTGCAAAGGGTGGAGGAGGGCGTCTTCCTAAGGGCCATCTACCACTGGGGTGTCTAAACAGGGACTTCTGGCACAGGAATCTCAATTACAGTGATGTGTGTCCCATCTAGAGTCACAGAGCTGTTGCTGTGGATGTGTCTGTTGCAGAGACATTTGTCAAAGTGGTGTCTGCCATAGGAACATCTTCTGCTGTATCCAGGGTGCCTCCTTTAGAGTGGTCCACCGCAACAGTTTCTGCCACAGAGATCATCTTCCACATGATATGACTCTCACTGGTATAGCTGCTGCAGGGATGACTGTCACATGGTTGCCCCTTGAAGGGCTCTATTCCTCATGGGCCAGTGCCACAGAGACTGTCGCCCACAAGAGCGTCCACCACAGGAGAGTCAGCTTCTGGGGAATCCTCTCCAAAGACATCTGATACAGAGATTGCTATCAAAGGGGTGTACCAGAATGTATCAACTAGAGACACAGTGGTTTCCAGTGTGGAGGAGTCAGAGTCTAGTGTGAAGGAGATGGGCAACAGTTTCAATATAGAGTACCTTCACATTTCCTAGCTCAACTATTCCTGAATTTTATGACATCTCCCGTTGCCCACAAAAGTTATTTCTTTTAGATTGTTGCCTCCAAACACACTACACAGGATCCTATGTTTCTTTGGACCACTTATAGATTGTTGACTCTAGGCACACCACACAGGACCCTAGGTTTCTTGGGACCACTTATAGATTGTTGCCTCTAGGCACACTACAGAGGTTCCCTGGACTCCTTGAACCCATTACAGATTCAAGCCCCTGAACAAACTACACAGGTTCCCAGGAATCCTTGAACAACTCCCCAAAATGATTTAAGTAGGAAGGTAAGAAGTAAAAACTGGTATAATGCTGGAAGCCCATAGCCTCAGGCAAGACTAGTAGTCTATGCATCAAGGAACAGTGCACTGTTTTTATTCATTGTTGCAAGAGTGATAAAGGTCCACATTATGTGTTTGGTGGTAATACTACTGCTAATACCACCAAACAGAATGACATGCACCATTAATGGTAACTTTGGCATCGCTGCCTAATTAGAGTTTGTTTTATTCTCCATTATGAAGTCCCATAGGATTTAAGTGGGGGAATGGTGGCATTAACTGATGTGCTAATAAGGCTGCACTATTGCCACCAGCATTTGCAGATATAATATTGCCATACACAGGAAGGTGGCATTCTTGCTTATTTGTTTATAAACCCAGAAGCAGTCATATTGATAAAACAGGCAGTATGTGAAACTACATCCTGTTTTACTGTTACCACTAACTCATAAGGGCCCTAGTCTTCATCAGAGGAGGCTTGGAACCATTGTTTAGCAGTAGTTTGTTGTATGAAGCATTTAACATGTGTTCATATCTTTGAAAACAGTGCATATGAAAGGAAAAGTAGCATCATCAAGGATTAATTTCCCAATACCAAAGCTATCTGCACATATTTAGGGATTTAAGTGAAATTGGTACATGTATGCATATTTTCTGAACTCAGAGATGGACCCCTTCCTAATGAAGCACCTCCAGTGTGTGTGTGTGTGTGTGTGTGTGTGTGTGTGTGTGTGTGTGTGTGTGTAGCTCTATTAGGTTCTCCACACCCACCTACAGTAGAATGGCTGCCAGGCACTGGGTAAGTGTCTGTGGTGAATAGTTGCATATTATGAACTCTTGTATAGATTCAAAATGGATTTTCTTAAGTGATAGATTAACCTACCCATATAGCAGATATTAACTAGATATGGGCTACCTAAGCATCACCCAGACGTTGTATTGGCCCTCTGGTGTGCGATAAATCTGATAGGTTTATCGATTTGTATCTTCGGTTCTGTTAGAGAATGGCCACAGCCATTCTAAGCCCATAGATTGGTTTTTCTTCTGTAAATTAATTGTAATGCTCTCACCTTCCTTTTCCAGGCCCTGCCCTACGTTTGCCTCCTGATTGCCATGCTCTTCTTCATCTATGCCATCATCGGCATGCAGGTATGTGTTTGGGTGCTAGGCAACAGCTTGCTTTTCATGTGCTCCCACCCATCTAAAATGCAGTGTTTCGCTCCTGCCACTGGTAGCACTCAATCCTAGATAATTGTTAACATGGTCATGAATCCCTATCCCAAGTAGCGGAGGCCCAATGGTCTTTTTTTCAGGAGCACATGGTACATTGAAAAAAATAGTAAAGGAATAGCTGATCATTAACTGATGATTGGCTAATGTATGTGTATGTAAGAAACATTTACATGTTCTCACCAGCTCTGTTATTTGCACGTTTGATATATGTTTTCAAGTACTGAAAGTTCCTTTCATTTTGCACTTCTCAATACTTAAGGCAAATGATTTCCTGTACATATAGGACCTATTGTCCACTAACATTTCCTTTCAAAATAACGCGTGCAAAAGCTTCCTATTTCTTTTATGTTGTAGTTGTAATACTTATATTTCCCAGTTCTAATCGATTCCTTTCTTCCGTGGATTGCTTATCTATGATATTTGTATCCCAGCACAGCTGATCATTGGATGCTTTTCTGGCACCAGGCGGTGCAGCGCAGCTTCGCATAGGCTACGCCCAACGCCTATATGCGTGCCACTCCCATTAGGGCCAATAAATACAAAAGTGCCATGCTCTGTGACCTCAGTTCCTTTTTTCTGCGCACTCTGTTGACTTTGGAAATACACTCATTGTTCATTTCATTGACATGCCCAACCAGGCAAAGGCCTCAGGCTTGAAGCCCTGTGCGAAACTGCAGCAGGCAAATACCAGTATCTGACCGGCATAGGATCTGTTTATACTGCCTTGGTAGAATCAAGACACCCAGGACTGTGGATCGTGTCAATTCATGCACTCTAATGTCTTTCGGGAGCGGGCAGCAAAACTTTGTACCTTTATCCACAAGAAAAAGGTAATTCAATGGATTGCTTTTCTCCCTTAGATTCCTCATCTTGAAAGATATCCTCGTCCATCTCTACTGCTGGGAAACGTTCTCGAAAGGGGGCGTAGTAGACATCAACTTGACCATTGATCCGTCTTGCACAGAGCTCAATCGTCGGTTCAGGATGTGACGTCAGGCGTTGTATTTTAATGGATTGCTTTTCTTCCGCAGATTCCTCTTCTTGATGGATATCCTCATCCAGCTCTGCTGTTCAGAAACTTTTTTGACACGGGGCATAGTGGACCTCGACTCGGCGGTTGATTGTCGGCTCCGTACGTGGCGTCAGGAGTCCTATATATAGCACGTCACTATGCCCCATGCTTTAGTTACTTTTTTTGCATGCTTGCACGCTGCATCAAGTACACAGTCTCGAGCTTCACTCAACATTTTATTGTCATAAATTGACTCTTTTTCTTCAGAAAACCTCGACCGCAATGTCAACTCAGCAGATTTCAGGCTTCAAGAGGTGCACTTATTGTAAGGTCAAAATGACGTTGACCGATTCCCACAACGTTTGTCTTTGGAGCTTGGGTGCGAATCACGACACAAAGGCCTGTGCGTCATGCTCGAAAATGCAGCTGAAATCCCTGCATGAGAGGGCTGGGAAACTGGCATTGGGCAAACCGTCCACAAAATCTCTGACGCGGTCACTCCTCCGGTCTTCCGAGGCTGAGATGGAGGAGCACACCCCCAAAAACAGGAATGAAAAGCATCATACAAAAAGAAGCAGTCCCATTCAAGAAGCCATTATTCTATGTCTTCTTCGCGAAAGAAGTAGCAGTGACACCATCATCGACGAGAGTACAGCTCGTCGTCGGAACGAGGTAAGCCCCTGGCGGGGCCGACCAGTCGGGTAGAATGAGAAAGTTTTAAAATGCAAATGCTGGAAATGTTTAAACTACAAGCTTCTGTAGGTGTGTTCCAGCCCCCCCCCCTCACCAGCAAGCTCTGCCAGGGAAAGCGGCAGTCAGTGCTCTCAATCCCACGCTTGCCAGTCTGTCGACTCCATTGACGTCGACCAAGCCTTTGGGCTCGATGCCGACAAAGCCCCGAGAACCGCCATTGGTTGTCCAGCATGAGGCTGATGTCTACGACATCCTTTCATCCTCGAAGCCTTCCTCAATGCCAAAAGCCTTTACATGGGTGCAGAAAATGGTCCCGTCCCGTATTCCTCATCTTTTGATAATTATCCTTCCAGCTACGCTGCTTCGTCAATGTCATCATCAGTATAAATAGCACCGGGAGCGCCCGTTGGCTTTAGTTGTGTTTTTCCGAGCTAACTCTTTGAAGAATTACGGCATGCTTCGGTTCATCAGTAAACTTTGTCAGCTATTTTTGATCAACAAAAACGTCTTCCCCGTCGGCTCCATCAATGCCTAAGACAGCCTTCAAGAAGTGCCAAGGCTGTAGATCGAAGATGTAGATCAACAACCCCCACCATGTATGTCTGTGGTGTCTTAGTACCGGTCACTGCGTACCTCTGACTGTAACTCCTGTCAGGCGATGACCGAAGAGGCTCTGAGGGAGCGTAAAGGTAAATTGGCGGTGGGGAGGTTGCCATCGAAGTCTCCTTCAAAGAGCTCAAAAAGAAAATCTGATGAGTCGAGAGATTCTCCTCGACCAAAAAGATCGAAAAGATTGAGATCGAGAAGTCGATCGCACCATTATTTGTCTTCTTCGAAGAAGGCCAAGAAACAGCGTCACAGGTCACCTACGACCTATAGTGATTCCTTGGCCGAGATTATCAAATGTCCAACTAAGTCGGTCTCCCCAGCTAAATGGGATGCATTTCGTAAAGAGATGCTTAACATATTCTAGAATGCGGCCCAAACCCCTCGAAGGACAAGCAGAGAAATCCCATGCCCCTGTTGATCTGCATCAAGATGGTCGAAGATGAAATCATTATGATTTACGAAACCGAGCCATATGCCGGAACTGCATTGAATAAAATCTCGATCCGACGAGAACTCGTTGAGGGATTGGACAAGTCAGGAATCCAGTCCATCTAGGGTTCCTTCGGAAAAGCATTACAAAGTTGACAACTCCGATGCCCCCGCTAATGCCATCGGCGTCGGAACGTCGACAGCAGTGTCAAAGTCGACCCTGACAAAATTCGCTCCAACTTCGAAGTCGTTGTCGACGATTTCTTCGACGTTGTTGAAGCCAATTAGAGAAAGACCTATTAAATTCTTTAACCTCAATCTATTAAGACAATGAGCCTACAGCTGATAAACACTGCCATTTGGGTTACAATATGGCACCCCTAATGTGCCAGAGGAGTTGATTTCAGAAGAGTCTAGGTTAAAAGACTTGTATGATAACCTACAATCAGCCAGTGGTATAGATAACTCTCCAGAACTGGAATTTGGTAAGCCACATCCTACTGACCACGCTGACTCCCCATATAGGAAGCTAATGAGCAAGGTAGCAGAATGTTTAGGTTGGAGAAGGCCTACACCTTCTTTAGAGCCGGATGACCTACAAGTTTCTTTGGATCAGGATCCCCAAAGAGATCCAATTTTGCCT
Organism: Ambystoma mexicanum; assembly: GCF_040938575.1. Classification (NCBI taxonomy): domain Eukaryota; kingdom Metazoa; phylum Chordata; class Amphibia; order Caudata; family Ambystomatidae; genus Ambystoma; species Ambystoma mexicanum. The sequence goes on along the minus strand of NC_090926.1, from coordinate 1,269,383,041 downwards.
TTTCACATTGCTCTACAAAAAAGGGGTCTTAACAAATTGGGAGCCACCAGAGACTGCGTCTGCAGTAAATAAACATTTTGCAAAGAAATATTGGCCATCCAGCAGTGAGCCAGAGTACTTAACAAACACCCAACACAAGAATGTTTGTTGGTTCAAGCTGCTACATAGACCAAGGAATCAGCATACCCTTCTATTACTCCTGATTGGGATGATAAGAGAGTGGAGTGGATGCCTGGGTGAGAAAAATATTTACTGCTGGTAATATGGCTTTAAAATCAACTAACACAACTTGTGCCTTGTCAAAGTTTACGTTTACCCTGTGGGACTGCATAGATATGGCGGCTGACCACATTCCGAAAGGTGAAGAAAGAGACGGCTTCCTGGCTATCATCAAGGATGGCAAGGAGGCAATGTGTGAATGCCCCCAGTCAGATCTCTGGATACTGCAGACAGCATCAGCAGATCCATGGCAACTAGCAACATGTTGCACAGATTTGCGTGGTTGAGGAAGTCCAGATTTGCACCCGATGTGCAATCATGCCAGTCTGGTCTGGTTCCGCCGGAACTTAAATCTGCTAGGGTTATTCCCCTGCTTAAGAAGCCGTCTCTTGATCCTACTATCCCCTCTAATTTTCGCCCCATATCCCTGCTCCCGTTCTTGTCTAAACTCTTGGAATCTCTGGTCACGCCCCTTCTCTCCTCCTTTCTGGAATCTTCTAAGATCTTTAATCCTGCCCAGGCAGGTTTTAGGCCAGGAAGAGGAACAGAGAGTGTGCTTGTCTCAGTGCAAGATGACATGTCCAGACTCGCGGACGCAGGTGGTGTTGGAGCTTTGATTCTGCTGGATCTGTCCGCCGCATTTGATACGGTGGACCATCCTATTCTTCTCTCACGTCTAGCACAAATCGGGATCTCTGGATCAGTCCTGGCTTGGTTCACCTCTTTTCTTGCAGACCGCACTCAGACCCTTGCTATGCCCCCTTTTCTCTCTGTCCCTTGTGCCCTCACCTGTGGTGTCCCCCAGGGATCCTCTCTTTCTCCTATCCTATTCAATATCTACATATGGGCGCTGGTCTGCCTTATCCGCTCGTATGGACTTAATTGCTATTCCTACGCGGATGATACCCAAATCCTGATCCGTTTGGATCAGGATCATATCAAGGTCTCAGCTTCTCTTCATGACTGCTTGACATCAGTCGGTGTCTGGATGGACCAAAATTGGCTCAAGCTTAATGGCGACAAGACTGAGGTGATGTTGGTGGGTTGCCCTCCCTGCCCGTCATTATGGACCCCTGCTTTTTGGCCTACCTCACTGGGCCCCTTGCCCTGTCCAGTGGACAAAGTAAAAAACTTAGGAGTCATTCTTTCCACCTCCCTGTCCATGACAAATCAGGTCTCTACGGTCTGCCAATCCGCCCACCACCAGATTAGGATACTTAAAAGGGTCCTTCCTATGATCCCAGAGGCTATGCGCCCTCCTGTGGTAGCTGCATTAGTCCTCTCACGGTTGGACTATTGTAATTCCTTATACCTCGCTCAGCCGACGGGCCTTCTCCAACGTCTCCAACGTATACAGAACCTGGTAGCTAGACTAGCCACAGGTTCCCCCTATGGAGCTCATATCTCGCCAGTGCTTCGTCAACTCCACTGGCTCCCAGTGGCCCAGCGAGTTAAGTTCAAGTCACTGTGTATTGTCCACCGAGCAATCCAGGGCCTAGGTGCTGAGTTTCTTCAAACCAATTTGTCCGTTATATCCCGGAACGCAACCTTCGTTCCCTGAACACCAATCTCTTGGTGGTTCCTAAGTATAACCGGGAAAGACTCGGTGGCAGAGCCTTTTCCATTGCTGCGGCAAGGCTGTGGAACACCCTCCCACTGCCACTCAAGTCTATCTCCAACCATCTGGCTTTCAGGAAAGCCCTGAAAACTACTTTATTTTAGCTCTCTGACTATTACTGTGCTTCCTGTTTGATAGCTTCCTCACCAGCGCCATGATGCCCTAGGGCGACCGTGCGCTTTACAAGTTCAGGTAACATAACATAACATGACTCCTCAAAATGCCTTAGACAGCTCGAGGCTGTTTGGCAGCAAGGCTGATAAAAGTTTGGAAAAGCTGCAGACCTCGAAAGCAGCGGCTAAATCTCTTAGTGTCGCCATTAGTTAGCCTCAACACTCCTACTCTAGTTCATCATCTTGGAGGGGTAAGTCCTTTCAATTCTACTCCTCAGTTGGAAGAGGAAGAGGACAAGTCAGTCAAAGAGGTCAGAGAAGATTCCCTTGTGGTGGACGAAGGAGAGGTGCTAAGTCAGCACCAGCAGCAGCAGTTTAACCTTCAGCCACCTCAAAACCACTCTGAGGTCTTGACTCACAAGACTCCAGTGGGAGGCAGACTTTCTCAGCATCTGAAAGAATGGCGGGGCATTACTTCAGATGCTTGGGCACTGAAAGGTTACTGCCTTCCTTTTCAAAAAAGGCCTCAGGATCATCCACCGGGAACAACTCTTGCAAAATTCCAGATCCGCTCCTTGTGCTGGACATTTTGACCCTGCTACAGAAAGGTGCCATAGAACCTTTACCTGAGGTGAAAAACAAGGGTTGGTACTCCCCTTACTTTCTAGTTCCCAAGAAGGAATGAGTATTGAGACCCATCTTGGACTTAAGAAACTTGAACAGGTTCCTCAGGAAAGACAAGTTCAAGATGGTTACTCTTTCCCAGATCCTCCAGGCTCCCCAACTTCAGACTGGATGGTGTCATTGGACCTCCAGGATGCTTACTTTCATGTGCCTATCCATCAAAAGCACAGAAAGTACCTGAGGTTGGCGGTTCTCATCAGTTTCGAGTTCTGCCATTCGGCTGACGTCCGCCCAAGGGCTTTCACCAAATGAATGGCAGCGAGTCTCAGGAGAAGGGAGATTCATGTCTACCCCTAACTGGACAGTTGGCTGATCAGGGCCGGTTCACCCGCACAAGCCCGGGAACATCTCAGCATAACCTACCACTCTCTCCACAAACTGGGCTTCTCCCTCAATTACAAATAGTCCCACATTATACCATCTCAAAGACTCCAATTTATTGGGGCAGTCCTGGATGCTTCCTCGGGGAAAGTGTCACCACCCGAGGTGAGAGTTCAACATATTTTGCAGATGGTCACCACATTCCAGAGCTCCCAGCGTCTTCCGGCCTTGAGGTGGCCCGGTCTCATGACATCTTGAATTTTCCTAGTGCCAGAGGCCCACCTGAGAATGAGATCCCTTCAATGGGCTCTCAGGACTCAATGGTCCCAATTCTCAGGCAGAAAGTCAGACCACCTGTAAGTTCCGAGCAGAGTCACTCAGGACCTTCTGTGGTGGTCTTGCAAGGTCAACATTCTCAAGGGAGAATCTTTTTGGCAGCCATGGCCAGAGATAACTGTAGTGACGGATGCCTCACTCACGGGGTGGGGAGCCCACGGCAACAAGCTGACAATCAGAAGTCGTTGATCTCCATCGGAGTCCAAACTACACATCAACCTTTTGGAGTTGGGGGCAATCAGACAAGCGATGAAAGCCTTTTTGCCATCTGTATGGGGAAAGAATGTCCTGAAAATGACGGACAACACAGTGGCCATTTACTACCTCAGCAAGAGAGGAGGCTTAGGGTCACTTCCATTGTGCAGAGAAGCAGTTCAAGAAATCCATGATCCTAATTGCCCCGGATTGGGCCAGGAGGAAATGGTACCCATACCTTCTGGACATGTCAATCTGCCCTCCAGTGCATCTTCCACAAAGAGAGGTCCTTCTCTCACGATAGGAGGGTCTGGTTCTCCATCCAGAGGTCAAGACTCTTAACCTTCACGCATGGTTTCTGAGAGGTTGAGATACAAAGATTGGAACCTCCCGGATGACGCAATGGAGATCTTGCTTTCGGCCAGAAGGCTAGCAATGGATTCTTTGTACCGCGGCCGTTGGATCAAGTTCAGCAGTTGGTGCAGAGATAAGAATGTGGATCCCTTATGGTGCTTTCTTTTTTGTTACATTTGACGAATCTGGGGCTCCAGATTGGAACAATTAAGGGTTACCTGGCGTCGCTATCTATTTTCAAGCGCTCGTCAGAGGAAGATTCATATTTTACAATCCCTCAGATTGTTCAATTCCTGAAGGGTCTTAATAATGTATTTCCACCAGTTCCATTCAAAGTCCCTGTTTGCATCTTATCCTGGTGTTAAGATTTCTAACATGCATTCCTTTTTAGCCAATACACTCATGCCCATTAAGACTGTTAACCTTGAAAACTGTTTTGCTAACAGCAATAATGTCAACCTGCAGGGTAAGCGAGTTGCAAGCACTTTCCTGTAAACCCCACATTCTGTTTTCCATAAAGACAAAGTTGTTCCCAGGGTGAAACCTTCTTTTCTACCTAAATTAGTCTCCGTCTTCCACTTGTCGCAAAACATAATTTTGCCAACACCTCGTCATCCTTGAAAGGAGGAGGAAAGATTACAGAGGCTAGACCCAAAAAGGGTTCTCAGCTTTTATATATCAAGAATAGAAAAACTTCGTCAAACTGATCAATTATTCATTGGCTATACAGGCCATACATTGGGTTTAGCTGTGACAAAACATACCCTATCCAGATGGATCCTCCTGGCCATTGGGGAATATTACAGGTTAGCGGGCAAAGACCCGCCGGAAGGATTGAGAGCACATTCCACAAGGGGCATGGCAACCTCTGCTGCTCTTCATAGAGGTGTACCACTCAAAGACATTTGTGCGGTGGCCACTTGGTCGTCTGCTCACACGTTTGTGAAACATTACTGCCTGGATTCATCTTCCATTCAAGAAGGACAATTTGGAAAAGTAGTCCTTCAGTCAGTCCATGATAACAATTGAGACAAAATATAATTCGTACTCCCAGCACCAAATTATTACTGCTTTGGGGCAGTCTATCATAAGATGGGGAATATGTGGGAGGACACAATCCAGTCGAAGAACAAGTTACTAACCCCTGGTAACATTCTGATCGTCTCCACAGCCTACCCACAGTAGAATTTACGTGTCTTTATACTTTATGCTTTCTTGGAGCCTACGGTCTCTGGTACACCTGGTAGTTCCTCTACATGAGGGGGGAAAAACAGAACTGAAGCCAACATGTGTTGCATGAGCTATTTATACTGATGATGATTTCGACAGTTGAATGGAGGCCCTCAAGGGACATCGACATGATGAGACTGCACACAGTGCCCGCTGTCGAAAATAAATTCCGAAGCAGCGAAACTGGAAGGATAATGATCATAAGATGAGGAATACGTGGGAGGAACATCCAATCAAAAGAATGTTACCAGGGTTAAGTAACTTGTTTGTCTATAGCCAAGAATGGCGACTGACCACCGTGCTTGTGGCCATGGACCTGTTCACCAAGTCTGCAGTGTCCATTCCAGATTGCAGCATTTGTCATGCTGCCTCCTTGCCATCTGAGACCAAGGACGGAACCTCATCCCTCATCTCTCCCTCTGGGACATTCTCAGTTACATTGGCTACTGACAAACAGAAGCCAAAAGAGAATTTCTTCATGGCACAAAAGGCTTTCATGGCCCATAGCGCTAGGCTGCCTGACGCAAATACTTTCTTGCCTCACGCGTAAAACCTCTTACTCTCCCGGTCTAGTGGAAGGGACGGAAAGGAAGAAGTCTGCAGGCTCGCTGTCACAGCCTGAACCACCAGGCATTCAGGTTGAGGCATAGGCAGAACGGAAAGCTGGGTCCGACGGAGCATGATGGTGCTTTCTCGCCAGGTCCCTGTCCACTGCAGAAACAGATGCAGGTTTTTCACACACTTCCAATACTGGGGCCTCTACCACCCCATTAAATGACAGAAGGGTTTCCTTCTTTGGGGCATCGTCCAGAAGGTCAGAGAGTTCATATTGAACTCTGGACCTCGATGCAGCAAAGAGCCCCAGAGTATCGACCTCATTAGCCATCAGGCACTGGAAGGTGGCTTGAGATTTACTTGGGGTGGGAGCTGGTAAGATGTCCAACACCGGGGAAGTGTCTACGCCGCTGGCCCCTTACAGGTCCGTCCTCTGCCAGGTCCAGCACATCATCACCTCCTCTGTAAAATTCCTCTGGGAAGTCTTTTGCCTCCCTAGAGCCCATTGGTTCAAGCCCAAAAGAGACCTGGTCATCTTCCTCATCGTAGATGTCATTCATCTGAGACATACAAGTGTCCCTATGGAGTGGGACGTATTCCTGCAGAGTCCATGATGCAGTTCGATGCCGAAGACGACACCATTGCTAGCGCCAAAGTTATGCTTGTTCACTAATAGCGAATTCCAGATTAAACATACTACATTTAAAGAGTCAAAATAGCAAATGAAGCAAAGGCAAACGGCCATCTGGGTGCAAGTGGGATTCAATGGTGGCAGAAGACGTGGTTCATTTGTAAGGCAGAGAACCATCCTCTCGATTTGAAGGGTACTGAATTTGAATGGTCAGAGACCACATCCGAAGCTTGGGCCTTACAGGTCATCTGCCAAGGTTATTGCCTCCCGTTTTTTCCAGCGCCCACCTGCCCACGGTCCTCTGGCCACTCACTTGTCTCTGCATCCCATTCTCCGTCAACTTCTGGTGATAAGCACAGTCAAACTGATTCTGTGCTCAGAACCAGGAAGGTGGTGGTACTCCACTTATTTTCTAGTGCCAAAGAAGGACGGAGGCTTGCGCCCCATCCTGGATCTGCGGCTGCTGAACTTGTTCTTACTCAAGGACAAGTTCAAGATGGTTACTCTAGCCTAATTCCTGCGAGCCCTCTATTCGCAGAACTGATTGTTTTCCCTGGATCTTCAGGACGTCTACTTACATTGGGCCAATTCATATAAAGCACAAGAAGTACCCGAGGTCCGTAGTGAGCCAGCAACATTAAAAGTTCAAGATCCCTCTGTTCAATCTTTCATCAGCACCCAAGGTTTTCACCAAGCTGCTGGCAGTGGTAGTGGGCTTTTCTCTAAGCTTCAAAGAATTCTCAGGTTCTGTAGTCCCAGTCTCTCCAATTCATTGGGGCAGTCTTGGCTACTGGCGAATATCTTTCGAATAGTCAATGTCCTCCAATCACAGGAACAATTCTGTGACTCAGCTTCTGGGCCTTATAGGGCCTCATTACACGGTAGGTGGTAAGGGATTACCGGCACCGGTAAGGGCACCGGTGCCGGTAATCCCTTACCGCCCTACTACGAGGTCCCTTAGCGGGTCCCTCCCCTAATGCCTGGTTTTTCCAGACGTTATGGAAGGGACCCGCTAAGGTACTTCAGAGCTAATAACGGTACCGCAAATTGCGGTACCGTCATTAGCTCCTACCCCATTCCTATTGAGCCCAATGGGGGCTCAAATGGGAATGAGGAATGGTTCCCGGAATGCGGACTTACCGGTCCCGCCAAGGTCGGAATGACCTGGTGAGTCCCCATTCCGGGAACACAGACCCTGAATGCGGTAAGGGGGTAGCCATGCCGCCGATGGCGCCATGGCTACCGCCTACCGTGTAATGAGGTCCATAGCCTTCTGCATCCTAGTGGTACTGAGGCGAACCTGCGCATGAGATCACTTCAGTGGCATCTCTGTCACCAATGTTCGCAGTAACAAGGCCACATGTCGGACATTCTGCAGGTCTCAAGCCAGGTGGCCAAGGATCTCACGTGGTGGGCCGTGCAGGACCACTTGCGGAGAGGCGTGTTGTTTCATTAACCTTGGCTCCAGGTGACTGTGGTCATGGCCGCATCTCTGACTGACTGGGGCTCTCACCTGTCAGACCTGACAGTGAGTGGACTGTGGTCTCCCACTGGGTTTTGAGAGCACATTAACTTGCTGGTGTTGAGGGTGATCTGACTGGCCCTGGTTGCTTTCCCCTGCTCTGTGAAGTATAAGACTGTGCTGATCCTGACAGACAGCACAGTGACCATGCAGTACCTCAATAAACAAGGTGGCATGAGGTCCTTGCCTCTGTGCAGAGAATCAGTGAGACTGTGGTTCTGGAGAAAAGTGTCTCTCTGACTGTTGATCATTGGGCCCGACGAGAGAATATCACAGCGGATGCCTTGAGCAGACAGACTTTGGCCTAGTCATGAAGTTCTGGAGGAGATCGTCTTTTTGGGGAACTCCTCAAATGGAACTTGCCTCCAGTACCAACAGGAAGTGTGAGTTGTTTTGCTGCAGGAAATGTCCTCATCAGGGAGCTATCGATGACTCTTATGCGTTCCCGCCGATTCCTGTCATTCCACTGGTTATCAGGAGATTGCGCCTGTTCGGAACCATGGTGATCCTGATCGCCCCAGAACGTGATCTCCAGAGTTGCTGGACATGTCCATCTGCCCTCCCTGGCACCTTCCGAGGAGAATAGACTTGCTCTCCCAATCGGAGGTGTGGGTCCTCCATCCAAACCTCAGCATCCTGAACCTTTATGCTTGGCTACTGAGAGGCAGAGATACAACTAGTGGGACTTTTTGGACAATGTCCTCGATGTGCTCCTTTCAGCTCAGGCGCCCTCTAAAAAATCAATTTATGCATGCGGGTGACATAAACATTTGTTTCTAATGGATTGTGTCCTCCCACGGATTCCTTATCTTTGATATACCGATATTCTGCTTGCCGTTTTCAGAACTTTTTTTGACAGCAGAGGGTGCTGTGCAGTGTCAAATGGATGTCCCTCGGTGTGATGCTGGAAATGCATTTGAGGAACAGCGCCTCCTTGTCCCTGTCCTATAATGGATGGATGGAATGGATGTAACGGTCCGAGTGAATGAAACGGACGGAGTGGATGAAACGGTCAGAGTGGATGGAACGGACATAGTGGATGGACAGACAGAGTGGATGAAACGGATGGAACGAATGGAGAAGATGGAATGGATGGAGTTGATGGAACAGACAGAGTGGAAGGAAAGGACAGAGGGGATGGAACGGACTGAGTGGATGAAACAGACCGAGTGATGAAACGGATGGAACGAATGGAGAAGATGGAATGGATGGAGTTGATGGAACGGATGGAGTGGATGGTACGGACGGAGTGGATGGAACGGACGCAGTTGATGAAACAGGCGGAGTGATGAAACAGATGGAATGAATGGAAAAGATGGAACGGATGAAGTTGATGGAACGGATGGAGTGGATGGAACAGATGGAGTGGATGGTATGGGCGGAGTGGATGGTACCGACGCAGTGGATAGAATGGACGGAGTGGATAGAACGGATGGAATGGATGGAGTGGATGAAGTAGATGGAGCGTAAGGAGAAGACGAATGTATGGAATGGAGGGAGTGGATAGGATGGAGTGGATAAGATGGAGTAGATGGGATGGATGCAATGAATGGACGTGATGGATGGATGGAGGAGATGGGTGGATGGAGTGGATGGATGGAGAGATGGAGTCAATGGATGGATAGATGAAGTGGATGGGAAGGAGTGGATGGGATGGATGGGTGGATAGATGGAATGGATGGATGGATGGATGGATGGATGGATGGATGGATGGATGGATGGATGGATGGATGGATGGATGGATGGATGAAATGGATGGAATGGATGGATGGATGAATGAATGGGATGGACGGGATGGATGGGATGAATGGAGTAGGATGAGGTGGACGAAATGGAGGGACGGGGCGGATGTGATGGATGGAGTGGATGGAATGACGCAGCGGATACAGTGGATGGAACGAGCAGAGTGGATGGAACGGGAAAAATGGACATGGAACAGGTGGAACGGACATGGAACCTATAGACTGAATGAAACTGATGGAGTGGATGAAACAGACAGAGTGGTTGAAACGGACGGAGTGGATGAAATGGACGGAGTGGATGAAACGGACGTAGTAGATGGAGCGGATGGAGTGGATGGAACGGGTGGAGTGGATGGAACGGGTGGAGTGGATGGAACAGATGGAGTAGATAGTACAGACAGAGTGAAGGACACGAATGGAGTGGACGAAACGGGTGGAGTGGACGAAACGGATGTAATGGATTGGATGGAACGGATGGAGTGGATTGAACGGGTGAAATGGAGTGGACTGAACGGGTGGAATGGATGGAACGGATGAAGTAGATGGAAAAGGCGGAGTTGATGGAACAGGCAGAGTGGATGGAACAGACGGAGTGGATGGAACGGGTGGTGTGGACGGAATGGGTAGACCCGACAGAACGTGCAGAGTGGACGGAACGGGTAGAGAGGACGGAACGGGTAGAGTGGACGGGACAGATAGAGTGGACGGGAACTGGTGGAATGGAACCAACAGAGTGGATGGAACCGGACAGCGTGGATAGAACGGGGCAGAGTGAATGGAACCGGACAGAGTGGATGGAATTAGACAGACTGGATGTACCACACGTTTTATCACTGTACACCTGTTCCCATGTTGTTGCCATATATGTGTATCCCCGTCGCTATATATCTGTATCCCCATACATACTTGTGTCCCCATATAAACCTGTATCAAACCCTGTCGCTATATCCCTATGTCGCTATGTATGTCCCCACCGTCCCGTTCACGTGCCTGATCCAAAGTCTGAGGCGCTTTTACAGATAACCACCTATCACACCACCACACTTACTCTCCTTTATACACCATCATTCAACTAGAACACAGCTATACCCCTGATAATTCGGCCTAGCTGCTCACTTACGAATACGACCCCATGAACACTTCAACACCCTAATTAAACACAGCTAGCTGGGCACATTCTGACCTAGCTGCTCGCATAGGCGTTCCTCAGGCCTAACACAGCCAAGAACCCAGTCTGTGTGCCCACCTGACTGCACACATCCAACTGATACCTTCAGCACCACATCTATCGCTAGGAAGCAGCTATCATCCAACAACTACACCAGCTGCACACAAATCCGGCGCACCCACGCACCATACAACACTATCTCTCTTTACTAACTTGAACTACGGTTCCCGAGAGCGTTTAACCTACCAGCGCTTTGAGGTCATACCCATGATATATAAACTGCTATATAAATGCCAAGTAACATAACTATACCTCCTTAAATGTGTGTTCTGCTCATTCTTTGCCCAGGTGAGTCCAATTTGGACCCCTGGCATTGCAACTCCTTTTGTTCTTGGTGGACAAAGACCCGTGGGATACCCTTAGAGCACTTGTGGGTAGGGGTACAACCCTGTACCCCTAGTGTATGCTTTTTGGGCACATCGGTGTTGCCCATAGAGCAGGGCATGGGCTGGTGGCAGCTACATGCTGACTTGGTAGTGGCTCTGGGCATCCTTCATTTTTGGGATAACCATGCCCTGCCATGGGAATCAATGTATTCCTACACAAAGGCAAGATAGCCACTGGTGGCCTCTTGGTTTCCTTTGCTTCTCCCCTTGTTTCTCAAAGTGCCGAGAAGCCCTGGCTCTGTTTCCTTCCCCCTGAATGGCTGTTGGGTGGAAGGACCATATATGGCTCTGGGACTGTCCCCTGCAAGACTGGCTGGAGCCTTCCCAGAGACAGCTTGTTATGAGTACACCCTTTGGGTGGAGCCTGCGTGAATGGAGTGGGTAGTCAATATGCATTCTGTGTTGTGGGAGTCTGGTTTTGGTTATATGGCACAATGCCTGAGCCAGCCCTGACTGAAACTGGAATGAATGCAGTGCAGGGCACTGAAATGCTAGGGATTAGCCCCCAATCCACATCCTGTGTTGTGGGTGTCTGGTTTCTGGTGAAAGGCCTGACTTCCTGTGAGCCTGATTGGGTGTTGCCTGCATGGATGCACTTGTGTGTGATTAGCTGGCTGAGCCTGGCTCAGCCAGAGTGAAAGGGGATGGTGTTGTATAAAAGGAATACTCACACTAACCTCCTTGGCTGAAGCTGAAGTCATCTTAAGCTTGCAGCCTGGAGTCCAGCTGGAGGAAGAAATCTGCGATTGCAAATCTTCATCGAATCCGAAAGCTGACTCAAGGAGTGAACCAGAGAGAACCTGGATAGGCGACCTCTTCCCGTAGCTACAAGAGACCATTGTGCAACTGCTGCTGTTCACCCGAAGTGTCAGGAAGCCAATCCGGAGAAGGGATCTTCGTGGGTCCAGAATAGGAGTGCCTGAACATCTTGAAGCGAAGAACTTCATCTGTGTCGCTCAAGGTCCAGAGGAGTGTTCGTGACCGCTTGAAGTCGAGTTGCTGAGTATCGGCCAAAGAGGAGGCACCCTGGCATAGTGCTGCCTGACACCCAGAGCTGCAAAAGTTCCAAACGGCTGAAGAATCCTTCACAGGTCATCCCAGCCACGAGACCCATGCACTTTTCCATGCCAAAGTTGGTCCAGGGTTGCAGTCTGAAGATGAGTGAGGGTCCGCAGTCCAGTCCAGTGGTTGTGTCCCAGTCATCAGAAGCCACCCTGAGGTCTGTCCTTTGGCTGGGGGTCCCATTGAGTAAAGCCAAGACACTCCATCACTTTGCCTGTCAAGGCACCCAAGGTACTGTGATATGATATGATAGGTTATTTATAACGCCCTTAATACCCAGAGTTATCTGAGCGCGGACCTGGGGTTCGAACCTGTGGTGCTCCGTGTCGGCGAGCACGTTTGCCCCTGAGCTATCATCCCAAGATGAGGAAGAGCATCTTCCATCCTCAGGATTCATCCAGGGGTCCCTGATTTGTCTTGGATCCTGTCCTCCTGTGGCTTTCCAGGTACTTTGGGGTAGTGGGATCAGTAGAAAGAGGAGCAGACTATTAATTAACTAATTTGGACCGGGCTGTAATATAAAACATAAAGTACACCTTAACATTTCCTTACAGGTTGCCCAGGTTGGCGGATCCTAACACAGTATTGAATTTCAAATGGATTGTGTCCTCCCACATATTCCTCATCTTTGATATTCCATATCCAGCTTTAGCTGCTTCGGAAAATAAATTAGGCAGCGGGCGCTGTGCGTCGATGCAGTCAACTCGATGTCCCTCGAGTGCCTCTGTCTCGGGGATGATGTAATTGAAGGCATATATAGCATGTGCAGTGCCCGTTGGCTTCAGTTCCATTTTTCTGAGTAAGCTTATGCTTCGAGAAACTAAGGCGCGTTTCTTTTGTTCTATTCACGAAAATGTCTTCTTCCTCAACACTTACTACCCCGAAAAAACAGGTTCAAGAAGTGTGCAGACTGCGACTTCAAGATGTCGATAACTGACTCACATCGCGTTTGTTTGTGGTGTCTCAGTGCGGAGCTCAAGACCTCGGCCTGCTCCAAATGCCAGTCAATGACCGGAAAGGCTCTGACAGAGCGAAAGGGGAAATTGGAGGTAGGTAAAAACCCCATAAAATTGCCATCTAAAATCACCATTGACTACCCCGTCGAAAAAACCTTCTTCGGACGAGCCGAGAGGCGACTCTCCCCGAAGGAAGAACGTTAAAAGATCCAGGTCGAGGAGTGAGTCTCACCACTCCTCATCGTTGTCGGAGAAATTGAAAAAGAAGCACCCAGGTCGCCTTTTTTGCCTTCGTCGTCTGACACCTCTTCTGAGATTGTATCTTGTATCACTAAGGCCAACACAGCTGCCGAATGGGAAGCATTCAGATCAGAAATGCTAAAAGTGCTCATACTGTGCCTTCTAGAGCCAGTAAGGAAAGGGCTCAAGCCAAATCCCTCGCCCCCTCGAGCCTGGGACGAAGGCCAGCTCCTCAACGAGAGTCATCGAGGCCTTGACGTGATGACAAATCATTGAAGGATCCTTCGAGCCGTAAATCAAAGCATAAATCGAGATCGAGGTCGTCGAAACCATCAATGCTATTGATGTTTGATGCGCCTTCGATGCCAGCTGCACCCTCGACACCAGCGGCACCATCAACGCCAGCTGCACTATCGATGCCAGCTGCACCATCAATGCGAACTTCGCCATTGATGCCAGCCACTCCATCTACACCAATGGACCCTTCGACACCATCAAAGCCGAGAAAGATTTCAGTTGCGGCAATGCCAAAAACCGTTGAGGGGGCAAGGAGTGATTTTTTGAACCGTAGTTCCTCCTTTACCGGTGGTGCCGAGGTCCTTCCTGTGAAGGCTAGTTTGACTATTGGTATGTTGCAGAAACATCCCAGGCGGCATAGTACCGAGGCCGAGGTTCCTTGTGTAAAGGCTAAAATGAAGACCCCTGATCCACCGGTGGGGACCCCTGCCTCACTTCTACATGTACCGCAGTTCCCCTCAGGTGACGACAAAATAGCGGCCGTTCCCACTAAGACCACAGCGGCCATTTTGGGCGCTTCCCCTACAACTACGCCATCAGCTCCAGGTGTAGGGATCGGTGTCAGGATTCGCCCCTGGAAATTATGGAGTTTGTGGCGGTTGTAGCTGAAACAACCTACGAGGCGGTCTAGTCCTCACTCAAGATGGTTGCTTACACTTTAAATCTAGGCCACGCCCACAGCCCAGTGCGTTGTATCTGTTTTTCCAGTTCGTTCAGCGCTGCTGTGCTTTTGCTCAGTTTCCACTCCTTGGATCTTCGTTGCCCTTCCAGCCCGTCTACCTTCTCTGCCCTTCGTGTCACTACCTTCTGTAGCGACCGTGTTACTTCCTCACTACTTTCCTTCTAGTCTTTCGTTTCTTAGTCTCATCCTTCTATTCTTTATACTTACTTATTTCCGTTTTTCACCGTCTACGGTACTATTCTACTTCTACCTTTCTGTCTCTTTATACGCCTTCCACCATCTTGCTCTTTCTTCCGAACTACACCCTGGGTGATTTCTAAGGTTACTCGGCTTCCTGTGTCTGTATTTTCCCTCGCGGTCGCAGAGCCGTGTTTACATTCTCTGTGATTGCGGTTTGGCTTCCGACATACCGGGTGTCATTTACTTTAGGTAAGCAGCTTTTCTAACTACTTCCTTTCCATTATACTTTTCTTCCATTTCCACTTTCCACACTTACCTTCTGCTTTCTTTAGTTCCTTCTTCTCGGGAGGTGCGCTCATACTTACCCTATTCTTCCATTTGTTTATACCTTCTTCGTACTTGCTGAACTTGTTGCCAAAGAAACCCTGCTTCCTCTGTCATACCAAGAGGGGAGACTTTGAAATCTACATAAGGAACAGTATTCTTCCTGCATTCATCACTCAAGGACTAAGGAACAGTATTCTTCCTGCATTCATCACTCAAGGACTATTTCCATTGGACAAACAGGGTTTTTTTCTGCTAAGGCTTTTTCCCTGGAATTTGGGGTTTGGCTCCTCAGGGTCCCCCTGAGGCAGGTTGCCCCCTTCCTGCCAAGGGGGCCTCATGGGAAGCCAGACCCTACTTAGGCGAAAAGAAGAAGAAACCCATTAGAGACAAGGCGGCATGGGACCACAAGAAGTCTAAGAAGAAGCCTGCTGCAAATTCTCCCAAGGACTTATCCTCGGAAGGCTCAGGTGAGGAGGAGGTTGGGGAGGAGAGTGCCTTATCTGACAATCGGTTCGGTGGGTGAACATGAGGTTCCTTGTGCACATCCGTTTCGTTCGGTTTACGTTTGGAACGCTCGGATGCCCCTTCCGCACAACATCTCGCTGCCTGTGGGTTCGGCACTCTTGATTTATGTGGACACCTCTGGAGATGGGCCTACTTGGCAACCCTCCCCTCTGCGTCCTTAGAATTATCCTCCTCATGAGAGGCCTTCTCCGGCAGCTCCAAAGCTTTCTACGGAGGACACATTTTTCGGTAAATTTCAGGTGCTCATGCGTATCGACCCCATGGGAGAGTATTTCAAGTCTCTTTTTAGGGAGATATGCCCGTCTGCGCCACCGGTTCCACCCGCACCTCCGGTGGCTCCGTCGGCGCCGCCCTTGCCTGCGGGGCCTCCCCCTACCCTTCTGCCCTTGCCTCCATTGTCCCCGGCAGACAAAGTGGTGCCCAACGTGGTTCAGCAGGATCCTGACCTGTCGGATGATGCGCAGGGCGATCAGGACAGCGAAGACCAGCCCTGCTCTATCAGAGCCTTTCATGACCGGGTACTGGACATGATGTGTCTATTGGATGTCCCAGTGCCCGAGGCACCCGCTCAGCAGGAGGGTGTGCTTTCGGGGCGTTCATCTTGTCCCCTTCAGAGCGTCCCGGCCTGTTCTTGCAGAAGGACGTTTTGGCTGAGGTCTGTAGAGTCTGGGGGAAACCACACTCGGAACTTTTTGTCAATAAAAAATAGCGAGCTACAGGCTGCATTCTTCGGAAGAGGTGGCCTTAGCATCTTGTCCCCCCCCCCCCTCCACGGTGGTGGCTGCAGTCCAGGCCTGCAGCATCCTCTTCTACGACGGCTACTCAGGTCCTGGGGAAAGAGGACAAGCTCCTTGATGCCCTTGGGAGGAAGATTTTCACTAACCCCGCCCTGCAGCTACGGCAGGCCAATGCAGAACTGGTGTTATCGTGGGCGAATATGAAGATGTGGAAAGGGCTGTCGGAGTTCGAGGAGTTCATTCCATTCGAGAAGCTGGAGGATTTTAAGGCGGGATTGTCGGATGCCAGGGTCTTGGCCCAGGATCTGCTGGAGGCCGCGGCTCATCACATTTACACTTCGGTTCGGGGCCTTTTGCTTGGAGTTGATACCTCTCATCAGGCTTGGTTGCATGCCACCAAGTTCTCAAAGGAGGTGCAGGACAAAGTGTTAGACCTGCCGTTTGACGGTAAGGAGCTTTTTCATTCCTCAACGCATGTGGAGCTCACCAAAACGAAGGACAGCACCCAGACAGCTAAGTCCTTGTCTGTCCTGTTTAAAACCCCTTTTAGGACTCAGAGACCGTTGTCACAAAGCCGGCCCTACTCTGGTTTCAGGGGGTTTCTAGATCGGAAATCCCGCAGAGTGGATACCCCTTCAGGGAATTCCTCCCGGACTCGGTTTTTCTCCCATTCCTCAACCTCCTCCTCAGGTTCAGGTGGTAACACCACCGAAAAACCTGCCAAATGAGGGTTCTCCTCGCTCGCACGAGACCCCGGTGGGAGGACGCATTGCGTCTCATTGGGAGGCGTGGCAGACCATCACCGAAGACCGGTGGGTCATGTCAGTCGCTCGGGTGGGCTTCCGCTTACCTCTACCGCCCACCCCACCCTCAACCCTCCTTTCCAGCAGTTGGGGTCGCCCTCCCTCAGGGCCGAGATTCAGAAATTGCTGGAACTCAGAGCCGTGGAACCCGTTCCCCTGGGGGAGCGAGGGGAGGGTTTATACTCCCGACTGTTTACAGTGCCCAAACCCAACCAGGCTGGCCTGCGCACCATCCTAGACCTTTCCCAGTTCAATCTTTTCCTACCCCAAAAGAAATTCAAGATGATCACGCCTGGCCAGATATGGTCCTCTTTACAATTGGGCGATTGGCTCAGCGTGGTGAACCTTCAGGATGCGTACATGCATATACTGATCTGGAATCCACACAGGAGATACTTCTGTTTCTCTGTGGGAGAGGAGCACTTCCAGTTCCTAGTGCCTCCTTTTGGCCTCAGCTCGGCGCTGCGTGTCTTTACGAAGAAGATGTTGGTGATTGCAGCTTATCTTCGTCTGCAGTGTATTCATGTGTATCCGTATTTGGACGATTGGCTCTTACGCAGCCCTTGCCCTTTGAAAGCACGTGCAATCTTCAGTCTCTCCTCCAGCTCCTGTTCCACCTTGGGCTGTCGGTGAACTGGTAGAAATCTTCCATGACGGTCTCTCAAGACTTGATTTTCCTGGGTTTTTTGCTGGAACACGATTGACTGCAGAGTTTACCTGACCGGGGACAGAATGGCGGATATGTTGGCCAGTGTCAGATGTTTGCACAGTCGGAGAGCATGTCGGCCTGGTGGTTCCAGAGGCTTCTGGGCCTTATGGCCTTGTGTGTTTTGGCTCTACCTCTCGCTCGTTTCAAGATGATGCGGACTCAGATGGCTCTTCGCAGTTCTTGGCGTCAGGCTTTTGGATTCGGACTCCAAGTTGATATTGATTCCGGCTTCCATGAGTGCGGATCTGGAGTGGTGGGTGTCTCTCAGCAACCTGTTGGTGGGTGCGGGTTTTCAGGACCCAGCCCCGATGGTAACAGTCACAATGGTCTCCTCCCTTCTGGGGTGGGGTGCGACGTTGGATCTTCTTCAGGTCTCGGACCTTTGGTCACCTCAGGACAAGTTCCTTCACATAAATCATCTGGAGCTTCTGGCGATCTTCCTAGCGCTCAGGGCGTTCAGACCGGTTATTGCCAACAAAGTGGTCCGTATCCGCACGGACAATGTGGTGTCAATGTATTACATCAACAAGCAAGGGGGCACCAAGTCTCCCCCGCTCGTGGACCTGTCCATCCAGATTTGGCAGTGGGCGGTTCATCATGGTGTCTGGCTGATAGCAGTACACGTCCCGAGCCAGCTGAACGTGACGGCAGATGCCCTCAGTCGGCGAACAATGGCCAGCTACGAATGGGAGCTGAAGGCGGAGATCCTCCCATGGATTTTCCTGTGTTGGGGCACGCCAGAGGTGGACCTCTTTGTGACGTCGGCAAACAAGAAACTTCCTCTGTATGCCTCCAGGAACGACCTGAGAGCCTCCTCTCTGGGGGATGCTCTCGAGATTCCTTGGCACAACATGAGGGCCTATGCTTTCCTGCCTCTGCCTCTAATTCATCGGACAATTTGCAAGCTAAAGAACACGGTGAACTGTTCGCTTCTGCTCATAGCCCTGTGGTGGCCGGCCAGGTTCTGGTTCTCAGAACTTCAACACCTGTCAGTGCACCGATCAGGCTACTGATGACTCATGATCTGCTTCGCCAGGATCAGCAGCTGTGGCACCCCTCCCCATAATCGTTCAGCTTGGCGCCATTGTGCCTGAGTTCAGGTCCTTAGAACATCTCATACTGTCTGCTGATAACATGCACATTATTCAGGCAGCCAGGAAACCCTCAACCAGTACTCAGTATAGGAGCAAGTGGCTTAGGTTCTGTCATTGGTGCTTAGACAAACAGCTAGACCCAAGGGCGGCTACGATTGACACTGTGCTGTCCTTCGTATCCCATTTAGCAGAGTCAGGCATTCATGTTTTGTCATGCAGAACGTATCTTTTGGCGGTATCCGCCTCCCTATCCACGGACCAATGCTCTTATTCTCTGTCCAATCCAGTGATTTTGCTGGTTTGTTGCGCCTTTACGCCCCGGTTCGCAAACCGCACCCGACGTGGGATCAGAACGTGGTCCTTACGGCGTTGTGCCATAAACCCTTCGAGCCAATGGCAACGGTGGACCTTAAGCACCTTTCGTGGAAGGTGTCTTTTTTGTTTGCGGTTACTTCAGCGAGGCGCGTGAGTGAGCTCCAGGCTTTTTCAGTGGAGCATCCCTTTTTGGTTTTCCACAAGGATAAGGGGGTCCTACGGACAAATCCTTCCTTCCTGCCGAAGGTGGTCTCTGATTTCCATCTGAATCAGTCAGGGCTTCTTTCCGAACCCTGTTTCAGACGCGGAAAGGGTTCTGCATTGTTTGGATGTTAGAAGGGCTCTTAAATGGGGCGCTGTTGCGCACGACGAAAATAGCCGCCTGATTGCTGAGCTCCTGCTCCACTGAAAGATCCTTTGCATAAAAATCTGTCTCAGACCTGCCTGGTAAGCCTTGGACACAGGCATTGCTAGCCTAAATACCCGTGAAAATCCGCTGGAACTCCTGGGCTCTGGCGACCCAAGGGGCCGGAGTTGTGCCGTCTCAAACATTGGCTGGCCCGCTCAGTAGACGGGGCCAGGAATCGAGTACCAGGGCGGCCCACTCGAGCGCCGCGGCTTTGGTGCCCCGTGAGGCCCTGAGTCGGAGGAGCCCAGGTGCTCGACTGACTCCCGCTCTTCGCTCTGAGGCTACGCCACTGGGCTCCCCGGCAGATCTGAGGAGACGAACCGAGGACCGGACGTGCGGCCGGGGGGGTGTGTGGCCCGAAGGATCCTGCACTCTGGGGCCGGAGATAGACCATCGCCCTCCCGGTTCATTCGGGGGTACCCCGACCTGCATCGCGGTTCCCTGGGAACTGGAAGACAACATCCGACCAAGGTGAGGTTGGCACGACGGAACCACGGGGACCCCAGGATTTGGGGGACGCCACTGCTCGAAACAACACTATCATTCCAGTGGAGGGTCACCCGGGCTCCATACATCCCCCCGATGGGGCTTTCTCCCACTTGGAGATCCCAGCGCATGAACTAGGGGCCTACTGGGAACCTCCGGGAAGTTACCGCGCACACCTCACCATATCCCACCTGGCGACCAGCGGTTACACGCATCGCCCATAAGCTGACGTCCCGATACTACGATAACGCAACCCACTCGGCCTGACTGGTGGTCCCCCGGACGACGGAAGTTCACTCCCGCTCTAAGGCCCTTACCACGGCTGCCATACCACACACCACAACGGTAGAACCATCGGAGATGGGTAGGGGCTCCAAGACCCCGGAGGGCAAGAAGAAAGGCCCGATGGGCGCCTACACGGGCAACCAAAACCTAAACACTGTGGCGGATGTGCATGCTGACGCCGATGAGGCCTCGAACCCGGAACCTGGCAATCAAGTTGATAAACTAACGGCAATAGTGCAGAGTGGGTTCCTCTCCGTCAACACAAAGCTGGATGACATTGTTTCTACCATAGGCTCCCTCAAGGCTAGAGTGGAGAAG
Source organism: Ambystoma mexicanum (assembly GCF_040938575.1). Lineage (NCBI taxonomy): Eukaryota > Metazoa > Chordata > Amphibia > Caudata > Ambystomatidae > Ambystoma > Ambystoma mexicanum. The sequence goes on along the minus strand of NC_090926.1, from coordinate 1,269,362,482 downwards.
GAGAGTGTGCGGGTCACAGAGGCTGAAAATAGGATAAGCACTAATGAGGACTTCATTGCTCATCATACTCGAGACTCAAAGAAAATGTTGTTAAAATACAAAACAAATGCGAGGATCTCGAATCACGATCGAGGAGGAACAATATCCGTGTAGTGGGGATATCGGAATCCTTTGGGAAAGGCCAGATGGAAAGACAACTGGAGGAACTGCTCAAAACCCTGTTTGGGCGGGAAGCATTCTCTGAGCACTTCCTGATCGAAAGGGCACATCGTACACTGGCCCCGATTCCTAACCCGGGCGCTCCGCCACGTACTATAATTGCAAGACTCCTCAATTACAGGGACAGAGACACAATCCTGCGGAAGGCAAGAGACGCGGGAACACTCCAGTTCGAAGAAAATCGCATTCATATTTATCCTGATTTCTCCGCGGGGGTGCAAGCAAACAGGAGATCCTACAAGTCAGTCAAGAAGCTCCTGCAGGAACGTCAAGTCCCGTACGCCCTCATCTTCCCAGCCAAAATGCGGATCCAACACGCAGGCAGAGCTCATTTTTTTGAATCACCGGCTGAGGCTACACACTACATTGAAACCTCCATCCCTCTCCCTCCTAGGGGGGGTGGACCAGCACAAAACAACAGGCCCAGACCGGCAAATTGAAGGAGGAAGATAAATTCATGAGGCAAACGCAGGTACAACGCAGGCTCTAGCACAGGCCGTAGCTGGGAAAAATGCGTACTACTAATCGGCCCAGGCAATATGTTTAGGTGGAGGCTGGGAGTCAGTCGGCGGCCACGTGAAGCAACATGGCCACCCTTGGAATATTCCACGAGTTTGGTTTGATGCATCGTTGAGTTGGGGGTGACGATGAGGGTGGGGTGGAGGGCAGGGGAGTTGGGGTTAGACGTTACAGTCTTGGACTAGCCCTATTGTGGCACAAAGTTGGTAACTGGGAGTTGAGTTGTGAAAATGTGGTTGCATATGGAACGGCACTGTCTACAATTCACGAACATTATAGAGACACTGTTCAAGAGGATGACGAATACTTATTCATGATTCACGGGCGATGGTCTGAGGGTTAAACTGTTAACATGGAATGTCAGGGGGCTAAATAATCATATGAAAGTCAAAAAAATTGGTAATTACGTCACTAGACATAGCCCGCAGGTGTTGATGCTTCAGGAGACTCACATGGTGGGGACCAGTAATACCCATATACTGCCTAAATGGGGCTCCCTAAGGTACTATACAGACTATTCATTGCAGTCTAGGGGGGTCATTACACTCATTCATCCAGGGTTGGGGTTTAGGCCGGAGAATCATAAGATAGACCCTTTGGGGAGGTATGTTTTGGTATGGGGAGAGATCGCTTCCCAGCACCTTCTCTTAGTCAACACCTATGGGCCCAATATTGACGACCACGCCTTCTACATAGACCTATATCAGATAATTGTTTCGCTTGAAATTTCTAGGGTCATCTGGTGTGGGGACTTTAATCTGGTCCTTGATCCAGTGCTAGATAGAGCCTCTAAGGTGGTCAGAGCCACCAGTAAAGCAGCCCTAAATTTGGCACATATCCTATCGCAACTTCTGTTGGTATACTCCTGGAGGGAGCTACATCCTGATTGCAGGAGATACACATTTTACTCTACCGTCCATGACTCTGAATCCAGGATTGATTACTGGTTTATTTCTTCATCTATGGTGACGGAACTTCAGGGGTGTGAAATTTTGCCTCGTACTATGTCAGACCATTCCCCAGTGTGGTTGGATCTATTGCTCCGGGGCGCGCATGTGCCCGCCAGGAGGTGGTGAATGTCCAGTGGAATGCTTGCAGACCCCGGGGTAGTGGAAACACTGCATGTTGATATCGATGAGTATTTTACAAACAACATGGGATCGGACGATCAAATTTCAACAGTATGGGAATCCTTTAAGGTTTGGATAAGGGGGGTGCTGCTGTCTAGGTCTGTTGGTATGTTGAAAAGGGTGAGAACTGAGCTATCAGAGGTCGAAAGCAAACTTGACAGGTTAGAAACAGACTACACGCGTACTCAAAATAAAGACTTACTGTCTGACATTCACACACACCTGTAAGAGTTTAATATTAATAAACTGGCCAGTAGAGAGATTCAATATATTTTGGCACCCATAAGGGCTCGAAGGTATGGAGAAGGGAATAAGGCGGGTAGAACGCTATCCAACTTACTCAAACAGGATAAACAACCCACCTTTATCACTAGTATTCAGACAGCGCAAGGCGATATACGCCGCACTGATGCGGAAATAAATGGGGAATTTTTTTACTTTTATAAACAACTTTATTCAAATAGAGATTTGAAATCACTCCCAGAAATTAAGGCATACCTTGGGGCCCTCTCACTCCCTATACTCCCTGAGGAAGACCGTCTGGCCATGGACCAACCGATTACCCCAGACGAGATCACGGAAGCGATTAAAGCGCTGGCGTCAGGTAGGACACCTGGGTCGGATGGATTGTGGGCCGAATTCTACAAGGAGTCCATGAGGAACTCATGCCAGTATTAATGCAGGTATGGGAAGAAGCTCTCGACGGTGGCATCTTGCCTCCCACCATGAGGGAAGCTATCATAACAGTCCTCCCCAAGCCACGACAACCTCCACAGGACGTATCGTCGTACAGACCCTTGTCACTTATAAATACTGATGCTAAGATTTTCGCTAAAGTCCTAGCGAACCGGCTTCTCCCTGCTGTACCTACCCTAGTACACCCTGACCAAAATGGGTTTATCCCCACAAGATCCACTGCTCTGAATCTCTGTAGGCTCTTTGGCATCATGGCACAGATAGACCCGGCGAGAAGTGCTGCAGCCATATCCCTTGATGCGGAAAAGGCATTCGATTCCGTCTCGTGGGTTTATCGCCTAGCGGTTCTGGAAGCATTTGGGGTGGGCCCCAACTTTGTAAAGTATGTCAGCTTATTATACACAAAACCTGGTGCACGAGTCCTAACTAACAGGACCATCTCTGATATGTTTCTACTGGGCAGAGGCACCAGACAGGGATGGCCATTCTCACCCCTACTGTTCGCATTAACCATCGAGCCAATGACGGCTGCGGTCCGACTGAGAGACACAAATCGAGGGATTCTGATGAAGGGGTCCACACAGCAGATTTCACTCTATGCTGATGACACACTATTGTATGTTAGAGAGCCCGAGGTAAATATAAATAATATTCCATAATGGAAGAAATTCGGGAATTTGCAGATTACTCCGGATACACTATAAACAGAAATAAATCTGAAATATTCCCACTCACCCCGGCCACTGGGTGCCCCCTCACCATAGGAGGGCTTAAATGGTCAGACCACAACATCAGATACCTTGGTGTTCTGGCATCCAGAGACAAACACACGTTGTACTCAGATAATCATGAAAATGTACTACGCACTATAAGCACGAAACTTCAGATCTGGGGACGCCTCCCAATCTCATTGGCTGGTAGAATAGCAGTCCTCAAAATGGTGATCCTTCCCAAGTTATTATACCTCTTTGTAAATATCCCCATATGGCCGGGCAGAGTCTTTTTCACCAAACTCTGATCCATGGTGATCACATTTCTATGGGGTGGAAAAACGGCTAGAATAAGCTGGGAAAAAATGATGGAACCATATTCTACGGGAGGCATAGCGGCCCCTGACTTCGAGCTTTATTATTATGTTTCCCAGGCACAGTTTGCAAAACACTGGTATAGGGCCCCGGATAGTACACCCCATGCATGGATAGAAGAACATACCACACACCCCACGAATATACAATCTGTCCTCTTTGATACAAAATATAGAGACACTTGCGAATATAACCCTGTAAGCTGCACGGTAGGGGCATGGGAGGCAATATTCAAAAGACTCAAGATTGAAACACCTTACAACCCGGAGATACCTCTGTGGAACTTCCCGGGCCTCCCTCCTTCCAACGCATGACACTAGTGTACAAGACTCATGGGACCCTGGCGGGGAAATGAAAGTTGGGGATATGTTTGTAGATGGGAAATTTGTGGAACTAAAGTTGCTTCTAAGGGCACTGGGGGATGGACCGCTTAAAACCCTCCAATACTACCGTATAAGGTACGCATTTATCAGGAGATGGCCGCTATTTCCGGATGAACCAGTGGTTCATCCGTGCATACAACTAATAACGACTACAAATTCTCTGGGGATCTCCAGGCTGTACTCTGCGGTTCAGGCACACACCCCCACGCTGAATCGTATCAGGGAGAAATGGGAGGCAGATTTGCAGATGCCAATTGGGGAGGAGAAATGGGCTAGGTACTGCATGCTCACTAAAAATGTTTCATTAAATTCAGGGCTGAGATTGATCCAATTCAAAATTCTAAACAGGCTACACTATACACCAGCCAGAGTTGCAAAATGTGCACCGGATGCCTCAGACTCCTGCCCCAAATGCAATTCACCTCAGGGTGATGCCTATCATATGTATTGGGAATGTCCGCTGGTAGCAGGGTTTTGGAAAGACGTTGCGGTATTGTTGGAAGAAATGACACAGATACCCCCCGTGATGACCCCCCAGAAATACCTATTTGGCGATATTGGCAAATGTTCTGAAAAACTACTTAGATTATTCAATATTACATGAGCCATAGCCAAAAATTGTATACTTCAGAAATGGAAGAGTTCCACCCCACCCAGTATGAATCATTTTTTGCAAGAATTGACATACATAAATGAGGCAGAAGAACAGTTTGTTATGACCCAACCTGTATCATGTAGACCCAAGGACATCTGGGGCCCCTTCAGAGTCTACTTGTGCAACATGGTTGAAGATGATAACATGTCCTCGTAACAGTGTGAATAGAACTGAATCAAGATGTGTTCTTGTTGTATATGCGAAGTTGAAATATGCCATGGTGCCGTTGTACTTTTGTAACCACGAATAAAGAAAGTTTAAAAAAAAAAAAAGAAGAGCTCTTAAATTCTATTTAGGCAGAACATCGAAATTTAGGAGCTCTTCTTAGCTATTGGTGACCTTTGGTAATCCACAAGGTAGACAGGCCTCTAAGGCGACTATCTCCAGATGGATCGCGGCTTGCATTACAGAGTCTTACACTGTCCAAGGGTTGCAGCCTCCCAAATGTATTCATGCACACCTGGTGCGGGGCAAGGCAGCTGCAGTTGCCTTTCAGAAATATGTCCCCTGGGAGACCATCGCAAAAGTGGCTACATGGGCCTCCCCATTGGCTTTTTGTAAGCATTATTGTCTCGACCTGAGCTCCAGATCTGATGTTCAGTTTGGCCCGGCTGTGTTAAAGAACCTTTTTCAGTAGGGGTTTTCCATCCACCCGTAGTTTCTGTAAGGAGTGCTTGGGAATCTCCCATAAGTATGGAGGAAAGGGGACGGGACGTAGGAGTATAGCCAGGTTACTCACCGTAGTAACCACCTTACTCCTAGTCCATAGTCCCCTTTCCTCCATACGCCCGCCCAACGTCCCCTCTAATAAGGTTCCTCTGTTATTGCTCAAAGGTCTCTGACCTGGCGATAGAAAAAGACTGATGGGCGATGCGCGGGGCGGAGCCGAGATGGGCAGGGTTACGGCCACGTGCGGTACCCCGCGTAGAAAGAGAGGATGGACCAAAAATGTTTGCAAAGATTTTTTGATGCTTTACAAAGTGCTCTGGTCCCGTCCCACAGGACGGAGGAATGTCCGATAAGTATGGAGGAAAGGGGACTATGGACTAGGAGTAAGGTGGTCACTACGGTGAGTAACCTGGTTATTATGCGTGTTGATTTTTAAACCTGACACTTCACCAAAAGCAGCCAGCTCTGAGACTACCACTCTTAGGGTGTCCACTGGGTCTGAAAGAGCCAGCAGCATATCATCAGCGGATGCTATTATTTTATGTTCACATCCCCCAAAATGAATACCTTTCACTCCCAACGCTTCACGTAGATGCTACAAAAGGGGTTCCAAGTAGATTACAGCTGAGTTTTGAAGAATAAATCTTGTTAACCAGTTGGGACGTGAAGCTGGGAAAACAAAACCTCTTTAAGAGTGGATACACAATCAGAATCGAGGAGTTCCACAATTCTATTTTCGTGTTCTGGGGGTAAACGATTATCAGAATGGATTCTCAGTTTGTGTCAAATGAATAATATTCCATTACTGACACCATATGTAAGGAAGGCATGCTATCAAACAGTAAGACAGACACAAGTGATCACAGTTCAAAAGTGTTTATTGAACTTCAATTGGGTTTGAAAAACACCTATCTAATCCTAAATCTAAAGATGTGAGCAAGCTACGAAAATCAAATAATAATAACGCAGTCCTAGTCAAGTCTTTCAAAATAAAGCGGCCTATACTAATAAACCTATTGACAATCCTTACTTCTAAACACAAATAGTATGGGAAACAATGTTATGCAAAAGAAAAGTGTTCAAGAAAGGATATGTCGGGATATTCAAGCTGTTGGCTTCCCTTCCCCACGTTTTCAGCATGGGACAAGGCGGCACACTCGTGCTTAGTGCTCTCTGGCTTCTCTAGCATGAGGATGCAGTTCAAGTCTTCAACATCAGGGCATTCTGATCCAAAGTCTCTTTGCCATTCAAAGTCTCTTATTTCAGAGTGCCTGATGCAACACGACAAAATATTAAAGTTCCCTTCTTCTCAGGATTTTCAATTATACAACTTCTCTGGTGATTTACTATTCACCCCAGGTACTCCTCTGTTGGGCTCAGACCCTTTTTAACACAAAACCTTCAATTGGTCTCCCTCGGCCGGGAGACCAATTGAAGGTTTTGTGTTAAAGTGGGTCCAAGTCAGACCAAATTCATGTACTTTTCCAAACTTTCTCTACTTCATCAAAAGCAAAGACTTTCGATTGTGCGCAGGATTTTGCATGACACGTCACACAACCTCTTCGATTCACATTTATTACTTCTTTTTCAATTGGTCTCCCTCTGCCGGGATCGGATCAAATGTATGTACTTTTGTCACTTCTCAGCTAGATACCTTACAGAGACCTTTGATTGAGCACCCACGCGGTGCCGAACCACTCTGTCAAAGTTATTGTAGCCTGCTTTAAAGTCATCAGCAGTTCAACTTCACTTGTGTCTCTTATCACACTTGTGTTAACAATGTTTGTTCCAGTGCTTGACATACAAAGTTGTTGCTTGCAACCTTGGCTTCAACACAGACTGGTCTTGAATCAGTCTCCCCAACTCACCGGCTGTGTTGATTTCACTGAAGCGGTTTTGTTCTTGGAGCCAAGTATGGTACCACGGCGGCTGGTGATTCTCCCCGCCTTAATTATTGACATGGGAGGGACCCGGGTATCTCTGACACACAATGCAGGATTCTTCAGCCTGTTTTCCTGGTCTTACGCTTTCTATTGTCGAGCTCTCTGGAAAGTAACGTTTCATTGTCGAAAGGGTCAAGGGAATTTTCATCCTTGCGATCCCCTTCTGTTTTGCCGTCTTTCCTCTCTTGCTCAGCTGCCGTCTCGAAACTGCTTTTTCCTCGTGCGCTTTGCTTCGCTCGGAGTGTGCTCTTGTGCTCCGCCTTTTATCCGTGTGGGGAAGTGTAATGGAAGTCCGGTGTGTGTGATGGTCAGTAATTGCCTGACCTCGCCTGACCATTGTATTGAGACACTTGTTATACAGCTCAGGCTATCCGTGAGATACTGTTTGTGTTGTAAAGGGGGGTAGGGTTCCTAAATATCCTACCTGGTAGGATGGGGTAAATGTGTTACAAGGAAGGGGATAGCACGTCTCACCATCCGGTGTCCCACTCCCTGAAGACCCCTAACCCCAGTGATTCTCCCGCACTGGTCCACCCCCCACGATCTGAATCCAAAAGCGATGGCCGGGTCCTCGCCAACTGGATGACAGATCCCCGGGGACTAGTGGGTGAGACACCTTCTGGTTGCTCACAGGTTCCTATCAGCAGATGAACCTGAAGTCTATAAGGTTACGATCAGCGAAGTCACACTGAAGCTCTTGGTGCGTTCAACTCTTAGGTTGTTGGGCCATGGCAATGAAGGCCCAACACCAGATTAGGAGGACAGGCACTGTAAGAAGGCGAAGAAGCGCTCTCACGCCATTCATCCTCCTCCTATTGCATATCAACAGGATGGAGCCGTGGGCATGCGGGTTGGCCCTGATGACCATTACACCTTCCCTCAAGGGGAAACAGGTCCTCATTCTAACAGACAACACAGTGCTCATGCACTACCTCAACAAGCAGGGTGGGGGTTGCAGCCCCTGTCCCTATACAGGGAGGCATTGCAGCTATGGTTCTGGTTGCTGGAGAACCATTATCCGCTTTGGATGCCCATGTAGCGGGAGCGGAGCAGAGGCTGGTTGGACCTCTAAGCAGGCAGAGCATGGTCTCACATGATTTGGAAGTGTGCCAGGAAGTTCTTGAAGAGATCTTAGCCCAGAGGAGTAGCCCAATGATGGATCTGTTTGCCACAAGGGCAATGCGAAAATGCAGACAGTTTTTGTAGAGGGAATTCTTGGCAAAGGGTGCACTATCCGTTTCCTCTGATACCTGTCATCCCAGGTATTCTCTGGACTGGAAGTTGTGTAGGTTTCCAGCAACAGTGATCTTAATCACCTCGGACTGGGCGAGGAGAACATGGTACTCAGAGCTCCTGGACATGACCCACCATCTACCCACCACTCTGGCTGCCTTGGTAGCCGGACTTCCTTTCCCAGTTGGACGGTCAGGTGCTCCAACCAAACCCAGAGCCCCTCAACTTACATGCGTGGCTCTTGAGAGGATAAGTTATAATGACTTGGACCGCTCAGAAGAAGTGCTTGATGTGTTACTGGCTGCACGCAGACCTTCTAGGAGATCATTGTATGCATGCAGGTGGGGAAAGGTTGAGGTGTGGGTGGGGAATGCAGGATAGACCCTATCGCTTGTTCAGTGATGGAGTTCCTTCTGTCACTGGCCTCAGAAGGCCTTCATATAGGCACAGCCAAGGGCTACTTGGTGGCTTTGTCTGTGTTTAAGAGATCCCTGAATCAGGGATCCTTCTTCACAGTCCCAGTAATGACCCAATTTCTGAAGGATCTTATAAATGGGTTCCCACCTACTCCATTTCTGGTTTCGAACTAGGACCTCAATTGGTTCTAACCTTTTCGATGGAGACTCTGTTTGAGCCCATGCATTTGTGCTCTGTCAGGTTACTTATCCTGAAAACAGCTTTTCTGGTGGTAATTAGCGAGATGTGTGAGTGTGCTTCAGGTTTTATCTTGCAGACCGTCCTTCATGCGATTTTTTCAAGGAAAAGCTTCTCTCAAGGTGCGGCCTAAATCTCTGCCAAAAGTGGTTTCAGAATTTCACGTGTCCCAGAGCATTGATTTTGAGTTTTTTTGTATCTGCCTCCACATATCTCTAATGATGAGGAAAGGCTACACAGGCTGGACCCTAAGAGGGCTCCCAGCTTCTATGTAGCTAAAACGGCAACATTTACATAGTTCTGTCCAGGAAGGGACTGGCTGTGTCCATACAGACAATCTCTTGCTGGATAATTCTCTGCATTGCAGAGTGTTATCAGAGAGCAGGAAAAGATCTGCCACCAGATTTCAGAGCTCATTTTACCAGGAGCGTGGCAGCATCTTCCTCCTTGCAAAGGGGTGGGCCAGTACAGATTTCGAGCAGCGATGTGTTTGTTGCTCCACGTGTTTACTAAGTATTACTGCTTAGATGTAGTACATTGTTCTAATGCTTGATTCGGCAGAGCGGTATTCCTCACAAAAAAAACATTTTTTGGCTACTTGTGAGCACAATTCCTGTTGGATTCCCTCTCGCAGCTTATATATTTGGGGGGAGCAAATTGGGGAACTAAGGTATGGGGGGCGTAGTGACATGATGTACTGCCAAAGTCAGGTCTGCAGTCGAGGATTGGTGTGGCCCATTCAAGATGGAGTCGATGTAGAGCCGCACCACACACCCTGTCGAAAAAATTTCTGAGCAGCTGATGCTGGAAGGGATATCTATCAGATGAGGACTCTGCAGGAGAAGAATCCATAAAAAGAACATTACCGGTAAGTAATTTCTCATCCTACGTCATCATGGATGGCACATTGTGACTAACTTTCATCCAGATGTTCAATCTAAGGTCGTTGAGCTGACCATCGATGGGGAGGGCCACTTCTGGAAAAAAGGTGATGACATACTCCAAGCCATCAAGGCTGATACTGATACGGCTCTCTCCCTGGGTGCACGTCAGCAGCAGCGTTAGTCCTTCAGATCCGGCACAGCATAATTTTCCTCTGCGTCACGTGACTGCAGGCTATTCTATCAGTCTCAGTCGTATGGCTCAAATACCTATGCCACATCGACAGCTAAAAGGGAGGATCGCAATCCTACTGGGAGAACCAGGGTGCCACAGTTCCTCTCTCAACAGAGTTCAATCCTCCCAGCAAACCTGATCAGTTTTAGGCTACGCCCCTCTGCTTTCACACCATTGGCTCAACATCACCACGGACGAATGTTGTCTTTTATTCGGCACATACCTACGTAGGAATTCGTTCAACATAAACCCCCCTCCAGTCATCTGTCCACAAGAGTGGAGAAGCACCCATCCTTTTTTTTTTAACATCTCTTTATTAACTTTATTAACAGGTTCACATCAACATCACAGACCGTATGGCGAATACAATAATGCACCAGGCGCCCAATAGCAGAGTCCCAGCCTTATATATCATGCAACCTCTGAGAGTTACTTAATACACCCCGCTAAAACCTCCTTTCCCCCTGCCCCACCAATACCCGGATGCGGTAGTGTATCAGCCCCATCTACATCCCTGGTCAGCAGATATGCCGTCAGCGGGCCCCATATGTCCTTTGGTCTATTCTGCATCCCACACATGGCAGAATAGTCTTTATCTGAATCGCACAGCCGGAGCAAGTCTTTTTCATTAGGATACATCTCCTAGCAATGATCATACAGGATGCCAAAAATTTTCGACATTTCACAGGCAGACCCGTGGACCACCCCAACATTCCACACAACATCGCCCGCGGAACATTCTGCCCTAGCATGGCCGCCACAGCCTTGAACACTCCTTCCCAGAAGAGGCCCAGAACAGCACACTCCCACAACATATGGATCATGTCTGCCTGATCCTTCCTGCACCTAGGGCAGGCAGCAGATCTGGTTGAATGAATTTTATGCGCCCTCGCTGACGATACATATACCCTGTGAAGCGTCTTAAGTTGAATCAATTGTAGCCTCGAACTGAACGCTCCCGTATGCGTGATTTCACATATCTTTCCCCATTGCGTAGCATCGCGTATGACCCCGCTGTCACTCTCCCAGTAACCCTTACTTGGAGGGGGTTCATAGTGAGTACCTGCCAGTATCATTTTATATATTATCGATATCACGCCTCTGCATCCCTGGGAGGTGCAAATGTATTGCAGCAGGGGTATGGTCTGAAGGACCTCTGGGAACACAGGAGACCATTCTTTAAGGGCTCCCCTCAACCTGTAATATTGCAGCGTGCGCTGAGGACCCCTGCCTATCATCCCCAGAACACCTGCTGAGACATGAAGTTCCCCTCAGGGTACAAATCCCCAAAAGTTTCAATCCCCTCCTCTCTCCAATTACTTTCTATGGACTTATCGCACGTGGGCGCCAGTACCTCAAACTGCCACAACCGAATGCCCGGGTCAAACGGACGCTCCATTCCCACCCTTTTCATAACCCATTTCCATGCATGCACAGTACACGCCACAGGGTCAAATCTGCATTTATCAGCCACTTTTCCCGAAATTAAGAGCCCCTGTAGCGAGTAGGGGTATACCGAACCTCTCTCAATGTGGACATATGGTGGCCCCCGCCCCTCCCACATCCAGTACCTTATAAAGGACAGCTGGGCTGCTAAAAAATACGCCTCTATATCCGGCGCCCCATCCCACCGCGTTCCCATGGTTGCACCAGAGTTTCCCAGCTTATCCGCAGGGTTTTGGGATGCCATATCAAGCGAATCAACTGGGACCTAACCTCCTTAAAGTAACTCTTCCCTGGCCAAACAGGTATATTTGCAAACCTGTACAAAAGCTTAGGGACAACTACCATTTTAATAATAGCCACCCGGCTCATTAGGGTGAGGGGAAGCTGTTAGGGAGAATTCTCCTTCTAGGGCTAATGTCCCTCACCTAGTGAGTCCCCCAGCAACTTTGCTGGATTTCTGGAGTTTATTTTTTCCACCTGGTAAGAGTGCACATCCTTTTTCCACTCTTACATGTGTTTTGGCCTATGTGGTTTTACTCATTGTGTGATCTTGGGCACAGGAGCACACCACTCCAGGTGCCCCTATTCTTGTACGGGTTACACAGCACCTTCAGTGTAGTAGCCCAGGGTTGTCTTTAAGACTTCCCTCTGACTCCATTTCTCTGGGGCTGACTACTGTCCCCCAGAGAAAGGTAAAGTTGCCATTTACTTTACATAGTCATTTTTACCACAGACCCAGTACACCCCATCTTCCATGGAGTACTGGAAAGGGCTAATCTGTACCCCTTTTCTGTCTGTACCTCCCTGAGCATTGTTTTGCTCTTTTAACATTTAGACTTGGCTGGTGGCAGTGATATCTACCCTAAACTTTTCTACCGCGATTATATTAGATAAACGTGGTACTGTTCTAGGCTATTATATTAGCCTCGAGCATAAACCGGCTTGACCAAATCGTCTTTCTTTTGGCTCCGGTTGGGTTTATTCGCCATTTCTTTTTTTTAAAGTCCTTCTTGTGTTTTACTTTGCGCGGCAAACTAGGTTCGCCTTCTTTCTTCACCGTCTTTTGGCGGGCTTCTGCAGAGAAGCCCTCCTCTTGGCGCCTGGGTGTCTAGGTAGACTGAATGTGGGGAAGGGGTGTAATCACCCCCTGCACAGGGTATCCTAGGAAACCCAAGTTGCACTTTGCCTTGATTGGCTGAGGTGGTTGTCCCGGCTGGACAACCCCCCTGCTGCGTGATTGACAGCCAGGCTGTGTGAATGGGGGTTTTGCACATAAAAGGCAGGTCTCTTGGGCTAGAAGTCAGAGTCGCCTTTGGGACTACAAGGAACCGAAGCGAAGCAATGAGAACGATAGCTACTGCAACTACCCCGTCCCGGTGAAGTCCTGCTGCAGTCCTGAGCTATCTTCCCTTCAATGACTAAGAGGAGGTCCAGTCCGGATTCTTCTTCCCTTGAACCTGGTGGGGATAACCAGCTCATCATCTTCAGCCAGAGATCTCCGCCAAGGTCGAAATTGCTGCACACTGCTGTAGTGGTCCGGATAGCCACCTGCTGAGCCGCTCCTGTTTTTAAGGAGCACACCTTTTTCGTTGTTGCTGCTGCCGGCTTCATCCCTGTGTGGTGCAGACCCCCTTCAGACGCCCTCCTTCACAACGAAGCTCCAGGAATCGTGGGTCTGCGGGAAACTGAATGTAAGCATTCCCCAAGAACGCACTCCCCTTAGTGAGAGGCAATAACGGACACACCCCAGGAGGGAATGAGACCAAGACCAAGTGCGGGTGAGATCAAAAGGGTTTTTATCTAAACCAATATAGGGCATGCAAAGGACTCTGCAGACTCTGAGAGCGCTCTGTCTGACAATAGCAAAGACATTCCTACTTATTACAAAACTACGTCACGCATGACACAAGCTATAGAGGGCACATAGTCTTAGGGATTGGGTGGTGAAGGCTAGGTGGTACACATTGTATACAGTTGCTGCTCCAGGATTGGCGGACGTCCGTGCGGTGCCACGCAGGGTGGATGGGTCAGCTGGGCTCATCAGGGTGGAGTGCTGGGCCGGACATGACTTGTAGTGCTGATAAGTGGCGATTCTGATACTTTGCCCTTGCGGCCAAACATTCACATTCATTCTCCATGGTATACAATTTCAGTTGTCTTGTAACTCTTGCAATACATTGACCTCAGATCGAGAATGAGACTGGGACATTGATATATAATAGGAAGTACCCTAATACATCTGTTGTAAGGACACCTTAGGTTCAAACATGTTAATCCCATGAGTCCATGTGTGGGGTCAGGGGCACAGGAGGGGTTACTTGTTCGTCCTGTCGGTGAGGGATGCTATTATGATCTGTTGGTACCGGGGTGGGCTCCCCCCTTCGAGGGCCATTAACTTGGGGTGAACGGGGGTACAACTGGGCCGTGAGGGGCATGTAACCGGTGCCCGGGAGATGGTGGGATTTAGGACCAGGTAGCTCGTAATTCATAGAGTCAGGCTGTGGCGGCCTCTTGACATGGGGGAGGTGGATGCTTGAAGCGGGTCCAGCAAGATTGGGAGGGGAGGCGAAGCTGTGCTGTTTGAACACCAGCCATCCCCGGCGAGCCTGGGAGGGAGGAGGGGGGGAAACGACCTTGAAGCTCTGAGCCTGTCTCCCTGCACGGGGCAGTGTATCATACCATTGGCAAGGGGCGGGTGGCAACACTTGGGGGCTTCTGGGTTGTGCACATATATTTACATTAGTGAGAATATAATCTGGGTGACTGTCGTTTAGCACAATTTCATAACAACAGTTGACATATGAACATGAGGTAGTGTTAGATTGGTTGGTGTGCAAAAGAGGGCAACACATATTATACCATGATACAGTTTGGCTCCAGTCCCTTGGTGGGCCTACATACATTTCAGCGGTTCATTATTACACTATGTACAGGGGCTGTCAAAAAGCTATCACGCATCATATGGCCACTCTTCTACACAATAGCAGCAAACGTTAGTCAACGCGACAAATATCACAAAAATGGTTACCACACAATACACAGTGCCTCGGGGGTGGGCGGGGGTGAGTGGCACCACACAGTCCAACTTAGAGGGCTTGGTACAGGGTCAGGGCATGCAGGATTGGGCTGGTTTCGGTTGCTTCCTAATGAGCTTGGTCACGACTGGGACAATGATGTATTGCGGAAGGTAAAACGATACAGTGTTTATTTTGTTGTTTGTTCGTGTCTGGTTGCTCATGAGAACGAGCTCTCAGCGGATCTACCATGAGGTGGAGGCCGGGGGGAAGTGAAGGCCTCTGTGAACACGGTCAAGCAGGGGTAAGGCTGTAGCTTTCTATGTGTGGAAGTTGTTCTGCCTGTGTTAGGTTTTAGCGCCTTTGACGTGGGGGCTGCCGACGAGTCATGAGTCCTCACCTGGGTAGGAGATGTAGGCTAGAGGGGGACCTATCGACTTGCTCTCCCCTACATTTCCCCCCTTTCGTTACTTAAGTAACAAATACCGTAATTCCCCTAGCCGCTGGCGTTCTTTCTCATCCATTACTGCCTCTTCCCATGCTGGTGTCCCCTTTATTGGCAACCACGCTCTACATACTCCCCAGAGGCTTTCTCCCCATCTAGCATACTCGTCTGGTGTGCTGGTCATGTATATACATCCCCCATCTCCCTCCAGGTCTACCCATACTTCTGTGTACCACTCTAGTTCCAGGGGCTCTTTTATTGTTGTATGATATAACCTATCTACTATATCCCCATCATAGTATGTTGGCACCATTCTGAACTTTGGCTCAGAGTTCTCACCACTCTGTACGTGTACCTCCTGTTGCGTTCGTGCCCCTCCTCTAGCGTTGCCCATTGTCACCATCATCATTGCTCCATTGGGGACTGCGCCTGCGCAGCAGCGAAGACCCAGCTGGCACACACAAAAAATCAAGAGAAAAAACACAATGAGCGGCATCAGCATTTTGACGACGAGTCCCATCCAGGAAGGCACCCATGAAAAGATGTTGTCGAACCATGTGCTTGACTCGGCGCCGCCTTCTTTCTTCATGCGTTCCCCCAAGTTGTGCACTGCGGTGATAACGTGTGATAGTGTCCCATTATCTGCGTCTTCACAAGGCACGAATGTGCAACATGCGCTCCCGATTTTTCGGCAAACACCTCCATCCATCGCCGTCAACAGGTCTAAGACATACCTATTTTGCATTGTCATTAGTCTCAGAGCCCTTAGCTCCACCTTGATCACATTGAATCCTTCTTCAGTGTCGTTTGCCAGTTGGATCAACTCCCAGCGCGTGATCTGCAGCCACTTTGCGTTCGTTCGTGCCTGGATGCTCGGGACAAGGGAGGCGAAAAAGGTCTCTGCTGAACTGAATAACCTGTACCTGTCTGGGATCTGTGCCAACAGTTCTGAGGAGTCTTTTGATATATAGTTCAGCGACCTTCGTTTTTGGGATATGCCCCCTTCGATGTGGCCCTCCGACAGGGCATACAGCGGTGGCTCCTCAGTGGGTGGGCGTTGGCTGCTAATCGGACCACTGTCTTGCTTCCCTCTCCGATGTGGCTCTCCGGGATCACCATTAGGGCTGAGTGCAGCGTTGCCAGGGAACACGTGCCTGTAACGCTCACCTGATTCCCACGGAGGCACGGGTCATGGCAGGAAGGTGTCTGTAACACGAAACGTGATGTGCAGGATTCGGTTGGCTTCTGGGGTCGAACCTCTCCGCACTGTGTGTCGGACTCGAAGGGTGAGGTTTCTTAGATAGGTGAATGCTGGGCTCTCCATCTGCGTCTAGTGCAGGGTGCCGTTGCCAGTTCCTTCACTGGTGAAACGTTGGCCTCTTGACTTCAGAGGATGGGTACCGTCGTTGTCTGCACGACCGGTAAGTTTCTGGACACCTTTAGTCTTTATAGTCTTGTTATGCGTGGCGGTGAAGCGCCTGGAATTGCGTAAGTATGGCAAGCGCTCTTACTGTCTCTTTCTTTGTCTTTGCAGACGACGATGCAGAATGAAGAAATCCGGAATTCGCCGCCTGCCGGTAAGTGTAACACTGCTGTTGTCTATGAAGATGCAGCGTGAAGAATCCGGAATGTACAGCGTGCCGGTAAGTCGAATAATGCTGTTTATCTTTGCAGGTGAAGATGCAGCGTGAAGAAGCCGGAATGCACAGCGTGCCAGTAAGTATGATAATGCTGTTTATCTTTGCAGGTGAAGATGCAGCGTGAAGAAGCCGGAATGCACAGCGTGCCAGTAAGTATGATAATGCTGTTTATCTTTGCAGGTGAAGATGCAGCATGGGACACGGCCGCTGCCCATGGATCAGGTAAGTAAGCACTGCGTGTTAAAGTTCGTTCTGCTAACCTGTTGTTTCTGGTCTTTTGCAGGTGCTGATGTTGATCGGGTACAGGAATGGTAAGTATAATTCTTGCAGGTTCAGGATCCAAAGAAGAAAGGCTGGAACAGATTCGGTGAGCGTTCTGCTGCATATGCAGAATAATGCGAAGCACGTTTCATCAATCGGGTGTGGTTTAAATAGCCTAGGAGTGATGAGGCGTCTCCTTCGACGGCCCCGCCTAGGTAGGAAAAGAGTTCCTGCTTCCAGAAGAGTTCCAGTGCTGTATCCAGGGAGTGGAGCTGCCCCACCCAGGTAAGAAAGTAGTCCCAGTTCACCGAGGACTTCTAAGAGTCTGGTAAGTAAGCAGCATGGTCTGCTGCAGGTAAGTCCACCCAAGCACCTTCACACCAATGATGAGCCCGGCGCTTCCAGTGCCGGGACCTATGCTTCTGATGAGCCTGGTGCCACCGGCGCCAGGACAAGGCCCAAAAGGTCCCTGTGGGGACCGGCTGGTGCCTAGGATCAGGGTTAGGGGCCTGCTTCCAAGGACGTTGGGCTGGTCCTGACTCCTTGGAAGCAGTGATCATGACAGTATCCCCCCTCAAGGCCCCTCCTAAGTGTGTCTTTCCCGGGGGCTTTGGCTTGTCGGGGTGATTCAGATGGAATCTCTTGACCAGACGAGGTGCGTGGACATGTTCTGAGGGTTCCCAAGACCTTTCCTGGGGACCGTATCCTTTCCAAACAACCAGATAGTATAGTTTAGACCTGGAAATTTTGGAGTCTAGGATGTTCTTCACTTCGAATTCGAGTTCTCCGTCTACCAAAACGGGTTCTGGGAGTTCAGTCAATCGGGTTTCTGGTTGTACTGGTTTTAATAAGGAGACATGGAATACTGGATGTATTTTCATATGCGTAGGTAATTCCAATTTGGCAGCCACCGGATTAATTATGCCAGATATGAGGTAGGGCCCAAGGTATCTCGGGATGAAAGTGCGGGGTCCTTTTAAAGGCAGGTGCTTAGTGGATAACCAGACTTGATCTCCTACAGCGTATTGAGGGGCCTCTTTACGGTGCCGATCGGCTGCCTTTTGAATTGAGCTTTAGCTCTTTGCAGATGGGCAGTGGCTTCCTTAAAGGCACAGGTGATCTCCGAATGCAAGGGATGCACAGCAGGTGCTTCAATTTGTTGGGGAGGATCCAGGTTGGAGGTTCTAGGATGGTGTCCATATAATAGGAAAAAAGGAGTCTTCCCGGTTCCAGAATGAGTCGAATTGTTGTAAGCGTATTCAGCGATCCAAAGAATGTCCTTCCAGGGTTTTTCTGTTTGTTGGAGCATGCAGCGTAGATATTGTTCTAATGTCTGTTTTGTCCTTTCGGTTTGTCCGTCAGTTTGGGGATGGTGACTGGTCGAAAGTCTTACATCAACTTGGGCTAGATGACAGCAACTGCGCCAGAAGTGGGAGATGAATTGACTTCCCCTATCGGAGACTAAAACCGAAGGAAAACCGTGTAAGCGAACGATGTTTGCCAAGAATTCCCGGGCCAATACTGAGGCTGAAGGCATACCCTTCAAGGGTATGAAGTGAGCCATTTTCGAGAATAGATCCACGACTACTAAGATGGTAGTATATCCCAAGCATGGAGGTAAGTCCGTGATAAAATCCATAGACAGGGTATGCCATGGACAGGGAGGAATGTCAAGTGGCTGTAATAGGCCGGCTGGTTTTTGCTTTTGACTTTTATTCTGGGCACACACACCGCAGGAGATTACAAAGTCTCTAATATCCCTTTTCCACGATGGCCACCAGAAATGTCTTTTAATCTTTTCCATGGTTTTGGTAATGCCAGGGTGCCCCTCCATTAGAGAATCATGATAACCGGAGATTACTTGTTTTTGTAGTTTCTCACAGGGCAATGCAATCGTCCTCGGAAATATGGTAGGTCTTGATCTACTGAGAATTCTTTTCCCTTTAATTGCCAGTCCTGCAAATCGGTCGGAGTTAGGAGCGATTTCACCGTGGTCTTGATGTCTTCAAAAGATTGAGTGCTGACCAAACCCAAAATCCTTTGTTCTGGGATTATGGGTATTGGATCGGGATTGATCAAATGTTCATCTACTCCCATCCGGGAGAGGGCATCCGCCTTTCCGTTCTTACTACCTGGTCGATAAGTAATTATAAAGTCAAATTCTGCTAGGAACAGAGCCCAGCGAAGCTGTCTGGAAGACTGAGCTTTGGCTGTCTTTAGATATTGTAAATTGCGGTGGTCAGTCATTACGGTGACTGTGTGTCTGGCTCCAAGAAGATAATGCCGCCAGGCTTTAAAGGCCGATCTGATGGCCAAAAGTTCCTTGTCTGTAATTGAATAGTTGATCTCAGGAGGCGAAAACTTGCGGGACCAAAAGGCAACCGGATGTAGTTGGTTTGTGACCGAATCTCTTTGTGATAACACTGCTCCCATAGCAAGACTAGAAGCATCCGTTTCCATGATGTAAGGAAGTTCTGGGCGAGGATGTTTTAAAACAGGTGCAGAAATGAATTTAGCTTTTAAGTCTTGAAAAGCTTGTTCCGCTTCAGAAGACCACTCAAAACGTTTGTTCTTTTTCAACAGAGCGGTGATGGGCTGGACTATCCGGGAAAATTCAGGAATGAATCTGCGGTAAAAGTTAGCGAATCCTAACATGCTTTGAACTCCTTTTACAGAGGTTGGTGATGGCCACTTGATAATTGCATCAACTTTCTTTGAATCCATATGGACTCCGTTAGGTGACAATATGAATCCCAGGAACTCGACTTCTGTTGCGTTGAAAACGCATTTCTCAAGCTTAGCAAAAAGACTATGTTGACGCAATCTCTCGAGAACCTTTTTAACGTGTCTCTTATGTTCTTCTTCAGATGATGAATATACAAGGATGTCGTCAATGTAGACAACTACACACACGTCAATGAGCTCTCTAAGGACATTGTTCATAAAATATTGGAAAGCAGCAGGAGCATTACACAGTCCAAAGGGCATCACTTTATATTCGAATAGCCCGTACTTGGTGCGGAAGGCCGTTTTCCATTCATCGCCCTCTTTGATCCGTACCAAGTGGTAGGCTCCTCTGAGATCCAGCTTTGTGTCTATACATGCATCTTTGACTTGGTCCAGGAGTTCAGGGATCAAAGGTAACGGGTATCTGTTTTTAACAGTGATCTGATTCAGGGCGCGGTAATCTATGCAAGTCCTAAGGTCTCCTTCCTTTTTCGGAACGAAGAACAAAGCCGATGAAGCTGGGGATTTTGAAGGACGGATAAACCCGTTAGCTAGGTATGGGTCCAGGTACTGTCTGAGGTGAAGGTTCTCTGGCTCGGTGAGGGCATAGATCCTGCTGCAAGGAGGAGTTGTTCCAGGTATCAGATCTATTTGACAGTCGTAAGACCTATGAGGAGGTAGGGTGTTAGCTTGATCCTTCTGGAAGACATCTTGGAACTCCTGGTATTCGGGAGGTCATTTGAGAATCTCCTCAGAAGAGATCGCCGCTAGTGAAACATCAGGTCGAGGATAACAAGTGGTAGAACACTCTGGAAACTGAACCGTCTTTGCTCGCCAATCAATCTGAGGATTGTGCTTCTCTAACCAAGGGATTCCCAGAATGATCTGGAACTGAGGGGCCTTGATTACATCGAACACTATTCTCTCCCGGTGTCCATTGTGACTCAACAACGTCACTTCTTGGGTGGCATGCGTTACTGGTCCGGAGGCTATCTCCGTGCCATCCACAGTAGTGATGACGTCTTTTACTGCCTTAGGGACAAGGGGTAGATTCATCCTTGATACCATTTCACGGTCCACATAGTTACCGATTGCTCCGCTGTCAATGTAAGCTTCAATTGCATGCAAACGATCCGGACGTTCAGGACTAATGAGGACCATGGGTATCACGAAATGCGAGGTCACGGGACAGATCTTAACGCTCGGCAAGAGGACCTCTACTCTTGTCGGGCGAGGTCGTTTCCCTGCTCAGAATTTGTGGTACAGGTATCCGCGGCTCCTACAGTCTTCTTAGCTGGTTTCACAGGACAGTCCAGAAGAAAGTGTCCTGAATTACCGCAATAGAGGCATAATTGCAGCTGCCTTCTTCTTTCCCGCTCTTTCTGGGTCAACGGTCCTCTCATGCCCCCTATTTGCATGGGTTCCACAGTGTCAGCTCCCTTATTCGAGGTCTGTGGTTTAGAAAACACTCGGGTATCAAATCTGGAACGATCTGCCTTCCTGTTCAGTAGTCTATGGTCCAGTTGGACAACTAAGTCAATATAGTCCGAACATTCTTGTGGAGGATTCACAACTTGCGCTAGCACATCCTTGAGCTCTCCACGCAGGCCTCTGTAGAAAAGCGTTATTCTCTTGTCCTCGGGCCATTGTGTTTCCACTATGAGTCTATTGAAAGAGGCTATATAAGTCAAGAGGTCTTGGTTACCCTGTCGTAATGAGAGAAGTTCATTGTCCAAGGCCTGCCCTTGTGCATGTCTTGCGAACAGTTTCTCCATGCTGGACTGGAAGGCTTGAAAATCGTGTAAAACCGGATCATCCTGGGTGACTAAAGGGATCGACCAATCTGCAGCGCTGCCACTGAGATAAGAAAGCACGAAAGCCACCTTGGCCTGGTCTGTTGGGAATGCAGTTGGTCGACATAAGAAGTGCAGGCGCCACTGGTTGACGAACACTGCGAATTTCTTTGGATCACCAGCAAAGCGTTCGGGCGGAGCCAAGGGCACATTACGGGGCAGATTGATTTGCACTGGATTTGAAGCTGATGCAGAAGGATAACTCCCTCCTGGAACGGGCAAAGGTGTCTGTCCTGCCTGCGTTTGTAACAACTGCCTAGCAAGGTCCTCTGTTCGCTCCTTAGAAATTATCAGTTCTCTTCTTAGAGAGCTTGTTTCCTGGCGAGCTGCATGTACTTCTGCTCTTAATTCCCCAAGCAACTGGGCTAGTTGATCAGTATCTGAGGTTTCCATTGCGCCTGGGTAGGAGTTTTGTGGTCGGCTTCGCGTTCTGTAACGCTCACCTGATTCCCACGGAGGCGCGGGTCTTGGCAGGAAGGTGTCTATAACACGAAACGTGATGTGCAGGATTCGCTTGGCTTCTGGGGTCGAACCTCTCCGCACTGTGTGTCGGACTCGAAGAGTGAGGTTTCTTAGATAGGTGAATGCTGGGCTCTCCATCTGCGTCTAGTGCAGGGTGCCGTTGCCAGTTCCTTCACTGGTGAAACGTTGGCCTCTTGACTTCAGAGGATGGGTACCGTCGTTGTCTGCACGACCGGTAAGTTTCTGGACACCTTTAGTTTTTATAGTCTTGTTATGCGTGGTGGTGAAGCGCCTGGTTTGCGTAAGTGTGGCAAGCGCTCTTACTGTCTCTTTCTTTGTCTTTGCAGACGACGATGCAGAATGAAGAAATCCGGAATTCGCCGCGTGCCGGTAAGTGTAACACTGCTGTTGTCTATGAAGATGCAGCGTGAAGAATCCGGAATGCACAGCGTGCCGGTAAGTAGAATAATGCTGTTTATCTTTGCAGGTGAAGATGCAGCGTGAAGAAGCCGGAATGCACAGCGTGCCAGTAAGTATGATAATGCTGTTTATCTTTGCAGGTGAAGATGCAGCGTGAAGAAGTCGGAATGCACAGCGTGCCAGTAAGTATGATAATGCTGTTTATCTTTGCAGGTGAAGATGCAGCATGGGACACGGCCGCTGCCGATGGATCAGGTAAGTAAGCACTGCGTGTTAAAGTTTGTTCTGCTAACCTGTTGTTTCTGGTCTTTTGCAGGTGCTGATGTTGATCGGGTACAGGAATGGTAAGTATAATTCTTGCAGGTTCAGGATCCAAAGAAGAAAGGCTGGAACAGACTCGGTGAGCGTTCTGCTGCAGATGCAGAATAACGCGAAGCACGTTTCATCAATCGGGTGTGGTTTAAATAGCCTAGGAGTGATGAGGCGTCTCCTTCCACGGCCCCGCCTAGGTAAGAAAAGAGTTCCTGCTTCCAGAAGAGTTCCAGTGCTGTATCCAGGGAGTGGAGCTGCCCCACCCAGGTAAGAAAGTAGTCCCAGTTCACAGAGGACTTCTAAGAGTCTGGTAAGTAAGCAGCATGGTCTGCCGCAGGTAAGTCCACCCAAGCACCTTCACACCAATGATGAGCCCGGCGCTTCCAGTGCCGGGACCTATGCTTCTGATGAGCCTGGTGCCACCGGCGCCAGGACAAGGTCCAAAAGGTCCCTGTGGGGACCGGCTGGTGCCTAGGATCAGGGTTAGGGGCCTGCTTCCAAGGACGTTGGGCTGGTCCTGACTCCTTGGAAGCAGTGATCATGACAGTGCCCCTCCATGATGGTGGGAGGTGCATGTATTTGCCACAGACCCAGTAAGTGTCCATCAGGGCGGCTGTCCCCTTTTTCATGTCTGGTATCATGAGTGTTTTATTGCAGTTCGTGGTTCTTCCCAGATCATTTTTTCCTTCTCCCAGGAAGCAAAGTTCATTTGAGATTTCTTTCTGCAGTTTGAACGGTTTTTCTATGGCGCTCACCCACGTCAGTTTGGCTATGTGTTCTGTCCAGATTGTGGTACAGGTTTTCTCGACCCATTGTAGCTTTTTGGTTGGCAATCCTCGCAGTGCTTCAGCCTTACACGTTATCACGTCATCCTTCCACTTGTTTTTGGAGAATAGTGTTCTTTTTTATGATAAAAAATGCTTCTTTCAAGCATACCACTCCTTTGGCTCTTGAGTAGTATGTCTTCTCATTGTGCATCATTTCGAACGATACCGTTTGTGCCTGGAAGGTGTTCTGATTCTACACAGAGTGAGATGAAGGAGACATTGGGCATTTGTGAGAGGCAGTGAGAGGCAGTTCTTGTGGCAGCAAGACCTTAGGTGTGCCTGAAGCATGGGGAATCAATGAGCACACATAGCAACTTTCATTAGTTGTTTTCTTAGCTGTGGAGCTCATGTCTGCATACCATGTATTTGATTGTTGTGGGTGTCTGGGATCTTCTATTGTGTCTAGCCCCAGGCCGGAGTATTCGTCATATTTTTTCCTACCCACTTCCCTCCTCCTTCTACTGCTTTTAAGGAATGGTTTCGCATTCCTGGCGGCTTGTAGTGTATCCCTTTCCCCCGCCCCCTCTTTTTCCACTCGTCATACAGGGTCATGAAGTCATTAGTCATTTCTGCATTTTCTTTCATTCTATCTGTGATGTAAACATTTTCTATTGGTTGACTGGTTGCTGGGGTGGGCAAGGTAGTAGTGGTGTCATATAGCCATGATATAACAGAGGGATTGCGATCATTTAAATCATATACACTGACATTATTTGCATTGAGTTGGGGCTTTGGGAGTGTAGTTGGGCTGTTACTGGTAACATTATGCTTCTTAGCCTGGTCGGGGTGAGGGCCGTACTGTCAAACTCACAGGGGAATAGGGGACTCAACCCCCTCTCCCGAACCACAGAAGCCGAATAGATCGACCCTCCCACTGTGGTTGGCACGGGCGCCTGAATATAATATCACAGTGAACCTCGTGGCAGCCAATGGGGGAAGACAGAGTTAGGGAAAGGGGGTGGATTGACAAAGGAAAGGAGGGGGAAACATAACAAGCAATATAATACTTTTTAGGTCAGTGCTCCTAAAACCTGTATCTTACTCTTATTCCTGTATCCTAAACCTCATAGACCTGTAATGAACTTAGTACATACCATATCAAGCTTTTCATACTCCTAGTAATGTCCTTATGGGACACCACCCTTGTGCACAACACAACAAAATAGGGTTAGCAACTTAGACATGAATTAAGACTGAACATCTTTTGAAACACTCTTATAACATGGGGGTTTTGCAGACAAGCAAAATGGCACAGACAAATGAAGGTACGAGACTCATGGCCCAAGGGGCACATTGAAGCAACAAACATGGGTTCAACCATACTAAGCACATGTCCTCTGGCTACGTGAGGCCAATGGAAAGAACTCTGGAATCAGATTTTAGCTCCACATGATACTCTTCTTGCAAAACGGATATTAGCCAGTGTTAGAAATTGGCTGTTCAGAAAATAGATGGCGTGTTAAACATTAGCTGTTCAGAAAATAAATGGCTTGTTCCTTCACACGCTCTTCCTTATCGTGGCATCATAAGTAAACACTTAATTCAGGCGTACACACATAAATATGCCAAAAGCGTGAGCGTGACGGTCCGGACGCCTTACAGGACATCCGGACCCTGAAGATCAATGCCCCAACACGGAGAACGAAGCAGCCCAGCACTGGTTTCTTTCAGTTAAATAATGCACCGTCGCGGCCCAGAATACAGCTTCCCAGTCCTCCGGCGTCCCAGCATTCGTGCATTACCTCGCGTCCTCAGCTGCCGCCGCCCGTGCAGACAATCTGTAATTACCTGCACTGAGGCACGGGCGGCGGCGGTCTTTAAGCAAAGCAGACCACAATCAGAACCCGCTGGCGTGCCGCGCGAACGCTACAGACTTCCCAAAGCATGCTGGGAAATGTAGTTTTTAGATGCTTAGTGCCTTTTTGGGTACAAGAAGCGCCTTCCTTTGCCCCATATCTGATTCCTGACACGTACCCCCATACCAGCTGGAAACCATCCCATATCAAATAATTACCCTCCTTAAACGGTTTTGTTGCATTCTCCATAATGGTTCCATTACCTCCCCCATCATTTATCTCGATGGAGATAAATGGAACGGCCCAGTAAGTGACAAGCCCAAACATGATAGTAAAAAAATAGAATTACACAAACAGTCAAACCACATTCATACGAATAAGTCCGCAACTCAAAAGTTACATTTCTATTCCTAATTTCCCTGTCCCTATCCGTTGCAGGCTGCCTGGTCGTTGCCATGGTTTCTCCTACATATAAAACATAAAAACATATTATGCATGCAGATACATTGAAATTCACATTTCTCAATTTCTGATAGTACAGGTAAGGAGGGGAAGATGGAAAAAAGAGTGAAAGAGAAAGCGCGAGATTGAGAGAGAGAGAGAGAGAGAGAGAGAGAGAGAGAGATTTCACTTATTTACATTTTCCTTTTAAATTTTGACACACGTTAAATATACTTGTCATATATTGTCATTCAGTATTCTTGTACATCACGCAGAGACATTCAGTGTGGCTATTTTGTCATTGTTCTACTCTTGTGCTTCTATTACATTTTCACCTTCTGTGCTATTCACCTGTGTGACGCTGTCATAAGCCCTTCGGACATCTGTCAAATGTATCCAATACCTCAGGCCCTTCACCTTTACAGCCGTGGGCGTGCAAAACACCACCTCGTATGGGCCATGAAATCTTGGGGCATTCCACCTACGTACAAAGCTTCTGACATAAACCATGTCTCCTGGCTCTAGCTCCCCTGTTGGTATTTCTTTTTCTGTATTTGATGCGTCTGATTCTCACTCGCCTGTGAATGGTGGTGCGAGCTGCCTTGCTATCATGCGGGCTGCTTTAGTAAGTTTTGTCAGATACTCATTAAATTCTTCCCCCAGTACAGTTGCGCTCCTGTGGGCGTCAGAATGTCTGCGAAGGGGTGAGTTTGCTGTGTGCATTCATCTTCCTGTCACAATCTCATGGGGTGACAGATGGTGTTCCTTGCTGGGCTGATTTCTCAGCTCAAATAGGGCCAAAGGGATACAGTGCACCCAATTCCTTTTAAGAGTGAAGCAAAGCTTTAAGAGTCTCCCTTTCAATAGGCCGTTTATTTTTTCCACCACGCCGTTACTTTGAGGGTGATAAATCGAGCACAATTTGTGTTTTATGCCCAACATTGAGGTTACTTCCTTAAAGAGATCATTAACGAAGTGCGTGCCATTGTCTGAGCGAATTACGTCGCAAATTCCCCAGCGGGGGAATACCTCTCTCACCAGAAACTTTGCAACGCACTTTGCATCAGGACGTGCACATGGTCCTGCCTCGACCCACCTTAAGAAGGGGCACACTACCACTCTCATGTACCTAGCTCCATTGCACCTTTCCCCCATGTCTGCATAGTGAATATGCAGCTCTCTGCCTGAATTGTGTATCTGGCACGTTGTACATTCCATTGCCAATTTTGAAAGTTGTTCTTGCAACCCAGGGACGAACCAGTGTTCTTGTATTTCTGCAGCAATGTGTTGTTTTGCATTGTGTGCGGGAAAATGCCACTTCTAATAATTTAGTGGGCATGATGTGTTGTTTTGTCGCCACAATAAATCAGTTGCTGACTGGCTGCATCCCCTCTTTTCCCACAGTTCTTTTTCCTCTTCTGTTGCTCCTTCTTGCAGCTCTAATATTTGTGATATGGGCATAGTGTTGTAACCGTCTGGGAGGTCCTCCACTGTTTCCTTCCTAACTAAGTACTCACCTGTCGGTTCTTTTATAAAATAGGATGCTTCCTTGGCGGCAGCGTCCACTGCCACGTTTCCCAAAGAGACAAAATCGTTGTTGGTAGGGCCTGGCATTTCACTATTGCCACTACAGTGGGATCCTTCAAGGCCTCCATAAGTTCTTTCAGGAGTTCTGCATGTTGCACCGGGGACCCATCAGCCCTATTAAATCCCCTTCTCCCCCATCTTGCAAGTCCCCCATGTACCGTTGTGGTCATGTATGCTGAGTCTGTGTAGATTGTGACTGCACACCCCTTTGCAGCACGCAGCGCTTTAATCAATGCTATGAGCTCTGCCGCTTGTGCTGAGAAATGGGCGGGCAGGTGCTGCTGTATTAGTACTTCGTACTCACCTTCTTCCAATCGCATGACAGCCACCCCACATGTTTTTCTCCTGTTTCTGAGTTTATGGAGGCTGACACGTCTATGAAAAATATTTCACCTTCAGCTAGTTCGTTTTCACTCACTATTGTTGCCCCACTTTCCTCTCCTTGAAATGTCACACAGTCATGTGCTTGTATGTCCTCCACGGTGCAAGGTTCTGAAATGAATTTAGCAGGGTTGACCACCTTACATATCACTACATGTATGTTGGCACTAGATAGGATTACTTCATATGCGGTGGCTATTTGTGTGGTCAGTGTGCTTTTGGATCATTCTAGTATGGCAAACAAGGAATGTTCCACGTACAATGTCACTGAACACCCCATTACTATTGTGGCGCTTTTCTCAATGGCGAACGTGGCAGCTGCGAGGGCCTGTTCGCACGCGAAGTGTCCCTGCATTACTGCGTCTAGTGTTCCACTGTAGTATGCCAAAGGCTTGTGTCCCAATGATGTTTTTTGTGTTAAGACTGCTGTCATGAGCGTTCCTTTGCAGTGTGAGAACAGGTAGAACTCGCGTTCATAGTCTGGGTTCGCGAGTACTGGTGCACTTGATACAAGTTCTTTGAGTGAGGTGAATCCGTCGCACACTTCTGAGTCCCACTGGATCTCCGTATTTTCCTTCTGTGCTTCTTTGAGTGCCTGAAGCAAGGGGCTTGTGTATGACGCATAATCTAAAATCAATGCACAGCATTAGTTGCACATCCCTAGGAATTTTTGCATGTCCTTCACTGTTTTTGGTCTTCCCACAGCTGAGATGGCTGCTACTCTGTCTGGAATTATTCTCTTGCCAATTTTTGAAATCAATTGCCCCAGGTACAGCACTTCACGTTGACAGTATTGCAACTTTTCTCTGTCTACCTTGTACCCCTTTTGGGCTAGCAATGTCAAAAGGGCAATGGAGTCTTTTCTACATTCGGCTTCGTTTTTACTGCAGATCAGCAGATCATCCACGTACTGAATTATCGTGCTGTCTGCTGCCATGTTTCCAAGGTCTTCATGCAATATTCTGTTGAATATGCTGGGGCTCTCACAATAACCCAGTGGCAATCTGCAGTGTTCGTACCTCCTCCCCCCTAGGGTGAATGCTGTCAGGTATCTACACTCTTCTGCGAGTGGTATTGAAAAGAATGCATTTTTCAAATCCACCACGGTGAAGTGAGATGCATCTTTTGGGATACTGCATAGAATAGATGCAGGATTTGGAACCAAAGGGAACTCTTTCTGAATGACGTCATTAAGTGGGCGTAGATCTTGGATCATCCTCCATGCCCCTCCTTTTGCTTTTTTGATGGGGTAAATGCATGTGTTACATGGGGAGTTTGAGGGTACTATTATCCCCTGTGTCAATAGTGCATGGATCATTTCCTTTATCCCTTCTTCTGCTTCCCGGGACAGGGGGTATTGTTTTACTCGGGGCAGTATGGCTCCAGGCTTAAAGTTAATTTTCACTGGAGTGACCCTGTGTAGTAGCCCTACGTCATGTGGACCTGCTGTCCATAACTGGCAGGGCACCGATTGCATGACATCGTTGAAAAAAGATGGTGGGGCCCCCACTACCGCCATGAGCTGTACTGGCACCTGTCGTTGCTGTATCATTATTTCACAAGGGATCGCTATCTCCATTATGATTTCTCTATCACTCTCTGAGTCTGTGAAATCTCCTCATCTGACAAATCTTGAAGTGCAATGTCGGCGTTTATGCACAACACTGTACGCCACTTGCACCAGTGTATGTCCATTGCAATTACAGCTATTCTCTTGGCCAAGACTTGTACTGCATGTATGTCCAGTGACTTGACCGTCCCTGGCACTATCTCTGGGCGGGCTATTGGACGAAAAACAAATTTTGCTGGCACCCTCCACTCCAGCTTTTTCAACTCTGGGACCACCCTGGCCAATGTTTTTAACCCATGGAGCAACATATCTGTGTCCACCGGTATGCCGCGCACCTTTGGGCATATGCCGCGCACCTTTGGGCATGTTGCTCGCGGATATATCACTAGCATTACACGCATGGAGCACATCCCTGGGGTTGAGCAAACAATCCCTCCTCTTTTGGTAAATGAAATAGTCATGTTAAGCTTGCTGAGGAGGTCCCTCCCCCGTAGGTTGACAGGGGATTGCTCATAATACAATGGAGGTGCCCTTACTGTTTTTCCCCCTACTGTTACGTCCAAATCTTCTGTGTAAGGAACTTTGACCACCGCCCCAGAGAACCCCTGCGTCTCAAATTTATGATTAGATAGCGGAAACCGGCCTTCACGTATACATGACTTCTTGGCTCCGGAATCTACCATAAAGATGAAGTGCTTATTCCCTATCTCTGCCCCTATCAATGGTTCCTCAGTTGCATTGAAGGTTGTCGATAGGATTGGACACGCAAGTGCTCCCTGTGGGATGTCCTATGCTGGGTGTCTTGTTGTTCCCCCTTGACTGAAAACATTACCTGACACTACCGCTACTCCTCCATATGGGCCAGGTGCGCCATTCGGTGTCGTGGTGAAGGGGTTGTTTTGTGTGTAGGGGAGGTGTTCGCTACTTTGTGGGTGTTGTTGAACATTATGTGGTCCCTCCCTATTTTGCTCTTGCCCTCTGTATTCTTGCGGTTCTCTCCCCCCGTCCCGGGGCAGTCCGTATAGGCTCCCTGGATGGGGGTGCCCGCAATACTGATCATCTTGGCAGGCTGGGTTCGGTCTGCTTCTACACTCGCGTGAGAAATGCCCCCACCTCCCACAATTCCAACAGTTTCCTTGGGTCCCTCTGTGTCCTGGTCCCCCATTTCCGCCATTACCTCCATATCCCTGTCCACCTCCTTGGCGCCCCCTGTACCCACCTCTCCTGTTGCTGGGGTGCCACACTTGCCACTGCTGCCCTCTGTAGTCCTCCTGTCCATTCCACTGTCTTTGCCCGTTGTCTGCCCAATTTGCAGCCATCCTGACCTGTATCGCTACCAGTCCCTCCTCCTCCTCTGCGTCTCTGTCATGCGGGAGTGCTGCTACAGCTGCAGCAACCTTCATTAGTTTTGTTTGTATTAGTTTAGCTTCATCTGCCAGCCTTTTTGTACCACCTC
Organism: Ambystoma mexicanum; assembly: GCF_040938575.1. NCBI lineage: Eukaryota > Metazoa > Chordata > Amphibia > Caudata > Ambystomatidae > Ambystoma > Ambystoma mexicanum. The sequence goes on along the minus strand of NC_090926.1, from coordinate 1,269,331,542 downwards.
CTTCTCCCTTTCTTTGATTCTTTTGCAATGGTGAACTATTATGCTCTGTATTTCTGGCCATCCCTTCGCCTCGATCCCTGCTATTTTATCAAGCGCTTTTTGCACTTCTTTCGGGAGCCCCCTCTTTATTATGAAGTAAAATAAGGATGTTGATTGGTCATACGGCGTACCCGTTTCAGCTCTCCACATCTCCTGCACTCTGAAAATGTAATCCATAGCCTCTTCCCCATCATTCATCACTGACTGTAAATCTGGTGTGTCAGGGAATGTTTCCTCAACACGTCTCAAACTCGCGCTCGCACTGTATTGAAAGCAGCGCCATCATGTCTGTCACTGTCCAATGTTATTCTCGGGAAACCTGCTTTTGTCCACACCCGGTCTGATTGGTCACCTACTGCTGACACAAGTAAACTCTTGACATCTCCTATGGCCAGGGGTACTCCTGCGGTTTGCTTCTCGAAGGCATATATCCACTTTCTGGCTCCTCCGGATAGCGGGGGCAATGAATTTAGTAAATTAGCCTTATCCATTTGTGCCCAGGGTATGTAATTTGGTCTTCCCGCCCCCGATGTATCAGTGGGAGTTGTAGGCATCCCTTGCTTCTTCTCCCAATACTCACCTTTGACCATTTCTTTCCCACCAGGGCCATCCTTCCCATCCTGTTCCTTAATCTCCCTGTCCATTCTTGTTCCATTACTCTTCCCAATGGTGTCTCCCCAAACTCCACTAAATCACCCCCTGTGCCCATCCCTAATCTTCCAGCTTCTTGCTCGTCCTCTTCTATATCACACCATAGCTCTTCTCTCCCTTCGTCTTCCACTTCTTCCCCCTCTGCACTCCCTCCAAGGTTGTGTGCTCCCAATTCTTCTATCCTTGTGGGCTCCTCCTGTATCCTGAATAGTATCTCCCCCTTTTTCCACCCCTCCTCATTTGATTTATCTAGGGTGTGTGATCGGGACAATCGCTCTGATCTTGTCGTGCCTGGCTCACTTTGTTCACATATGCTTTGTATCCTTGATAGCTCTTCTCTAGCTATTGAGAGTTGTGTATCTAAGTCTTCTGGTAGTTTACATATGTTCACTGATGGCGTACTCACCTGCCCACTTGTTCGGGGACAATCATATGGTGGTGGTGCTGTTGGTCGTGCGGTGGGGGCAGGGGTGCTGGTGGGCACATATGTGGGGTCACTATAACCTTCAGCAGGTGCAGGCTTATTCAAGAGTGGGTACTATCGGGTTACCTCTACCGATCCCGCTTTTCCCCCGTCCTCCTTACCACCTTTTGCTCTTGCTGATGGGGTGGCAGTGAGGGCAGGTTGATCGAGTGTGGTGTCTGTTTTCTTGGGTGGGGGTATTTCCTCGAATAATCGCCACAGATCTAGTATTTCTCTCCTGTTATGAAAATGTTTTCCTTTGTATTTTAGGAATATGCCGGTGGCCACCATATCCAGAACGCTCTTATCAAAGGACCCTCCTTGTGACCAAACCTGGGGGAGACCCTCCCCCTTCACCTCTGTGACCCACTGGTCATGGTACTTATTTATTCTTTCCGCATGTCCCAGTAAACTTTTACAAATGTGTGCAAAGGGTGTCCCCGCCCCCATTTTTAGACCTGTGTTACTCTATTCTCTTGAGTCAATTTCCTCTATCACTATACGTGTGTGGCTGTATATGTGGGGCTCTGCTCACTGTCAGTTCCTAACGATCAACTTATACTTTTACTCAAGCAAAAACATTTCTTTGTCAAATCTTACCAGGTCACACTTACATTGACCACATCACCTGGAAATCACTTAAATCAGTATCAATATTATGGAGACAATTGATTGCAAAAAATCATAAACACACAATGTGCACAACGTATGACAGACATTCATCATACTTCAGTATACACGCATAGCATTTACCCTCCCTGCCTGGCCCTTTGCCTTTCCCTACGGCGACACCCCCTGACCCTCAAACAGCTTCTTTTGTTAATTTATTTTTTATTCTTATTTTTTTTTATTCTATGCAGACCTTGTTTTACCCCAAATAAAAAGAAGAAGAGAAAGAAAGGCTAGTTCTAACATATTTACCATGTCTCTTTACTTAGACACCCTCATTTTATTTTTCCATTGTTTTACTTATTCCTAGCACTACGCGGCACCGCCTTCTACCCCCTTGCAGAGTTAGGTTCCCGTCCTCTTTTCCCTTTTATATCCTAATGGCCATATGCAAACAATGAGAAAGTATTAGGAATTGAAAGTCCCCTCTATGTCCCCAACTTATTTCCATTTGTTCTCTCGATTATTTCCCCTTTTAATATTGCTCACACTTAATACTCACGTGCCCGTCTTGATCCGAGACTCTCCGGACTTGGTCCGTCCAAGCGGCGGGGCCTCGCACTCAATGGCCCCACCCGGCTCCGGCGAGCGCTACTAAGGGTTTTTTGAAACAGGACCCGTACCTTCTCGCCCTAACTGCGTGCACACGTCTCTGCGTACCAGTTGCCGTAGGTGGGCAGCTCTGTTGAGCGGGTGCGCCGTGCGTCTCCACTACGACCGGGGGCGTCTCGTGCCAAGGGGACAATTATTAAAATAAATCACGTCTATGGAGTCACCACTGAATGTAAGCGTCCCCCAAAAACGCACCCCCCCCTTAGTGAGAGGCAATAACGGACACACCCCAGGAGGGAATGAGACCAAGACCAAGTGCAGGTGAGATCAAAAGGGTTTTTATCTAAACCAATATAGGACATGCAAAGGACTCTGCAGACTCCAAGATCGCTCTGTCTGACAATAGCAAAGACAGTCCTACCTATTACAAAACTATGTCACGCATGACACAAGCTATAGGGGGCACATAGTCTTAGGGATTGGGTGGTGATGGCTAGGTGATGTACATTGTATACAGTTGCTGCTCCAGGATTGGCGGACGTCTGTGCGGTGCCACACGGGGTGGATGGGTCAGCTGGGCTCATCAGGGTGGAGTGCTGGGCCGGACATGACTTGTAGTGGCTTGTAAGTGGCGATTATGATACTTTGCCCTTGCGGCCAAACATTCACATTCATTCATCATGGTATGCAATTTCAGTTGTCTTGTAACTCTTGCAATACATTGACCTCAGATCGAGAATGAGACAGGGACATTGATATATAATAGGAAGTACCCTAATACATCTGTTGTAAGGACACCTTAGGTTCAAACATGTTAATCCCATGAGTCCATGTGTGGGGTCAGGGGCACAGGAGGGGTTACTTGATCGTCCTGTCAGTGAGGGATGGTATTATGATCTGTTGGTACCGGGGTGGGAGCCCCCCTTCGAGGGCCATTAACTTGGGGTGAACGGGGATACCAAAGGGCCGTGGGGGGCATGTAACCGGTGCCCGGGAGATGGTGGGATTTAGGACCAGGTAGCTTGTAATTCATAGAGTCAGGCTGTGGCGGCCTCTTGAAATGGGGGAGGTGGATGCTTGAAGCGGGTCCAGCAAGATTGGGTGGGGATTCGTGGCTGTGCTGTTCGAACACCAGCTATCCCCGGCGAGCCTGGGAGGGAGGAGGGGGGAAACGACCTTGCATCTCTGAGCCCGTCTCCCTGCACGGGGCAGTGTATCATACCATTGGCAAGGGGCGGGTGGCACCACTTGGGGGCTTCTGGGTTGTGCACATATATTTACATTAGTGAGAATATAAGCTGGGTGACTTTGTCATTTAGCACAATTTCATAACAACAGTTGACATATGAACATGAGGTAGTGTTAGATTGGTTGGTGTTCAAAAGAGGGCAACACATATTATACCATGATACAGTCTGGCTCCAGTCCCTTGGTGGGCCTACATACATTTCAGCGGTTCATTATTACACTATGTACAGGGGCTGTCAAAAAGCTATCACATATCATATTGCCACTCTTCTACACAATAGCAGCAAACATTAGCCAACGCGATAAATATCACAAAAATGGTTACCACACAATACACGGTGCCTCAGGGGCGGGCGGGGGTGAGGGGCGCCACACAGTCCAACTTAGAGGGCTTGGTACAGGGTCAGGGCATGCAGGATTGGGCTGGTTTCGGTTGCTTCCTAATGAGCTTGGTCACGACTGGGACAATGATGTACTGCGTAAGGTAAAACAATACAGTGTTTATTTTGTTGTTTTTTCGTGCCTGGTTGCTTGTGAGAACGAGCTCTCAGCAGATCTACCCTGAGGTGGAGGCCGGGGGGAAGTGAAGGCCTCTGTGAACGCGGTCAAGCAGGGGTCAGGCTGTAGCTTTCTATGTGTGCAAGTTGGTCTGCCTGTGTTAGGTTTTAGCGCCTTTGACAAAATGGAGTTATCTAGTACACAATGGTGCCTGTGTTGTACCATATATGTGGTCGTGCAGCCTCACGTGTCGATCCGCAGCCACCTCGCCTCCCGGGCCCTTGGGCGCGGGGGCTGCCGACGAGTCATCAGTCCTCACTGGGTAGGAGATGTAGGCTAGAGGGGGGTCCTATCGACCTGCCCTCCCCTACAAAACCAACAGGAACAACTGCCAGGGCACCAGCTGCATCGTTGGAATAAGGTACTGTGCTCTACTCGCAGAAACTGGGTGAATCCCTTTTCTTCATCCTCAAGGCTCGTCCTTGTCTTCCCTCCTTCTTATAACTTTTGCTTCCAAACATTGATAATATCCAAATACTTTTGGGCTACGCTGAATCGTGAACTGTCTAACGGTGTGATCTTCGGCACAGGTCTTTGGTGTCACTTAAACCTGGCTCCGACCGTGTGACTTTTGAACTCCTGTTTCTGAGTGTTTCTCGATACTGTCTGCCTAACCTAAATATTGCCTGTGATTTTTGCCTCCAACTCCCTCTGGGTATCTCAGGTGCTAAGTGTGCTTTTGCCCTGGTAGCATTTCATGTCACGGATACGCGTTTATTGAGTAGACCGAATTGTCAAAAAGTGATCGCAACCGTATCCACGGTATCGTGTTTTGTTCATAACACCGGTTCATTCAAACACAGGGTACTTACCTTGAGACATACTGTACAAAGTGAATTGGTTAGTTGTAGTATATTTAACGTGTGGTTTTGTTTAAAGTTTAATAGAGGTGTTGTGTTTATAACTGATGGTTTAAAAATAAATGTACTTATATTTTTTTTCGTGCAACCTTGAGTCAGTGTTTGCTTGAGTCACAGTTATTGTGGTCCCTTTGTGTAATCTCTGCTACTGCTCATATACTCTTGAGATAGGCCTGGCTGCTCTGCTACTGCTACCACTATGACTTAGTAGTACAGGCTTGTACCAAAGGTAAACTTGTATTGCCACCTGTGGTCTTAATTGTTGTCCCTAAGGGCACCGCACAGGATTCTGCCTAACAGAAGCTTACACCACCGATCTACCTTTACCCTTAATAGCTTCAAATACTCCCTATGATTCATATCCAATAGGGCCTGGGCCTTCCTGCTAACCACCACCCCAAGATACGTAATCGAGTCCTGAACCCGCCCAAACCCCCCGTGATGGTCGGGGGTGTCGTTGCCTCATTCACAGGAAAGAGAGAGGACTTGGCTTGGTTCAACTGAAGTCCAGAGAAGTCGCTGAACTTTGCCACCTCCTGCGCCAAGGGTCCCAGGTTAGCCTCAGGATTTCTTATGTAAATAATCGCATCATCCGCGTACAGTGAGATCAAATCTCGTGGCCCACCCATACCAAGCCCTCTATGCCCATGCCACCTTCGGAGCCTACCCGCCAGAACCTCTGCAGCTATTGCAAAAAGCAATGGGGAGAGCGGGTACCCTTGCCTCGTCCCTCTCCCAAGCAAAAATAGCTCTGAACAGACCCCTCGAACGCTTATCTGAGCGCTACACCCCGAATACAGCAACCTCACAGCTTTCACAAAATAAGGGGGGGTTCCCACCCACTACAACACCTCGAAAAAGGTACTCCCACTCAACAGAGTCAAATGCTTTCTCCATATCCAACATCGCAGCCACAGCTTGCGTCCCTGGGTCAATTTGCACTGGAATTGCGATTCAGCGATGTCGACCTCCCTGGAATAAATCCAGACTGGTCCCTGTGCACTATTTGCAGCACATGCGGCAGAGCCTGTCCGCCAAAACCTTCGCAAAGATTTTCGTATCTAGATTTAGCAGAGAAATCAGCCGATAAGACGAACAATCGAGCAGGTCCTTGCCCGGCTTTGGGATTAATGTGATGACCGCCTCGTGAAGTGTTGTGGGGAGTAGCACCCTCTCCACCCCTCCTCCCAAACCCCAAGCATATAGCCAACCACCCCCGGACCCCACTCTTTATAAAACTCTGCTGTTATCCTATCAGTCCCCGGCGCCTTCGCAGTGGGCAGGGCCTTCATTACACCAAGCATTGCACCAAGCACTTCCTCCACAGTTATGGGCCTAGCGAGTGACTCTACCGCCTCTATATCGAACCTGCGGAGCGCCGCGTCCTCAATATAATCCCTCAATGCAGGCCCTGGAGGCGTATCCCTCGCCATGTACAAAGATTCATAGAACTTACGGAACTCCCCCACTATCTCGCACGGGTTCACCAAGATCTCCCCCTTACTAGATCTCACTGCCGTTATGTCCCCAGATCCCCGTTCACCCCGAACTAGAGCCGCTAGATATCTGCCTGGCCTCCCCTCCTCCCCATACACGCGGGCCCTCACTGGGCGCTCAAAGTACTGCACCTCCCTATCCGCCAACACCCGAAACCTATCCAGCCCCTCTTTCAAATTGAGCAGCGACTGTGAAGATCCCAATCTCTCTACCTCCCCTTCCCATCGCTTAATCTCTGCTTCCACCCCATCAAGTTCTATTCGTATCGTCTTCAAAACCCCATGCTCAGCAGAAAGACACCTCCCTCTCAGCACCACTTTAAACACTTCCCAAAGCGTCCCCTTGCTCTGGATTGACCCAGCGTTTTCCTGAAAGTAGTTCTTAATCATAATATGTACATCACTTTTGAATGCAATGTCTTGCAAGGCTGCCGATTTAAACCTCCACCTGGGCCTAGACATCAGTTCCCCCAGATCCACTGACCATAAGACCGGGGAATGATCCGACAACGTCCGTGGTAGCCTTTCACAGCCCACTGTACGCTGGATGGCGTAGGGACACCCCAACACGTAGTCTATCCTGGTCGACGTATTACATAGTGTTGAATGGTGGGAAAACCCCATTATTCCCGGATGCAGAACCCTTCACACGTCTACCAGCATAAGGACGTCCATGGCCCCCAGCACCGCAACCGCCGCTTTCGTGGACCTCTTCCTACTCCCAGTCGAATCCAACCCCGGATCCAGAATAACGTTCAAATCCCCAGCCCACACGACACATGTATCCCGGTATTTCAAGCATTTTTCCAGAAGATCCTCAAAAAAGCCTGGATCGTCCACATTGGGACCATAGATATTAACCAACGTTAGCTTTGACTGACCCAAACACCCCAAGACAATCACATTTCTCCCAGCCGTGTCTGTCTCTGACCCACTCACCCTGAATCCCAATGATTTATGAATCAATGTCATCACGCCCGCTGAGTGTGACGAATATGTGGTATAGAACTTACATTTACCCCACCCGCGGGCAACCCCTTCATTACCCTGTCCTTTGAGGTGCGTTTCTTGCAACAGAACAATCTTAGCACCGTGCCGCTCACAATACTGCATAACTTTCCTAGCCTTAAGCGGGTCATTCAGCCCCCTCACATTCCAGCTCAAAACCTTATACACCATGGCTGAACCCTATACAATTACATGTGGCGATGTACTTCGCCCAGATGGCTCCAGCCACTCCACCACCTTGGTCCTGCCGATGTGATGTGAACACTTTTCGTAAACCCCAACGCTGCCAACTGGGCAGCTTGTAAACTCCCTGACCCTCCTCCCACCACCCTCCACCCACACTGCCCGCCCCCAACTTGCAGTGAAAACCCCTCCCCCAACCACCCCGCTCAACCAACAGCATGGGCCACTGCCGGGGGCACCGGACACCACTTTCAAGCGGCCATCCATGCGTTGGCCGTAGATGAGGACCCCTAACAAGGAAATAAAATGGAATAATAACATTCATGTAAGCTGCAGGACCGACTAAGTACATAAATAGTAACAGTTTTTTTTTTAACCACTATTCCACCATACAACCAAGCCTGCTTGCCTCTGACTTCAAGCGCGGCCCGACGAGCCTTCTCTCGGTCCTTTGTCATCCCTGCCAGGCAAGTTCTCAATGAATTCATGTGCAGTGGCCACTTCTGTAAATAAATACGCCCTCCCATTGTGCTGCACCCTAAGTTTAGATGGATACTGCATAGAGTACTGCATACCCCTCTCACGCAGCCTCCTCTTAACTGTCGCAAATGACATGCGAGCCCTCTGAACTGCTGGGTTAAAGTCAGGGTAGAAGGATACTCTGCTGCTCTCATACATGATATCTCCCAGCTCCCTTGCCCGCCTAAGTATAATGTCCCGGTCGCGGTAGTTAAGTACCTTAGCAATAATCGGCCTTGGATTTTGACCCGGCTTTTGCACCGCCTGCGTTACCCTGTGCGCCCTCTCCACTAAAAATTACGAGGACAAGGCAGGTCCCTGTAGAACATCCTTTATGAAAGTCTCCATGAACTGTTCCAGATTCCGCTGGGGGACCGATTCCGTGATACCAACCACCCGCACATTGTTCCTACGCGACCTTGCTTCAAGGTCCTCATTTTTAACCTTAATGGCCTTCACCTCTCTCGTCAGCTCCTGCACCACCTGGGTCATTTCGTTGCCAGAATCCTCTAGCACCCCCACCCTAGTCTCCACCTCTGAGGTTCTGCTGCTTTCCTTGTCAATCCTTTCTTGCATCCTATCAACCTTATACATCAGTCCATCCAGCTTGGAGTTGATGGCAGCGAATCCGGACCTCACCTCCGCCAGGATCATTCCCAACTCTGAGGGGGGTGACTCTCCACTCAAACCCCATACTGACTCCACGGTGGCCTCAATCTGAGCCATAGTGGGTGCAGTTGTTCCCGGCTCGGGTGTTTCTCGGTTCTTCCGAGGTCCCTCTTTATGCACAAACGGCAAACGGCTTGTTTCTTCCGCCCATCTCCAGCAGCACCGTCCCAATTGCCAGCTGCCATGCGCCCCACCGGAACCTTTACCTTCCAGCTAAGTCACAGCCTTGAATTTAGACCAGAGTCCCGGTCTCCGCTGAAGCCGCGCCGGGCCAGAGTCCGCTCAATCCCAAAGTACGCCTCCAGAACGGTGAGCAGAAATAGAGCACACTCTTGCCTTCCACCCAGCCAGCAAAGTCCACTAAGTCCCTTCTTCTGTCCTCGAGGCCTGTATCCCCTCCTACCTGCCCCACTTGTTTTCCAGCACTCAGAGCCGGGGCGCAGCCATCCACGGTGACCAAGGGCCCTCAGTGTCCACTCACACCCACCATCCTCTGAGTGAGTGCCTTACCCCCCACTCCTGTGGGAGATCCGGGGTCCGATCAGCCTCAGGGGCTCCAAGCCAAGTCCCCAGCGGAAGCCGCTTCGTTATTTATGCGCTATTGCTGCGCCTCCATGCGCCGCTACCGCACTGTGGTGCCCGGCTCCTCCCTTCACTTACCACTGCACAGGACCACACTTTCCAGCACCCTCCAGGGGCTCACCGCTGACCTCCCACGGGCCCAGAAGACCAGGGGTCAGGGGCCGGACCTACAGGAGTTCCACACGGCGCCTGCTGCTTTCTGCCACCTCTGCACCTTCTCTCCGGCCTGGCACGGTAACCCACTCTCTCATTAGGGCCGACCCTAAACAAGCACTTAGGCTCCAGCAAAGTATCACAGCCGGGTCAGTATCCCACACCGTCAGCTCCTCCTGGGGGCCGCAGCAGGAGACAATCCGTGGCCTCGGCCGGGGATGCACCCCCTCCGCTCCTGCGCCATGGGACTCCTCCCGCGTTAGCGCCTCTTATCTGCACATCGAGCACTGGACTGGCCTAACTTGCTGCTGCTTCTCCTCATGTAGTGTGACCTGCTGTCGGGCGGCGCACGAGCACTCGGGCCCCAGCAACCCTGAGCCGCGCCACCCAGACCCGACTGCAGTCTTGCCTGTTCAGCCGCTGCCACACGTCACCTCTCCCCCGCCACAGGGCTTTGCCCGCGTCGGGCTTCTCTCTCCTGCACAGGGACTCTGGGCTGTCCCACTCTGCCGCCTCCTCACCCCACTGCAGCCACACCGTCACCTGCAGCTGAGCAGCGCATAAGGGCTCGGACCGCTGTTCCTCCGAGTCGCGCCGCCTGGTCAGGGCTCTCCTCCTCCCCGCAGTGATTTGGCCTCTTCCTCCGAAACGCAGGCTGCAATCCTGCCTGCACAGCCGCAGCCACACGGCTCCTCTCCCCCGCCGCAGGGCTCTGCCCACGCCGGGCTCCTTTCTCCTTCGCAGGGACACCGGCCTGTCCCGCTCCACCACCTCTTCACCCCGTTGCAGCCACACCGGCAGCTGGACAGCGCTCAGGCACTCGGACACTCACTCCTCCGAGCCGTGCCGCCCGACCCGGGCCGTCCACCACGCCACCTCGCTCCGGCTGCCTCCTTTAGGCCGTCTCCGCTCCTGCCCAGTCACGGCCCCGCCAGGCGCTCAAACTTCTCCAGGGGCTGCCTCAGATCATTCGCAGTCCTTTCCACCAGGTTGCAACGGATCCAAGTCCCAGAGGGTCGGGTTATGTCCTCCCCTGCCGCCGAGTCACAGGGAGCTCACATAGACACCGCCATCTTGTCCGTGGGCTCACTAGCGCCCCAAGCACCCATCCTTACTATCTAGTCTCTCCTTTCACAAGTAGCGATCGAATATGTTCTAGTCAGTCACTGAGACCTGGGTGTCTATTCAAGATACTTTTTCATACAAATGAAATCCGGCAGCACAAGGCCCATATTAGACCTACACACCTTCAACAAATTAATTTGATCTCAAACCTTGCGGATGGTCATGTTATAGCACATTTTTTTTCATTCAGCTGCAGGAAGGCGATTTTGTGTCTTCACTTCATATGAGAGTTCTGTAGTTTCATGTTCCAATTCATCAAAGCCACAGACGGTTTCTGAGGTTTACCGGAGCAGGATAACATTACCAATTTAAGGCCTTACTGTTCGGTCTCAAATCCGCACCAAGTGTATTTACAAAATGCCTCCCTCTGGCAGCGGCTCACCTCTGTCATTCGGGGATCCATGTATACCCGTATCTCGACGACTATCTGGTCAAGGTTGCATCTCTCTCTCTGGCTCTTCATTATACAGAAGCTGTGATTCTTTTTTTGTCATCAGTGGTATTCTCTGGCAACTATGCAAAATCCTGCTTAACTCCTTCTTAGCACGCTCTGTTCTTGAAATCCCATCTGAACACGCTGTCTTGCATTGCTACCTCATCAGACGACAGAGTGAAGTCCAACCTTGTGAATACCCACCTGCTTTGACAGTCCTCATCCTGAAATCCCTGTTGGGAATGATGTCCTCCTGCAGTACCCTGATCCAGCACCCTGAGGCCTAGCCAAGAATTTCTCGATGTCTGCTGGAAGCAGATCTCCAGTGATTGGGAGGACAAGATTCATCTAACACAACCCTTCCACGATACACTGCATTGGTGGATGATGCTCTCCAATATCAGCAACGGGGTGCCTTTCCGGCAACCAGACATTCATGTCAGCATGGAAATGTCCCTGGAAAGCTGGGGAGCCTGCACAGGATAATTCCCAGCCAGAGGCCTCTGGTTACAGGAAGAAAAGGTGCTGGTCACTGGAAGAAAAGTTCCTGCACATCAATGTCTTGGAGTTGTGAGCAGTGCTCTGGGCTCTTAAATCCTTTTGCCTAAAGCTTCAGGGCCTGGCAGTTCTGCTATTCACTGGCAACACAAACACCATGGGCCTCATTACGAGTCCGGCGGTTACCCTGCCGGTGCTACTGGCGGGTTGCCGTCAGACGCGTAAAGTTTTACCGGTGCCTGACTTCCCGGTGCCACCGGGAGATTCCAAGTCCGGCGGCCCGGGATGTAGCGCCTGTAAAATTTAAGTCCCCATTCCCATAGTGTCCCATGTCACTCTATATGGGAACACAGAAGCACGGCAGGGTCAGACCTATCGGGCACAGTGGCCACAGCAGGCAGACTCAGATTTCGCTGATTCAGAAACAAGAATGCCGATGAGCTTACCGGCACCCTTGTTTCTTGACCGGCAAACTTATAATGAGGTCCCATGTTTCAAGAAATTGCTTTTCTCCCGCAGATTCCTCATCTGATAGATATTCCCTCCAGCTTTGCTGCTTCAGAATTTCTTTTTTAATAAGGGGCGTAGTGGAACTCGACCCGGCCGTCGACCATCGTTCCGTCTTGCTCGGGGTCTGGTCGTTAGCTCCGGACGGTGACGTCAGGCATCGTATAAGTAGCGCGTCACTACACCCCGACCTCAGTTCCCCCTTTTTTCCAGAGCACCACACACTGCATAGGAAAACAGAGAAAATAGTAGGGCTAATGAGCCCTTTAAAAAAAAGAAAGTGATTATAGGCCTCCGAAGGAAGGAGGAACAATTGAAAAAAACACTAAGAATAGTGTTAGAAATGTTTTTGTTTTAAGACTGTGGCAGGAAGACAGAAAAAGGGACACAGAGGAACATCACAAAGTCAAAGATTTTTGGCATAGAAAGATGCGCACCACCCACCGACTTTCTGAGCAGGGACGGATGGGAGGGGAGATGAGGAATCTGCAGTAGAAGAATCTATAGAAAGAACATTAGGGTAAGGTAATTTGTCATTCAATGGATTGCTTTTCTCCCGCAGATTTAGCAAAGCTGGAGGGAATATCTATCAGATGAGGGATCTGCAGGAGAAGAATCCATAGAAAGAACGTTATGCTAATGTAATTTCTCCTTTACATCCGAAAGCAAGACAGCACCTGTTCCACAATTCTTCCATCAGAAGTCCAGAAGCCTAGGCCAACACCTGGGAAATGGGCCCTAGCCCACAAGATGTTCCTCATTCACTTCCCTCTTCCGGGTGTCCACAACACAGTGGTAGCAGGGAACATAGACCTCTTTGCTCCTGAGGCCAACAGGAAATGCAAGGCCAAGAGGTTGAATCATGCAGGAAGCCAGGGAGACGCGGACCTATGCGTGCCTCCCATATCCTCTTGTCCCGCGAGTCCTTAAGGTTTTCAGACAGCATAAGTGTAGACTGATTCTCATGGTCCCAGCCAGGCAGAGACAATTTTGGTTGTCAGAAATCCTCAGTATCTCCTCGGCACCTCCCATCAAGTTGACTCCATTGTTCAACAAGCTGTCCAGGACAGCAGAGATGTGCTGCACCATATCCTCTCTCAATCTGATGGCCGGGCTCCTGCATCCCTAAAATTTGGACGGATTCCTATGCCTCCGGACTGTCGGAATATCCTCACCAAGGCCTGAGCTTCCTCCACAGGTTTCTGCTACAAGAGCAAGTAAAACCACTTCAATGTTTGGTGTGCTGTCCAAGGAATCAACCCTTTCTGCTTACAAGCTCAGGATGTCTTGCTTTACCTTCTATCTATGGCTCAGAGTGGATTGGTACATTCCTCGATCAAGGTACATCTTGCTGCCATTTCAAGATTTACTTGTTCCCCTGGTCAACCTTCTTTGTGGTCTAACAGACTCGTTAAGGAATTCCTCAAGGGGCTGCTCCTTCCCAATTTAAGCACCTGCTCCTGCCTGGAAATTGAATGTGGTCCTTTCAAAGCTTATGCCCCCCCCTTTAAGCCCATACACAAGTCCAATCTGAATTTTGGTTGCCACCACCTCTGCAAAGAGAGTGGGATAAATCCATGCTCTTTCATGCAAGCCTTCCTGCCTGGTTTTTCATAAGTGCAAGGTGGTTCTTCGCACAAATCCAACTTTCATGCCCAAGGTTCCGTCTACGCTCCCTCTGAATGAGCCTGTGGTTTAGCCAGTCTTTTTTGGTTCCCCGTCTCTTCTTCAGCTGAACGCTCCTTACATACTTTGAATGTGGTGCGCGCTCTGAATTTTTACATCCCTCACACCAAGCTATTCCGCAAATCTTCTCTGCTGTTTGTGACATTTGGTCCTTCGGCTATAGGCAGAGGTCTTTAGAAGTCCTCCATTTCCCAATGGCTTTCACCAGCTGGCCAACAAGCCCCTTCCCAGCTGGCTTAGAGCTCACTCTGCGAGGGCTGTGGCTGCTACTACAGCGTTTCTCTTCAGTGTTCCCTGGTAGATATCTGCAGGGCTGCCACTTGGAGATCAGTACATACCTTTACAGAGTCCAGGATCTACCAGGCAGTGTTGCACAATCTGTTTGGCTGAGCTGAGTGTTTTCTACAGTAAGCCTTACCTCTGCACTTTAACACTGCTTTGTAATCTATTCAAACAGCGTGTGAATCTATGAAAGATCCAAAGTTGAAGAAGGAAGACGTTATTTATCTCTGACTCCTTTTCTCCAGCATTGCTATCTTTCATAGGTTCACATGTTACCCTTTCGCTTACCCTGCTTACAGCTCTTCATGGCTCATATTGCCACGTTCACATTCACTTGTCAAATCTGAAGATAGCCTTCGGGTGTTGAGCTAAAGCGGGACCTGTCTAATGGCTATGGGGCAATATAACCCAAAATGACTCTAAAAGAGAATTAAAGAGACAAGGAAGAAGAGAGGTTTCATAGGTTAGACTCAAATAGAACTAGCCACTCGAGGGCAGAGGACCAATTATTTGTAGGCTTTGCTGACCCAAAGTTGAGAAAGTCAATAACTAAACAAAGTTGGAAAAGCCAGTAACTAAACTAACTATATCAAAATAGATGGAGTCGCTCTCCTTCCCTCCTCCAAGGAAGGAAATACTGCTATGGAAGTAAGATGAGGAATCTGTGGGATGACACGATCCATCAGAAGAACAAATGACTTAACTTACACCTGGTAATGTTATTTCTGGTCGATTTTCCTCCCACAGTCCCTCATCTCCCTACTATCCCGACCCTCAAAGAAGCTCCTTTTCTCTTTTTAAGTCTCTCCTTCACTGCCTTCCTGTCAATGATGATTACAATATTAATCAGTTCTTTTAAAGAGTACAAAACACAATTCCCCAATGTGGCTGAGAAAAGGATTAAAATGAGAAAACTGACATCACGCGACGCGATATTGATATATCGATCACAATGTCGAGGGGTCTCAACGTTGAAGCCGCACAGCACCCCCTGGAGGCAAACATTTTCGGAAGTTTGCTGCTGTTGATACCTAAGATGAGGAACCTGTGGCATGAACATCCATCAGAAGGAACGTTCCCTCAGCTAAGTAATGTGTTCTTCTTTACTGGAGATAATCAAGCCTTTCATCCCAGGGAACAACTTCAGATCTGCTGTCCAATCCTTGGTTCTCTACCACCTGGATGGTGGCAGTGGCCCTCTATAAGCCTGTTTTTCCACTCTTACATGTGTTTTGGCCTATGTGTTGTTACTCATTGTGCGATCTTGGGCACTGGAGCATACCACTCCAAGTGCCCCTGTTCTTGTATGGGTTACACAGCACCTTTAGTGTAGTAACCCAGGGTTGTCTTTAAGACTTCCCTCTGACTCCATTTCTCTGGGGCTGACTACTGTCCCCCAGAGAAAGGTAAAGTTGCCATTTACTTTACATAGTCATTTTTACCACAGACCCAGTACACCCCATCTTACATGGAGTACTGGAAAGGGCTAATCTGTACCCCTTTTCTGTCTGTACCTCCCTGAGCATTGTTTCGCTCTTTTAACATTTAGACTTGGCTGGTGGCAGTGATATCTACCCTAAACTTTTCTACCGCGATTATATTAGATAAACGTGGTACTGTTCTAGGCTATTATATTAGCCTCGAGCATAAACCCGCTTGACCAAATGGTCTTTCTTTTGGCTCCGGTTGGGCTTATTCGCCATTTTTTTTGTTAAAGTCCTTCTTGTGTTTTACTTTGCGCGGCAAACTAGGTTCGCCTTCTTTGTTCACCTTCTTTGCCATGATTGGCTGAGGTGGTTGTCCCGGCTGGACAACCCCCCTGCTGCGTGATTGACAGTCTCTTGGGCTAGAAGTCAGAATCGCCTCTGGAACTAAAAGGAACCAAAGAGAAGTGGAGAGAACGACGGCTGCTGCAACTTACCCGTCCCGGTGAAGCCCGGTGAAGCCCTGCTGCAGTCCTGAGATATCTTCCCTTCAACGACTAAGAGAAGATCCAGTCCGGAGTCTTCTTCCCTTGAGCCTGGTGGGGATAACCAGCTCATCTTCTTCAGCCAGAGATCTCTGCTGTGGTCGAAATCGCTGCACGCCGCTGTAGTGGTCCGCGTAGCCACCTGCTGAGCCTCTCCTGTTTTTAAGGAGCACACCTTTGCGTTGTCGCTGCTGCTGGATTCATCCCTGTGTGGTGCAGACCCCCTTTAGACGTCCTCCTTCACAACGAAGCTCCAGGAATCGTGGGTCTGCGGGAAACCAACAGGAACAACTGCCAGGGCACCAGCTGCATCGTGGGAATAAGGTACTGTGTTCTACTCGAAGAAACTGGGTGAATCCCTTTTCTTCATCCTCAAGGCTCGTCCTTGTCTTCCCTCCTTCTTATAACTTTTGCTTCCGAACATTGACAATATCCAAGTACTTTTTGGCTACACTGAATCGTGAACTGTCTAACGGTGTGATCTTCGGCACAGGCCTCTGGTGTCACCTAAACCTGGCTCTGACCTTTTGACTTTTGAACTCCTGTTTCTGAGTGTTTCTCAATACTGTCTGCCTAACCTAAATATTGCCTGTGATTTTTGCCTCCAATTCCCTCTGGGTATCTCAGGTGCTAAGTGTGTTTTTGCCCCGGTAGCATTTCATGTCACGGATACGCGTTTATTTAGTAGACCGAACTGTCAAAAAGTGATCGCAACCGTATCCACGGTATCGTGTTTTGTTCATAACACAGGTTCATTCAAACATAGGGTTCTTACCTTGAGACTTACTGTACAAAGTGAATTGGTTAGTTGTAGTATATTTAACGTGTGGTTTTGTTTAAAGTTTAATAGAGGTGTGTTATTGATTGATGGTTTAAAAATAAATGTACTTAGATTTTTTTACCTGAAATCTTGAGTCAGTGTTTGCTTGAGTCAATGTCATTGTGGTCCCTTTGTGTAATCTCTGCTACTGCTCATATACTCTTGAGATAAGCCTGGCTGCTTTGCTTCTGCTACCACTATAACTTAGTAGTACAGGCTTGTACCAAAGGTAAAACTTGTATTGCCACCTGTGGTCTTAATCAGGTGTAGTGGTCCCTAAGGGCACTGCACAGGATTCTGCCTAACAAAGCCCTTCCAGTAACTACCCTGGCACCCCTGAGATTTGCACTTTTTGATGCAGCATGCTTCATCAAAGGGATCCACATCACTCTGTCACTCAACGAACTGTGCTGGCTCCTATTGCAAGTACTTAACTTCAAACCCTGCTGTATTGTCTACAAGGCTGTCACCCTGAAGTCCCCAAGCTACCTTGATGGGAAACTCTGCATCTCAGGAGACCAGCGATCCACCAGAAGTAAGGTAATGGACAAACGTGCATTCCACCAGTGCAGGAAGGAAATAACCAGTAAACAGCTCTTCTCTGTTTAGTCCCTCACACTCTGGGACCTCATCCCTTTCAACACCAGGCTTGCCACCTCGCTGCTACATTTCAGGAACAAGGTCAAGACCAAACTCTTCACGAATGGTGGAATCACGGATTATGTGGTATACCCGGTGTTCAGGGCTCTGAGACTAAGATTTTGAGTGTGAACTATGGTACAGATCGGGTCATCAGCTGCAGACTAAGGCACAGCTAGGCTAACCCCTGCCTATCGTCAAGTAACAAGAACACACAGATGCGCCAAAATCAATGCACTGATATTGCAAATGGCTTCTAATACAATTGGTATCAAATGACAACAGTTATGTGTTTTCTTGTTTCTTCACGGAATGGCTCCTTCTTACCAGCTAGGCCCACACACCCTCCACATCCCACCTAACATGAGACTGGGTGATCTGCTCCCCTTTTTATCCTTCCCTGGTTGGTGGTAGATCTCTTACAACCAAATTGTCTGCTCTCCTCCTCCCCTGTTGGCAGCTTTACCCTACCTTGTATCTCTGCTTCCCTCACTGTGTCCTTCACCCCATGACTTGTAAAGCTGGGTCTGTACTCAATAAATACCCTAATAATAAACCTTATAATAATAGGTCCTTAGGTGCTGTCCTTCATTCAGTGATGGATAAATTGGGGTCATTCTTTTTGATTCTTTCCAGTTTCACATGTGCAGCCCTGTTGCTTTTTTGTTTTGCTGGTCTTTTTCTTCACAGCGGGGAACATTGTGACCCCCCTTTTTTCTTTAACGGTTGGGTAAGCTTCCTGCAAAAACAATAAAATAGTAGGTTGACATAGATATGTCTTCGGCCAGGGCAACCCGCCAGTGCCCAGAGAGAACCGCCGTGGTCCTGGTACCAGCATAAGTACCAAGGCTGAATCAGCTACCGGCCGCCAGGCCAAGGAGTAGTAGATCCTCCCGGTGACAGTGCTGAGGGACCGGGAGGTTCTTTTAACGGGTCTTCACCTATGCCCTACTACCGGCAGCATGTCCGAGGGGGCGCCTTTACGCAGTTCTACCAGCAGATGAGGACCATTTGTCGAGGTGGGACTGGTGTCAACCAGGTATGTGGTCTACAGCTTACCCTTCCTTCGGGCAAGGCAGGTTCCTGCTGCATCCATATGGGCAAGGCACGCAACGGCTCCAGTAGCCTTCCGCTACCTTGTCAGTACCCCCTACTACCAACCCAGCCTGCGAGGACATGTTCTTTGAAAAGTTCCTCGGGCTCATGAAGTCATCCTCAGGGACGCTCCCTACAATGGCTCTGGTGCCGCAGGCCCCAGTACAGGCCGCTCTGGTCCCTGTTCAGCCTCAGCAGCCCGCTCCGACCCCCCAACCAATTGGGCAGGCAGTTCTATACCAGTCCCCACTGCAGTCTCCAGCTCCGCTCCCTGCACCTCAGCCTGCAGCTCCTAGCAACCCCCCCTTCCGGTGCCAGACCCGCAGGTGGACACAGATGAGGAGGAGGACCCTGACACGCCATCTTCAGCTAAGGCCTTCCACGAACGTCTGGCAGGGCTGGCAGAGTACTTGGGCCTTCCCCAACCCGAGGTCGAGCAACCAGCATAGGGGGTCCTCGCAGAAGTCCTCATGCTACGTCCCGTGGCCAGAACGGGGATCCCGATGCAAAAAGGGCTGGCTCTAGCCCCACTCGGCTCAGCCGGTAAATAAACGCCTGGACGCCAAGTACAGGCAGATGGAGGGGGATTCACTCTTGCTATCGGTCCATCCTCAGCCACACTCCTCAGTGATTGCTGCGGCATCACTGTTCTCCAAGCCTCAGTCGTCCTCAGCTTCCTCCTCTGCATTGCTGCTAGGCAATGAGGAGAAGATCTTGGAGGCGTATGGGAAGAAGCTGTATTCCAACGCGTTGTCAGGAAAGGAAGAAGGCGATGGATATGGCAGGGGAAATGTGCACAAAATACACAGTAAACAACCTTGAATCTAACAACGTGCATTCAATACCCAAGACTCGTGTATACCACTATATGAAAAAGGAATGTAGGGTAAGCACTTAGAACCTCTTTATGACTGAAAGGAAAGTCGGCAAACTCCTTACCCACTATGCTATTACAGATACTGACAGCGCTAAGCCCACGTAGAGGGCAAGCAGGGACAGAATCTGTGAGCTGACACTCTAGACGGTACTGAATAAAGAATTTGGAAACAGTACTCACAAGGACCGGAATGACCACATGAATGCCAGTACTCACGAAGACCGGAAAGACCACTTGGATGTCCGTATTCACGAGGACCGGAAAGACCACTCAAAAGTCAGTACTAACCCACAACCCTGTAAATCAAACAAGAACCCAGAAGGCAGTAAAGGCAAAGAGTGAGGATAACTAAATACCTAAACCCAAGTCAAGAGGCAAGAAGGAATAGTACAGTGTGGAAAACAAAAGATAATCACACAGGAGCTAGTTACAACAGCTTCCCACACCTAATAATAAAATAGGAAATAAATGCAAAAGTGTAAAGGAAAACATGGCATGGATCCCAATAGAAGGTAAGGATCAGGAGCAGTGAAAACGATATCAAAAGGGAAACCTTCCCACCCATCCAAGGTGAAAAGGCAGGAAACTAAACCTGTAAAGGAAAGATTAATGCATCAAGTCTTTCAGTAGCAAAGGACAATTTCTAGGAAACAGTGAACACAGGCAATTGGGCTGCAGCAAAAGGAAAGCTCAGAGAAAGGCTGCCTGCAGACAGAGAAAGGGAGAAAGGGATTTCCAGAAGGCAGAAATCAATTAAGCATACAAATACGAATTCCAGGACAAGGAACAAGAAACACTAACTAGAAACTGGGCACAAAAACTAGGAACCAGGAACAAGGGACCAGTCACGACAGGAACGCTGCAACAATGACCAGCGCTGGACTGAAGCAAACTGAGGCTTTTTAAAGCTGCTTAACAAGCACACCATTCAGGTGTGCCCCCTGCTGCACCTGCAGCCACAGGTGTTGCCTATCCTCCACCCAACCTTGTCCTGCAAGGGAGGAGGTGAAGCAGTGAGCCAGGCATTCTGGGAAGCATAGTCATTAGATTAAAGTAGCATGCTGGCTGCCAAAAACCTGGAATGGATCCGGAAGGGAAGTAACTTGGAAAATAGGGTTTTAGTGCTCCTAATTCATCACAGTACTGTAGAGTAAGGTTCGGAGAAAATGTCCAGTAGGGAATAAACCCCAAACTATGCCCCCAAGTGGCGGGAACGCTAGCGAAGGGAGCGAGCCGTGACAGTATACCCCCTCCCACGGCCGACTCCAGGTGACCGTTACCCGCACAAAACATCTTCCTTCCACGACAGGAGCGCTTTGTCTTTGGAGGTAGCACTGAGGAAAACGATGACCCGCGGGCAAAAGTAGAAGGACTGGAATGCATAGAATCAGGCCGCAGTCTATAAGAGTCATAGGCAGGAATTCGGTGAGGAAGAGACTCATGGGTCGAAGAAAGGCATGAAGGACTTGCAGGACCCGAAGCAGAGTTGGAAGGTCCAGAAAGCTTAGTCACTGGAAGAGGATATGCATACATCTTTGAGGAGAGAGGTAGGCTGGTGCTACATGCCTTAGACAATGGTAGAAGTTCTGTTAGCCTCACTGCCGGGAGTGGACACACAGGAGGTGAGGAAACAGCATTTTTCAGGAAATGTTTATGTTCGGAAGAGGAAGGTGGCGGCTGAGGTAGAGGTTCGGATACTCTGTCATCCATCTGGGTAAAGGTTTGTGGTTGAAAGTGACAAAGATTTGCCTGCATAAGTTCCATGCCTTGGAGGTCTGGAGATCCAATGGGTTGTACGAGGCTGGCACTCCCGTTGAGAGTCATGTAGCCAGTCAAGTAGCCACCTTGTTGCACGTGGGATACAACCGCAGGAACGTTTGGCATACTGATAGGAGTGTTAGACACAGTACTCGGAACATCAGGCATACTAGCAGCAGGAGCAAAAACAGGCACATCTTGAACTGCAGCAGACATTCCCCTCCTTTGGCTACTAGCACCCAACTGGCGCTGCAGCTGGAGGGCCGTGCCCGTCCCTTCCCTCAGGCTCATGTAGGATTCAGCAACAAAAGGGTTGTCAAGCGGTTGATCCAAACCGGACTCCAAACGTGGACCGTCCAGCCCGCTATCCTGGTCGGCTACTCGTTCGGTGACTGGGCCGTGGCGGATGGCATCCGTTTCTCTCTCGTAATACTCCAGGCAAGTCCAGCGGCCTCGCATGTAAGGCCCTCCCGAGTCGTGATCCGGCTTGATTTTTCTGAAGAGAGAGCTGGCAGAAGTCTCAGGCTCAGATGTTGCATATTCGGGAGGCGCTGATGCTACAGTCAAGTAGTTGGGAGAATTGTTTTGTGTACAAGGCAGACATTCTGGTGATCCCCCTGAAGCATAAGAAGGGCAAGATGGACGTTCATCAGTAAATGGTTGGGATTCAGGAGGAATCTCTGGAGCAGAAGAATATGCAGCAGGATCTGACAGTGTAGACAGGTACACCTCCGATATTGGCAGCGAGGCTGAGCAGGATACAGGTCTCTCATGAACTGAAGCCAAACTAGCAGTAGGCTCTGGGACCGAAGACATGCACTTAGAATGTACTACCGGAGGCTCCATGGCTGAAGGATAATCTGCTGGATGAGTCACTGTAGCCGAAGACAGACATGCCAGAGGAAATTCTGAGGCTGAGGGCATGCAAGCTGGAGCCATCTTGTTAGCTGAAGACAAACTTGTCAAGGTCTTTGGCTCTGACTGCGTACATGGTGAAGGCTCTTGGGTGACTGGCAGACATAGCACTTTTTTATTGATCGAAGATACGTGTGCCAACGATGACTGCAGAGCTGTGGACAGGATTATTGAAGAGTCAATGGTAGTAGGAGGACAGTCTGAAGTCCCAGAAGTCGACAGACACACTTGTGGTTCAGGAATGGAAAGCCCCTTTAAGGCAGTTGACCCCTTGGCACCAGTAACCAAAGTCTGAGCTGTACCCCTGCCGTCCCTCTCCTTAGTGGATGACACAGAGTCTCTTCCTTTGTAGAAGTCAAAATCAACCAGAGGAATCACCATAGTAAAGTCTCTGTTAATCAGGATTTCGTCAATTGACCATTCCTCTGTCTTAGCTTCTGAAAGTGGCTGATTAACAATCAACAGTTCAGGGATCGCCTGCCGGGTTTTTGGTTCAGTAATCTGTGGAATGAGTCCATCAAAACATGAATTCTGCACTGTCTTTGACTGCTCGTAGTGACCGAAATTGGCAAAAGGAAGAGCGAACACAGAGGTAGCATCGTTTTCCACATCAGCTTGAATGTCTACTTCAGTCTCAGCAGCTAGATCAAGGGCAGAACCTAAGCCTACAGTTGTGACTGATTCTGTGTATGCCACCATTGTGGATTGTGTTTGGAAATCAGAAGCATGTATGTGTTCAAGCTCAGAGTTATGACAAACTGCTACACAGGAAGCCTTAGGTAAAGGAGTGGCTTGTGAATCTTCAGCTAACAGCAATTCCTGACAAACGGTAGGACAGTTGTCAGAACCTGTGCCCTGAATAAGCGCTGTGCTTGAAAAAAGACTTTCACTCCCAATAGATCTTACATATTGACAAGTATCATGATTTACAAAAGTCTCCGCACTCAGGGACTGAACAGTATTCACTTCATCAACGGATAAAGTTGGAGGTGTATTCAGAAAAGACTGTAACATCTTATTCTCCTCTTTTAAGGAAATGTATTCTTGTTTTAACTCCTCAAATTCTGCTTTTAGCATGTCCCGCATTAACTGTACATCCCTATCAGTAGGCACAGGGGAAGGCATGGTGGCATCAGGGCTGGATCCTGCCCTAGCCATCTGGAAGTGCACTGATTGTATATTGTCATCTACTGCTTGCAGGTCTTGTGATCTATACTCTCTCTTACCGACGTGGTCTGTGTTTCTTTTAAGCAGACTATTGGCATCAGACCCCTTGGCATTAGAGACCACAGTAAGAACCTGTGCAGAGGAGTAAGCTGTAGACTGAGGGCAGAAAACAGAAGATATGCAAGGAACCCCTCCATTCTTCATGCTTGAATCATGAAACTGTTCAATCTGAGGTAAAGCACAACCGGAGTCATGGGGTTCCATAACAGAGGTACTTGTGTGTATAAATTCTAGCAGTGTGTTGTTTTCCACTGCTAAGGCTTGTGCGGACATAGACTCTGGATCAGAATTAAAGACAGAGCTAGGATCAGGCAATGTAGGATGGGCCACCCAGTGGGAAAAATACTTTGCACGTAAATACCCATTCGTGTCAAGGAGTTCATTTAAGTCAGGAGCAGAGATTCGATTTTCACGGGTAATTGTAAGGGAAGCTTTCTGTATAAAGTTGTTAGAGGCCTTGCTGCCTTTCCTTCGTAATCTGGCCATGTTCAAACGGGAACAACGGCTGGTCATTCTGTCAGGAAAGGAAGAAGGCGATGGATATGGCAGGGGAAATGTGCACAAAATACACAGTAAACAACCTTGAATCTAACAACGTGCATTCAATACCCAAGACTCGTGTATACCACTATATGAAAAAGGAATGTAGGGTAAGCACTTAGAACCTCTTTATGACTGAAAGGAAAGTCGGCAAACTCCTTACCCACTATGCTATTACAGATACTGACAGCGCTAAGCCCACGTAGAGGGCAAGCAGGGACAGAATCTGTAAGCTGACACTCTAGACGGTACTGAATAAAGAATTTGGAAACAGTACTCACAAGGACCGGAATGACCACATGAATGCCAGTACTCACGAAGACCAGAAAGACCACTTGGATGTCCGTATTCACGAGGACCGGAAAGACCACTCAAAAGTCAGTACTAACCCACAACCCTGTAAATCAAACAAGAACCCAGAAGGCAGTAAAGGCAAAGAGTGAGGATAACTAAATACCTAAACCCAAGTCAAGAGGCAAGAAGGAATAGTACAGTGTGGAAAACAAAAGATAATCACACAGGAGCTAGTTACAACAGCTTCCCACACCTAATAATAACATAGGAAATAAATGCAAAAGTGTAAAGGAAAACATGGCATGGATCCCAATAGAAGGTAAGGATCAGGAGCAGTGAAAACGATATCAAAAGGGAAACCTTCCCACCCATCCAAGGTGAAAAGGCAGGAAACTAAACCTGTAAAGGAAAGATTAATGCATCAAGTCTTTCAGTAGCAAAGGACAATTTCTAGGAAACAGTGAACACAGGCAATTGGGCTGCAGCAAAAGGAAAGCTCAGAGAAAGGCTGCCTGCAGACAGAGAAAGGGAGAAAGGGATTTCCAGAAGGCAGAAATCAACTAAGCATACAAATACGAATTCCAGGACAAGGAACAAGAAACACTAACTAGAAATTGGGCACAAAAACTAGGAACCAGGAACAAGGGACCAGTCACGACAGGAACGCTGCAACAATGACCAGCGCTGGACTGAAGCAAACTGAGGCTTTTTAAAGCTGCTTAACAAGCACACCACTCAGGTGTGCCCCCTGCTGCACCTGCAGCCACAGGTGTTGCCTATCCTCCACCCAACCTTGTCCTGCAAGGGAGGAGGTGAAGCAGTGAGCCAGGCATTCTGGGAAGCATAGTCATTAGATTAAAGTAGCATGCTGGCTGCCAAAAACCTGGAATGGATCCGGAAGGGAAGTAACTTGGAAAATAGGGTTTTAGTGCTCCTAATTCATCACAGTACTGTAGAGTAAGGTTCGGAGGAAATGTCCAGTAAGGAATAAACCCCAAACTATGCCCCCAAGTGGCGGGAACGGGAGCGAAGGGAGCGAGCCGTGACACGCGTCCTTGCACCTGCATCAAGCCAACGCGGATGGCATGCTGGCAACCGTTAACCAGAGGCTCTGGCGGGAAATTGCAGATTTCCTCCCAGAGCTTCTGGCGCAGAGCCAATCACGATTCAAGGCGGGATTGGCAGAGGCCAAGATTGTGGCGCAGGACATCATGCAGTCTTCCGTGGCCCACATTGACACCTTTGGCCGTGCCATCTGTATTTCCACGCACATGAGAAGAACGGCCTGGCTCCGTGCTATGAAATACAACCCAGATGTTCAGGAACGCATACTAGATCTTCTGTTTGAAGGGGGTGACCTCTTCCACTCCACAATGGACGAGGAGCTGGATAAAAAGATAAAGAGCTCTCAAACGGCCAAGTCTTTATCCATCCTTACAAAAACCAAGCAAAAACCGTACACCCAGACACAGCAGCGCTCTGAGAATGGGTGTATGTACGGAGGGTCTGCGGCTTCCAAGAGTGGAGGTCCAGGCAGCCGGACCGTTCGCCGTTCCTTCATCGGTGCAAACAACAAGTCCCCCTCCTCCGCAACAGCCTCAGAGGGAAAGAAGGCATGACACACCCCTTCAGGCCACGTGTCACCAGTGCGGGGAAGGCTTGCTCTGCACGCACATTTAAGGTGCCAGAATTTTGCGGACCCCTGGTTCATCTCTATAGTCTCCACTGGGTACCGCCTCCCTATCCCAGCCTCTCCTCCCTCCTCCCCTCCACTCCCACTGGTTGGGACAGCAACTCTTTTTGCGGAGATCCGGTCACTCGTCGAGAGCAAGGCAGTGGAGGAAGTCCCAGCCTCCCATCAAGGCTTGGGCTTTTACTCCAAGATTTTCGCCATTCAGAAGAAGAACCAGGGAGCCTGAGAGTTGTGCTGGACCTTTCCACCCTCAGCCTCTCCCTACCTCTACAAAAATTCAAGATGGTTACACCATTTTTTGATAGCGGAGACATTATGCAGGAGGATGCGTACCTATACGTCCCGATCTGGCAGCCGCATCATTCCTTTCTACGATTCAGGATCATGGGCTGTCATTTCCAATACAAATTGCTTCCTTTCGGCCTCAGCTCAGCCCCCAGGGTCTTCATCAGGCTGATGAACTCTGTGGCAGCCCTCCTCAGGTCGCAGGGCCCCCACATCTACCTGTACCTCGACGACTGGCTCGTCAGGGCTACATCTCCGGAAGTTCCCACGCTCTTATGAACACATTGCACGAGTTGGGTTTTTCACTCAACCTCAAGAAATCACAGCTGTAGCCCGCGCAGTGACTGACCTTCTTGGGCCTCATTTGGGACATGTGCTCCGAGAAAGTTTTTCCCTCGGAGGACAAGATCAGAGCCATCAAGAAGGCCACGGCGCACTTCCTCAGCAGAGAAGTGACCTCGGCTTGGTGGTACCAACACCTATTGGGTCTCATGGCAGCAGTCCTCTTGGCCGTCCCCCACATGAGACTCAGGATGAGGAGGATACAGCTGCACTTTGCAGCATCCTGGAACCAGGAACAGGGCCATCAGTCAGAGATGATCAATGTTTCTCCGTCTCTTCACCCGGACCTCACATGGTGTTCCAGGGACTGCAACCTACGGACGGGCAAGCCTTTCCGGCAACCTACACCACAGGTCACCATCACCACGGATTCCTCTCTCGAGTGTTGGGGGGGGGGCACCCTGGACAACCACTCCATCCATGGCACCTGGACCCGGCAGAGGCAGGAGTACCACATCAATTGGCTGGAATTGAGGGCCTTCTGGCTGGCGCTCAGTGCCTTCCTTTTGTTTATCGAGGGCAAGGTCATTCTCAATCAGATGGACAACTCAATCAGCATGTTCTACGTCAACAAGCAGGGAGGTACCATATCCCCCCCACTGTGCAGGCTGGCAGTCAGGATGTGGGAGTGGGCCCTGGAGAACAACATCTACCTCAGGGCGGTCCACCTGCCGGGGGAATCCAACCTGGAGGCAGACAGGCTCAGAAGACTGGGAGTGGACAACTAAGAGTGGCAGTTGAACGACCTAGTGCTGCAGGATATCTTTCGCGAATGGGGTCACCCTCAGGTGGACCTCTTTCCCTCCCAGGGCAACATGAAGTGCCAACTGTTCGCCTCCTGGCAGGGTCAGGGCCTGGGCTCCCTGGGCGATGCCTTTCAGATTAGATGGGACGGAATGACAGCATACGCCTTTCCGCCCACTCCCCTGATTCACAGGGTGATATGCAAGATCAAGGAGTCTCGCATCCTCAGCATCATCCGATTAGCTCCATGGTGGACAGCTAGGCCATGGTTTTCGGAGCTGCTCAGTCTGTCGGAGAGGCCTCCCATTCGCCTGCCGACGGGCCCAGCACATCTTCTGGCACAGCAGGGGGCAGGGTCATCCACCCTGCACCAGAGAAATTAGCCCTCACAGCATTGTTCCTGAACAGGTCACACTAGGATATCTCAGCCTCTCTCAGGCTAATCTAGAGATCATACAGGGTGCCAGGAGCAAATCTACCAGGGCCCAGTATAAAAGCTAGTGGACCAGGTTCTGCCACTGGGCAGTCTTTAAGGGCTCTGACCCTCTGACATGTTTCCTGGACGACATGCTCTCCTTTTCGGTGCATCTCGCCCATTCAGGTGTGCAGGTGGACACTTCCTGCACCTACCTGGCAGCCATTGGGGCATACAGAAACTCAGAGGAGGAGAGTTCTTCCTCTTCCAACCCAATTGTCAAGAGACATTTGACAGGTCACACCAGGTTCTACCCGACCATCAAGAGGCTGCACCCCGCGTGGGACCTCAACATAGTCTTGGGTGCCCTGGCGCACAAACTATTCGAACCAATAGCATCCACAGACATCAGACTGGTCAACAATAAGACAGCCTTGTTAGTCGGCCTCACTTCGGCTTGCAGAATCAGCGAAATCCAGGCGCTGGTTGCCTCGGAGCCATACACTACGTTTCACAAGGACAAGGTAGTCCTACGGACGCACCCAGCATTCCTACCTAAGTTGCCATCCGCATTCCATCTGAACAAAGAAATTGAGTTTCCCACATTTTTTGCTGAGCCCAAAGACGAGGCACAGAAAGTTCTTCACTGCCTTGATGTCAGGGTGCCCTGAAATTCTACCTGGACAGGACCAAGAGCTTCTGCAAGTCGGACGCTCTTTTTGTCACCTTCGGAGGATTAAAACCGGGGTATTAGGCCTCCATAGCCCGTTGGATGGTCTCGGCCATCAAAGAAGCCTACGAGGGACAGCACAAGCCACTGCTGGCCAACATGCACGCCCACACGGTCATAGCCAAGGCACCGGCCATCGCTTTCCAGTGGCATGTCCCCTGGCAAGTCATGAGCAGGCCACCCCTTCTGCTTTCTGCAAGCACTACTGTTTGGATGCCGGCTCTAGAGCAGAGGTGGCTTTTGGATAGGCTGTTCTTAGAAACCTATTTGCTTAAGGAGGGTCTCCTCTACACCCTGGGGCTACACTCAGTTGTAATCGCCCATGCAATATTGAGGAAAGGGGATGGGACGTAAGAGTAATTATAAGTTACTTATCGTAGTGACTAACATACTCTTAATCCTTAGTCCCCTTTCCTCCATACTTCCCACCAACCTCCCCCCTAATAAAACTGGTGTAATTAGGCAATGTTAAATCTATTGTCGACGCGTCTATGGGGACTGAGGTATGGTGCCAAAGGGCGGAGTCAGGGCAGCGCATGCACCCCCGCACGCCTCTAAATTTAAAGGGGAAGAATGTTTTTTCTGGTGAAGAAAGTTCCGTCTCCCGTCCCTCACGAGGGACACCCATGCAGTATGGAGGAAAGGGGACTAAGGACTAAGAGTATGTTAGTCACTACGGTGAGTAACTTATAATTTTTATATGCCCATGATCCAGCACCAAACGCTCTCCCTAATGGTCTTTTGAGGACACTTCTGATCTCATTTGCCAGTTGTCTCTTTATGTTCCACAGGTCTTTGGGAACATTAATATTGATGAGGATGATGAAGAAACTGCAATAACCGAGCACAACAACTTCCGCACCTTTTTCCAGGCCTTAATGCTACTGTTCAGGTAATGTGTTCCTCCCTACTAGGATGGGCTGCTTAATTGACCTAAGGTCTCTAGCGCACTGTTTGCCTTTCTGCATTCCATAGTCTTTGTCTCTGACCTCCGTTTCTCTGTATGCTAGGTGAGTTGTTTCAGTTACCTGTGATCCATGCCATTACCCTACTTTATAGAACAAATGTAATAGTTACAACAAAGATGTTTCAGAATTGCTGTCAACTGGACAGACAATACATTATTCTAAACCACACATGGCAAAGAAAAATAGAAAATTGCATCCACCTTCAAAAGAGAACAGCTCTCTAGACGTGGAGTATTAGATCAGTGAGATCTTGGATTGATTATTTTGGAACTTCTCCAAATTAGTTTCTAGTGCTTTGTCCATGATGTTATGCGAGGCAAGGTTTTAGCAGCACGGATGTGCATGTATGTGTAGAACAGCAAGACCATATATTGTGGGATAGCTATAGAGTAATTTTTTTTAAAAGAACAGTTGGTAACACGCACGTCCACACCTCTCCATGCTAACACTGCTGCTACACTTTTTCCAATGCAGGAGTGCCACAGGAGAAGGGTGGCATGACATCATGCTGTCGTGCCTCGGTGGAAAGGCATGCGACCCTCGATCTGGAATCCGCGAATCAGAATGTGGAAATGAGTTTGCTTATTTTTATTTTGTATCCTTCATCTTTCTCTGTTCCTTCCTGGTGAGTTTGCTTACTTATTGCTTAACATGACAGAAATCATTTTGGGCATGGTATGAAAGATGGGTATGAGGAACTATGTATGAAGGATTGGGTGATGTGTAGCTCACCATTAACACGCATTCAGTGCATAAGCTGCCAGTGGCTGTGAATTCATGAGGATGTGGACTAAAGCACCCATACTGTGGCGCTCAGGTAAGATGTCCATGATATTTAAAGAGTAGGACAGAAAAAAGCAGCATATCCGGAGCACAACCGTCCAGGAAATCAAGAACGCAACACAATCATCAAGGTTATCCAGAGTACAGGACACATTTCCAGGACAACAGGAGCTCTTCACAAACATCCAGGATATTCACAGTACAGGGCACACATGCAGAATATACAAAGCATAGGCCAAGTAAAGAAGACATGGTATCAAACAGCAAGACAGACACAAGTGATCACAGTTCAAGGGTGTTTATTGAACTTCAATTAGGTTCGATAAACGCCTATCTAATCCTAAATCTAAAGATGGGAGCAAGCTACGACCATCAAATAATAATTACACAGTCCTAGTGGAGTCTGTCAAAATAAAAGGGCCTTTACTAGTAAACCTATTGCCAAGCCTTACTTCTAAATATAATTAGTGTGGGAAACAATGTTATGCAAAAGAAAAGTGTCCAAGAAATGAAATGTCAGGATAGTCAAGCAATTGGATTCCCTTGCCCACGTTTTCAGCACGATACAAGGCGGCACACTCGAGCTTAGCACACTCTCTGGTCTCTCTAGCACGAGGATGCAGTTCAAAACCTCAACATCACGGCCCTCTGTGACAAAGTCTCTTTGCCATTCAAAGTCTCTTATTTCAGAGGGCCTCATGCAACACGACAATCGTCAAACTTCCTTTCTTCTTAGGATTTCACATATACAACTTTTTGGGTGATTTTCGGTTCACCCCGGGTTCCCCTCCGACAGGCGCAGACCCACCTTAACACAAAACCCTTCCTGGGTGTTTTACTGTTCACCCCAAGTTCCCCTCCACCGCGCTCAGACCCACTTTAACACAAATCTTTCAATTGATCTCCCTCCGCTTGGCTTGGACCAACTTTATATACTTTTCCAAGCTTTCTTTACTTCAAAAATCGAAGACTTTCGACTGTGTGCAGGATTTTGCTCAACCCGTCGCAGGACCACGTTGATGCACAATTACTCGTTCTCTTGTTGTTATAACCTTTTTCCCACTTTCACTTTTGTCACTTCTCAGTTCGATACCTTACAGAGATCTTCGTTTGAGCACACACGTGGTGCCGAACCACTCTGTCAAAAGTAAAGTTCAATCACTCATCAGCAGTTCAACTTTACTTGCCTCTTTTATCATACACGTTTAAGCAATGTTCGTTCCAGCACTCGCCATACAATGTTGCTGCTTGCAACCTTAGCTTAAACACAGACCGGTCTTGTATCGTTCTCACCAACTCACTGACTGCGTTGATCTCACTGACGCTGCTTTGTTCTTGGAGCCAAGGTTGGTACCACGGCAGCTCGTGCTTCTTCCCGCCTTGATTATTGATACGGGAGGGCCCTGGGTATCTCCCACACACAATGCAGGATTCTTTAGCCTGGTTTCCTGATCTTATGCTTTCTATTCTTGAGGTTTCTGGAAAGTAATGGTTCCTTGTTGAAAAGGTCATGGGAACTTCCATCCTTGCTATCCCTTCTGTTTTGCCTTCTTTTGTCTCTCGTTCCGCTGCCGTCTCGAAAATGCTGTTTCCTTGTGTGTTTTGCCTCACTTTGAGTGTGCTCTCGTGCTCCACCTTTTATCCGTATGGGGAAGCTTAATGGAAGTCAGGTGTGTGTGATGTTCATTAATTGCCTGAACTCGCCTGACCATTGTATTGGGACACATCAGGTATACAGCTCAGGTGTGGGTCTGTATTCTCTCATAGCGGGCTGTCCGTTTGAAAGCTTTCGTGTTGTAAAAGGGAACGGGGTGGAGTTCCTAAATATCCTTCCTGGTAGGATGGGATAAAGGTGTTACAGGGACAGGGATACCGCGTCTCACCATCCGGTGTCCCACTCCTACTCCCCAAAGACCCCTCAGCCAGGTGATCCTCCCGCACTGGTCCACCCTCAGGAACTGGATCCAAAAGCTATGGCCGTGTCCTGGCCACCTGGATGACAGATCTCTGGGCAATAGTGGGTGAGACACCTTCTGGATTCTCAAACATCCCTGTCAGACGTAGTACAGGACAGGGGTTCAGGAAAATCAATAGCACGGGAAACATATCAAGGATACCAAAAGCATCGAATATAGGGTCCAGGTTATCCAGATCAAACAACCAGGAATTCTCTCCAGAGCACACAATGAACTTCTAGGAGACCCAGAGCATAGGACATATGTCTAAGATTTCAAGAGCCCAGCATAAGTATGCCGGATTTCCATAGTTAACTTCATACTTCTAAGATATCCAGAGCGCAGCACAAGCATCAAGAACACAACACAAACATCTACATCATCCGGAGGGCAGATCGCAGATCCAGGATATGCAAAGCACAGACCAAGCATCCAGGTTATCCAAAGTTCAGGACACAGGCTCAGTATAGTAAACTCATAGGATGCGTGGCATGGTTATCTAGAATACAGGACACATATCCAGGATACCAAAAGCGCAGCACAAACATCCAGGATATCCAAAACATTAGGCACAAAAGCACATAACACAAGTATACACAACATAGGACACAAAATAGCGCAAACATCCATGATATCCAGAAAACTGCACAAACATTCAAGACACAGATTCAGGATATCAAGAGCTCAGCACTGACATCCATGGTATCCAGATCAAAGGGCACAAGCACAGGACAACCAAAGCACAGGACACAAGCACAGGTTATCCAGAGCACAGTACACACTTCTGAGAAATCCAGATCATAGCACAAACATCTTGGAAATAGGGAACAGAAGTCCAGGATTTCACAGGCAGAGGTCAATATCCAGCTATCCTGAGCACGTGAACTACATCCATGATATCCATTACACAAAGCAAAAGTACTGGGTATCCACAGAACATGAGAGACACACCCTGGATACCCAGTGTGTTGAGGCTGTCATGACAAAAGTCCTGGTTATCCAAGCACAGCACATGCATCCAGGCTATCCAGAATACATGAAATAGAGCCACAATGCCCAACACACATAACTCAAGTTAGCACAGGATAGACCTTGGATTGCCTATGCATTGACAACCTCATGACAGACATATGGGATATTTAAAGAGTAGGGCAGCTGAGCTGTATATACAGAGCATATGATATAGGTCTAGGATATCCACAGTACAGAACACAAGTCAATGATATCCAGAGTGCAGGAGTGACATCCTGGATAGCCAGTACAAAGACCAGGCCATATAATGTCCAGAACACCAGTCCAGGCTATCCAGAGCACATTACAAACATCCATGATGTACCTAGCTCAGGACTTAAGTCCTGGATATCAGCAGCTTAGTGCCACTCCAGGATTTTCAGAGGACAGGTGAGACACCCTGGACAGTCTGTGTACAGACCAGCTCTTTGTGTTACAAAATAAAGGCTTGGAGTCTAGGATACTCCACACTGCAAGACACACGTCTACTTTATCCTGAGCACAGTACATATGCCAAAGATATCCAGAGCATTGGACAAATATAGGCTATGTAGATAACAGCAAAGACGTTAATTATATCTTCAGCACACCACACACATCCTGGATATCGAGAGACAGGTCTCAAGTCCAGGATAGCACATGCAGACAGGGGTTCAATCCAACATAGCATACACCCAAGATAAACAGAGAACAATAAACATATTGAGCTATCCATAATACTGGGCACAAATTCAAGGTACACGATTTGTATGGAAAAAGCATAGCACAAGGTGAAAGCCGAGATGCACAGAGAACACAAGTCTAGTATATCCAGAGTAGAGGGGAAACATCCTGGCTATCCAGAGCACTTGACCCATGTCCACAGTACATAGAACTGAAGCCACATATTCAGATAATTTGGAGCACAGTGCATACATCTAGGATAGCCACTTAACCTGAATGCTGTGATCTTTTCTTTTGCTGGCCTATCTTTTAACTGGTGTGATCTTGTTTGATGCTGACCTAGAGTTTAGATGGAGTGTTCTTATCTGAGTCTGGCCTAGAGTTTAAAGGTGTGATCTTGCTTGATGCAAATCTAGAGTTTAGATAGTGTTAGCTTGCCTGATTCTGGCCTAGAATTTCAATGCTTTGACTTTGTAATATGGCGTCCTAGTGTTTGGAAAGTGTGATTTTGTCTAGCCTAGAGTTTAGTTGGTGTGATCTTGTTCTTGTCTGAGTCCGGCCTAGAATTTAGGTTGTGTGATTTTGTCTAATGCTGACCTAGAGTTTGAATGTTGTGATCTTGTCTGATGCTGGCTTATAATTTAGATGGTTCGATCTTGTCTTGAACTGGCCTACAGTTTAAATGGTATAATCTTGTCTTCTGACCGGCCTAGAGTTCAGATGATGTGAACTTGTCTTATGTTAGCCTATAGTTTAGAGCATGTGATCTTTTCTGATTCTGCCCTAGAATTTTAATGCTGTGATCTTGCCTGTTACTGGCTCCTTTTGACATTGTATCAATGGAATTGACAAGCGAAGTTCCATCCTGTGCCTCAAATAGGAATTATCCCTTGTATGTCGAAGTCTTAACATGTACCACCTTTTCTTTGTCCTGGCTCTGCCCTTCTCACTTGGTCTCTCTGTCCCTGTGCTGTCTCACATTCCTCTTGTCTCTTGGTGGCTTTTCCTCTAAATTGCCATTCCTCTAAACCCCTCTTCCTGCTCCTCTCTTTCTTCCCTCTCTTTACCACACCCTGCCTAATGTTCCTTCTTCAGATGCTGAACCTCTTTGTGGCTGTCATCATGGATAACTTTGAGTACCTGACTCGTGATTCGTCCATCCTGGGGCCACACCACCTGGATGAGTATGTGCGAGTCTGGGCAGAGTACGACCCTGCAGCCTGGTAAGAATGATGCAATTCTTTGAACAAATGTTTCTTTCGTACCCATATGGAACGGAGATTTTTCAGTGATGCCATTAACATGTGCAATCCCTAATTGTTCCCCTTTACAGAATGCTACAGGTCACAGCTTCACAAACATACATACAGCCTCATCACGAGTTGGGCGGTAACTCTTAAAATGCGGTGGTAACACTATTACCGCCGCATTTAAGGGTCCGCCCAATCACGAGTCTGGCAGCATTTACCCCCTGCTCTACTGGCGCCATTCCCCATTGGGTACAATGGACCCAGTGGGGAATGGGGAATTACAGTTACCGCTGAACCCTTGATCCAGCGTTAATAGCACAGACCAGTTGGCGGTAATGCTATTAGCACAGGCGGTAACCCGGTGGTAATACCGCCGGTTTACTGCCCAACTCGTGATGAGGCCCAAAATCTTTTCATTTGCCAGTATAAGGCACCTGCATGTAATAATTGATTCCAAAGTGAAAAAGTGCCCACATCTTATATTTCTAATGCACTAGTGTCCTTCCAAGAATTCTGCATCTCAGATATATTCCTGCAGCAGCAGCAAACTTCAGATGTGGTCCCCCAGTGAAGAACGCTGCAGAATATGCCTTAACTGATATCTTGGATAAGGGACCATGGAAAAAAACGGCCCATCATTTCATGCATTCTTAACCCCTTGTAAGAGTATTATTTATGGTTTATGGTGAAAGTCCTGTTAGGCACCAATAGTACGAATTGACCTTATCAGGAAATACAAACCAACGTCCACAGAACCCTGATTTCTTGTCAGGGCTTCCTAGAGTTTGGGTGTTCGGGCAGCCACCTCAGGATCAAGTCTGCTGTCTACTCTTTCTTATGCCTCGGATAGAGATGACAAGAAGGTTGATACCTTATCCAAAAAGATTTTTGCCTCAGGCAGCATGGCCTTGAAAGCAGTTAATCATCATGTGCTCTAGCAAAGAGCACCCACACATTGTGAGCTGTGACTGAACAAGCAGCAGAGCAAATTCCAGAAGGGGAGAAGACAGCCCCTAGACTCACACAACAGCACACAATGACTACCAACCGGAAAACACCCAAACCCAGCCAACAGAGTTATGGGGTTGAGGCTGCCAACAGCACATCACTGCTCTTTTGCAGTTTTCCAGCTTATTCCCTCTAACTCACCCCCCCCTCCCTTTTTTCAGAGCTGCCAGAGCGCCAGGGGACCACTCCGGTGGTGATAGTGTGCGGTACAAATATCCTTTAACAGTAACATTAACATGGTAACACTGTTGCAGATCCTCCAGGCTCTGGAACTCCAGGATTGATTGGTGTTGTTCAACCTTCAGGAAGCTTATTTTATTATATGCCAGTACATCCCAAACACAAGAAGTACCTAAGGTTCAAGCTCGGAAGTTCTTATTATCAGTTTCGGGCCTTTGCCATCAGGCTCACCTATGTCGCTAGGGTCTTCACCAAATTGTTGTCAGTAGTGTCGACCAGTCTAAGGAGAAGGAGGATTGACGCCTTCCCTTACCTGGACGATTGATTGATTAGGACCCGCTTTCAGGAGCAAACCCTGGAACATCTAAACCTTTCTTGCCACTCCCTACATGAACTGGGATTTATCCATTCCCATGCATTGCAGCATCAGCTTCTCTTTACTCGACTGTGCCACTCGTCAACTCCAGATGTGACATTGCTGCCGTACATACACCATGTTACTACGCCCCGTACATCAGTTCCTTTTTTCCATGTGCTCAGCACGCTGCTATTCGGAACTAGTCTCTGTGAGGAAATTCCAAATTCGACAACATTGTTATATTCAATTGATTTCCTCGATGTGTCCGAACCTAAGGTGTCTGGGTTGACGCGTTGTCAGGACTGCAATTCCACATGACTGGACTGACACTGACGAATGTAGATGGGATTTCTACAGCTCCCAGCAAATCTGTAAGTATATCCTGAATGCAGATCTGTCGATGAGAAATAAGACATGGACCTAGCAGGTGGACGTGTGATGATTTGGGGATACAATACCAGCCCCTCAAATTCGATTATTTTAAGATCTGACTGCATGTAGCAGAAGGGAACGAGCAAGGTCTCCAGATGCTAGATGGCGGCTGTGGCCCGACAAGAATGAAACGGAAGGTGAGCGATTGAGAACCGGGGGGAATATATGTGACGATGGAGATGGAGCCCTCATCTTCATGATGTGCTGTCACACCGACAGGACCAAATACCAAATGCCCACGGCCTGAACCAAAGTACAGATTTGCCTGGTTTTAAGATGGCCGCTGAGATCAGTCCGCTTTGAGCAGTGGATCTGTGGATATAGACACAGAGGAGTTGGGTCAGATGTCCACAGAGGTTGAGAGCCCTAAAGACCATTCCAAGGTAAGTGACCACCCCTCCAGAAAGGACGGCAACAGTTAATTTCTTTCTTGCCCTGCCTGAGGGAGAACTGGTGCTCCCCTCTCCCTCATCAGGAACAATATGTACAAGATGTCCAAACTTGAGGGAGAGGGCTTGTGTTTATGACGCAGGCTGCTGCAGAGATGGGTGCGCCCCCCCGAACAGCAAGCCTCAGCGGATAAAATGGCGCTCGGTACTCCAGACCCCCCATGCGCCAAACGGTCAACGCCATCTGTGTCGGAGAAGCCTTCGGGCTTGGTGCGGAAAGAGGCTCAGAAGCCTTTGGCGCCCAGTGCTTCTTTAGGCCATTGAGAGGCTGACATTCCGACCATCATAGTGGTACCAAAGCACCGATTGACACTGACGATTATTCCGTTGACGGCGAAAGAAAGACCTTTGCCACCGGTTGTTTGGCTACGGATCCTTTGTCCCCGTCTCAAGGTCAGGATTCTTCAGGTCCATGAGGTCGATTTCAGGCACCGACAAGGGCGATGATCAAAGGGACATCG
Organism: Ambystoma mexicanum; assembly: GCF_040938575.1. Taxonomy (NCBI): domain Eukaryota; kingdom Metazoa; phylum Chordata; class Amphibia; order Caudata; family Ambystomatidae; genus Ambystoma; species Ambystoma mexicanum. Next base: position 1,269,293,500 of record NC_090926.1, on the reverse strand, counting down.
ATCCTTTATATACGGGAGCAGGAGGAGTCGATGTTTTTTCTGACCAACAGGCAGACCTGTTGGCACTGGCCCAAGGGCTGCATGATGACAGTGGCCTAGACACGGCTCCGGATCTAGAGCTTCAGCAAGGTCAGCCCTATATACACACCCAGGCTAAATTCAGGGCTTTAGTGAAAAAGGGTGGAAGACACGCTAGATCTAAAGTCAGCATCAGTGCCTACTCAGAGCTGTGAACTGACAGACATATTGGATGAGGGTCCTGTGACGGAGCATAATATGCCACTCAATCCGGCAATTGCTGATCCCCTAGCCTCCTTATAGCAGCATCCCTGTTCCATTTGCCCGGTCACCTCTACATTTATGGGAAAGTACAGGCCGGTGAGGGGAGACCCATCATTTCTGTCTTCTTCCCCCTTCTCCGGAAGGGCTTGTGGGGCATTCAGCTACAATCTCCACCAGTCCTGCAGCCTCCCAGATAGAGAAGGTAAATGGTTAGACGCAATGGCCAAGAAGGCATTCTGGCAGCATGGTTTTGAAAGCCACCAATGTAGCCTGTGGGTTTGCAAAATGCTTGTTTGGCGTATGGAAAGCATGTGACTCAATATGTTCCCGAAGGTGAAATGCAGGATGGATTTACACAGCTGGTGGAAGATGGGAGGGAGGTAGCCAAGCAGTCACTGCAGAAGGGCCGGGACATGGCCGAATGTGTGAGCCGTTCAATGGGATCAGTGGTAGTCTTGAGGAGACAAGCATATCTCAAAACCTCTGGTCTCTCTCCGAATGTCCAAAATAGGCTACTGGACATGCCTTTGTGAGGAGAATTCCTTTTTGCCCAGAAGGCTGACGACTCTTTGGAAAGGTTTAAAGAGTCAACATAAGCCGCAAAACTGCTGGGCCTAGCTGCAAAGTCAGCCAAACCTACCGTCAGCTTTGCCTCTAGAGGCAGAGGCTGCCGGCGCAATGTGCCTTACGGCAGCAAGGCATAGCTCCCACAGGCCAGTCAGGGGCATAGGCGTTTCTCACGCTCCGGAAGGGACAGAGGGGGGATACTAGAGGCCAAAAAGCAGTGGCTGGGGTGTCTCTGCCCTCGATGCCGCTTTGATTTCCCCTACCATGACTTATCGATTGGTGGATGGTTGGCGGGGCTTTTAGGAAAGATGTCTCTTTACTGCAATTTTCCTTCCATCTTTATGGAACCCCCAAACATCTTGCTTTTATTTTTTAATCTGACCTGTACTTTTTGCAGTGCAGTGAAGCCTTCAGCTTCACTGCACTCGCCTTTGCTCATATGTTATAGGGAAACTGATATGCCCTTCAGGCTGTTAGTACTGGGAAACCTTGATTCCCTTTGTCATGTTACTACTTTTGGTTACTTTTGTATCACTTGTGGTAACTTTTTATAATTGTGCTCAGCAGCTTACACTGCAGTACAATGAGGTACATGTTTGTTTTGCCCTAGACTAACAGGATGTTTGGTTGCTCTAGGTGTGCTAAAAGGCTAGGCTGGTGGCAGTATTGACTTATCCACACTTTTTGGGCATTTTCGTTTTAGTTTTACTGCGTTTACTAAGAATAATCAAAATGAAAAAACGAGAGACCACATCACTAAGGATAAAATGGACCTCCATTGGCTTGCCGTCAAGGAGAGGTCTCTTTAAGAGTTTGACACTAGCACATAGATGCTTATTTGGACAGGCCCCTGCATATCTTAAAGAGAGGATCATTCAATATCTACCTCTAAGATCTTTGAGATCCGAGACACAGACTCTGATTAAATGCCCGTCATTCAAGCGCTCATGTGGTCTGGGCAGATCTTTTCCTGTTAAAGTAACTCAAAACTGGAATAGCCTTCCAATCGAGCTAAGGCTTGAAAGAAACTATAATATTTTCAGGAAAAAGCTCAAATGAATAGCATTAAGAAAGTAGCATAAACAGTCTTTCTGAGCCAATGTTTGTCCGTGCTGTTTGTTAAATATCTTTGTCTCTTTGGGGCGACCCTGATGCCTACGGGCTGCGACGCAGTACAAATTGATAAATAAATAAATAAACTGTGGCTACTGGGCAAACATGTCCGTGCCAATAGATTTTTCGCCTGTCCTTTTGCCATCTTGTTCTTTAGCCTTCTTCCTGGCTGGAAAGCCCATGAAAATCCTGATAAGGACTTCCAGTGCCCGTGAAAGCAGGAGCTTTTGGCGGGCTGCTAGAGGGCTGTGTGTGTTTGCTGGCAGGATGCGGGCTGGGTCTGTCTGTTTCCAATCCACAAACTGGTTTCAGTGTGTCTGAGTGGTATGCATGAATGTTCCCACCAGTGGTCCTGATTGGACTGCTGCTGGTGTGTGTGTGTGGGCTAGTCCCACTATTGGCTGGTGAGGACAGCAGCTCTTACCTGGCTTTTAGGATAAGAAGAGGACCCCTGCATCCATTCTTCAGAGATCCTGGATAAACCTGAAGGAGCCAAGTATCCTGTCCAGCTGTGAGATCTGCGAAGAAACATGAGACCTGACTGAAGGAGGCCTGGCAACCAACTTCTGCTGCTGTCCTGGAGGTGCCCTGTCTTCCTTGTGATCTTTAGTAGTCCTGCGAAGGAGCTGCGACCCTTGGAGTGGAGGGACCATCCATTCCTGATGTCTGCTTGGTGCCCTGCCAAAGGAAGCCTTCGGAAGTGCCCTGGAACTGTCCAGTGGCTGACCAGCTTTGTTTTTGGGCTACTGTGCTGCCGGTGTCACTGTACCGAGTTATGGCCCGAGACTTGGGGTATCCTCAGATGGCCCTTTGAGACTACCTCCCGTGAAATATCGATGTCCTAGCTTCAAGGGGACCCGAGATAGGAGGGAAAGTCTGACCGCAGCTGCTGAGTCCTTTGCGTCGCTCTGCTGCGGTGGCCATCGTCCGAAACAGCCTACTCAACCCGATTACAGTCCTGAGAGGGGGGCTGCATTGAACTTTTTTGAATCCTTCAATTGAGCGTCCTTGCAACAGTAAAAGACACCAACCGGAGATCAGCACGAACCTGCAACCCCGGAATCGAGGACTGTGACTTTTGGCAAGAAAAGCAACATCGGACACTCTTCCTTTGTTCTGCCAAGTCTGGGGACGAATATCGGAGTACGTGGGGTAAGTTACAGAGTTTCTAACCTACCCCTATACTCCCATTATAAGTCAATGAGCTAATAATAAACCTTATTTATAACAATATTGGCTTTGCAACTGCTTGTTGAGCAAGACATCTGACTGTTCGGGCTACTTTTGGGCATTGGTCTAACTTGAATCTTAACCCTAAGAACCCTCACTGGACCCCAGAGACTCTACCTGCATTTTTTCCTGCCTCCTAACTTCTGTGGAACTTTAACCTGAACTATTGGGCAAAAGGCCCCATGCAATTTAGGGCTGGACAATTTTAGTTAGGAATCATCTCTGTGGACCTTTTTGTGCATACTACTTGTCTAACCTTTCCTTTACAGGTGTTTCTCATATGTATTATTGTATTGTATTGTATTTATTATGTTTATATAGCGCTTTCATCCAAAGCGCTTTACATTATAACAACGGAATACATAGAACATTATAACATTATAACAGAAGAAGCAATTTACAATGCATCGAACCAATGAAAACAGTAAGTAGAGCAATTCATCTGTGAGGGGGAAGGAGAGGGGAGAGGAAGGGAAGGAGGAGGGGAGAAACAGAAGGGATATAAGGGTGAAGTGAGAGAGGATAAGGGGAGGGGGAGGGAGGAGAGTTTCATAGGGAAGATTAGAGGGAAGGGGAGAGGATGAGAGGTGGGGAAGGTTTCAAGGCGGGGAATGGAGGAGAGATTTCAGGGAAGTGCAAAAGGAGGAAAAGGTAGGTAAAGAGCAGATTGACAGAGGTAAGGAGTTCCAGTGGAGGGAGGCTAGGAGCTGAAAGGAGCGGAAACGGGAGGAGGCACATGGGGGAGGGCACATGTTATGCCCTATAACAAAGTGAATGTATATATGTATTTAGTTTGGTAGAGTTGTGTGATAAGTCTACCTGCTAGTAGTCATTTTTCTATAGTGTGTTTTGGCCATAAATAAATAACTGTATTTGTATACATCCTGTCTAAGTCCAATCTGTGACTCCCACCGTGTGACCTCATTGTGGACCCCTTACAAGCTCACCACCTCTGAAGAACTTAGCCTAAACTGCCTGTCACTTCTACCTAAACTGGTTTGGCTTCAGCTTCCCAGTGTTGTTCCTGTCACAGTATAGGTTGGACTTCTATATATCTGTGCACCAGGCCAGAGTATAGAAAATCATTCCTAACAAGGGCATTGGCACCAGTGGTAGATTACCTCCAATGCCTTGCTCTACAGCTCGTTCGGTGGGGTTATTGTCTGCCCTTTTTAAGAAAACCTCCGGACAGAACCCCACCGCCTCCAATCCAACCGGGACAGGATCTCCAGGAAGAACTGAGAGCCCTGTTGTTGAAGGGTGCAGTGGAATAGGTACCTCCCTTGCAGAAAGGATTGGGTTGGTATTCCCATTATTTCCTGGTGCCCAAGAAGGGAGGAGGTTTCCGTCCCATTCTGGACTGCAGGGCACTGAACACGTTCATGAGGAAGGACAAATTCAGGATGTTGACGTTGAGAGAAATTCTCCATGCTCTTGAGCTTCAGGACTGGCTGATGTCAATAAATCTGTAGGACGCTTATTTCCATGTGCCGATCCATCAAAAGAACATGAAGTTCCTGAGGTTCCTCATATGGGACAAGCACTATCAGTTGAAGGTGCTTTGCCAAAGTGGCACTCTCATCACCTCCTTCTATATATGTTTCAGCCCACCAGCACAATTCCTTCCTTCTCTCTTTGCTGATCGTGCTACGAGTCCAACAATTGGCACGGGTGCTGGTGAGGGTGCGGGAGCAAGCAGAGGGACAACTGGAGGCGGTAAATAGGGAGGTGGTGCAGTTGGATCATCAAGTGGGTCAGACCTACGTTCATTCAATATTTTATTAATCATTTCGTCTGATGCATGCATATCTTGTGACGGATATATCTTTTGTATTTCTAAATGGAAGGCCCTATCCATACCTCTAGTGGAGTCAGCCTGTTTCTGTTGGTCATGCTCTAGAGCTTTCTCGGCGTTAGTCATGTGTCTGCGTGCATGTTTCTGTCTACTTCGCAAGCAATGTGTTGCTTCCTTTCTCCAGTCCCTAGCAGAGTCAAATGATGCAGGCCTGGCCTTTTTGTGCAACAGTACGGATTTTAAATCGGCTATGCGGGCGATCTCAAAACTGCCGAATTCCAGCCATTGCATTTCGGGTACATGTCTAGTTTATCTGTGCCAAATTGTATTAAATACTATTGCCCCCAAACCATATTTCACATACATTTCGTATGCCGGCGAACCTTCGGGTGGCGCTGGCTGGCCATATTCCAAAGATCGACTTCCGCAATGCAAAAATCTAGCAAAGCAGGATGTCAATTTTCCAGGCATAGTCTAAACCCCTTACTCTCTTTACCTGAACGTTTGCTTTTGCAAGGCAACACTCAACAACAAATGTCAGGATAACGGAGCACAACTCACCTGATTCCAACAATCGTCCCTCAAGGCGCACTCGTCGTGGCTAGCGTGTCTGTTAGGGAGAGTTCTCTGTTTAGGCTGAATTTCCTAACCTAGTGAGTCCCCCAGCAGCTTTGCTGGATTCTTTGGGGTTTATTTTTTTCTCCTGCCAAAAGTGAGACTCTTTCACCGTCACTCTTGGGCATGATTTGAGTGTGTTTCTTTGAATCTAGATGTGTTTAATGGGCTATGGGGTCTTTTACTCCATAGGGCTTCATGTGTTTTTGTGATGTGTGTTACACAGCACCCTCAGTGCAGTGACACAGGGGTGTCATAGTGACCCCCCAGTATAGACTCCATACCCTGGGACTGACTACTGTCTCCCAGGGCATGTAAAGTGACCATTGACTTTACTAGTGTTAAATTCTGAACAGAACCAGTACAAACCATCATATTGTGGACGTACTGGCTGGGGCAATTCAATTGCCCCGGGGTCTGTTAGTCGAGGGGGCACGTCTCCATCCCCCCTGATCGAGTTTTGGCTGGTGGCAGTGGATACTACTTTTTATATTCAACCGCAAATATTTTTCTATGGGATTTCCCATTGTTTTAGGCTACTACCTTTATTTAATTATTTACGGTAGCCTCGAACATACCGCCGGTTTATTTAATTAATATTAATTCTCCGGTTGGTATTTTTTGCCAAAACTTGATTCTAAAATGGCCTTTGTGTTCTCTTCTGTGACTCCAACCCAAGTCGAGCCCTTTGTTCCACTTTTTGGCGGGCTTCTCCACAGAAGCCCTCCAAAGTGGTGCCACTCTGTCTGGGGTACTTAGGAGGGGTGGAGGGGAATTTAGGCACCCTGGACTGAGTTGCCTAGGCAACTCAAGTCGCACTCCGTCCTGATTGGCCCAAGTGGTGAGCCTGCCGGCTCACCACTTAGCATGTTTGAGTGACAGCTAGGCTGAGTGAATCGGGGTTTTCTGCATAAAAGCAGGGCTTTGGGGACTGGAACTTCAGAAGTCGCCACAGGACCTAAGAATCCGACGAGGGAGAAGCTGAGCCGACCTGCCATGACACCACCACCGGTGGAGCCCTGCTGGACCGTCTCACCACTTTTCTCAACGACAGAGGAGATCTCCCGCCGGAGAGTCTTCTTCCTTTGACTGATGGGGATAACCAGTTTCACCGTCTTTTCGCCTTCCCGACATACCTCGTGGCCGCCTTGCCTGTGCCAAGCACCCCGGCAACCGGGATACCACGTTTTACCACGACCGTGAAACAAAGGTACCACCTTTAACCGGTAAACTCTGCGGCTGGTTTCTTCCGTGGTAGTGCAACGACCTTCATCTTTCCTCCAAGTCAAGATCTTCTCTTCCCCTGGACGACGACGCGACTTGCACCCACTGCCAGGAACAACTGCCACCGCTGGAATATCCTTCCCACTTAAGGTACCGTGTCCCGCCCGGCTTCCCTTGCTACCGACTGTACGGGGTAGATTTAGCCCCCAGCTTTCGAACCTGGGTTAGCCTGGGACACCCTGGCTAAACTTTCCTAAGCCTCTCTAAACTCTTTTTGGAACTCTGCAAGACTTTCTAAGCCTAGTGTAACTATGTGATCTTAGGTGCATTTGTGCTCTGCTCTCTCTAAGAGTGGGCCCAGCCTTTGGACTTTGGCTCACCAGTGACTTTTGCTCTTCTGCCTTGCTAACAGTGTTCCTGAACCTTAGAGTGGTATATCTTTCCATATTCTGTCTTTTTCCCTCCCTTTCTCACAAACTTATTGGAGTGCCATCTAGTTAAGCGCTCACCTCTGTATGATAATAAGTGGTGTTTTACTGTGACTTATCTGATAAGGAAAAAAGGGGTGTATATATTACAATAGTAACTGTGTTTAGAATATTTTACAATAAGAGTGCTGGAGTGTTTCAAACAGTGTGTTTTTAAATTTTTTTTTTTTTTTATTTTATTTAATGTGTTACAGTTTAGTTAATAAACTTTACACATATATGGCAAAAGAAATACAATAATGAGATTAAGATTACACAATTAAATAAAATGGCAATGCTAATAACAATAAATAAATAAATCTAGCCTAGACACAATCATACATTCTAAGACCTAAAACAACCTAAATCATCCTAAATCAAGCCCTGTGGATATCACATCAGAACTCACCAGGATACGAAATACTGACAATATTTGGAAGAAACAATTAGGAGTTAGAATTCACAATTACAGGATTCACAATTACAGAGTAACGCATAGCCCAAAAAAGGGTTCTAGTAAAGGTGTATCCCATCACTACTCCTGAGTGTAGATAATGCCACCTATTCAGATCCTAATGCCCAATTTTCCCTCTATGACCAACCAGATGTTGTATAAAGCAGTTAGAATATGGATATTTTCTGAATTTAGGCAGTGATGCCAAAATAATGCCTTAGAGGTTGCTGCAGAGTCATGCGTATACTTTCCCATATGGTGATGTATTATGCTTGTCATACTACTACATTGAGTCAGGACATGTCTTGCTGTCTCAAGAACTTTATTGATTTTACACAATCTGCAAATCCTAAGTGTCGACAGCAATTGATCTCTCCGGCCCGTGACCCATAGGGTCGGGAGTTGGTCCAGTCTTAATAGGAGTACAAAGCGTCGCAGTCTTTTGCAAGGGCATAAGTTAAGGTAATCTTGCGGTCTCATATATGTGTACAACCTGAATTTCACAAATTCATAACTTTTCAATGCACTGAGGTGGGCAAAATTTTCCAACCAGTCCCACATATCTATTCGCTTATCAAGGGCTCTCTGAACTTGCCTGGTGTAGTCCCCTTCGCGATACGTCCATCCTATATCAGCGAGATATCTTAACATTATAGCAGCGGGTGAGAGGGAATTTTGTTTTTTACATATTTCCTTATCCACAGCAATCAATACTGGATTTGTTGTACCACTACGCATTTTAATAAAAAAACCCTAGTCTCTTTTTCATCACTATAGCTTTCAATGACGGTATTCCCAGCTCTAGGCGTAAAATGGCCATTGGAATTCCTGGGGCGAGCCCCAAGACCCGCCGCCAGAATTTCCCTTCTATTACTTGTAGCCAGCTAAGATCTAGGTCGAACAGGGCCTCTAGTCCGTAGGTCACCATGGGTGTAAAAACCTGCACATAGAGTTGGCGAGTGCCCCATAACGTGAAACCTCCTTGCTTGTTAGTGAAGTTCGCAACCAGCGATGTAACCTGCGCTGCTCGCGTCTTCCGAGAATGTTTGCATATGCTATAGTCGCCACTAGGCTCGAAATCAATACCCATATACCGATAATGTGGGGCGTAAGGGATTATGTTCTTACCCACCATAAGATTTACGCGTGACACTCTTTTATTGGTAAATCGCAATACCTTAGTCTTATCAAGATTGATAGTAAGGCCATTATGATTCGCATAATCCCACAAAGCAGTGGCCGATCTGCGTAGGCCACTGATTGTGTGATCAAAAATGACCAAGTCATCTGCGTAAGCCAGGACAGTGCATACCAGCTCCCCAATCTTAGGTGGGCAATTTGAGACGGCCGTTATGGCCAATGGTATGTCATGGACAAACAGATTGTATACCAAAGGGGCCGTCACACAGCCCTGTTTCACCACCCTGTTCTGCAGCACTTTATCAGTCAGGTGTCCCTCTTGGTCTAATTTCAGTCTAACTGACGTATTATAGTGCAGCAATTTAAGGTAATACAGGATGCCTGCTGGACACCCGAGACCGTTAAGTTTAGCCCACAGACGTTCCCTAGGGATGGTGTCGAAAGCTGCTTTAAAATCAATATATAAAGAGTATAAAGGTGGTGCACCTTTATTGCGTGCTTTAGTTCTCAACAGGTTCATGACCATTAAATTGTGACTCGTTGAATAACCCTTCCTAAATCCACACTGGAAGATGGACAGAATGTTGGCCCTTTCTACCCATGATTGTAATTCCACAAGCAGTAAAGAAGCAAACAATTTACCCGTTGTGTCCAGCATGGAGAGGAGCCGATAATTAGTGGGATCTAGGCGATTGCCCTTTTTAAAAACAGGTATCAATACTGCTGTTTGCCATGAGCTCGGTATTTGCCCCTGTATCATTATCTTCTTAAACAGTATTGCCAATACGCTCGCCCAAAACTCGGGCTGCTTTCTCATAACTATATTGGCTAGACCGTTCGGTCCTGGAGCTCTGGACGGTTTGAGCGTCTTTATCTTGGAAATTATGGCCGCATATGAGATATCAAAGGCCAGATAGGGAGCCAAGGTTGTCTGAGGGCCCAATTCGTCTCTCTGTAGTATTGTATTACGGGCTAGTAAAAACTTAACCCATTTCTCAGCTTTAATAGGATTAACCATTTGGCCCTTCGATGACTCCCTAGCATCCCCCAGAAGTGACCAGATACTACGAGTGTTTTTAGAACAAATCGTCTGCACTAATCTCTGGTGAGCCCAGGTATTAACGGCAGATTTTATATTTTTAATAATAGATCTATATTTATTTTTAATTTTCCTCGCAGCCACTCGTAATACATCAGATGGTCCTAACTTTTTCTTGCTCATACGCAGTTCCCGTCTCAAGTCCCTTTTGGCATCTCTAATCTTATTATTATAAGAGCGAGGCCCACCCTCCGGTCTAAACATGCTAGTGGTCGGAACCAAAGCATGTGTATGAGAGAAGGCTTTTATCCAATTTTCTATTGATTCAATAGACATGGAATGGAAATCGGGTAAGTTTGGCCATTTATCCATCTCGAGTGCCAGTGCTGCCTGATTAATGTTCTTAGCCGACCATCTAATGTTGGAGCCTGATTTATTCGCATAGACTGTGCCCATATTGCACTTGTCGAAAGCTCTCTGTTGTATGTTTAGTATACAGTGGAGAGCTGAATGATCGCTCCATTTATTTAGTGATACAGACATATCTTCCACTAAGAGGAGCATTTTAGGGCACATGAAGATGTAATCAAGGGTACTACTATATAGCCCATTGGACCAAGTATGTTTCCCCGGGTAGTCACTATTCGTATAGCCATTCAGCATTTCCAGATCCCATTCGTCAAGCAGCCGACGCCAACGTGGCCCCTCGATGTCGGTTTTAGTATGTGTTAGGAGATGTTTCTCTCTTAACTTGGGGTTTTGAGGATATTTCCCTGTCTCAGCAGGAATACGACAATTAAAATCACCCGCAACAATAACTGCTCGATTACCAGGTAGGACCGACCAGGAGGCCAGTAATTCATGAAGGGCTTCTTGAATAGGTTCACTAGTTCCCGCATGCGGGGGATTATATATATTTATCAAAAGGAACTTCCCCTTATCAACCTGTGTTCCATATTCAACCTCTACTGCCAGCATATTATCACAAGCATTACATGGTATCTGTCTCGAGGGCAGAGAGCTAATCACACCTCATGCGGGGGATTATATATATTTATCAAAAGGAACTTCCCCTTATAAACCTGTGTTCCATATTCAACCTCTACTGCCAGCATATTATCACAAGCATTACATGGTATCTGTCTCGAGGGCAGAGAGCTAATCACACCTATCAAAAGCCCTCCAAATGGTCTCCCTTTATCGCCCTTCTTAGCATAGGATTGATAATTCATGTATCCATCAAGTAATATAATGTCCATTGCCCATGTCTCCTGTAGGCATATCAGGCTATGTTTCACAATAAAATTAACCGAACCCTCCGGCGTCAACAGATGAGCAAATCCTCTTGTGTTCCACGATAACAATGTCAAATTTCAATGTTTAGGCAATACCTCTGGAAGAGATTCCGCAAGCCATTTTAGGACCAACTGAACATCAGCAATTTCAACTTTCTTTCCTTTAGGTATCAAGGGGTACTCCACTGGTATGACCGGCCCACTTCTTTCCACAAGTTCAGCACTGGTGTCAACTTCGTCCAAGTCTGCATCAACCTCAACATCCACAGCCCTCAGCTCTTCACGGTATTTCCTAAGCATCTGTGCGGTGGATATAAATTTACAATGTATTGCAGACACACAAGGATTGAGGCCTTTTAATGGTTCCACAAACAGGAAATCATCTGATTTTAAGACGCGTAGTTCAGGGACCGAATGCAGACGTATTAGGAACTCTGATCGTGGCAGCCATCTGCGTTCGCTGGTTTTATACAGGTTTTTAATCAAGCAGATTCTGTTCCCTGAGAGATCGGGTCCGTCCTTAACTGGTCTGAGGGGAGAAATGGTGGTACTAGCCGGGGCTGGTTCAGGTTGAAATACCAGGTCAGGACCCCTAATCCGTGTTTCCTCCTCCTCTTGAAGGTCGGCCTCAAATCGTTCCCATTCGTCTGCCTGGTCCTCTGTTTCAACCACGGTCGGCAATCTTCCCACATCAGCAGTCAGATCCACCGTCACTGGTTGTTCATATTTGGGCGGCGAGACTAGGTTTGTATCTTGATCAGTGATGAGCCAACTGCAGAGGCGGCCTTCTCCAGAGCCCATCTTTTTCTTAGCTCTGGCTGCCCTTTTTTTTGCTTTTTTTGAGCGCCCACCAATGTGCGCCGTCTTATCTTCTTTAGTACCTTGCATCGTATTTTCCTTGTTCTTTTGCGCTTTCTTAGCCAGTTTGCGTTGTTTACGGGAATAGAAGACTGTCTCACTCAGGTCCTCATTTACCGAGGAATCTTTATCAGCTGTCTTATTTATTTCCTCAGCCATACCTATGGCCTCCAATAGATTGATTTCCGCCTCTACCTCCTTATTCTTTTCTTCTATTTGTGTATTAGGCAATGGGTTAGTATTCGTAAGAATCCGCCCCGTCATTTGGAGCAGAATTTTGAGTGCAAATTGAAGGGAGGCCACTGAGGATTGAATCTCTGCCAATTCCTTTGCCGCAGGGAACAGGGTGGAGAGATTTCCTTCCTCTGAATCCGGTCCATCCTCCATTGATACCATTACTAAATTAGGGGAGGCTGACAGTCGGCCCAAAGGTATCTTGTGACCCATGATGTTAGCAGGAGATGACATAGAATTATTATCCTGTAGCAGACCTTTGTCTTCCAGCGGCCTGAGGATCTGGGGAGTCATCCCCCGCTGAATGCTCAAACACAGGTCTAACAGCGAATTGTTATCTATGTCATCAAAGTTAGTGGAACTCATTGGGTCACCACCCCCATCACCCGATAAAACGGGGTCCTCAATGATCGTTGAGTTAGTTTCTGTTATGGGGAGGGGGGCAAAGAAACCAGTTATGGCTCCCTGTCCCAAGGGAATGGATATGCTGGATTTTTTCTTGTTATTTGTTTTAGGTTTTCTCATCTCCTCGTTCGTCGGGTTTCCACTTCCAATTGTTTCTTTGTCTTGCGCAGATTGTACTTATTTTGTGTCATTTTCTTCCCTGGCGCCATTTTGTCATATAGCAGTGTTTATTACAGAAATCAAGGTACCTTCTCTCTAGCCGGTTTCCAGATTCTGCTACGCCCAAATCTGAGCCAGATTTCAACACGTAGCCTACACTGTCCTTGCTAAGCTGAAAAGGCGCAGAGCCAGCTGTCACCAAATACCAGCGCCCCTCAGGCAGGCACTATGCAGGTTCAGCACACACACCCAGATGGACTCCTCTCCATATGGTGGCTATACCATTATATCAGACCATGGGAGGGAGGCTGGGTATAAAGGTGGGGGGGGACTGGTAGCAAGGGGGAGGGGGAAAGGGGCTCAGTTTAAGTGAGTAGCGCTGCTTGCTAGGCAGTGTAATCACTGCAAGTCAATATAGCTCCCCCCTGCGCTTTTTCCCCATATGCTGATTACCCACCGCAAACTCTATCCGCTCCCAGAGTTCCACATCGACAGGAGTCGCTCTCCACCCTCCGTAGGCACCCGGGTACTCCAGCGGGCGTCCCGCGGACGGCGAAGTGCCGCCGCGGCTAAAAGCACAGAGCAGGCAGGCTCTACGAGCCGCCTCGAACACAGGGACCAACGCACGCTAACACTCCAGCGGCACCCGTGTGCTCCAGCTGTGCTCCAGCTGGCGTCCCGCAGGTGGGGGTACCCTGCCGCGGCCGTGGCTGAACGATGAATGCCCACAGGAGGCAGACAGGCACCGCGAACAGATTCGTCGTCGTACGTCGTCGTACGCTGGCAAGCGAAGGCGGGCTCAGCCTCGGGTTACTCAGACCTGAGGAAAGGACCCTGAAAGAACCCTGAAAGAACGTCCACGCCGACTCAAGCCGCACCTCGTAGAATCGTAACGTCAGAACGTGAACGATTGAGGCCGCCTCCGAGTCTAGGCTTTTACAATGTTTTTAAATAAATAATTATATACTTTGATACCAAAGCTCTGGTCAGTGTTTGCTTGTACTGGTGTGTGTGAGTGCCTATTGTGTATACTTTACATACTGCCTAACTCTTCTTGAGAGAAGTCTGACTGCTCAGCCACAGCTACCAGGTAAATCTGGGTGGTACAGACTGCTACCAAGTGGGTTTACTGCCAACACCTGTAGTCTTAAATCTTTTGCAGTGTTCCCTAAGGGAACTGCACAGGTTTCTGCCTAACAGTGTCTGGCAAAACTGTCTCGACTACGGGACCCTCGCCGCTGTGCTCGCAAGACACGGTTTGCCGGCCAGAGATGGGCTGTCTGCAGATCTGCAGAGGAAATACTTCTCACTTTGCATAGGGGCGCCCCTGGCACACACCGATCTCGGTCCGAATACCTCGTCCTCGTCTCCGCGATGGGGCAATCAGTGGGAGGGTCCAAGATAAGTATCCAGAATTAAGGCATACAACCATTTACTGATTGACACGCAAGTCACGAGGATTCAAAGTCAAACATGTTTATTGCAATTTGCATTCGATCGAATGGGTCTCAGAACCCCATGACGTGTACGGCAGATACCGTGAGGGGAGAGAGAGCGAGCATCAGTACAACAGTCACATATGTAGCAAACTTCACAGCATTAGAAAGCATTGCCCGGCCCCCTATGTTCAGACATCATCAGGCTAGGGTTCAAAGGGTTACTACGTAATTCAATCTAATTAAACATTATACATTCTTGCCACCATTGCCAAGACAATTTACTATCTGAGAACCGGGTGCATCTGGACGGGGGACGGCATATTATGTTCCCTATAACAAGGTGGCATTCCTTGCTCTACCAGCTAATGTTATCTTTCTGTGCTAAGGTCAGAGAGTTCTGAAGCAGGAATGAATAACATCTCCCGCGGAGGAGCACATACAATTATATATTATTCTATCTAGCTGCCGACTATAATGACCTAACGAGACTGGATGGCACCTTGGTTTGCTGATTAGTCATGCTTGTGTACAGCTTCAAGGTTCTTGCAGTGTAAGACAAACAATTCATTTGGTTGCTTGGCATTCCTAACTACGTAAGCAACTCAAGGTTCAAGCAGCGGTCTGTTAACGTGCTGAAGCAGAAAACCAGAATATATGTGATGAACAGAGAGCAGAACAAAAACAAAATGGCCCATTTACACAAAATGGCTTCTCAAGCAATGGCTTCAGGCTTACATGTTTGCAACATTGTTTCATGATGCAAAAGTGATGCAAGTGTGTTTAGGCCAACACATAATCAGACTGCATTTACGTTTTCACATGACAAGGGTCTTCACCAAGCTCATGGCAGTAGTCACAGGTCAACTCAGGAGATCCAGGGTTCATGTATTCCTGTACCTAGACGACTGGCTGATCTGAGGGAACTCAGCAGGACAGGTCTTATCTCATCTGGAGGACACCTACCTGTTACAGCACAAGCTGGGCTTCTCCCTGAACTTGAGGAAGTCACAGGTTACACCAGTCCAGAGGCTCCAGTTCATCGGAGCAGTAGGGAAGGTTCCTTTATAGCGCTATCGGGCTTGGAATTCTTTGAGTCCATGCAGTCGATCTCCAATGTCGACCAGCCCGATGACCAAGGGAATGTTGACCTTATCTATTCTGGCACCGTCGTTGTCAATTTTTTCGACAAATAGGCCGATTTGTTGGCACTAGCCCAAGGATTACTAAACGCCAGTGGGCCAGATACATCTCCAGATCTAGAGCTCCAGCAAGGTCAGCCCTACAAGCATACTCATGCTAAATTCATGGGCCTTGGTTGAGAGGGTGGTAGACACACTAGACTTAAAATCATCTGCTGCATTCCTTCAGGGGTACTAACTCAGGGACATTCTGGATGAAGGTCCTACAGTTGAGCTTAATATGCCTTTTAACCTGGCTATAACAGACCCCCTAGCCTCCTTATGACAACACTCATGTGCAAGGCCTCCCGTAAATTCCAATTGCACAGGAAAATACAGGCCGGCAAGAGGAGATCCTTCTTTCCTCCCTACACACCCTTCACCCGAAGGGATTGTTGTGCAAGCTGCCACTATCACCACCAGACGTGCTACATCCACATCCAATCTTCCTCTGGATAGAGAGGGTAAGAAATTGAACTGAATGCCATGGCCAAGAAAATTCTGACTTCAGGCAGTATGGCCTTAAAGGCCACTAATGTGGCTTGCGGTTTTGCCAAATTTTATTTTGGTCTTTGGAAAGCTGTGGAACAAGCTACCCAGTACATTCCAGAGGTTGAAATACGGGACCGTTTTATACGGCTGGTGAAGGATTGGAAGGAGGTAGCCAAGCAACTGTTGCAGACGGGCCTGGACGTGGCGAACTGCGTTGGACCGACAATAGGGTCGGCAGAGACAGGCTATCTGAAAACCTCTGGCTTCTACCCAAATGTTCAGAACAGGCTACTGACATGCCCTTTGAGGGAGATATGCTTTTTTCTCAAAAAGCTGAGGACTGTTTGAAAAATGTAAAAGTTTGCCGCTCAATCGCTGGGCCTAGCTGCGCAGTTGACCAAGCCTGTCTACAGCATTGCCTCAAGAGACAGAGGCTATAGACGCTATGTATCCTATGGCAGGAAGGCACAGCTCCTGCAGGACAGGCAGAGGCAGAGGCGTTTTTATGTTCCAGAATGGGCAGAGAGGCTTCTAGAGGCCAGCAATTAGTGGTGGAAGCGGTTCTGCCCTCAAAGTCGCTTTGATTTCCCCTCCCACAACTTACTGGTTGGTGGACGGTTGGCAGGACATTGGCCCCAGTGGCAGGAGATTGCCTCTGATGCCTGGGCCCTGCACACAATTCATTGGGGTTATTGTCTGCCCTTTTTTTTAAATGCCACCGGACAGAACCCCACCGCATCTAATCCAACCGGGACAGGAGCTCCAGGAAGAACTGAGAGCCCTGTTGTCAGCGAGTGTCGGGCTGGTATTCTCAATGTTTCCTGGTACCCAAGAAAGGAGGAGGTATCAGTCCCATTCTGGACCTCTGAGCTCTAAACAAGTTCCTGAGGAAAGACAAATTCTGGATGGTGACATTGAGAGAAATTCTCCACACTCTCGAACTTCAGGACTGGCTAGTGTCAACAGACCTACAGGGCGCTTCCATGTGCCGATACCTAAAAAACACAGTAAGTTACTAAGGTTCCTCATAGGGGACAAGTATTTTGAGTTCAGAGTGCTTCCCTTTGGGTTGACCTCTTCACCAAGCTCCTGGTGGTAGTCACGTCTCACTTCAGGAGATCCGGGGTCCATGTATTTCGTTACCTGGATGACTTGCTGATTCGGAGAAAGTCTGCGGGGAAGGTTTTGTCTCATCTAGAGCACACCTCCCTACTACTGCACAGGTTGGGCTTCTCCCTGAACTCGAAGAAGTCCCATGTGACACCAGTCCAAAGGCTCCAGTTCATCGGAACAGTCCTAGACACTCGGATAGGGAAGACTTTCCCTCCCGAAGAGAGAGTCGACAGCATAGCACAAATGGTACATTTATTTCGTAACCACGCCACTTTACCAGTGGCTTCTTTCCTCCGCTTCTTAGGTCTCATGGCCTCCTGTATTTTTCTAATGCCAAAGGGCAGGCTGCGCATGAGATCCCTTCAGTGGCTCTTAAGGAACCAGTGGGCTCAGTACCTGGGATCCCACACAGGTCCTCTCATAGTGTCCACCCAAGTGCTCCTCGACCTCGACTGGTGGGGCAACCGCTGCAATCTGATGACGGGGGAATCCTTCTGGCATCCTTGGCCTCAGACCCGAGTGGTACCAGATGCATCTCTGAAGGGTGGGGCACTCACTGCGAGGACTTACAGGTGAGCGGCCTATGGTTAGCGACGGAATCCAGGTGGTACATCAACAGGCTGGAGTGGCGAGCCATAAGGCTAGCCCTGAGGGCCTTCGCCCCGTCTCTCAAAGAGAAGCATGTCCTGATTCTAACAGACAACACAGTGCCCATGCACTACTTGAACAAACAAGTTGGCGTGTATTCCAGTCCCCTCTGCACAGAAGCAATGCAGCTGTGGTTCTGGTTACTGGAGGATCGGATCTCGGTCTCGGCAGTCTATCTGGCGGGACAGAGAGCAGTTTGGCGGATGCTTTGGGCAGGCAGAGCACAGTCTCACATGAGTGGGAAGGGTGCCAGGAAGTTCTGCAAGAGGCTTTCTCTCTCTGGGGTACCCCAGCAGGAGATCTGTTTGCCACAGAGTCCAAAAGGAAGTTAAAACTGTTTTGCTTGAAGGAATTCCTGGCGAATGGCGCACTGGGCAACGCATTTCTGGTGGACTGGACTTTCCCTCTCCACTGTGCCTTCCCTCCTATTCCCGTTGTTCCTTGGGTTCTCAGGAAGCTGAAGAGATTTCGATCGACCATCATCTTGATCGCCCCGGACTGGGCTTGGATAACGTGGTACCCCCGATTTGTTGTATCGGCCCATCTGGCCACCTCACTGGTTGCCTCGGCGTCCGGATATCCTGACCCAGAAAGGTCAAGTGCTTCACCCGACCCGGATTCCCTCAGTCTACATGAGTGGCTCTTGAGAGGATGAGATATGATGACTGGGAACTCTCGGTGGAGGTACTTGAGGTGTTGCTGGCTGCACGCAGACCTTTTACAAGATCTTTGTATTCTTGCAGGTGGAGAAGATTTGAGGCGTGGTGCAGGGAATGCAATATTGACCCCATCTCTTGCCCTACCACTACAGTGATGGAATTCCTTCTGTCACTTTCCTCAGCGGGCCTTCGGGATATTTGGCAGCCTTGTCTGTGTTCAAAAGATCCCAGGAGCAAGGTTCTTTTTTCACTATTTCCGGTCATGGCCCAATTCCTGAAGGGCCCTCTCAATAAGTTTCCACGAATTCCCTTTGTTGGCCCAGATTGGGATCTTAATCTGGTTTTGACTTATTGGATGACAGCTCCATTCAAGCCTATGCACTCCTATTCCTTAAGGCGGTTGTCTCTTAAAACGGCCTTCTTACTTGCAATCACGTCAGCCAGGAGGGTTAGTGAGTTGCAAGCTTTGGGCTGCAAACCTCAGTTTTCATGTTTTTTTCTGAGAGAAAGTTTCTCTCAAATTCAGGCCTGGCTTCCTTCCTAAAGTAGTTTCAGAGTTTTACCTCTCTCAATCTATTGATTTGCCTGTCTTTTACCCTCCACCGCATCCCTCGAAAGAGCGGTTCCACCGTCTTGACCCCAAAAGAGCCTTACCTTCTATGCCGCTCGTACATCCGAGTTTCAGAAGACTGACCAGTTGTTTGTGGCCCATTCATTATCCCGTAAGGGTCTCGCTATAACCAAGCAAACCCTGTTGCTTTGGATTATTTTGTGTATATCTGAATGTTACCAGTCGGCAAGCAGGGAGCTTCCCCCCGACATCAGGGCACATTCAAGCACAGGGGTCGCAGCTTCTACAGCCTTACAGCGGGGGGTTCTTGTTGGGGGCATATGTTGTGCGGCCACATGGTGACACTTTCTGCCCACCTCCATTATCCTAACTGCTTGGGGAGTCTGTTAAATTGAGAAATCTGCGGGAGAAAAACAATCCATTGAAGGAGAAACTACTTACCGGAATGATCTTTCTATGTTTCTTCTCCCGCAAATTCCTCATCTGCCCTCCCATCCATCCCTGCTCAGAAAGCTCTTATGGCTTAACACTTCTGAAGTAAAGGACTACTGTAATGGCTCTGAGGTGACCACTTCTATTGGTGAGACGTTTGTTTTTCACCGAAACAAAATTATGTATTAGTCCAAATTGTAATTGATTGGGTGTTCCCCCTCTGGGATGTTTCCCATTGTTATGTTTTTATAGGTGGGTTAGCCAACCCTCTGGTTGTTTTTCCTCTGCAGTATTCGGGCGTGGGGAAAAAGCATGGGGTATAGTGACGTGCTGTATAAAAAACGCCTGACGTCATATCCGGATGCAACGATCGAGCGTCGATCAAGACGGATTGATGGCTGAGTAGGGGTCCGCTATGCCCCCTGTCGAAAAGGATTCCGAGCAGCAGAGCTGGACGAGGAGAGAAAAATCCATAGAAAGATCATTACGGTAAGTCATTTCTCCTTCCAGCCTGAAGTAGGCCTGGGTTATACCGCTGCTGAAAAAAAACACCTTAGACCTTTCCATCCCCAGCAACTACCACCCTATTACCACTGTCCCTTTCATCTTAAAGATCCTGGATCGTGCAGCTTATCTCCAGATCCAGCTTGCAACCAAAAGCATCCTAGGATTGTGTCTGTCTGGATTCCGCCCTGGCCATGGCACGGAATCAGCACTTATGGATCTAAAAAAACAACTTGACGAAATCAAAGAGGCATGCAAGTCAGCACTCATACTACTGCAGTTTTCGACTTTGTGGACCACCAATTCTTGTGTCAGCACCTTGCATTGACAGCTAATTTCTCACTTGAAGCTATTACCTGGATCACTTCCTGCTTGGCCGACAGAACCATGAGAGTATTCAGGGAAAAGACCTTGGCCCCCCATCTTCAGTCACCTGCAGTGTTTCCCAAGGCTCTTGCGTATCCCCAATTCTCGACAACGTTTTCACGAAACCTTTATTTTACCTTCTGGACGACCTGTGCATCTCCTACACCAACTATGCGATTGCCACATAGATCCTCCTCCCTCTAACTGGAAACTACTCCAGTGACCAGGCCTGGATGGCCTCCCACCTCCTCTGTCTCAATGATGACAAAACTGAAATTGTCCTTGCCTTTCTAAATAAGCTAGACCAGACTTGCAGTGCCTTCACCATAGATGGCATCACTATACCAGTGTTGTTAAGACCTTGGCCGTTCACCTAGGTGCCACTTTGTGTCTAACATGGCAGGTCAATGCTATTGCATCCTTAGCTGCACACACCAAAAACCTAATTAACGCCAGTAGACCGCTCACTTCCACCGACTGCTGCCTCACCATGTCCCGTGAACTTATGGGCTTCAGACTTGGCTACTGCAATGCCCTATTAGCAGGCACCTCCACACGCAATAGCAACAAACTCCAGGTTATTCAGAGCAATGCACTTTGAGCCACACTTAACATTCCCAGGCGAGAGCACATATCGGCTGCCAGAGGAAATGTTCACAGGATCCCAATACGTGAGCGCATTACCTTCAAGACTCTAGCCCCCACCCACAAATGCCTATCTAACTCTGCTCCGACATGCCTCTCACAAAATCTCAAATAAGCGAAATCCTCAAGACTGACTTCTTCCTCTTATGCTCACTGTCTTGTCACACCAAGAGTTAGACTAAAAAGACCGGGCAAGACGAGTTTCCCGGTTATCACCACAAAGAACTGGAACTCATTACCTTTAGAACTGAGATTTGAACAATCATACTGGACCTTTTGCAAAAACCTCAAGAGACAGCTCATTTCCCAGGTTCCTTCCCTGGCTTGATCTGTGTCATCTGACATTAAGGACCTAACTTCTGTCGTTTAACCCTGCAACCAGTGCCTTGATGCCTGCAGGTTTAAAGTGCTCTAAAAATGTAAATTATTAATAAACATGTTGATCACCGACCCACACAATATCAGCATGGTGATGTCTTGGTAAAGATCATGTCATCGAAGATTGTTCTTGTCAGCAAATTAATCCCAAATTTTTGAGGGAGCGATCAGTGAAACAATCACTCAGGGGCCCCTGTCAGAATTCCAAGCTTGCTCGACCTCCAGGACGTCGGGTCAGGAGACTGAGGGCCCCACACCCGAGAAAGATAACAGGCCTCGGAAGAAGACCAAGAAACGGTTGCATTCTCGTAGCCATTCATGGATCTCATCTTCCCATAAGAAGAAATAACACCACTGACGCAGACATGACTCCGATTCGTCGAACGAACAAAGTAAGACCTACCCGGGGGAGTCGGAAGCAGAGTGGGAAGCTTTCAAGGAGCAGGATCTCCAAATGTTTAAAACAGCTGCAGTGGGTACAACTCCGGTCTTGAGACTGTAGGCTCCTACGGCACCAGTTACAACAGTGTTTCCAGCACAAAGGTGACCCAGTCAGGTCAGACACCCTCATGCTGTACCATAACTACTGTAAAACCAGCTGTAGCGCAGAAGTGCCCTAAATTTCCAGCGCTGTTAGACCTGGGAACGATGCCATCAGTGCTCACAGCCGATCGTTCTTTTGTCCCCGACTCTTGCTCAACATTTTTCAACAGTATGCAGTCGATTTTCAATGACGTGGGGGATCAGGAGCCTTTTGGCTTCAGGACTTTAGGAGACAGAGCTGGTGGAGATGATTTCTTTACCGACCAGGCTGATTTGGTTGCCCTTGCTGAGGGACTCCATGATGCAGGTGAGTTGGACGTATCTGTTGACCTTGAAATGCAGCAAGCTGCTCCATATGGATACCCTAATGCTCAATACCAAAGAACGGTTTAGAGGGTGGTTGAGGCTTTAGGTTTAGGTGCTCCTGCAAAGCCCTTATCAGCCTATGACCTCACTGACATACTGGACAAAGGTCCTCAAATGGAAAGGGCATTACCCTTTAATGCTGCCATTGCAGATCCCATTGCTACGCTGTGGTTGAGGGCTTGCTTTACTCCATCTGTGAATTTGGAGCTTACCAAAAAGTATAAACTGGTGATGGAGGACTAACCTTTTCTATTTTTCCACCCAACGCCAGAAGGTTTACTGGCACAAGCCGCTACGGTTAGCTCCTGACCAGCCACTTCTACCTCTGATTTTCCAACAGATAGGGGATGCAAGAAAACAGATGGCTTCACCAAGAAAGTCTTTGCCTCCGGCAGTATGACACTAAACACAGTAAATGCATCCTTTCTTTTATCCTGTGCATTTGCCAAATACTCCCTAGGGCAGTGGAGGCTTATAGAGTAGGCAGCTAACACATCCCTGCTGGCGAAATGAGGTATCTTTTTCTACGGCTAGTTGATGACGCCAAAGAGATAGCTTGCTAGGCACTGCAGTCAAGCCTAGACACTGTAGACTGCGTGGGCAGAGCAATGGGGTCACCGACTGTTCTGAGAAGGTCAGCCTATCTGCACAGTTTGGGGCTCTCGCCAAATGTCCAAGCCAAGCTACTGGACATAGCTTTTGACATCGAGCAGGCCGATATGCCCTTGGAGAAATTCAAGGACTGGAAACTCGCTGCAAAATCTCTGGGTCTCGCTGTACAGCAACCTCAGAAGTAGTCTTTCGGCTTCTCAAGAGATAGAGGCTATAGACAGTACATTCCATTTGGAAAAATAGCACAGCTTCCACAAGCCAGGCAAGGGAAGAGGCGTTTTCTCATGCACCGTTCTGTGAAAGCGGGCTTCTAGGGGCCGGCTAACAGCGGCAGCTACGTCAGCGCCCGCTATTCTGCTTTGAGTTCTCCCCCAATGTTTTCCCCAGTTGGAAGGAGAATTTCCAAGCACTTGCCAGAGTGGAAGGGGGGTAACCTCTGATGCTTGGGTATTGCAGCTCGTCGAATGGGGGTACTGCCTACTTTTCTTAAGAAGACCACCAGACAAACACACCTCTCTCGCCGCAGCAACAACCAGAACAGGGGCTCAAGGAAGAACTGCGAGCCTTGTTGTTGAAAGGTGCCATGGAAGAGGTGTCACCTGAGCAGAGAGGATCACGCTGGTATTGTTGTTATTTTCTGTTGCCCAAAAAAGCAGGAGGACTACGTCAATTTTTGCACCTCAGGGCTTTGAACAAGTTCCTGATTTTTATATTCGATCGACTTTGTCGATAGGTCCACTCCTAAGGCGGCCGGATTCAAGCGTTGTCAGGACTGCAGTTCCAAGATGTTGATCATCGACCCACACAGTGTCAGCGTGTGGTGTCTCGGTAAAGATCATGTCATCGTAGATTGTGGTTCAAGAAAGTGAGGTTTAAGAAGTTCTCCAGGCTATACGGTTTCAAGATTGGTTGGTGTCGCTGGATCTTCAGGACTCTTATTTCCATGTGCTTATCTATCGAAAGCACAGGCTTTTCCTGATATTTGCCATCAGTGATACACATTATCAGTTCACTGTGCTTCCATTTGGTATAACCTCTGCACTCACCAACGGCCGAAAATAAACTGCAACTAAAACTCTTGGCTAATAACTATAAAAAGGAAATCATCCGCACCAAGAAGGATCTCTTCAATGAAAGAATCACAAATGCCAGCTCCAATACAAAGGAACTGTTTGTGAATTTAAGTGAACTAGAATCACCCAAACTGCCTCCTGACAACGTACCTAAAGACAATTAATGGTGCACTAGTATTCAGAACGCCTTAGCCAATAAAATAAGAACTCTGCAATCTAAAATTGCCTTAAAAAGAGCTTCCCTGCCTTCCGGCGCAACGGCAACCACTTCCTCTACCACCAATGATAAGACCAACCTAGCACCCTTTAAATTCTCCAGAGTATCCATACTGGAAACGGAAAAATGTATTGCATCCCTGAAGCCGTCCAACTGCAAAGGTGACGACTGCCCTGCTCAAATAAATCAAGAACGATGTAAGGGATTTAGCCCCATTCATCTCCAAACTAATTAATGTCTCCTTCTCATCCAACACTGTCCCAAGTAATCTAAAAGAGTCATGGGTTTTACCTCTCCTCAAGAAACAAACGTTGGACCCATCCATAACCGAACAATTACAGGCCCATTACTACGGTCCCTTTCCTTCTCAAGATAATAAATAGAGTAGTCTACCTACAAATCCAAAATTATCTTGAGACTAACCAGCTTTTGGGCTCCCGACAATCCGGATTCAGACCTCAACATGGTACGGAGACGGCTCTAATTGATCTTAAGGCACAAATTGACAAGCTTATCGACAAAGGAAACACTGCCGTGCTGCTTCTCCAGCATGGGGTCTGGCATGGATTCACATGCTCATGAATATTCCCCGTCGTCAGGCTGGGAATCCTCGGTAAAGAAAAAACCAGTATCAGTTTCGTTTCTGATCTGTCTTTCGTAGTAATAACCAATCACTGGTCTCTGCGTCATACTGACCACAGCCAATGACTGCCCTCTACCTAAGCACCGCCTCTGGCAGCCATCTTCAGATTTTTACCGCACGTTCATGTGTTGGGATCCTCGTGCTATTGCTTTCGAGCGTTAGTGCTATTTTTTCACGTTTTTCTCAAAAACTTCGTTTTTTTCGGTCAAAAGAGCCTCAAGCTCCACCGACTCTCCATCCGATCAACGGGGACCCGTGTCGGATTCCTCTGCGCCCCTCAAGGGTGAAGATTTCGTCGAGCTACGCTTTTGGAGGACTCCAGAAGTTTCTCAGGCCCGGACATGGCCCAGGAGAAGGGAAGCTCGACGCCCGGAAAGCTGTTCAGGATCTGCCCTGGATGCCAGCTGCAGAACGTCTTTAAGGAGGACGAACACTCCTTTTGTCTCTACTGCTTACATGAGGACAAGTCGCACGTGGAGAAGGACTGTGCGTTTTGCGGCAATATGTCGGAGCGGACCATGAAGGACCGCCATCAACGTCTCGCCAACTGGCTGGAAGGGAAGAGCCCGTCAGGCGAGAAGAAGAGGAAGAAATCCGAGCGGTCTTCTAAGACCTTTGAGGACGCCCCGGCGACAGGGGTCCAACACAAGGCCAAGCACCGCGAGTCCGCTGGCACCGGGAGCGCCGAACGGTCGGGCTCTACGGGCGCCAGGCAGGGCGCACCCTCCCCGGCACCTTCAGCCACGAGCCAACGCTCTGGGTCGGTAAGAGGAAGGGCGAGCACCCGGCGAAGCTCCTGGAGAGGCCCCGGTCGAGCTCGAAGGCCCCATCGGAGGGGGAGCGAGGCAGTGTCCCCCCCTCAAGGATAAGGCGGTGAGCGCACCTAAAGTGGTGAAGGCCTTAATCCATCCGGCCAAGCCCTCTATCGATACTGTTGCGGCGGCCCTGGCTCAGCCTGTGGAGGCTACACCAGTGGTGGCGACCTCGGGGCTCAGAGTCTCCCTGCCACCTCGGAGGGAGTCCTCTTTTGTGCCCGTCGATAGGACCCCCGTGAAACCCCCGGCGGGGAAGCAAAAGGGGGGGCAGGGCGTCGTCGTAGATTCGGCCTCAACCTCAGAGGAAGAGTTGATTGAGGTCTTAAGCCACGGCCTTGGCGTGGAAGAAGACCGACCCGTCGCCCGTCGGATTCCCCTCTGCCAGTGCCGCAAGACAACTCGCGGCCATTTTGTTGGCTATACAGTCCTTATGTTCAGAGATAAGGACGAGACTACCGTTGCCGACGGAGGAACCTCTCCCGTCGGGGGATCCTGAACCGGGACCTTCTGGTGCTCCCCCGCCCAAGAAAAGGAGGATTCACCCTCCACCTCCTTTTCAGCCGTCGCGCTCCGCCCAGCCCTCCTCCCCGTCCACCCGAGGGGATGATACGGGGACTGACACAGCAGCGACGGGTACGGACGACGAGGTATACGACGAGGATCTACCGTCGTCACCTCCCACCAGGGCTTCTCCGCCCGACGAGATTGGATCGTTCCACTCCATGATCGCCAGGGCATCCGAGCTTTTCCAACTCTGCCCTGAGGAGAAGAAAAAGGAAGGATTCCTTTATCAACGGCGCGAGGCCAAGAGGAAGACGGTCCTCGTGGTGCCTCTACTGGACGACATTTGGGATGAGGGCCTCGCCCTCCTCAAGAACCCTTCCACGACGCCAGCTAGAAGAGACCGGTACGAGAAGAAGTACCAGGTCCCGGACGCGGCCCCCCTGTGCCTCCGGGCGCAGCCTACCCCGGACTCCGTCGTCTCCGCGGCGGCCAGGAAGAAAGCGAGAGGGGTGCGGCCTCCACATCGACTTCCCCACCGGACGGCGAGGGAAAGAAATTGGACGCTATGGGACGCAGGGTCATCTCGTCTGCAGCGACGACGATTAAAGCGGCCAACGCCTTGGCTATCGTGGCCCGCTACGACAGGGAGCTATGGTACAAACTGGCTCCCCTGCTGGACTTCCTACCGGACGACAAGAGGGCGGATGCCCTGGAGATCCTACAGGAAGGCGAGGTGGCGTCGGACCACGCCATCACTATTGCGACGGACATCGCCGACACTGGGTTTCGCCAGTTGGGCAACGGCGTGTGCCTTAGGCGGCGTGGATGGCTCAAGGCTACGGACTTCCGTCAAGACGTACAGACCAGAGTCCTAGACATGCCGTTCGATGGGAACAACCTGTTTGGGAAAACAGTGGACGATTCCCTTCAGGCCATTAAAGCGGACACTGAGACGGCCCGGGCCCTTGGGGTTCTGCAGCAACGACGGACGCCCTTTCGGAGCAGCGGAGGCAAGGGCGCCTCCAAAGGTTCCGGCGGCGGTTTCTCCACCTACCGTCAAGCGGCCCGCTCGTCGTCTCAGGAGGCCTACAGAGGACGAGGCAAGTCTGGCGGACCCCGCCGTCGTCGCCAAGGAGGTCAAGGCGGCAAAGCCTCGTCGAAACAGGATTGAACTTGCCGTGGGGTCGGGCCCCCACCGAAGCACCCCGGTGGGAGGCCGGCTGGCGAGCTTCGTCAGCGTGTGGGAGTCCATCTCCACCGACCGTTGGGTGCTGGACGCCTTAGCCCGGGGCCACGCGCTCGAGTTTCAAAGAAGGTGCCCGCGTGTCCCCCCCGTGGCCAGGAAAGAGCTTCACGTCCCTCAGCTTCTCCTGGAGGTAAAGGCGATGCTCAGGAAGGGCGTCATCGAACTCGTCCCAAAGAGGCTTCGGGGCTCCGGAGTTTACTCGAGATACTTCCTCGTGAAGAAGAAGACGGGAGGATGGCGCCCCATCCTAGACCTGCGACGTCTGAACAAGTTCATTAAGGCGCAGAAGTTCCGGATGGTCACCCTCCAGCACGTCCTGGGTCAGCTGGAGGAAGGAGACTTCCTGTCGTCGTTGGATTTGGAGGATGCCTACTTCCATATTCCCATCCTAAAGGGGCACCGAAAATTCCTCAGGTTTGTGGTCCAAGGGCGTCACTACCAGTTCAAAGCCCTCCCCTTCGGACTACGGTCGGCACCCAGGGTATTTACCAAGTGCCTTGCACCGGTGGCGGCGCAGCTGCGCCGCGAGGGGATCCACGTCTACCCCTACCTGGACGACTGGCTCATCCGAGCCAAGACGAGGGAGCTCGCCGTGGACCACACGGCAAGGACCGTCCAACTTCTCACGGACCTGGGATTCTCCGTTAACTACGCCAAGTCCCACCTGGTACCCGCGCAAAACGCACTGTTTCTGGGAGCGAAGCTCGACACAGTGTCCCTTCTGGCCTCCCTGTCGGAGGAAAGGACCAGGTCCATCCTAGGCAAGGTACAGCGGATGTTGGTTTCCGACGCGGCCAAGGTGAGGTCCATCAAGTCCCTCCTCGGAATGATGTCCTCTTGCATCTACCTCATTCCCATGTGCAGGCTCCGGATGCGCCCGTTGCAGGAGTTCCTGGACGCGCGCTGGATCCAAACGACGGGCGGCTTCGAGGAGAGGATCACACTCGACGAGAGTTTCCGCCGAGCGGTCCGGTGGTGGGGCACCCGCGCGCATCTGACGGCGGGCATGGACTTCCAGACCCCAGACTACCAGGAGACAGTGACCACGGATGCCTCCCTGGAAGGGTGGGGAGCGCACACCGAGAATCTGCACGCGAGAGGCCTCTGGCTCCCGACGGAGAAGTCCCTCCATATCAACGTCCAGGAGCTCCGTGCAGTGTTCTGGGCCCTCAGGTCCTTCCTTCCGTCCCTCAAGGGCAAGGTGGTGAGGATCTTCACCGACAACACCACCACCATGTTTTACATCAGGAAACAGGGCGGAACCAGCACTGTCCAAGGAGGCGCAGGACCTGTGGCATTGGGCAGTCGCCCAAAGGATGTTTCTGGTGCCGTTTCATCTGGCAGGGATAAAAAACACCATCGCCGACTCACTCAGCAGGGAGCTGCGCTCGTGCCACGAGTGGGAACTACGGCAGGATCTAGTGGATCGCCTCTTCCGACGGTGGGGCACACCCCAGATCGACCTGTTCGCGACGGCGACGAACTCCAAGTGCCGGAGGTTCGCCAGCAGGTTTCCCCAGCCGAGGAGCATGGGCGATGCTTTCTCGTTCCCCTGGGAGGGCCTGTTCCTCTACGCGTTCCCTCCTTTGCCACTGCTAATCCGGCTCGTCAACCAGCTCAAGAGGTCACGGTGCAGAATGATCCTCGTCGCACCTGCGTGGCCGAGGCAGATATGGTTCCCGGACCTTCTGGACTTGTCAGCGTCCCCGCCAATCAAGCTGCCGGTGGACGCGGATCTACTCTCCAGGGAAGGAGGCGCCATCCTCCACCACGACTTGAAATCGCTGAACTTGCAGGCCTGGCTCCTGCAGCGCTAGAGTTTGGAGGATACGACATACCGGCCGACTGCAGAGAGGTTCTTGCAAAGGCCAGGGCGTCCTCGACTCTTAAATGCTACGGACACAAATGGAAGAGGTTCTCTGTCTGGTGCCACGCACAGAAGATTAACCCTCTACGGATTACGGCTCCCCAGGTACTGCCGTACCTGCTGACGCTGGCCAAAGCTGGACTGGCACACGCGTCCATCAAGAATCATCTTGCTGCGATCTCCCGATACACCAGAACCACGGGCCGGACGTCCCTGTGGTCTCATCGTCTGGTGAAAGAGTTCATGAAGGGACTGTTCAGATCGTTCCCGCCGGTGAAGGCGCCGGCCCCGGCGTGGGAGCTCAACGTGGTGCTGACCAAGCTCATGGGACCTCCGTTCGAGCCTCTGCACTCGGCCCCGTTGAAGTTTCTGTCGTGGAAAACAGCGTTTCTTGTGGCCATCACCTCCGCACGACGGGTGGGAGAGATCCAGGCCCTTTCCTGCAAGGCCCCGTACTTGACTTTTCACGACACGAGGGTAGTGCTCAGGACGCACCCCTCCTTCATGCCCAAGGTACCGTCGGACTTCCATCTCAACGAACCCTTGGTGTTGCCTGTGTCCTTCCCGTCGCCTTCGTCGCCGGCTGAGAGGACTTTGCACTCGCTGGATGTGGCTAGAGCGCTGAAGTTCTACGTGGACCGCACGAAGTGTTTTCGGAAGACGTCACAACTCTTTGTGAACTTTGGACCTGTCAATCAGGGGAAGGCTCTCTCGAAGGCTTCCATTTCCAGATGGCTCTCCGGCTGTATCATGTACTGTCATCGGTTGGCAAACCGACCGCTGCCTGGCCGTCCGAGAGCCCATTCCACCAGAGCGATCGCAGCTACCACGGCGTTCCTTTCTGGTGTGCCCCTGCTGGACATATGCAGGGCTGCTACGTGGAGGTCGACGCACACCTTCACGAAATTCTACTGCGTCGATCGGGATTCCAGGGAGGAGTCCAGGGTCGGCCAAGCAGTGCTGCGCAACCTGTTCGCCTGAGGTGAGCCTGGTGAGGAGGTAAGATGCTTAATGTTGAGTTTGATGTAATGCTTAATGTTGAGCCTTTGCCACCTCCCGTGGTTGTGCATGTGTGTACTGCTATGTATTCTTTATTCATGAGCATGTGAAACCATGCCAGACCCCATGCTGGAGAAGGAACAAGTTAATTACCTGTAACTGTTGTTCTCCAGCATGGGTCTGGCATGGATTCACATGCGAACCCTCCCGCCTACCCCTCTGCGGCTCTTCACTTGGTCATACTGCCACTTCACGTGCTTCCAAATCTGAAGATGGCTGCCAGAGGCGGTGCTTAGGTAGAGGGCAGTCATTGGCTGTGGTCAGTATGACGCAGAGACCAGTGATTGGTTATTACTACGAAAGACAGATCAGAAACGAAACTGATACTGGTTTTTTCTTTACCGAGGATTCCCAGCCTGACGACGGGGAATATTCATGAGCATGTGAATCCATGCCAGACCCATGCTGGAGAACAACAGTTACAGGTAAGTAACTTGTTCCTTCTCCTTGATTTGTCAGCGGCCTTTGACTTGGTGGACCATGCAGTCTTATGCAAACATCTAGCATCAGCAGCTCACTTACAGTCATTCTTGGACAACAGAACTATGCAAGTCTTCTCCACCTCAGCATCAGCAGATCCCACTCAAAGTACATGTGGCGTCTCACAAGGCTCTTGTGTCTCTCCAGCGATGTATAATATTTTTATCAAACCTTTATTTGACAAATTGGACAGGCTGGGTGTAACCTACACAAATTACGCAGACGACACCCAGATCCTCATTCCCCTTTCCGGCAATTTTAGCACTGATGCGGCTTTGGTAAATGAAATATACACCCTCACTCAGGCACGGAAGGCAACCCATGGCCTCTGCCTGAATGACGATAAAACTGAAATCCTGATTCTTGGCTCACCATCCAATCTAAAAAAAACTTGACAATAGGTACTCCGCTTTCAACATTGACGGCAACATAATTACAGTAGCCAATTAAGTGAAGACCTTAGGTTTATACCTGGACTCCACACTTACCTTAAACAAACAGGTAAACTCACTGGCTTCTTTGACTGCATATACCTGTAAACACATTAGATCTTGTAGTCCACTCCTTACTCAAGCCAGTTGCATTATCCTAGCCAACGCCCTAAGTGTTTCCAAACTTTGACCACTGCAATGCCCTATATTTAGGAGCCAACAAGTACATCATCAACAAAATTCAGACGCTACAAAATAATGCCCTCAGAACGGCCTTGAACTTCCCAACTAGAGAACATGTATCCAATACAAGGAGAGAGCATCACTGGCTTAAAATCAGCGATAGGATCCTCTTCAAAACAGTGTCATTAATCTTCAAATGCCTAAACAACGCAGCCCCACTTTATCTCACGTAAAGAATAACCAGAAGAACTTCCACCCGCCCTTCTAGAGCAGTTAACTCCCACTGTCTACAAATACCTAGATTCAGGTTAAAAAAACTGGTGGAAACAGCTTCCCAGTCAAAGCTGCTCAGCACTTGAATGCTCTCACTCTCGAGTTTGGAATAGACCAATCCCAGTATAGCTTCAGATGCAATACCCTCAATTGGTCACGATCTAATGACCATTATGACTAAACTGACATGCACTAATATACTAACCCTGCCACTATCGGCACAGACTTTGCTTTGAATGTATCCTTGAATGTATGTAATTGCCCTCACCATGTAACCTCTAAGCTCTAAGTATTCTTCTACTCTGCTTCGCCCAGTTACCTATGGGTTTGGTGCGCCCTACAAAATAAATAAACAAACAAACAAACAAACAAACCCAGGGTCTTCACTAAGCTCATGGCAGTGGTGGCGGCGCATGTCAGGAGATCTGGTGTTCCTGTATTCCTGTATTCCCATGCCTGGACGACTGGCTGATCTGATGGAAGTCTCTGCATCGGGCATCAACTCTGCCCACTGCTTCAAGGGATAGGCGTTCTCCCTAAACCTCCAGAAGTCCCACATCACACCAACGCAGAAGCTCATGGGCACATGGGCGGGGTTCCCCGAAGAAAGAGTCACCAGTATCAGGCAAATGGTCGAGCTCTTCCTGAATCATGACATCCTACCAGTAGCTTCCTTCCGCTGCCTTTCAGTTCTCATGGCTTCCTGTATTTTCCTGGTGCCCGGGGCCAGACTGCACATGCAGTCTCTGCAATGGCTATTGAGGGATCAATCTTCTCAGTACTTGCCATGAAGGACAGTCTCAAAGTGTCGAGGTCAGTGGCCAGTGACCTATCTTGGTGGTACAGCCACATGATGATGGAGAAACCCTTTTGGCCTCCATGGCCCCAGGCCCATGTGGTCACGGATGCATCTTTGAAGGGTTGGGGCTCTCACTGCAGGGATCTGCAGGTGAGCGGCCTTTGTTCACTAATGGAATGCCAGTGGCATATCAACAGGCTAGATTTGTGGGCAATCAGGATAGTGCTGATGGCCTTTGCGCCCTCCCTCAATGGGGAACATGTTCTTGACGGACAACACAGTGGTCATGCATTACCTCAACAAGCAGGTTTTTTTTCTGGTCTCTGCCCCAGTGCAACGAGGCACTGCAACTATGGTTCTGGTTGCTGAGAACCAGATCCCTGCTTTAGCAGGCTGGCGGACACTATGAGCAGGCAGCGCACGGTCTCAAAAGAGTGGGAGGTGTGACAGGAGGTTCTCGAGGAGATCTTCGTTCAGTTGGGGTCCCCGGCAGTAGATCTATTTTCCACGAGGTCCAACATGAAGGTCAGACCATTTTTCTCTAGGGAATTCCCAGCAAAAGGTGCCATGGTGGATGCTGCCAGATTGGGTCTTCGACCTCCACTATGCCTTCCCTCCAATACCTGTCATCCCAAGGTTGAGGACGTTTTGATCTACCATGATTTTGATTGCCCCGAATTGGGCGAGGAGGACATCAGACTCGGAACTCCTGGAATTGACCATCTTCCCACCTCCCCGGTTGCCTCGACGTCCGGACTTCCTATCCCAGTCAGAAGGTGGGGTACTCCATCCGAACCCAGAATCGCTCAACCTACATGTATGACTCTTCGGAGGATGAGGTATGATGACTGGGGCCTCTCAGAAGAGGTACTTGAGGAGCTACTGGCTGCATGCAGACCATCTACCTGATCTCTGTACGTGTGCAGATGGAGAAGATGTGAGGCATGGTGCAGGGAAAGCAGGGTAGATCATATTGCTTGTCCCACCGCTATGGTGATGGAGTTCCTTCTACCGCTAGCCGCCTCAGGACTTCAGGTTGGTACAGTCAAAGGCTACTTGGTGGCTCTGTCTGCTTTTATAAGGTCTCTCGATCAAGGATCCTTATTCACAATCCCAGTTATGACACAATTCCTGAAGGGCCTTCTAAATAGGTTTCCGCCTCCCCCGTTTGAGGTTCCAGATTGGGACCTAAACTTGGTTCTCACATGCTTGACAGCATATCTGTTTTAGCCTATGCCCTCAGGTCCTGTCAGACTTCTAACTCTGAAAACAGCTTTTCTGGTGCCAATCACGTCAATTAGACGTGTACATGAACTGCAGGCCTTATCCTGCAAGCCTCCTTTCCTCCAGTTCTTTAACAAGAACTTCACTCATGGTCCCACATGGATTTCTACCTAAAGTAGTCACTGAATACCATGTGTTCCAGAGCATTGATTTGCCAGTGTTTTATCCCCCTTCACATCCTTCCAAAGATGAGGAGAGTAAGCACAGGTTAGACCCTAATAGGGCTCTCAGCTTTTATGTTGCTAGGGCAGCAGAATTCAGGCGGGATGACCAATTTTGTGTCATTTTCTCTTTGTCCAGGAAAGGTCAGGTTGTGTCAAACAGTCAATCTCTGTTATCAGAGAGCAGTCAAAGATCTGCCACTAGGCACCAGGGCACATTCCATGAGGGGTATGGCAGCATCATCTGCATTGCAGAGGGGTGTTCCTGCAAAATATATATGTGGTAGTCGCTCAACACGTTCACCAAGCATTACTGCCGGGATGTAGCATGTGGTTCAGATGCTCAATTCAGCAGAGCAGGTTCGCAAAGCTTCCTTGTCCTAGGGCTTTCATCCTGCCTCCACACTCTTTACTGCTTTGGGGGTCTATCTGATGAGGAATCTGCATGAGAATGCAATCCATTGAGGGAGAAATGACTTACCAGTAATGTTCTTTCTATGGATTATTCTCCTGCAGATTCTTCACCATCCTCCCATCCGCTCTGCTATGAAAGTGGTCTGCAGTTTATATTTGGTTGTCCTCTTCTTTTGGGCTGAGGTTATGAATTGTGATGTGTTAGGCACAGTTTGAGGCCTTTCTGTTGTAGTGCTGCTAGTCAGTGACTTTCAGTGCAATCCTGTCCCTCATTTAAAAACAAATATTTCTTTGTTTGACTGTTTCAGTCCGAATTGCTTGATTATTCCTCTGCTGTGGCTGAGCTTGGGAGAAAAAGGTAAGGAACTGAGGTATGGGGGTGTAGTGACGTGGTATATGTAGGGCGGCCACCGTCACCTTCTGAGTTGATGAGTGTCACGGTCGAGTTAAGTGAGGATTGACGGTCGAGTCGTGGTACACCTTCTGTCAGAAAACATTTCCGAGCACCTGGCGCTGGAATGTATATCTATCTGATGAGGAATCTGTGGCAGAAGAATCCATAGAAAGAACATTACTGGTAAGTAATTTCTTCTCCTCTTGCAGCCCTCAGAATACTTTTTACCAGCAGGGGTATTATGCGCACTGGCGTCAAGGGTCATCGAGTCATCATCTTCGTGACCGGATGTGATGTTGATAAGGGTCCAAATAGCACTTTCAGTGCCCCATGACTTCAGTTTCATTTTTTCCACATACCCAGCAGGCTACTCAGGAACTTCGCCTCCGAGAAATTCTCTGATGCACTTTATTTAAAAAAGTGCATTCAATGCCTTAGAATTTTAATACATTTTCTTCACCATACCTATTCCGAAAACCCTTGGGTTTTTAAAAAGTGCTATGATTGCGGCGCTAAAATGTCGCTCGCTGATCCACACAGCATTTGTCTGCTTTGCCTCAGTTCCGACCATATTGTGGTGGATTGCGGCTCGTGTCATGTTATGACACCTAAAGCATTAAAGCAGAGAGCCTCCAAATAGGCCCTTGGTTGTTTGTCTTCAAAGTCGGCAAATACAACACCTTCGAAGTAAACACCTGATGAAGTCAAAAGCTATAGGGCCAATATACTGCCTAAGAAAGAGAAAAAACTGTCAAAAAAACACTAAAGGATCTCACTCGAGGAGCGACTCACATAATTTCTCTAAGAAGAAGGAAAGAAGGAGGCATTCATCGACAGACTCATTTCCAGATAGACAGGTACATTTCCCTTTTAAATCCGCCTCAGCAAAAAAGTGGAAAGAATTTTGCATCAAAATAAAGCAGGTCATTGAGAAAGCGGGCCCGCCCGTTCTCTTTTCTTTCAGAAAAAAGACCATTGAGCCCATCACGCCTGACAAGGCTGCCTGGTACTCGGTTCACCAACCACCTCATGTGCCAAACAGCCCAATATCGGTGAAATCCTCGATTCAAGTACTGTCAGCGCCACCAACGCCATCACCGGCTAATGCTTTCTCCAGCATTGGATCTTTCATAGATTCACATGCTGTGGAAATTCCCCGTTGTCAGGGTGGGAATCGTCAGTAACATAGAACAGTTTAAACTTAAACTGAAACTTTCAGTCACTTTTGTGCTCTAGTACAGTCATTTTGGGTCATACTGCCTACAGCCAATCGGAGCATCTCCCTTAACTCCTCCCCTGTCGGCCATCTTCAGATTTTTTACTGCACGTTCGTGTTGGAAGTCCTCAAATTTCTCTATCTTCAGTCTTCATTAAAAATGGACTTTTATTACAATTTAGATGAAAAATTACAACTTTTCAACGACTCATCGACAACCGACACTGACAGTGACGCTGCAAAGCCTGTAGACCGTTCCCGTTGCCGGTAATCTTCGACGTTCATCGTCTGTGTGGTTTTGGCCTACCTCATGGCCGAGTCCACGAGAAAGAGCCTGTTCAAGGCTTGTGCCCGCTATGGGCTGAAAAATGTCTACATTGAAGACCATCATGATGACTGTCTCTACTGTCTTGACCCGCATCACGTAATACTGCAACATCTGCCCGTCTTAGTCCAGCAAGACGCTGCAGCATCGTCACCGACGTCTCGTCGTGTGGCTCGAAGATGCCGGTGGGGCCTCTAGCTCTGCTTCTGTACGGGGCTATGCTTCTCTACGGCAGGGCAAGACGGCCCAGCAAATCACCTCCAGTAAGAGGTCTAGGTTGCATGAAGTCCATGCCAGCAGCAGGAGGAAACACAGGGAAGAGTCCCGACGAGAAGCCGAGATCATTTTCACCCAATGTCAGTGCCCAGGGGGTGTTTAAGGAAAAGAGCAGTATCGCCTTTCCCATCGCCCGACTGAGGTGACCCCATCAAGCAAGTCCACTTCAAAGTTAGGTGGCCACTCTGCGTTGTCAACGACCAAAGCGACCCCTTCGATGTTGGCTTTAAAATCGGCAACAAGTAATTCCTCGTCGATGCCCAAGTCTTCCTCCAGATCATTCACGCCAAAGCCATCAACACCGTCCATGAGTGTTCCGCCGACAAAACCGTCGACACGAGCAACCAGGCAACTACGTCAGTGACTATGGTACTGTGTCCTGTGTCTTCTCACATGGTTGCGACCACTGCAGCATCAATTCTGACAACCACTTCTGCCATCCCCACCAACAAGGTGTTAACGCTACTGCGAGCATCATATCCAAAGCTCGGAGTGGGGGTACTCCCAGAAGGGACCATCGTAGTGAAGCCAACTCTCTCTTCTTCTGAAGATGTGGAGGAACAGGATGTGGAGGCGGTCATGTTACCTCCCTCTTCCCTGCAATGCAGGACACCACCTCCTAGGAAGCAGCCTGGTTCTCCACGTGGTGGGGCAAGCCTTATAAGGCTACCCGTATTGCCACCCCTGCATCCATCCACTGTGGGGGACAAATTGCCTCTGGTGCAGCCAGCTCCACCACTGCCTCCCCAGATGGACATGTCACTGGGCATTTTATCCACCTTGACTACGCTGTTGGCTACATTGCAACAAAGGCTTTGGGCACCAGCTCCGGTCCCGCCTCGATGGGCTCCCGCAGTCCCTGGGCCATCCAGGGAGAGGGATGGTGCTTTTCGACCCCCCAATGAGGGTTGAACGCCAGTCCAAGCCCCAGCAACTGTCAGACACTGGGACAAACACAGATTCAGACCACCTGGCGGATGTGGCATCAACACATACGTCTCACACTGACGAGTTTGAGGATTTCGTAACAGTTGATAGAGAACCTGATGAGATCCCGATCCTGATTAGAGACTCCCTCCTGGATGAAGTGGCAGTGTTCCACGCACTCATGGCCAGGGTGGCAAAAATATTCGCCCTTACCTCGGATGAGCAGCACAGGGACAGTATTTTGTACCAGCGTAAAAATTTGCAAAAGAAATCAGGATGTCTGGGAGGAGGGCCTAGTCACCTTGGCACAACCTGCAACGGCCCATGCCAAAAAGGACTGTTTTGACAAAAAATAAAGGGCTCGGACAGCGCTCCCTCTGCCTCCGCACTCAACCTACGCCGGACTCAGTTGTCTCTGCTACTGCCAGGAAGAGGTCAGCCAACCCGTTGTCTTCCTGCTCCATTCCCCTGTACAAGGAGGGAAAACAAATGGATGTCTTCCGCAAGAAAATTATTACCACTGCAGCCACGGCTATCAGGGCTGCAAACACAATGGCCATTCTCGCAAGCTATGATAGCGAGTTATGGTATAAACTGGGCCGCATCATAGAGTTCCTGATGGACAACATGAAACAAGAGGCTATGGACATCTTCCACAAGGGTGAATTAGCATCAGACCATGCCATCACAGTATCAGTGTATATTGACGACACTGGATTTTGCTAGCTTGGTTATGGAGCGTTCCTTCGCAGACATGTGTGGCTCAAGGCCACAGACCTTCGGTCTGATGTCCTATCCCGAGTCGTACACATACCTTTTGACGGCAAATACCTATTTGGGAAGAAGGTGGATGAGGCTTTGCAATCTATAAAAACAGACACAGAGACTGCTTGCTCCCTGGGCACGTTAAAGCAAAGACGCCAGTCCTTTTGCTCTCGAAAAGGACGTTATAGTAGAACTTTGCAGGACTTCCGCTCCACGTACCAGTCATTGTCTTCGTACACGTCATTGTACTCCTAAGGGGACCAGTACAGGAAGAAGTCAGAGAAGTTATGGGTTAGGAGGAAATTACCTAAGTAGAAAATTCCCACCACCAAAAGTCTGACCCCCATTTATTTGCATATGTATAGGGAAGATGTGGGGGGAAAAACAGACTTTTGGTGGTTGGACTTTTCAACTCAGATCACGCAGATCCGAAGTTACGGCACCTCCTGCTACCAGAAGTGTGCGGACTACTAGCGAAGGGGGCGGTGGAGAAGGTGCCAACTGACAAATTGGCTGCAGGAGTCTACTCCCGCAACTTCCTGGTAAGAAAAAAGGCACTGCACAACAAATCTGGGATTTGGAGGCCATGATTAGATCTAAGGGTGCTCAACAAATTCCTAAAGGTACAATTGTTCCGTATGGTGACGCTGCAACAGGTCCTGTCCCAGCTGCAACAAGGAGATTTCTTGGCGTCCCTCGACCTTGAGGATGCTTATTTTCACATCCCTATTTGCAACACTGGAGGGGAATCCACGTATAGCCGTACTAAGATGACTAGTTGGAGAGAGCCCCCTCCTACCCCACTGGCAGAAGTCAGCACAGCGTCCACCATCCAGTGTCTGCACAGCTCAGATTCTCCATAAACATCCCAAAGTTACGCCTAGTGCCATAAAGACAGGCGCCTTATATTGGAGTAAAACTGGACACCCAAACCTGCACCGCCAGGCCCTCAGACAAAAGTGTAGCAGCGCTTCTGACAAAGGTACATTTCTTTAGGAGTGCCCACATGACCCCAGCCCCCAATTATAAGCCATTTCTGGGGATGATATCAGTGTGTATCCCTTTCATCACTCACTGCAGTCTGCGCATGCGGCCGGTGCAGGAATTCCTGGATGCCTGATGTATACAGGAGTCAGGGTCCTGGGTCAATCGCATAATTCTGAGAAAAGTGTTCAAACTGAGCTTTCACTGGTGGTCGGAGCTTAACCTTAACATAGTCTTGGGAGCCCTAGCGCACAAACCGTTCGAGCCAATGGTGTCCGTGGACATCAGGCTGGTTACCATCAAGACGGCCTTACTAGTCGGCCGTGGCTCGTAGAGTAAGCGCTATCCAGGCGCTGGTCTCCTCTGAGCCATATACCACCTTTCACAAGGACAAGGTTCTGTCTGCTTTTCACTTGAACGGGGAAATAGTCCTTCCTACGTTTTTCACCGATCCCAAGGACGAAGCACAGAGAGTGCTGCACTGCCTGGATGTCAGGCGTGCCCTGAAATTCTACTCGGACAGGACCAAGGGCTTCCGCAAATCGGACGCCCTGTTTGTCACTTTCTGGGTGCTCAAGACCAGGCTATCATGCCTTTAAGGCTTCCATATCCCGCTGGATGGTCTCCGCCATCAAAGAAGCATATTAGTGCCAGCACAAGCCGCTTCCGGCTAACATGCATGCCCACGCAGTCCGGGCCAAGGCAACGGCCACCGCATTCCAGCGCCATGTCCCGTGGCAAGTCATAAGCAGGGTGGCCACTTGAGCTTCTCCCTCGGGTTTCTGCAAGCATTACTGTTTGGATGCCGGCTCTGGATCTGATGCGGCTTTCAGACAGGCAGTTCTCAGGAACCTATTTGCCGAAGGAGGGTCTCCTCTCCACCCTGAGGCTACAATCAGTTGTAATCGCCGATACAGTATGGAGAAAAGGGGACAGGACGCAAGAGTAATTGTAGGTTACTCACCTGAGTGACTAACGTACTCCTAGTCCATAGTCCCCTTTACTCCTTCTACTTTCAGCAGAAGAATCTGGAGTCGGCCAGTCAGTTCTGAGGAACCTTTTTGCGTGAGTTTAGTAAGTCTGGGAAATTGTGCTGAGAGCTTGCCTCTGTCTGTATGTATTGTTTATAAATACTGCTTTGAAGAGCCAGTGGCATTTCAACAGCTTGGAGTTGTGGGCCATAAGGTTAGCACTGTTGGCCTTTGCTCCCTCTTTAAACAGAATTGCGTCTTTGTTTTGACGGACAATACAGTGGCCATGTACTACCTCAACAAACAGGTGGGTGTACGGTCTCTACTCTTTTGCAAAGACGAGCTGCAACTATGGTTCTGGTTGCTGGGGAACCAGACCTCTGCTTCAGCTTTCAATCTAGCAGGAACGGCGAACAGGCTGGTGGACGCTCTGACTAGGCAGAACACGGTCTCGCACAAGTGGGAAGTGTGCTGCCAGAATTTTCTCTGGGAGATCTTCGCTCAGTGGGGTACCCCACCCGACAGTATATCTGTTTGCCAAAACTCAAAGTTCAGACAGTTTTGTTTAAGGGAATTCCCTGCAAAACGTGCACTAAGGGCCTCATTCCTGGTGATGTGGGTTTTCAACCTCCACCATGCCTTCCATCCAATGCCTGTCAGCCCAGGGGTTCTCAGGAGGTTGAGGAGATTTCGAGCCACCATGATCTTTATCGCCACACATTGGACAAGGAGATCATGCTACTCAGAACTCCTAGAATTGACCATCTGCCCACCTCTCTGGTTGCCTCGACGGCCGGACCTCCTATAACAGTTGGAAGGTCAGGTACTAAACCCCAACCCAGAATCCTTCAACCTAAGTGTGTAGCTCTTGAGAGAA
The DNA here is from genome assembly GCF_040938575.1 of Ambystoma mexicanum. NCBI lineage: Eukaryota > Metazoa > Chordata > Amphibia > Caudata > Ambystomatidae > Ambystoma > Ambystoma mexicanum. The sequence goes on along the minus strand of NC_090926.1, from coordinate 1,269,252,493 downwards.
TGAAATATGATGAGTGGGACCTCTCAGTAGATGTACTTGAGGTGCTACTGGCTGCATGCAGACTATCTACAAAATCTCTGTATGCGTGCGGATGAAGAAGATTTGAGGTGTGGTGGAGGGAACGCAGGATTGCACATATTGCTTGTCCCACCACTAAGGTGATGGAATTGTTTCTATTGCTATCCTCTCCAGGCTGGTACAGTCAAAGGCTATTTGGCGGCTTTGTCTGTTTTATATTTTTTTTTATATAAGCTTTATTTCATTTTGATCTCCAAATAAAACCTCAGCTGTTAACAGAGTACCCATCATACCAAGAATGAGTGACAGGTTTTTACTCCCAGCCTCTTTACAAATTATGCATCAACTGTTAACAGAGAAGATATCATATCATGGATGAAGAACAAGATTTTAACCCCTCCCTCCAACCTGAAATAAAAAAATAGAAACCTAAAGCACTACCAATAGAGCCTTCTTCTGCATACTATAGACTTTTACAGGCCTCTGTTGGGGTACCCCTCGAAAACGGACATCAGCTGTCTAACAAACTATTCCATTTCAAATGTATGGTTCACCTCTGAGATACCTCCCAGCCCATCGCCAATGGTCTCCCTCTAACCCAAAGTCAAGTGTTTCATTACTTGAGCCCTAAATAGGGCAGTTTATCTGTCCCTAACGAAATCTAAAAAGGGAGCCCATATTCGAGAAGATTTGTGGATTGAATTAGACAGTAATGCAGTGATTCTCTCCATGGCCAGAGTCTCCAAAATGTTTACCTACAGAATACTATCAGCGGGCCCTCCAGCGTATTCTAAAATTGTACACAAGTTATTTTCGGCACAAGCAATAACTGGGTGGACAGTGTTGCACGCGGGCCTGAGAGTGGAAAGAGCCATCTTCTGGGACATCCCCCAGGATCACCATTTGGAGGCTATGGGGGGAGCTGGTGACCAGTGATCTCTTTTATCTTCATCAGAACCTCTTTCCAGTCGATCTGTATCAATGGGCAGGGCCCCACATGTGTTTCATGTCCGGTTTTCCTCCACATCCGTGCCAACAGTGGTCCGAGATTGGCGGGTGGATTTGAAGGTCTTGCTGAGGTACCACCGAAATCATAGCTTATTTGCACCCTCCTTAATCTGCGTACACCTGGAGCCCTTGTGGGCTCACTGCCGAATTGTTTGCCATGAGTCTTCAGAGATCTCCTGCCCCAATTCCTGTTCCCACTTGAGCATATAAGATAGTTCCACTCCCGAACTACTTTTCCAGCAACTTGAGAGATCTTCTTAGATCTCCTGCCTTCCTGTAGTGCTAGTTCTAGTCCTGTTGGGTTTCTGGTAGATGCCCTTTCAACTGTGATGTTCGTAATCCAGTACCTTATCTGTGTACATCTAAATATTTCTGTTACAGGAAGCATACATTTTGTCTTACACTCAGCAAAGGTTAGAGGGTCCCCCTCTCCATAGAGGTCGCTTAGTTTTAATGGCAAGTCTGTTTTCCATTTCAGAAAAGCGCCCCTATTCACCACCAGTGAGAACTCTGGCTTTTTAGTAAGTGGGGTTAATGGGCAAAGGCCCATGCGAATCCTGAGAAGTTGGCCCGCCCCCATCCCAATGACTTAGTGTGCAAGACGTTGTCGACAGTAGGCCCCTCAGATTCTGCCTAATATCTTTGCTTATAAAAGGGAGAGCATGAAGAGTGGGGCCTAGGCCTGTTGCCTCAATCTCCTTCCATTTTGGGGTCCTCATGTCATTAAGGCCAATCAATCATCATGCCAGTTGTGCGGCTAGAAATTATTTCCGTATAGAAGGGACTCCCAGACCTCCCACGCTCAGGGATCTCGTTATAACCTTTCGCTGTATTCTGGGGGGGTTTACCAGTCCAAATAAATGTAGACGCCACCCTCTGGAAGCCCTCCAAATCCTTTGTCTGTATTTGTATTGGCAGAGCTTGGAAAACATACATCAGCTTCGGCAAAAGGGTCATTTTCACTGCCTGAATTCTTTCCAACCAAGAAATCTCCTTCTAGGTCCCTCTGAGATAGCTGATACTTGGATTCCTTTCAGAGATCAGGGATATCTGCTCCTGCTAAGGATTTGTATGAGAAGGGATTTCTTTGTCTACCCATTTAAATGGAGAGTTTTCACGTGGGCATATTAGATTTACCTGGGTTTCAGTAATGTTCAATCAGACTGATGTAGCTTTAATTTTACAGAACCTGAGATATCCCTGAAGATGTCTAATGTGTTAGTCACCTCTGTCAGTGAGGCGCCAAGTTCAGCGAGGAAGCAGAGGACATTGTCCGTGTGAAGCACAACTTTGTGTGTTGTGCCCTTGTGTGTTACTCCGGAATCGGAATCCTTGGATGCTCTAGGCCAGAGGGTTCATTGCTAGGGTGAATATTGGAGGTGAGAGCGGCCAACCCTGCCTTGTCCCTATTTTAGGTCAGAATGGATGGATTCTACTGACCGTTAACATTTATTTTGGTTTATGGAATTTTAAAGTTGCCCATAATGTAATATATAAAAGTCCAACCGAAGTTGAACTCTTTTGAGGCTGTCAAATACTTTATGCGCTTCCAACAACAGAAGCACAGAATGTTTTGGAATATCAGTTTTTGCCACTATCAAGGCCAACGCCCGCCTTATGTTATCAAGTACTCCTCAATGAACCCTGTTTAATCCTGTTCTATTAACGTTGGCAGAGCTCCCAGCAGCCTAGCACTGATCACCTTCCCATAAATCTTGGTGTCTGTGTTAAGGAGCACGATCAGACTATATGCCAAGCATTCCTCTCAGTCTTTACTGGGTTTCAGGATCAGCATCGTCATGGACTCTGCCATTGATTCTGAGACAAACTCTGCCTTTGGGAAGGTATTAATAAATAACTTTGCGAGATTGGGTGAAATCTGCTCTATAAAAACGTTGTAGAATTGGCCTACGGAGTCATCTGGCCCAGGGGCTTTGCCCGTTGGGAGATCTCAGATGGCTTATTGGATCTCTTGCTCACTGATAGGTGCTTCTAGTATGTTTCTATCCCCCCTAGTGAGCATCAGGAGGTGCGCACGCTCAAGAAGTTGTGCCCTCTGTATGGGATTCCCAGGGATTTTAGTCCCTACCTCTCAGAAATAGCTCTCCATTAGGGACAGTTGCATATATTCCGCAGCCTGGCTAATAATTGCTCCTATTAGGACTGCCTTGCCCACGTCCCATAAAAGACATTGGTCATCCACATCGTTCTCAGTGAAGTCATTGGTAGGTGTTTCCTTAATATGTACTCTCATGGTAACATGATTTAAGTACCAGGGCTTTCTCCGCTGCTCAGTGTTTAGCCCCAGGAGGGATAGGCGCATGGTCAGACTACACTCTTAGCAGGATTTTACTCACTGTGACTTTCGGAACCAACTTTGCCGCACTGAACGCGGTTTCTTCTGACACGGCTCTCCTGTGAGGACACCACAGAGCCAGACGAGGAAGCCCCACACCCGGGAACGTCTCTGTGGACGTAATTTCTTCCGTTCCCCTGCAGACACAGAAATGTTTTCCGACAAGAGGACCTCACTACACTCCATCATATAGACACAAGGGACCCCCTGCCACGCCTCTCAAGATTGAATCACCACAAGGGACACCACACACATGCCATATTTCTGAAGGGGTACATGTTTTTGGATGGATCAGAAATTCTTGTCCACCACCCACTGTACGCGGGCTCACCCTACTTCTGGGCGTTGAGCAGTCCTGTGGCACTCATATCCATTTGGTATCCTGGTTTTTGATGCAGTTCCCCGGTTGAAGAGCGGGCCTCATAAAGAGAAAATCCTTAGGAGATCTGTGGGGCCGTTTTTTTCTCCCTGAAGAAGGCGGCCGGCATGAACAACTAGAAATCATTCTGATTCAGTTGAAATAAGCATGCAATTGTCGCCAAAACGTCAATTTTCCGTAAGGGGGACAATAAGCCCAACTCCAGGATTTTCAGACTGACACTTCTTCATGTGATCTATATTTACGTGTTGGTTGTACTATAACCCCACCCCCTGCAACGTTGGCATATGTTTATCAGAACAAACTTTTTATTGCAACATTCACTTGGCATTTGATCATGGCATATGCACGTTAGAAGTCTCTATGCACTAGATACTTGCCATCTGTTTATTGAAGGTGGGGCATTTGTTCATTAGAATTCTCACTGTCACAGATACGACATCTGTCTATCAGAATTTCGGTATATCTTTATCAGAAATTCCACTGCAATAGAGACTTGGCATCTATGTATCAGAATTTTGACATCTGTTTATGAGAAGTTTGAGCTCAAGAGATATTTTGAATATGATTTATGTGGCATTATTTTCTCAAAACAGAGGTTTTAAATTACCATGAACATATAAGTGTATTCAATTTGTTTGTTTTCTGTCCTTTATGTCTCGATCCGGTTTTCCTAGAGAACCAAATTAGTTTAGGGACCATTGTATTGTTTATGTTTTTTTGTTTATGACAATAATATATTTTCCTGTCGCAAGCAAAAACTTAGTTATATGTGCAAGTGTATATAAAAGATTTTTTTGTGTTATTACAACTAATTATATTCACTATGCAGCCCCTCGTTGTGTGTTTCTTTCTTGAACATTTTTTTAGGCTACACATTTTGGAATATGTTCCACTAGTAAACAAAAAGGGTTTGCCGCTATAAAAATTCCTTCTTATAACACTATCTAGATGGGAAGAACCCCTGTGTAGCAGTACTATCCTCTTTTGTTTCCTTTTCACGATTGCCTGAGTCTGCTACTAGTCACCATGGGCAAACCAAACTTTTGATGTGGAGACGAGAACCATGTCTAATCTAGAGAATCCCCTGTGCACTGCCGAATAGATTGTATAGTCCCGTTCTTCTGTGTGAAAGAATCTCCAGGACTCTATCACTGAAAGAACCCTCCTTAATGTTGTCATGGATAGGGAATTGCTTTTGTCTGCACTCAGTTGGAGTGTTATGTTCTTGGTGGGATACGCTCTGCAATTAAAGGGTTCTATGTCATATCACTGACAGTCGTTTTTTTGATGGGTGTTTTTAAGAAAACATTTTGCCGAAAAAGATAATCATGATTTGTTTATTTTTATTTTTGGGGGAGGGGGTTTCCCACCCCAAGCTCCCCCCCCAACCCTTTATCTGCCCTTTCCCACCCCCTTCCCCCAAACATTTTGATGAGTTTTTTTGACAAAGTGTTTTTCGTAAAAACACCCATCAAAAAAACAACTGTCGATAAAACGACATTGTATCACAATTAAAGTCACCCGCTATAAACAATTCCCTGTCCGTAAAACCTAACATTGAGTGCAGAAGAGCTTAAAAGAAGGCCACCTGCCATACCTTTGGGGCGTAGATGGAAAGTAAGGTCAGGCTTTGGCCCTACACCCTGGTGTTAAGCACTATGTAACTCCCTTCTCTATCTTTAAGGACGCCCTTAACATTTAAGTGAATCCCCTTCCGGGCAAGGATAGCAACGCCCTTTGTCTTGGTGCTGCGAGCAGCAAAATATGCCTTGGGATAGGCCTTGCATGCCAATTTGTGCTTCATCTTGGGGGAGAGATGGGTTTGCTGGAGGAACACCAACACTGGATCTAGCGCTTTTAGCATCTGAAGGACCGCTTTACGCATTCCTGGTGAATTCAGCCCCTGAACATTCAGCGTTAAGTAGGAGACATCAGGGATCCCCAATTCCATGCCAGCTTTATGTGATTGTGCACTAGCTGGGGTTACTGTTTGGTCACCCGTCATGACCATTGTGAGAGTAAGGGCGTATGCACTGATTTATATCTCAGAGCTCTGTAGTGCAAGAGAAAAGGACATTGTTAGAATCCCCCAAAATATTCCCCCACGTGAACCTCCCCAAACCACTAGGACTCTGCAGGTCCTGAACATAACCCTGAAAATAAAGCATTCCCAAACCCCAACATTTCTGTTGCATTATAGGGCATTATACTGGGACAGGGCCCCTGCAGGCCTGCTTAACTTTGTCGCGTCATAATCTCCTACTTACAAACTGGGTAAAACTATTACTCAAATCAACAGCAAACAAAAGAGAAAATTCAGATGAGCATACCCACAGCAAACCCCTCATTTATTCCACCACAAGCCAACATCAATAACCCCTCAAAGGATATAGACGCTTCAGGATCTTCATAGAGCTAGGAGGGAATTGTCTATCGCTTGTCTCTGGGACGCAGAACTTTCTCTCTGGGGGTTATTCGCTTCCTCCATGAGGGCTGCTTGGGGCCCACACATGGGTCAGGGCTCTCCTCGCTATCTGTTCCCCTCAAAGGTGATTTTTCGTTAGTCGCTCTTGCTCCCACTTTGCCTTTCTCCATGTTCAGCCTCTTCTTCTGTTGAAATTGTGTTTCAATTGATTGCTTTTCTCCTGCAGATTTCTCATCTTGATAGATATCCTCATCCAGCTCTGCTGCTGGGAAACCTTTTCGACAGGGGGCGTAGTGGACATCAACTCGGCCGTAGATCGCTGATTCGTCTTGCTCAGTGCTCCGGAAGTGTATATATATATATATATAGGACGTCACTATGCCCCGTCTTCAGTTCCTTTTTTTCTGTGCGCTTGCACGCTGCATCAGGAACACAACCTTCAGTTTCACACATAGTTTTTTGTTGTAAAAAAATTTACAATTTCTTTTCAGCAAACCTTGATGCAATGTCAACTCACTGGTTTTGAGGCTTCAAGATGTGCTCTGATTGGCAGGCCAAAATGTCAGTGACCGACCCCCACAACGTTTGTTTCTGGTGCTTGGGTGAGAGTCACGACACGGAGGCCTGTACATCGTGCTGAAACCTGCAGCCGATATCCCTATGTGAGAGGGCCACAAAATCTCTGGCGCAGTCACTCGTCCGGTCTTCGAGGCCTAGACGGTGGAGCCCACCCACGAAAAGGGGAAAGAATGGCATAGTAAAAAAGCCGTCACATTCAAGAAGCCATTCTTCTTCACCTTCCTCGTGAAAGAAGAAGCAGCGCCACCATCATTGACGCAAGTCCAGCTCGTCATTGGAACGAGGTAAGCCCTTGGCGGTGCCGACCAGTCAGGAATAGTGGGAAAGTTTCAAGACCAAACGGTTTGACATTTTTAAGAATCAAGCTGCTTTAGATGCAGTTCCCACCCGGACCAGCAAGGTTTGACAGCAAAAGCAAGCTCAGTGCTCTGAACCCCACGCTAGCCATTGCATCAACGTCGATGACGCCGTTGGGCTGGACGCTGGCAAAGGTGAGTAACATGCCATCAGCTGTCCATCACAATGCTGACGTTGATGACGTCCATTTGTCACCGAAGCCTTCCTTGGCACCCCGAAAACCCTTCAATTGGTACCAAAAGCTGTCCCATCGGCGTCGACACCCATCCCATCGGCATCCGCAGGAAAGCCTTCAACGCTGACGGCGATGATTCCTTTTCACCACTGTCAAGGTCGGGATTCTTCGAATCTGTGAGGTCAATCTTCACTGTCGATCAGCATGACGACCAAGAGGACATTGATCCTATCTATTCTGGTACAGTTGGTGTCGACGTCTTCGACAAGCAAGCCAATTTGTTGGCTCTAGCTGGGGGTCGCAAGATGCCAGTGGCCTGGATACGTCTCCAGACCTTGCAAAATTCAGGGCTCTGGTCAAAAGGGTGGTAGACGTCCTTGGTTTAAAATATTCTGCTGTACCCCTTTAAGGGTACAGACTCACAGACATTCTGGATGAAGGTCCTGCAGTTGAGCATAATATGCCTGTTAACTCGGCTATTGCAGACCCCTTAGCTTCCGTATGGCAACATCCTTGCACGATCGTCCCGTAAACAAGAGGAGACCCTTCTTCCCTCGCTACACACACTTCTCCCGAAGAGCTTGTAGTGCAAGCTGCCACAATTACCACCAGAACTGCTGCATCCACATCCACCCCCGGATAGGGATGAAAAAACGTTGGACGCAATGGCCAAGAAGGTTTTTACTTCTGGAAGCATGGCGCTCAAAGCAACCAATATAGCCTGCAGATTTGCAAAATACTCCTTTGGCATGTGGAAATCTGTGGAGCATGTGGCTGAGTAAGTACCCAAAGGTGCAATTCGGGATTGATTTTTTCAGCTAGTGGAGGATGGGAAGGAGGTAGCCAAGCAGTCATTGCGGACGGGCATGCCCGTGATGGACTGTGTTGACCGTTCAATGGGGTCAGCAGTAGTGATGACGAGACAGGCCTATCTAAAAATGTTTGGCTTTTCCTCAAATGTTCAGAACAGGTTACTGGACATGCCTTTTAAGGGAGATTTGCTTTTTGGGCAAAAAGCTGATGACTCTTTGGAAAAATGTAGAGTCTAAAATTGCAACTAAATTGCTGGGCCTAGCTGCACAGCCGGACACGCCTGCCTTCAGCTTTGCCTCAAGAGGCAGAGGCTACAGGCAGTATGTACCGTATGGCAGGAAGGTGCAGCTCCTGCAGGCCAGGCAGGGGCAGAGGAGTTTCTCGCATCCCAGAAGAGGCAGAGGGGCTTTTAGAGACCAGCAGCCAGCAGCAGGGGTGGTTTTGCCCTGTAAGCCACTTGATTTCCCCTCCCACACCTTACTGGTTGGTGGACGGTTGGCAGGACATTGGCCCCAGTGGCAGGAGATTACCTTTGATGCCTGGGCCCTGCAGACAATTCGGCAGGGTTGTTTTCTGCCCTTTCTTAAAAACCCACCGGCCAGACCCCCACTGCCTCCAATCATTCTAGGACAGGAGCTCCAGAAAGAACTGAGAGCCCTGTTGTCGAAGGGTGTAGTGGAAGAGGTACCTCCCAATCAGAGAGGGTTGGGCTTGTATTCCTGGTGTTTCCTGGTATGCAAGAAAGGTAGACGTCTCCGTCCTATTCTAGACCTCAGGGGTCTAAACAAGTTCCTGAGGAAATATACATTCTGGGTGGTGACGTTGAGGGAAATTCTCCATGCTCTTGAACTTCAGGACTGGCTGGTGTCAATAGATCTATAGGATGCTTATATCCATGTGCCGATATATAAAAAGCACAGGAAGTTCCTAAGGTTCCTTATATGGGACAAGCACTATCAGTTCAAAGTGCTTCCCTTTGGGTTGACCTCCGTTCCAAGGGTCTTCACCAAGCTCATGGCGGTAGTCTCGGCTCACCTCAGGAGATCGGGCATCCACGTATTTCCTGGACGGCTGGCTGATTCGAGGAAGTTAGCGGGCAGGTTTCATCTCATCTAGAGCACCCCTCCCTACTACAGCACAGGCTTGGCTTCTCCCTGAACTTGAAGAAGTCCCATGTGACACAAGTCCAAAGGCTCCATTTCATTGGAGCAGACCTAGACACTCGGAAAGGGAAGGCTTTCCCTCCGGATGAGAGAGCCGACAGCATAGCAGAGATGGTATATTTATTCCGTAACCATGCCACTTTACTAGTGGCTTCCTTCCTCTGCCTCTTAGGTCTCATGGCCTCCAGTATTTTTGTAGTGCCAGAGGCCAGGCTGCGAATGAGATCCCTTCAGTGGCTCTTAAGGGACCAGTGGTCTCAGCACCAGGGGGAAGCATGTCCTGATTCTAACGGACAACACAGTGACAATGCACTACCTGAACAAACAAGGTGGCGTGTGCTTCCGTCCCCTCTGCACAGAGGCGATGCAGCTGTGGTTCTGGTTACTGGAGAACCAGATCTCGGTCTCAGCAGTTCATCTGGCGGGGACATAGTACAGTTTGACTGATGATCTGAGCACGCAGAGCACAGACTCACACAAGTGGCATTAGAAACTGCTAATCACAGGTGTTGCATTCCAGTGTGTGATCCCCTGCTGATTGCCGAGGCGCTGGACTTCACATCGTCTTTTGGACAAATCTGGCTCTGCTCAGCCATTCAATATTGCAATTTAACTATTTTTATGATATGATATGATATGATAGGTAGCACCACAGCAAGTACACACAAGTGCTGTCAGCTGTCCTGCTGGAAGCACTATCCCTACGCTACTCAAACTCATCGGATTCAACGTGTTCCCCAGTGACTCCAACCCATTAGGCCACGCCCATCCTGCTACGTGGCGTTATGAACAAGGCCCTGCGTGCACCACAGCAAGTACACAGAGGTACTGTCAGCTGTCCTGCTGGAAACGCTGCCCCTACGCTGCTCGAACTCATCGGACTCAACGTGTTCTCCAGTGACTCCAACCCGTTTGGCCACACCCATCCTGCTATGTGGTGTTATAAACAAGGCCCCGCACGTACAAGCGTGCGTGCACCACAGCAAGTACACACAAGTACTGTCAGCTGTCCTGCTGGAAGCGCTGCCCGTACGCTGCTCAAACTCATCGGATTAAACGTGTTCCCCAGTGACTCCAACCCGTTTGGGTACTAATGCTCCTTCACTTTTCTCTATCTCAACTTATACTGGACTTCTAATTGGACTTATAATTGGATTTTACATCAAACGCTTAACGCAATTTTTTCTCTTATTTTGTGTTTATCCTCTAGCCACGCCCATCCTGCTACGTGGCGTTAAAACCAAGGCCCGCGCGCACAAGCACGCGCACCACAAAAAGTACACACAAGTACTGTCTGCTGTGCTGCCCTGCTGTCGCGCTCAGCACTCTATTTTCTTCATTTTTTTTCTCTATTTGTTATGGTTTTGCCATAGCATTCACCTGTTATTTTGAGTCTGTTTCCTACACTAAAACGCACAATAACTCGCAACGACCTCTGAGCACTGCTACAACGGGTGGATGGGATTTTTACTTTTTGCACGTTGTATGCAATAATCACGTAACGCTACCTGAGCCCTTGCTGTCAGGATTAATATAATAACCCTTTCAGTAGTTTCAAGGTGTTCATCATCTGTATACCTCTGAGAAACCATGATTAGGCTCACTTCGGGAATGTCTTTCCCCCCTCCCTGTTATGCTCCACGCTTTGCGGTTCACATCTGCCCAGGATTTCAGCTGTCTCCCATCGTTGACGGCGCCCCAAGGTTAAGTCCAGCTAAATTCTCCTCTACTTAGGAGCAAGACTACGGTCTGGCTCATGCCTCATCTAATCTGGTAAAAAATAATGGTTGCACACCTTCTATGGCAACAAGAAACCTATCTCCCCTCTGTATCTCTGACAAAACTATCCAGGAGTGTCTAATTGATCAAGCTGCATCACCATCTGAGGGAAGTTTTCACATCCCTAGCTTCATTCCACTGTCCTATCGGGATTGTCACCCGGGGATTCCGTCGCACCCTCAGACATTCCTGTATTCCCAGATTCTATATAGAGTGGACAAATTGAAAGAAATCTCTTCCCTTGTCCCTCTTGATTCCAACATGAAAGCTGGACTAGCCCCTCTGCACCGTCCGGTTGCCCAATCCACCCAGGCCGAGTTTGCGGTTGCAGAGCAACATCTTCTTAAAAATGATAAAAAAGGTTATGATGTGCGAGTCAAGGGATTCGAGACTATCTAATTCCCCTGAGCTCTTCGCCACAGATTATCCCAACGATATTATATCTTCCCCTGACTCTCGGGGATCTGGAACCTCTGTCGCTCTATCTTTTGCCAAACCAATGCCCCGTCCTTCCTTTGGTTTTCCTTCAATACCTAATCCAGCCTTGGATTCCGCTCTTACTGCTATTAACACTTCCATTTTTATCCTGACAAAACTTTTTGAACTGCTTGACTCGCAAGCAACCTCACATGAAGGGTCCCTCACAGCTCTTATTAACAAACGTGATTGGTTGGTCCTTAACCTCCCAATTATGCTGAAAACAGAGCCGTTACCACCCATGTCTGCTACTATAACAACTGCTATTGGGATCCCTACCTTAGGTGACGACATACCTGATGGAAGTGCCCATCAATCTGAGGCCATAAATTTCAATTTTATTGTTCCTACTTCGCCTAGTACGTCCTCTGACAATACTGACAAAAACAATGTTGATGCCCATAGTGATACGGAACAATCAAAAGCGGTTAATCCTCTGTATGACATTTTTTACCGTCCCTCTCAGAATAAGAGAAGGAAACGTAAGAGGAATAAAAAAAGAACAATCGATACTGATGATGACCAAGATGTCTCTCCATCTGAAAACAATAAAAGAAAAAAAAGAAAAAATCAAATTATGTCAAAAAACGATAAGATTTGTAGCCCACATTACTTTACCTATAGAGGAAAAACCTGTTACTCCTGAAGTCCTTTCCTCAGAATCTGGTCCTCCCACGATTGTCGTGTCGTCACTTGAAGGGAAGGAAATTCATTCAAATGTGCCTTGTATAAAGAACACTGCAATGCTGAATGATTCTGACGCTAAGATCATACCCCCATCTGAAGAAGATCTTTTGAATCTATGTATATTCGAATAATAATATCTCGATACTAGATATGATACATCATAATCTTCATCATGGCAAGTCCCAATCAGCCTTAAGAAACCCTATATTCTGTGTGAATTTGGATGAGGACTCTAACCCATTCATGACCTTTGAAAAGAATAGAAAAAATCTTGTGAGGCGATCACCATTCCGTAAAGGCTTTCCATCGAAAGTAGAACTATCTGCACATGTTACCGGACATTTTAGTCTAGCTCCTGGCATAGTAGCTATAAATAAAGTGCAGGCTGAAACTATATAAAATCATAATGATGCCTCATCTCTACCGCAAGAAAAAGCTCTGAATGCTGAGGTTATCTGGCTACCAGAGAATTTAAAGGACGAAACCTTGAGACTCACTATGATTGATAGAGTCTCCTCTGACCCATTCCCAAACAGAGAGACACTGTTAAGCATATTTTATGCTATTCCACAACTAGAACACATCAACTCAACAGATATTAATGGGGTAGCTTACCCCATTCCGGCCCACCAAGACATTGTGGAAATCAAGATCTCCTCATTAATAATCAAAAACTATCTCTGGCAGCAAAGGCAATTATTTCTGCAGAAAGGATTTCAGTTAGAAGCCATCCCTATGAAAAATTTCATACAGGACCCCGACTATCATCCCATCCTCCAAGGCAACAAATGGGCGTGACTGCAGAGAATCCTTCCTGTTGCAATTGCAGCACAACCTCACGAAATCCGCCCCAGCCTAAAGAGTCTAAATGGTCGTGGGTATCCCATGCTAGGGACCTTGAACAAAAAAAATCTTAGCCACATAATTCTGATCTCCATCAATGTACCATAGTCTCATGGAATACTCGCGGGTTGTCACATTTACTGGCTTCTAGACCTACGCTACTTAATAAATATGATCTTGTCATTCTTCAGGAAACCTGGATGACAATGGCTCCGGTCTGGCTGACCACCAAGTTGTTGCAATTCCCGCTTCCAAAGCTCTAAGGGTAGACCAGCTGCTGGCCTCCTAATCGCTGCAAGATTTGATTCGCAGTTATCTATTACTCCTTGGAAGAGCCCAGACACATGGATCCAACCAGTAATTATACGCTCCTCTAATCCTAATTATCCTTTTTTCCAATGACATTGATCATAAATGTTTATTGGAATCCGGCCTCTCCGACAGCCCCGCAATTTATGGACAAAATTGAACAAGTTTTGGACCAAAATCTTTTTGATCCGAATATTGCGAATACAATAATCATAGGTGATTTTAATATGAAACTGTGTTAGGCCTCAGAAACAATTAGCCATTTGAGGGCAGCAAAATGGTTATCTATAATGAAGATTAGGCAATTTTACGTGATAAATGGTACTTTTGCCAATGACATACCCCCCAGACCGACTTGGTTTAGAGGTACATCTCATTCGACTTTAGATTATGTATTTACATCAGACAAAATAAGTAACCTGATAATTGGCTTTCAAATTATTCCTACCCCAGCCAGTGACCATCATCTGGTGGAGGTTCGATGGAGAGCCTGCTCTCGAGAAACTTCGCATTACTACAAGGGCATGGTCGACACAAATAATGCAAATAATCGTGTTAAGTGGACACTTTATTGCATACATTTGTTACAACAGTAACTTCATGCCAATGAAAGTGCAGAAAGTAAAATATTTTACAATGATCTTATTCAAATAATAATACAAACTAGTGCCCAGTAAGGGAAACCAATTTTTGCCCATAAACTTCACTGGAATTCTGATGTATTGACCATGAGAAGAGATTGACGTTGGGCAATAAGATCATTGCTTGCAGGCGCAAATTAAATTCTTAAGAAAAAACTAAAAAATAAGTACAGAAATCGAATCAGGCAATTGCTTATGGTACAAAGACAAAACGAAGCGGAATTAATGTTCAATGCCCTATTAACGAAATCTACAGGTGAAATATGGAAGGTAATTAAAAATTCAACTTCAAATGCCCATAGATCCACACATTTAAATAATATAGATCAAATAACTTGGACTAACCACTAACAAAAACTTCTCATGAAGACAGAGAAACTGACTATGAAAAGCAGTGGCACGCCCGACGTGTCAGCCCTCCAATTTGATACTCTGGATATAATAATAATAAGTAAGAAATTGAGCAACTCGAGAGCCCCTGGCCCGGACATGCTGACCAATCCGATACTAATTCAGAGGCATGGGCCGACACCCTTATCTCTGTTTTTAAAAATGTAATAAAATCCAAGCAAATTCCTCCATCGTGGCAACAGGCGGTTATAATTCCGATTTTTAAACTGGCCGATAGACTTAATCCGACAAATTATCGTCCTATTGCCCTTCTAGACACCCCGGGCAAAATTTTCACAAGGTTATTGATACGCAATTTTTCCAATTGGCTTAAAGATAACGAGTTAACTGATATACATCAATCGGGATTTGTGGCAGGAATCGGAACAGCATTGAATTTATTTATAATCTCTGCCATTAAAGCCCAAGCGATTCAATGTAAGCAACCAATCTATCTTGCCTTAATTGATTTTAAACAAGCTTTTGTCTCTATTTCACAATCACTGTTATGGGAGAAACTGTTGAAGTCTAATTGCCCCGGCTATATTTTTTATTTGATTTTACAGTTTTATTCTGACACGAGTATTAAAATTAAATTATCTACAGACAGACTTTTGTCCAACTCGATTAGAACCAATTCAGGATTGAAACAGGGATGCCCTTTTGCCTCAATGCTCTTTAATTTTTATATTAATGACTTTTTTAAAATCTTAACTAATTTTCGAACCTTCTCTCCATGTCTTGGGTCGCTGCACATTCCATATTTATTATATGCGGATGATCTTGTTCTGTTTGATAATACTCCTATAGGCCTCCAGAGGAAGTTAACAGCACTATCTAGCTATGCCGAAGTAAATCAGCTTGAAATGAATACAAAAAAATCTAACATCCTAATATTTCAGCAATCTGCAAAGAAAGCCATTATTAAATTTAATTGGTTCCTATCCAAAAATGTGCTTTTTTGAATTGAACAATACAAATATTTAGGAATTAATTTTAACTCTGATGTTGCTGATAAACCATACAAAGAAGAGCTTGTCACAAGAATGACATTTTTAGCAATTCAGGCCAAGGTTTTAAAAAGAAAGTATGGGGCATTTTCCTTGATTCCTGCACAAATGTTTTATCTGCAGAAGGTCATCCCCATAATTACATATGGCAGTCAGACTAAAATCTTGAACAAGCAGATCAACTGGGATTATCTTGAAAGAATATATTGGAAAGCTATATTACCTGTCCCTTTAAGTTGCCCGATCTTTCTAATTCGCTACGAATTGGGCCTGACTTCCATGAGGTCAGTTGTCTCTTGGTCTATGCTACTATTATATAGGAAAATACTCCTTGCTTCAGATTCCTCAAGAAACCTTTTCCCAATCATTAAGGAAATGATAGAAACTAACAAACGGTCCGTACTTTCAAAATGGAAAGACGGGTGTGAAAATCTATTAAAAGAGTTGAGTATTCCCTTGGACGAACTGCTGGTACTCCCTCACAAAGCCAAACTTAAGCTATACAGGTATGATTGGATCATTACAAGGGAAACATTTTCACAGTATGTAGAGTATGTAGCATTTAACACAGGAGCCTTTCTAATCATTAAATGAGATACCCAAATACATACAAGCCTTTCCTGACAGGGCGTTCACAGATACTTTCTTTCGATTTAGATTGAATTTATTACCAACCAAAAGCAAAATCGCTCAGTATTCTAAAAAACAATTAACAACATCCACATGTAGATACTGTAACCTGCCAGGGAAAGATGAGACCACCTACCATTTAATAACGGAATGTGATAAATTGGTCGACCAGAGAAAAATTTATTTTTTTAAGCATTTTAAGTACAGAGAAATTTTAAGTAGAGACCAAATGTGGATTGAAGTTTTTAATGCCACTAAAAACTCACTAATTATTGACACTGTTAAATTTTTAAGATATCTGAAATTGGAAATGTATTGAATTCTTTTAATTGCTGTTATATTTTTATTGTATATCACGATTTTAGAAAATAGCAGGAGCTTATTCACTCAATGATACATAATTAGATTAAATATGTTTCTGATAATTATATGACTTTTGTTTCTTGGATTATATTTGCTCTTAAATATCGCTGGAATGGATTTTTAATATATTAGAGATGCAATGTTTTTTATACATATCTACTTGATTCTAATGTAACAATGTATTGATGATGCTAGATTTTAGGTATTATAATTGAAAAAGTTGATCTATCAACTAAAACAATCTTCTCAACAAAAAAAAAAGAAGTATGCCAGGAAGTCCTAGAAAAAAGGTCTTCTCTCTCTGGGGTACCTGTGCAGTGGATCTGGTTGCCACGGAGTCCAACTGGAAATGGGAACAGTTTTGGTAGAGGTACTTCCCAGGTAACAGCACACTTGGGATGCATTTCTGGTGGACTGGATTATCCCTCTCCACTACGCTTTTCCTCTGATTCCTGTTGTTCCTTGGGTTCTCAGGAGGTTGAAGAGATTTCGAGCGACCATGATCTTTGGCGAGATTTGGCGAGTAGAACGTTGTACCCCTCTTGGATCTGACCATCTGTCCACCTCACGGTTGCCTCAGCATCCTGATTTCCAGACCCAGACGGAAGGTTGAGTGCTTCACCCTACCCTATATTCCCTTAACCTACATGTGTGGCTCTTGAGAGGATGATGTATGATGACTGGGACCTATCGGAAGAGGTACTTCAGGTGTTGCTGGCTGCATGCAGACCTTCTACAAGATCTTTGTACACGTGCAGATGGAGAGGATTTGGGGCATGGTGCAGCGAACATGAGATTGACCGCATCTCTTGCAGTGATGAAGCTCCTTCTGTCACTGGCCTCAGCAGGTCTTCAGGTTACCACAGTCAAAGGATATTTGATAGCCTTGTCTGTGTTAAAAAAAGTCCCAGGATCAAGGTGTTAGGCAGAATCCTGTGCAGTTCCCTTGGGGAACACTGCAAAAATATTAAGACTACAGGAGCAGCAGTAAACCCAATTGGTAGCAGTCCGCACCACCCAGATTTACCTGGTAGCTGTGGCTGAGCAGTCAGACTTCTCTCAAGAAGAGTAGGGCAGTATGCAGAGTATACACAATAGGGTCAAAACACAGTAGAGCAAACAAACACTTACCCAAGTTTTGTATAAAAACTATATAGTTATTTATTTAAAACACACTTTAGGCAATACACTAGCACTCTCAATGAAAAGTAATCTAAAACACAGTCAGGTACGTCTACACACCTCCCTTGATAACTATCAGACAAGTCAGGGTTAAAGCACAACTATGTGTTAAGACAGAAGTGAGCGCTTAACCTAGATGGCACTCCAATAGTTTAGGTTAAAAAGGGAGAGAAAAGGCAGAGCATAAAATAAAACAGTTCCCAACACTTTTAAGAGTTCAGAGCAAGGGGAGAAAGGCAGGTTATACTGTAGAGCCAAAGTTCATAGTCCAGGCCCACTTTAAATGGAGCAAAGCGAAATGTGCCCAGGATCACACGGTTTAAAGTGCACTGAAATGATATAGTTAGAAGGCCTGAAGCCAACCCAGTTTAGAAGCCAAGGATTTAAGGGTCACCTTTAGCAATCTGTAGAAAGAGAGGCCAGGCAGGACACAGTACCTTAAAGAGAAAGGAAGCTCCAGCGGGGGCAGTTGTTCCTGGCAGTGGTTGAGGTTCGTGGTTCCGATCAGGGGAAGAGAAGATCTCGTCGGGGAGGAAACGTGGAGTCGTTGCACTGCACAGGGATGAAAGCAGCCACAGAGTTCCCGATTAAAAGGTGCCACCAGCCAGAAACTCGACGAGGGGGGACTGGACAGTGCCCCCTTGAAAACAGACCCAGGGGCAATCGAATTACCCCTTACCAGTACTTCCACAATATGATGGTTTGTACTGGTTCTGTTCACAATTTTGGACTAGTAAAGCCAATGGTGACTTTACATGCCCTTGGAGACAGTAGTCAGTCCCAGGGTATGGAGTCTATGTTTGGGGGTCACTGTGGCACCCCTGTGGTACTGCACTGAGGGTGCTGTGTACCACACATTCAGAAAAACAGATGATACCCTATGGAGTAAAAAGGAACCCCATAGCCCATAAGCACATAACAAGTCAAGGACATACCTCAAATCAAGGACATACCTCAAATCATGTATAAGAATGGGAGTAAAAGAGTCTCACTCTTAGCAGGAGAAAAAAACAAACCCCAACAATCCAGCAAAGCTTCTGCGGGACTCACTAGGTTTGGGAAATTAGCCTTAACAGAGAATTCTCCCTAACACAAGGTTGTTTCTTCACTATTCCGGTCATGGCCCAGTTCCTGAAGGGTCTTCTCAATAAGTTTCTACTGATTCCCTTTGTTGTCCCAGTTTGGGATCTTAATATGGTTTTGACCTATTTGATGGCGGCTCTGTTTGGGCCCATGCACTCCTGTTCCTTAAGGCTGTTGTCTCTTAAAGCAGCCTTCTTAGTTGCAATCTCATCACCCGGGAGGGTTAGTGAGTTGTAGGCAATGTGCTGCAAACCTCAGTTTCTACAGATTTTCTGAGAGAAAGTTTCTCTCAAAGTCAGGCCTGGCTTCCTTCCTAAAGTAGTTTCGGAGTTTCACCTCTATCAATCTATTGATTTGCCTGTCTTTTACCGGCCACCACATCCCACCACACCCCTTGAAAGAGGAAGAGCAGTTCCACCATCTTGACCCCAAAAGAGCCTTAAAGTTTTATGTTGCTCGTATATCCGAATTTCAGAAGAGTGACCAGTTGTTTGTGGCCCATTCATTATCCCATAAGGGTCTCGCTATAACCAAGCAAACCCTGTCACGTTGGATTATTTTATGTATATCCGAATGTCACAAGTCGGCAGGCAGGGAGCTTACTCCTGGCATCAGTGCACATTCAACCAGAGGGGTCTCAGCTTCTACGGCCCTACAGAGGGGGGTTCCTGTTAGGAACATATGTCATGCAGCCACATGGTCCTCCTTGCACACATTTATCAAGAATTATTCCTTGGGTGTTGCACTTGGGGCTGAGGCACGGTTTGGTAGAGCGGTTCTGCAAAATCTGCTTGTTTAATTCTTTCTGCCCTCCTCCGTTATCCTAACTGCTTGGGGAGTCTATCAAGATGAGGAATCTGCAGGGAGAAAGCAATCCATTGAAGGAGAAATGACTTACCGTAATGATATTTCTATGGATTCTTCTCCATCTCTGGTTTCGGTGCTCAGACATCAATTCACAGGGGAAACCCCCACCTGTACTTCTCGTCACATTCTTGAAGCCAGCTTGTGACAATATTCAACTTTCTACGCTTGCCCAGCGTTAATGGTGCAATGTCTCGGAAGAGCTTAAGCTTTGCCTCACTGCGGAAGTTAATGGGCTCTTTGTGTCTGGCGATCACAAGAATTTTGTCTTTTTGTTGGAAGAAGTGGACCCTAGTTAAAATGTCCAGGAGGAGATTCCTCTATGCCTTTAGGGAGGAATACACCCTGTGTGTACTATCCAAGACCACCTCTGTGCCCTTTTGAAAGAGGCTCCTCTTATATGCCTCCATTTCCTGTTGTTCTATATGACTGGGAACCCCTCTCATGCGGATGATACTGCGCCGCAAACGATTTTCAACCTGTCCTTCAATTGTGACCATTCTTTGATGGAGCTCCTTATATATTTGATGTCCCCTATAGCATTGATCTCTTTTTTAAGTTCAGCAAGCATGTTCTTCAGGTCCATTTTAAGGCTGAGTGCGCCTTCCTGTATTTCAACTGCATGCAGTGCGTGAGTTCGGGCCACTGCGTCTATTGGTGTTTCTCCTTAGTCTCTTGCAGCGACAACATGGTTTTGATGACCCCATGCTTAGCTTTTCCCAGGTTTTTAGCCATACCCAGACGGTGTGGATGGGGGTTCAATCGCACATCCAAAACTGCACATCAGCAGGGGCCCAGGCTGTCCACATGTAGTCTCTCCGCAATGGAATCAGTGAAAGTCAAGTGCAGGAGTTTCCTGCTTGGAGCAGGTTTACCGCTCTGTGGAAGGCCGTTATCTGTCTCAGTCGTTGGAAGATCTTGGGCATTTGAATAATCACTTTCAAAACAGTGCAGGGTCTCGAGCTGGTGGGTTCTGTGTGCTTCTGCCAGAAATCCTCTTTTTGATAGTGGGGGTGTGCCGCCCTTGTCGGTTGCGCTAGCTTCTTACTACCAGTCGATTTCTTGGGCATTTGGGCTTCAAAGCGCCTAGTTGCTCCCTGTTATTTCGCTTTAAGAACCCAGGGTTGCACACGTGCAGCCTAAGGGCCTTGGTACAGCCAGTATTTCCCTCTGTCTCTGTGGTTAGGGGTCAGCTTCCATGCTGCTTCTTTAGTCAGGGTTCCTACTGCGTGGAGTCTGGTGTATCAACTTGGGAGGCTCCTCAAACACGCTGTTCCCTTTGCTTCCCAGCGTGCCTCAGAAAGGCCATCAGGGCGGGGATATCATACAAATAACCACAGGAGGCACTTCTACTCACTCAGGCACAACTTCAGGAGCCAGTCTCTCGCACTTTGCGTCCTTCTAGCAGGTTTGTGCCGGCAACGAACAGCCTGTTATGATCCGAACTAGCCACTGCAGTGCTTCCACGCTGATCCTTTCTGCTCTGCCAAGACCCCTGCAGAAATACAGGGCGATCTAATGTGCGGGCGCCATCTTGGTTTTGCGTCCTATCTCTGTTCTGCTTCCCACTCCGTAGACTGTGAACTTGCAAATATAAGTTGCTGCAGCATTTGGAACATTATTTTTTGTCCGTCTGTATCGGTTTTTATCGTCTGATGGGCCTCCAGGTTTGAACTGTCCCAGAGCACACAGTGGACATGTCCAACCTGTCCGCTGCATGGTCACGCCCCTGACTTTGTCTGTTTTTAAGAGGTCTCTGGATCAAGGATCTTTCTTCACAATCCTGTTTATGGCCCAATTCCTGAAGGGTCTTGTGAATAGGTTTCTGCCTACTCCATTTGTGGTTCCAGACTGGGGCCTCCACTTGGTTCAAACATTTTTGATGGCGGCTCTGTTTGAGCCCATGGATCCATGTTCTGTCAGGCTACATATCTTGTCTTGAAACCTGCCTTCCTTGTGGCAAATATGTCAGCAAGACATGTAAGGGACCTGCAGGCATTATCATGTTAGCCTCCTTTCCTCTTATTTTAAGGAGAAAGTCTAATTCAAGGGGCGGCTTGGATTTCTGCCCAAAGTGATCTCAGAATTCCATGTGTCTCAGAGCATCCATCAATTTGCCAGTCTTTTACCCTCCTCCACATCCTTCCAAAGATGAGGAGAGGCTGCACAGGTTGGACCATAAGAGGGTTCTCAACTTTTATGTCGCAAGGACAGTGGAATTCAGACACAATGACCAACTCTTTGTGGCTTTCTCTCTGTCCAGAAAAGGTTTGGCAGTGTCAAAACAGACAATCCCTCAGCGGATAACTCTCTGCATTGCAGAGTGTTACCAGGGAGCATGGAAAGATCTGCCACCAGGCATCAGGGCACATTCCACCAGGGATATTGCAGCATCATTTACCTTACAAAGGGGCGTTCCAGTAAAGGAAATATGCTGAGCATTACTGCGCAGATGTAGCACGTGGTGCGGACTCCCATCTCAGTAGGACGGTTTTGCAGAGCTTCATTGTCTAAAGTACTTTCATCCTAGCCACATACTCTGTACTGCTTGGGAGTCTATCTGATGAGGAATCTGCAGGAGGATACAATCCATAGAATGCGAAACAACTTTCTGGTAATGTTCTTTCTATGGTTTTTTTCTCACGCATATTTCTCATCACCCACACATCCGTCCCACTATGAAAGTGGTCTGCCCTCAATATGTGGTTGTCCTGTGGGACGAGGTTTTGAATAATTGTATAATAGGCACCGTTTGAGGCCTTTTTCTATGATAACGCTGTCAGTCAGTGACTTTCAGTGGAAGCCTTTTTTGCTTCGGTCGAGTCAAGAGGGATCGATGGTGGAGTTGTACTGTGGTCCCTATTTCCGAGCAGATAACAAAGGAATGGATACCAATCTTATGAGGAATCTGCAGGAGAAGAATCCATAGAAAGAACATTACCGGTAAGTAATTTCTTCTTCAGGCTGGAAGATCAGCTATTCATTGGATATACCGGTCTGAAAACAGGCATAGGAATAACAAAACATACCATCTCTAGATCGATAGTGCTTTGTGTTTCTGAATGCTACACAAGAGCGGGTAAGGAAATGCCTGAAGGCTTTAGGGCACACTCCACTAGGGGTGTGGCAGCTACCTCTGCTTCCAAAGAGGGGTACCTGTAAATGATATCTGTTAGGCCGCAGTGTGGTCCTCCATACACACATTCACAAAATACTATTTACTGGTACAGTATCCTCAAATGAGTCTCATTTCGGCAGGGTTGTCCTCCATCAATTGGGGATATAATCTCCATGGAGTTCGCTCCTTCCCTCCTCCGTAAGGTCTTACCGCAGATGAGGAATACTTGGGATGACACAATCCATTATAAGAACAAATTACTTACCCCTGGTAATGTTCTTTATAATGGACTTTAAGCTGAAAATGGCCTTGTTGCACACTGCTCCATTCTGCTTATCTGCTGAAAGAGTGGCAGAATTCCAACGCCAAGATCTTTCATGACAGAAACCGGTAGGTAAAAGAAAAAAGGGAAGAGGGCCAGAAAATAGGCGTCCATAAAGTAGCTGCAGAAGGAGGACCCACCACCAGCACCTTAGTTTTGCTACCATTTAGTTTAAGCCAGTTGCAGCTCATCCAATCTTCCACGGCTCCAAGACACACACTAAAGCGGGCTGCAATCTCCTCCGATGAAAGATCGAGACGCACTATAATTTGTGTGTCATCGGCGTACGAATGACAATGGAAGCCTTGAGAGAGTATGAGTTTGGCCAAGGGCTGATTGTAGGCATTAAGCAAGATGGTGGAAATAGCAGTCCCTTGGAGAACACCACAAGTGAGAGGTGAAGGAGCTGACCGGAAATGGGGAAGTGAAAGTGACTGCATCCAGTTAGCCAGGAAAGATCTGAATCAGGCAAAGACAGCGCCAGAAATGCCAGCCCCCGCAATGCGCTCCAACAGGACCAAATGATCGATGGTGTCAAAGACGGCAGAGAGATCAATGAGAATGAGAGCTCCCACACTGCCTCAGTCCTTAAGACGTGCCAGTTCATCCACTGCAGAGACCAGCGCTCCCTCGGCCCCATGGCCCCGGCCTAAAACCAGACTGGGAGGTGTAAAAATACAGAGAATCTTTAAAAAAAGAACTGAGACGGGACCACCAGCGATTCCATGAGTTTAGACAGGAATGGGTGGAGAGATAGGACGAAAATAGGACCAAACAGAGGGATCCAGAGAAGGTATTTTAAGTAGAGGGATAACCAAAGCATGCTTCAAATCAGCAGGAATAATACCCGATGAGAGAGAAAGGTTAACTGTCTAGTGAACAAAGGAGCGACAGTGGGCATGATGTCCTTTAACACAAAAGAGGGATGGGATCAGTAGGAGATACAGATCTTAGCTTGAGAGTGGCAGCAATAATATCCTGGGGGGGGGGGCAACAGGAAAGGAAGACCACAGACAAGAACGCATGCACACCTAAAATTCCTACCTCCAAAGGATTAAAGCGGGGCTGTGGGCTTGCCCCACTGCTTTTTAATCTGTATTTAGCAGGTTTGCCAGATAGAATGAAGACAGCTCATAATTTACCTCTGGACATTGGAAATAGCCACTTAGTGTGGATGTCCTGTGCGGCTGACATCGTCCTTGTTGACCACACTTTAGTTAGGATTCAAAGGACAGTGAACGCACTGTGCAATTAGGCTAAGGAAAGCAGATTGAGTCTTAATATCGATAAGACTAAGTTCATTTGTTTTGGCAATCGGAAGATGCTACACCGTACTCTAGGTACACCGGCCAGACCGATCAGCCAGATTGACAGTTATCGTTATTTGGGCATACTAATTACTTCAGCGGAGGGTCCAAAGGAAGCAATCATGTTTAAAAAAGAAAGGCCATACTTGTAAAGTTACATGATTATAAAGATGGTATTAAAGTCTGCTGGGTTCAGCCTAAATGGTGCAATAATGCTTTACAAAAATGTTTTTTGCCCAGTTTTTATCTACGGGCTAGAGACAATGATCGTTGGATATTATGACTGCAGATGCTAGAGGCTAGAGCTAGGCCTGACCTTGCTTGGAGGATAGGTTGTGTGCAAAATGGCTGTAATGTATATTATAATGTTCAAAACTCTGACCTGCCCTCTGCTTAGCCAGTTAAGCTCTCCCTCAGCACCCAGTTTTGTAAATATATTTAGAAAGGCCAACGAAAAAATTGTTTAGAGAAATGGGATGGGCTCCAGATTGGAATGATACCATTGTTTCACTTAAACAAGATTCTTCTTCAAGAATTGAAAAATGAATTTAGAGCACCTTGTGAAACTACCTTCATAGTCAATTCAAGTTGGGGGCATTAATTTCTGACACCGCAGAAATATTTAAAACTCTTCCCTGTCAGTTAAATACTATTTACTGGACACAGTATCCTCAAATGAGTCTCATTTCGGCAGGGTTGTCCTCCAGCAATTGGGGATATAATCTCCATGGAGTTCGCTCCTTCCCTCCTCCGTAAGGTCTTACCGCAGGAGTATATCTAAGCTAAAAATACCCTGGGAAAAGTGGTTTTGTAGGATATGTGGCATTATGAGTGCAATCGAGTCTAACCAAGATGTCTTGACACATTTTAAGAAATTGGGTGATATATTTATAAAGCACTTGGGAACCTTTGTGTATGAATACGATAACATAAAGTCAGATGACTTCTGGGTTTACTGTTTAAATGCCAAAAGTCTTGTACCTAAGATTGCACTTTATATGATATGCAAATGCATGGAAGATGAATTGATTAATGTAAGGACCCCTACTCTATAAGTGAGTAAGGATGAATATTAAATTATATTGTGTTTTAATTGTTTTGAATGTGATATGGATTTTTAGAACAATATGTAAATAATTGCATATAACAGTATATGTATTTGAATAATTGATTTTGCATGTATGTAAAATGTTCTATTGAACTAACACACATTAAATTAACAAAAGAAAATACATTTAAAAAAAAAGGATACAAGGATTCGGACCATTTTCCATGTGATGTCACAGCAGTACTTCCCTTGCTGTTACACCAAGCTCAGCAAGCGCTAAAGGTGTCTAGAGCCAAAAGATATTTAGCAGCGATTTCGCCAACCCCTTTTATGGTGCCGGCTTGGGACTTGATTTTGGTCCTTACACTTAATGGTTTCAGCCAATGCGTTCTCATGTGCTCAGGCTTCTTTGCTGGAAAACAGTCTTCCTTGATACAATGAGGAATGAAGCGGCAAGCGTTTTTGTGCAAATCACCCTTCCCTATTTTCTCTAAGTACAAAGTGACACTAAGGGTGCATACCCCTTTCCCCCAGAAAGTGGTGTACGATGAACTACATTTGGCCTAAAAAATAACTTTGTCAGCCTTCTAGCCCTCCACCCCCCCTCATCCATCCAAGGAAGATGGGAGGTTGAATAGGTTGGACACAAAAAGGGCCTTTTGTTTTTATATTGCTAAAACAATACAGTTTAGGACAGAATACCAACTGTTGGTGGGCTAGGCAGGTCCAATACTGAGAAAATCAGTGTCAAATCAATCCTTCCACAGTTCTTAAGGGCCCACTCTACCAGAGGAGTAGAAGCTTCATCCACGCTTCAAATTCCAAAGAGGAGTCCCAACACTGCACATATGCCAGGCAGCAACATGGTTGTCACTGCATACATTTTCTAAACATTATTGCCTGGACACATTATCATGCCAGGAGGGGCCGAACAGACTTGCAAAATGCTTTAAATTAAAGACTGCAATGAGAGTCGCTCTTTTTCCGCCCCCCTGAGAATAGCTTACTACTATGGGAGTCTATCTAAGGAGTCTGTGGTAGGACACAATCCATTAGAGGATGATATTACTTAACCGTGGTAATGTTTTTTCTGATAAACGTTCCTCCCATGGATTCCTCATTGACACACCATATGAGCCAACCTCACCCCCCAGTAAGAGTCTTTTAAGCCATTACATCTCCTATTCATTGCTTTTCTTGACATCATAATAATAACAATATTAATAATAATAATGAGTACAAATAAGAATTTCCCTTGGAACACATGGAAGCTATTTCTCTGTCTTTTTATATTTTGCATGCTTTTGGTTTTTTTTTCTCTAGATTTTGATCACTCCATTTTTGAATAATCAAGTTCTCTTGCAACCCTTGTTCTGTTTGCAGTACGGTTAAAAACTTCTACAGAGTTGGT
The DNA here is from genome assembly GCF_040938575.1 of Ambystoma mexicanum. Classification (NCBI taxonomy): domain Eukaryota; kingdom Metazoa; phylum Chordata; class Amphibia; order Caudata; family Ambystomatidae; genus Ambystoma; species Ambystoma mexicanum. Next base: position 1,269,225,753 of record NC_090926.1, on the reverse strand, counting down.
TTACCATGATTCATGGCCACATTTAGGCCATGATGCTAACCCTCCAGTTTATTGTTCGTTTTTGAGGATCCAATTAATATTGCAGAATAACAATTCCAATATTCAATTTTAATTTGAGATTTTTTCTTCCAAAATGTGTCTGACCACCAATCCAAGTTTCCTCACAGTAATTCAAAAAATGGCCTCAATTCAGTCTCATTTTGCATATAACATGGTTCTTTAACGATCAACATATATGCTTCTACTACATTCTATGTAGGAATAAAGGCTAATGCACATAGTTTTACTATGTGATGCTGAATTTCACTATCCTCACTATATCTCGGGAGGCTAGCTCAGGGGCAACGTGCTCGTCTTGGAAGCAAGACGGCACAGAGCAACACTGGTGCGATCCCTGGGTCCGTCCTAAGTGCCTGGGGTGAGGAGTCTCATCCTTGGGATTACCTCCCTGTTGCCAAGGACGTGATACCTCGTCCTTGGCACTTAAGGGGTTAATCAACCAGAAAACGTTAGAAGGCATTGAATAGCGAAATACCAAAATCACCAAAAAAGGCCTTGACACTGGGGGGGGGGACCCATGGCAGTTAAAGCGCATTAAAAATAACCTATCATATCATATCTAGTTTCAGGCCATGTTTTTGTAGGTTTCGCCACAGTGCTTTATTATAGTGAAAGTAGCAACCTTGTAACAAATTCAAAGGAAATATATGTTTCATCGCCTTAATTGCTGCTAGTTCGTAATCCATTAAGCATATTTTACTGTCTGTTTCTGTGTTTGGCATACTTTCTCACAGTTTGTTAAAGGCTTCTTTGTAGTTTTTATCTCCTTTTTCTTGCATTTATATGCACACCAGCGGAAGAAAATCATTATCAATCTCACCATGCACACTGTACATTTGCACGAAAGGTTTGGGACAGCATTTGAATGTGCCGTCCAGCATTCAGTTTTTGCTTATCGCTAGACGAGATAAATTTTGGTTGGTTGCAAACATGATGTATCTGTTTCCTAATGTTTTGGTATCATAGTACAAGAACCTTTCCCCCTGTAGAGTTATCTGGAGGTTTTCCGGTATTTCCACTTCAGCAACCTTTTTTGGGACGATTGGCAATTTACATTCCAAATTTCTTTGGTATAGTACACTTTTTTTAAGCAAGTTTTTGCAGGGCATTTCGCCAGTCAGATGTGGGTGGATGTCTCCTAATATAAGTCTTACTAATTGTCCATTGTTGCACATTCCTCTGATTTTGCTTTTCTTTTTAACTCAAGAATCTTTTCTATTACTTGAATTTTGCAATGTTTGGTGCATGGTTATGTTCTTTTGTGTTTTCAATGTATTCTCCAATTGTTATGGCTCTGGCTCTACAATTTATCTTCCTGTATTGAGAGCATTTCCACCATTTCTTATCTCCCTTAAATATCTCTCCAGATTGTAAATAAAGCCATTTCTTGACATCTGTTCTTTTCCTTTTGTAGATACAATATAAACTACCTTTTCCATACTGTTTGTCACCTAAATAAATCAAGTAACACATTTTAGGATGTTATTATATATACCCTTCATGTTTGTTCTCTACTTTAACCCTACCTTGCTTCTACATACGGTTTTCAGTTCATTCTTGTTCATTTTGAAACTGTTCATATTTAAAATTCCCTTTCCTTTCATTTATAAGAGATTTCCTTAGTACAGGCTAATCTGCTCAAATTTATAAATGTGATCCTGTGCTTCCACATATAATTAAAACCAAATGTATCTTGCCAGAGTTACATTGCCTACACTGAATGGTCGTCTTCCCAGACATTCAAATAACACATTTTATTGTGCAATTAACTTGCACTTATTTATGTGTTATTGTTTTAAATTGTCTGTTTATAATCACACCGTAATTATTCTTATTATTTTTTAGACTTTAACGTTGCACTTACCTTGCTGGTTTACTCTGCTATTAGTGATATGCAAAGACGCTTGAAATCAGATTTCTCCCTCAAACATGCACAATCAATCTCTCCTCAGCTTTGTTTGCGTACGTTTACAACGAACACGATTGACCGTTTGTTGTCATTCGAAATCCCACAAGATCTTCATGATACAGCACTTCCTCTAACGTTGCACTTACTTCCTCTTACCCAACCGCACATTTCAATGCTTTTCCCACATTTCCACCTCGAGCGCTTTAATTTTCGGGCATATTAAGGAGCATCATTCAACAAGTAAGGAGTTATTATGATTAAAACTGCAATCCATGCTTTACAAACATCTCGTAACATAATTTCTTTCATTTCACAATCGTTCAACCTGTAATATACTATCTAATAGTATCTGCATGAAATTTTCTTTCAGTCAAATTTCCGCTATCAAATTTCTATGGTCTACTTTACCTAAACCGTTCTGTCCTTTCAATACTCTTGATACAATTATTGAAACGAGGGAGATTACTCCCGATGTCTTCTTCCCATTCAGTACTTCTGGCACAAGTACTAAGATGAGGGAGGTTACTCCCGATGCTTTCTTTATATTCGTTACATTTGAGACAATTACTGAGATGAGGAAGATTTCTCCCGAGGCTTTCTTTCAATTCAATATTCTTGATACAATTACTGAGGCGAGGTAAATTACTCCTGATCCCTTCTTTAGCTTCAGCACCCTTCCTCAATCCCCTACCGGGTCTCGCATGACTCCGGTTATCTCTTCTCTGTTGGAGCCATGTCTCCGGTTCTTCCTGGGGTGTTGGGTCACTGCGTTACGACAGAATGTTCTCTCTGCTTCTCTTTCCACTACCCGCTGCCGTGTCTTGGCTCTGCAGGGTCCCCGGGCCAGGTGGTGTTGCTGCAGTTGTTGGACCGCTCGGTCCACCTCATTAAGGTCACTTCACTGCTGATTGGTTTTCAGTTAGGCCTGCTCTGCGTTGGCCTGCAAAAGACTCCTGCAATCTGCTGTCAGCATCTTCGGGCCTGGAGGTTTGCTTTGCCACCGTAGCTTCCTGCTCCCAGATTTCTGCTTACCTGGTCTCCCAGGCTTCACGCCTGCTTCGCTTCTCATGGTGTCCTTTCTCCATTTTTATTTCAGCGGGTTCCTCCACAGCAGAGATTAACAGTCCTTTGTTTGTGTCCATTGTGTATTCTTCATGCCTACTTGGGGCCACCTCTTCCCAGTACCTTCTGTACTTGGTAAAGGTGTAGTTTGTATAACCCCATCAATCTTCTTCTTCACAGAACTCCTGGAAAATGAATTGAGAACTAACTGTATGTCCATTTTAGTCTTCCTGAAATTGCTGGTATCAATATTTACAGGGGAAAAAGGAATAGTATACAGTAGTGCTTTCAGATTGTTTCTCAGCAAACTTTATAGGTTTCATGGACTCAAGGGCAAAAGGGTTAGAGAGTTCCATCACAGAACCAGAGTTCTGTATCCCTATGAAGGGAGTCTCTCCCTGTGAAGTCTTGCATTCCTCCACCCCTAGGGGGATCGTTGCGTAGTGGGCTCACCTCCCTAGCCTCACAGGGAAGGGCTCCCCCTGGGGAGACGTGATGTGATTCCATTAATCGTCACAGAGAATACATTAGACGAACAAATGACTCTGGTAATGTTCTTTCTGATGGATGTTTCTCACACAGCTTCCTCACCGCCCTCCCAACCTTCCCTTTTGAAAGCTCTCTCATACATATTCTCTTTCCCATAATAACTCGTTCCCCAACATAGCTGAGCAGAGGGAAAACCGATGGAATGGAGGTAATGGGGTGTGGTGCAAGTTAGCGCTTGATGCCAGTTTAGTAACGGTGCTGTGGAAAAAAGCTTCCAAGATCTGCAAGGGTCGCAGGAATATATCTAATATGAGGAGTCTGTGGGAGCTACATATATCAAAAAGAAGATTTCCGAAGGTGTGACATTTTTTCTTTTAATCCAAAGACAGTCATCTCTCATGGATTCAGACAGCTGAATACATGCTTCACCCTTATTATCGATCATCATTGCAGTATAGTTTGAATCTTTGGGTTTGGAGCATTGGGCTTTTTGAGCAAATACCTACAAAAAGATCTCAGGTTTAAAAGGCTTGAAAAAAAACCTCCACCTGGGATGTGAATGCAGAATCAGCCATTGCAGTCAAGTCACACACAGCACAGGCCCGCCCAGTAGCCATCAATGGATGTTTCACTCTTATGCACTGTGGGTATGGCAAGTACCTCAATTTTCGAAATTTTACTAGTGGACAATTCATTTTTCCAATGGATGTGTCATCCCAGGGATTTCTCATCTAAGAAATATTGTCCTGTGGCAGCAGACCTTGGAGTAGTTCTGGCAGCAGGGGGCGCAGTGTGGAGTTGGCGTCCATCTGAGCTCTTCATCTTCAAAGCCACATGTGATGTCAGCATTGATACTAATAGCTCACATCATGCCTGTGACCTCCGTTCTTTTTTTCTGCATGCTTAGTACGCTCCAAGGGGACTTTCTTCGAAACCTCTGAAATTTCTTCTGCCATACTCAATAGAATTCCAATTTCTCATTCAAGTCGACACATAAACCTTCCGGTTTTATGAAGTGTCAGACCTGTGATGACAAGATTTCACTAACAGACCCTCAAAGGTTTGACTTTGGTGCCTCAGTGCTAAACATGACGTAACCAATTGCGGTTCTTGTCATACTATGGCACGAAGGATTTGAAGGAGTGGTCTTCAAAATTGACTCTTGGGCATTCGACATCTAAGTAAACTTCCTTCGAAACGCAAGTCTTCTGAGCAGAAAAGCCCTGAGAATGTCGACAGATTACTGGAGAGACTGAAGAAAGAGCCAAAAAATATAGAAGAGGTCCCATTCGAGGAGTGAATCCCGTCATTCATAATCCTCTTCCTCAAAAAAGAAAAAGAGAATACACAGGTACATTGGACTCCTCACCTGAAAGACAGGTTGTTAGGGAGAATTCTCTCTTTAGGCTGAATTTCCTATCCTAGTAAGTCCCCCAGCAGTTTTGCTGGATTTCTGGAGTTTGTTTTTTTTCTCCTGCCAAGAGTGAGACTCTTTTACTCCCACTCTTGGACATGATTTATGGTGTTCCTTTGACTGTTAATGTATTTTATAGGGCTATGGGGTCCTTTACTCCATAGGGTCTCATGTGTTTTTACTATGTGTGTTACACAGCACCCTCCGTGCAGTAACACAGGGGTGTCATAGTGACACCCCACCATAGACTCCATACCCTGGGACTGACTACTGTCTCCCAGGGCATGTAAAGTCACCATTGGCTGTACTAGTCCCAAATTATTAACAGAAACCAGTACAAACCATCATATTATGGACGTACTGGTCGGGGCAATTCAATTGCCCCGGGGTCTGTTAGTCGAGGGGGCACGTCTCCATCCCCCCTGATCGAGTTTTGGCTGGTGGCAGTGGATACTACTTTTTATATTCGACCGCGAATATATCCCAATGGGATTTTCCCATTGTTCGAGGCTACCAACTTTAATTATTTAATTCTCATAGCCTCGAACATACCGCCGGTTTATTTATTTAATATTAATTCGCCGGTTGGTATTTTTTGCCAGGACTCGATTCTAAAATGGCGTTTGTGTTCTCTTCTGTGACTCCAACCCAAGTCGAGCCCTTTGTTCCACTTTTTGGTGGGCTTCTCCACAGAAGCCTCCAAAAGTGGTGCCACTCTGTCTGGGTACCACAGAGGGTGTGGGAGGGGGTTTAGGCACCCTGGACTGAGTTACCTTGTTGTACTCTTGTGTGATTGGCCCAAGTGGTGAGCCGGTCAGATCACCACTTAGCATGTTTGATTGACAGCTAGGCTGAGTGAATGAGGGTGTGCTGCATAAAAGCAGGGCTTTGGGGACTGGAACTTCAGAAGTCGCCACAGGACCTGAGAATCCGACGAGGGAGAAGCTGAGCCGACCTACCACGATGACAATACCGGTGGAGCCCTGCGGAACTGACTCACCACTTCCCGATGACAGAGAAGATCTCCCGGCTGGAGAGGCTTCTTCCCCTGACTGGTGGGCACAACCAGTTTACCTTCTTCTCTTCGCACCCCAGACCGGCTTGTGGTCGAATTGCCCGTGCCAAGCACCCCGGCAACCGGATAGCCACTTACCACTGGACCGCGAACTAAAGGACCGCTCCTTTTACCTGAGAACTCCGCGGCTGATTTCTTCCCTGGCAGTGCAACAGACTCCTGTCTTCCTCCCCGACGAGATCCTCTCTTCCCCCGGACGAAGCACCGACTTGCATCCGCTGCCAGGAACAACTGCCCCCGCTGGAGTATTCTCACCACTTTAAGGCCTCCCTTTCTAAAGATTGCTACAAGGTAATAATAACCCCTTAACCTTCTGGACTGGGCTGGCCGCCTTTACCTTCTAACTGGTCCCTTTCTTTGGTCCAACTCTTTTTGAACCTTTTCAAGACTTTTGTGCACTGCAACCGTGTGACCTTGGACAAATTTCGTTTGATCCTCTTAAAGTGGATCCGGCCTAATGAACTCTAACTTCACGGTTTTACTTTGCCTTCCTCTCTTGTTGTGTTCTTGTAAAAGTGTTGGGACCTGTTTCAATTTATTCTCTGTTTTTCTCTCCCTTTTAAAACAAATTATTAGAGTGCCCTCTGCGTTAAGCGCTCACCGCTGTCTGAAAATAAGTGGGGCTTTACTTAAGACTTGTCTAATATTCTTCTAAGGGAGTGTATATCTTTTAGTGACCGTGTTTTTGAATTGCTTACTATTAGTGCCTGTGTGTTTTTCTAGATGTGGTTTTAAATAAATAATTATATCTCTTTTACACCAAGCCCTGGTCAGTTTTTACTTGTTCTACTGTGTTCTTTTGACCTATTGTGAATACTCTGTATACTGCCTAACTCTTCTTGAGGGAAGTCTGACTGCTCAGCCACATCTACCAAGTGAATCTGTGTGGTGCAGACTGCTACCAAGTGGGTTTACTGCCAAACACCTGTAGTCTTAAATCTTTTGCACTGGTCCCAGAGGGAACTGCACAGGTTTCTGCCTAACACAGGTACGTTGTCCTTGCAAGTCCTCTTCGGCAGAAAAATGGGCGGGATTCCATCATAAAATAAGGTTGTCGACACCTCTTGACCTGACAGTGCCACTCGTCAGCTCCAGACGTGATGTCAGCTGTATATATATTCCGCCACTACGCCCCCGTACTTCAGTTCCTTTTTTCCACATGCTCATTACACTGCTATTCAGAACGTTTCACGTGATTAAATTGCAAATCGCCATTGGTTCACGTGAGAGAAAATATTAATTGACATTAGTACATTAGTATGTCTGCCCCTAAAGTTTCTGGATTGGAGCTTTGCCAGTTCTTCAACTCATATATCTCGATCACTGACCGGCAAGGCATCCGCTTTTGGTGTCTGGGAAAAGATCACAATATTAAAGAGTGCTGTTTGTGGCAGGATATGAATCCTAAATCCCTTAGGGAACGATCGGCTAAATCAGTGTTCGGGCGGCCTCTGTCGAGCACCCTAGCACTTTCGATCGTTCGGTCGTCAGGCCAAGATACTTAGGACCCCACGCCCAAAAAGGAGCACAGCCGACATACGAAGGCGAAGAAGCATTCACACACCCAAAGCAATTCATCCTCCACATTCTCCCATAAGAAGAAAAGATGTCATAGATACGAGTCCTATTTGTCGGTGGATCTCTGTAAGATCTACCCTACGTCGGGTGCGTCGAAGGAAGAGTGGGAGACATTTAAGGAGCAGATGCTCCAGATGTTTAAGACTGCCGCAGCAGGTACAACTCCAGTCTCGACACTTCAGGCTAATACAGTACTAGCTCCACCCAGAGGTTCCGGTGCCAAGTCTGGCCCTATGCCCTTGTACTCCACCACGATGACTGGGAAACCAGCTCTAGCAACAAAGGGCCCGATTTACCGGCACCGATAAGTCTGGTAGGAACAATGCCATTGACATAGGCACCAACAGTTGAACGTTCCTTTATCCCCTAAACCCGATCAACGTTTTATCGACTCAATGAGGGTGATTTACAATGGGGAAGGGGACCAAGTGCCCTTCAGCTTTGATCCTAACCTGGATCTGCAACAGGCCGCTCCTTATGGTCACCCTAATGCACAGAACAGGAGGACTGTGGAGAGTGTAATGGAGGCCTTGGGTCTAGGCACCCAAGCTGGACCCCTGTCAGTCTATGATCTAACAGACATCCAAGATAAGGGACCGCAAATAGAAAGGGTATTGCCTTTTAACGCAGCTCTCTCTGGCCCCCTGACCACATTGTGACATAGGCTTTGCTCCACGCCAGCTGTGGATGCAGAACTCACAAAGAAATACAAGCCGGCTAGGAGGGCAGTGGGGACATCCACTGTGTAAAGTAGGTGAGTCTATCTTACAGCTCAGGATTCTTACTGAAAGTTCAAGCATAGCCTCTGGACATAGCTTTCGACTGTGGGCAACTGTTCGGCCACACGGCCGATGAATCTTTGAAGAAGTTAAGGGTTCCAAGTTGGCAGCAAAGTCAGTGGGCCTAGCTGTTCAGCAACCTGCAAAGCAGCCTTTTCGACTTCTCTACGGGTAGAGGCTACAGGCAGTACATTCCCTTTGGAAAGAGGGCACAGCTCCCACATGGCAGGCAAGGACAGACTGGACTTTAGAGGACAGCAACTGCAGGAACGATGGTGCTGCTAAGCCGCTTTGATGTCTCCCCCGTTACACCAGTTGGAGGGAGAATGTCCGAGCACTTGGACAGGTGGAAGGAGATGACTTCTGATGGCTGGGCCTGCCAGCTCGTCGAATGGAAGTACTGCCTACCATTCTTAGGTAAACCTCCAGACATACCGTCCCCACCACCCCTCAACAACTGGAACAGAAGCTCAGGAGGAACGGAGAGCCCTGTTATTGAATGGTGCCATGGAAGAGGCACCACCTGAGCAGAGAGGATATTATCTGGTACCCAACAAAGGTGGGGACTCCATCTCCTCCTGGACCTCAGGGCCTTGTACAAGTTCCTGAGTAAAGTCAAGGTCAGGAACTTGTTGTTGGAAGCAAGTCTTGAGACAGTTTTATTTAAGGGAATTCCCAGTGAAGGGTGCACTGGGGGACACATTTCTAGTGGAGTGGGTTTTTCACCTCCACTATACATTCCCTCCGATACCTGTCATCCCTCCATTGGTTCTCCACACTTTGGGGAGTCCCCCGGATGAACCATTCAAAGACAAGTTTAGTGGCCCAGTCTTAACTCATACCGGGTCCCACTCCGTAGGTTATTAACATCACCACACAGAATGTAATACACAGTGCACTGGATTTTTCATTTAATATAAAAAAATTGTAATTTTATTACATAGGCCATGAGCCCTATGTTTCACAGAATAGAACAAGCCACATACAAACATATATTAATGTAGAGAATGTATAAATACATCTAATAGCATTTTTGTGGTTAATTCATAAAAGCTAAAGGTGACACAGCAAAAATTCTCTAAAATGGAGGAGAACGGGCACACATGCTGTCTTCCTGGCCCTATCTGGCTAACAAGTCACAGAAATGCTCCATGAAGCAGTGTCACCTAATACAAGTTCTAAAATTAATTAAACATGGCGAAATAAATTACACCTGACCATAAAACACACATCCCAGGTCTACGTCCATAGTTGCATTATTAAGTCATGAAGCATAACTCGATGACACGGAGAGATGCAAAGGACGTTTCGACCAAACATCAATTATGCTGCCTTCGTCAGGACCCCAGGGGAAATGGAGTTCTGTGGATGTGATAAATGATTATAAAAGCGTATTAGCAGCCCACAAGATGCAGCTACTGAAGAGATAATATACTAAACCGTGTGGGAAAGAAACGAAATCCTCCACCAACCAGACACCAAACTACTGTGTATAAGTGGGAGCCCATACCTAACCAAAGTGGTTACATCAGTGTAGAAAAAGCCCCCATATGAATTAATCATTCGTTGAACCCTTCCCCGACACTGGGCCAAAAGGGGACAGCGAAAACATAAACGATCACCAAAGAACGTGAAAAGGGAGAAATAGAAACCAATAATATAGAAACCCCCCAAAAAACGGATCCCATTGGTTCTCAGCAGGTTAAGAAGGTCTTGATCGCTATAGATTGGATGAGGAGAAACTGGTACTCGGAACGCCAGGACTTGACCATCTGCCCACCTCTCAGGTTGCCTCCACGGCCGGACCTCTTATGCCAGTCAGAAGGTCGGGTGCTTCACCCAAACCCGGAATCTCTCAGCCTATATGTGTGGCTCTTGACTCTTGAGAGGATGATATATGAAGACTGCAACCTCTCAGAAGAGGTTCTTGAGGTGCTGCTGGCTTCACACAGGCTTTCTATTAAATTGGAGGCGTGATGTGGGGAAAGCAGGATAGATCCTACAGCTTGTCCCACCACTACAATGATGGTGTTCCTTCTGTCAGTGGCCTCTGCAGGCCTCCAGATAGGCACCGCTTTGTCTGTGTTCAAGAGGTCTCCGGATCAAGGATCCTTCTTCATGATCCCGTTAACGACCCAGTTCCTGAAAGGCCTTGTAAATAGGTTTACGCCTACTCCGTTTCTGGTTCTGGGCTGGGGCCTAAAATTGGTTTTGACATTTTTGATGGCGGCTCTGCTCTAGCCCATGCATTCATGCCCTTTCAGGCTGTTTAACCTGAAAACGGCTTTCCCGGTGGCATTTACGTTAGCAAGCCGTGTAAGTGAGCGTCAGGCTTTTTCTTACATTCCACCTTTCCTACGATTTTTCTAAGAGAAGGCTTCCCTCAAAGTGTGTCCTACATTTCTGCTAAAAGTGGTTTTTGAATCCCACGTGTTGAGAGCATTGATTTTCCCATTTTTTATCCTCCTCCACATCCGTCTAAGGATGAGGAGAGGGTGCACAGGCTGGACCCTAAGAGGTCGCTAAGTATTTACGTGGCAAGAACAGCGAATCTTAGGTGTGACGACCTGCTCTTTGTGGCTTTCTCTCAATCCAGGAAGGGTCTGGATTTGTCCAAACAGACAATCTCTTGCTGGATAACTCTCTGCATTGCAGAGTGTTATCAGAGAGCAGGTAAAGATCTGCCACAAGGCATCAGAGCACATTCAATTAATTGCCTTTCTCCCGCAGATTCCTTATCTGATAGATATCCTCATCCAGATATGCTGCTTCGGAAACATTTTGGCAGGAGGCATAGTGGACCTCTACTCGGCAGTCGATGTCGTGGGTTCCGGACATGACGTCAGGAGTCGTATATATATCACGTCACTACGCCCCACACCTCAGTTTCTTATTTCCGCACGCTCGTCACGCTGCTTTAGGAGCACAGTGATCGAGTCTTCAACTCAAATTGGCGTATTTTGGTCAGAATTCGATTGCGAGATGTTGTCGCCATGTTTCAGGTTTTAAGCATTGTTCCAACTGCCACTCCAAAATGTAGATTACCAACCCGCATGAGATATGCCTCTGGGGCCTCGACACCGGTCACGACACGGAGGGGTGTGCATTGTGCAATAAAATGTACCTGAAAACGGTGTGCGAACAGGCGGCTAAACTCACGCTAGGCCGACTGCCTTCTCAATCTCCAGTGCAGTCGACCGTCCGGTCCTCGGAGGCCATGACCGAGGGGCCTATTCCCAAAAAAGATAAGGAGAAACATAAGCAGAAGAACAAAGAAGTTCCATTCCTTGTCGTCATCCTTGTCGTCATCCCGAAAGAAAAAGAGGCACAACATCCACTGTCGACTATTTGTCGATGGAAGGGGGTATGCCTTTGGCTGTGCTGACCACTCGTCAAGAGTGAGAAGATTTCAAAGTCTCCATGCTTGAAATGTTTAAGAAAATACGACCCCTTACAAGCCACAGTGCTGACGCCATCGGCATCAGGCAAGTCTTCGGGCTCGACGCCAAAGAAGGCGTCAAAACCTTCGATGCTGGGGCCTTGCTGCACAAAACAAGGTTTGAGCATCTCCAATGCCGTCTCGGTACAACAGCCTAGATCGACACTGACAGTCACCTTATCGGTGCCACAGGACAAGCCCTCAACGCCAATGCTCAGTGACAAATCCTTTACCCCGTTCTTCCGGACCGATTATTTCGGCACTATGTCATCCATTTTCGGCATCAATGGCGCGGATGACCATGGAGAAGTCGATCCCATGTTCATGGGCACAGGGGGGGTCAATTATTTCGATGACCAAGCGCAACCATTCGAGCTGGCACAGTGTCTTCACAATGCCAAAGGGCTCGACACTTCACCTGACCTGGAGTTTCAGCAAAGCCAGCCCTGTACCCACACCAAGTTTAGGGCACAGGTAGAGAGGGTGGTTGACACCTTGGGACTGCAGGCTTCATCAGTGCCAGGCCAAGGGTATGAACTTACAGATATACTGGACGAGGGTCCGTTTACGGAACGGAACTTGCCTCTGAATCCAGCCATTGCTTGCCCTGCAGCCTCTCTGTGTCAGCATCCCTGCTCCACCCCCGGGTCAGCTCTGGGTCAGCTCCACTATGACCGGAAAGTATAGGCCGGCAAGAGGAAACCCCCATTTCTGTCTTCTTACCCTTTCCTGGAAGGTTTTGTTGTACAAGCTGCCACAGTCTCCACCAGACCATTATCTTCGACTTCCAATTTGCTGGCTGATAGCGAAGGCAAGTGAATTGACGCCATGGCCCAGAACGTTTTCACATTACGCAGCATGGCTTTGAAAGCCACAAACTAGCTCGTGGTTTTGCAAAGCACTCCTTAGGTCTCTGGAAGGCAAAGGAAAATGCTACACAGTTTATCCCCCCTGCAAACGGGCCTGGACGTGGCCGACTGCGTGTGCCATTCCATGGCATCAGCGATTACATTGAGGAGGCAGGCCTATTTGAGGTCTTCAGGCTTTTTTCGCCTAATGTTCAAAACAAGCTGCTGGACATGCCTTTTGAGAACAGACTTCTTTTCGGCCAGATTTAAGAAGTCACACATCGCTGTGAAATCATTGAGCCTAGCTGCGCAGCAGCCAAATCTGTCTTCAGTTTCGCCTCCAGGGGCAGAGGCTAAAGACGCTATTTAGCCTATGGCAGGAAGGTGCGCTCCCACAGGCCAGGCAGGGGCAGAGATGTTTTTCACGTCCCAGAAGGGCAGAAGGGCTTCTAGATGCCAGCAGCCAGCAGCAGTGGTGGGAGCAGCTCCACCCTCTAAGCCATTTTGATTTCTCCTTGCTCGATTTACCGTTTGGTGGACGGTTGACAGGACATTGGCCCCAGTGGCAGGAGATTACCATCCGATGCCTGGGCTCTGCAGACAATTTGGTGGAGTTATTATCTGCCCTTTTTTTAAGAAAAAGCCACCAGACAGACCCCTACCGCCTCCAATCCGACCAGGACAGGAGCTCCAGGTGGAACTGAGAGCCCTGTTGTTGAAAGGTGCCATGGAAGAAGTGCCACCCAAGCAGAGGGGATCGGGCTGGTATTCCCAGTATTTCCTAGTGCCCAAAAAGGGAGGAGGACTTTGTCCCAATTTGGACCTCAGGGCCTTGAACAAGTTCCTCAGGAAAGACAAGTTCCAGATGGTGACGTTGTAAGATATTTCCCATGCCTTCGAATTGCAGAACTGGCTGGTGTCTATAGATCTGCAGGATGCTTATTTCAATGTGCCGATACATCGTAATCACAGGAAGTTCTTGAGGTTCCTCATAGGAACAAGCACTATCAGTTCAAGGTGCTTCCCTTTGGGTTGACCTCTGCTCCAAGGGTCTTCACCAAGCTCATGGCAGTAGTTGCAGCTCCCCTCAGGCGATCCAAATTTCATGTATTCCTGTGCCTGGACAACTGGCTGATCTGGGGGAAGTCATCGGAGCAGGTTTTGACTCACCTGGAGGATACCTGCTCACTACTCCACAGGCTGGGCTTCTCCCTGAACTTGGAGATGTCCCACGTGACGCCAGTCCAGAGAATCCAATTCATCAGAGCAGTCCTAGACACTCGGGGGAGGAAGGCCTCCCCTCACCCCACCTAGGGGAGAGCCAACAGCATTGCACAGATGGTGAACCAGTTCCGGAACCACGCCACCTTACTACCAGCTTACGTCCTCCACCTTTTAGGCCTCATCCTCCTGTATCTTTCTAGTGCCAGAGGCCAGGCGGCGCATGACATCTCTTCAGTGGCTCCTACGGGGAAAGCGGTCCCATTTCAGACTCCCTTGAGGTATCCAGGGCAGTGTCGACGACCTTGCTTGGTGGTCCCACAGTAGCAATCCCATGGCGGGGTAGCCCTTCTGGCCTCCGTGGCCTCAGACCCGAGTGGTCACGGATGCGCCTTTGAAGGGTTGGGGCGCTCACTGCGAGGATTTGCAGGTGAACGGCCTTTGGACAGCAATGGAAGCCAGGTGGCACATCAACAGTTTGGAGTTAGCCATGAGAGTGTTTGCTTCGTCTCTGAAGGGCACGCATGTCCTGATTCTTATGGACAATACAGTGGCCACGCACTTCCTGAACTGGGAGGCGATGCAGCTGTGGTTCTGGCTATTGGAGAACCAGATCTCAGTCTCTGCGGTTCATCTGGCTTGGACAAAGAACAGTTCAGCGGATGCTATAAGCAGGCAGTGCACTGTCTCACATGAGTGGGAAGTGTGCCAGGAAGTCCTAGAGGAGGTCTTCTCTCGCTGGGGTACCCCATCCGTGGACCTGTTTACCACAGACTCCAACAGGAAGTGCAGACAGTTTTGTTCGAGGGAATTTCCGGTGAATGGCACGCTAGGGGATGCCTTTCTGGTGGATTGGACCTTCCCTATCCACTACGCCTTCCCTCCAATTCCCATCATTCCATCATTCCTTGTGTTCTCAGGAGGCTCAAGAGGTTTCGAGCAACCATGATCTTGATGGCCCTGCACTGTGCGATGAGGATGTGGTACTCAGACCTCCTGGATTTGACCATCTGCCCACCTGTCCGGTTGCCTTAGCGCTCGGATCTCCTAACCCAGTTGGAAGTTTGGGTGCTTCACCTGAACCCACAGTCCCTCAACCTACATGCGTGGCTCTTCAGAGGATGAGATATGATGACTGGGACCTCTCTGAGGAGGTGCCTTAGGTGTTGCTAGCTGCACTCAGACCATCTACAAGATCTCTGTATGCGTGCAGAAACGATTTTCGCATTGTTCAGGGAATGCAAGATTGACCCTATCTCTTGCCCCACCACTGCAGTAATAGAGTTCCTTCTGTCACTGGCCTCAGCATGCCTTTAGGTTACCACAGTCAAAGTATATTTGGCGGCCATGTCTGTGTTTAAAAAGTCCCCGGCATATTTCACGATCCCGGTGATGGTGCAATTCCTGAAGGGCCTTGTAAATAGGTTTCTGCCAACTCCCTTTGTTGTCCCTGATATGGATATTAATCTGGTTCTAACCTTCCTGATGGTGGCTCCTTTTGAGCCCATGCATACCTGTTGTTTGTGGCTGCTCTCTTTGAAGACAGCCTTCTTATTGGCAATAACATCTGCTAGGCGGGTTAATGAATTGTTGGCCCGTTGTTGAAAACCGCCCTTCCTGCGGTTCTTTTGAGAGAAGGTCTTGCTGCAAGTAAGGCCGGGATTTCTACCTAAGGTGTTCTCTGAGTTTCATCTATTGTAGGCCATAAACCTGTCAGTCTTCTATTCACCTCTGCACCCTTCCAAGGAAGAGGAGCGTTGCCATCGACTAGATCCCAAAAGGGCCCTGACTTTCTACATTGGAATGATGTGTGAATTCTTGAAATCTGATCAACTCTTCGTGGCCTATTCTCTTGCCCGTAAAGGTCTGTCAGTAATGGAAGAAACACTATCCCGGTGGATCATTTTGTGCATAGCAGAGTGCTATCAGTCTGCAGTCAGGGATCTGCCTTGAGGCATCAGAGCACACTAGACTACAGGGGTCTCTGCGACAACTGCCTTACAAAGGGGAGTCCCGGTTAAGGATATTTGTCACGTGGCGGCATGGTCCTCACTTCACACTTTCGTTAGACACACAGATTCTCCAGTGATAGTCCCTGTTGCCACAGTTGTTTAATATTTATTTATAACAACTGATTGGCCTTTTTGGGAAATATGATCCTGGCTATTACTCGTAAGCAAATGATACCCAGATCTACATAGATACATGACCAAAACTCTGGAATCACTGTTAACAATGGTGCAATGCATCGAAGAAGCGGGCAAGTGGATGACTAATAAACTACAGCTGAATCCCTCAAAAACCGAGCTAATTCTCATGGGGCCCAAACATTTGCTGACAGACCATTCCTGCTGTCCCCCGCCTCCATGGTTTTTAGGACTACCCATGTCATTTTCATCTAAAGTAAAAAATCTTGGATGTCTTTGGCAGTCCAACTTTGTCAGCGATTATCAGATACAAGCTAAGATTCAGTCTATATTTTTTGCCTCCAATGCTGCGTCATGCCCTCCTGTATATCAATCAGAAAGACTGTGCAATTGTGGTAGGAGCGCTGGTGAATTTCAAATTAGACCACATAAATGGTCTTCTTATGAGATCCTAGATAATTACATCAAAAGACTGCAAAGGGCCAGAACGCGCGTGTTCGTCTAATATTTGTATCCCAGTGAAACAGAGAATTGAGTTTAAAGTTCTATGTCTGATATTTAAGAGTCTAAATAACTAAGCCCTTGTGTACCTCACCAAATTGCTGGATACCTACAAACCTAAGCGCTAGTTAACCACCCATGGATAAACATTGCTAGTGGTATCACCCTGCAAGTTTGTCTATAGAAGCCACAGACGTTTCTCAACGAATGGTCCGAGATTGTGGAACCTGTTGCTGCTTCATATTTAAAGCATGACATCTCTCACACTATTTCAAAAAGCTCTAAAAGCTCACCTGTTTAAATAATCACCCACTTTACAATGGCTACTAACAAGCACTGTTTAGATGGTTGTGTTCACGTGAATTAAGGAACATCTGTGCCGAGATGCAGTTCAGTCTGTCAGCAGCACGTTATAAATATCAAATACAAATACAAATGTCACTTCAGTGGGCCCTCAGGTCTCAATAGTCACAGTTCTCAGGCAACATGAAAGACCTGCTTCAGGTCCCAGCCAGGATCGCGAATGACCTCATATGGTAGAGTTGCAAAGTGAAAATTATGGCAGGAGAAGCTTTTTGGCAATCGTTGCATGAAGGGACTGTGGTTACGGACTCCTCCTTGAAGGGGTTAGGCATTCATCTGTACGTACTGATGATGAATGGGCGATCACACTGGTGCTGATGGGCTTTTTATCTTCTACATAGGGAAGACTGTCCTGATTTTGACAGACAAAACACTGTGACCATGCACTATGTCAACAAGGGAGGTGGTGTATGGCCACCCAACTGGGCAGGGAGGCAATGCAGCTCATATTCTGGGCATTGCAGAGAAATATTTCCTTGTTGGCAGTTTACTTAGTCCGGATGGAGAACACAATGTTGGATACCCTAAGCAGGAAGCTCTTTGCCTGTCATGAGTGGGAGCTAAAGGAAGATAATTTTGAGATGTTTACCTTTTGGGAAACCCCTCAGGGGATCTGTTTGCCTCCAGTTCCAGAAAGAAGTGCAAACTCTTCTGATTCATGAAATTTCCCTGAGAGGAGCACTGAGGGCGCTTTCATCATAGATAGAAACTTTCCACTGCTGTATGCATTCCCATTGCTTCGGATTGGGCCAGGAGGAAGGGGTACCCCAACTTCTGGGCACGACCATGTCCCTCATTCCGAGTATGTCGGTCTGGAAATAAGGGTGCTGGTAGCAATGTACCGGTACCCTTTCCGGACCTCTATACTAGGAGACTGCCAGTAGGGGCCACGGATCAGCCTGCAGGCCTAACCGTTACCGCTGCCTCTTGTGATATCCTGCTGGGACCGGGTTATCAGGTGGCGGTAAGAGTGTTACGGGCTTGCTGGTAACCCACCACCTACCAGCAGATTTTACCGGCAACCCCTTAATGAGCCCCCATGTACCCCCCATCATTTCTTCTCCAGAGAGCCGATCTTACCTTATCTTATCTAGGTTTGGTTCTTAACTTCAGCATGAGCACACTCAGCCTGCACGCCTAGCTACTGGAAAGCTGAGTTACATGAATTTGGATCTCACTCACCTTGTTATGGAGGTGTTGCTTTCAGCCAGAAGACAGGCAATGAAGGTACTGTACCGCTGCTCATTGGCATTTTCTTGCAGCTGGTCCAGAGCTGAAGGTGATGATCCTTTTCTGTGGAAACCTTCAAAGCTTTTGTAATTCTTTTTGCATCTTGCAAGGCAAGGTTTACAGGTCTATACAGTCCAGGGATATTTGGTGGTGCTCTCCATCTTCAAGCACACACAAAAACAGGAATTATTTTTCTCAAATCCAATAGTAATGCAATTCCTTAAAGAAAGCTTAAAAAAAAAAAAAAAAAAGACATCACAAATGCTCTTTCCCTGACCTCCTTCCTGGTGCCAGCTTGTGACCTAAATCTAGTGCTGACCTTTCTAATGGGAGCTCCCGTTGAGTCACTGCATTTTTGCTTGTTCAGGCTCCTCAAGTGGAAAATTGCATTCCTTGTACCTTCACATCTGCACATAGAGTAAGTGTAGTGCATGCTCATTCCTGTAAACCACACATCACAATCTTTTCAAGCGGCAAGTCACTCATGTTACGCCCCTCCTTTTAACCTAAAGTGTGTGAGAGTTTCACCTTGCTCAAAATAATCTGCTTATCACCTCCACCTCAGCAATCCAAAGATGAGGAGAGGCTGCATAGGCTAGACCATAAAAAAGGGCATTGAGTTGTTACATCACCAGAACATAAAGCTTTAGATCAGGCGACCCACTCCTTGTCGGGTACCTTGATACCCTGTTAGGTCAGGATGCCCATTTTGGTAGGGCTGTCTTGCAACATGTCTTGGTTAGACCTTTCGTGTAGGTTATAAGGGTACCTGTAGTCCCGAAGGCCCACCCGGTAAATAATATAATACTAAACAGAAACTGGATCTCGTTTGTGAGGCTGGACTGATACAGATAACAAATTATTTTAGTTCACAAAATTGAATTTATTACAAAACATCACAAATTAAGCACATAACATTTTTATTACAAATCACTATTATGACATCTACATTTTTCCATCATTCGTTCCCATACTCTCATACACGCAAACAATCTCAGCTTAAACACAAAGGTCAGTGCTTACTCAGACCCTTTATCCTATATATCGACGCAGTATTTCAATATTCACATCCATATTTCATACTAGTATGTATATTAGTACAATAGCAACAGCAGCTTATTGACCACATCTACATATGTTTCGGTCGGCAAACAATGGCTTTCAATAACAGCCTAAAATCGTTACAACCATCTTCAGGACAAAAATGAGGTATAACTCTACCCTCACATACATAACATATTCCGGTGGAAGATGTCTTCCAATGTTCTTTCTGTATAAAACACAAATACAACTTTAATTACCATTGACATTTCAACCTAGCCTCTTTTCATTAAACAACGGCATGTTCAATTATGCAAGTAACTCTTCTCTAGTTACGCATGTTTACAATGACTTCCAATATCGATTAATGGCAGTGGAACAAACTAGGGACCAAATGCTACAGTGCTCTAAGGGATAATTCTGCAAAGCCTAAGAAACGACAAAGGCACAGAGTGAATCTAATGTTCTACAGTCAAGATAATCTTTAGTAATTAGGATTTAAGGCCCAAAACCAACTTACTGATGGCCTAGCTTCTGTGTCACAGCATTAATAAAGTGAACACTATATCACACTTTTAGTAACTCAAATCTTTAAATCCTGGGGTTTCTAAATGAATTTTTCACAATACCTGTAAAAAATATATATACAACCTGTAAGTCTCCTGGCCTGTAATTACATGTGATCTTGAACCATGAATGACCCGACAACTTACTTCTAACAGTGCGGCTGTTTACTGGCACCGATGGGGATAAACGCCTAATGGATAGGTCATCTCATCCAATATCCATATCTAATGGATGGAATGGTACAGCGGTTGCTATGCCCAAACCACCCGCAGAAGAATAAAACAAATGACCAGGATTCCTGTTAATGGGGTATCTAATGCTATGAAACATAATAAAAGTATTGCCCTGCCAGGCCACTTACTGATGAGATGCCAGTATTCAGCTTGCAACGTGTCCGCTTCAGATAATGCCTGCTTATGGGTATACTTGGCGTGAAATAGAGTAAACAAATCACTCCTTACCTGCGTCTGTACAAACAACAAACAAAGCAAGTAAGTAACTGGTCACTGTAGACTCAATCATCACAGTACTCAGTATGTATGCAATTCGAATTCCAATGGCTAATGTGTACACGGGGTCCTCTAATGTAAAACCCTGTTCCAATTCCACACCGCCGCGTGCACTTAAAGGACTAACCCGACAAACTTGTAACGTTCGGGGTCGGCTGAATAAACACAGAAATTTCACATTGCGTTTGCGTTACAGTATACTTATCGGTGCCGCGGTCAGATGTCTTAACCAGCTAGTGTTGGTATTATCAGAATAATTAAAGTAATGCCGTTCTTACCTGGAACTGACGTGCTGTGTGTCTACGTGATTCTATCTGTTTATTTTGGGTATTCTTTAGGATGTGGGAATTTATTGTAACTTTCTAGGGAACCAGTAGCACAGTCTATGTGACTCCTGTCTCTGTTTATACTGGGTATTGTTTAGGATGTAGGAACTTATTGTAATATTCTAAGGAACCGGCAGCACAGTCTCAGACGAACTCAGACTCTCTCTATGCCACCGTTTCTATCTGCTTCCTGTCGTTTGAACTGTAGAGTTCCTCAGGGTTCCTCTTTGTCTCCGATCTTATTCAACATATACATCTGGGCACCTGTGTGTCCCATCCACTCCTTCGGCGTCAGGTGCTACCGCTATACCGATGACACTCAGATCCTGATACGTTTAGATCTAGATCAGGCCGAGATGTTGTTGTGCTTACCGGTGTGCCTGACTGCCGTTGGTAAGTGGATGAACCACCACTGGCTCAAGTTGAATGGAGATAAAACTGAGGTCCTGGTGGTGGGTTGCCCTACTGATCCCTCACTTTGGGTTTCCTCTCTCTGGCCTGCGTCCCTTGGCCCAATTCCTGTTCCTACGGGGAAGGTGAAAAACCTGGGTGTCACTCTCTCGGCTTCTCTTTCTATGGATAGCCAAGTTGCAGCCATCTGCCAAGCAGGACATTTCCAGCTGAAAATCCTGAAAAAAGTACTTCCTCTGATTCCTGAACCTCTCCGTCCCCCGGTGGTTGCGGCTCTGATACTATCTCAGTTGGACTATTGTAACTCCTTATATTTGGGCCAACCAAAGGGGCTCATTCAGAGACTACAGTGGTGCACAATTTGGCAGCTAGAGTAGCCACTGGTTCCCCCTATGGTGCCCATATCTCCCCGGTTCTACGTTCTCTCCATTGGCTCCATGTGACACAACATGTCAGGTTCAAGGCCCTATGCATTGTTCGCCGGGCCGTGCATAATCAGGGCGCTGAATTTCTCCAGGCTAAATTTATGCGTTACTACCCTAATCGCCAGCTGCGCTCTGCCACTGCAGATCAGCTAATTGTGCCCCCCTACCGACGCACTCAGATAGGAGGTAGTGCATTTTCTGTTGCAGCCGCCGTTTTATGGAATGAGTTGCTGCTTCCTATAAAGAATCTCTCTAACCACTTAGCTTTCATGAAAGCGATTAAGACACTTATGTTTTAGACGAGTTGGCTTTGATAGTCTTACCTGCTGTGGTTGTCGCCGTCTCTCCAGCACCAAGATGCCTCTGGCCGACTATTGTGCTTAAGAAATTACTTTAACATAACATATGTGACTCTTGTCTCTGTTTATATTAGGTATTCTTTAGGATATGAGAAATTACTTTAATATTCTAAGGAACCAGCAGCACAGTCTATGTGACCCTTATCTCTCTTTATTTCGGATATTCTTTATGATGTGGGAATATACTGTAATATTCTGGGGAAACGGCCGCACAGTTTGTGACTCTTGTCTCCGGTTATTTTGGGTATTCTTTAGGATATGGGAGTTTACTGTAATATTCTGGGGAACTGGCAGCACAGTCTATGTGACCTGTGTCTCTGTTTTTATTGGGAATTATTTAGGATGTGGGAATTTACTGTGATATTTTAAGGAACCGGCAGCACAGTCTACTTGACTCTTGTGTCTGTTTATATTTGGTATTCTTTAGGATATGGGAATTTACTGTAATATTCTAAGGAAACGGCAGCAGATTCTATGTGACTCTTGTCTCTGTTTATGCTGGGTATTCCTTAGGATGTGGTCATTTACTGTAATATTCTGGGGAACCGGTCGCACACTCTACGTAACTCTTGTATCTGTTTATACTGGTTATTCTTTAGGAGGTTGGAATTAACTCTAATATTCTAAGGATACAGCCACACAGTCCATGTGACAGTTGTCTCTGTTCATATTGGGTATTCGTTAGGGTGTGGGAATTTACTGTAATATTCTAAGGAACTGGCAGCACAGTCTATGTGACTCTTGTTTGTATTGGGTATTCTTTAGAATGTGAGAACTGAGAGTAATATTCAAAAGAAATTATAAATTACTCACTGTAGTGACTAACATACTATCGGTCCATAGTCCCCTTTCCTCCATACTGCATGGGCGTCCGTTCCAAGGGACGTGAGATTGAGCCTTTTTCACCCGAAAAAACCTTATTCCCCCTTAAATCTAGAGGCGTGCGGGGTGGGGGCCAGGGAGCATGCGCCAAACCTCAGTCCCCATTGACGCGTCAACAATGGATTTAATATTGCCTAATGACACCAGTATTATTAGGGGGGAGGTTGGAGGGACGTATGGAGGAAAGGGGACTATGGACTAAGTGTACATTAGTCACTACAGTGAGTAACCTATAATTACTCTTATGTCCCTTTCCCTTTCCTCCATACTGTATGGGTGATTACAATTGATTGTAGCCCTAAGGTGGAGAGGAGACCCTCCTTAAGCAAATAGGTTCCGGAGAACCGCCTGTCCGAAAGCCGCATCAGATCTAAAGCCGGCATCCAAACAGTAATGCTTGCAGAAAGCCGAGGGAGAGGCCTAAGTGGCCGCCCTGCTTATGACTTGCCAAGGTACATGGCACTGGAATGCTATAGCCATTGCCTTGGCCCTGACTACGTGGGCATGCGTGTTGGCCGGGAGCGGCTTGTGCTGGCCCTCATACTCTTCTTTGATGGCAGAGACCATCCAGCGGGATATGGAAGCCTTAGAGGCCTGGTAGCCTGGTCTTGAGCCTCCGAAAGTGACAAACAGGGCGTACGATTTGCGGAATTGCAGGGCACGCCTGACATCCAGTCAGTGCAGCACTCTCTGTGCTTCGTCCTCGGTATTGGGAAAAAACGTAGGAAGGACAATTTCCTCGTTCAAGTGGAAAGCAGACGGAACCTTGGGCAGAAATGTCAGGTGTGTCCGCAGGACTTCCTTTTCCTTGTGAAAGGTGGTATATGGTTCAGATCCGACCAGTGTCTGGATTTCGCTAACTCTACGAGCTGAGGTAAGGCAGTCTTGATGGTGACTAGCCTGATGTCCACGGACGCCATTGGCTCGAACGGTTTGTGCGCCAGGACGCCCAAGACTATGTTAAGGTCCCACACCGGTTGCGGACTCTTAACGGGCGGGTAGAGCCTTGTGAGTCCCGTCAGATGTTTCTTGACGATAGGGTTGGAGGAGGAGAAATTGCCCTCCTCTAAGTTCCTGTAAGCCCCAATGGCTGCGAGGTATGTGCGGCAGGTGCGTCGAAATTGAGAGCACGTCGTCCAAGGTGCACGCCAGGGGGTCGATTCCCTTGAAGTCTGCCCAGTGGTAGAATCTGGTCAATTTGCTTTTGTACTGGGCCCTGGTAGCTTTGCTCCTGGCGCCTTGTATGATATCCAGATTGGCCTGTGAGAGGCTAAGGTGCCAAAGCGTTATCTGCTCAGGTACCACGCTGTTAAGGCTAGTTTGCCTGGCGCAGGGTGGATGACTCTGTCCCCTTGCTGTGCCAGAACATGTGCTGGGCCTGTAGGGAGTGGAATCGGGGGCACTTCCGAGAGACTGAGCAGCTCCAAAAACCATGGCCTGGCTGGCCACCATGGAGCTATTAGAATGATGAGGAGTTGGCGAGACTCCTTGATTTTGCAAATTACCCTGTGAATCAGGGGAGTAGGCGGAAAGGCGTAGGCTTTCATGCCAGTCCACTGGAGGTGAAATGCGTCGCCCAGAGATGCGAACTGGGGACATTCTTGTTTTGCCAGATTGAAAATCTCCTGAATAACAAGGTCATTTAGCAGCCACTCGTAATTGTCTGCTCCCAGCCTGCTGAGCCTGTCCGCTTCCAGGTTGGATTCCCCCGGGAGGTGGACTGCCGTGAGGTAAATGTTGTTTTCTAGGGCCCACTCCCACATGCTGATGCCATTCTGCACAGAAGAGGGGATCTGGTGCCTCCCTGCTTGTAGACGTAGTACATGCTGGTCGAGTTGTCTGTCTGGGTGAGGACAACCTTGCCTCTCCCTAAGAAGTGGTAACAATGCCCTGAGCGCCAGCCACATGGCGTTCAAATCTAGCCAATTGATGTGGTATTGCTGCTCCTGTCAAGTCCAGGTGCCGTGGACCGAGAAATCATCCAGGGTGACTCTCTAGCTCTTGAGCGAGGAATCCGTGATGATGGTGGCCTGCGGAGGGGGCGGCCGGAAGGGCTTGCCTGTCCGTAGGTTGCAGTCTCTGGACCACCAAGTCAGGTCCGCGTGGAAAGATGGAGGAGCGTTGATCATCTCTGATTGAGATCCCCGTTCCTGGTTCCATGAGGCCACAAAGTGCAGCTTGATCCTCCTCATCCCTAGTCTCGTGTGCGGAACGGCTAATAGGACTGCTGCCAGTAGACTCAGGAGATGTTGGTACCACCATGCCGAGGTAACTTCTCTGCTGAGGAAGTGGGTGGTGGCCCTCTTGATGGCTGAGATTTTGTCCTCCAACGGGACTACCTTCTCAGTCACGTGTCCCAGATAAGGCCCAAGAAGGTCAGAGTCTGCGTAGGGTGCAGCTGCGACTTCTTGAGATTGATCGAGAAGCCCAGATCGTGCAGTGTGTTCATAAGGGCATTGGAAGAGTGGTGAACCGCTTCCAGAGATATAGCCCTGACAAGCCGATCGTTGAGGTATGGGTAGATGTGGAGGCCCTGCGCTCTGAGGAGGGCTGCCACTGCATTCATGAGCCTGGTAAAGACCCTGGGGGCCGTGTTGAGGCCAAAAGGAAGGACCTTGTATTGAAAATGGTAGCCCATGATCCTGAACCGTAGGAAAGAACGATGGGGCTGCGAAATCGGGACGTGTAGGTACGCGTCCTTCAGATCCAGGGAGCACATCCAGTCTCCCTTGTCCAATCTCTCTGCTATAAAAGCTGGCGTAACCCTCTTGAATTTTTGTAGCGGTAAGGAGCAGTTGAGGGTGTACCGGTCCAGCACAACTCTCAGGCCCACCTGGTTCTTCTTCTGAATGGCGAAAATCCTGGAGTAAAAGCCAAAGCCTCGCCGGGAGGCTGGGACTTCCTCCACTGCCTGACTCTCTACGAGTGACCGGATCTCCGCCAAAAGAGTTGCTGTCCCAACCTGTGGGAGTGGAGCGGAGGAGGGAGGAGAGGCTGGGATAGGGAGGCGGTACCCCTTGGATACTACAGAGAGGATCCAGGGGGCCGCGAAATTCTGGTGCCAGAAATGTGCATGGAGAGCAAGCCTGCCCCCCACCGGAGACACGTGGACCCGAAGGGGCGTGTCATGCCTTCTTTCACTCAGAGGCTGTCGCTGAGGAGGGGGACTGGAATAAGCCCCCCACCACCCTTTTTGTTGTTTGCGCCGGTTCTGAGACGGCGAGCGGTCCGGCTGCCTGGATCTGCGTTCCTGGAAGCCGTGGAATCCTCCGAACGTACGACCCCTTTCTGAGCGTTGTTGAGATTGAGTGTAAGATTTGGGTGTGGTCTTTGTAAGGATGGATAAAGATTTAGCCATTTGTGAGCTGTTTTTCTTTTTGTCCAGCTCTTTGTCCAATGGAGGAACCGAATAGGTCCCCCCACTCGAACGGTAGATCTAGTATGCGTTCCTGGACGTCCGGGTTGAATTTTGTTGCAAAGAGCCAGGCTGTCCTCATGTCCGTGGTGATACAGATGGCACGGCCAGAGGTGTCAATATGGGCCACTGTGGATTCCATGATGTCAAGCGCAATCAGCTTGGCCTCGGCTAGCCCCGCCTTAAAGCATGATTGGCTGTGGGTGGGGAGTTCCGGGAGGAAGTCCGCAATTTCCCTCCATAATCTTTGGTTGGCGGCTGCCAGCATGGCATCGGTGTTGTCCTGACACAAGTGTGAAGAAGTGTTGGAATAGAGTTTCTTGTCATACGCCTCCAAGCTCTTCCCCTCCTTGCCGACCAGCGCTGCAGAGGAGGAGGCTGGGGATGACTGAGGCTTGGAGTATAGTGATGCTGCAGCGATCACCGATGAGTGTGGCTAAGAGTGGGCCGAAAGCAAGAGTGTATCCCCCTCCATCTACCTGTAATTGGCGTCCAGACGTCGATTGACCAGCTGGGCTGAGTGGAGTTTGAGCCAGCCCTTCTTGGGCAGGGAGACTACATCGGTCTGCATAGGAATCCCTGATTTGGCAGAGGGGTGTTGTGGGAGGACTTCAGCCAGAACCCCCTCTGCCGGCTTCTCGACTTCGGTTTGGGGTAGGCCCAGATACTCCGCCAGACCAAAAAGACGTTCGTGGAAGGCCCTGGCTGAGGATGGCATGTCCGGATCCTCCTCCTAATCCATATCCTGCCGATCTGGGGGATCCTGCGGAGGGGGGGAATAGTTGATGCCAGGTGCTGGATTACAGGTCCCGGGGCCGGAGACTGAGGAGGCTGTGGAGTTTGCAGATTCGGCTGTAGAGCTGGAGGAGGCGGCTGCACCGTGGCCTGGGGCACTGACCTAGGCGTCTGTGGTGCCGTTAGTTTGTGCCTGTTTCGATGTTTCACAAAGTTCTTGAAGTCCTCTGGAGGCGACTTCTAGAAGAGCTCCCTTCACCTGGTTAGTCAGTTCTTCAGCGCTTTTGAGGACAGCGAGTCACACGCTGAACAAGATTTCGAACCATGGTTTGGGCCAAGGCAACGCAGGCAGAGGTCGTGGGGGTCTGAAGTAGGGAAGAGCCCGTTGCAGGATGGACACCTGCTAAACACTGTAGAAGTCGACATGCACCGGGGAGGAGCATGACGCCTGAGGACCGAGTACCTAAATGATAAAAAGACAAAGAGAAAAAGTATCTGCACGTGGAATTACATGGCCGAAGCAAAGCCCAGGAGCGCTGGTGAATTCAGCCCATTCCAGTCGACGCGGAAAAGGAGACTGAGGTGTGGCACCGGAGAGCGGAGTCAGGGCAGTACATGCTCCCTGTGCCGTACCCCTGTGCGCCTCTAGATTTAAAGGGGAAAACGTTCTTTTCTGGTAATAAAGGTTCCGTCTCCCGTCTCTTGCAAAGTGGATCATTTGTGGTCATCAGTCCATCTTTGATAGCTATCGAAGTTTATCCACAAAGAAAGGTCACATTTCTCCCTGATCCATCACTGGAGTCATTTGTTTTTGTAGACATTCACTGCAACTGGGAGAATACACAGTAATTGCAGAAGGATGCTACACAAGAGCCTGTAACAAGATTCACAGATGAGAAAAGGATCTCACTCTTCTTTTAATGATGAGAATGTGGCTGCAAGCATTGCCTCCCCTAATTAATGGACAGCTTTTGCAGACCCGATACAATGAGCTCATTGAGCATATGGATGTGTAGGAGAAACCCGAACTTGCATGGCTTATTTTCTTCATCAGCTTTCTTGTTCTCCCTTTTCACATAATCACAAAGCAAAGAATGGCATCTTGCGCACTAGAGCCTATTGAGCTGAAATTAAGCAGGATGTGAAGCGTCCTTGTTCTGGCCACTGCATCCCCCATCTTACATGGACCTTTGAACTTCTCTGTAATCATTACTTCAAGAAAAAGTTTCCAAAACCTTCCATCTATTTCTGTTGTGCCTCTGCATACAGAAAATAGGCACCTGGCTCTGTTGGGAATAAAGCTCAGTTCTGCTGCAGCTCTGATTACAAGAATGGCCAACCAAATAAGCATATTGTCAGTAGATGACTTTTATTAGCATACAGTTTGTCCCGGGCAAAATAACTGACACAGAAGATGTTCTGGAGAATAGATGGTCATTGGGACCACAGCTCCCTCCTTCCCTCCTACTGTCTTGCCTCCCTCTATGGGTCCTCTGCCCTCCCCCTCTTGTGAGGCAAAAAACCTTGGTGTCATCTTTGACTCCTCTCTCTCCTTCTCTCCTCACATCGCTGACTATGCCAAAAAAGGCCCTCTATCAGCTGCACCTCCTCAGAGGCATTCTCCCTTTCCTCACCTTCCCACTGAAACTCAATGTCTCCAGAACTGTGGTCCTCCCTAAGCTGGATGGCTGCAACATCCTCTTCCTCAATCTCCTTTTATCCTCCCTTCGCCCTCTTCAACTAATCTAGAATACGGCTGGAAGAATTATCCTTGGCCTCAAGCTCAAGGACTGCATTTCTCCAGCCCTAAAATCTCTCCACTGTCTCCCGGTTGCTGCTAGTATCAAGTTCAAGATCGTCTGCATCACCCACAAGGCTTTTTGGTCCTGGGATCCCTCTACATCCCACACTCTCTCCCTAAATACCTCCCTGATAGAGACATTCAGTCTTTTAGCTCCAACTCTCTACAGATCAGACGCTTCTCCAAGCTGAGAGTGCGGGGTCGATCTCTCTCCTCCGCAGAGCCATGTGCAATGGTCTCCCTGCCCCTCTCAGGCTTGAGCCGCATCTCCTTAAGTTCCGGAAGGTCCTCAAGACCCTCCTTTTTTCTTCGTCCTTCCCTCTCCCCGCCAACTCACACATCTCCCAGATATAAAGGTGGAAGTGGTTACACCCCCTTGTACCCGAGCAGTTTACATTTCACGCAGTCCTGCATGTCCCCCCTCACTCCCACTTCTTGTTACTGCATTTGGACGATCTGAATGTCACAAGTCCTAGTAGGACCATTATTGTTATTTTTCTCCCACCCATCCTAAGCCCCCATTACAAGTATCCAATAAAAAATAAAAAAAGGAATCGGGCCATTTGGGCATCATTGTATGCAGCATGCACAGCGTTCAGGCAGATGAAGAAACAAATACATTCACTTAACATGACAAATTGCAACGTACAACAAATATGATAATTAAAAAAACATCTAAAAAAGTAAAGAATACATCTCAATTCATTGATTGATACAAATACATTGCTCAATTTTTATAAATAGATTCTACTAAGCTTACATGAATTGATATTGAACATTGAATCAGTGAAAAACCTTTTCTCAAATGGCTAGGGTGAAATGACCTTAAATTGCAAGGCTGCCTTCTTGAAGGCAGGTAAAGTGTGTTCCCTCAATAACTGTAGGATTTTAGTTTTTGCCTGTTAATACTTTTGTTGTTGATTGCAAATTTGCCTCTACAAGCTAGTGAAAGTCAGACTGTCACTTAAGTTGTCTTTTACTGATCCTCTGGGAACTGTTAATTTTCGGAATCAGCCTAGCTTTTCTCTTATTATGCCCTACTTCCGTAGGTGCTCAATAGGTATAAGGGAAAAAAATGGAGGGGAAATGATGCCAACCCTGTCACATCGACTCCGACGCCTGACTACTCGGTGCCACCGTCAAGAAGTCTGGTGCCGGATTTTCTAAGTCCCCATTCCAATAGGACTCTATGGGAATAGGGGCTCGGAAGCACCAGCACCGTTGTCGGTTCTTCTGTGATGACTCTGCCTACCGCAGCGGCTCCAGCAGGCAGACTTGAGTTTACGGGCACCCTTGTTTCTGGACCGCTACACTTGTAATGAGGCCCCTTGGTGTTTGTTGTTTTGTAGATTGAAGATTGTGAGTCAGTCAGAGAGATAGGAGTTAACGGGCCTCATTACGAACTTGCTGGTAATTCCTCCAGACTCATTTACCATTACTGCTATTTGTAATCTTGAAAATCAAGATATTAATTCCATTTTCTGGAGTCATAGGACTCAATGGGGAATTTGAAGGAATTTAATTCCACTTCGGTAATTCATCCAGTTTCTGAAGCTAATGTGGAGAAAATACGTTCAGACAAGTGCTGGCAGTATCTCCTCCACATTGCTATCAAACTCTCAGTATGGTGGTATGTTAAAAATTACATTTCATTAGTACCACTTTTTCACTGCACTACTATACCTAATGAGCCCCAATGTTGGGTATTGGAAATTAAATCATAATTTCCTGTTGCTTAGTTCGCTTTATAAATGTAAAAAATAAATAAATAAATACATGTATTTTAGGGAGTCTTAATATTTGAGTCATATTGAATTAATTTGTTTTTGATCACTTTGTGTCTTGCCATTTACATTGAGGTTTGTGATAGGAAAGGATTTCAGATTCCCAAGGCACATGTTTAAGAGTTTTAATTAGCAGTCTAAAAAACAAAGCTACTCCCAAGCAGTGGTCTTTTACATTGTATTGGACTGCCTTATTCTCAAGTCATTAGAGTTCAATCTGCTATGTTATGGCATGTTCCATGAGGCAGAGGGCTGCCACTGCAACACTATTGGGGAACAGTGCTTTGGCAGAGAGAGTTAAGGTTACCACCTAGAGGTAAGTGCACATGTTCAGCAAATATGAATGGATGGGTTTCAATGTCAGGGTTGCTACCGCATTTGAGCAGGAAGCTCAGCTGAGGCTATTCTTTCAGGTCTTTTTAAAGCCACACTTCCTCTTGTGATGGCTATTTTTTATGATGCAGCCTCTTTGCCTACAGAGCTCAGAAATGTCACAAGGGAGCTTCATTGCCTTCTCTGCAAGGAATATTCCTGGAATCCTCTGCCTTGTACAAAAGGTCACCAGTCCCATCTACTTGGAATTCATGCTCCGGATCTCAGTTGACTTACTGGGCCTTAGGTGTCAGGATCAGTTTTGTTTTCATAGGCCGAAGGATGCTCCCTCTCAGGAACCACGGTTGTAGTCTTCTTAGCAGTACAAAGCAAATGGCAGACTATTTCCATTGAGGAAAGCCCTCAGGAAGTCTTTGGTTGAGTCTGGGATGACCACTGTTTTCTCCTCCAGCCTCTGGTTTAAGGTGTGTTTTTATATTATTTTTTAATCTTGGACCTATTGATATGATAGTAGGTGTTGGGGTCTAGCTATACTGCAGCTCAGGGTTCCCTCTTGATGCTACATAATTATTTTTCATTAAAGAAATTGAGAACACTATATTCTTGTTTGCTTTCCAGTCATTGGTACTGTTTTTAAGTGCAATGCTGAACATCAATAGGTTACTTGCCTCTCACAATAGTTCTCCAGCATTTCATAGCATTAGTATACGAGTCCCCGCCAACTGCTGTTCTCCTGTGTGATAAGACAAGCTTTAGCTTTCACATAATCCTCCAAAAAGGGAATCTAAAATGGTGCAGCATTGCAGTTGCTCATAACCTGACACTGATGACTTGCAGGGTCTGCAAAGATGTTTACATGTTCCTAGTCTTCCAGTTTCAATACTGAAGTAAGTTCACAGAAGCTGCTAGATTATTGCAGGTAAGTAACTTTTATGTTCTTCATGGTGGAGATGGGGATTCGTGAGCATGCCTCCCAATGTAAAACTCTTCTTGCCTAGGGCTGGTCGAGGCTTGGGCAAAGAGTTGCCAGATTGTCTGTTTTGCCCCTCAGCACCTGCACTAACCCCATGTATTCTTCTTGCAGTGGTCGGATTCATTATAAGGATATGTACAGTTTATTGCGGGTTATCTCTCCCCCGCTGGGCCTAGGCAAGAAATGCCCTCATAGGGTGGCTTGCAAGGTTTGACTTCCACTAAAACCTTTGAAATGCAACCTGCTAGCATCAACGGAATGAATGTCGCTTTTGGTTTTTTCTTTCAATATATATATTTTATATATATATATATATATCTACATACATATATCCTCTTGCATTTTTTTACTTGGCGGATACTTTTGATTGCCATGCGGATTGCATTGACATGAAGCTGTCACTTATGATTGCAGCATGGAATGTGAGGGGGGTCTCTAGCTGTCTGCTTGCTGGCACTGGGCATTCTGGGGTCTGAGGGGGTATGCATTGTCGTCATGGGGTGGATGGAAACTGCATTGACATCTCCCTTCAGCCCTCACCATCCCTGCTATTCCCTCCTTCCCTCCTCTTCCTCATTCCTCCATAACCTTTCCGAATCCTCCTGACGGTTGTGTGCTAAAACTCATCAGCACTTACAAACCACCGAAATAATAAGATTAAACTGATTTCTGCTCATGTCTCTCTGTCTCTGCGGACAAGCAGTTGAAGTAATCTTTTTTATTTTTTTCCTTCCATTTTTGTTCGTTTAAATTTACTTTCATAAATTATGATTTTTTTTGTGTGGTTCTTTGCATCTCTCTTTTTTTCGTGCTTTTTTGGCTCATGTTTTTTGCTCCCAGGGGCCGAATGAATTACCCAGACATGTATCAGATGCTCAGACACATGTCTCCACCCCTGGGTTTGGGGAAGAAATGCCCAGCACGTGTTGCCTATAAGGTAGAATAAATACATTTAAAAAATAAACTTTTTACATAAGAAGCAAAAAAATACCGCAAGGAAAACGGTTAAATGGATATTTTATAAGCTCATTCAAACTCTCATTTATTTCTAAAACTTATAGAGTACAGTGTGTCCGTTTACTCCGTTAGTGTTTCATGTTTCAGAGACTCCATTATGGCCAGTAGGTACGGGGGTGAGGGGCTGGGAGGGATGCCACAAGTCTTTCCTCTCTGCACTTGTCTGGACCAACAAGGTTTTGTCATTCTGCAGTGATTTGTCTTATGAAATCACGTTTAGCCCTGAGTTGGGCCATTCATCTGTATCCTCCAAAAGTAATGACAGTGCCCTGTACCTCATCCACACCCAATCTCTGTGTTTATCGCTCTCCCCTCACTAGCTTGCAGCAGCCATTAACCCCCATCTTTGAGATTAGTAAAGCATACAGATGACACAGATGTGATTATATTCTGGGTTTGGACATAACTAGGAGTCATGCCCTAGACCATGCAATCAAAGGTCACTTGGAGAGTTTGAAATTGTGGTCAAGAATGCACTTATGCAATGGTCAGTAACATACCAATGACGTCAGCTGGGGGGAGGTGGCTTCAAGCCCATACTGTCCACAATCTATTGAGCAAGGGTTTCTTACAGGTAATTGCAAACCCTGGACTATTTTCCTTTTCTGACACTGAGGTTCCTCGTAGGCTCCCCATATCGGCACACCTGGCCTTGGTGGCCATCAACAAGTTGTCTCCAGCATGTCTTTACAGAAGCTCTCTAAATGGATCCTTCCCCTTTTATTTTACAGAGGTCGAGCACCATATTGC
This sequence comes from Ambystoma mexicanum, assembly GCF_040938575.1. Lineage (NCBI taxonomy): Eukaryota > Metazoa > Chordata > Amphibia > Caudata > Ambystomatidae > Ambystoma > Ambystoma mexicanum. Next base: position 1,269,192,310 of record NC_090926.1, on the reverse strand, counting down.
TGCCTGCAGTGCATGATGGGAAATTACTTTCTGCTCCGCCATGCTCATCAGGAGTGCCATTTTGTATCCATCTCTTCCCCTAATGCAGACGGTTTACACAGTCAGATTATTGCTATGGACATTGCTTACATATTTTCAATTCAATGTTTTGTGTGAGCAATGCCGTCAGTTAGTTCTAACAATTCTGTTGTTTCAAAGCAAGCCTATCAGCGTGCCTAAATAGAATTGCTATACTGTAATGATGCAGACTGCCACTGCAGATAAAAGGAAGGTGGGATATGAAAATTGTAGTACAAGGTTTTATTTAAAATACAACAAAAAAAATCACTTTTGTGCAGGAGCAAAGCAATAATACATCCCTTTATTCAGGGCTCTCGTGGTAAAGCACTTTGAACTGCAGGATTTATAATTATAACTGCAGGCTTTCTCATGGTGATCCCTAATCCTGTGAGATGGACCTTCCCTACTGTGTGCAGGTCGATGGGGTTATTACCAGGTCTCAGGTTGGGCCTGGATATCCTGTCCAAGTCTCCTTTGGTGGGGCGGGTCAGCCCCCCTTGAAACAACGTTGGCGATGGTGTGCTTCTTGGAGAGTACGATTTCTGGTCCTGCAGGGAGGAGGGAGTGGTCTAAAGGCTTAGCACTATCAAGTAGGTAGGTACTACCCTCCTTTCCACCACACCTTGCTTTGGTACCTACTCCCACCATGGGATCTACCCCTTCAGGTGACCCCTCCCCGCATCACAACCACACATCTTCTCTCGGCTACTTCTTGCCCTCCTCTGTAATCCTCCTTTACTACAGACTTACAAACATCTTTCACTCTCTGATCCTTTCCACCCTCCCTTTCCCTCTTGTTCCCCTAAACATCTTTCTGATGTCTGTCCACCTTCTGCTTGCCCTCCATCTTACTCTCTTGTTCCTCATGCTGGTGTTCAGCTCTGTATTTAATTCCTTCCAACTTCCTTCTTCCCTTCCCTCAACAATCTTTCACCCACCCCCTGACCAAACCGATGTGTCCCAGCTTTTCTCCACATATCACTTCTGCCCTATGATTCTCTACCTCCTCTTCATGCTCTCTTGCAACCACCCACAACAACCTACTTTCAAACTCCTTTGTCTATCCAACTGACCCCTGAATTACAACCTCCTCTCCAGATACCTCTTCTGCCCTGCGGCTCTTAATGTCCCCTCCTTCCACTTTTTGCTTTTTCTTCAACTCTTTAACACCTTGGGCCTTATTACGAGGTTGGTGCACTGGTGGGTTGCCGCCAACCCCGTAGCACTGAATCCAGCGCCTGACTTCCCGGTGCCACCGGATCATTACAAGTCCCGGCGGCACGGGAAGTCAGGTGCCAGATTTTGTAACTCCCCATTTAGGGTGAAGGATCTGCCTACCGGGACCGCTCCCCAGTCGGCAGGTCCTTGTCTGCCGGGTGCGACGGCCCCGGCAGACAATCTGGTAGTGTGGTGGTCCGGAAACAAGGGTGTCTGTAAACTTACCGGTACCCTTGTTTCCGGACCGCCACACTCGTAATGAGGCCCCATCTCTTGTCCCGTCTCCTGCTACCTCCCTCCCTTGAACAACTTCTCCACCTCCTTCCTGGATGTTCCTTACCTCTAATAACAAATCCTGTAGTCCTTTCTTGCACCCTCCCATCACCTCCTACCACCTTCTACCTTTCTCCTTTAAACATGCAACCTCTTCCAATAACCCCTGCACCTCTTGCCTGGATGTTCCTAACTCCTCCAGAAAACCTCCTGCCACTTCCGCTGATGACACCTCAGCTTCAACTTTCAACTCTGCACCACCCTCCTTCAATACCTCCCCTCCAACCGCCTCTATGAATATGCTGATCTGCTCACCTACAAGAGTTCTAGTGTCCTACTCACTTTCCAGGGATAAAGTGCCCTGGCCATTAAACATCTTAACGCCTTCCTTCTTGTCACCTCCAATCCTCTCCAGCCTCTTTTGCTCTCCATCTCTCTTCTAACACCATCCTCCTGCTGCTCCAAATACAAACAGGCTGACTCTGTTCAGAGCTGCTCTTTTTATACAACCTTATCCCTTCCCCTGGGTCAGCCCTCCAGGCAACAAGCTGCAGTTGGGTAGGCAAGGGTGGGCTAACTAATGATTGGTAATTCCTGATCCTTTCTGCTCCTCTGGTGGTGGTAGGGATGCTGTACTTTTGATGGGATATTTGCAGCACTTTTAGGAGGGTTGCAATACTTTTAATGAGCCACTACCATTACTTAGGAGATAGGAGTAGGAGTGTGTATTTTTACATTTAAAAGAGCGTGCCACCACTAAATAATACTAAATAAGCCTGTGTTTGGTTGAAACATTCTTTTAAGGGATTGTAAAATGACTGAAGTATTTCTTTCAAGTGACCCAAATTAAAAAAGCTTTACCACTGGAAGAAATGTTTTGACATTTTCTGCAAAAAAGTATTCTCACTCTTGTTAGACAGCCTAAAATAATACTGGAATATTTCATAATGCCCTACCCACCTAACTTGGCATATCCTACAGGGCGGTGGCCATCGCCTTGTTTCCCATGATGCACTGCAAGCCAGCAGTTTGGCCAGAGAGTTCTGGTGAGCAGGTCGTCACCGAAGGAGAGTGGGGAAACTCACTCGGCCATCTGGATTCCTGACTATTGTATGAGCCTTAGGGCTGTGAAGTGGGGTTAGGAGATGGGCAGCATGCCTCACCACCACCCTGGGTTTGTCTGTTGTAACCAATCCATAATACTGTAGATTGCATGATGTCATTCTTGTATAAAAAACAATGGTCAAAGTCCCAGTACTTATCTAAAAAACAGGGTCATGGTTTTCATACTATTGTACTCAAAGTGGCTCCTTTTTCTTCACTCTCGCCTGACTCCCACAACCCTTTCTGTCAATGCAGTTCTCACCTGTGTCACAGTTCCTCCTATCGCCCGCCACCTCACTTCCTTCATGCCACTTGCATTCTGTCCCACCTGGAAGCGGATCACGCAGGCTTGGCCCCAGCACATCTATACCCCGTTTCCACTCTTTCAACACAGCCACCTCTTTCCTGTTGCATTTTGACCTTTATCTCCCAATCTAATCTTTGCCTCCTCACTCAGTTTTTCTTTGGTTGGCGGCCAACCCAGATTGACAGTGGGGAAACTGGAACCTCTCTTCCCTTCGACCTCTGAGGAAGCTCTTCCCGAGACAATTGTAGTATTATGCTTTCTCCCTTGCCATCATTTGAAGGGCACTCAGATGTATTTTTAAGCTAATATAGAAGATTGGATTAATAGAATGGTAGATCTGCTGGATGTTGTTCAAAGACAATTCATTGTCATTCGGTCAGGGGTCATCTTGGACTCTAGGGATCCAAGGGACACTGGATTAAGGTGTTCTTCTGTCTCAATGGCCAACCAAATTCCTTAGGCTTCATTCTGGTTTAATCACAGATGTTAGAGACAAGGATGATCATCACCAAAGTTCTAGAAAGAGTCAGGCTGACAATGGTTCAGAAAATATCAGCTCTCAAAGGCTGTGACCTAGTGTCACCTTGAACAGTGTTCTTGGGGTTCTTAAGAATTGAACCCTGGTATCAGAATAGTGAATATTCGACGATCTGTCAAATGTTAAGGCCTGGAATATCCATGCTAATGTTCTTGAAGTCAGTAAGAGCTGTGACCTGGTCTCACCATGTCCAACCTTCTAGAATCTGTACCCAACACTGGTCCCCATGGGCTCAGGTCTGGTGTTGCAATCGGCAATGTTCTACAAGCTCCCAAAGACCTTAAATCACCATAGGCAATGTTTTACAAGTTCCAGAGTCCTTATGGCCCCACTGCCAATGTGTTAGAATCTATTCAAAAGTTAAGGTCTGGTATCTCGATGGCTAATGTTCTAGATGTCGGCAAGGGCTGGGGCTTGGTGTTACTGAGGCGAAAACCCCATGGCCTTGGCCTGAGGCCTGGTGTCACCATGTAAAATGTAATAGAAGCTCTCCAAGGCTAAGGCCTAGAATCACTAGAGACAATGTTCTCAAGGTTCCAAATGGTATAAGACTGGTCTCACCAGGGCCAGTGTTTGAAATTGTACTCAACGGTTGACGTCTGTGTCCACATGGGCAATTTTCTAGACGAACCCAAGGGCAGAGACTTGTTCACACCATGGCCATTGTTCTAGAATCCACTCAAAGGCTGAATCCGTGTGTCGCAATGGCTCTTGTTCTAGAATATACGCAAAGGCTGGGGTATGATGTCACCATGGCTAATGTTCTATTAGTGGTCAAAGGCTGAATCCTAGAGTCACCATATACAGTTTTTTAGATGTTCCTGACGGCTGGGGCCTGGTGTCACAATGGCCAATGTTTGAGCTAAATTCTCATTTCTACGCTTAAAATGTTCTAGATAACTTGCCAGTTGTCAAAGCAAGAAAACCTTCTCTATTATGTTCACGTTAAATCCTAAAGTTTCAATCACATATAACCATAGGTTGCAGTACCACATAAGGCCATGGCTGAAACATGTCTGGGGTTGCTTATGGTCTTGTGCACATGGGATCTGACCTAGCATTTCTGGCTGGACTTCCCTTTTGGAGGTGGGACCAGACCACATTTACATAAGGCCTTTTTCCTTAATGATATGGAATGCTGGAAGAGTGTGGTCTGGAGGGCTGCTAATAGCAATGCCAGAAGTTATGATTCATTCAACACTTTACAGCCTTCACAATTCTGTTTTGCCATTGGCCGCTATGAGCCACAGTTTAGATAGTTTCCAGTTCTTATTGAAATAGTTCACAATTAGCCCCAAACATCATATTCACCATAAGCCAGGTGTGTCTACAAAGTCGGATGTAAATAGATGGATGCTGTTTTTACAGTACCGCCTCTACCTACAAAGTGTGTGAGAAAGTGATGTCACTCATACACCTACAGCACACTCATTCACACATCAAACAGCTTTAGCGCACATTATGGATTATTGGACAATGAATTACATTTTCAATACCTTACTTTCCATGTTTGATAGGTGATCTGGAGGATAGTTTATAAAGTGTCACTATGGTGATAAGAACAGCACAGTCATGTATAATCGCCACATAACCACCCTCCCTCCTTTCCTACCAGAACTCATTCACCGCTCCCCTGTCACCCTGGGCCATGAGGTCTGGGCCTTCTCATTTCACCTCTTCAGCCCCCTCCAGCCCATCGTGCCCTGAGGATGCTCTCCATAGCTCGAGCCTGTGCATTTATTTCAATAACCGGTGATTCCTTTGTTCAAACTCCTTTCCCTTGACCAGTTATGGACCCCATAGATGGCAAACTCTTCTGTCCCTGAGCTCCCCGCACTCAAGCAAACCTGTCAGAACTGTGGACTGGACCGGAACCTTTAGGTAGCCCCTCACTGGTTTTTGGCCATTGTATGTGCTACTCTGAACAAGATAAAGGTGGCCTGCCCTTGCACAGTTAATGGCTGATTTCC